>NC_137328.1:116211481-117538981 GCF_965287045.1 Carcharhinus amblyrhynchos | reverse complement strand
GTTGAGCTATGAGGAGAGGCTGAATAAACTAGGCTTGTACTCGCTAGAGTTTAGAAGAATGAGGGGAGATCTCATTGAGACGTATAAGATGATGAATGGGATGGATAGGATAGAGGTGGAGAGACTCTTCCCGCTCAAAAAAGACAGTAGGACTAGGGGGCACAGCCTCAAGATAAAGGGGAGGCGGTTTAGAACGGAGTTGAGGAGGAACTTCTTCACTCAAAGGGTGGTGAATCTCTGGAATTCTCTGCCCGTTGAAGTGGTGGAGGCTGCCTCGCTAAATATTTTTAAGAAGCGGGTTGATGGGTTTTTGATAAGAGAGGGGATTAAGGGTTATGGGGAGAGGGCGGGAAAGTGGAACTGAGCCACAACAGATCAGCCATGATCTTATTGAATGGCGGGGCAGGCTCGAAGGGCTAGATGGCCTACTCCTGCTCCTATTTCTTATGTTCTTATGTTCTTATTTATAGAAACCAGCTTAGCCAACATTAAGAATGATCTCTATTTTCAGAGATATGTGTTGCAGGATAAAATGCTTAAAGGTCTTAAAGTACATAGAGAATAGTGAAATCAGCCAATAGCTAGCCACCAGTGCAAGACCTTTTCCAGGTTTTGGTATGGCAATAATTTTTGCAATAAAACACTTTCAGGAGTGAACTTGAGCTGAGTTCACTCTTGTGTAGAACTGAGTCAGCCAGGCACTCACACAGAGGCCAAGCTGTTTCAGGAATTCTGGTGGGATATTGTCATATCCTGCTGCTTTGCCACATTTCAAGTCCCTAATGCTTTCTCCAGTTCTATGATCCTGAAGGGATTTGGACTGCCGTATTCTCATGCTGCAGATGTTGTTTTTTCAGTTCATTAGAGGTGATGCATTTCATTTTCTTTTCCAATGGTGTCCAGGCTACATGGAACAGATGACTTAGCTCAGGGTGACTGATGAGCAATTTAATGTGGTTAATTTTTGCACTGCTCCAAAATGGCTATCACAACACCTCTCGCACAAAAAGCCGGTGTGGTTGATTTCCTGTTTATCTTTTGCTGTGTTTTAGGTTCATTGATTAGATACTTTCTTAAGTTCAGTTCCAAGGCAAACATTGCTATAGCCCTGGGGTATTTTGTCCCACCCAATACCTAGACAAATGAGATGATGGTAAGAAAGAACTTACATTCCAGAAAGATTTTGATCCAAGATGGCACTGGAGTGAGGTGACTTCTTGCAAGCTGAGTCCAGCATACCCTCTAATTCTATCTTTTACTCTTGTTCTATGCTTCTAAAACTTTATCCCAATTCTTCTAAACTCTCAAGAACAGCTTCTTCCCTGATGCCATCAGACTTTTGAATGGACCGAACTTGCATTAAGTTGATCTTTCTCTACACCATTGCTACATTCTGCATTCTCCCCTTTCCTTCTCTATGTATGGTATGTTTTGTCTGTATAGTGCTCAAGAAACAATACTTTTCGCATTATACCAATACCTGTGACAATAATATATGAAATCAAATCGATCATACAATCCCTACAGTGCAGATGGAGGCCATTCAGCCCAGTGAGTTTGCACCAACAACAATCCCACCCAGGCCCTATCTGCACAATCCCATACATTTACCCTGCTAATCTTCCTAACACTAAGGGTCAATTTAGTATGGCCAATCAACCTAACTCACGCATCTTTGGACTGTGGGAGAAAACCGGGGCACCTGAAGGAAACCACGTCGGGAAGGCAGACACGGGGAGAATTTGCAAACTTTGCACAGAGGTTAGCACTGCTGCCTCACGGCGCTAGAAACCTGGGTTTAATTCCGGCCTTGGGTGATTTTCTGTGTGGGGTTTGCACGTGATCCCCGTGTCTGCGTGAGTTTCCCCAGAGTGTTCTGGTTTCCTCCCACAAACTGAAAGATGTGCAGGTTGGGTGTACTGGCCATGCTAAAGTCTCCTTCAGTCTACCCGAACCGGAGTGTGGCGACTGAGCGATTTTCACAGTAACTTCATTGCAGTGTTAATGCAAGCCTACTTGTGACACTAATGAATAAATTTAAACTTAAAAAAAAACTACATTGGTGACATCCGTGGGTGCACACTCAAGCTCCATCTTCTGCACCAGATTCTCAACACTGAAGGTTGGTATTGAACCCAGGTCAGTGGTGCTGTGAGGCAGCAGTGCTAACCACTGTGAAAAATGCTGTTGAAATGTAAAATGTGCCATTATATCTCAATGGAGAAGTGGACTGGGTAAATACTGTTACCAATTTGAGGCAACTACCCAAACCGATATTTGCATAATGTAGTAAATAAAAGTGCTTCCATTGACAGAGTGCTGCTGTACCCTGCAGATTCAGACTGAAGTCTCCTCCTGCTCCTATATATTATGGTTGTAAGGTAATTGGCAAAAAGAGCTAGAGGCAACGTGAGGATTTTTTTTAGTACACCAAGTTGTTGTGATCTGGAACAGAGTGCAAATTCAATAATAACTTTCAAACGAGAACTGAATAAATCCTTAAAGGGGGGATAAAAGGGCTCTGGAAGAAAAAGCAAAGAACTGGGACTAATTTCACAAGGTCTCTGAAATCACCAGCACAGCCGCCAAGAGATGAATGGCCTCATCCTGTACTGCATCATTCTTTGACTCGACACAGTTTAACAAGGCAAGATATATGTTTTTTTCCCAATGCTCATCATTATCTGACATATATTCCTTTGTATCTAAACTTGAGCCTTCAAACAAACACCGCTCAATTCAAGCTTGAGTCAATATAACCTCACTTGGCTGCGCAGGTATTGGCATTAAGAAGCGTAGACAGTCGTTTGACTTTGGCTGCTCAGCTGAGAATGTCACACAAGGTCTGATAGTTCTCTCTAACAGAAAACCATTAGATCTCCACAGGTGCTGCAAAGGGTCTGACCTGCAAAGGGTTTGCATCGCATGCAGTTTTCATTGCTAACATCAATCTGTGAGAAGAGTATTCTTTTCATTGAGCTATCCTTCATGGAGTCAATCCCTGTCAATCGAGTCATATTCTCCATCCTGAAATCTTTATCCTTTGGTTTTTGGATCTCCACTGGCTATGTGACATGGGTCTGAATTTAATAGCGGCGGTGGTGATCCCAGCAGTGGGCTGGAAAGTTGAGGGCAATTCCCCGAGCCCCAACTTGATTCCGTGCCCATCAGACAATTCACCACTTGGCTTTGGGCCTCCACTCCTTTCAAGGCCCAGCCTCTAAGATCTGGCTAACCAAAGGGCCGAGAGAACTGTTCAGTCTTCAGGAGAGGCACTGGCATACTGGTGTTGTCTCTGGGCTAGTAATCCAGAGAGGCAATGACTCAGGTAATTACATGGTTGCAAAATATCTGCACCAGGTAGTGATGGCAAGACAATGCCATCTCCATGGTTGTGTCTTGTGAATCTACGCCATAATTTCAGTGCTTCAACACAGTGCAGTGTGAATAGGCAGCAGGCCCACCTTTTATCTGTGCCTGTGTCGCTCAATGTACTGCAGGCCCATTCCTGACTCCCTTCTACTTACAGGTTGCCCCCCCCCCCCACCACCACCCCCACCCCCGACTCCTAATAGCCTGCTCCGCTCCCCCTGGCTGATAATCAGTCAGACATTTATAGAAGGTATGTTTGTGGAGCCAGGATTTCTCTCAACTCTACGCACCCAACCCATGATGTAAATCTCAGCCCAAGGTTGCAAACAAACTGGCTTCATCTCAGACAGTTACCATGGAGAGGGATAGAATCGGTAGCCAGGGAACAGAGTTTGGACCAGGGACCAAAAACAATGGCTTCCATTTTCTGCCTTCCAATATATAATGTGAGGAAATTTCTGCTCACCCAGTACTGGAGGTCAGATACACAATCTGATAGTTCAGAGCTGTCACAAGAGGAGGTGGCAAGGTAGAACTGGGTGTCATCAGCGTACATATAGAAGCTGTGTGAAGTTGTGTTTTCAGATGGTGTCACTGAGGGGCAGGCCGTGGGTGAATAATAAAAGATGATCTTTGGGGAACAGCAGAGATAACTGTGCAGGAGCAGAGGTAGGCATTGTAGATAATTCTCTGATTATGACTAATACTACAGCTTGGGCGATCTGCTCTTCAACAACTCGGGCATTTTGCACATTTCCAATTTTAATAACCATTGTTTGCTATGCTTTCAGCTGAATAGATCCTAAGCTCTGTAATTTTCTCTTTAACCTTCGACTCTCTGCATCATTCTCCTCCTGTCGGGATGCTTCTGAAAACCTACTTTAATCAAGCTTCTCTCACATGTCTTAAAATATCCTTTTGTGGTTTGTACCCAACTTTGGCTGATAATGCTTCTGAGAAGATTCTTGAGGTATTCTAAAATGTTAAAGGTGCAGTGTAATTCCAAGTTATTATGGCTATTTTTTTTTAAGATCATTTATAAATGGCAAAAGGCGGGGAATTATAGGCCAGTTAGTTTAACATCTGTTGTAGGTAAAATGTTAGAATCCGTCATCAAGGAGGAAATAGCGAGGCATCTTGAGGGGAATTGCTTGATAGAGCAGACGCAGCACGGTTTTGTTAAAGGGAAGCCGTGTCTGACAAATTTACTGGAGTTCTATGAGGATGTGTCTAGGGCGGTCGATAGAGGAGAGCCGGTGGATGTGGTCTTTCTTGATTTTCAGAAGGCATTTGACAAGGTACCTCACAAGAGGTTGTTGCAGAAGGTCAGGGGACATGGAGTTGGGGGTAGGGTGTTAGCGTGGATAGAGGACTGGTTGTCAAATAGGAGGCAGAGAGTGGGGGTCACTGGGTGCTATTCGGATTGGCGGTTGGTGACTAGTGGAGTGCCTCAGGGGTCGGTGCTGGGGCCTCAGCTATTTACCATTTATATAGATGATCTGGAGGAGGGAACCGAGTGTATGGTGTCGAAATTTGCTGATGACACCAAGATTGGTGGAACGGCAAATTGCGCCGAGGGTGTGGAGAGTCTGCAGAAGGATCTAGATAGGCTGGGCGAATGGGCCAGGACCTGGCAAATGGAATTTAATGTTGGCAAGTGCGAGGTGGTCCACTTTGGTAGGAATAATGGTAGGAAGGACTATTACTTACGTGGAGAAAAACTGCAGCAGGCGACGGTGCAGAGGGACCTCGGGGTCCTTGTGCATGAGTCGCAAAAACCCAGCTTGCAGGTGCAGCAGGTGGTCAGGAAGGCGAATGGGATGCTGGCCTTCATAGCGAGGGGGATTGAATATAAAAGTAGGGAGGTCTTGCTGCAGCTGTATAGGGCATTGGTGAGGCCGCAGCTAGAGTACTGTGTGCAGTTTTGGGCGCCGTACTTACGCAAGGATATTTTGGCCTTGGAGGGAGTGCAGAGGAGGTTTACTAGGCTGATGCCGGAGTTGAGGGGGTTGAGCTATGAGGAGAGGCTGAATAAACTAGGCTTGTACTCGTTAGAGTTTAGAAGAATGAGTGGAGATCTCATTGAGACGTATAAGATGATGAATGGGATGGATAGGATAGAGGTGGAGAGACTCTTCCCGCTCAGAAAGGACAGTAGGACTAGGGGGCACAGCCTCAAGTTTAGAACGGAGTTGAGGAAGAACTTCTTCACTCAAAGGGTGGTGAATCTCTGGAATTCTCTGCCCGTTGAAGTCGTGGAGGCTACCTCGCTAAATATTTTTAAGACGCGGATTGATGGGTTTTTGATAAGAGAGGGGATTAAGGGTTATGGGGAGAGGGCGGGAATGTGGAACTGAGCCACGACAGGTCAGCCATGATCTTATTGAATGGCGGGGCAGGCTCGAGGGGCCAGGTGGCCTACTCCTGCTCCTATTTCTTATGTTCTTATGTTCTTATAAGTCACAAAGAGGTTTACATTAATACTGCAATGAAATTACTGTGAAAATCCCCTAATCGCCATACTCTGGTTCCTGTTCAGGTACACTGAGGGGGAATTTAGCATAGTCAATCCACCTAGCCTGCACATCTTTAGACTGTGGGAGGAAACCGGAGCACTTGGATGAAACCCATGCAGTCACAGGGAGAATGTACAAAGTCCACACAGATAAGTGATCCAGTCTGGGAATCAAACCCAAGCCCCTGGCGTGTGAGGCAGCAGTGCTAACCACTGTGCCATCCAATAATGTTATACGCTATTGTACACTATAAGTTCCTCTGTTGTGATTTGAGAACATGATTCAGGCTAACCCCAACACAGTAGTGAGGAATTGCTGCACTCTCAGTCTCATCTTTTACAAGATGCAACAAAACCAAAGTCACGTTTACTCTCTCAAGTGGATATGACATACAGTGTAGAGCAGCAGAGTGCTCTCTGGTGCATCGATCAATGTGTAACTCTCATACTGCATCACTAAGATGCATGTCTTGTAGTTTGTCAGTGCTTTCTGTATGCACATCGATTGCTAGCCCCTACATCATAACAGTGACCGCAGTTTGAAAAGTGCCTGAGAGCTTCTTCCTCGAACATAGGCCTGAACATTCCCACCAACCAGCACTCTCCCAAAAATTTTCATGGTTTATTTATTAGCGTCACAAGTAGGCTTACATTAACACTGCAATTAAGTTACTGTGAAAACCCCCTAGTCGCCACATTCCAGTGCCCATTCAGGTACACTGAAGGAGAATTTAGCATAGCCAATGCAACTAACCAGCACGTCTTTCGGATTTGTGGCAGGAAGCCAGAGCACCTGGAAGAAATTCACATGAACATGGGCGGAATGTGCAGACTCCACACAAACCGTGAACTAAACCGGGAATCAAACCCAGGTCTCTGGCGTTGCAGGGCAACAATGTTAACCACTGTGCCATCACGCTGCCTCCGTCTGGCTAAACTTATTCTCTCGCTCAACAATTTCTCCTTTAACTCATCACACTTCCTCCAAATAAAAGGTGTGGCTATGGTACCTGTAAAGGTCCCAGTTATGCCAGTCCCTTTATGAGATATGTGGGGCATTCCCTGTTCCAGTCCTACTCAGGCCCCCTCCCACAACTCTTTCACTGGTGCATCAATGACTATTTCGGTGCCGTTTCATGCTCTCATTTGGACCTGGAAAAATCTAACAATTTTGCTTCCAATTTCTATCTATCGATTACCTTTAAATGGTCCATCTCTGACACTTCTCTTCCCTCTCTTGATCTCTCTGTCTCCATTTCTGGTGACAGACTGTCCACCCGTATCAGCTCTGACAAAGGGCCATCTTGACTCAAAACTTTGGCCCTGTTCTCTCTCCACAGATGCATTTTCTGTTTTTGTTCAAAAAGTGCTTTGATGACCATAAAATGCTTTGTGTTTCCCCCTAGGTTGTGAAAGGTGCTATATAAATGCAGCTTTCTTTCTGTAAATAACATTTCTGCATGAAAAATTCTCATTCTGTGGGACAATACAAATTAGCCTCTTGAGGAAAATCTAATATATTAAGGTTGTGCTGAAAGCTTTCTGTTGTAAGAGATAGCTTGTGTAACCTTAATTTCCTGCAGGCTAATTCTAGCATTACAAGAATGCAATTTAATAAAACATTAATAAGAACATAAGAAATAGGAGCAGGAGTAGGCCATCTAGCCCTTCAAGCCTGCCCCGCCATTCAATAAGATCATGGCTGATCTGTCGTGGCTCAGTTCCACATTCCCGCCCTCTCCCCATAACCCTTAATCCCCTCGCTTATCAAAAACTCATCAACCCGCGTCTTAAAAATATTTAGTGAGGCAGCCTCCACCACTTCAACAGGCAGAGAATTCCAGAGATTCACCACCCTTTGAGTGAAGAAGTTCCTCCTCAACTCCGTTCTAAACCGCCCCCCCTTTATCTTGAGGCTGTGCCCCCTAGTCCTACTGTCCTTTCTGAGCGGGAAGAGTACAAGCAAATCTCCTTTTTCTACTACTGTAGATGTTGTTTCTATGTCGTATGCATCTAAGTTAGATCTAAGCAGCAAAACCTAACTGTAAAAAAAGATAAAGTCTCCATAGCCCAGTTGACCAAAGATTATCCTCCTCTTTGAGGAGGGAGAGCTGACTGGTGCTAATTTAACCTGAGGATCACCACATCTCAGGTGAGGGCATGGTTGGCAAGGCAGGGCCTTCATTAATAACCTCAGCTATTCTTAGTTACATGTAACAAGCTCATCTGTTGCCATGCATTGTGGCGTTATAAACAGGTTTGTAAACATTTCCTCCAGCTCATATTACAATGTGAATAGGAACATCCGATCTTGTTTTTTTTTAAAGCATACCACTGAGGATGGATTTTTGAGTTGGTTGTAGCTATTAACTGGGTGTTGGTATGGGTGGAGATCAGTTACAGCAGGTAACTGCACACAATTGGAATGACTTGAACTTTTAATTGATAATACTCATGATGTAGAATGTTACACCCAGCTGTGTGGAAGGTCATCTCCGTTGGTTATTGTGGTGAAGAAATTGTGAGTGATACTTCTTAGCTTTTATATCAATAATACGTTCTCCATTTTACAGAATCGTGTCTCAAAATTTGAACGTATTTTAAAGGGTCAATCCATAAGCTTTAATATCTACTTTCCTCAGTGCTTCATTCTCTTTTCCTCCTGAGGTCAATCTAGAGGGTTAATGCCAAGGATTTTTTGGTCCACAAGATATTCACTGCCCTCAGGATAGTTGCAAAAATGACTGTTCCTGAGGAAAAACGGGGCAGAAACAAAAATGTATATCCGACAATATGGGTGACAACATTGCTTTTGTCGTTAAATCCTCAGTATACCTTCAATAGTGGGCCTGGCTGATGTTTTTCTCTGAAAGTTATTCTTTCATGAGATGTAAACATCCTTGACAAGGAGCTTGAGACTCCAAAAGCTAGTGCTGCCAAATAAACCTGCTGGACTTTAACTTGCTGTTGTGAGACTTCTTATTGTGCTTACCCTAGTCCAATGCCGGCATCTCTACATCATGGCTACAATCGATACCGCAAACTGCCAGCTCCAAGTGTAGGGGATCTCCACGAAGATCTCACATATCAACACAGGCATCAAGTTTCTACAAAGATGCAAGGAAATAGAAAGGATTATGGATCACGAACCCACTCAAGTCAACCTGTAACACAGACTACACTAAGAAACTTTGCCATCGCACCTCTCTCACAGTCCTCAACTACCTTATACACCAGCTCCACAGCAAATGCTGCAACCTGGAAACCAAGATACAGTCCAGATTTTCAACTTGTGCTCAGGACTCAGACCGTGTGAAATATTGCCAAGCAGACGAGACAACAGAACTACGCCATTTACATGCACACAAAAACAAGAAACTTGAGAAACTCGGCATCATCACTAGCAGCAACCAAGCCTCCCCCGGTGCCACAGTAGAAAACTGTACCATTGCAGGGAAGTCCATTGTTAACTTGTCGTACTTCAACCAGATGAAATCAAAGTTCTCAGCCGAGGGCTCAACTTCTGCCCCACCACCAAAAAGACCCCATCAGTCTCGCAACAGACCAGAGGAATTCATCAGGTGAATGAGGCTGCGGGAGTTCTTCCACAAACCCCAAGAGGCCAACAGCGAACACAATGAAACAGCCATTGAACAGGAACAGCCGACAGAGGGATCTGTGGTGCAGCAACCGAAGAGGAAAGAGTCGAATTGGACTCCTCAGGGAGGCTACTGCCCTCAACTCGACATGTATGACCAAGCCATCATGACAATGCCAGATTCATTAGCCACACTCTTGAGACAGCCCCAAACGTCACCCAAGCACAACGCAATGCCATCCGTGTTTTCAAGACCAACCGCAACATTGTCATCAAACCAGCAGACAAAGGAAGGGCCACCATCATACTGAACAGAGCAGATTACTGCAAAGAAGTGTACGGACAACTGAACAATCAGGAACATTACAGACAGCTATCTCACATCCAACCAAAGAACGTACCCATCAACTCAACAGACTGATCAAGACCTTTGATGCGGACCTTCAGAGCGCCCTCCGTGCTCTTATCCATGTACTCCCCAGATTGGAGATCTTTACTGCCTCCCGAAGATACAAAAGGCCAACACACCCGGCTGCCCCATCGTATAAGGCAATGGGACCCTATGCGAGAACCTCTCCAGCCACATCGAGGGCATCCTGAAACTCATTGTACAAAGAACCCCCAGCTTCTGTCGTGACACTACGGACTTCCTACAGAAACTCAGCATACATGGAGCAGTTGAACCAGGAGCACTCCTCGTCACAATGGATGTCTCGGCACTCTACACCAGCATCCCCCACAATGATGGCAGTACTCAACGCTGACAACTGCCAATCTCCAGATGTAATTCTACAACTCATTCGCTTCATCCTGGACCACAACGTCTTCACCTTCAACAACCAGTCCTTCATCCAGACACACAGAACAGCTATGGGGACCAAATTCACACCTCAATATGCCAACATCTTCATGCACAGGTTCATATCCCCTCTAAACCTCCTGCCCTTTATGTTAAATCTGTGCCCTCTGGGCAATGATCCGTCCATCAACGGAAAATGTTTCTTCCTGTCTACTCTATGTCTTCATAATTTTACATCTCAATCATGTCCCCCCTCAATCTCCTCTGCTCCAAGGAAAACAACCCCAATCTATCCACTCTTTCACCATAACTAAAACTGTTCAGCTCAGGCAACATCCTGGGAAATTTTCTCTGCACCCTTTCCAATGCTATCATATCCTTCCTATGATGTAGATTCCAGAACTGTAACTTCCAATAAGAAATCATGGAAGTGGTGGGAGAAAATGAAAATAGTTTGAGTTGAGTTATACCTGTGAGGCTCAGGTCAACAACAACAACTTCCATTTGTATAGCACCTTTAACATAGAAAATATACCCTTACACTTTCAGAGGCATTGAGAACATGGATAATGAACATAGGAGAGAAACTTAAAAGATGGGTCCAAAAGCTTGGATGATGAGGTGGGTTTAGAGGAGTGTTACAATGGAGGAGTTACGATGGATGGGTGATTCAGTGAAGGATTTCCAGAGGCTGCGATCTAGGATGTTACAGAGAATCTCCTTGACTGCTCCATTGTCTCATTGCTTGGAATTAGTGATCAGAAGGTTTGCCTTCAAAATTAGGAATTGTGCAGAATCCCTCAGATATCAATGGAATGACTCTGTCGCCTTGGTAAAAATGGAGAACAATCTTAGGAGGGTTTTTTTTTGAGACTCCATCAGAATTAACATTGCAGCAAGTGGCAAGTACAAATACCATTATGAATCCAATCATGTAGAATAACAGCCTTGAGTTTTATTATTCTAACGTTTTACGATGTTTGAACTAGAATGTACTATTGTCAAACACAGATGTGCTTTTTGATCTTAACATACTAATTTCAACAGCAACTGGGGCAGAATCTTTGTTGGAGTAATGCTGTTTATATCCGGGCACTCAGGAATATCATTTAATAATCAACACACACACGTAGTTCAATATAAATGCCAACATGTGCCTACCAAAATCCTTCATCTCTAACAATGGTGAATTTTCAGGGGTGGACAGGTTTGCCTGCTAATGGCAAATAATCGTGATACTACTTGTCATCAAAGCAATGTATCCATGTTTCTTTGACAGCAAATCTGCTATCTCTACCACCTAAAAGGACAAGTGCAGCAGATGCATGAGAACATCACTACTTGCAAGTTCCCCTCTAAGCCATTCACCATCCTGACTTGGAAATAAACTCTATTCCTTCACAGTCACTGGGTCAACATCCTGGGACTCCCTCCCTAACAGCACTGTGGATGTATCTACACCACATGGAATGCAAAGGTTCAGGAAGACAGCTCACCACCGCCTTCTCAAGGGCAATTAGGATGGGCAACAAATGCTGGCCTAGCTAGTGACGCCCACATCCCATGAAATACTAAATAAATTCAGTACCACTTGGTTAGAAGTGTTGGTTTTTCATATGAGACCAAGGCTTCATCTCCCTCTCAGCAAGATATAAAAGATCCCATGGCACGATTTCAAAGAAAAGTGGGTGAGTGTCCTGAACAAGTTGCTCTTTCGGAGAGTTGGCAAAAAGTCAATGGACTGAATGGCCTCCTTCTGTAAGGATTCTATGAATTCTATGGTTCAATGAGAAAAAACAGAGTTGGAATGGGAATAGGGAAGATTTAATACCTTTGTTTTTTGTGTGGGATGAACTGGTTAGACTTTCAGAGCTGCCAATCAAAGTTGATACCATCCTCCTTAGTGTCATCCAATTGGAAATATCTGCCTTTATTCCTCATCCCTAGAGCTCAGACAAGGATGTGATTCTAACATACGACACACAGATGTCAATCCAATGCAGCAAAGAATATTTTGGCTCAAACTGACATGGTTTACAGGAAATGCCAACCTGTTGGGCAACTCATCTGATTGTGGCCCAGTTCGAATGTGGATATATCCTTGTGGGTTCACCCCATTCCGAGCTGAATTTAACTTAATTTGCAATACCTTATGACATCACCTGAATTCCCTCTGGACCAATTAGTCAAAAATCTCATGCAACAGGAAATTGAAGATTAAATCCATCATCGCTTTTACCTCCACCCCTGTTTAACTTTCAATTGACTTCAAAAAAAACAAAATGCAGGGTTTTGCACTAGGTTCACCCTGGGCAGGTTTTAGGTTAGAATTACCCTCCCGGCAGTCGGCCTTTGTGGCTGGGGGAGGGGTAGGGGCTGGCAATCAAACATTTCAAAACTAAGATTAAGAGGATTATGTTCTATAGGGCTGTTTACAGAACAAAAGTAAAAGTTAAAATACAGATCAACCATGATCTAATTGAATGATGAGACAGCCTCAAGGGGTTGTTCCTCCTGGGGAATCAGCCCTGTAGTGTAATGAGAGGTCCCCTGATTGTTTTTGTTTGGCACTCCTTAGATTTACAACCATTTTTAACCTTTCATTTCCAGGAGCCCAAATGTTGGTGGGGGGGCGGGGTTTATCCAGTCCTCCATATGTTTCTTTTAAATATATCATCTCCCTTCATTTCTTAGATATTTACATTTGGTTGGCGCGAGGACATACGACCTGGAGAGCCACTTCATACCAGGAAGTTCTGTTTCGATGCCATATCTCACAGCAGCTTTGTCACACTGTATGACTGCCATGGCATGAAAGGCAATCAGCATTGGCGCTATCGGAAGGTAAGGTGCAACCCATTGTACAGCGAAGAGTTTGGAAGATTGTGGATTAGCTCACTAACATCGAAACAACAGTGACCTGCATTCCAACAATGCTTTTAACATAGTATAAGGTCTCCAGTTAGTCCACTGGAACAATGAACAAAGTTTGACACCAATTCTCACCAAGAGATGTGGACCAGTGACCCAAACTCCTGGTCAAATGGTTGGTTTGAAGGCCCATCATAAAGGCGGAGGGAGAGCTTGAGAGGCCTAGGGAGGTTGGCCGATATGTTGATAATGGCCTATTACTCCACTCCCAGTTACTTACCTGGAATCGAAGCCATTCCTTTCACAGCCGACCTTCCGACTTCAGCCTGATGAGAGCAATGCATTGGGGGTCCCGATTCTTGCATTCGGGGCAGGAGAATGGAGAGTGACAAAGACCTTCCTCACCTTTTTCAGCAATTTTACCTGACATTGATGGGGACCGTTGGGGAGGAATTGAGGGAGTTGGGAAGGTGGATATGTGGAGGGTAGTCAGGGGAAGTCGATTGGGGATGCAGGTGGTGAAGGGTAGTTGGGAAGGGTATTGGGGATGAGAGGTAGTCAACGGGGTTGGGAGGAAATCGGAGTGGTGGGCGTGGAGAGGGTAGTCAGAGGCAGCTGATTGGGGATATAGTAAACGGTGGGTGGGTGACATGGAGTTGGGAGAGAAATAGTCAGGGGAATGGGGATGATATTCAGGGGAAGGAGGGGTGCTGGGGAGGGTAGTCGGGGGATTAGTCATTATGGGGTGTTGTCAGGGGTAATGGGGGTAGTTGGGAATGGGGGTAGTCAAGGGGCTGGTTGGGGGACGTGTGATCTCTGTGGGTAGAAAGAGGGTGAGGGCAGTTGGGAGAATAGTCAGGCTGCATAATCAGGAATGCGATAGTCAGGGGTGAGGGGTAGTCTGGAGGAGGGAGGAGCAGTGAGTGTTCCTGTGGGATGTTGAGGGACTGCCCATTGGAGGTCAGGTGTTGTCAGTACTATAGTCACACTAAAGGTAGAAGTGGGTTAATTCTAATTTTGTTAGGGAAACTGTTGCTGTGAGACAATTGGAACCATCTGGAGTTTGCAATTTATATTGTAATTTCAGATCGGGGGCATCATGGTACCCCTTCCAGATACAATGCTCCAAAACAGGGATGGTACACACCATTGCTTCCACTGTCAGTTTCAGAACCCAATCATTTTCTATGTTAGACTCCAGGAGTCTAACTTCTAAAAGAAATGGCAGAGGTGATAGTGGATGCCTTAGTAATTATTTATCAAAATTCGCTGGACTCCGGGGAAGTGCCGGATGATTGGAAAACGGCTAATGTTATGCCGCTGTTTAAAAAAGGTAGCAGACAAAAGGCAGGGAATTATAGAACGGTTAATTTAACGTCTGTAGTTGGAAAAATGCTTGAATCCGTCATCAAAGAAGAAATAGCGAGGCACCAAGAAAAGAACGGTTTGATCAAGCAGACGCAGCATGGATTCATTAAGGGGAAGTCGTGTTTAACGAATCTATTGGATTTCTATGAGGATGTGACCAATGCGGTAGACAGAGGGGAACCGGTAGATGTGTTTTTAGATTTCTAAAAGGCGTTTGATAAGATGTCTCACAAAAGGTTGCTGCAAAAGGTTAGGATGCACAGAGTTGGGGGTAAGGTGTTAGCGTGGATAGAGGATTGGTTGTCTAATAGGAAGCAGAGAGTTGGAATCAATGGGTGCTATTCTGCTTGGCAGTTGGTGACTAGTGGAGTGTCGCAGGGATCGGTACTGGGGCCTCAACTGTTTACTATTTACATAAATGATCTGGAGGAGGAAGCTGAGTGTAGGGTATCGAAATTTGCTGATGACACAAAGATGAGGGAAAAGCAAATTTCATGGAAGGTGCAGAAAGGCTGCAGAGAGATCTGGATAGGCTGAGGAGTGGGCGAGGACCTGGCAGATGGGGTATCATGTTAGCAAACGTGAGGTTATCCACTTTGGTAGAAATAATAGTAGGAGGGATTATTATTTAAAAAGGCAAAAAGCTGCAGCATGCTACGGTGCAGAGGGACCTGGGGGTCCTTGTGCATGAATCACAAAATCCCAGTCTGCAGGTGCAGCAGGTGATCAAGAAGGCGAATGGAATGCTGGCCTCTATAGCAAGGGGGATAGAATATAAAAGCAGGGAGGTCTTGCTGCAACTGTACAGGGTACTGGTGAGGCCGCAACTGGAGTACTGTGTGCAGTTTTGGTCGCCGCATTTGCGGAAGGATATATTGGCCTTGGAGGGAGTGCAGAGGAGGTTCACTAGGCTGATACCAGAGATGAGGGGGTTAGCCTATGAGGAGCGATTGAATACACTGGGTCTGTACTCGTTGGAGTTTAGAAGGCTGAGGGGGGTTCTTATAGAGACATATAAGATAATGAAGGGGAAAGATAGGGTAGAGGTAGAGAGATTCTTCCCGCTTAGAAAGGATAGCAGGACTAGAGGGCACAGCCTCAAAATAAGGGGGGTGGGGGCAGTTTAGATCAGAGTTGAGGAGGAACTTCTTCACTCAAAGGGTGGTGAGTCTCTGGAATTCTCTGCCCATTGAAGTGTTGGAGGCTACCTCGCTGAATATATTTAAGTCACGGGTAGATAGGTTTTTGATAGACAAGGGAACTAAGGGTTATGGGGAGAAAGCGGGAAAGTGGAACTGATCCACTTCAGATCAGCCGTGATCTTGTTGAATGGCGGGGCAGGCTTGAAGGGCTAGATGGCCTACTCCTGCTCCTATTTCTTATGTTTTTATATTATGAGCACAATTTAAGTTTTCAGAGCTTCCAATCTATTCTCCTATTCTGTTATTTCCACTCAGTTCATCATGTTCAATGTTTCTCTGGAGGCAGATTCCCTGCAAGTATTGACACTTTAGACCCTTTTTTCATTTTGATTCATTCTTCTGATCGAAACGTCATAGCATACAAGCCTACGGACCAGAAGCTGGAAAATAGGATTGGGACAGATAGGTGCTTGATAGCCGGCGTAGAAACTCCCAAGGGCACATTGAGTGAAAGATAGTGTTAGATCCTAAAAGGAAAACAGTGTCATCATCGCAAAAAATGTTTTACTAAATTAAGCAAGGAGAGAGAGGAAGCATGTTACAAAGTCAGAAAGAAATGAATGCATCATCTATATGGTCCACCGACAGCTGAAGCTTAAATTCTCATCATTGTGTTCAGCTTCCATCAGGATCTTGTGGTCCCTCTCTCTGTAACCCTCTGGACTCCTCCAATTGTCTCTTGCGCACCCCCAGCTTTTGTCAATCCATTATTGGCTGTGGTACCTTCAGCCAACCAGGCCCTAAGTCCTGAAATTTCACCCTGCAGCCTCTGTTCCTCTCTACCCTCCACTAAGACATTCTTTAAAACCTACCTCTTTAATCATCTACTCTATTGTCTCTTTCTCTGGCTTGATGAAAGTTTTTGTTGCTAACACTCCTGGAAGTGCCTTGGAACTTCTTACTACACTGATACAACTGACCTTTGAAATGCAGGGGAGGTATTGCACCATGATGTACATTATGAGGTAGAATTTGTCATCCTCATCTGCCCAGGTGGTGCCCACAAGAAACAGAAAAAATTGCACAAGGAACTGTTGAAAGAGATGCTCTGGCAACTTTACGAGGGAATTGTGAGAATGGAAGTCAGGAGGATTTATATAAACTAATTAACAAGAGTCATACTGATTTGAGCAGAAGGAAGACAGGATTGATCAATGACATGACTGTAATATTATCAAATAAATAGGTTGGACTAAAACCTGGTGTTGTCAGACTTTTTACTGTAATATTTAATGCAGGAACATATAGATAATGCCCAATTGTAGACACAGGTGAACACCACAAGGGAATACCTAAGGAAAATACTGGGATGGACAATGATATTCAGGGGTATGAATCACAGGAAGACCAAGCAATGACTATTCACCTAAAGGAGATAATAGCTGGATTGGAAACTCGCACCCAGACCATCCGTGAGGGGTTCTATCCTCTTTCCTTCATACAGATGGGATCTTTGAAGTAACTTTAACCTGCAAATCAGACCCATTATGATGACAATATTCCACTTATAGAATAGCAGCAGCAATGCTGTGTCACTACTATCACCTGCAAGCTCCCTTACAAATCACACACCAGCTGATTTGGGCTTCTATCACCATTCCTCTGCCATTGTCAGGGCAATGTCCTGGAAGTCCCCGATATAGCATTATGTCAGAATACCATCATCACGTAGACTGCAGTGATTCAAGGAGAAGCCTACCACCACCTTCTCAGGGCAACAAGGGGTGGGCAATAAATGCCAACTTCACCAGCATTGTCCATATCACAAAAAACATAAAAGTCGCACAATCTGCTTTAGTTTTTGTCCTTTCGTTTTGAACTGGGCCTTCCAGGCCACGAGCCTTCAAAAATTCAGCAAGTTTACTTGGGTGTTGCACCTGGCTGTAGGCAACACTTGAGTCAGCACTAAACCGATTTAAAGGCAGCTGAAGTTTAAATTCTCATCCTCTCTCTCTGTACTGTCTATTCCCATAAATCATGCACATTAGAAAATGCTGCAAACTCAATAAATCCTTAACAAAATTGCAGGTGTTGGCAATGCTGCAATTGACTCGTCTATCTGACATCTCAACATATAGGTGCATGCCCCAACTGGTAGTGTGCAATCCAAATGTACTGCAATTCAATCACAGTATTTTGCAAAGCTGAATAAGAGCTGTGAAAGGGATAACGAGAGGGCTTTTTTGTCAAAGTATATGCAGTATAAGTGGCCGCAGCCTGAGCACTTGCCTCAGATTGGCAACGTGATGGCATTTTGTTTGTGAAGCTGGGTTCAACAAGTTGTCAGGCAGATTACAGGGAGTTCAGGTTGCTTTCACCGAACTCTAGTGCTTCTCTGGTGCTATCTTCTCCCAAGACGGACATGTGTGGCATAGCCAGCGATTATACCAGCTGAAAAGATTTGTTTTTTTTCATTTTGGACGATCGCTGCAACTTTGCGTTGTTATTGTTTTTGGCTGCCCAGGACACAGGCACAAAATGAAAGGAGCTTTAGTCTCAATCTGGCTCTGGCCGAGATTGCTAGCTGTTCCTATCACAAAGTGGAACAACATTCCATTCATCAGTGCTGACATCTCTCTTTGTGTAGTCGGAGGGCAGAGGGTCCATTATACTGCATTTATGTTACAGCACTGCTGTAAAGGAAAGATTTATAAAGGTCTTCAAATTTTGAAGGCTTTTGATAGGGTACATGGGGAGAAGCTGTTAATGGTGAGAATTGGTAAGCAGTGAATAAAGATTTAGAGTAATTGGCAAATGAACCAGAGGGGGAGATGAGGCGATATTTTTTATTTATGCAGTGAGTTGTTATGGTCTGGAATGTGCTGCCTGAAGGGATGGTCGAAACAGGTTCTATAAAAACTTCCAAATAGGATTTGGATAAATATTTGAAAAGATAACAGTTGCTGGACTGTGAGGAAAGAACAAGGAAAGAGGGATGAGATCAGAAGCTCTTTCAAAGAGCCAGCACAGTCTCACTGGGTTGAATAGTTTCCTATAACTCTATAAATCCCTCATTTAAACACATGCCCCACGTGTTAGCAGAAGCAACTTTCCCCCGTGCTCACCAGAAATAAATACATCCACCGGAAACCTCTGATCTTGCCCGTGGCTGGGTTTCTCCAGTCCTGATGAGTGCCAAATTTTCCATTCTGGCTGGCAGTGGGGCGGGGTGAATGAGATCGGAGAATCCCGTCCATCATCCTTTTAGTCCTGGAGCATGTCCACTTGACAAATGCATATTCATCAAATCCCTACAGTGCAGAAGAGGGCCATTTGGCTCATTGAGTCTGCACTGACTCTCCCACCAAAACTCCCATCCTCCTAATCCTAATCCCCCACCCTCGCCATTCCCTTCCTGCCCCAACCACCCTCCTCCACCCAGCATTCCCTCCAGTCCAAATGACCTGTTTCTTCCCTTAAAATCACACCCTTTTGTCTGTCCCCATCATGCCACCCCCCCCCACCCACGCACACCCCACAACCCCTCAACGATTACTTTGAATGTCTCCCTCTTTTTCTGCAGATTATCCCTTCCAGGGGCCTACATTTGGGCCTCTGCAGATGAGCCATCTGACATTCACATACTCACCAAGCTCTCCAACATATATGCTCGAGCGAAAATTTCGGCTAAGCCTTGGACATCTGGCTTCACGCTCACACAGCCCGCTGCCTATTTCAAGGCCTGAATATGGACTGAAAGTAATGTCTACCCCTCACTATGTAAATGTGTGTGACGTTACAAAAGCATCTCACATTCATAAATTAAGCTCAGATTCACAGCTAAGAAAAGCAGAGTTTGTGAGCGTCACACATGTACTATTGTGTGCTTGCAGGACCTTGAGATGTGACAGTGTGTGATTGATGTATATTCAAACAAGCTGTTCTATTCAGTTATCAAAAGCAATATTGCACAGAAAGAAGGTTTATACTCATGACAATTGAGAATGTGGGCTGATCAAGCCTTTGTTCTGAGAAAAGCTTGTTTGACAATGTTGCTTGCAGATAGTTCTCAGCAACTAGTAATTTTTTTAATTGATGGGATGTGGTTGGCAAAAGTCAGCATTTATTTCTGATTGCCCTGAGGGCCACGATTAGCTATTTCACAGGGCATTTAAGATTCTATTCCTGTGGATTTGGAGTCACATGCAGACCAGACTGGGGAAAGACAACAGACTTCCTACACTAGTGCAAAATAAGAGGGGTCCGATTTTAATGACCATTCACGCCACACTCCTGGTGCAGCAAGGTTGAAGAATTTGGCACTCAGCCAAATGTCCATTCCCAGCACTGGGATGGGAAAATCCTAGCGTGAATAGTGGTGACATTCCAGCCAATGATCTTGTGGTCATCATTAGACTTTTAATTCCAGATTTTAATTGAATTCAAATTTCATCACCGGCTGTGATGGGATTTGAACCCGGGTCCCCGAAGCATTATCCTGAGTCTCTGAATTAATCCAGTGGAATTCCACTACATCACTGCCTCCCCATAAAAGTACGCACTCTCTAAAAAATATTCTCAGTACCGAATTCACGTAAAACTGGATTAAATCCAGTTGGTTTTTTGGTGGAATTTTCCAAATGAACCTCCTATACTCTATGCGTCACAGAGTACCTCAGCATGAATCATGATAAAAATCATGGGTGGAGCCTTTTCCCACTGAAGAGGCCAGCAGCATAGTGCTGAGTAGGCCACTGCGCATGTGCCGATCTGTCATAGAGAAGAGTGGCACATGCGTAGTAGCTTCACACTGCCAGTCTCCCGAATGTTGGCCAGCACAATTGCTGGCCAGACCCACAAGCCCACATCGCTGATCTTACAGAGCCCCATAACACCAGCTGATCACCGGCCTCCTGGACATCTCGGGGCCAGCCCCGACCCTCCTGCTCTCTTCACTGCCTACCTGCCTCAATCTTCCACGAAACTCCAAGTCTCCGATCCTCTTCCCACCTCCCCCACTGACAGTCCCAACCGCACCCCCCCCCCGCAAGTCCCAACTCCCCCCCTGCAATCCTAAACACTCGCCAGCAGGCCGAACACTCCGCTTCCCCAACCTGATGGCCAGCGCCGATCGCTACCCATCCTCCCTCTGCCACCGATCTCTGTGCAGAGAGGCAGTGGGACCTCCTTATCAATCTTCCCCCTCCCAGGGGCCCCATCCGCCCAATAAGCCCTGTCCCCTCTGACCCGCCCCTTGGCACCGCCCTATGCCCAGTGCCACTTTGTGCCTTGGGCAGTACCAGGGGGACAGGCTGGCAATGCCAGGCTGGCAATGCCCGGGGGTACCCCCTTTACCCTTATCTCCTGAGGGGCCTTCATGGTCCCCCTTCACTCCAGCAGGGTCAAGCCTCCAGCTCCCCATTAGTGGGGAGCTGTTGTGAACCTCACTGGAGGGAACCACTCCTGGCCGGGCGGGGGAGAGGCTAGTGGGCCCGGAGACTTCAGTCCTGGGCCCGCTAATGATATTTAAATTTGAATTCAAATATTTCAAACAGCTCCATGCTGATTTCTGGCACGGAGCTGACAGCTCCAGAAATCCAGCAACCAAAGGCATGCGGAGGCCATGGCACCCAGCTAAACAACCTCCACTTATGTCTCCCAGTCCGCTGTGCTTATCACCTCTCTATATCTTTTCACTCTCATATTTTCCAAAGGATGATTTACTTATACCATCAGTGTTTGTAGTTGCTGATTAACAAATGAAGATATGTTCTTTATTACCACTTAAGGGATGGTCTTTCTCTGCTCTGTAAATGATTGCTGAGTGAACTGCTGTTTTTACAGTTCTGCTGCATCACTGTCATGGTTTGATTTATGGCTATCACTGCTCCTGGCAGATTACCAGCAGCTGGGACAGTGGGGAGGCTCACTGACAGTAGGTACCACAACCATCACCTCTTTCCCCAGATTAGAATACCTTGGGATCAATATATTAATATATCAATAAAAAAGGATAAAGGGATATGGGGAAAAGGTGGGGAGGTTGATTTGAGACCAGGAAGAGAGCAGCATGACCTGATTGAATGGCGGAGCAGGCTGAAAGGGCTGAATTTGCCCACTTCTGGTACAAATTCCTATGTTTTTTTGTTCCTATGTACATGAGATGGAATTTTTGGAGGCAATGGAGTTCCACCTGCAAGCTGAAGATACAGCCACAGACCCGCGTTCCTCCTCTAGGACTAAGCCACTGAATCTCGGAACAATAGACAGATGAGATGTCACCACCAGTCAGGCCTCCCATGAGCTGAGAATTCCCAGGGTGAGGAATATCATCCACTGAGAGCTACTGGCCAAGCAGAAGCTGCAGCTCTTTTGCTCAGCGGCACCACCCATAATGGTGGCTGCTGCCAGAATAACAAGCACTGGAGGCCCACTGGAGGGACCCAGGCTACAGCTAAGTGATGGCAGGAGGGGGTTTCAGGGAGTGGAGATCACAGAGGTAGGAGGCATTGGAAGGAAAACAGTAAGAGCAGGGAGGCATTCCCAATGCCACCTCCCCTATCACCCACTTCACAATGCCAGGCCCCTCAAACAAATGCTGAGTGCTTTTGAATATGGGGACACTTCCCACCCCCCCAAACTGGCCAAACTGTTGTGTTCCCAGTGAGGCAACAGGCCTGTACGCCACTGGGTTAATACTAGCAGCAGTGGGATGAGGCCATTCATTGTCAACTTCAGGGTCTCAACTGGCAGTGGGAAGTCTTTCTTTGGCTCTTCCTGCTAAAGACATAATAGGGCTGGAGGCAGCAAAGTAGCAGGATTCCTACCCATCACAATTCATCTGAATACATGCCTTCCCCACCTCCAAACACAACATAAGAGAGGCAGGCAATTCTGCCTATGGTGTCAGCTGTGGCTTTGTGGGAAGCAGTATTGCATCTGAGTCAGAAAGTTACGGGCTTAAATCCCATTGAAGCAACTTAAGCAAATAATTTGGTTGGTACTCCAACGCAGTATTCAGAGCGCTCCACCATTAGCAGTGTTGGCTTTTTAGTGGGACATTAAATTGGGGCCCTGGATTCCATGGCACTGTTTCAGAAAAGAGCAAGGAAGTTTCCCCCAATATCCGGACAAGACAGGATAGATGCATGGAGGATATTCCTGAAGGTGGGGAAGTCCAGAACCCGGGATCACAATCTAATGATTTATGGTAGACCATTTAGGATAAAGGTGAGAGACATTTCTTCACCCAAAGAGTGATGAGCCTGTGGAATTCATTATCCCAGGAAGTAGTTGGTGCCAAAACATTGAATGTATTCAAGAGGCGGCCTGGTGATGCAGTGGTTAGCACTGCTGTCTCACAGCTCTAAGGACCTGGGCTCAATTCCCAACTTTGGTCACTGTCTGTGTGGAGTTTGCACATTCTCACCGTGTCTGTGTGGGTTTCCTCCAGGTGCTCCAGTTTCCTCCCCCAGTTTAAAGATGTGCGAGTTAGGTTGATTGGCCATGCTAAATTGCCTCTTAGAGTCCCAGGATGCGTAGTTTAGAGGTACTTGCGGGATAAATTTGTGGTGTCAGGGCCTGGGCTGGGATTGTTGTCAGTGCAGACTCGGGCTGAATGGCCTTCTTCTGCACTGTAGGGTTTCTCTGATTTCTATATAGCACTTGGAGCGAATGGGATTAAAGGTTATGGGGAGAAAGCAGGATTAGGGTATTGAGTTGCATGATCATGATTGTAATGAATGGTGGAGCAGGCTTGATGGGCCAAATTGCCTCCTTCTGCTCCTATTTTCTATGTTTCTATATTGGGTTAGTTTTTGCATCTCAACTAATATCACTGGCCTTTTATCTCACTGCGCTTTACAGGAACAAATCACAACATGCAAATTAGTTGCCTCAATGATGACACTTCGGAAAGTGTTGAATTAGCTGGAGGACACTTTGGGACATCACGGGACTACAAAATACAAGCCTTTCTTTTGTCTTTGGAACGAAAAGCAACCTCGCGTAGCAGGCATTCCCGAAACACATACTCACTATCTTCTCGGAGAAAGGGTTTGGCAGCTGAGTCCACTTCAGCTGAATGCATTCATCATGAATTGCTTAATTTGTGATCCGGATCGTACACAATGGTAGATGTGATCCTAACAGCTATCGCAGGTGGCTGTACAAAAGAATTTGGACCAGTTCCAGATTTGTTAGGTTGGCTGAATTGGCAACATTCTGAAGCCCATCTCTATCCTCAGATGTAAATCAACTCGAAATAATGAAGAACCGGTGAACATTCCACCTGCCAGGTTCTGTATTATTAACACTCAGCTCTCCGCTGTCAGGTCATCTGCATAATTAAACACAGCACCGGATACAAAATCGGAGTAATTCTGAGAGGAAGATCCAATCAATTTTGAAAGGAAGGGGGCTGTTAAAATGGAGAGTGTCACTGTAGCAGGAGCAGTGGGGTTTTGGAGAGGGTTGGGCAAGGCGAAGGGGAAATCACATTCTCAAGAAGCTTCCAAGGGCATCTCGATCCATTAGCAACTTTTGATAAGGTAAAAACTAAGAAACGGCAGGCATCAATCCATCTGATAAGAGCACTCAGTGATGTTGTGAGCCCACAAAAAATCATTGCACAGCAACCTAGCTTTCTATTCACTATCAAAATATAGCTGGTTGCTACATGATAATACCTGCAAGGAAGGTTGTTCCATGTGCCACAGTATAGCACCACCTCTGTGGGTCAATATTGCAGTATGTCACAGGAAAAGAAGCCAAGTTTTACATCAGTCTGACCTTTATTGTTGGCTGCACAGTAGCTGCAGTCGGTCTTGCAACAGACTGCATCACTTGCCATTGGTCTGAAGGTCATGGGTTAAAGGCCCACTCGAGAGATCAAAGCATGACGTCTTGGCTGACACTGCAGCCCTGCAGTGATGGAAATGCTATCTTTCAGCTGAGAGATTAAATTGAATCAGGTGGGTGGAAGAGCCCTCAGCTCAGGGTTCAAGTCCCACTTCAGGGCTTAATGGCCATAGAAAGTGTGTAATAATGTGTCCAGTGAGGCTGATTGTCTGCCTTTTATCATAGAATCCCTACAGTGCAGAAGGAGGTCATTCAGCCCATTGAGGCTGCACCAACAGCAATCCTACCCAAGGCTTATCCTTATAACCCCATATATTTGTCCTACTAATCCCCTGACAATAAGAGGCAATTTGGCATGGTCAGTCAACCTAACACACACATTGTTGGACTGTGAGACTGAATTGTCTCCACCTTCACTCTGGGGATACTGTGAAGATTATCTGCCTGTAAATCCTTCCAAAATTCTTGATGACAGTGGTAAAAGCGGGAGGGTTTCCTGGTCAGTCATTCTGCAAAAGGAAACGGCAAGCCATTGCAGTAATTTGCCAGGCATAATCATGGAGCAAACCAGTGAAAATCCATGGTTGCTAATGCCATCTCAGAGCAAGGTATATGAAGGGCATGGACATAGAAGACCTAACATTATTTTGAAACAGAAGAGGATTGCCAGAATTTCACCGTTGGCCTTCGGCGGTATTTTACAAGCCTCACCCAAGCGAGATCGTAAAATCCCAGCCGATAAGTCCTTTTCAATTTTTATTCCTCAAAGTGTCACGAGAGTAGATTACCTGATCGTTATCACATTGATGTTTGCAAGGGCTTGCAGGGTGTGAATTTAATGTCATGCCTGCTACTTTACAGCAATGATCACAGTTAAAAATGTTCTGAGCTCAAAAAAAATGCTATGTAACTGCAAGTATTTCTTGAAATATAACATAAAATTATTTTGATGCTATCCCAACATTGGCCAGAATTTTCCAGCCATTCGCACCAGCTGGATTCTGTGGTCCCACCGCAGTGAACGGAGATTTGGCACCAAGTTCTCTGTCCTGTCTGGCAGTGACAGTGAGACATGAATAGTCAGAGAATTCCGGCCATTGTGTTTTTATCACAGTCTCAAAAGAGTGACTTTAATGTGAATTTTCATATCCTACACCAACCTTCCATGTTGTTGTTTCAGCTCTGACAATTTAGGACAGAATTGTTTGGTAAAGTAAAAGTAAAGTTTATTTATTAGTCACAAGTAAGGCTTACATTAACACTGCAATGAAGTTACTATAAAAATCCCCTCATTGCCACAGTCCGGCGCCTGCTCAGGTATGCTGAGGGAGAATTTAGCATGACCAATGCACCTAACCAGCATGTCTTTCGAACTGTGGGAGGAAACCCAAGCACCCGGAGGAAACCCATGCAAACACAGTGAGAATGTGCAAACTCCTCACAGACGGTGACCCAAGCTGGGAATCAAACCCGGGTCCCTGGTGCTATGAGGCAGCAGTGCTAACCATGTGGCCCCTCTCACTAGCAGGGTCTTCCAGACCTGCCGAAAGTAATGGACGTTTGGATGGCTTGCCATATCCGCCCCAGAACATATCCCACAGCGAGGCCAGAAAATCCCAAGCTTTGTGCCAATTATTCACTGAACGATTTGTAATTTTGGGCAGTAGATTCCCAAGCACTTAAACTGGCACACATAGGCACTTACACTCAGAAAACAAATCCATTCGAATTAAAGAAAATCCTACTCCAGAATGCTGCAATCTCTGCCTTGCAGATTTCGGTGATCCAACCACAAACAGGAATTAAAAAGGAAATAAATGATGCAGCATTGAAAATGGCACCATGTATGTGTGGAAAGGGCCATATCACTTTGGCTGTACATGATACTATATTTGTAGAATATGGCAGCACAGTAGCACAGTGGTTAGCACTGCTGCTTCACAGTGCCAGGGGCCTGGGTTCGTTTTCCGGCTTGGGTCACTGTCTGTGTTGATTTTGCACGTTCTCCCCATTCCTCCGGGTGCTCCAGTTCACTCCCACAGTTTGAAAGACATGCTGGTTAGATGCATTGATCCAAACAGGCGCCGGAATGTGACAACAGGGGAATTTCACAGTAACTTCATTGCAGCTTTAACGTAAGCCTTACTTATGACGAATAAATAAACTTTAATTTTACTTCAGAATTATATCCCATTCATAAGTGGTTCAAACTGAACCAATAGATTGTTTTTTGCTGAATTTTGGACCAGTTTTTTGTGGGGGTGGCTGGGGGTTGGGAGCAAAGAGCTGCATCACTCCAGTGCTTACAGCGGATGTGGTTTAGGACACCCATGCCAAATGCTGTCGTGAAAATATTGCTGAAAGGAGTGCCCCTCGGAAAACAAACGCTCAAAACATCGCTGAATAATTTCAAGTTGGGTCTCAGAGAACTCGTAATCTGATGTTCAAAATAAAGCTTTGTCCTACGAAATCTTTTCATTCAGAGATATTCCACTTGGTAACGCTAAATTAATTACTTCAGCATTTGACCATGACATCCAGCACCTAACTAAATGTGAAGAGAAAGATTTGCACGTGCTAGGAATAAGAAACACATCTCTGAAAGGGAAAGGTGGGTTTGTGTTTTGTTCTGGGGCCCTTTCATCAGAGTAGAGATCAACTGATATTGAAATAGTCTAAACTTGCTAGAATGATTTCTATTTACAGAACATTTTGAACAGTGATTGACTGTAAAGGAAGTTCAAAATATCTATTAGCTGTATTTACAGTTTTATTAGTCTCCACGCATTGCATGACCACAAGCAAACTGTTGCAATGTGAATGAAAACAGAAAATGCTGAAAATACTTAGCAAGTCTGGCAGCATCTGTCAAAAGGAAAAATACAGTTAATGGCTGGAATTTTCCAGCTGTTCTTGCCAGTGGATCTTCTGGTCCCGTCAATAGCGAACCCCCATTGTGGGTTTCCCAGTGGTGGTGGGTCCATAGAAAGGTAAACCCTATTGACAGTGATGGGATCAGAAGATCCCACCGCCAACCATGGCTGCCTCCCCTTCTGACCAATGGAAACATGCCGTGGGCATTGTGGAAAATCTCACCTAATGTTTTAGAGCAATGGCTGCTAAATGGACCCAAGCCGGATCACAGAATCTTCAGAGTGCAGCAGGAGGCCATTCAGCCCATTGAGTCTGCGCTGGATCTCTGAAAGAGCATTCTACCTAGTCCCATGTTGAAGTATGAAAGGAAAAGAAACAGATCCATTACTTGATAGTTCGTTCACAGAACAGAGCATTATATATCTCTACTGACCAACAGATATTCACAGCGCCAGGAACTCGGGTTCAATTCTGGCCTTGGGTGACTGGCTGCATGGAGTTTGCATGTTGTCCCCCTGCCTGAATGGATTTCCTCCTTGTGCTCCGGTTTCCTACCACAGTCCAAAGATGTGCAGGTTAAGCAAATTGGCCATGCTATATTGCCCCTTAATGTCCAAAGATGTGTATGTTGGGGGAATTGGTGGGGTAAGTGCTTGGGTTGCAGGGATAGGGCTTCAGTGCAGTGCTCTGTTGGAGAGTTGGTGCAAACTTGATGGGCCGAATGGCCTCCTTGAGCACTGCAGGGATTCTATGATTCATAGCATCTACCGACATCCGAGTGTCACTCTTTTGAGTAAAACTATAGGTGGGATTTGCATGGAAATTTCTCCCCCTTCCAAGGTCAGCGGACTTGTAAATATTCTGCTAAATGTTCCATTCCACCTGTGATGAATGGAAGATTCTCCTGAAAATCATTTTGAGACACTTCTTGAAAATAGAAAAATAGAAAAAGGGCACAATTTCCAGGCTGGTACACCCCATCCAAGAGTGGCCTGTGGATGCAGATGCAGCCGTTGCGCTGTGGTTTCTGTGGGAGCCTGGTATTTAAAAAGTGCACTGGTCTGCCCTGAGAGGTCACTTCCTCTCACTGGAAGTGTTTGGGCATCACCAGGGATTGTGTCTGCTGACTAGAAAATTCCAGTCGGAGCAGAAGAGAAGCTTTCATAGGCTTCTTATTTACATTTAAAGGCAACACTAACTTTATCTTTTTGAAATGACTCATAAGAACATAAGAAATAGGAGCAGGAGTAGGCCACCCAGCCCTTCGAGCCTGCCCCGCCATTCAATAAGATCATGGCTGATCTGTCGCTGCTCAGTTCCACTTTCCCGCCCTCTTCCCATAACCCTTAATCCCCTCTCTTATCAAAAACCCATCAACCCGCGTCTTAAAAATATTGAGCGAGGCAGCCTCCACCACTTCAACGGGCAGAGAATTCCAGAGATTCACCACCCTTTGAGTGAAGAAGTTCCTCCTCAACTCCGTTCTAAACCGCCCCCCTTTTATCTTGAGGCTGTGCCCCCTAGTCCTACTGTCTTTTTTGAGCGGGAAGAGTCTTTCCACCTCTATCCTATCCATCCCATTCATCATCTTATACGTCTCAATGAGATCTCCCCTCATTCTTCTAAACTCTAATGAGTACAAGCCCAATTTATTCAGCCTCTCCTCATAGCTCAACCCCCTCAACTCCGGTATCAGCCTAGTAAACCTCCTCTGCACTCCCTCCAAGGCCAAAATATCCTTGCGCAGGTGCAGCGCCCAAAACTGCAAGATGGGACAGTGTCATTAAACCCTTTTATCTCCCTCTCTGAGGATGTTGGCTGACCACCTGAATGCTTCCAGCATTTTCTGTTTTTATGACAGGCTCCCTGCATCCACACTATTTTGCTTTACATTAAAAGTCACCACTAGATCCAACCGTTTGCACTTTAGGAAAGATATAAGAATTTTCAAGATCAGGAAAAGACATCTAACCACCAACCATCCCATC
The DNA here is from genome assembly GCF_965287045.1 of Carcharhinus amblyrhynchos. NCBI lineage: Eukaryota > Metazoa > Chordata > Chondrichthyes > Carcharhiniformes > Carcharhinidae > Carcharhinus > Carcharhinus amblyrhynchos. The sequence continues at coordinate 117,509,595 of NC_137328.1, read as the reverse complement.
TCCTTTTGGTTGACCAAGTCAACTTCTCTGCTTTCCCAGCACATTATGAACATATTATATTTAATCAGTAAGGGAATCGAGGGTTATGGGGATAAGGTGGGAAAGTGGAGTTGAGGATTATCACATCAGATTATTCTGATGTGGAGTAAGTGGAATAGGTTAAAGGAGAAAATTGTGAGAGCAAGTTCAGCCAGGGTGCTGATTCATGGGAAATGGCTGGGCTCTGTTCAAGGAAGAAATGGCGAGCTCTGAGATTGTCCTAGTGGGAAACGGAAATGTAGAGAGACTGGATTGAAAAAGCCAGGGAACCACTAAAGTGATGGAGTCAGTGGAGGTGTTCAAAATCATGAGGGAGCTGGACACAGTAGATCAGGAGAAATTGTTCCCACTCATAAAAGGATCGAGATGGAGAGGGCACAGATTGAAAGTGATTTGCAAAAGAAGCAAATGCAATGTAAGATAAAACTTTTTCCAACAAAGAGTGGTTTGGGTCTGGGATGCACTGCCTGGTAGTGTATTGGAGGCAGATTCAATCAAGGGATTCAACAGGGCATTAGATGATTCTCTGAATTGAAACAATGCACAGGAGTACAGGGAAAAGGCAGGGAAATGGCACTATGTCATAATGCTCATTTGAACAGCCAGTGCCAACTCGATGGATCAAATGGCCTCTATCTGCATTGTAACAATTCTGTGATGTCAGGAAAGTTGCATATGTAGGTGGAAAGAGATTGACAAGAAGCAAATAAATTAGATACAGGATAGGAGGAAATCAGTTCAGTGGTGCAGGGGCAAGGTTTACCAGGACAGTACTGTTTGTGGATCTTGCGAAGGAAGTAGAACTGGACATTTGGGTTTGGAGAATATGAGATTGGAGGCCTTAGAAAGAAGATCTCCAGAAGAGATGAGGTCAGTGGCAGGCCTGGAGATGATAACTTGATGTTTGCTGGTGGGGGTCATGGCCCAGTATATGGTAGGAGGAAGCATAGAAGAGTAGGCTTACAGACTGCAAAATAGAGCTCGATTTGCCAGGTAACAACAATATTACCCTTGTCAGCAGGTTTGGTGACAGCAACACGATTGTCACACAACTAGGAGATTATTCCTTGGAATGTAGAAGATTATGAGGTGATTTGATGATTTTTTTTAAGATATAAAGGGGAAATGATAAGTTATATAGAGAGAAACTACTTACAATGGTTCATGCCAGACCTTTCAGAAATAAAGTTAAGAAATCTTTCTACACAATAAGGGTGGCAAAAATTTGGAACTTTCTTCGGCAAATGGCAGTTTGACAATAAAAATGATTCAACCTCATTCTTAAAACTAACAATTGGTCCATCATTAATTTCCTTTTGCAGGAAAGGAGCTCACCACAACCTTCTCAAGTACATTTAGCAATGGAGGATAAATAGTGGCCTAGACAGCAAAGCCCAGATCACATGTACAGAAACATTTTTAAAAATTGATGTTAGACAGTTAATTTGAATCTGCGATCAATCAATTTTTGTTAACCAGAAGTGTTAAAGGGCATGGGGCACAGATGGTACGTGGAGTTAGCTCTCAGATGAGCTATGGTCTCACAGAATGGCAGCGGTACAGACAGGAGGGGGCAGTAGCATTGTGGTGTTATCACTGGACTGACAATCCAGAGGCTCAGGGTAAAACTCTGAGAACCTGGGTTCAAACTTGGGCACAATAGAGTCAGAGGAGGAAATTTTCCTGTCCCACTGGCCACAGGAATTGTAGTGGATATGGGGTGGACCATGCAAAGGTCCATTGACCTCGGGTAGGATTTTTCTATTTTAGGGTGAGCGCGGCCAGAAAATCCTGCCCAGTGAGTCACACAGCACAGAAAAGGCCCTTCAGCCCATTTAACCTACTCCGACAATCATAACCGTCAAGCTAATGGGAAAATCTAGACTTTAAAGTCTCATGATGTTCTAATGAAGCCATTGTTGATTGTAAAAAGACATCTGATTCACTTTTTGGAAGGAAATCTGTCATTCTTACCTGGCCTGGCCTACTCATGATTTCAGATCCACAGCGATGTGGTTGACTCTGAAATGTTCTAACAAACCATTTACTTCAATGGCATTTAGGGATGGGTAATAAGTGCTGGCTCAGACACTCACGTCCTAGGATTGAAAAGCAAAATAAAAAGGCCATCCCTTGTTCCTAGGTTCCAAACTTATAAGAACATAAGAAGTAGGAGCAGGAGTAGGCCATCTAGCCCTTCGAGCCTGCCCCACCATTCAATAAGATCATGGCTGATCTGAAGTGGCTCAGTTCCACTTTCCTGCTTTCTCCCCATAACCCTTAATTCCCTTGCCTACCAAAAACCTATCTACCCGTGTCTTAAATATATTTAGCGAGGTAGCCTCCACCACTTCAACTGGCAGAGAATTCCAGAGATTCACCACCCTTCGAGTGAAGAAGTTCCTCCTCAACTCCGTTCTAAACTGCACCCCCCCCTTTCTTGAGGCTGTGCCCTCTAGTCCTGTTGTCCTTTCTGAGCAGGAAGAATCTCTCCACCTCTACCCTAGCCATCCCCTTCATCATCTTATACGTCTCAATAAGATCCCCCCTCATCCTTCTAAACTCCAACGAGTACAGACCCAGTCTATTTAGTCTCTCTTCATAGTCTAACCCCCTCATCTCCAGTATCAGCCTAGTAAACCTCCTCTGCACTCCCTCCAAGGCCAAAATATCTTTGCACAAGTGCAGCGACCAAAACTGCACACAGTACTCTAGCTGCGGCCTCACCAATGCCCTGTACAGTTGCAGCAAGACCTCCCTGCTTTTATATTCTATCTCCCTCGCTATAAAGGCCAGCATCCCATTCGCCTTCTTGATCACCTGCTGCACCTGCAGACTGGGTTTTTGCGACTCATGCACAAGGACCCCCAGGTCCCTCTGCACCGTAGCATGCTGCAGCTTTTCGGTCTTTAAGTAGTAATCCCTCCTACTATTATTCCTGCCAAAGTGGATAACCTTACACTTGCTAACATTGTACTCCATCTGCCAGGTCCTCGCCCACTCGCTCAGCCTATCTAGATCCCTCTGCAGACTTTCCACACCCTCCGCACAATTTGCTTTTCCACTCATCTTTGTGTCATCAGAAAACTTGTATCTGAAACCCTCAAATGGAAAGCATGTAGAACAAAAAAAATTTCCAAGTATTTCAATCTGTTGAGTGAGCACACTGCTGTGACAGGTGGATAATTCCTGTAATATTGTATCACACCAACACTGATAATTCACTTTTCTATGTTTGGACTCTTTAGGACAAGACGCTATATCATCCAGTGAGCAACAGCTGCATGGACTGCAATCTAGCAGACAAAAAGATTTTCATGAGCCGATGTAATCCCTCAGTGCACACCCAGCAGTGGATATTTCAACACGTCAACGTGACTGTTCTAGACAAATTCAACAGTAACTCAAGCTCGTAGAGATGTCTTTGCCACGGTGGAGAACATGCAAATTTGGCGAGTCACTTCTATGGCAGAAACTATCAGCGCCTGGATCAATTCATTCAGGTGTTGAGTTTCCTAGCTACGGGGGATAGGGCACGGGGTGGGCGGGAAGGGTGGGGGGGTGGGGGAATCCGGGGAGATGTTTGGTGGGCTTACTCTCAGGACCAATAATAACCGTAGCCGAAATCAAGAACGTGACGAACGCACTTTGAAGAAAGGAAAAGAGCCCCATCATCTGTCGCAGGACATGGAAAGACTCGAGCAGACACGGGAATGCCTTGCTGGTCAAGGGCAGACAGATTCCAGTTCATCTACTGGTACATCGGACTAAAACAAAGAGAGTTGGAATTCTGTAAATTCTCAGGTCAATCCTGCCTCTGTATCTTTAAGCGGATGCCGATTGCACTCACTTTTTTGCTTTAGGGCAGGCCACGGTTTGACATGTCAGCAGAGACGTGCATGGCTGATACCAGGTCAAACCTGTTGACAATATCATATAGGAGAGCTGTCCAGGATTCGACGATTATACTGAGCTTTTTTGTTTGGCCCTGTTTGGGTTTTGTGAACTGTTGTCTTCTTTTCACTTTTTTTTGTATGAATTAAATTGGAGAAAACATCTCAATGAGTCATTCATTGGTAAGGTTGGGTAATGGGAATTCCAGGAAATGATTAATTGTGAATCTGCATTGATTACTTCATTTTCCATACCACACCAGAAAATAATGTTTTCCTGTCGAGGGTTGAGATATTTATTCGATTTTTGAGAAACAACATTTTGCACTACTATGTTCTAAAATAACGTGACTTTATTAAAAATGATATGTTGTGATACATATTGGGCATAGCATTTCCCAGCAATCGCTGCACATTATTTCTCAATAAATCTTCGTGTATAATTTTGTTTGAGTTCTGCCACATAAATGGGCCAGTCACAAGGAAGAGTGAAAAACAAAAAGGGACAATTCTCGGTGGCAATTAGAGATGGTGCCCTTCCCAGTGACACTCATTCTATGAGTAAATAGGAATACCATATGACATTCGGAAAGGGGACATTCTGGCCTTTCTGAGACATGCAAGCATGGGTCCGAACCCCACTTTGTGTTTGGCAGGTTCAAAGTGGAAGGTGCAGGTCCTGCTTAAGGCTGCAGGGTGAGTCAAGACTTAAAGGGAGGCTAAGCCTTGGTTGTGAGATTGGACAGACTAGGTCCCATATGCCTTCTCAAAGGGCAATAGTCACTAAATGAGCATTCAACAGCTGTCGATCTAAGTCCCCATTAGGCCTGTAGTAGGTTGCAGGAACTTCTCATAATGAGCATTATGACTCACCACAAAAATGTACTTCCACGATCCTCTTGACTGCGACATGACATTCATTATATTCCAGGAGAGGATGGTTCCACCATTTGGAGGTATTCAGCTTCATTAGATCTTGTGTGCCTCACTGGGAAATAGTCTCAGTTAGTCATAATCTGAACCCTGTGTTCTCATTTCTGGCCTTCTTCTATACCATATTACTGCTACAGTACCAGGTTCTGATAAGTGTTAAGGATATGCACCCAGCATCTTGTAATCAATAACTTCACGATCCTCTCACTCATGAGCATCTATCATTATATCCTACTGCTTTGTCCATTATCCATGAGTTTATTCCATATTGTATATATAATTGGCTGTGTTGAACCATAAAGAAACCATTTACTCATGTTGTTTATTAAATATGTAGAATATATTTATATCTACCTCGTTTTCTTTCTACCCATTCAGCCTATTTACACACATGGACAAAATGGAGCAGAACAGAATCCCAGAATATCATGGCCCTTTTCCTGCCCTGTTCAATTATCAATTGCATCAGGGTGTATTTTGCAAATAAAGTTTCTGCTAAACTTGCAGAACACCTAGCCACACCCTCATTCCAGATAACCAATAACCTGCCCTGGTCCCTGCACTCTGATGCTATAGTTAAAAAAGCCCACAAATGCAATTTCCTTGGTCTTTTTCAGAAGACCAAGGAAATTTGGCATGTTCACTACGACTCTCACTAACGTTCACAGATGCATCTTTCTGATTGTATCTCAGTTTGGTATAGCTCCTGCTACATCCAAGACCACAAGAAACTACAAAGGGTCATGAACAAATCCCAGTCCATCACGCAAACAAGCCTTCCATCCACTAACTCTGTCTATACTTTCCATTGCCTCAGAAAAGCAGCCAGCATAATCAAGGACCCCACATCCCCCAGACATACTTTCTTCCACCTTCTGTCGGGAAAAGATGCAAAAGTCTGAGGTCACGGACCAACCAACTCAAGAACAGCTTCTTCCCTGTTGCCATCAGACTTTTGAATGGGCTTGCCTCACATTAAGTTGATCTTTCTCTACACCCTAACTATGATTGTAATACTACACGGTAGCACAGTGGTTAGCACTGCTACTTCACAGCTCTAGGGACCTGGGTTCGATTCCCGGCTTGGGTCACTGCCTGTACGGAGTTTGCACATTCTCCTCGTGTCCGCGTGGGTTTCCTCCAGGCACTCTGGTTTCCTCCCACAGTCTAAAGATGTGCGAGTTAGGTTGATTGGCCATGCCAAAAAAGAATTACCCTTAGCGCCCTGAGATGCATAGGTCAGAGGGATTAGTGGGTAAATATGTAGGGGTATGAGGGTAGGGCCTGGGTGGGATTGTGGTTGGTGCATACTTGATGGGCCGAATAGCCTCTTTCTGTACTGTAGGGATTCTATGATTCTGCACTCTCTCCTTTCCTTCTCTATGCTTTGTCTGCATAGCACACAAGAAACAATACTTTTCACCTTATCCCAATGCATATGACAATAAAACAAATCAAATCAAATAAGAATTCCATTTGAATATCCATGGCAGGTCTCAAGCTAGATTTGAAATCTGATGAAAAGTTATCGACTTGAAACATTGGGTGAAATTTTCCCAAGATGAAGTGGGTTTACGTCCCCTGAAACGGATGTCAGGTCAATGTGATCCCATCATCTTCTGGGTTCAAAATCCAGTGAACCAGATATGAATCAATTTGGCCAATTAATGAGCTTCTTTAGCCCTGGATTCTGAATTTCTCAGCCAAGGCACAGTCAGCAACTTGCCAGGATCAACAAGTAAGTGCACAATAGGAAGGCTTTGATCAATGAAACAGAAGAGCTCCAGCCATGGCCAGATTAAAGTCTACTGTTCAGAGTGTGTCTTCTCTCAAAGAGTGTTATCATTACTTGATAGGTGATTGCCAACTCCTTGGAAGGTAATGCATTTTACTCCCCTCCAGTTACACATCCCTGATGCCAGCCTTCACTACAGCATAGCAGCAGCTTATTCAACTCCACCTTTGATGAGGAGCAAGAGTTAAAATAACCACAAATGTAGTTCACTTGGCCCCTTGAGCCTGCTCTGCCATTCAATAACATCATGACGGATCTGATTATGATCTCAACTCCACATTCCCACCTATTCCCGATACTGGCTCACCTCTTTGCTTATCAAGAATTCATCCAGACCTGCTTTAAAAATATCCAAAGACTCTGCTTCATTGCTTTTGGAGGAAAACACTTCTAAATACTCATGACTCTCTGAGAGACAAAAGTTCTCCTCATCCCAGTCTTAAATGGGAGACTCCTTACAAAAGCAAAGCCATCAGCAGTATTAAATGGTAAAGGGGAGAAGTTCAAGATTTGTAAAGCATGGGTGTGACATGGAAATAGGCTGAGAGTGCAAGTGAGTGTGGGCTGTGTGGATGGGCTTGTGAAGTGCCTGCAGAGCGAAGGATCAGTGGATCTGCAAGGTATGTTGTTCTGAGGAGTGCTTTGCAGGAGACTGCTGGGCAAGTCAGGGTATGGGGCATTGCACCTGAAAGTGATCTGCCATGCTCTCCTGAGATCCTGTATCCTCTTGGTACACCATCTCCAGGTAGAAGGGACCATACTTCAGCCATTGACTTCCCTGACCATTTTCATCCACACATGCTTGACTGGTGAGGCTGTCTTTAACCTCCCACCCTCGGGAGACCTTATCTCATGAAGCCCTCAGATCCCACAGCCAGGACACCCAGGTAAGAGTGATGGCAGGGTAGATGGCAACATTCCAAGGGGAGGAAAGTGGAGGTGGACAACCTTTTATGGGTCTTCTCTCCTTTCCTGTGGTTGCTGTTTTCTTAAAGATCCAAGTACTGGTGAGACCTTTAAACTACGTTGTGGTCCCTTTAGTTAGATGCTAATGCTGCGTCCCTGGGAAAGGCACCAAAACTGTTGTTGTTACAATTAATGTTCTGGTTAGGCCCCAGGGCTGTGCAACAACCCAGAATTTCATGCGCATGCGGAGCAGAAGTTGGCTCCTTTAAGGTATCACACATGCAGAGCTGCACAGGAAAATTTAAAGGAGATGCACACCAAAGTAACAAGAACATGCACAACAAAAAAATTAATTTGAGGGAATGTTACTTACAATGAAGAACGGTGATGAACTTGCTTCTGACCAGCTGCACCAGTATGATGGCCGGTCACAATAAAAGCTGTTCCAGGGAATTAATTTCTCCAAGGGACAATGCTATCACCCAGGGAGGAGAATCAGCTGAACAAAGAACATCCTGAATGGAGAATACTCAGCTACACTAAGTGAGCACTATTTGAGGAGGGTATGATCTTCAAAATAATCTCTCCCCTCATCAAAATATTCACACCTTAATGAGAAGCGAAGAGTACCCTTCATCAAAGACTCAATATGGGGAGTTGCATGTAAACCTGAACCACAGTCATGTGCCCACACATTTCTGTGGCTACAAAGATCATGGCTGCAGTCTACTTCGTGCCACTGGTAATTTAAGATGGCCATGGGGAGTAAGAGCAGAAATCTGCAGTTTAATAGGGGCAAAAAGTGCTGAATAGGTGAGAAAAGCCCTGCTGAACAGTGCTAAGGATCCCCCTGGGCATGGGCACTTTGCCTCTTGGGCAGTGCCAGCAGGCACAGGTTGCCACTGTCCATGCCCAGGGGGCACCACTCCACCACCACCTGACCCCTTGGAGGCCTCCCATTGTCCCCTCTCTTCACTTTGGCAGGGTCTCCTGCTAATTCTCCAAATGTGGGGCGCTACTCTAAACACCGCCGGAGATACTTTCCGGCCCAGCAAGCTCTGCGCCAGGCCAAATAATGACATTTAAAATGGATTAAAAATACATTTAAATCTGATTAAAATCACTCATCTCTCTTCCCACCAGTTTCCAGCACGGTCCCAAATGTTCCTATTCTCTGGCTCTGGGAGATGCGCATGCATCAAAAACAAGTGTAAATCCCGCGAAATGGCTGACACATGCATCTCATGACCCACCAGAAAATTTGCAGGTCACAATGGGAGAATCACCCCCAATATTTCTCAAGTAACTGAGACTCAGTGTCAATGTCATTTCACTCACATACCAACATATTAACATGAGCTGTTTTACATATATGTAGTATAGGGGTACCTGGCATAACATGGATTAATGTGAGACTGGGAAACAGTACCATCCACAGTGTGATATAAAGAAACACATAGCCTGACATTAGGTCAGCTGTGACTGGACAGAGACTTGTGTAGAAGCAAGCATGAAGTTAGCTCATAGCTTGAGCTATATCCTGTGTGTATATAAATAGTTATGTTATCAATTAACACTTAATGTTCAACCATGCAAGGCTCAGAACCTCTTTGTGAGACCTATTAAACATACAACATACAACAATAAGAACATAGGAAGTAGGAGCAAGAGTAGGCCATTTGGCCCCTCAAACTTATTCCACCATTCAACTAGATCATAGCTGATCTTCTACCTCACAGCATTTCCCACACTATCCCCATATCACTGGATATCTTCAATGTCTAGAAATTTATCAATCTCTGTCTTGAAGATAGAATCCCTACAGTACAGAAGAGGCCATTTGGCCCATCAGGACTACACCAATTTTCTGATAGAGTATATTACCCAGGCCCTCTTCCTTCCCTTCACTATAATCCCATACATTAACCAGGCTAATCCATCAAGCCCATACATCTCAGACACTAAAGGACAATTTAATGTGGCCAGTCCACCTAGCCTGCACATCTTTGGACTGCAGAAAACCCATGTAAACACAGGGAGAATGTACAAACTCCATAGTTCACCCAAAGCCGGAATTGAACCCAGGTCCCTGGAGCTGTGAGGCAGCAGTGCTAACCACTGTACCACTATGACAAACTCAATGTTTGAGCCTGTGCAGCCCTATGGGTTGGAGAATTCCAAAGATGCACCACCCTCTGAGTGAAGAATTTCCTCCTCATCTCACTGCTAAATGGCCTATTCATTATTCAGGGATAGTCTCCTGATTCCAGACTTACCCCACCCCAAGCCAGGGGAAGCATCCTTCTTGCATCTTCCCTGCTGAGACTTGTAAGGATTTTGTGTGCTTCAATGAGATTACCTCTCATTCTTCTAAACTCTAGAGAATACAGCCCAGTCTCCTCAGTCTCTTATAGTTTTCTCACCTGGAGACACAGCATTTTTCAACTTTGCTGCATCTAATGCAGGAGCCCCTGTAGTTATCACTGAAATTGCTTGCTCTTCTTTTCTGTTTCTGGCAGTGTCCTTCTCTCTCCTTAGGTTGCCACTTCGAATAATGTTTCCTGTGAGTTTCAGATCCAGAAGGCATTCTTAAAAAATGGTTTTAAATCCAGTGCAATTACCTGACCAACAATCCACTGAGCAAGCATTTTTTTACTGGCTTGCTTCTATAATCCATGAACCAGATTTGACTACTTCTAGGCTACAAGTAAAGCTTGTATTTATATAAGGTTTTTAATGTAACAAAACACCCCAAAGCACTTCATAGGAGCTGTATAAAGTACAATAAATCGCCAAGCTACTTAAGAGCAGATGACCAAAAACCTGGTCAAAGGTATAGGTTATAAGGAAAGCCTTAGAAGGCGGAAAGAGATTGTGAGGCAGAGAGGCTTAGGGAGGGAATTCCAGAGTTTAGGGCCTTGGTAGCGGAAGGTACGGCCACCAATAATGCTGTGAATAAACTCAGGGAAATACAAGAGGCCAGGTTTCAAGATGCATAAATATCTTGGAGGGCTGTGGACTGGAGGAGATTACAATGATAGGGAGGGGATTTGAAAACAAGACCACAGTCCAGTTTCCATCAGCACCACTGTGCTGCCATTTTACATGGCATTTGCACCATTGTACCATTAATCGTAACAGGGGTCAACACTGCATGGAAATGACGAGTACAAGTCCTAACTGAGGGACACAAGGCTAGCAGACCTTAGGCCTTCTGTCATTATGGGGGTAAAGAAATGTGGTATATACTCCCTTGCTGGAGAACTGACTTGAATTCCAACAGATCATTATCAAGGTGAATGTCCGAAGTACGTTATTATTTGTCCAATGATTTTAGGTGTGGTGTAAGTATTCACAGTGCGGCAATTAAGTATGTCAAAACTGTCTTTTATTTTGCTTTCCAAAACATTGTAAGAATCTTGGCAAGTGTGACCCTCATATGTTTTGCATTGGAGGGGAATGGCAGTATCGTCCTTAAGTTATCAGATGAGTAACCCAGAGGCTGGGACTAATAATCGTGAGAATGTGAGCTCAATTCCACTATAGCAGTTTAAGAATTTGAATTCATCTTAAACATCACTGAGACTGACATGAAGCTTACAGATTGCTTTCAGGAAGGAAACCTGCAATCTGTCCCTGGTCTGGCCTGCATGTGACTGCGCTTTTCACATCAATGTGTTATTATTATCTCCTTCCGGGTGGCATACAAGACACTTGTTCACCCATGGCCGGTGAATAATGACAAAGCAGCTTTGTAATCACTTTGGTAATCACATGACTGTTTTAAAACGCATTAATCTCTGTCCTTGCATTTCATTATTTCCACTCACAAATATGATAAATATTCATTGGTCTGGCCAATCTGTGAATTAATAAAGGTACTTATCCGTGGGGGCAGCATGGGTGGCACAGTGGTTAGCACTGCGGCCTCACAACGCCAGGGGCCTGGGTTCGATTCCTGGCTTGGGTCACTGTCTGTGTGGAGTTTGCACATTCTCCCCGTGTCTGCATGGGTTTTCTCTGGTGCTCCGGTTTCCTCCCACACTCTGAAAGATGTGCTGGTCAGGTGCGTTGACCAGAACAGATGCTGAAGTGTGGCAGATAGGGGAAATTTCACAGTAACTTCATTGCAGTGTTAATGTAAGCCTTACTTGTGACTGATAAATAAACTTTAACTTAAATACAGAATTATAACCCAGTCCTGCTCAACATGCAAGCTGCAACATGACTGGCTCAATTTTAACCCTGATAAACAAAAGGATCACAATTGGGATTGTACATGGTCAGAATTTTGAACAGGTTACGTAAGAATAAATTATGAAAACAAAGATCATGGAGTTTTCAAAGGTCTTGTGAAAGAATATAAACTGTTCACAGCCCAAGTCACCTGATGACCATTTTGACGAAAAGAATGCAAGTCAAATGGATTTAGCAATAAAATCAGCCAGGGTTTCCCCTCATGATTATTATTCAGTGACCTTCCTGTTGGTACTATGAGTGCTGGGGGAGGACAGGATTGTGTTTGCCTTTGATCCCTTTTGCAAGGAGCTTACACTCAAAGAAAAGCCACTTAGATAAGATATCATGGGATGATCAAATATACATATATATAATACGTATATCAATCTGAGTATCAGGAACCAGCACCTTCAGGATAAAAAAGATGGGAGAGAAAGAATGCTGACATGCGGGAGTGTCCATATGTGTGGTACCTAAGGAAACCAGATTCATCTATGGGAGCACATAAGACAAATTTTAATTTTGGGTTGCCATAGACTTCATCTTTCTATTCATTCTTGAGACATGGCCAGCATTTATTGCCCATCCCTAGTTGCCCTCGAACTGAGTGGTTTGCTAGGCCATTTCAGAGGTCAGTTGAGAGTCAATCACATTGCTGTGGCTCTGGTGTCAGAAGTGGGGCAGTTAAAGATGACAGATTTCCTTCCCTATAGGACAATAGTGAACCAGATGGATTTTTCCAACAATTGACAATGGTTTCTCGGTCATCAGTAGATTCTTAACTCCAGTTTTTTTTAATTCAAATTTCACCATCTGCCGTGGTGGGATTCAAACTTGAATCCCCAGAACATTAACTGAGTTTCTGGGATTAACAGTCTGGTGAAAATACTACTAGGCCATTGCCTCCCTCTAGGCAGGAATCTCTTACCTGCCCACAGCAGGGATTCTCCAGTCCTGCTGCAGTGAACAGCAATTTGGCTCAGTGCCAAATTCTCTGTTCTCATTGGCTGTGGTGGCGGGGCTGGAGAATTCTGGCCCATATCCGTTGGTATTAGAAGGAAACTAAAGTTAACGTAATTTCTGCTGCCAGCATTCAAACAAAAGCCAAAGGGATATTTTGAGTAATTCAAGAGGAAGAAGTAGCCACACCACAATATTTATAGAGGCAAATGGGAGCCAAGTAAATCCACTGATTAGGTTCCTGCTTACAAATGGATTTTCCATGTCAAGACTGTCATGTCAAGAACTTGGATTATTTTTTAAATGTTGGAAATAAGATACAGTCAGGAAATGAAATATTACAGTGAGGTTTACTCCAGGAAATAATTTATTTTAACCTTCTATGAATAACAACTGCCATTTGTCTCCACTCTGTGTCTTTCGGTAATCAGAGTGACATGGCTTGTGCCTGTTTGCAATTTTACTTTTAAATGATTTATGTGGCCAGATTACAACTAAGTGCTGAGGGAAAACCCCAGCCTCAGGAGATCGTTTTACTGTCTCAATTCTTCCACAGTGCAGGGCATAATTTCAAAGAAACCCGTTCAAAGTCGTTATAGACTGACCAGACCAAGGTTAATTTTCTCCAGAAAAAAAAAATTCCTCTGAACTTAGCAGGTAGTCGGAACAATTTAATTTCAGTCAAAGATATTAAGGGGAGTCAATAGGGAGAAACCATTTCCACTGTCCGGGGTGTCAAGAACGGGACAAATGGTAACTGAATTAGGTGGTAGATCAACCATGAATGCTGAACAGGCTCATGGAGTTAAATGGTTTTCCCTGTCCCTCTGCTCCTTAGGTGACCTAATAGGGATGTAAGAGGGGCCTAACTGCTCCTATCTTGTATGTTGTTTCTATTTTTAGAACTATAATGGGAATAGGACAGACATAGAGAACAGAGTTCTCTGAGGAAGGCACCCCGATCTCTGATTAAAAACAAAGAATAGAAACCGCACATGGGCAATAAATAATGGGTCTAAATAAGGATTGTGAATTGTCACAGGGCTTGGTGGGCCAAAGGGCCTGTGCTGTTCCTGTGCTGTATTGTTCTTTCTTCTAACTCCACCCCACATACATTGTGACACCCTCCTATATGTAGATGGGGAACCCCCCCCCCACACCCCATGAAGCTTCCCAGAAGACCCCCACTTGACACTACCCCCTGACATCCTGGCACTGCCGGGGCATTTCCCTCTCCCCTGCTGGGTTCCCTCAACTTGCTGTAAACATCAGCAAGGGATTGAATTCCTAATGTGGCGGAACAATACTTTGGGGAAGCCCTTTAATGATAGTATCATTTACTGAAATTATTTTTTATTTATTCATTTGTGGGATGTCGGCATCTATTGCCCATCTCTGAGGGTAATCAGGAATCAATCACATTGCTGTGAGTCTGGAGTCACATATAGGCCAGACCAGGTAAGGATGGCAGATTTATTTCCCTAAAGGACAACGCTGAACCAGATGGGTTTTTACAACAATTAACAATTGTTTCATGATCATGATTAGACTTTTTAAAATTCCAGATTTTCTTTTATCAAAGTCAAATTTAATCATCTGCCATGGTGGAATCTGAACGTGGGTCCCCAGAAAATCATCATGGGTCTATGCATTACTAGTCCAGAGACAATACCACTATGCCACCACCTCCCCAATGAGTCTCCTGATTTTTCTGGGTGGGAACCTCATTATGTCACTGGCAAGCAATGGGGAAAATTAGAAAACGAGAACTCGTTGGCGAGATTCTCGCTTGCTGACTCTCACAGGATGTTGTGCCCACATTGCCTTTTGCACTGACGTTTGCCCCAGCCTTGGTGTTACCAAACTGTTTGATGAGCCTCATCAACATTTTTCAGCATGAACTGACTGCAGTCCTTGGCCCTTCCTCTTTGGTCTTTAAGAAAAATATACTGTTGTCTCACGCAGACATTTCTGAGCCTCCTTTTCCTTCTTTATCTCCAGCCTGTTTCACTATCGCTTTCCCTCATGGTTAGTCAAACTCTCTGTCTTATTAACAGTCCTTTGTAAAGAAATGTTCTCTCATTTTCTCCTGAATTAACTTTTATTTAGATCCATTTTTCCTTTGTACATTCCTCCACCTACAATTTCTAGTGAGTCAGCCATGCCTGAGTTGGTTAAAAATCATGCTTCTGAATTTCCAGCTTTGGTCTCTACTCCAGGGCTTGAGCACAGAAATGAAAGCTGACAGCAATAAGTGGAGGTTGTTGGAGGTGCTGTTTTTCAGGTGAAGCGTTAAACTGAGGCCCCATTTGCCTGCTCAGGCAGTTGTGAAAGAAGAGCAATTCTTCCCAGTGTTCTGACCAATATTTATCCCTCGATCAACATCACAAAAGAACAAATTAGCTGATCATTATCACATTGCTATTTGTGAGAGTTTTTTGAGTGCAAAATTGGCTGCCGTGTTTCCTGCATTACATCAGTGACTATACTTCAGCAGTACTTCATTTGTTACAAAGCACCTTGAGATATGTGGTAATTATGAAAAATGCCACATGAAGGCAAGTCTTTCATTTTTTGAGATGTTCTTATAAACGGACAGAACATTTGAGTGCTACATAGAAGTACAGTGGCTGAGATCTATTTTCACTTACCAGCTGACCCAATTTTCAACACAGAGCTTTGCGCAAAGACAAATCCAATAAGACAAATCATACACTGAGGACTGGTTTTGATTCTGTATAATCCTCTTATTGTGGCTTTAGGGTGATGCCTCTTTGGTCCCCACAACAAATTCCTTTCCCTATAGTCATCAACTCCATAGCAACTGACTTTTATCTCATTCGTTCACAGCATGTGCCATTACTTCAACATTCATTGTTACTATTTGCCTTTAATTTATAATTTAATAAGGTGGTGGTGAGCTACCTCCTTGATTGGTTGTATGAACCATATGAAGTGAACTGTTAGGAAGGGAGTGGCAGGACTTCGATTCAGCAAAACTCTCGAATGAAGAGATTTTTTTCAAGTCAGGTTGCCGTGTGACATGGGAGGAAACCTGTCGGTGATGGTATCCCCGTGCACCTATACTCTTGTCCTTCTAGGTGATAGATATGGCATGCTTTGATTGGAATGCTGTCAAAGAAGTCTAATAAGTTGAATTTAATTGACTCATTATTGTCACATGCATTGGGATACAGTGAAAAGTATTGTTTTTTGCAAGGTCTACAGACAAAGCATACCGTTCATAAAGCACATAGGGGAGAAGAAAAGGAGAGGGTGCAGAATATGGTGTTGCAGTTACCAGTAGAGTGATTTGATTTGATTTGATTTGATTTATTATTATCACATGTGTTAGCATATAGTTAAGTATTGTTTCTTGCATGCTATACAAACAAAGCATACCATTCATGGAGAAGGAAAGGAGAGAGTGCAGAATGTAGTGTTACAGTCATTGCTACAGTACAGAGAAAGATCAATTTAGTGTGAGGTAAGTCCATTCAAAAGTCTGATGGCAATAGGGAAGGTTCTTGAGATGGTTGGTACGCGACCTCAGACTTTTGTATCTTTTTCCGACAGAAGGTGGATGGGGTGCATGGTCCCATGTACAAGAGACTGCCATTGTGTTGAAAGATTGAAGAAACTGAGTTGTTTTCCTGATATAATGGCAAGAGGAGATTTGATAGAGCTATTCAAAATCTGGATAGAATAGATGGATAGATTTTGTATTTATTCATGGAATGGTCAAGAACCAGAGGACACTGATTTAAGGTGAATGGCAATAGCACCAACAGCAACATGTGGAAACTTTATTATGCAAAGAGTGATTAGTATTTGGAAATCATCCCTTGAGAGGGTGGTGGAGGCAGATTCAATTGTGGCTTTCCAAAGGGAATAATATAGGCACCCAAACTGATGTGTGCCTTTCCAAAAATACAGGCCCGAAAGATGCAGTGTAAAAGATGTTTGCATGTGGCAGGGTTCCAGATCAAGGTTAGCTTGTTTCGGTCTCCAGTAGCCATCAGATGAGATTCATCCAAAGAAAAGAAACTTGCAGGGTGAAAGAGAAAGGGTGGGGAAAGGGACTAGATGAGATACTCTGCAGAGATCAAGCATGGACAAAACAGGTCAAATGACCACCTATGTCATAACCGTTTTATAATTCCTCACTGTTGTTGTAACTGCAATCATTCAGGAAAGTGGATAATATTCCATCTCACTCTTAACGTGTGTCTTGAAGATGGTGGAAAAGCTTTGGGATATCTCTAGGTGAGTCACTCACTACCAAATAAAGGTAAAGTTGCCATTGTCCCAGACGACTATAGGCCATTCTCCCCTTTGATGGTGATTTAACCTGAGGATCACCACACTTGAGGCAAGGAACAAGTTTGAGAAGCATGGCCTTCATAAATAACTTCAGCTGGTACAGGAATTGAACCCATACTGTTGGCGTTGCTCCGCATCACTAACCAGTCGTCCAGCCAACTGAGCTAAACTGATTCCCAAATACCCAACTTCTGACCTATTTATGTAGCCACAGTACTTGTGTTGTTGTTCTAGTGTGTCTTCCAGTTTGTGAATGGTGGGGATTTTGATAATGGTATTGCCATTAAGATCAAGGAAAGTTGAGTAGACTCATTTGGGAATTGTGATTACCTAATATGTGTATATTGCAAATGTAACTTTCTGTTTATCATTCCAAGCTTGGATATTGTCAAGGTCTTGTAGCACATGGGTAGTGATTGCTTCACTATCTGAGGAGTTGTGAATGAAACCAAACACTGGGCAATCATTGAACTTTTTGTCCACATGTTGAAGCTGCTAAATATGGTTGGACCAAGGACACTGCCCTAAGGAACCCCTGTAGTGACATCCTATAACTGGGATGATTGGCAACAACAATCACAACCATCTTGCTTTGTGATAGGTATAACTCCTGTGGAAAGTTTATTCCCAATTCTTGTCTGTCATATAGCTCAGTTGGCTGGTTCATGATGCAGAGCAATACCAACAATGCAGGTTCAATTCCCATGCCAACCGAATGCTGAACAGGCTCATAGAGTTAAATGCCTTGTTTCTGTCCTTATGTTCCTTAGGTGACCTAATAGATCCTATCTTATTAATGAAGGTCCACCTTCTCAACCGCACTCCTCGTCTGAGATGTGGTGACCCCCACCAGGTTAAATTATCACCAGTCACCTCTCAGTCAAAGGGGAGAGCACTCTATGAGACTCAGTAATGGTGACTATGAAACTATCATTGATGGTTATTAAAAAAAAAAGCATGTGGTTCATTATTGTCTTTACTTTAGGACAAAGAAATCTGCCATCCTTACCTGGTCTGACCTATTTGTGACTTTAATCCCAGATCTAGTGTAATGTAGTTGACTCTTATCTGAGTGGCAGTGGGCATCATTGTGGCACAGTTGTTAGCACTGCTGCCTCACAGCGATAGGGACCCGGGTTTGATTCCTGGCTTGGGTCACTGTTTGTGCGGCATTTGTACATTCTCCCCATGTCTGCCTGGGTTTCCTCTGGGTGCTCTGGTTTTCTCCCACAGTCTGAAAGAGATGCTGATTAGGTGCATTGACCCAAACAGCTGCTGGAGTGTGGCGACTAGGGGAATTTCACTGTAACTTCATTGCAATGTTAATATAAGCTTTACTTGTGAAAATGAATAAACTTTTAGCTGGTCTCTGAAATGCCTTAGCCAGCCATTCAGTTTAAGGATAATTAGGGATGGAGAACAAACGTTGGCCTTGCCAATGCCATGCACACCCCATAAGAACATAAGAACTAGGAGCAGGAGTAGGCTATCTGGCCCCTCAAGCCTGCTCCACTATTCAATAATATCATGGCTGATCTTAGCTCCACATACCTGCCTGCTCACCATAGCCCTCAATTCCTTTACCGTTCAAAAATTAATCTATCCTTGCATAAGAACTAAGAACATAAGAAATAGGAGCAGGAGTAGGCCATCTAGCCCCTCGAGCCTGCCCCGCCATTCAATAAGATCATGGCTGATCTGTTGTGGCTCAGTTCCACATTCCCGCCCTCTCCCCATAACCCTTAATCCCCTTGCCTATCAAAAACCTATCAACCCTCGTCATAAAAATATTGAGCGAGGCAGCCTCCACCACTTCAACGGGCAGAGAATTCCAGAGATTCACCACCCTTTGAGTGAAGAAGTTCCTCCTCAACTCCGTTCTAAACCACCCCCGCTTTATCCTGAGGCTGCGCCCTCTAGTCCTACTGTCCTTTCTGAGCGGGAAGAGCCTCTCCACCTCTATCCTATCCATCCCATTCAACATCTTATACATCTCAATGAGATCTCCCCTCATTCTTCTAAACTCTAACGAGTACAAGCCTAGTTTATTCAGCCTCTCCTCATAGTTCAACCCCCTCAACTCCGGAATCAGCCTAGTAAACCTCCTCTGCACTCCCTCCAAGGCCAAAATATCCTTGCGTAAGTGCGGCGACCAGAACTGCACATAGTACTCCAGCTGCGGCCTCACCAGTGCCCTATACAGCTGCAGCAAGACCTCCCTACTTTTATATTCAATCCCCCTCGCTATGAAGGCCAGCATCCCATTCGCCTTCCTGACCACATGCTGCACCTGCAGGCTGGGTTTTTGCGACTCATGCACAAGGACCCCGAGGTCCCTCTGCACCTTCGCATGCTGCAGTTTTTTGCCACGTAAGTAATAGTCCTTCCTACCATTATTCCTACCAAAGTGGACAACCTCACATGTGCCAACGTTAAATTCCATTTGCCAGTTCCTGGCCCATTCGCCCAGCCTATCTAGATCCTTCTGCAGACTCTCCACACCCTCCGCACAATTTGCCGTTCCACCAATCTTGGTGTCATCAGCAAATTTCGACACCATACACTCGGTTCCCTCCTCCAGATCATCTATATAAACGGTGAATAGCTGAGGCCCCAGCACCGACCCCTGGGGCACTCCACTAGTCACCAACCGCCAATCCGAATAGCACCCATTGACCTCCACTCTCTGCCTCCTATTTGACAGCCAATCCTCTATCCATGCTAACACCCTACCCCTAACTCCACGCCCCCTGACCTTCTGCAATAACCTCTTGTGAGGCACGTTGTCAAACGCCTTCTGAAAATCAAGAAAGACCACATCCACCGGCTCTCCTCTACCCACCGCCCTAGACACATCCTCATAGAACTCCAATAAGTTCGTCAGACACGACTTCCCCTTAACGAAACTGTGCTGCATCTGCTCTACCAAACAATTCTCTTCAAGATGCCTCACTATTTTCTCCTTGATCACGGATTCTAACATTTTTCCTACAACAGACGTTAAACTAACCGGCCTATAATTCCCCGCCTTTTGCCTGCCACCCTTTTTAGACAACGGCGTAACATTAGCCATTTTCCAATCTTCCGGCACTTTCCCGGAATCCAGCGATGTTTGGAAAATAATCACCAAGGCATCCACTATCACCTCCGCCATTTCTTTCAGAACCCTTGGATGCATTCCATCCGGTCCTGGGGACTTGTCCACCATAAGTCCCTCCAGTCTGTCGAGCACCGCCTCTCTAGTAACAATAATTTCATTCAGGCCCTCCACTCCTACCATCTTTCTATCGCTAACACCTGGCAAATTACTCACGTCCTCCTCCGTGAAGACCGAAACAAAAAAGTTATTCAGGGCCTCTGCCCCTACCACTAAGTACCCCCTCTCATCCTCTAAGGGTCCAACGTTCACCCTAGCCAGCCTCTTCCTTTTTATGTATTTATAAAAACTCTTGCTATCCTTTTTTATATTAAGCGCTAGCCCAGCTTCATAGTTTATCCTATCCTTCTTTGTCAATTTCTTTGTCATTCTTTGTTGACATTTAAAAACAAGGTAGCCTCATCTGTTTCACTGGGCAGGGAATTCCACAGTTTCATAACCCTTTGTGTTTCACAATCCCACGAAGAGAATGAAAGGGAAAAAGCATCCTAACTTACCCCAAATCCTATTCACCTACAACTCTTGTGCTCACTGATCTATATTGAGTTCTGACCTAGCATTTTAAGATTCTTATCCTTGTTTCAGATCCTTCTGTGGCTTCATTCCTTCCTATCTCCGTAGCTTCCTCCAGTTTATGAAGTTATGAGATCTCTGTGTTCCTTCAATCTGGCTCAATTTTTATAGCTCAAGCCTTGATAGCTGTACTTGCTGCCTTGGTTCAAAGCTCTGGAATTCTCTTCCTAAACCATTCTAATTCGTCTCCACCCCCCCTTTCTTCCTTTAACAAATCCTAAACCAAAGCTTGTTTGACCAAGCTTTTGGTTGTCCCTATCCTGTTTGTGGTTGCGTGTCTAATTTTGTTGATAACGTTCTTGTGAAGCATTTTGGATGTTGCTCTGTTGAAGGTGCGATATGAATGGAGGTTTTTGTGCTCAGATTTGGCAGCTATTGGAAATAATATATAGGGAGTTCCTATTACAGCATATTAAAGGGATGAGTAAATTAGCATCAAACTGGTTTGACGAGAGTTGATCCAACTACAGAGCTATCTCAGCACAGAGCAGATTATTAAACCTTCGTCCAACCCACCGCACCCCCACCCCATCTAATCAGGAAGGTCTGCGTGGCATTAGCTGAACTCACGCATAGTGGCAGTGAGAGTGCTACAATGAGGACTCTATGTCCCATGCCTGGGAGAGGACCACAAAGTCAGCAATGGCTCATCTGCTGAGGTGCGGCCTCAGTAGGTATCAGCCATTGCTCAAAGAATAACACTCTTCGCTCCTGGATTAGAAGATTTGTGCATTCAAGCCTCAGTCCAGTGACTTGAGCATGAAATCTAAATTGAAAGCTCAGTGCATCATCCCGGTACCTAAGAAAAACCAAGCAGTTAGAAGCTTTTTCCCAGGTTAGAAATGACAAAACACAAGGGGTCACAAGTTCAAGACAAGGAGGGATGGCAAGGTTCAACACAGACATGTAGGGGATGTTTTTTGCACAGAGGGTGGTGGGGGCCTAGAATGCACTACCAAGCATGGCGGTTGAGGCAGACACTCTAGGATCATTTAAGACTTACCTAGATAGCCTCATGAACAGACTGGGAATATAAACAGATGGTCGAGTTCGGGGCACATGATCGGTTCAAGCTTGGAGGGCCAAAGGGTCTATTCCTGTGCTGTTTGTTCTTTGTTCAGCGTGCCTTAATGACTATCCGCCGATGGCTCTGACATCTATCATTATGAAATGCTTCATAAGGTTAGTCATGGCATGAATCAATTCCTGCCTCCTGGACTACCTGGATCCACTACAGTTTGCCTCCTGCCGCAACAGGCCCACAGCAGATGGCATTTCCCTAGCCTTGCAGTCAACCCTGGAACACCTAGATAGCAAAGCCACCTATGTCAGACACCTACTTATTGACTACAGCTCAGCCTTCAACATTATTATTCCCGTGAAATCCAAACTCCGTGGCCTGGGCCTTAGCACCTCCCTCTGCGACTGGATCCTGAACTTCCTAACTCACAGACCACTATCAGCAAGGATAGGCTTCAACACCTTCTCCACTATCATCCTCAACACTGGTGCCCCACAAGGCTGTCTTCTCAGGCCCCTACTATACTCCTTACACACCTATGACTGTGTGGCCAAATTCCCCTCCAATTCGATTTTCAAGTTTGCTGACGACACCACCGCAGTGGGTCAGGTCTCAAACAATGATGAGACAGAGTACAGGAATGAGATAGAGAATCTGGTGAACTGATGTGGCAACAATAACCTCTCCCTCAATGTCAATGAAACGAAAGAGATTGTCATCGACTTCAGGAAGGGTAAAGGAGAACATGCCCCTATCTATATCAATAGGGATGAAGTAGAAAGGGACGAGAGCTTCAAATATTTAAGTGTCCAGATCACCAACAACCTGTCCTGGTCCCCCCATGCTGACACTGTAGTTAAGAAAGCCCAGCAACACCTCTACTTTCACAGAAGACTAAGGAAATTTGGCATGTGAGATATGACTCTCACCAACTTTTACAGATGCCCCATGGAAAGCATTCTTTCTGGTTGTATCACAGCTTGGTATGGCTCCTGCTCTGCCCGAGACCGCAAAGAACTACAAAAGGTTGTGAATTAAGCCCAATCCATCACGCAAACCAGTCTCCCAGTCATTGACTCTGTCTATACTTCCAGCTGCCTCAGCAAAGCAGCCAGCATAAATAAGGACCCTACGCACCCTGGACATTCTCTTTTCCACCTTCTTCCTTTGGGAAAAAGATACAAAAGTCTGAGACGACGCACCAACCAACTCAAGAATAGCCTCTTCCCTGCTGCTGTCAGACTTTTGCATGGACTTACTTTGCATTAAGTTGATCTTTCTGTACACCCTAGCTATGACTGTAACACCTCATTCTGCACTCTCTCGTTTCCTTCTCTACCCATTGTCTGTACAGCACACAAGAAACGATACTTTTCACTGTATGTTAATACATGTGACAATAATAAATCAAACCAAATCAAATCAGTGCTTTCATGAGGGAGTGTTGCAGAGATGATAAAATATTAAACGAAGGTCTTATCTGACGTCTCAGATGAATGTAACAGATCCCACTGCATTATTTTGAAGTGTAGCAGGGAAGTTTTCTCTAGTTTCTGGGCTAATATTTATCCCTCAATCAACATCACTAAAAAGATTATCACATCATTATCGCATTGCTGTTTGTGGGAGTTTGCTGTGATAACTTAATGTGTTTCCAAGTTTATAATAGGAATCACACTTCCCTACACTATAAAACACTTTGAGACTTTGAGAAGTTCCATGTCAATTAAAGTCCATTCTTTCTGGTTCAACTTGGTGCCTTTTCATGGTTATGTAACTGATACTTGCTGACACTCGTGAAAAATTGCCATCATCACCTATGAATTGAGGATGGGATTTCTGCTGAAGGTGGGATCTTCCAGTCCCATCAAAGTGGACCCCTAGCAGTGGGTTGCCCAGTGCTGGGGAAGACGAGCCACACAAAAGCCCATAGACTTCAGCAGGGCAGGAAGATCTTGTCAGCTGTCAATGTCTCGCTGCATCTACTGTGGGCAAAGCCACTAGGTGGGGGAGAGGATTTGGGAGGAGAATTCAGATCGATGATTAGTCAGGGTCACAAGTTTCTGCCATGGATCTTCACGTGGCTGAGCAGTCCAATTCTCAGCTGCATTTCTAAGGATACATCATGCAAGACATTCCAGGAAATCTTAGGATCCAGAATGCAAGATTTGCTTCTTTTTCTTTCCTTCTCTGACGATGCTATGCCTCATCATTAGAACAGTGACTCAAAGCGTGATGCAGCTTGATGGACATATTGTTGACATTATGAACAATTGGTAACAAGCTCCTCGTATTCATTAATGTCAATGCTGCCATGCTTCAAGGGGAGCTTCAGAATGTCTTTGAAGCATTTCCAGCATGCCACAGGTTCTCCAGCACACCTGTCTTTATTTGATCCCACTGTTCTTGAATTGAGTTGGATATGTGAAGGTTTTAAAGATTGATTGTGAGCTACATTTCAAATTCCTCTTTAGTCAGGCTGCTTTAGGGCTGAGACATTTCTCTTCTTTCTCTTGGACACTGGGGGCCATGCAATGTCTTGGTGCTTGATGGATGTTCATCCCTGACCAAACAAGTTAATATAAGTTACAGTGGCTGAATGGTTAAGGCATTAGACTCAAAATCCAACGGGGTCTCCTTGCATAAGTTTGGATCCTATTTTTGTGATGATATGAAAGAAATGCGTAACGTCAATATTACCCTTGATATCTACAGCTGAGCGTTGTGTTTTCATATCTTTTGTTGTCACGTTCGGTACAAAAAACTGTGAGAACTGCAGAGATGTCATTGGTTTTCCTATCATCATAGATCAGTTTGTAATCTCTGTCTGTTACATTTAAAAGCTTTCTACTGAGATCATTTTTGCTGTTAATGGAAAAAGTATACTTACGCCTTTGATGCTCACTGATTCTGATCTGCAGTCTTCCATCTCCTGCCAGCAAGACAGGAGGTGCATACTATTAAGAAACCGTATGTTCAGTATCTTTATTTTTGTATTTTGTTGAGTTGCTAATGATGAGAAACTGTGTCTGTATTGTCCTTTCCCTGGACCTATCAAAATACAATTCAAATTGGGAGGTATCAAGAATAATGTCCCTATTAGCAATCCATCATGAGTACACTTGTCATGCACCATTTGTCAGGAGATCTTCACCAGCTCTTTAAAATGATGACAAGCACAAAGCATGTGCATTTAGAAAATGTCATAAAATTATAGGATATCAAATCACAGAATGATATAGTAGAGAAGGAAGACCTTTATGCCTATGCCCAGTCTTTAAAAGAGCTACCCAACTAGTCCCACTCCATAGCCCCACAAATATTGTTCCTTCAAGTGTTTATCTATATTAAATGTAGAAAAATCCAAATTATATTATTACTGGGTCAAAATCCAGAAACTTCTGACCAAACATCACTGTGGGAGCCCTGTCACCATACCAACTGTAGCGTTTCTAGAAGATAAAAAGGAAGAGAGTAGCTAAAGTAAGCACATATTCCACTGGACAGATTCCCAAATGATGGATCGTGTTACATCAGTGTGTCACGCTGCAGCGTGACATAGATAGGATGCAAGACTGGGCGGAGAAGTGGCAGATGGACTTCAATGCAGATAAATGTGTTGTGGTCCATTTTGGCAGGACCAACGGGATGCAGGAATACAATATCAAGGGTAGGAGTCTTAGCTGGGTTGAAGAGCAGAAGGATCTTGGGGTCGGGGTCCATAGGACTCTTAAATCGGCCTCGCAGGTGGAGGATGTGGTCAAGAAGGTGTATGGTGTACTGGCCTTCATTAATCAAGGGATAGAGTTTAGGAGTCGGGAGGTAATGCTGCAACTTAATAGGACCCTTGTCAGACCCCACTTGGAGTACTGTGCGCCGTTCTGGTCGCCTCACTACAGGAAGGGTGTGGAAGCTATTGAGAGGGTGCAGAGGAGATTTACAAGGATGTTGCCTGGATTGGGAGGCATGCCTTATGAAGATAGGTTGAGGAAGCTAGGTCTCTTCTCCCTGGAGAGGCGAAGGTTGAGAGGCGACCTGATAGAGGTTTATAAAATGTTGAGAAGAATAGATAGGGTGGATTCTCGGAGGCTATTTCCCAGGGCTGAAATGGTCGCTATGAGAGGACACAGGTTTAAGGTGCTAGGAAGCGAGTACAAAGGAGATGTTAGGGGTAAGTTTTTCACTCAGAGGGTGGTGAGTGAGTGGAATCAGCTGCCGTCAGTGGTGGTGGAGGCGAACTCGCTGGGGTCTTTTAAAAGACTGCTGGATGAGTATATGGGATTTAATGGCATTGGAAGTTACAGATAGTTCTATGGCTTGGTAGGTATAGATGTGATCGGCGCAACTTGTGGGCCGAAGGGCCTGTTTGTGCTGTAGTGTTCTATGTTCTGTGTTCTATGTTACCTAGTGGGATTGCAAGACAAGACTCTGGGATCACAAGCAGTGAGGCAGGAAATGCTGCCTTGGAGCACTGACTGAATGTTAACAGCTGTGAGCCACCTTTAAATCTACACATTTTTTTCAGTTTTGGACATGATGTAAATGACCAATCGAGGAAGTTTGATTCCAGCTCCCAAAAAGGCAGTGAAAAGGTTTTCAAAAATCCCTCAAGATCAAATATCTTGCCTCCCCGCCTGTTCTCAGATCTCAAACCACACCTCTACCCCCCTCATTTTGATGTCATGCTCATTTTCAAGCCCCAAAATGAGTTCACAGTAGGAACATGTTCAGAGAATCCTTACAGTGCAGGTGGAAGCTATTCAGTACATTGAATCGACACCGATCACAATCCCATCCAGGCCCTATCCCCATAACCCCATGCATTTACCTTTGCTGGTCCCCTGACATAAGGGGCAATTTAGCCTGGCCCATCCACCTAACCTGCACATCTTTAGACTGTGGGAGGAAAGCAGAGCACCCAAAGGAAATCCACGCAGACACAGGGAGAATGTGTAAACTCCACACAGTCACCCGAGGCTGTGATTGAATCTGGGCTCGTGCTAACTACTGGGCCACTGTGCCACCCGTGGGGAAGAAGATCGGGTCATACCACATTACAGGATAAGACTAGGGAATTAATAATGGGAAACAAGGAAATGGCAGAGATTTTGGATGGAATTTTCCAGTCTCACCAGCAGCAGGAATCATGGGGTACTTAATGCGGCAGAGGGAAAACAGTCAGTAACCAAACAGAGGGATAACTGATTGGAGGTTTATTCTCCCAACTTTCAAGGTTGATCAAAAGTAGGTCGGTCTTCTAGATGAACAATGTTGGGGACACTATTTGCATTTATTAGCTCCTCATATATAGTCAACAAAAGGCCATCTCATTGGAATTAAGTACACTACCAAACTGAGATCCCCACCAGTGAGAACTTAGAAGCTTCAATTTTTACAACTGTATATAAATAGCATGCACAAGGTGAGCTTCTATTCTTCCACAACTGTAAGGCCAATAGATGTTGCTTTCTCCTTTATTTTGCTCAGGTGCTGGTTGGAAAGTGAAGCAGGGCTCAATGCTGGGGCTTCAACTATTAATAATCTATATTAATGACTTGGATAAAGAGGCAGATAGGTAGGAAAACAAATTGTGAGGAGGACACAAACGGTGGGATTTTTCAGTTCAGCCAGCCCCAATACTGGAAATTCCTGCTCGAGGTCAACAGGCCTTTCAATTGTCCAGCAAATTGTCTATCCCGCACACAATGATTCCTGCTGTGGATGGGACTGGAAAATCTACAGCAAAGGTTAGGGTGCAGCAAAAATATGGCAGCAGGGCAACATGTGGGAAAAAATAAAGTTGTTCTCTCTGGCAGGAGAAATGGAGAAGTAGAATATTATTTAAACAGGGAGAGACTGCAGAATGCTGCAATACAGAAGGGTCTGGGTATCCTTGCATATGAATCACAAAACATTAGCATGCATACAGCAAGCAATTAGGGAGGCAAATAGAGTTTAAGGTTTATTTATTTATTAGAGTCACAAGTAGGCTTACATTAACACCGCAATGAAGTTGCTGTGAAAATCCCCAAGTTGCCACACTTGGCGGCCTGTGTTGGCCTTCATTATAAAGAAGATGGAGCGGTGTATAAAAGTAGGGAAGCCTTGCTGCAACAATGCAGGGCATTTGTGAGACTTCACATGTAGAACAGTGTACAGTTCTGATCTCCTTACTTGCATATATTTGCATTGGAAGCAGTTTATAGAGAAGGTTCACTAGGCTAATTCCCGTGCTGAAGGGGTTTTGTACGGAAAGGTTGACTAGATTGGGCCCTTACGAATGGGAGTTTGGAAGTATAAGAGTTAATCTTATTGAAACATATAAGATTCTAAGGGGACTTGACAGTGCAGCTTGTGAGAGAATGGTTCCTCTAGAGAATCTAGCACTAAGAGTCACAGTTTAAATATTTTATCTCTGTATGAAGTTTGTGCGTTCTTCCCATGTCTACGTGGGTGTGCCTTGATAAATGCATGGAGAATGGGGATAGGGCAGTGGGTTGACCTGGGTAAGGTACTTTTTCAGAGAGTCGGTGCAGGCTCGCTGGGCTGAATGGCCTCCTTCTGCACTGTGGCAATTCCATGGTCTCTGTTCTATGTTCTATTAAAAGGATGAGGAGGTATTCCTTCTCTCAGTGGTCTTTGTAATTCCCAGGGAACAGTGAAAGCAGAGTTATTTAACATATTCAAGTCTGAATTAGTCAGATTTTTGACTGGCAAGGTGCTAAGGGTTAGGCAGGAAAGTAGAATTAAGGCCACAATAAGATCAGCCATGATTTTAGAACATAGAACATAGAACATAGAACATAGAACATTACAGCGCGGAACAGGCCCTTCGGCCCACAATGTTGCGCCGACCAGTCTTATTTTTTAAAAAAAACATTGACCCACTAATCTAAACCAATCCCTTTTCGTCCATAAACCTATCCACCAATCTCTTAAACGCCCCCAAACTAGGCGCATTTACAACTGCAGCAGGCAGGGCATTCCAGTCCCTCACCACCCTCTGGGTAAAGAACCTGCCCCTGACATCCGTCCTATAACTACCCCCCCTTAATTTAAAGCCATGCCCCCTCGTGCTAGATTTCTCCATCCGAGGAAACAGGCTATCACCATCCACCCTATCTAAACCTCTAATCATCTTATATGTTTCTATAAGATCCCCTCTTAGCCGCCTTCTTTCCAGTGAAAACAACCCCAAATCCCTCAGTCTCTCCTCATAGGACCTCCCCTGCATACCAGGCAACATCCTGGTAAACCTCCTCTGCACCCTCTCCAAAGCCTCCACATCCTTCCTGTAATGTGGGGACCAGAACTGCACACAGTACTCCAAGTGCGGCCGCACCAGAGTTGTGTACAGTTGCAACATGACGCTGCGACTCCTAAATTCAATCCCCCTACCAATAAACGCCAAGACACCGTACGCCTTCTTAACAACCTTATCTACTTGATTCCCAACTTTCAGGGATCTATGTACACATACACCTAGATCCCTCTGCTCCTCCACTCTATTCAAAGTCCTCCCGTTAGCCCTATACTCAACACATCTGTTATTCCTACTGAAATGAATTACCTCACACTTCTCCGCATTAAACTCCATCCGCCACCTCGCGGCCCAGCTCTGCAACCTGTCCAAGTCACCCTGCAAACTTCGACACCCTTCCTCACAATCTACCACACCTCCGACTTTGGTGTCATCAGCAAACTTACTAATCCACCCAACTATACCCTCATCCAGATCATTAATAAAGATTACAAACAGCAGTGGCCCCAAAACAGATCCCTGAGGCACACCACTCGTAACCGAACTCCATGATGAATAATTACCATCAACCACCACCCTCTGTCTCCTATCTGCTAACCAATTCCTGATCCAAGTACCTAAATTACCACCAATCCCATACATCTGCATTTTCTGCAGAAGCATACCATGGTGAACCTTATCAAACGCCTTACTAAAATCCATATATACCACATCTACTGCCTTACCCCTATCCACCTCTTTGGTCACCTTCTCAAAGAACTCAATAAGGTTAGTAAGGCACGACCTTCCCGCTACAAAACCATGCTGACTATCTCTAATCAATTCATTACTCTCCAAATAACTATAAATCCTATCCCTAATAATTCTTTCTAAAACCTTGCCCACTACAGAAGTAAGACTCACTGGTCTATAATTCCCAGGGAAGTCTCTGTTCCCCTTCTTAAACAATGGGACAACATTCGCTGTCCTCCAATCTTCCGGTACTATACCAGAGACCAACGACGACCTGAAGATCAGAGCCAGTGGCTCTGCAATCACCTCTCTTGCCTCCCATAGAATCCTAGGGTAAATCCCGTCTGGACCAGGGGACTTATCTATTTTCAACCCATCTAGAATATCCAACACATCCTCTGTATCAACTACAATACTTTCTATTTTACACCCCTTCACCCCAGTGACCTCCTCAGCTACATTCATATCGTCCTGCGTGAACACCAAAGAGAAATAATGGTTCAATGCCTCTCCAATCTCTTCCGGTTCCACACACAACTTCCCCCTACTGTCTGTAACTGGCCCTAATCTTGCCCTGACCAACCTTCTATTCTTGACATACCTATAGAACGCCTTAGGATTCTCCTTAATCCTATCAGCCAAAGTCATCTCATGCCCTCTTCTAGCCCTTCTTAACTCCCTCTTCAACTCCCTCCTAGCCAATCTAAAGCTTTCTACTGCACTACCCGAGCCCTCAAGCCTCATCCGAACATAAGCCTCCTTCTTCTTCCTAACCAACAAATCAACTTTTTTTGTGCACCAATGGATTTTATCCAATGGTGGGGAAGTCTTGATAACTCAAATAGCCTACTTCTGATCTTAAGGCAGCTCACGACCACCTTCCCAAGAATAATTAAATACAAATGATAAATGCTTGCCAGTGACACCTATGAATGGAAAAAAATTAACAAGAAGTGAGTGATGGGAGAAATTAAGGAGGTTTAATTACTCTTTGTGCAGTTGATGTTTGGCACAGTGGCAGTTAATGCTATGTGGATAAAAAAGGATAAATACCTAGTTAAGAAAAGACATTCTTGATATACCGAAGACTGGTTTCGATTCTAGATAATCCTCTTATTATGGCTTTAGATGAATGTTCACTGCAGACATGAATGCCAACCAATTGAAGTATTGCAATGCACTGGGTGCTCCAGTTACAGTTGTTTGCAGGGCTAAACAAACGACAACAGAATTAGAAGAAAACAGAAATACCACGGATGCTGAAGCTTCAAAAATGTACAAAAACATCCAGAATGCTGGGAAACATTCAGCAGGTCAGGTAGTATCTGTGGGAAGAGAAAAAGAGTTATTGGCCAGAATTTTATTGGCACACCCGCCACGACTCCGGGAGCAGTCAAGCCTCGGAAAATGGTATTCTCTGTTGTCTTCAGGCAGGATCATACGAACCTCGGGCGGACGTGCCGGTAAGATTCCACTCATTGGGTGCAATCCAGTGAACTCCCAGTAAGGGAAACAAGGCAGGTCGGCAGTTAATTGCATGGAAGGTGAAATGTCAACTTCTTGATGATGGGATGAAAGTTGGGAAGTACATTTGTGGTGGACTAAAGATAGATCATGGTTCCCGATAGCGTCATACATACTTATTAAAAAGGATCGTCAGCACATCATTTTGTACTTTTGCGTTTAAGATGGCAGCAGATGAGAAACATGTGCCTTCAGGTTCATGAATAGTTAAAGATCAGCAATAATGGTAATCTTCCTAAAGGACTTAGAGTGATTGGGAGCTGTTTTTCTTGCACAGGGAACTTTGTGGAACTTGGGGATAGGAGACTGAGCTGTTACATTGAGTTCAAGTGGAGGCTGGCCAAGGTGGTTGGAGCAGGATTCCCATGGAAGGAGAGTGGCAGCTGTCCAAGGACATCAGAATATGGCTGTCTAAAGATGGGGCATGGGGGAGGGTCAAGACAGCTCTAAGAAGGGTTGTGGGAGATAGAGGAAGGGAGCTGGATAACAGAGGGAAGGTCAATTTCTATGAAAGGCGCACAAGCATGGTAAAATGGAGCTCAAAGATTATTGAATGTGGATTGGGAAAGACAAAGGTAGCTGAGGACAGATCAAGGCCTATAGAAAGAAACTTATGGAAGACGGTTGGCCGATTGATGGTGATTGGGAGATGGGTCCAGGGTGCCTGGGGCAGAGGAGAGAGGGGCAACTCAATGGTGACAAGAACAAAGAGAACAAAGAACAACACAGCATGGGAAACAGGCCCTTTGGCCCAACAAGCCCACGCCGCCATTTCAACATTGTGAGGCCCCTCTCCACCCATGACCCTGTCTCTTCTTATGGCATTCCAATTGAAAACCAGATTGAGGGGAGGCTAATTTAGGGACAATTTGTTACACCAATCAGCCTAAGAGCACATCTTTGGGGTGTGGGAAAAAACCGGAGCACCAGGAGAAAACCCATGCAAGCATGGGGAGAATGCGCAAACTCCCACAGACACTGGCCCAAATCCATGTATCTGCACAGCAAACAGTGATAGTCACTGAGCTGTCGTGTTGCCCAGCATCTGGTCCAGTTTAAGTGTACACTAACGACGTGAAGCACTAGGCTACTCTCGAAACATCCAAGACCAGCCCTCGTACAGCCTGTCGTGTGTATGCCCCTTGTTGGACAACAAGGCGAACCGAAGCACCTGTGGATTAAAAGTGAAAAACATCAATAACATGCACATCCTTAGGTTTACAGACTGTTGATGCAGGGAGGGAGGGTTGAGAATAATAAGAGAGCAAAGGTGACTGAAGGAGGATGCAAAGTGCCTGCAGCTCCAGGGATCCCAGTGTGGCAGTTGGGGAATTGGTGACAGTCGTTCAAATTCAAAATCCTTCTGCCTACAGGCAAAATGATTTTGTTGGCTTTCAAGGAGTGGATGTCTCTCCAGTTGCTGTATAAATTTCTCCAACCACTACTAAGCAATGGTGGGGTTGATACCTTCCTGCACCTCCCTGCTGCACAATACACCAGGCCCCTTGGCTGTATATAGCCAATTAGCTAACTCACAAGTTATTATCCGTGGCCCACCCTATGTCAAACTGCCCGCCTGCTATGATTCCTGTGGTGGGCAGCACAGGGCAGATTTTCCCTTTAATTTTTTTGAGCGGGTACAGAGCTGATGGAAAGGTGGCAAGGTGGAAGGGGAGAAAAGAACAAAGGGGCAGTTTGTGATCAAAGAACAAAGAACAGTACAGCACAGGAACAGGGCTTTCAGCCCACCAAGCCTGCACTGACACATGAAGCCTTTCTAAACTAAAAACTCTTTTCCTCTATGTGGTCCGTATCCCTCTATTCCTCGCCTATGCATGAATCTGTCAAATGCTAAATGTTGCCATTGTATTTGCTTCTACCATCTTTCTGGCAGCACATTCCAGGCATTTACTGCCCTCTTTGTAAAAACGTGCCTCTCACATCACCTTTAAATTTTCCTTAAATACCTTAGAAATGAGTGGAGGATATGAGTGATTAATCAAATTAGGAGTTGACTCTGGTAGCTCCTACCTGTACTGAGTTAGCTGTGGTCAGACATTCAGGCTGGCATGGTGACACAGCGATTAGCACTGCTGCCTCACAGCGTCAGGGATTTAATTCCTGGCTTGGTGACTGTCTGCATGTCTGTCTGTGAAGTTTGCATGTTCTCCCCATGTCTGCATGGGTTTCCCCAAGTGTTCTGGTTTCCTACCACAGTCCAAAAGAGTGCTGGTTAGGTGCATTGGCCATGCTAAATTCTCCCTCAATGTACCCGAACAGGTGCTGGAGTGTGGTGACTAGGGGATTTTCACAGTAACTTCATTGTAGTGTTAATGTGACCCTCCTGATGACACTAACAAATGAATTTAACATAAAACTTAGAAAACATAAACTCATGACACTGAGCATACTACAATGAGCCTCAGTGTCCCAAGGCGATGGAAGGAGATTAGCCAAGGTTCCACAGCAGCTTGATGGCTCATATACATGAGCTGTTGTATCATCACTATTGTTTAGGTAAATATAGCAGCTGTTTTGCACACAGCTAGGACTTTGTAGTAAACACAGTAACGGAAACTTTGTCTGCCAAATGTGTTTTTCACATTGGTGATAAGCCATCAGTCTAGTTATAGAATCTTTCTTGCAGATAACATTGTTGTGAAACAAATAAGATATGGCTTGAAAGGTAAGGAAGGAATACTTGGCACAGCAGGAAGGAGATTAGATAACTGGGTGATGGTCCTTCATCCACCAATTATAAACATGAGAAATCAAAAGCTTGCTTTCCTTTTTTAAACATGTCAGTTAAACATCCTCTTCCAAGTTTTCTTTTCCGCAGAAAATGTCTGTGCAATCTTTTCTCAACTATGGTTTCTTGTCCTCATTTTGTTATATTTCAGGATATTAAATTTCAGGGCATCAAATACCAAACAACCCAAATCTGTGGACCAAAAATTCAATTAACTAAATGAATCAACAACACCTCATATAGCACTTTTGAAATAGTAAGATGTTCAGGAACATGATCGAACAACATTTTGGTCTAATCACACAAGGAGATATTAAGATAGCTGATAAATAGCTTGGTGATACAGGAGGTAATAAGGACCATCTTTAAGGAGGAGAGAGTAAAGAGACAAATTGGCATGGGGAGGGAATTTTAGAATTTCGGACTTTGGAATGATTAAAACTGGGCATGTACATAAGGCCAGAAATAAAGGAATGCAGAGAATTTGAAGGTTACATGACTAGAGGAACTACCAGGAATAGAGAAGGATGAGGGCTTTGAAAGCCAGGTGAGATTTTTTTAAAATCAAGATAATGCTTGACAAGGGGTCATTGGGAATGGAACTTGGGGCAAGTTAGGAAATGGATAGCATAAGAACATAAGACATAAGCAATAGGCCTTTTGGTCTTTAGAGCCTGCTCCTCCATTCAATAAGTTCATGCCTGATGGAATCACAGAAAACTTTAGCTCACCCCCTCATCATGCCTGCACCAGTTATCCAATTTGTCCCACTCCCCCATTCTTTCCCCATAACCCTGCAAATTGTTCCTTTTCAAGTACATATCCAATTTCCTTTTGAAAGTTATGATTGAATCTCCTTCTAGCACCCTTTCAGGCAGTGCATTCCAGCTCATAATAGTAAG
Source organism: Carcharhinus amblyrhynchos (assembly GCF_965287045.1). Lineage (NCBI taxonomy): Eukaryota > Metazoa > Chordata > Chondrichthyes > Carcharhiniformes > Carcharhinidae > Carcharhinus > Carcharhinus amblyrhynchos. The sequence continues at coordinate 117,474,588 of NC_137328.1, read as the reverse complement.
TTGTGTAAAAAAAAATCCTCATTTATTCGCTGTTTCTTTTGCAAATTATCTTAAATCTCTGGCCTTGAGATACTGACCCTCTAATAGAAACTTTTTACTTATCAAAATCCTTCATAATTGAAAATAGTTTTGTTAAATCTCATCTTAACCGTCTCATTGTTCTCATTGAGAAGTGAAAGCCACTACAATAGAATATTAAGACGTGAACTTTAGAACTTTATCCAAGGCAACTGCATCAATAAAATCAATTCAGCTTTAAACTGGGGGTTGGTTATGTAAGTGCAGCACGTTGCATGCATAGTTTTATTTATGTAACTGGTTTGTGACATGAACACATTCATTTATTACCCTGCAGTGTTTAACAAATTCCTAATTATTTTGTTTTCTTACTTATTGATTTTTTTAGAAACTAATCAAAATACATTCAATTCACTACCTATGAGAACATGTCTCATTAAATTCTTTCCAAATCATTTTGGTTGCCACATGTGAAAGAAAGAAAGATTTGCATTTATATGGGGCCTGGTGTATTGTGTCCAATTCTGGAGTTCCGCACCTTCAGAGGAATATGAAGGTTTTAAAGAGGGTGCAGAGTACCCAATCGCAAACCAATTCAAAGTTAAAATTAAAAGTTTATTTATTAGTCACAAGTAAGGCTGACATTAACACTGCAATGAAGTTACTATGAAATTCCCCCAGTCGCCACACACCAGCACCTGTTTGGGTCAATGCACCTAACCAGCATTCATGGAACATGTTTTGCATTGAGTTTTGCATTTTTTGGCTGGCTGAGCTGGGAAAATCTCACCCATGCTGATGATATGATCAGCCAATCATTGGGACATGCAGCCTACATCCCTTCATATCGGCACTGAAATATGTTCTGCCTACGACACAGTTGAACCAATTTCAACACTTATTGTTATAAGGGATGATGCGCTTGAATGAAATGTTTGTTGTTATAGGGTTTCATTTAGTTGAAGGAATGTAAATGTAGTAAGTGGGTTAAACCTGCAATAGAAACTTAGAATTTTATTCTGTAGAACTTCATTCTTTCTCATCCCTGCATGGGTCCTAAGGTCTGTCCGTAGATATTATGTGAGTTGGCATGGTAGGTGTAAAGGCAAAGGGTGATGGGTGGTGGGGGGGGCATAGACTGGCATGAAGAGTATTAAATTCCAAGGGATGGGTGGGGGGCATGGGCTGACTTGAAGGGGATGAGGGCTTATTGTGGAGGGGGGGTGGGGTTACTAGACCAAAAATCCAAAGTCTGGGCAGCCATTTCTAAAGGTCAGGTTTGTGGAGTTGGGAATTTTCCCATCTCTGTGCACCTAACCTAGGAAGAAAATTCTGGGCCTAAATCACAGGTTCAGTGTGTATCGAACAGCACGAAGAGGACAGGAGTCAGATCCCAGAGAATTATGAACCACAACATATTACTAAATACATCAAAGGTCACCTAGCATTTATGACCTTTGTGCCTTTTAGGTGAATATTGGTCAATTCTGTCTACACTTTCCACTGCCTCGGGAAAGCAGCCTGCATGATCAATGTCCCCATGCACTCTGGGCATATTCTCTTCCACCTTCTTCCATCGGGAAGAAGATACAAAAGTCTGAGGTCACATACAGATTCTAACCTGCTGCCATCAGATTTTTGAATGGACATGCCTCGTATTAAATTGATCTTTTTCTACACCTTAGCTATGACTATAACACTATATTCTGCACCTCTCCTTTCCTTCTCCCCTATGTAATCTATGAATGGTATGCTTTGTCTGTATAGCATGGAAGAAACAATGCTTCTCGCTGTATACCAATACATGTGACAATAATAAACCAAATGAAATCAAATGAAAAAATCTATTAAAGCAATTGCTTTACAGTTTGGCTAAGTCTGTGTAACTCTTCTTCTATTCATGTTAAAGTCGGAATCTTCTCCTCTGGAGTCAAAGCTCGGTAGAGACTGTGGAAGTAGAACATAGAACATTACAGCACAGTACAGGCCCTTCGGCCCTCGATGTTGCACCGGCCAGTGGAACCAATCTAATGGCCCTCTTACCTAAACTATTCCAATGTTATCCATATGCCTATCCACTGACCATTTGAACGCCCTTAAAGTTGGCGAGTCCACAACTGCTGCAGGCAGGGCATTCCACACCCTTACTACCCTTTGAGTAAAGAACCTACCTCTGACATCCATCCTATAATTACCACCCTTTAATTTGAAGCTATGTCCCCTCGTGTTAGCCGTCACCATCCAAGGAAAAAGGCTCTCACTATCCACCCTATCTAACCCTCTGATCATCTTATATGCCTCAATTAGGTCACCTCTCAACCTTCTTCTTTCTAACGAAAACAACCTCAAGTCCCTCAGCCTTTCCTCATAAGACCTTCCCACCACACCAGGCAACATCCTGGTAAACCTCCTCTGCACCCTTTCCAATGCCTCCACATCCTCTTATAATGCGGCAACCAGAACTGTACGCAATACTCCAAGTGCGGCCGCACCAGAGTTTTGTACAGTTGCAACATGACCTCATGGTTCCGAAATTCAATCCCTCTACCAATAAAAGCTAACACACCGTACGCCTTCTTAACAACCTTATCAACCTGGGTGCCAACTTTCAGGGATCTATGCACATGTACACCGAAATCTCTCTGCTCGTTGACACTACCAAGAGTCCTTCCATTAGCCCTATATTCTGTACTCCTGTTACTCTCACCAAAGTGAATCACCTCACACTTTTCCACATTAAACTCCATTTGCCACCTCTAAGCCCAGCTCTGCAGCTTATCTATGTCCCTCTGCAAACGGTAACATCCATCCTCACTGTCTACAACTCCTCCGACTTTGGTGTCATCAGCAAATTTACTAACCCATCCTTCTACACCCTCATCTAGGTCATTTATAAAAATGACAAACAGCAGTGGCCCCAAAACAGATCCCTGAGGTACACCACTTGTAACTGAACTCCAGGTTGAATATTCCCCATCAACCACCACCCTCTGTCTTCTATCAGCTAGCCAATGCCTGATCCAAACTGTAAAGTCACCCTCAATCCCGTGCATCTGCATCTTCTGCAGTAGCCTACCATGGGGAACCTTATCAAACGCTTTGCTAAAATCCATATACACCATGTGAACTGCCTTACCCTTATCCACCTCTTTGGTCACCTTTTCAAAAAACTCGATAAGGTTTGTGAGGCACGACCTACCCTTCACAAAAACATGTTGACTATCCCTAATCAATTTATTTCTCTCTAGATGATTATAAATCCTATCCCTTATAATGGAAGTGGGAGTGATTCCCGCTGGGAGGTGGAATGGCTGACCCCCTGTGATCATTACATATGCATCCATAAGAAGCTCACTGAATTTAACAACAGGGTTGGGCAGGATGTCGCCATCCTCACCATTATCTCATGGGACTGATAAATCCGGGTGCCACATCTAAAGGGCATCCGGACAGTCATTCACTCACTGCAGGTCAGGAGCCTCGATCTGGCTGTCATTCAAAATCCTGCTGAAACTAGGTCACAGAGGTCATAGACTCATAGAATCCTTGCAGGCCCATCAAGTCTGCACGGACAACAATCCCACCCAGGCCCTATTCCTGTAACCACACATTTTTGTCCTGCTAATCCCCTGACACTAATGGGCCAGTTAGCACAGCCAATCAACCTAACCCATCTATCTGTGGTCCCACAGTTCAGCGAAGCCACCCTGCCAACACTCCTTCAGGAAAAGCAAGAGGTGACGATTCCCTAAAATGGCAGCAGGAAACCTTCCCACATGACTACGGTGGCTTGAAGAGAGGTAGGCATCCAAGCTCCAGAACTGCTCATGCAACCATTCAGATGACACTCAATCCTGATGTCTTTTTGCAGGACATGAATACCTACAATAAGAAGGAGGCTTCCAAGATTGGAGGCGGAATTCCAGGCATTAGAGTCCTCACTGGATATGGGAGCAGGCCACTGAGCTCGCAGGTGGGGGGAAAGCAAGACTGTACCTGTGCTGAAGGTGAGCTAGGATGCCCCCAGAAACCAGTGTGGATACCGCCAATCTGCAGTTGTCAGCTGCAGCCACAAAGTAACACATTACTTTAATTGAGTCTGCTTCGGCATTAGCTAAACCGTTCTTTTTTCTATTCCAACAAGAAAAGAAGACCCACAATGCAGACCAGCCTCACTTCTGAGGAGGATATCCCAGATGTCTCAGAAGATGCACCATCACCGTGTTCATCTGCACCTTCCACCAATGCAGTTACAGTTACCGCAGTGGGTTCATGTTCTTGACTAGACTTGGGGGCACAATCTAGTGAGCACTAACATGGGTCCATAGCTGGCAGAAGAATTGATAGCCGAGGCCTCTGATACCTAGAGAACATGCTGGAGAGCAGGCCCTTGCTCAGTCACATGCCCATGATGAGCCTCTGAACTCAGCCCTAGAGATATGTTGGAGACAGGCAAAGGAACATCAAGCAGAGATGCCAAAGGCCAAACGCAGACTCGACTAAATGTGCCCTTCCACATTCATGGCTCTGGCATGTGAAAACTTGACTGCTTCCGTGGAAAAGGTATGTGGCTGCCTTACCCAGTTTCAGCAGAAAGCACAGTGATTGCTGGTTATGCACTCTGACCTGCACTCCATCACTCTCGGCATTGGTGCAGTGCAGCCGTGGCTAAGTGAGAGGTGGAGCTCCCTCCAGGTACCCTTTCTTCTCAAGGAGTCAGGATGATGGAATCAGGTAACCACGGGGAGAAGTGCCATTCAAGAACACCAGGACTTCAACCAGGACACTCCAAGGGTACCCTGTTGCTCCAACTCCTCTCTAACAAGGATCACATCTTTTCCAGCAGGTAAGGCCAAATAGGGTGCTTTTGCTCCTGATAATGAGACCCATGGCTGGTTGGTGTCCTCTAAACCTTGGACCACCAGAGGACACCCATCATAGTCATCACAGTCAAAAGGGCATAGTAGTCTACAGATTGTCTCTACCTCACCTGTAGATGTCTGGGCTGCACCTAGACTTAGACAAAGGAAGATTAAAAAATTTTAAAGGCATGTTGGTGACACGGGTGTGCAAATATTGTACATAGTTTAGGCACTTGTTCACATATGTTCACTTGCACTATTTAGATGTTTGCTGGATTCCATCTTACTACTAGTTGCTTCATTGGTCGTGGGCATTTAAGGATGTGGAATTTGGGCCCCATCAGAGTCATAATGAACTCCTCTAGATTCACATTATCAACATAGTGATTATTCATTAATCCATGTGCATGATTAAGCATTGGCCATCACTTGTGATTATGCGGCTTGGCCACACATCATACAAGCCATTACTTGCAGCTCATGTTCTGAATTCTGTAAATGTGTTCAGGTTGGTCATTGCAGCTCCTGCAGTTGCCCTGACGTGAGGTGCCACCAGTTAAATCTGCCATGCGAGTGCCAAGAAACACTGTAGATGTAGTCTCAGGGCAAAGAGAGTGAGGTTCCACACTGTCTTCTTAACAATAAAAAAACCAGAGGCTGCCTTTCATGCCTGGAGAAAGCTATAGCGGACATGTCCAATCATTACTGGGTGTCCTTGGTGATTTGTCATTTTGTCGTTAACATGTAAGTGAAAGCTACAAATAAGGAAGAAATGGTAAGTTACGCTTGACGGGGGGACTATGTGTAGGATTCCAGAGATATTCCAGAAAAGTCTGTCAGACCGTACATGGAAATTTGTTTAGCCTGCTTGTCTCCTTATCAAGAGTGTCAGTAGACTTTGCATGAAGAGTTTGCAACTAAAGTGCATTGGACATCATCGAAGGACTGACATCTTAGTGCATGAGGGAGAGAGAGTAGAATGGGCCTATGCCAAGGGCCTATGTGAAGTATCAGCAGCTCTAACAGGACGCTGCTGGAAAGATGTTGACTCGGCTGGGGTGGCAACATTGATGGATCGTAGTCTTCAACGGACTCCAAAGTAACCTTGAAACATTGTGGCATGATGAAGATATCAATGGATATGTGTTTACTAAGTAAAAGGCTTAATCAAGAGGCACAAAAATAATCTTCCCTAATCAATCATGAGGGGCCAAGTGGTGATCTCCTTCTGCTCCTTCCTGTGGACCCATATATCTGGATCTGCCTGAAACTCTCTGTCAGATCTGCCCCTCTTTGGGAGAAGCTGTGAGGGTGATATGAGTGCATTCCTGCCAGATTTGATGTTGCCATGCATATGGATTATTTGAGAACGTGGAGAAAATCTCAATTTTATTTACATGTATCTGAGGTTGAGGGAGAATGGAATGTTTGTAAGTATTAATGCCTGCATTTAGTTCCAGAGCTCTGTTTGGTTCATGAAACATCCCAATCCATCAACAGGGGCAGATGTTAAGGAGGACAATTTAATTCAGCTATCATAAATCAAGGTACATTAGAGCAAAGAATAATGTCTGTAACCAACAGAGATGGGGCCTTCTAGCCAGAGTGGATAGAAAATCAAATAGTAAAAGAAATGTCTCAGCCACTTATTTTACCTGGAATCTGTTAGCTTTCAGATTGTTACAGGCCGCTCTGCTTCATCATATCCCTGCTATGGCCTCTGCCTGTGGTTTGGCAATATCCTGGTTTAATTCCTTCTCCTTCACTGTCCTCATTCAGATGACAATTCACCTGTTGAAGGGGGTAACCTCGAAAGCTAGTGAGTTTACTATCAAATAAATCGGTTGGACTTAAACCTGGTGTTGTCAGACTTTTTACTGTGTTTACCCCAGTCCAATGCCGGCATATCCACATCATCCCTCAGCCAAGACGTGCCCTCTTTCTAGAGCAAGGTTGTGCAAGATGCAGCAAACAACGATGATCCAGTTTACTTTCTGTGGTGAATCTTGGAGAGCCCTGCCTAAGTGGTCCAAAAATCCGAAAATAATCAGAATCCCTACAGTGCAGAAGAGGCCATTCAGCCCATTATGTCTGCACCAGCACTCTAACAGAGTATCTTACTCTGTCTAGTCCTGGCATCCCCACACCTTCCAAGTAAAAGATATCCTGTAGGACTAGAGAGGAATCTTCTTCCTGTTCATACATGGCTGTGCATGGAAACATTGCTCTTTAACCAGGGTGATGAGAGCCAGATGTGACAACCCACCTCAGACACAACTCAGCTTGCCTTCAAGACTCTCTAGAAAGATCACTGCCTGGGCAGCATAGTAAGACGAACCACATGAGCCCAATAGGCATGACCATTCACCTCGGATGTTGGAGTTGGAATTTTATGTTGGCTTCCACAAGCTGTGTACCATTGAGGCATTCATCTCCCTCCTTCCCTTGTCCACAAGAGGCCTGAGTAGCATCTACTCAGCTCAAACTCATGGAAGAAGTCAATCTTGTGAGATGCACCCTACTTATATACACCTGTAATTGTGAACCTTCTAATTTTTTGCTCAGGAGGAAGGGAATTTGGAGGGGAATCTAATTCCTGCAAGGTGGCCTTTTATTGAGCATGCATGGTATGCTAATGCATGCAAAAAGGCTTCCCAACATTGTTCATCAGGAACCTGGACCTGCCTTTAAGGTTCCGAGAAATTATTTGTTGAAGTTCATTCTACTGTCAGGAAACTGATTTTTGACCTCCCACCAAATTAAGTTATTTTGGCAAGTTAAGCTTTCCATTGCTGATGGGACTGGAAATTCAGATCTAAGTTTTTTGTGGCTCTCAGATAGAAGCCTTATACTTGTAAAGCATCCAGATATATTTTCCAGAATCTCAATTATTTCTTCATTCATTACTTAACTTCATTTGGTGCTAGGAAACAGTTATTATTCATGGGCCTGGAAATTCAGAGCTGCCCAATTTTAAATATTGTATGGGTGCAATGGTCAGTTCCTGTGCCCCAATCCATTCTCCACCCATCCCTGACAAACCCTGGAATTTCATGGAACCAATAACTGTGCAAAGTGGTTGGCACATCGTGATTGAGGATTAGGATACTGCATCTGTTACAGAGGCCCTTGGATAAGTGACAAGCAGTTGGTAACCAGTGGCCAAGGATGGAAAATCAAGGGTTAGGGATGTGGGAGGCAGGGGAGGTAGTGATTAACACCAATTTTACACCTGCCCGTTCAACACGTGGCAAGTAATGACTGGAGTAATCAAATATTGAAAATGGGTGCTGCAAGAAACATAGAACCTCAATTTAAATAAATAATTCTGTCCTTTAAAATGTTCCTATTGTAAATTTCTGCTACCAGCTTATCCAATGTGGGCAGTAACTTTGGCCAGGAATACGCGAGAGCATTTCTAGCTTGGGAGCTTAGTAGACTAGTTAGTACCTAAAGAATGGGTATATTACAGCTGCATCTCTGTGCCGTGTTTTTGTAATCACATTACATGTGCGTTCCAGCCTTTGGTGCTGACAATCAGCAATCAATAAGTTATTGGTTCCATGAAATTCCAGGGTTTGTCAGGGATGGGTGGAGAATGGATTGGGGCACAGGAACTGACCATTGCACCCATACAATATCTAAAATTGGGCAGCTCCGAATTTCCAGGCCCATGAATAATAACTGTTTCCTAGCACCAAATGAAGTTAAGTAATGAATGAAGAAATAATTGAGATTCTGGAAAATATATCTGGATGCTTTACAAGTATAAGGCTTCTACCTGAGAACCGCAAAAAACTTAGATCTGAATTTCCAGTCCCATCAGCAATGGAAAGCTTAACTTGCCAAAATAACTTAATTTGGTGGGAGGTCAAAAATCAGTTTCCTGACAGTGGAATGAACTTTAACAAATAATCATCCATTCTCACTCAATTCAAACATGATGGCTGCCATTTTCTCACAAACAACCTCAGCATTTCTAGACCCCAAAGACCTACGCACCTCTCAGGCTGTTATTCTACTTTAAAATCCAGGGAGCACACTTGAAGGACAGAGTCGAAGGGAAACAGGAAACTCAAGAAAATGAAATTCATGCTTTGGCAAATCCCACATGATATAAAAAGAAACAGTACGCAATTAACAGGGAACCAATTACAAAACATGAAAGTTGTAATAACTCCTGTTCACCACTTAGGTAAATAACAACTGCAACATTTATTTACATGTAACTATAATACAGAGGCTTGCAGCCTTATGGCTGCCAGACCAGCTTCCATGGTCTCCTGTATCAGTTCAACCCATTTGCAGGGTCGAATTGATACAGGAGACCACGCTTGCTAGTGTGATCCCCAGCCTGGTACCTAACTGGTTACCTGAGCCACATGACTCTCTCAGCAGATTAACACATAAAGGGAACCAACACCACAAAAATATACTCAAAGGATTATTTACAAGTGGGAAGTGATCCTAAGGAAGGGAAACCTGGAACCAGCAGTAGAATGAACAACTAATAGTGAGGCTATTTCAGCAAAACAAAACTGAAAGCTTCAAACCTCCCATGGGCATGGCATACATCATGATGTCTAATCTTATAACCATATGAAGAATCAGAATGTAGGTGCCTAAATACAATGACAAAAGCTGGACTAACTAAGTCATTAAAAATTTGTATGAACATTTTCATGGAATTCTTACAAAGATGTTAAGTATAGCACAATTTCAAATCTGCTTGTCATTAATTTCTACCTATCAAATAACATTTCATTTCACCATCTGGGTTGTGCCCTTGAAATCAGTCAAAATTTAATTTCATACTCAGCCAGACAGAATATAGTTTCTGTTGTAGGAGGAAGAGGCTGAACAGAGAATACATGCTTTAAGGTCAACTTGGCATCTTTTATTTATTCATTCATTGGATACAGGTGTCGTTGGCTGGGCCCAGCATTTATTGCCCATCCCTAATTGCCCTTGCTGGACCATTTCAGAGGGCATTTAAGAGTCAATCACATTGCTGTAGATTTGGAGTCACATGTAGAACAGACCAGGTGAAAACGGCAGATTTCTTCCCCTAATGGACATCAGTGAACCAGATGGGTTTTTATGACAGTCAACAATGGTGTTATGGACTTTTTAATTCCAGATTGCTATTGAATTCAAATTTGACTGTCTTCCATGACAGGATTCAAACCTGGGTTCCCAGATCATTGCCTTCGGTCTCAGAATTACTAGCTCAGTGACATTACCGCCTTCCTTTTAAGAGAAAATGTCCCAAGGCACTTCACAGTAGTGCTGTCAAACAAACCCAGCCATTTAAGGGGATATTAGGACAGGTGACCAAAAGCTTGGTCATAGAAGTAGTTTTTAAGGAGCAGGGAACTGGAAGTGTGGAGTGGTATAGGAATGGAATTCCAGAGTTTAAGTCCTAGACAGCTGAAGGTGCAACCACCAATGGCTTACCACAATAAGGTGTGGAAAAACAAATGAAATTTAATTTTTTGCACACTCACAGATCTCCCGATGATTATTTTAAGAACAATATTGACAGAGCTTTGAATAAGCTTATTCAAGCTTATTCCCATCCCTTCTGCAGCATGAGAAGACTAAATGGGCAAAAAAATAAAGAAATTGCAATTTTGAAACATAGTCCAATACTGTCTTGTTACACTGAACAGGAAGAATATTGACATTTCTGATGGATCATTTCACAGCCTGTTTAATGCTGATTTTAACAATGTTGTCTCCACACACATTAAGCTAGCACTTTTCAACGTATCTTAAAGCACCTCACACAGCAAAATAACTACTGAATGGAAACAGGAAACAAAATGACTCTGGACTTTGCGCCTGAACTTGCACTTATTATCCACTTATAACTTTTGCTGTTTGATCAGAATGTACCAATCTAGTACTGAGTAATGTTCTTTAAGCTTTTCTGCTGAGGAACAATATCAATTGGTCCCAATGTCAGCCTAATTCATGGTCTCCACAAGAGAGACCAACAAAATCCAACCTGACAAGATAAGGCATTGCATCCCATCTTGGGCTCGATCTGATGCTTGATCTTAGCCAAAAGACCAGGGCTAGGTGCAGCACATTCATGGAGCTTGTAAAGTTGGTTGTAAGGAGGCCAAATCCCACATTTTTGCAGCACTGACTGCCATAGACTAGGTAAGTTAAAGATCCAGCCAGATTTAAATGTATTTGACAGGTCATGGAGAAGAGTGTAACTTCCACAGTTGAGGTGGGGGTGTGGGGGGGTTTCCCCAATATATCTTTGGGATAATCCCAGTTACACTACCCTGGAGTTCAAAATTATGGTCCTCTAATTACTACTTCGTGCATGCATTTTGGCAGTCTGTTCAAATATGCTGAGCAAGTATCTGGGAGAGCAAGTGGTGGTGTGCCTTGGGGTGGCAGTGAGTGAGCTCTCCGTGGAACTGTAAGGTTGTGAATGGAGAGTACTGAGAAGTGTGAGCTATCCTGGGAGAACAGAGGAGATCATTCATCCTCTTGCGGTATTGAATGACCATCCTCCTTTGCAAAGAGATGCTGCTGACCAGCACTACACTGACTCCCATGCAGGGTTGGTGACCTTGTTCAAGTATCTCCTTCCTCTTTGTGAGTATAGGATGTGTCGACTGATACTCCTCCATGGCGTCCTGCATTCTGCCAAGAGACATCTCATTGAATCATGGGGTAGATTCCATGGCAGCCATTCTCATTGGTGGATGCTGAAGAGGTGTCTGTGAAGGGCTCATGTGGCCTTTAAATGGAGTGTCCCGCTGATTGAAGCACTCAGCTGATAGCAAGGTGGGCGAATCAGAGTCCACCTGCCACAGAGCTGGCATGAAACTTGTGCGAATTATTTCCAAAGTACCTTAAAACGTAGCACAAAAATTCACTGCCACTGGCAGCAGGCTAATTACCGCTTTTCTGAAAACACACCTAACCAAAAACATGTGAAAATTCCAGCCTGTAAATGCAAGGCACTTAAAAAATAATTTTAAGGAGTTGTGCATTTAACAGATCACCCACCAATCAAATTTCAAAAAGGGGATGCAGTCACCATTCCCCCTGCTCCAATTAATCCTTTACTTTGTTGTTTTTCATGTTGATTTAAATTTTGCTGTAGAAGTTATAATGTAAAATCAAGGAATATCAAATTATGGACAAAATGTAATGGTCCTAAATTTCCTTTGACATCCCACTTCTGTATTACTCTAACTTTGTCAAAAGTGGTAGAATTCTCCTTGAATTACTATAGGAGCTAAATTTAATTTTTTTTTAACTTTGTTTGCAACTTTGTGGCTTGGCAGGCTATTTCAGATGGTAACAAGAGCAATCACAAAGAACATTGTGAAGTCAACACTTGCCTGAAAGTATTTACTGAAAATGAGTCAATATTCCAGAAGTGTAACCACTACATGTGCATTGTTGGTCATGCAGGAGTGCAGCAGTAATGAGATGAGGATGGATATCAACTGAGGATAAGATCTTGATTTTCAGAAGGCGTTTGACAAGGTACCTCACAAGAGGTTACTGCGGAAGGTCAGGGGGCATGGAGTTGGGGGTAGAGTGTTAGCATGGATAGAGGACTGGTTGTCAAATAGGAGGCAGAGAGTGGGGGTCAATGGGTGCTATTCGGATTGGCGGATGGTGACTAGTGGAGTGCCCCAGGGGTCGGTGCTGGGGCCTCAGCTATTTACCATTTATATAGATGATCTGGAGGAAGGAACCGAGTATAGGGTGTCGAAATTTGCTGATGACACCAAAATTGGTGGAAAGGCAAATTGTGCGGAGGGTGGGGAGAGTCTACAGAAGGATCTAGATAGGCTGGGTGAATGGGCCAAGAAATGGCAAATGGAATTTAATGTTGGCAAGTGCGAGGTGGTCCACTTTGGTAGGAATAATGGTAGGAAGGATTATTACTTACGTGGAGAAAAACTGCAGCAAGCGACGGTGCAGAGGGACCTCGGGGTCCTTGTGCATGAGTTGCAAAAACCCAGCTTGCAGGTGCAGCAGGTGGTCAGGAAGGCGAATGGGATGCTGGCCTTCATCGCGAGGGGGATTGAATATAAAAGTAGGGAGGTCTTGCTGCAGCTGTATAGGGCATTGGTGAGGCCGCAGCTGGAGTACTGTGTGCAGTTTTGGGCGCCGTACTTACGCAAGGATATTTTGGCCTTGGAGGGAGTGCAGAGGAGGTTTACTAGGCTGATGCCAGAGTTGAGGGGGTTGAGCTATGAGGAGAGGCTGAATAAATTAGGCTTGTACTCGTTAGAGTTTAGAAGAATGAGGGGAGATCTCATTGAGACGTATAAGATGATGAATGGGATGGATAGGATAGAGGTGGAGAGACTCTTCCCGCTCAGAAAGGATAGTAGGACTAGGGGGCACAGCCTCAAGATAAAGGGGGGCGGTTTAGAACGGAGTTGAGGAGGAACTTCTTCACTCAAAGGGTGGTGAATCTCTGGAATTCTCTGCCAATTGAAGTGGTGGAGGCTACCTCGCTAAATATTTTTAAGAAGCGGGTTGATGGGTTCTTGATAAGAGAGGGGATTAAGGGTTATGGGGAGAGGGCGGGAATGTGGAACTGAGCCACGACAGATCAGCCATGATCTTATTGAATGGTGGGGCAGGCTCGAAGGGCTAGTTGGCCTACTCCTGCTCCTATTTCCCATGTTCTTATGTTCTTATGTTCACACATGTGGCCATTAATGTGCAGGTAGTGCTCCTTGACTGTATTCAATCCAAATTTTACAACTTCAGAAGATGTGGCAGGAGAATTGGAAAGAATTTCATTCAGCAAAGCTGAAGTAAAAACACTTGCATTTATAACCCATCTTCACAACCTCAAAATGTAACAAAGAAGTTTACAACCAATGAAGTACTTTTGAAGTGTTGCAATATGAGAAAATCATCAACCAATTTGGACACAACAAGTTCCCATAAACAGCAATATAATTACCAGGTCATCTCATTAGATGTCGGTTCAGCGATAATTGTTGACTAGAAGGCCAAGTTGTGGAAAGCTCCCAAGGGTTTTGTTACTCAGCCACTTTAGGAGATTTAGGGCCTATTACCAAAGGACTAATCAAAGAAGCAAATGGAGGGGAGGGGGTTATAGAGTGGGAGGGACTTGGGGAGGGAATTTCAAAGATTAAGGCTCAGGCAGTTGAAGGCTAGTGGAGTAGCAATTAAAATCAGGATGCACCAGACATCGAAAATTGGATAAATTCTTCTTGGAGCATTGCAGGCAACATTCCTGTTTGGCACACAACAATCTGGAATGTGCTGTGCAAGGCACAATCACGCCACATAAAGAGCATTCCCTTTCAGTGGTGTGAACTGTACCACAATTTGAAAGGGACTGCAAAGAGAAAAGGGAAATTAGAGAGAACACTGATCATGGAATCCTACAGTGCAGGAGGAGGCCATTTGGCCCATCAAGTCTGAACCAATTCCCTGACAGAGTATGTTACCCAGGCCCTATCCCCATAACCCCATGTATTTACCTCACTAACTCCTGTAACCTACACATTTGGGACACTGTGGAGCAATCTAGCATGGCCAAGCAAACCTGCAAATCTGTGGGAGGAAACTAGAGCATCTGGAGGAAACCCACACAGACACAAGGAGAATGTGCAAACTCGATAGACAGTCACCCAAGGCATGAGTCGAAGCTGGGCCCTTGGCACTGTGAGGCAGCACCACTGTGCCTCTGTGTCGGCTTTTGTGCTTCTGGAGGAGATTACAGAGATAAGGAAAAGTAAGGCCATAAAACAATGGAAGAATTTGAACACAAGGGTGAGAATTTTAAATTTTAAGGTATTGCAGCCCTATCCTTTGGAAATTAAGTACTTACGTTCAATGACGTGTATTTGAGCTCAAACGTAAGTGAAAGAATGGTGGAGAAACAAAAAAAGAGCAAATTATTATTCAAAGTTAACATCAGCAAAAGAATTCCATCATAAGTACAGAAGAGTAGTAAGAAGTAATTTGGACTAAAAATGAAAGGACAATACTGAGTAAAAAAATTGAACAAAATAAAATAGATAAACAGAAGCGTAGTTTTTTTGACCTTTTATAAAATGCAACAGGTTAAATTCAGAACAAGGGGAAAATACTTTTTAATTATAATCATTGTTGAAAAACAAGAAATGCAACAGCCAATTTGCTCTCAACAAGATCTCTAAAACAATACGATAATGACCAGATCATCTGTTTTAGTAATACAAAAGCAAAATGCACGCAATTTGAAGTAAATGTAGAAAATGCTGGAAATACTCAGCAAGTCGGATCACATTTGTCAAAAAAGAGAGAAAGAGAGTTGACATTTCAGGTTGGTGACCTGTCATGAGAACTGGAAAATGTGACAAGATGTAATGGTTTTAAATAAGTCCAGGACAAAGAAAGTGAGAAGAGGGGAGGAAAAATAATGAAAGGTAAGATCTAATAAGGATGGAAAACAGGATGAAATGAACAGCAGAATTTGTTTAGTGCCGTTGGCTGATGGATAGAGATTGGCCAGGGCAGCAGGGAGAACTCCTCCTCATCTTCAAACTATAATCGTCGAGTATTTCACATGCACCCAAGGGGACCTTGGTTTAATGCCTCATCCAAAAAAATGACACTAGTCCTTCAGAACTGCACTGGACTGGCAGCCCAGATGTTTTGATTCTGAGGCAAAAACTCCTGTAGAACTTGGAGACTTCTCAAGCATGCTCACCATTTAACCTGATCATGGCTGATCCTCTGCCTCAACTCCATTTTCCCGCACTATCCCCATATCCCTTGATACCTTTAATATTTAGAAATCTATCCACCTCTGTCATGAACATACTCAACGTCTGATCCTCTACAACCCTCTGGGGTAGATAATTCCAAAGATTCACTACCCTCTGAATGAAGAAATTCCTCCTCATCTCAGTCCCAGATGAGCTGCCCTTTATTCTGAGACTGTGTCCCCTGGTTCTAGACTCTCCACAGTAAGAAGTCTCACAACACCAGGTTAAAGTCCAACAGGTTTATTTGGTAGTAAATAAGAACATAAGAACATAAGAAATAGGAGCAGGAGTAGGCCATCTAGCCCTTCGAGCCTGCCCCGCCATTCAATAAGATCATGGCTGATCTGTCGTGGCTCAGTTCCACTTTCCCGCCCTCTCCCCATAACCCTTAATCCCCTCTTTTATCAAGAACCCATCAACCCGCTTCTTAAAAATATTTAGCGAGGCAGCCTCCATCACTTCAACGGGCAGAGAATTCCAGAGATTCACCACCCTTTGAGTGAAGAAGTTCCTCCTCAACTCCGTTCTAAACCGCCTCCCCTTTATCTTGAGGCTGTGCCCCCTAGTCCTACTGTCTTTTTTGAGCGGGAAGAGTCTCTCCACCTCTATCCTATCCATCCCATTCATCATCTTATACGTCTCAATGAGATCTCCCCTCATTCTTCTAAACTCTAACGAGTACAAGCCTAGTTTATTCAGCCTCTCCTCATAGCTCAACCCCCTCAACTCCGGTATCAGCCTAGTAAACCTCCTCTGCACTCCCTCCAGGGCCAAAATATCCTTGCGCAGGTGCGGCGCCCAAAACTGCACACAGTACTCCAGCTGCGGCCTCACCAATGCCCTATACAGCTGCAGCAAGACCTCCCTACTTTTATATTCAATCCCCCTCGCTATGAAGGCCAGCATCCCATTTGCCTTCCTGACCACCTGCTGCACCTGCAAGCTGGGTTTTTGCGACTCATGCACAAGGACCCCGAGGTCCCTCTGCACCGTCGCCTGCTGCAGTTTTTCGCCACGTAAGTAATAGTCCTTCCTACCATTCTTCCTACCAAAGTGGACCACCTCACACTTGCCAACATTAAATTCCATTTGCCATTTCCTGGCCCATTCGCCCAGCCTATCTAGATCCTTCTGCAGACTCTCCACACCCTCCGCACAATTTGCCTTTCCCCCAATCTTGGTGTCATCAGCAAATTTCGACACCCTGCACTCGGTTCCCTCCTCCAGATCATCTATATAAATGGTAAATAGCTGAGGCCCCAGCACCGACCCCTGGGGCACCCCACTAGTCACCAACCGCCAATCCGAATAGCACCCATTGACCCCCACTCTCTGCCTCCTATTTGACAACCAATCCTCTATCCACGCTAACACCCTACCCCCAACTCCATGTCCCCTGACCTTCTGCAATAACCTCTTGTGAGGTACCTTGTCAAACGCCTTCTGAAAATCCAGAAAGACCACATCCACCGGCTCTCCTCTATCCACTGCCCTAGACACATCCTCATAGAACTCCAGTAAATTTGTCAGACACGACTTCCCTTTAATGAAACTATGCCACTAGCTTTCGGGGTTTGCCCCTTCGTCAGGTGAGTCAGCTCCTGAGGTAAAGAGACCAAAACTGTACACAATATTCCAGGTGCAATCTCACTAAGACTCTATACAACTGCAACAAGGTTTCTTTATTCCTGTATTCAAATCCACTTGCAACAAAGAACAAAACAGCACAGGGACAGGCTTTTCAGCCCTCCAAGCCTGCGCCAACTGTGCTACCTGACCGAACTAAAACCTCCTATCCTTCTGGGGACCATATCTCTCTATGCCCATCGTATTCATGTATTTGTTAAGATGCCCATTAAAAGTCACCATCGTATCTGCTTCCACAACCTCCCCTGGCAGCGAGTTCTAGACAATTACCACCTTCAGTGTAAAAACCTTGCCTCATACATCTCCTCTAAACCTTGTCCCTCGCACCTTAAACCTATGCCCCCTACTAATTGATTCTTCCACTCTGGGAAAAAACTTCTGACTATCCATTCTGTCTATGCCCCTCATAATCTTGTAGACTTCCAACAGACCACCCCTCAACCACCATTGTTCCAGTGAGAACAAACCAAGTTTCTCCAACCTCTCCTCATAGCTAATGCCCTCCATAACTGGCAACATCCTGGTAAATCTTTTCTGTACCCTCTCCAAAGTCTCTGCATCCTTCTGGTAGTGTGGTGACCAGAATTGAACACTATATTCCAAGTGCAGCCTAACTAAGGTTCTACAAAACTGCAAAATGACTTGCCAATTTTTAAACTCAATGCCCCGGCTGATAAAAGCAAGCATGCCATGGGTGGCACGGTGGCACAATGGTTAGCACTACTGCCTCACAGCGCTAGAGATCCATTTTCGATTCTCGGCTTGGGTCACAGTCTGTGTCTGCGTGAGTTTCCTTCGGGTGCTCCGGTTTCCTCCCACAGTCCAAAGATGTGCGGGTTAGATAGATTGGCCACTCTAAATTGCCCCTTAGTGTCAGGAGAACTAGCTAAGGTAATTGCATGGGGTAATGGGGATAGGGCCGGGGTGGGATTGTGGTTAGTGCAGACTCAATGGACATAATGGCCTCTTTCAGCACAATAGGGATTCTATGATTCTAATCTATGCTGTATGCCTTCTTGACTACCTTCTCCACCTGCCCACATACTATTTGCTTCCTAATTCTGCGTTGCACCTGTATGTTAGCTTTCCGTACTTACGAACAAGAACATCCTGGACCCTTTGGACATCAACAATTCTCACTCTCTTGTCATTTAAGAAATACTCTGTATCTCTGGCATCAGAATGTGATTATACATTAATATTGGAGGATTTTGCTGCATCAAAACTTGCAACATAATATCTTTTGAAAATGGCGGCAACAAAGAATTCCCAGGAGCTGTGTTGACAGCCTAAGAGTTAAAATCATTTTAATTGAGTGGGAGCTCTTGTGGCCTTGTTTGTTCCAGGTAAAGACTGGAAGTGACTTCAAACCACACATTTTAGCATACAATGGGTTTGCTTCTAAAGTAAATCTCAGCATGATCAAATGCATTATTTCAGATGGCAAAGTAACTCGTGTCATACTACACTGCCTACACATTGAAGTATTTATGCTGGCAGTGCTCCGATTTCCTGATTTACAATATTGATGCCAATATGAAACTGCAGCACAAGCAGGTCCAAAAGGGGTGAGCTTTTATAACTAGTTTTGCACCATTAATCAGATGGATTTAGATGTGGCGACATGACAATGTTTTTTAAAAGGCTTGCATTTGTTGATTTACCCTCATTGTTTTCATAGTATACAATATCTCAAAAAACACAGCAGCCGATAACAGATATTTGAGGGTAGCTTGCAAATGAATGCAGAAATGACTTTTGCTTAGTCATGAAAGTACACTTAAACATTTCTTACATGTCATAGGATTACACAACACAGAAGGAGATCTATTGGTCCATTGTGCCTTTATTGGTTTTTTGAAAGAGTTGTATCATTATGCTGACTCCCCAACTCTTTCCCCAACATTTTTCCTTTTCCACTATATAGTCAACTCCCTGTTAAAAGTCTCTGTTGTACGCGCTTCCATCACTCAATGAGATGGTAACAGTAATATCACTAGACTATTAATCTAGAGACCCAGGTTAATGCTCTGAGGACATGGGTTCAATTCACACCATAACAGGTGGAATTTAAAATTCCACATTAATAAATCTGGAATTGAAAGCTTGTTTTATAATAGTGCTAGGAATTGGTCATTCATTGTCAGCAAAATTATCTGGCACAGCCAACTGAATCTACAACAATGTATTATATTTAAATAGCACTTCAAGCAGAGTAAAATGATCTAAGGCACTTTGCAGGAGCATTATAAAATAAAGTACTGACACCAAGCCAGATAAGGAAATATTTGTTCAGATGATTGAAAGCTTGGTCAGAAAGATGGTGTTTAAAAGGAAAAGGCAAGATAGAGATCGATAGGAGGTGACTTCCAGATCTTGGGGCCTAGGCAACTGAAGGAACAGCCACCAATAGTGGAGTGATTATAAGTGGGAATGCACAATGGAGGTACAGGGGTAGTGTCACTAGATTAGTAATCCAGAAGCCTGGGCTGATGCTCTGGGAACAAGAGTTTATATCTCACCATATTAGCTAGTGGAACTTAAATTCAATGGATAAATTTGGAATATAAAGCCTGTCTCAGTAATGGTGATAATTACAATCATCATAAATTGTTGTAAAAACCCAACTGCTTCACTAAAGTTCTTTAGGAAAGGAAATCTATCATCCTTGCCTGGTCTGGTAACATGTGAATCCAGTTACCACAGCAATATGGTTGACCCTTAACTGGCCTTTAAAATGACATAATAAGGCATTCAGTTCAAGGGCAATTAAGAGTTGGAGAACAAAAACCAACCTTGCCAGTGATGCCTGCATCCCATGTAAGTTTAAATTTATTTATTAGTATCACAAGTAGGCTTATATTAACACTGCAATGCAGTTACTGTGAAAATCCCCTAGTCGCCGCACTGTGGCACCTGTTCAGGTACACTGAGGGAGAAATTAGCATGGCCAATGCACCTAACCAGCATGCCTTTCGGTCTGTGAGAGGAAACCGGAGCATCCAGTGGAAACCCATGCATAGGGAGAACATGCAAACTCCGCACGGACAGTGCCCCAAGCTGGAAATTGAACCCCGATCCCTGGCACTGTGTGGCAAGAGTGCTAACCACTATGTTTTAAAAAAGGAGTGCAGTCATCTCAGGAGGTTGTGGAGTCAGAGGAGGAGATTACAGAGACAAGGCTCTGGAGGAACCTAAAAACAAGGATGAAGATTTTAAAATCAATACATTTTTGACTGGGAGCATTAGAGTGAGAGGGGAACATGTTGAAACATGGGCAGCAGAATTTTGGATGACCTCCGGATATGGGAGTCTAGAATTGAAAATTATATTTGATGTTCACATCAACCATAAGGAGAGGCAGAGTGAGTAAACAAGGTATCTACGGTACAGTTTGTTTTTGTGGTGGGTGTGGTATTTATTATTTCTGCCTCTGTGCCAGAAAGTGCAGGGTTCAAATCCTGCTCCAGGCAATCCTGAAAAGTGAAGACTTGTGCTCAGCTTCTGACTTAACATTCACTTGGTTTGCTACCCCAGCGCTCTCAGCACAAAATTATAGGAAGACATAATACAAAAGGACGTTCCTTCCATTCTGCTTGTACCTCGGCTCACATGGCTGCCCAAAAACAAAAGTGCCACTTCTGCAAAATAATCCATCTTACTGACTAGTATAAAGATGGAGGGACTTTTCATGTAGTGGCCTGTCAGGCAATAGATGGAGATCCTCCCTCTATCGCACACCTTCC
Source organism: Carcharhinus amblyrhynchos (assembly GCF_965287045.1). NCBI lineage: Eukaryota > Metazoa > Chordata > Chondrichthyes > Carcharhiniformes > Carcharhinidae > Carcharhinus > Carcharhinus amblyrhynchos. Next base: position 117,453,531 of record NC_137328.1, on the reverse strand, counting down.
TCCAAAGGGAAGAGAGGCAAAGACGAGACAACCAGCGATCCACGCCCTCCCCCGATTTGCTGATCAGGGCGTCACAACATTTGAAAGTTGCTGCATCAATGGACTTACAGAAGAAAGAACGGGTGCTTATTTTGAAAATAATTAAATGCCCCCCCAAGACAAGGAGTGGCTGTGCTTTGTGTCGTAGTAGAGCCTTCCAAAAACTGAACCACGTCATGTGGCAGGGTAATTAACGGCACAACCGACGGAGGGATTGAAGAGAAAAGAAAGAGATCGAAAAACAGGGAGACAAAAAGGGGGCACAGCAAGAAACAGAGATAAGCAGGAAGACACAAAGAGAGAAAGACAGAGACAAAGGAAGACACAGAAAGAGGGAAAGACAGAAGACACAAAGACAAGGAGATACAGAAAGAGGGGTAGAGGAAGAGACAGACAGAAGGAGGGGCAGAGGAAGAGACAGACACAGAAAGAAGGGCAGAGGAAGAGACAGACTGAGGGGCAGAGGAAGAGACAGACAGAAGGAGGGGCAGAGGAAGAGACAGACAGACAGAAAGAAGGGCAGAGGAAGAGACAGACAGACAGAAAGAGGGGCAGAGGAAGAGACAGACTGAGGGGCAGAGGAAGAGACAGAGGGGCAGAGGAAGAGACAGAGGGGCAGAGGAAGAGACAGAGGAAGAGACAGACTGACAGAAAGAGGGGCAGAGGAAGAGACTGACTGACAGAAAGAGGGGCAGAGGAAGAGACTGACTGACAGAAAGAGGGGCAGAGGAAGAGACTGACTGACAGAAAGAGGGGCAGAGGAAGAGACTGACTGACAGAAAGAGGGGCAGAGGAAGAGACTGACTGACAGAAAGAGGGGCAGAGGAAGAGACAGACTGACAGAAAGAGGGGCAGAGGAAGAGACTGACTGACAGAAAGAGGGGCAGAGGAAGAGACTGACTGACAGAAAGAGGGGCAGAGGAAGAGACTGACTGACAGAAAGAGGGGCAGAGGAAGAGACTGACTGACAGAAAGAGGGGCAGAGGAAGAGACTGACTGACAGAAAGAGGGGCAGAGGAAGAGACTGACTGACAGAAAGAGGGGCAGAGGAAGAGACAGACAGAGGGGCAGAGGAAGAGACAGACAGAGGGGCAGAGGAAGAGACAGACAGAGGGGCAGAGGAAGAGACAGACTGACGGGCAGAGGAAGAGACAGACTGACGGGCAGAGGAAGAGACAGACTGACGGGCAGAGGAAGAGACAGACTGACGGGCAGAGGGGCAGAGGAAGAGACAGACTGACGGGCAGAGGGGCAGAGGAAGAGACAGACTGACGGGCAGAGGAAGAGACAGACTGACGGGCAGAGGAAGAGACAGACTGACGGGCAGAGGGGCAGAGGAAGAGACAGACTGACGGGCAGAGGAAGAGACAGACTGACGGGCAGAGGAAGAGACAGACTGACGGGCAGAGGGGCAGAGGAAGAGACAGACTGACGGGCAGAGGGGCAGAGGAAGAGACAGACTGACGGGCAGAGGGGCAGAGGAAGAGACAGACTGACGGGCAGAGGGGCAGAGGAAGAGACAGACTGACGGGCAGAGGGGCAGAGGAAGAGACAGACTGACGGGCAGAGGGGCAGAGGAAGAGACAGACTGACGGGCAGAGGGGCAGAGGAAGAGACAGACTGACGGGCAGAGGGGCAGAGGAAGAGACAGACTGACGGGCAGAGGGGCAGAGGAAGAGACAGACTGACGGGCAGAGGGGCAGAGGAAGAGACAGACTGACGGGCAGAGGGGCAGAGGAAGAGACAGACTGACGGGCAGAGGGGCAGAGGAAGAGACAGACTGACGGGCAGAGGGGCAGAGGAAGAGACAGACTGACGGGCAGAGGGGCAGAGGAAGAGACAGACTGACGGGCAGAGGGGCAGAGGAAGAGACAGACTGACGGGCAGAGGGGCAGAGGAAGAGACAGACTGACGGGCAGAGGGGCAGAGGAAGAGACAGACTGACGGGCAGAGGGGCAGAGGAAGAGACAGACTGACGGGCAGAGGGGCAGAGGAAGAGACAGACTGACGGGCAGAGGGGCAGAGGAAGAGACAGACTGACGGGCAGAGGGGCAGAGGAAGAGACAGACTGACGGGCAGAGGGGCAGAGGAAGAGACAGACTGACGGGCAGAGGGGCAGAGGAAGAGACAGACTGACGGGCAGAGGGGCAGAGGAAGAGACAGACTGACGGGCAGAGGGGCAGAGGAAGAGACAGACTGACAGGCAGAGGGGCAGAGGAAGAGACAGACTGACAGGCAGAGGGGCAGAGGAAGAGACAGACTGACAGGCAGAGGGGCAGAGGAAGAGACAGACTGACAGGCAGAGGGGCAGAGGAAGAGACAGACTGACAGGCAGAGGGGCAGAGGAAGAGACAGACTGACAGGCAGAGGGGCAGAGGAAGAGACAGACTGACAGGCAGAGGGGCAGAGGAAGAGACAGACTGACAGACAGAGGGGCAGAGGAAGAGACAGACTGACAGGCAGAGGGGCAGAGGAAGAGACAGACTGACAGGCAGAGGGGCAGAGGAAGAGACAGACTGACAGACAGACAGAAAGAGGGGCAGAGGAAGAGACTGACAGACACACAGAAAGAGGGGCAGAGGAAGAGAGGCAGAGGAAGAGAGGCATAAAGAAAGAGGCAGAGGAAGAGACAGAGGAAGGAAGGATAGAAGGGGCGGTGCACATGTTGCTGGAGAGCTGGAGGGGGCAGCAGTGCGTGAAAGCTGCTCTATGTAGGCAGACGATCAAAATCGAAAGAGGAGAGAGAAAGAAATCAGCCACGGGGAGAAGAAGAGTCTTTGTAAATTAAATTAATCATTGTTTTATTTTTGTAAACACCTTCCGGCTAGTTAGTGGCAGGCTGAAAATTCCATGTATTTTTGTTTAGGTCTTTTTTTTTGTATATCCTCCTCTGGTTGAAGGCAAACATTTAATCCCCAGTATATATATAGAGAGAGGGGGAAGGAAGAAAGAGAGAGAGAGAGAGCACATTTGGTAAAGTTGAAGTTGCCTCAGAGAGCAGACACTTGAGGGGAGAGCGTGAGAGAGACGGAGGGAGGGAGCCATGAGGGTGAAAGTGGGCTTCCTCTTACGGAGTTTGCTGATCATCGGGACTTTCCTGGCGCTGATGGGGCTCTGGTCCAGGCTGCTCGCCTCCCAGAGCGACGACAACAACCCGTTCGAGCGGCAGATGGTGAGTGCCTGTGGGCCGCGAGAGTGGGGGGGACAGAGGGAGAGAGACAACCTTCCCGAGGCTCGAGCCGGAGCCGTTACCGGCGGGGTTGCCATGGAGACGGGGTGGTGGGGGGGAATCGCTGCCAGGCTGCTCCCTCTCTCTGCAAGTCAGTCAGTGTCTTTTTATTTATCTATCTATCATGTCGCTGAACCTATTCCTACCTCCCCACCGGTCATTTCCCTTTGATGCATTTTCTTTCTTTCCTTTCGCCCTCCCCCCCCCCCCCCGCCCCACTTCCTTTTTCTAATTTTACGCATTTTTCACATTGGGTGCCAAAAAAAAATAACGGTTAAAAATGAGGCCAGACTGGAGCTGAGGCCTGACTCCAGGCCCCAAGATGTGTGGCTGAAAGGTGGGGAGGGTGGGGGGTTGGGGAAAGGAAGGAGTTCCCAGAGCTTTTTCCCTCCTGCTTCAGGTTGAGTGAGGAGGATGCTTCAGTTCAGTTCATTTGGTCAGTGTCACAAGTCGGCTTACCTTAACACCGCAAGGAAGTTGCTGTGAAAATTGCTGCCCCCCCGCGCCCCCCCCCCCCCCCACCCCACTCGCCACACTCCGGCGCCTGTTCGGGTACACGCTTGAGGGAGAATTTAGCATGGCCGATGCACGTCTTTCGGACTGTCGGAGGGTTGGAAGCTGGAGCACCCGGAGGAAACTCGCGCAGGCACGGGGAGAATGTGCAAACTCTGCGCAGACAGTGATCCAAGCTGGGAATCGAACCTGGGTCTCTGCCACTCCCGCCCTAAGTTCCTGGTTCACAATGCCGCATGCCTATGAATTGATGTCTCTTTGAAACCCTGTTCCATTGACTGCCCTACCACTGCTGTGTGGTGTCAGCACTTGTGTCCCTTTTTTCTAAAAAAAGAAAAAATGAAAAGGGGTTGATTCTAAAAGAATATTTTAAGTCCTCCCCCTCCCCCCCCCCCATCTTCTGCACGACTAATCTGCTCTTCAGAAGACAGTCATGCTGCCACTTATATTTTGCTATTTGATTGTTTCGGAGGACTTCACTGTGATAGACAGTAGAAGGCACTGCAATCTGTTGCATTCAATTAGATTATAACTCATTTACACAGCCTGTTTCCTAATCCACTACTTTGTGGTTGGCTGTATTTCTAAGCAAGCCAGGGTCTGTTGTTTTGCTTCATTTATTATTCTTCGCCTAAGAATTAATCTTAGGTCAACAAGTCACTTTTAGGCTGGTCAAATATAATTTGGGGATATCAAATGTCATCAAGGTTCCACGATCAGCAAGTGGAGAAACCCTTAGTTGGCGTACTTATTTTCTAATTATTTTATGGCGTGAATTGTAGGAGAAAAGGACTTGAAACATTGACTTGTTAATCATTTGCAGACCTGTGCAACACATCAGATGACGACTTGTGGTGTCAGATCTTTTAAATGCGCTTATTTTTGAATGATCTTGAAGTCAATTGTGTATTGTTAAATTTATAGTACTACAATGTATTCATTAAATAATGTAATCTATGCATAAAGAACAGAACTTTGGAGGCTGACACCTCCACTAACCAGTCCTTGAATTTTCCATCCTGCAACCCCCATTCCCTGTTTGAAGTATTGTATTAAAAGGGAAAATGATTTGGTATGGTGGTACATCCTGCAACAGTACTATGATTTTAGACACAAGGCTGTCTGTCAGAGCGTGAGGCTTTGCTTGAAGCCCTGGTGGTCAACATTTAAATGAGCACAATGATGGCTTGAGCAGGTAGATCGAGCAGAAAAGGCGATGTGAATATGCATGATGGTTATCTGAGCCATTAGACTGAAACCTAGCCTGAGTGATAGTGCAGTTGCCTCCGTGATATTGGCATTTATTTTATTGCAACAAACCATTTGTCCTCATTATAAATAACTCCATATACAGGAAACTATTTCAAGGCTGTAATGTAATTTTGGGCTTCAGTTGATGGATGTAAGTGACCTGGCTCTGCTGTAGTATAGATCATCTGCACCCGTTAGATGACAGTTTTATTCTTGCGTGCAAGTACTTGGTGCCAGTAATTTTCCATGTTTGTTTTTGGTACTGCCTTTCTGCTTGCCGTGAATGTATCTAGTGTAATTCTGTTTTTCCTTCTATGTGTATGTGGATTTCTGTATTCAGTTATGTAAACCTTTTCTACAGATCAAGCAATGGATTCAGACTGCTAGTTTTAATCATTGCACCTTGAATGGAAATTTTTTTCTTCCTATTCTCATAGTCTGAATTCATTTTCAGAAAGAAAGTCAGATTGATAGTGTTTCTTCTATATACTGGTTGGAAGCCTGACACCTTTTGTAATTTAATAAAAATGACTTTGTACCAGATCAGAAGAGTTAGTCCACATGAGGGAAATTTAGACACTAATATTTATGCATTAAAAAATAAAATAAAATTGGATTAAGTGGAATCGAAGGGGACAAAAACTGCTTATCTGCTTACTTGCCAGCTGTGAGAAAGATTTCTTTAAAGTATTCATTCTCTGGTTATGAGCATCACTAGCATGATTGGCATTTGTTGTCTTGAGAAAGCGTTGGTGATTAATCATCTTGAACTGCTGTACATGTGAATCTTTGTAGCCGTTTGAAACAACTGAAGTGAAAAGAAATTTTTTTTCTCTTTGAGTTGTGCAACTTTGGAACACTGCTCCAGGGGGTTGGCTGTAGGGCTATTGAATTTTCTTTTAAGGCAGATAGGTAGACTCTTGCTAGGTGAGGGAATCAAAGTTTATTGGGGCTAGATGTTAATGCAACACTCAACACAAGCAGATCAGCCATGATCTTATTGAATGGCAAAGCAAGCTCAAAGAGCTAAATGACCTACTTCTTCTCCAATTTCACATGTAACTCGGTGACTTCTTCGGCCACCTCAGAGGGGAGTCAACCATATTGGTGTGACTTAAGTCATATAGTCCAGATCAGTTTCCTTCATTCCTTAAGGGATATTAGTGAACCATTTGAACTTTTACAAAAATCTGACAACTTTCTGGTTACTGTCATTCATACTAACTTTTACCTAAAATTGTGTGAGAATGTGAGTTTGGTTTTTGAATAATTAGTCCACTAACAATCATTAAGCTACTGTATTCATTCTTCAATCTATAGAACAGACTAAATTGTGCAAATATCTTGTAACCAACCTCACTTCTGGCATTTTAACATCTTATTTTACATTGTAGTTGTCATTTTGAGTGCATTGTTTTGTGGGCTTTTTATAACCGATTTTTAGAAAGCCTTGTGCTGTAATGACATGGAATATCTAGCACATTCAATTGGCTGTGAAGCAAAGAAGGACGTGTCTTAAGTCTTTACCATCTAGATATTTAAAATGGAAAGTACGTACAATAAATAATCTGTTCCTAAAGTTAATGTAACTGCAAAATGTTTCAGTTATGTTTTAAGCTGGCTGAACAGCTGTAGAACATTCTTCTTCTGAGATATTTGTATCTACGTTACACAGTCTTGTGAGTCAAATGCTACATTGTATGTCAAATCTGCCCATAGCAGGGAAAGAAATAATATTTTTACTGATTCACTGAAGTAAAATTCAGGAAGGAGTCCATCAAGTCAAAAACTGAAATGTGCTAAACTGGTTCAAAGATTATTTCAGTTTGGTGGCTTTCATCTTGATTTCTGACTCAATTGTTGTATACACCTTTTTCAAAAGAGACAGAGCTTCACAAAATGTTTTGTGGCCAATGAATCATTCTTGAAGTGTGATCACTGTTTTGTAGGCAAATCATATACAGCGAGGCCACATTGAAATAAACAACCAGTTAATTTATTTTCGGCTGTGGTTGAAGGATAAATGTTGACTGGGACACCAGGAGAATTGCTCTGCTTTTCAAATAGTGGCATGGGATCATTTATCTCAGTTTAATTCTTTATTTGAAAGATGGCATCACCAGCATTGCAGCAGTCTCTCAATGAGTTATAGCTTATGATCGTGCGTTCTATGTGTATGAGATAATTCGTGGTGGGGAGGTTATCTGGAGGGCTATGATTTGTGTTATATGCCAAAGCAGTAAAGTTTACAGATAATGACCAAGTGGGGCCAAAAATGAAATATAATATTATTTTTAGTATTTTAGATAAGTTGAACTGTGGCATTAAAACTTCTGAATAAAGACGTTTTTAATTGTGTGGCACAGTGGTTAGCACTGCAGCCTCATGGCATCTGGGACACGGGTTTCATTCCAGCCTTAGGCTTGTACTCGTTAGAGTTTAGAAGAATGAGGGGAGATCTCATTGAGACGTATAAGATGATGAATGGGATGGATAGGATAGAGGTGGAGAGACTCTTCCCGCTCAAAAAAGACAGTAGGACTAGGGGGCACAGCCTCAAGATAAAGGGGAGGCGGTTTAGAACGGAGTTGAGGAGGAACTTCTTCACTCAAAGGGTGGTGAATCTCTGGAATTCTCTGCCCGTTGAAATGGTGGAGGCTGCCTCGCTAAATATTTTTAAGAAGCGGGTTGATGGGTTCTTGATAAGAGAGGGGATTAAGGGTTATGGGGAGAGGGCGGGAAAGTGGAACTGAGCCACAACAGATCAGCCATGATCTTATTGAATGGCGGGGCAGGCTCGAAGGGCTAGGTGGCCTACTCCTGCTCCTATTTCTTATGTTCTTATGTTCTTATGTTCTTAGGTGACTGTATGGAGTTTGCACGTTCTCCTCGTGTCTGTGTGGGTTTCCTCCCACAGTCCAAAGATGTGCAGGTTAGGTGAATTGGTCATGGTAAATGCACAGGATTATGGAGATGAAGTGGAGGGGAGGGGCTTGCTTGCTTGCTCTTTTGGGACATTTGGTGCAGACTTGTTGGGCTGAATTACCTCTTTTTGCACTGTAGCAGTTCTATGGATTACTTTTGTGTGTTGCTGAGGAGGTAAAAGGATTTCCATGTATAATTGTGTTGAAGACCCAATAGTAACTTGTAAAATTTTTAATTCTTCATTTGGATCATTGCCTCCCACTATGGAACTGACCTAATCATTACTGAACTTAAGCCTATCATTCAGTATTGAGAAGTGTTTGCAGTACATTGGACCACACAGTGTTTGGGAACCCAAGGACGTTTTTCCCCCATATCATGAATACTGTGAATTCTGCTGTATTTCACCCTGCCAAAAAAGTCTGAATAACTCAGTGCAGGATGTGAATTTTCCTCATTTGAGTTACACACCACCAGTAGAACTGACTGACTATGTATTCTTGAGAGGGGAGGAAAGGTGTGAGAATTTCAGTGAAAAGTAAGAGCAGAGTCATTTGATACACGTGGCTGAAGGAAGAATCAGCAACAACGGACGGCATTTCAGATGGGATAACTGCCATACACACCTCTCATTACAGCTGTAAAATTAAGTAAGCACAGGGTAGCTCTGGCAAAAATGTCAGAAATGTAAGACTGACACAGTAAAGGAACAGTAAACTTTTTGCCATTTTGCCGTTGTCCTTTTAAAATGGAAGAACAATTTATTGACATATGGGCATGTGATAACAAGTATTAAGTTCACAGAAGACTGGCAACTTAATGTCATTTAATAATATATTCTAAATTGAATGATTTATTAATCTGACAGCTTCATTGTCACTGTTACTAATAATTAACAAGCTGGATAATAAAAAAAGGGAAGCAGTGGTCAATACAGTATTTATTAATAATTAGCATTCTACTTAAAATACCATTGTCAAAGTTTATTGTTTAGAAGGTAAGGAGGCTCTAGTTTGAGAATTTAAGAAATTGTTTCTCTCAGCTGTGGAATAGGCTGCTTTCCAGCAGAAACTTGGACTACAATCAGGCCAAGCTCAAAAGTGTCCTACCAAGATACCATCAACACGCCTCCTATTCCACCACAGACCCAAACATCCTCAACCACTGCTACACAAATATCAAACATGTCTACCACTCTATCATCAGCCCACTCTTTGGCAAATCAGACCACAAGATTGTAGTCCTGCCCCCAGCTTGTAAGCAAAAACTAATACAGGAGACTCCATCAAAGAAAGTCATGCAATGTTGGTCTGAGGAATCAGATGATCTCCCACAGAACTGCTTAGAATCAGTATATTAAAAACTCTGCAACCATTCTGAACGAGTATGTCATTAGAGCAACTGACTTCATTAGTAAGTGTGCAGAAGACTGTGTACCAAATAAGCAAATCTGCGTGCTTCCCAACCGGAAGCCATAGATAAACAAGGATATCCACCGCTTGCTGAAGACCAGGCATTCAAATCAGGTGAACCTGACCTGTACAAGAAAGTCAGATATGATGGAAGAAGATCCATCAAAGATGCCAAAAGACAGTACCGGACCCCCATCGATCATGGTAAGGTCTGCAAGACGTAAGACAGGCTACAAAATGAAGGCATGTAAAATCGCCAGCATAAATGCACTCCTTGATGAACTCCATACATCCTATGCCTGTTCCGAGCAAGAGGTCAGCGAGAGCACCCTCCTCATCCTGGAAACCTCAGACAAATCTGCATCTGAGATCACCATTGCAGACGTCAGAGCAGCCTTCTCAAAGGTCAACCCACGGAAAGCAACTGGCCCAGCAACTACGCAGATGAGCACTCAGATTCTGCACGGACCAGCTAACGGGATGGTCAACCATCTTCAAGCTCTCTTTAAAACATGAGGTCCCGATCTGTTTCAAGAAAAAGAATATCATCCCGCTATCAAAGAAAAGCCAGGCAACGTGCCTTAATGACTATCATCCGGTGGCTCTAATATCCACCATTATGAAGTGCTTCTAAAGGTTAGTCATGGCAGGAATCAATTTCAACCTCCCAGATTGCCTGGACCCCCGACAGTTTGCCTACATCCACAGCAGATGCCATCTCCCTGGCCCTGTACTCAATCCTGGGACACCTAGATAATAAAGACACCTATGTAAGACTCCTTATCAATTACAGCACAGCCTTCAACATCATTATTCCTAGGAAATTCATCTCCAAACTCCAAGGTGTGGGGCTCGATTCCTCCCTCTGTGAATGGATCTTGAACTTCCTAATCCACAGACTGCAATCAGTCAGGACAGGCAACAACACCTCCACGATCATCCTTAATACCAGTGTCCCACAAGGCTTTGTCCTCAGCCTCTTCCCTGCACTCCTTTATACACCTATGACTGTGTGGCCAAACTCGCCTCCAACTTGATTTTCATGTTTGCTGATGACATCACTGTAGTGGGTTGGATATCAAACAATGATGAAATGGAGTACAGGAAAGAGAGAGAGAATCTGGTGAACTGGTGTGACAACAATTTCTCCCTCAATGTCAAGAAAACAAAGGAGATAGTCATTGACTTCAGAAAGCGTAGTGGAGGACATGGCTCTGTCTACATCAATGGGGATGAAGTAGAAATGGTTGACATGGTGGACATTTTTAGGTGTCCACATCACCTACTTTCTCAGAAGACTAAGGAAATTTAGCATGTTTGCTACGACTCTCACTCAATTTTACAGATGCACCATAGAAAGCATTCTTTCTGGCTGTATCACAGCTTGGTATGGCTCCTGCTGTAACCAATACAGCAAGAAACTACATAGGATTGTGAACGAAGCCCAATTCATCACGCAAACCAGTCTTCCATCCATTGACACTGTCTACACTTCCCCGCTGCCTCGGAAAAGCAGCCAACATAATTAAGGATCCTGCACACTCCAGACATACTCTCTTCCATCACCTTCCGTCAGGAAAAAGGTACAAAAGTCTGAGGACATGTACCAACCAACTCTAGAGCAGCTTCTTCCCTGCTGCCATCAGAAGTGTGAATGGACCTACCTTGCACTCAGTTGATCATTCTCTACACCTTAGCTATGACTGTAACACTACATTGTGGACTTTCTTCTTTCCTTCTCTATGTATGATGTGTTTTGTCTGTGTAATGCGCAAGAAATAATGCTTTTCTTTGTATACTGATACATGTGACAGTAATAAATCTGATTAAAATCAAATAATTTATTCATCCATTTGCCTATACCATTTATGGTTGTTTCACAGGGGAGTCTGGATTATCACCATTTCGTTGTACTTCCCAGTCTCTCTATCAGGTTGAATCAGGTCTATTAGCAGCCTGTGTAATATATTCTGACTCTGACTCCAGCCACACAGACCACCTCCTTGACATTGTCCACATTAGTCCTTCTTTAAAGCAAAAGTAAGTTTATTAGTCACAAGTAGGCTTACGTTCACATTGCAATGAAGTTACTATGTCGGCTGCAGACAATCCATGTTGTTTTTCACTTCCAAACTATACTAACGATGTATTGGTCTCACGTGCTCCACTCTTTATAAGTTACATGCATGCAAAGTTCTGCTGCATGTATTCTAGCCCACATCATGCCCTGCTCATCTATAACTCTAGTCTTTTTACATAAGAATGTAGAAATTTGGAGCAGGAATAGGCCATTTGGTCCCTCAAGCCTCCTCAATAAGATCATGACTGATCTCATTTGGGCCTCAACTTCACATTCTTGCCTACCCACAATAACCTTTGATTCCCTTATTAGACTATGTAATCTGTGTGACACTGCCTTAAAAATATACAATGAACCTGCCTCCACTACTCTAGGAAAGGGAGTTCCCCAGACTCTCAACCCTCTTGAGGGGAAAAAAAGTTCTTCTAATCTCCGTCTAAACGGCAGACTCCTTATTTTTAAACTATGTTCCCTCGTTCTGATGTCTACCACAAGGGGAAACTCTCTTTCAGCATCTGCTCAGCCAGGATCCCTCAGGATCTTTATATTTCTGTTTCAATAAGGTCATCAATCATTGTTCTAAACTCCAGTGGATACAGGCCCAGCCTGTTTAACCATTCCTTGTAAGGCAACATCACCCTCTCCCATCACCATCCTATCCCAGGTATCAGTCAAGTGAACCTTCTCTGAATTGCATGTAACTTTTTTGTATCCTTCCTTAAGTAAGGAAGCTCTATGTGGTACTCTAGATGTGGTTTCACCAACACCATATGCAACTGCAGTAAATTTCCCAATTTTGATATTCCATTCCCCTTGCAATAGACAACAACATTCCATTTGCCTTCCTAACCATTTGTTGTACCTGCATACCAACGTTTTGTAATTCATATACCCGAACACCCAGATCCATAATTCCCCAAAAGTGGTGTCACCGGTAGATAGGGTCGTAAAGAGTGCTTTTGGAACATTGGCCTTTATAAATCAAAGTATTGAGTATAAGAGTTGGAATGTTATGGTGAAGTTATATAAGACATTGGTGAGGCCTAATTTAGAGTATTGTATGCAGTTTTGGTCACCAAAATTACAGGAAGGATATTAATAAGGTTGTAAGAGTGCAGAGAAGGTGTACAAGGATGTTGCCAGGACTTGAGAAACTGAGTTACAGAGAAAGTCCTGAATAGGTTAGGACTTTATTCCCTGGAAAGTAGAAGAATGAGGGGAGATTTGATAAAGGTGAATAAAATTATGATGGGTATAGGTGGAGAGAATGCAAGCAGGCTTTTTCCACTGAGGCTCGGGGAGAAAAAAATTAGAGGGCATGGGTTAAGGGTGAAGGGGGAAAAGTTTTTAAAGGGAATATTGGGGGAGGGTTCTTCACTCAGAGTGGTGGGAGTGGAATGAACTGCAAGATAAAGTGGTAAATGCGGGCTCACTTTTAAGAAAAACTTGGACAGGTATGTGGATGAGAGGGGTGTGGAGGGATATGGTCCAGGTGCAGGTCAGTGGGACTAGGCAGAAAAATGGTTCGGCGTAGCCAAGAAGGGTCAAAGGGCCTGTTTCTGCGCTGTAGTGTTCTATTGTTCTATCCCTCAATACTGCAATCTCTCTATTTAAATAACATGCTGCTTTTCTATTCTTCCTGCCAAAATGGACAAGCTCACATTTTATTGTGTTATATTCCATCTGCCAAATTTTGGCCCAGACACTTACCGGATCTATAGGTGGGACAAGATCTCACACACACGATTAATGAGCAAAATTAAAGTTTATGGTATTGGAGGTAATGTATTGACATGGATAGAAAACTGGTTGGCAGACAGGAAACAGGGAATAAGTGGATCCTTTTCAGAGTGGCAGACAGTGACTAGTGGGGTACTTCAGTGCTGGGACCCCAGCTATTCACAATATACATTAATGATTTGGATGAAGGAATTGATTGCAATGTCTCCAAATTTGTAGACGACACTAAGCTGCGTGGCAATGTGCGATGCGAGGAAGATGTTAAGAGGCTGCAGGGTGACTTGGACAGGCTGGCTAAGTGTGTAAATACTTGACAAATGCAATATAATGTGGACAAATGTAAAGTTATCAACCTTGGTGGCAAAAATAGGAAGAAAGATTATTATCTGAATGGGGGCAGATTAGGAAAAGGGGAAGTGCAACGTGACCTGAGTGTCTTGGTGGAACAGTCGCTGAAAGTTAGCATGCAGATACAGTAGGCAGTGAGGAAAGCTAATGGCCTGCTGGCCTTCATAGCAAGAGGATTTGATATAGAAGTAAGGATGTCTTGCTGCAGTTATACAGGGCTTGGTGAGGCCACACCTTGTGCACTGTGTGCAGTTTTGGTCTCCTGGTTTGAGGAAGGACATCCTTGCTATAGCGGGAGTCCAGCAAAGGTTCACCAAACTGATTCCCAGATGGCAGGACTGACATATGAAGAAAGACTGGACAACTGGGCTTGTACTCACTGGAATTTGGAAGAATGAGAAGGGATCTCACAGAAACATATAAAATCCTGATGGAACTGGACAGGTTGGATGCCAGAAGAATGTTCCCAATTTTGGGGAAGTGCACAACTAGGGATCACAGTCTAAGAATAAGGGGTAAGCCATTCAGGACTGAGATGAGGAAGAACGTCTTCATTCAGAGAGTTGTAACCTTGTGGATTCTCTATCACAGAAAGCAGCTGCGGCCAGCAGCTTTCTGTGATAGATGGAGAGAAAGTGGGAGAGATATACTGAAAGTGCATGATCATATTGAAGAGTGGTGCAGGCTCAAAGAGCTGAATGGCCTACTCCTGCACCTATTTTCTATATTTCTATGTTTCTATCTCTTTGCAAGCTCCTTATGTCCTCTTCACTGTTTACCTGTTGTTGTGTCTTCAGCAAATTTAGCAATCATACATTTGGTTCCTTCATCCAAGTGATTGACATGAATTGTAAGTAGTTGAGGGCCCAGTACTGATCCCTGAGGCACTCTGCTTGTCATATCTTGCTAACCTGAAAATTATCAATTTATGTCTGTTGTCAGTTAACCAATCCTCGACCCATGCTGAAATGTTATGAAGTGCTTCGAAAGATTATTTATGGCATGAATCAGTTCCGGCCTCCTGGACTGCCTGGATCCACTACCACCTTACACACCTCTGACTGTGTGGCCAAATTCCCCTCCAACTTAATTTTCAAGTTTGCTGACAACACCACCGCAGTGGATCGGATCTCCAAACAATGACGAGATGGACTACAGGAAAGAGATAGAGAATCTGAACTGGTACAGTGACGATAATTGCTCCCTCAACGTCAACAAAATGGAGGAGATTGTCATTGACTTCAGGAAGCGTAGTGGAGAACATGCACCTGTCTAGATCAACGTGGATGAAGTAGAAATGGTCGAGAGCTTCAAATTTTTAGGTGTCCAGATCAGCAACAACTTGTCCTGGCTCCCCCATGCTAACACTATAGTTAAAAAAGCCCACCAATGCTTTTACAGTCTTGGAAGACTAAGAAAATTTTGGCATGTCAGCTATAACACTCCAACTTTTACAGATGCACCACAGCTTAATATGACTCCTGCTCTGCCTAAGACCGCAAAGAGCTACAAAAAGTTGTGAATATAGTCCAATCTATCACGCAAACCAACCTCCCATCCACTGACTCTGTCTACACTTCCTACTGCCTCGGCAAAGCAGCCAGCATAATTAAGAACCACACACCCCAGACGTTCTGTCTTCCACCTTCTTCCATTGGGAAAAAGATACAAAAGTCTGAGGTCATTTACCAACTGACTCGAGAGCAGCTTCTTCCCTACTGCTGTCAGACTTTTGAATGGATTTACTTTGTGTTAAGTTGATCTTTCTCTACACCCTAGCTATGACTGTAACACTACATTTTGCACTCTGTTGTTTCCTTCTCTAGGAGTGGTATGCTTTGTCTGTATGGCGTGCAAGAAGCAATACTTTTCGCTGTGTAATACATGCGACAATAATTAATCAAATCAAAATGTTACCTGCTACACTGTGAGCTCTTATTATTTTACATGTGATGTGGCACCTTATCAAATCTAAGTACAGCACATCCACAGGTTCCCTTTGTCCATGTGGGCCTCCATTGGCTCCTGATTCTCCAGTTCTCAAATTCAAAATTGTTATCCTTATGTCACTTTGAAGAGCTGCCATGTTTCGAAGATATTAAAACAAGTCTCTATCTGCATTCAGGTGGATATTAAAGGTCCCATAGCACTGTTCGAACAAGAGTAGGGAAGACCTGTTTCTCAATATCTTAGCCAACATTTATTCCTAAACCTAGCTGGAGAATCTAGAATCTACGGTCATAGCATAAGGCTGAAGTGTTGTTGGCCATCTGGGATCGAGCAAAGGAGTTATTCCTTTACACAGAAGATTGTGAACCTTTGGAACTCTATATCCTGGAGGGCTATGGATGTTCAGTCAATGAATTTATTCCAGACAGTGATTTTTTTTTTTGCGGATGGGGGTGGTGTTAAGTGAATCAAAGGAGGAAGTGGAATTGATTCATAAGTTCAACAGTGATCTTATTTAATAGTGGAGCAGGTTTGAGGGAGCATGTGGTCTACGCTAGCTCTTATTTTGTAACCAAAATAGATGATCTAGTAATTTATTTCATTGCTCTTAGTGAGATCTTTACTGTGCAAAAATTGACTACATTGAAACAGTGTTTGCTTATTAAAAATGCTTATTTAACCCAAGCACTTTGGGACAGCCTAAGATTGTGAAAAAGTGCTGTAGGAAAGCAAGTTCCTTCTTTCTTTGAAAATCATTTACGATTAATCTTTAGGAAGCACTCTTAGTATTTCCTTGGTTTGGTGTCCGTTTTTGACTGATTACACAACTAGTAAGCACTGTGTGATATTTTTCCACATGAATTGATTGGTTCTTAAGTGGTCACCCCACAATTTGGGGAGCCTAATTTCATTGGGTCAATCACTGCAAGAATTGTTTCTGAGTGATCTTTGATAAATCTTCTACATATACATTGAAGTAATTATGTATTTAAGCCTTGATGTCCTAGCTCATCTTTGTCCTTCAGAACTTTTTCTCCTGAAAATACATTGAATTTACTGCAGCAAATTGAATTTGCTACTTGTTTACCAATTCCACCAACCCTTGCCTGGCTGAAATGTTATTTGACACACCAGCTACTTTTGTCTTCAGCATTTTCAATATCATGCTCTTTCCATCCGTCTAAATAAGATGTAGAACTTTACATAAAAGTAGACCTTGAAACACTAGCTGGGATGGATCTCTTCTCGCTCCATGCTGCTGTTTCTTTTCACTGCTTATTCAAGTTGCTGATGTCAGTTCAGCAACCTGAAATATTAACCCTTTCTCTCTCCACCGATGCTGCCTGACCTGCTGAGTATTTCCAACAATTTACTGTTTAGTTTTCAGATTTCCGGTATCCATCTTATTTTCTTTTGTTCTCTTTCTGTCATGAGTGGTGCTAGAATTCGTAATTAAAGGAATCATATACCAGAGCACACTTTTAATTGAAAAAATATGCAGCCAAGGGATAGGAAAACAGTATTTTGGATCAGCATTTGTTTATTGATTTGATTCTGCTTTTTTGTGTACCTGGTTCATTAAAGTGCATAAAAGAGCTCCCATGCTTATGTTCACATCCTCGTCTGAAGCCACCCTTCTTGCACCACAGTTGAATTGTCTGATTATTCCAGCTGGTACATTTGTTGGATTGTTCAATAAAGTGGGGATAGCACGCTTTTCAGGTAAAGCAGAAGCTGGTAAGTGGATTCATTACAACTAGCTTTTGTACAAAATGAGGCATGAGCATGTCAAGATCTAATAGGATTTCCATCACCTCACTTTTCAAAGATTATGAGGTGCTTATTTTGCTCTTTCCAAATTGGTTTACTCTCAAACCTGCGAAACCCTCCAATTGGCTATTTCATATAATTCGGGCGTCTGTTATGAGCAGTTAATTTTACTGCATTTAGCTGCTCAGGCACGTACAATAAGTAGTTTTCATTACATTTTGTTTGAGTTATACACCTTGTGTCAAGAAGTGGATGGTAGTGCATACCCCAGCATTAAACTGTGCAATGTCAGTATTTATTTCTGAAACCCATCCTATGTTCTTACTGGTTTTGATTTAAGGAAAGGATAATCATTGATTAAATAGCTCCCCACCCCTCCCGTCCCTCTCTGTCCTCCTTGCCCCATCTCTCAGAGCCTCCTTCCAATCATTAATAAAGTAATGGATGAATTAATTGTGTTACCAAGCAACACTTGAGTGCTAGTAATCAGTTCACTGATGCTGTGGTTCGGTGCTAACAGAATAACTTGGTTCCAATTTTATCACAAATTTGTATGCAAGAATAAGCATATCTACCATTAACATAATGGCAAAGTCTACCATATATAACAGTAAGGAATCCTATTATGGAGCAATGGAAACTGGAATATAGGCAAAGGCCTAAGGCATTGGTACAAATTCCAGTATGGCAACTGGTAGAATTTAAATTCAATTAATAAATCTGGAATGTAAAGCTAGTGTCAGTAATGGTAACAATGGCAGCTATCGTTGATTGTTGTAAAACCCCATCAGTGATGTCTTTTAGGGAAGGCAATCTTCCATCCTCATCTGGTTTGGCCTGCACGTAACTTCAGAGCCACAGCAATATGATTGACTCTTAACTGACCTCTGAAACAGCCAAGCAAGCCATTCATATTCCAAGAGAAGTTTGGGATGGGCATCAAACGTTAACCTTGCCAGCGATGCCCACATTTCATGAAAGAACAAAGAGAAAGAAAGGAGAATCCCTTCAGTGGCTGAAGTCATATCTGATGCAAACAATTCTGATCGTTTATGTCAGAGATGAGCAATCACAGCTCCAGAACAACATGGCTGGTGTTCACCAGGAAAATGTCCTCAACCTGGCTGCCTTCAGTTTCTTCATTGGTGGCTTTGTCCCCACATAGGATAGATAGCATGGCGCTGTTTCCTAATGAGTGCAGAATGTTTGGCTCCACCTGCAACTCCTTTAATAACAACCCAACCAACACAACCTGAAATTAATTGAAATTTTTATATAGTGCCTTTCATAACTTTGGGGTGGTTTGCAGGCAAATACATTTTTAAGTATCACTGTAGTGGTGAGAAATGCAGCAACTAACTTTGTGTATAAGTTTCTGGCATAATTACCATATGTATTTTTGAAATGTTAATTTGAGGGATCAATAATGGCCTAAGACGTCAGTGGAAATTCTCTGGAATGTAAAGGGGCATTAGCATTGCTCCAACTATGCAAAACCTTGATTCGAGCAGAACTGGAGTGCAGTTGTGCACCTTTTGGCCTTGAAAGAGGTGAGATGCAATTCTACAGAATGTTACCAGGGCTCCATTGATGATATTGTGAGGAGAAATTGCACAAACTGGGGTTGTCTGCTGGGATATGGAAGATGAAGAGTTGGTTTATCTGAGGATTTTGGGTTTTTGAAAAGCTTGGTTTATTTGAGGATTTTAGGTTTTTGAAAAATAGGGTGGAGTGAAACATTTGCTGCTGGTTGGGTATTCTACTTCAAGGGGGACATATAATCACGTTCAACACGCTCTGAGTAAGAAATATTCCTTCAGGCAGTGAGTGGCAGAAGTGTGGAAATTTCTGAAAAAGCAGTAAAGGCTAGTTCAATTTATATTTTCAAATCTGAAGTTGATTTAAGTTTTATTAGTCAAGGGTATTAAGGGCTACGGAGCAGGTGGGTAGAGTTAAGATATAGATCAATATAGATTGAATAGTGAAAGTGGCTCGAGGGGCTAAATGGCCTCTGCCCCTCTCTGACTACATTTAGCATGTTGTCGGTTTTGAATCATTGCGCAAAGATAAGTTGTACCGATCTGAGTATTATTTGTGTGAAATGAAGACGCTTAGTAAGTTATACCAAGTCTCACCTCATGGAATGTGCCCTGTCTGCCTTTCGATAGATTGACAAAGCACGCAATTTAAATATGGTCCAGGACACATGCCATGCAAGTAGATGCAAGACAACTCCCATGACATTTGGACCACCATGGGGTGAAACAGTGGTTCGCACTCCTGCCTCTCAGTGCCAGGGACCCGGCTCGGGTCATTGTCTGTGTGGAGTTTGCATGTTCTCCCTGTGTCTGCATGGGTTTTGTCGGGGTGCTTCAGTTTCCTCCCAAAGTCCGAAAGACGTGCTGGTTAAGTGCATTGGCCATGCTAAATTTTTTCTCAGTGTTACCAGAGTGTGGCGACCGAGAGATTTTCACAGTGATTTCATTGCAGTTTTAATATAAGCCTACTTGTGACACTAATAAATAAACTTTAAAAAAATCCTAGTGGATGATGCCAGGCGTTCCAAGAGTACTCTGACAGCAGACCTGAACTGTGTTTTATAAAGCTTAATCTGCGTAATTTAAGTCCTGCTGTTGTATTGCTTTTATTCTTTTGAAAGTAACAGTGCCAAGTTTTATGCAAAAGGCTTCAATTTAACCTCTGGCTTCAAAAGCAAAGAATAAAATCCTCAACATTTTGTGCTGTTGTTTGTTGCATCATTTGAACACCTTCATCTTTCTTCATTTAACGGTGTATTTTCCATGAAAACCACAGCCTGCAGCAAACAAAATAGATAAATGTGAAAACTATATTTTAAAGTTTGCACTGACTTCAGCACAGATACTTATTTGGCAGTCATTTCAATGAAAGTTGTAAAGCTAAGTGTAAACGAGGTTGTGGAAATTCACTAATTAAGGTTTTATGTTTAGCAGATTCTAATCCAGAAAACTGGCTATTTTTGGAGATTTATTATTACACAGTGAAGATTATTATTTTCAGTTCTGTATTCACTATGTTCGGATACTTAAATCATTATAAGCTTTCTCCAAATTGCTAGAAAAAGTTTACAGATGTTCAGCTTTTTAACTAACTAATCTTATTTTAACTAATCTTTTAATTGGATTCTGTTAGTCTAAAAAAATCAACAAGTGCATTTATGTTTAGCTGAAGAATTGTAATCAACTTTGGAAACTGAGAAGATTTTGATATCTAGTGCCTGTGTTTTGTAGCTGTCAACAACAACATTTTCAGTGATGTAGCACTTAATATAGGAAGCGCTAAAGGATAGTCTTTGGTGCAGAGCTCAGTCAATGAATCCATCAATCTTACAATTGTTTGCATCATTTTAGCTGTTGGTTCCACAATGTCTCATGTTTCTGTTCAAATCCTTCCATGCTCTTGCTCTCCCCATTTGAGATCTCTGCTTTGTGCCTTCCCCCATAGACAATACAAGAGTGTCTGCCACCCTAGGTGAACTTTCAGCCTGGTACCCTACCCAACAATTAAATTTACTTTATTCATTCTTGGATGTGGGCATCACTGGCTTGGCCAGCATGTTTTGCCCACCCCTTATGGCCCTTGAGAAGGTGGTGGCGAGCTGCTTTCTTTGAACCGCTACAGTCCCTGAGGCGTAGGTACATCCACACTGCTGTTAGGGAGTGGGTTCCAGGAATTTGACCCAGCTGTAGTGAGGGGAAAGCCAATATATTTCTGTGTCAGGGCGCAATGTGTCTTGGAGGGAAACTCCCAAGTTATGGTATTCCCATGCATCTGTGCCCTTGCCCTTCTAAATGGTAGCAATCATATGTTTGAAATGTGCTGTCTAAGGAACCTTGGTGAACCTCTGCAGTGCATCTTATGGGTGTACACATTGTTGCCAACGCGTGTCAGTGATGGACAGAGTGAATGTTGGTGGATGGGGTGCCAATAAAGTGGGCTGCTTTGCTCTGGACATTGTGGAGCTTCTTGAGTGTTGTTGTAGGTGCAATCATCCAGGCAAGTGGAGTGTATTCCATCACACTCCTGACTTGAACACAGCAAAATGTTCCCACTCTCTCACGACCATTAAACATTGTCAAACGAATGGGTAGTTATCATGATTCACATGCTCCGCTCTCGCACATCTCACCCTGCATCACCTTGGAATCATCCAGGAGCTTTCTGATTAGTTGAACTTGAAAACTATTATGTAGCCGGAATTTAGCAGCAGCACTACTCATTCCTGGCCCCAGATGCCACACGCTAGAAATTAACTGTTGTGCATATGAATGAAAATGGAAGCTGTCTTGCTTCTGAAATAAGTCTTCGTTGATGGGCTTACCCAGGAATAGGAGCCTGCCGTTTTGAGTGATGTGGGGAAAGGGAAATGTAATTTTCTATCCACTTTGAGTGTCATGCTGCACTGTTGCTAGATATTACAGATGATAAATTGACCTATGTCCTGCAGTTTCAGTCGATTGCAGAATTATCTTTTGGGAAGTGCAGAGATGGAGTAGCAAAGCCTGCCTCAATTTTATATCTTTAGTATTAAAAATCAAATACGCAAGGAGTTCACACAGAGAGTGATCTCAGTAACCGCTCCAATATTGACAGCTCTACCAGGTTCCAACTATTAGATTAAGATAAAAGCAAATTATTGCGGATGCTGGAATCTGAAACAGAACCAGAAAATGCTGGAAAATCTCAGCAGGTCTAACAGCATCTGCAGTGAGAGAACAGAGATAACATTTTGAGTCTGGATGACCCTTTACCCTTCCAACAGTTTCTGTTTTTGCTCTGACATTTATATACTCAATTTCCATTTTATAGCAGTGTATTTCCTAAAGTACTGTCTGCGTGAGCAAAATATAATTAATTACACCACTGCCCTACAGGTGGTTTTATCGTGAATTTGCTCCCAAGTCAAACTCCCTAGCTGTTACACAAAGAAGATTAAAATGGCAAAAAATAGAAATGATTCTGTTTGTTTAAAATGTTGGTATAATTTTGTCTCGTGCCTATCAAAAGAAATGTCTGCATGGAAAGCAACATAAATAATTTAACTACTGAGCACTTTGCTCTTAAACAAATTGCGGAAATTTGTAGCCACGTAGTGTTTGAAAATTGGAGCTGAATTTAAGTTCCAAATCAGTACTTCACCACACTGAAGAGTGCTGGAAGGGTCTGAAAGAACTTGAGAACTTCCAGCAAACTCCCAATGTTTCAAGAGAAGACACCAGTCATAATTTTACAGTCATGTGTCTATGCTAATCAAGGACTGGTCAGGCAATCCCAGGGAAGGTGGCAGCTCAATCATACTGAGAGATAGATGGCACAGGGAAACGAATCAGAATCTCATTGCAAATTAAATGTCAAGAATCATCAGTAGTCCCAACTTATCATTTCCTACAAACCGTCTGATACTAAGGAAGGTTAAACAAAGTTTTTCACAAAAGTCACCTCACTTGAATCAGGGGAGAAGCCAAAATTTAAATACTATCTACAGGACCTAAACTGAAGACGACTAATTACTTAAACAGAAAGTAACAAATACCCTCTAATATTCTCATTCTGTATTCCAATTCAGAATTTATAGACAAAAGCACACACCTCAAATGACCGAACAAAGCCCCTTTAGGACAGCTACATTCAATTGTTTTATCAAGCGTTTCTGTGGAATTTTTATGCAAGTATAATGTGCAACACATAACATCAACAGCCTTGGAAAGGTGGGCTGGCATTGTAGTTAGCAGTGCTGCCTCACAGTGCTAGGAAACCGTTAGATTCCAGCCTTGGTTGACTGTGTGGAGTTTGCATGCTTTCCCCGTGTCTGCGAGGATTACCCCCCAAATTCCAGAAATCTACAGGTTAGATAGATTGGCCATGCTAATTTGCCCCTTAGTGTCCCACGATGTGCAAGTTAGGTGGATTAATGGGGTAAATGTGTGGTGTTACAGGGATGGGTGGGCCTGGGAAAGATGCTCTGTCAGACAGTTGGTGCAGTCTCGATGAGCTGAATAGCCTCCTCCTGTACTATAGGGATTCTGTAATTGTCTATTTCACTTGTGGGCCTATACTCAATAGAAATTGGCTATTAGCTACCAACTGAAGTTGGGGAGAGGTGTGCACGCCTTTGGGCTGGAAAAAAGCTGCTCACCGCTGATTGCCTGCTTCAAATAACTCCCAAATGACTGAACTAACATTACATAGTCCCCTGCTGCTCAGCACTCATGGAAAGTTGCTTACTTCATTTTAAATTTTCAGACAGTTCTCATAGAAACCCTACAGTGCAGAAACAGGTCATCTGGCCCATCGAGTCTGCACCAACCACAATCCCACCCAGGCCCTACTCCCATATCCCTACACATTTACCCATTAATCCCTCTAACCTACGCATCTCAGGGCACTAAGCGGCAATTTTAGCATGGCCAATTAACCTAACCCGCACATCTTTGGACTGCGGGAGGAAGCTGGAGCACCCGGAGGAAACCCATGCACTCACGAGGAGAATGTACAAACTCTACATAGACAGTGACCCAAGCCGGGAATTGAACCCAGGTCCCTGGAGCTGTGAAGCAGCAGTGCTAACCACTGTGCTACCGTGCCACCCTGTTTTTTGCCAACGTCCTTTGGCTACCCCCTCCCTTCCCATTGATCTTACTGCCCTAGGCAACCACCTAGTGGTTGCACTAGCCCTGTCTTCAACCATCTTAGCCTGAAGGCCTACAATTCTCTTAACCTCTGTTTCTGTCATCTCTTTAAGACATGTTGTAAAAGTTGTTGCTATAATGGCTAGGAAAATGATAGGAACACTACAGTTGTTCCATGTGTTGAGTAAGTGAGAGAGCTAGGCTAGGATTTCCCACTCCTTGTTCATCGTTCACTGACTCCTGTTGGAATTGTAGTCCATACAGGTGTCTGATGAAGATCATGTCGGGCCTAGCTGCCATGCTTGTCTGGTCAAAGAAAATCCTCATTTGTTGTCTAAACTCCCACATGAAACATGAATGTTTAGGTGAGCTAACATGAGGATGTCGCAATGGACCCACACCCTGAATTTCTTTTGAGGACAGAAGAAAGCCAGAAAATGAAAAATCACTTTCATTATGGAGATAAGCAGCTTATCTCTGCTTATTCATAGTTATCTCTCTGCAACTAAAACACTAGAAAACTGGGAATTTGTGCACTCGCCAGAATCGAGTGCAATCAGTAGAATTAAGTGAAGGATTGAGAGTTGCTGTGTGCATCAGCTACCATCCAAATGAGCTTTCTAGGCATCTGTTAGCTTTGTGCTAATCCTTGTTTTTTAACTCTTTCATGCCCACCCCTCTTCTGAAGGTGCTGTTTCATATTCCAATGATTCTAAATATCTCACTCCCAACTCACCTTGTGGGAGTTGTGGCATGGGTATCAGCATGGCATTCAACTTTGAAGGTTTTGCATGTGACCTGTTCCGGTCCAACATGCATTGTCATTGTGGTATAGAAGGAGGCCATTCAGCCCACCGGTTCTCGGTGGCACAATCTAGTCGAATTTTTTTTGCAGGTTTTACAGATGCACCATAGAGAGCATTTGTTCTTGTATCACAGCTTGGTATAGCTTCTTCTCTGTCTAAGACCGCAAGAAACTACAAAGGATCGTAAAGAAAGCCCAGGCCATCACTCATTCCAGCCTTCCACCCATTGACACTATCTATCCTTCCCACTGCCTTGGAAAAGCAGCCAGCATAATTAAGGACCCCATGCACTCCAGCAAACTCTTTTCCACCTTCTTCTGTCAGGAAAAAGATAGAAAAGTCTGAGGATGTGTACCAACCAACGCGAACAGCTTCTTCCCTGCTGCCAGCAGAGTTTTAAATGGACCTACCTTGCTCAAAGTTGATCCTTCTCTACACCCTAGCTATGACTGTAACACTTCTGCACTCTCTCTTTTCCTTCTCTACGTATGATATGCTTTGTCCAAATAGCGTGCAAGAAACAATGCTTTTCATTATACTAATAATAAATCAACTACCTAACTTTATCCCATAACCCTGCACTATTTCCTCCATGTTCCCATCCATTTTCCTTTTGAAATCATTGATTGTCTCCACTTCCACCACCCTCGTAGGCAGAGTTTCCAGATCATTACCATTTGCTGCATTTAAAAGAAAAAAATTCTTCCTCACGTCCTCCCTGCATCTTCTGGCCAGAACCTGTATATCTGTGTCCCTAGTCCTTGTACTATCAGCTACTGGGAACAGCTTTTCTTTGCATATCTTACCTAAACCTATCATAATCCTGCAGACCTTTACCAAATCTCCCCTCAATCCCTTTTGATCCAAGAAGAAAGACCCTAGCCTCTCTGGCTTAACCTTTTTGTAGCTAAAGTTTCTCATCCCTGCCACTATTCTAAGAGAACTCTACACCTTTTCGAGGACTTCCACATCCTTCCTAAAATGTGGTGATCAGAACTGGGTGCAGTATTGTGTTGGGGCCTCCACAGAGTTTTTTACAGGCTTATCATAATTTCCCTATTTTTGTTCTCCATACCTGTACTTACGAAGTTCAAGATGCTATATGCATTGCCAACTGTTTTCTCAATATGCCCTGCCACAATCAAAGATCTATGCATATGAACCCCAGGTCCTTCTATTCATGAACACTCCTAAGAATTGTCCCCCTAAGTCAGTGTTGCCACTCCCTATCCCTTATGTCAAAATGCGTCACCTAGCAGCTCTGTTAAATTCAGTCTGCCATTTGTCTGTCCATTCTCCTCACCTGTCTGTCTGTTATAGTAGATTGACATCATTCTCACTGTCTGCCATACATCCTAGCTTGATATCATTGGCAAGCTTTAAAATTCTACCCACGACTGTCTTGCCATCCTTCAGTTTGAAAAGTAAATATTTACCATTGTTTTCTGTTCTTAAATCTTTTTATTAAACTAAGCTAACACAGAATCTCCTGTTTTGTGAACTTCAGTTTTGGTAACCAGCCATTTGTGTGGTACTTTGTCAACCACTTCCTTCAATTCCATGTAGGCAGCAGACAATGCCCATTAATCAAATACAATCTGCCTCTTATAAATCCATGCTGGCTCTCCTTAATTAACTCAAACCCCTCCAATTATTTGTTAATGTTTCTTCTTCTCTGATTCTCTTGTTTTTGAAGCCTGACTGACCTAAACTGACAAGCCTATAGTTGCTAGGAATGATCTTGCACCTTTATTTGCCACTTCCCATTCCTTTAGCACCTCCCCCATCCCAGGGAGGATTGGAAGGTTATGGTAAGGCCTTTCTTTATCGCCACCCTCACTTTTAGCAAGCTGGAATGTAAACCATCTGGACAATCCACTTATTCACTCTAAGCATCGGCTATGTCAAACTCCTATTTATCGACTACAGCTCAGCCTTCAACACCATTATTCTTCTCCAAACTCTGTGGCCTGGGGCTTGGCTCCTCCCTCTGCAACTGGTTCCTGAACTTCCTATCCCACAGACTGCAATCAGTAAAGATAGGCAACAACGCCTCCTCCATAATCATCCTCAACACCGGTGCTCTACAAGGCTGTGTCCTCAGCCCCTTACTGTACTCCCTATGCACCTGTGACGGTGTGGCCAAATTCCCCTCCAACTTGATTTTCAAGTTTGCTGATAATGATGCTGTTGTGGGTCGGATATCAAACAGTGATGAGACAGATTACAGGAAAGAGATGAAGAATCTAGCGAACGGGTGTGTGACAATAATCTGTCCTTCTATGTCAACAAAATGAAGGAGTTAATCATCGACTTCAGGAAGCGTACTGAAGGACATGCCCTCGAGAGCTTCATGTTTTTAGGTGTCCAGATCACCTACTTTCTCAGAAGACGAAGGAAATTTGGAATGTCCAATATGACTCTCTACAACTTTTACACATGCATTCTTGGCGGCACAGTAGCACAGTGGTTAGCACTGCTGCTTCACAGCTCCAGGGACCTGGGTTCGATTCCTGGCTTGGGTCACTGTCTGTAGAGTTTGCACATTCTCCTCGTGCCTGCGTGAGTTTCCTCCAGGTATTCTGGTTTCCTCCGACAGTCCAAAGAGTGCGGGTTAGGTTGATTGGCTATGTTAAAAATTGCCCTTAGTGTCTGGAGATGCATAGGTTCAAGGGATTAGTGGATAAATATGTAGGGATATCGGGGTAGGGCCTGGGTGGGATTGTAGTTGGTGCAGACGCGATGCGCTGAATGGCCTCTTTCTGTACTGTAGGCTTTCTATGATTTTTCTCGTTGTATCACAACTTGATATGGCTCCTGCTTTATCCAAGACTGCAAGAAGCTACAAAAAGTTGTGAACAAAACCCAGTCCATTATTTGTTTGAGCTTCCCACCCATTAACACTGTCTATACTTCCCACTGTCTCAGAAGAGCAACCAGCATAATTAAGAACCCTCATATCCCAGACATACTCTTTCCTGCCGTCTTCCGCCAGGAAAAAGATACTAAAGTCTGAGGACGTGTACCAACTGACTCAAGGACAGCTTCATCACTGCTGCCATCAGACTTTTGAATGGACTTGCCTCACATTAAGTTGATCTTTCTCTACACCTTAACACTAACATTAACTGTAACACTAGATTCTGCACTCTCTCCATTTCTGTGAACAATGTGCTTTGTCTGTATAGTATGCAAGAGGGGGTGATAGATTTTAAAGTAATTGACAAAAGGCGACAAAATGTCAAGAGAAAAATTTTTACACGCAGCAAGTGTTTATGCACTGCCTGAGAGTGTTGTGGAGGTCTGCATACCACCTCAGGCTTTTTTTTCTGATAATTTTGCAGTTAATTGCTAGAAGCTGTGCCTTAGGTTGAGTTCATTTTGACTTCTTGCAATGAACCTGGTCGAGAGTGAATTTTATTTTGTTCATTCGTGGAACATGGGCGTCATTGGCTGGCCAGCATTTATTGCCCATCCCGAGTTACCATTGAGAAGATGGTGATGAGCTGCTGCCTTGAATCACTACAGTCCGTGTGCTGTGGGTTGACCCACAATGCCGCTAGGGAGCGAATTCCAGGATTTTGACATAGTGGCTGTGAAGGAATGGTAATATGTTTCCAAGTTTAATGTTAACTATTACTTTATTAACTTTCAAAGACTTGGAGAAGATTCAGAACTTTTTTAAGGAGGGTTGAAAAACTTAATGAAATATTCTTCAAATGTAAACTTCCATTTTCTCTTCCTTTTATGTGTCACCAATGGAACTTACATTGAAATATTTTCATATGTAGATAGTGTGCTAAATCTTGTGACATGACCCTTTTGTAATTCTGATGCAGCATTTTGCTATAGAGTTAAATATTCACTTTTGCAGTCAAAGATTGCAAATTTGTATTTGAAGCATTTTGTCTTTGTCACAATCATGTAATATTATGGGCTGGTAACATTTTTGACATGATTCGATATTCAAATGCTTGTTGGAGCTTTGAAACACAGAGTGATTACTCTGAATGTCAACCTGAGGGTATATATTGAGTAAAATACTGCCACAATTGTCCTGTAGTGAGTTGGTCTGGACTGTGAAATAACCTTTGCAACTATGCCTTTGCGCCTTTGTTTAAAAAGAGCTGCAGGGAAAGCCTGGGAACTACAGGCTGGTGAGCCTCACATCTGCAGTGGGTAAGTTGTTAGAAGGTATTCTGAGAGACAGGATCTACAGGCATTTAAAGACGCAAGAACTGATTTAGGGATAGTCAGCATGGCTTTGTGAGTGGAAAATCATGCCTCATAAATTTAATTGAGTTTTTTGAAGGGATAACCAAGAAGGTAGATGGGGGCAGTGCAATTATGTTGTCTACATGGACTTAAGTAAGATGTTTGATAAGGTACCGCATGGTAGGTTGTTGCATAACGTTAAATCTCATGGGATCCAAGGTGAGGTAGTGAAATGGATACAAAATTGGCTTGATGACAGAATGTGGGTATGCCGGCGTTGGACATGAGGACGGTCTCAACAGGGATCTTGGGTTCATGTCGCACTATCTGTAACCCCCATGACTTGCCTGGGTTTGCAAAACCTCACTTACTGTACTGTCTGGAGACAATACACATCTCTTTAAACTGTGATCAGTGCTCCTTCCACTCACATTATCAGCCACTTCAGGTCTTGAACAGCAGGTTAGGTGTAAGGATTCGCATTTTAATCAGTAATCTCTAAACTGTCTGTGCTTTATATGCTCTGTCTGAGGCCAGAACTCTCCATTCACCTGACGAAGGGGGTAACCCCGAAAGCTAGTGAGTATATTATCAAATAAATAGGTTGGACTAAAACCTGGTGTTGTCAGACTTGTTGATGACAGAAGACAGAGGGTAATTGTAGAGGAGTGCTTTTCAAACTGGAGGTCTGTGACCAGTGGTGTGCCTCAGGGATCGGTGCTGAGTCCACTGTTGTTTGTCATTTACACTAATGATTTGGATGAGAATTTAGAAGGCATGGTTAATAAGTTTGCAGATGACACCAAGATTGGTAGCATAGTGAACGGTGAAGAAGGTTATGTAGATTGCAGTGGGATCTTGATCAATTGGGTCAGTGGGCTGACGAACGGCAGATGGAGTTTAATTTAGAATAATTCAGGGTGATGCATTTTGGTAGGTTGAACCAGAGCAGGACTTACTCAATTAATTATAGAATCCAACAGTGCGGATGGAGGCCATTCAGCCCATTATATTTGCATTGACCACAATCCCACCCAGGCCCTATTCCCATAATCCATGCATTTATCCTAGTTAGTCCCCCTGATACTAAGTGGCAACTTAGCATGACCAATCCACCTAACACGCAGGTCTTTGGAGCCGGGTCCCTGGCACTGTGAGGCAGGATGTGGATATGCCGGCGTTGGACTGGGGTAAACACAGTAAAAAGTCTGACAACACCAGGTTTAAGTCCAACCGATTTATTTGATAGTACACTGTGAGGCAGCACTGTGTATTTACTCTAATCTTGTTATGGTCAAATGTATGCCTTGAAGAAACCTTCACCATTAAAGTACAACTAAGTTCCCACTAGAATTCTTTCTCATGTAACGGTAGGGCATTGGGGAGAGTTATAGGACAAAGAGATCTAGGGATACGGGCTCATAGCTCATTGAAAGTGGAGTCACAGGTGGACAGAGTGGTGAAGAAGACTTTCTTCATGCTTGGTTTCATGGATCAGAACATTGATTACAGGAGTTGGGACATCTTGTCGAAGTTGTACAAGACGTTGGTAAGGCCATACTTGGAATACTGTGTACAGTCCTGGTCACCCTATTATAGAAAGGATATTATTAAACTAGGAAGAATGCAGAAAAGATTTACTCGTATGCTGCCAGGACTTGATGGTTCGGGTTACAAGGAGAGGCTGGATAGACTAAGACTTTTCCCTGGAGGTAAGGAGGCTTAGGGTGATCATATAGAGGTCCATAAAATAACGAGGGGCACAGATCAGCTCGATAGTCAATATCATTTCCCAAAAGTAGGGGGGAGATCTAAAACCAGAGGACATAGGTTAAAATTCAGAAGAGAGATATAAAAGAGTCCAGAAGGCCAATTGTTTCTCACACAGGGTGGTGAGTGTCTGGAACAAGCTGCCAGTGGTGATAGTAGAGGTGGGTACAATTTTGTTTTTTAAAAAGTGTTTAGATAGTTACATGGGTAAGATGGGTATAGAAGGTTATGGGCCAAACACGGGCAATTGTGACTAGCTTAGGGGCGGCATGGACAAGTTGGGCCAAAGGGCCTGTTTCCATGCTGTAAATCTCTATGACTGTATGACTTTATAACTACATGCTTTGAACAACTGAAGCAAACCCACGACCTCAGCACAAAATAAGATTGGAAAGAGTGGAAAATGAATCTAGCAAGAATACTGTGGAATCCATCTGGTCCACTAATAATCCCATGAAAGAATAAAAAATATATAATCCCCTTGAGTTCACTGAATCCAAACAAATGGTTCAGCCGTATAATAAACTTCAACTAATCCATTCCCTTGACCGTGTATAACTAAATCAAAGATTTTCTTCCTTTCAAATTAATATTTAAAACCTCCTGTACTGCTAATTTAATAAAACTTTTCCCTGCATCCTCGGTGATAAGTCTTTATGATAAACCTCAATAGTCTTGACAACTGCAAACTTGTCATCAGGAACCCAAACTTGAGCATGAATAAAATATTATCACTTTTCATTTAGCTAGGTTCAAGTTAATCCTCTGCAGTTCAATGTTAATCACACTACTTGAATACAATCAATAGTTCTATGGCCTGGTAGGTATGGATATGATCAGTGCAAATTGTGGGCCAAAGGGCCTGTTTGTGCTGTAGTGTTCTATGTACTGTGGATGCTGGGATCTGAAACAAAAACAGAGAATGCTGGTAAATATCAGCAGGCTTAACAGCATCTGTGGGGGGAGAGAGAAAAGAGCCGTTTCAAGTCAGGATGACCCTTCGTCAGAGCTGTATTTTTGAAGGGTACTCACTGCTGTAATATAGAAGACTCTTCCTTTGTTTCTTCAACTCAACAGCCCCCAACTTCACTCCTCAGAACCACCCCAGTCCAGAGAGAAGTCAGCAGTTGAGAACAGCAAAACCTGTGGAGCAGGTGGAACTCTTGTTGAAATCCTGAAACATGAAGAGGCTGCGCTCCTGGTACATCTGCACAAACTCATATCCCTCAACTGCACAAAGGCTCTTTCCATAATCACAGTGTGGTGTTTTTGCCCACAGACATGTTCTTCATCTCACTTCCAGCAAATTACCACAGACATGTGGAGAATTTACAGAACGGACAGCCAACTGGTCCACCTAAACCACTTCCATCTAAGATCACACATTTGGGTGTGCCCTCCAAAGCATGTGAGGAAATGGACCTTTCATTAAGCGCCAAGATCCTGTGCCCACAGCAAAACACTGCCTTCTCCTTCCCCATCCCTGTCGATTTAAGGTCAAGTGAGATCCTGAAACATTTGGGACTTTTTCCACATCTTGAAGTCTCCTCTCTGCCAAGGAAGATATAGACAACAAAATTCATCATCATCTCGACTATGCCAGTGCAATCTTTGGCCAATGCAGGAAAAAGAGTATTAGGTTACTAACAAGAATACTAATTGTTAAGATCAAACTATTATTGAAAACTAACTTTGTAGTTTACTGATGCTTGACTTTATAGAAACTCTTTTTTGTAGAATAAAATAGTGAGAAAACTTTGGTAGGGCACAGAATAAAAAAGATCCCAAGGTACAGGCTTTCAGGGAGTTTACGTCAAGTTATAAAGAATTTGTTCACAGCAAAAATAGACAAGACCTTGAAGACTGTTTATGGAAAAACTGCTTGTCTCTTTACCAGATAAGGAATCACAGCATATAAAAACATTGAGATACTAGGACATCACAGACATAATTATGTAAATAGGGGTTATCAACAGCAACATAAACGATTCTTCGTTCGTCAAGGAAAGTGTCCTTACATATGGGACAAAAGATCGTGAGATCAAGCCCACTCCAGAGATTTGAGCACATAAGATTGGATAATACTCTGAGGGCGGGCTCCCCATACCCCAGATTAAATGTTGAGAGTGACCCTGCCTCCACTTAACTACTTTAGTTTTTTTGGACCTTTAATTATTATGAATGCCATTCATCTCCAAGAGGACATCCTGCCTCATCAAGCTGCTGGCCAGTCAAAGCCAGCAGTGCTGTCCTAGTAATTGTTGCTGCAGTTGCTGGCTAGATTGCAAGTGGTTCTGCAAGAATCCATGGATGCCCCAAAACCCATGTAAACCCAGATTTGCTGGAACCGGGCTTGCAAGCTGAGGTGCAGTAGGGGCTGGCTTATTGGACAGTGGAAGTGGGAGGCAAAACCATGGAGAGGGTGGGGTTTCTTCCAAACAGCACAGAGGGCTTAGGAAGGAAGCAACTATACCACTCCTTCCGCGCCCTCTCGTCCCTCTTCACAGCAGCAGTTTACAGGCTTAAACCTGCTGACTGCACGTAGGATGCAGGCCTCTCCCACCACCTGTTAAATTGGAGCAGCAGGAGGAAGGAACTCTTAGTTATACATTAATTACATTCTTCACGGCTTTAATTGGACAATTGACCATGGAATATTTTGCATCCACCTCCAAAGGGCAAAGGAAGCTTCAGTTTAACATTTCATCCAGGGAGTTGGCAACTCTGACAGTGCCATAGTCCCTCAGTATTGCAATAGTGCTAATTTTGACTTGTGCACAGGTTCTTGGGTGGAACTTAGATTCATAACCCCCTGACCTAAGAGGTGAGCATGCTGCCAAATGAACTGTAGCTAACAACTAAAATGTGGGTGTCTGATTTTCCAATTTCCCCATTTTGAAGCTGTGTTATTTTTATGGCATTTCGAACTAGTGCCAATCTTGCTTGTTATGGGGCTGTCCCTGTGGTTCTATTCATTTCCTGAAGTTGACCATTTGGAGTAGTTTGAAGATTCTTCAAGAAGAAGAGTCAAAACAATAGTACTGGCTGAGTACAGCTACAGTCAGTTTCTTCATTTCTTTGTCCTTTCTTGGAAACCTGTGAACTAGCCCAAAATAGACTTTGGTATAAATCAGTACAGTACAAGGTCTCTGGCAAGAATAGCCTATCCCAATCATCAAAGTAGCTCCACTTTTAAACAGTGACTAAAAATGTTAGGCTCCCATCAGAACGTGAGTAGATCACTAACAAATAAAAGCTTTGATCAGAATAAGTACAGAGGAACAAATTATTTTATACTGAGAATCTTTTTTTTAAACATAGTTCAGAGGGTGGAACCTTAACTAAATTCTGATCTCGTATCAGAGGCTTCTTAATGAATTTCTGATGAGTCTCTTGTGACTTCTTAAGAAAAAAAGTAATAACTATCAAGTGACTCTATTACAATGTAATAGAAAGATTTGGTTCTATTTCTTATACTCTCTTCATTGCTGTTGAAAGTTGCATTATGCAGTTGATTTCAGCATTTTACTTCAACTTTCATTTATGTAGCTGACTTGGCATAAAACAGCCTAAAGCATTTCACAGAGGGGAAATTGATCTTGAATGGGAAATGATAAGTTAGAATATTGTGTCCATTTCTGGTTGTCACATTTAAAGATGTGAGGGTCCTTGGGTGGGTGCAGAAAAGAATTACCAGCAAAGTTCCAGAGACGGGGTGGGTATTCGAGCTACAAGGTTAAGTTGTCAAGGCTGTGGGTATCCTCCTCCAAAGTAAGGGAGATTAAAGCAAGATAGTGTTGTACAATATTATGATACGTTTGGTTAGTGCAGATGAGGAAAAACTGTTCCCTTTAGCTGATTCTACAAGGATAGGGGGCACGCGTTTTAGGTTTTAGTCAGGGGTGGGGGATGTGAAAAAGAATTTCTTGATACTTTAGGTGTTGATTTGGAACTCACTGCTCATGAGGGTGCTGGAAGCAAAGATGGCCAGTGATTTCAAAGAGAAATTGGATAGGCACTCGAGAAATAAATTTGCAGAGCTACAGAGACAGAACGGGGAAAGAGACCGACTGGTTTGCTCTATGGAGAGCCAGCATGAAGTCAGACAGCTGATTGGGTACTTTCTATGTCTTTTTGATTCTGTGACTGCAAGAGATGAGCAAAAGTATTTTTTTAAAAAAGAATAGGCTTTAGCAAGCTTTTGAGGTGAAGAGACAGGTATAATTGTGGAAGGAGTTTCACAGATTAGGGGCTGTTGTATCTGGACTGTGATTTGACTACAATGGGAAGCACCTGTGTACCACTTGGCCCACAAGGAGTGCTGGAAAAACATTTAATTGCTGGATCTGGTATATCCTACCTTCTGAGTGTGTTAGATTTTGGAAGGCATTAAAATTTGAGAAACATAACCTCAATTGTACATTGAGATCACTGGCCCGCCCTTCCAAAGGATTCAACACCCCCCCCACCCCCCCCAACCGCCACCCCACCCCCCGACTCCTCCTCCTCCTGGCCTCCCTACAAAATGTTAACCCAATAGCAGGCATGTTTGTAGCAGGTTAGAATCATGTTTTATGACCACCTCACCCCATCTCCCTCATTGTAGTTTTGGGGTGAGGGAGAGATTATTTAAAACTGGCTTACGTTTATTAAAAAGTAGCTGCAAAATACTGCTAGTGCACAGCAGCTTCAGTTCCTTGATCCTCTTCTCAGCACCAGAAATAGGGTGTCTGTCTGAAATATTCACCTGCCTTTCACCTTTGCAGGTAATGTAAATTTGTGACTTTTTATTTCCAAGTCAAATGTTATCTCTCATTCATTGTAATGTCAAACGCAGAACAGTAAAACAAAATACTGTGTGGCATCAGTGTTTCAGATTTGGTCATCAGACAAGCCACAATACCACAGCACTTGCATACTGGAATAAAGAAGTAGTGACGTGCTACTGCTATTGTACAAAGCATTAGTAAGACATTACTTAGAATATTGTGTACTGCTTGGACTCCTTACTTAAGGAGGGATGTAGTTGCATTGGACGCAGTTCAGAGGAGATTCACTAGATTGTTTCCAGAGCTGAGGGGTTTGTCTTACGGAGAGAGATTGGGAAAGTTAGATGAATGAGAGAAGATGTAATTGAGAAGATGATGAGGAGGATTGACAAAGTAGACATGAAGAGGATGTTTCCTCTGGTAGGACAATCTAGAACAAGAGGTCATAGTTTTAGGATGAGGAGTGGAAGATTTAAAACAGATGCTACTCTGAGTGGTGGGAGACTGGAATTCATTATCCCAGAGTGCAATGGATGCTAGGACTTTGAGTAAATTTAAGAAAAAGATGAATAATTTTTTTATTAGTAGGGGTTTGAAAGGCCATGGTGAACAGGCAGGAAAGTGGACTTCAGGCCAAGATGAGATCAGCCATGATCATATTAAATGGCAGAGAAGGCTTGAGGGGTAAAGTTGCCTACTCCAGCTCCTAGTTCTTATGAAGTGTGTCAAAATGCAAATGAATCATGCTGTCTCCCTTGTTTTCTTTTACTGTGTAGCGTGCAAATTCTACACTTGTGTGAAATTAAGATATGACGTACTGTATATCTGATTTTGTCAGCTCTGCCCAGGCTATTGTGCAAATATTTTCTTTCATGCTTTTTACCTGCCCAGTTAGAAATTCTGGTTTGGTAACTTTGCATGTAAAATTTGCAATTACCTCAAGCTGTCATAATTTTGATAAGAACATAGAACACTACAGCACAAACAGGCCCTTCGGCCCACGAGTTGCGCCGATCACATCAACACCTACCAATCTATAGACCTATCTATAACCCCCAATCCCATTAAACCCCATATACTCATCCAGAAGTCTTTTAAAAGACCCCAGCGAGTTCGCCTCCACCACCACTGACGGCAGCCGATTCCATTCACTCACCACCCTCTGAGTGAAAAACTTACCCCTAACATCACTTCTGTACTTGCCTCCCCGCACCTTAAATCTGTGTCCTCTCATAGCGACCATTTCAACCCAGGGAAATAGCCTCTGAGAATCCACCCTATCTATTCCTCTCAACATTTTATAAACTTCTATCAGGTCGCCTCTCAACCTTCGTCTCTCCAGGGAAAAGAGTCCCAGCTCCCTCAACCTAACTTCATAAGGCATGCCTCCCAGTCCAGGCAACATTCTTGTAAATCTCCTCTGTACCCTTTCAATAGCTTCTACGTCTTTCCTATAGTGAGGCGGCCAGAACTGCGCACAGTACTCCAAATGAGGCGTGACAAGGGTCTTATAAAGTTGCAGCATTACCTCCCGATTCCTAAACTCAATCCCTCGATTAATGAAGGCCAGTACACCATACGCCTTCTTGACCACATCCTCCACCTGCGAGGCCGATTTAAGAGTCCTGTGGACCCGGACCCCAAGATCCTTCTGCTCTTCAACACTACTAAGACTCCTGTCCTTGATAGTGTACTCGTTCCTCCCGTTGGTTCTGCCAAAATGGACGACTACACGTTTATCCGCATTGAAGTCCATCTGCCATTTCTCCGCCCAGTCCTGCATCCTATTTATGTCCTGCTGCAACTTTTGACATCCTTCCAGACCATCCACAACACCACCGACCTTCGTGTCATCAGCGAACTTACTTACCCATCCCTCTACTTCCTCATCTAGGTCATTTATGAAAATGACAAACAGCAAGGGTCCAAGAACAGATCCCTGGGGCACTCCACTGGTGACTGACCTCCATGCCGAAAAAGACCCATCCACAACCACTCTCTGCCTTCTGCAGGCAAGCCAGTTCTGGATCCACAAGGCCAAAGGCCCTTGGATCCCATGCCCTCTCACCTTCTCAAGAAGTCTTGCATGGGGGACCTTATCAAACGCCTTGCTGAAGTCCATGTACACCACGTCCACTGCACTTCCTTCGTCAATGTGTTCAGTCACATTATCGAAGAACTCAACTAGGCTCGTAAGGCACGACCTGCCCTTGACAAATCCATGCTGACTATTTCTGATCATGTCAAACCTCTCCAAATGCTCATAAATCTTGTCCCTCAGAAGCCTCTCCATCAGCTTACCAACCACTGAGGTCAGACTCACCGGTCGGTAATTTCCCAGGCTATCTCTGTTCCCTTTCTTGAAAATAGGAACTACATCCGCAATCCTCCAATCTTCCGGAACCTCTCCCATCTCCATTGAAGATGCAAAGATCATCGCCAGGGGTTCTGCAATCACTTCCGTCGCCTCCCACAGTGTCCTGGGGTACATCCCATCTGGTCCCAGCGACTTATCTATCTTGATAGAATTCAAAAGTTCTAACACATCCTCCTCCTTAATATCCACATAATCTTTTCCATCTGCTGCAAATCCGTAGCAAAATCTCCCAGATCAGTTTCCACCGTGAATACTGAGGCAAAGTACTCATTAAGCACCTAATTTTGATTTCTCAATGCTACTTGAGAAATGGTTACTGAACGCAGCCATTAACCTCAAGACTGGCATGCACAGAGAAGTCTTTAAACATTTTTGAACAACTCTTGCACTGTATTAACATATTAAAAACAAACATGTTTCAAATGAAACATGATTGCCAAATTAATACAGCATAAGGACAGATCTGACACAAACAGCAGATCGTGTAGGGAGCTGATGATGCCAAGGGTTAACTCCTAAGGGCCTACTAAATGGACGTAATTGGTTCCTCCTTTAATACTCAGCCATGCTAATAGGCACCTTGGTAATGCAAGTGATAGCCACCTGGGAGCTCATTGGTGTCACCTCTCTGTAACAACAATCACTGAATAACAATCCTCAATTCTACCCCCCACCAGAAGGAGCTCCAACAAGCATTGACCTGGGCACCCACCCAGCTCTGCTGAATGGCACAGAACAATAACCCACCTCCCCACAAACGGTCTTAGGATCCCCCCACGACGTCAGTCATAGACCCCCAACAGCTACCTTCTTCTTGTTCCTCCACTAAACTGTCCAGTGCCGCCTTCCTCCTCGGACTCCCTGGGGCATAGTGGTGACATTCTCCAATCTCCCTCTCAGCAACGTAAA
Organism: Carcharhinus amblyrhynchos; assembly: GCF_965287045.1. NCBI lineage: Eukaryota > Metazoa > Chordata > Chondrichthyes > Carcharhiniformes > Carcharhinidae > Carcharhinus > Carcharhinus amblyrhynchos. The sequence goes on along the minus strand of NC_137328.1, from coordinate 117,414,760 downwards.
AACTTTTAAAGATTAAAAACACATTTACTCTACAGTACAGCAATAAAGCTGGTAGGTATTTCTGTTCAGTAAGACATTTTCAATTAATTGCAATCCGGTCGCTCAAATGAATAATTAAAGTAAAGTTTACTTATTTACTTGTCACAAGTAAAACTTACATTAACACCGCAATGAAGTTGCTGTCAAATTCCCCTGGTCGCCACAGTGGCAACTGTTTGGGTCAATGCACCTAACCAGCACGTCTTTCAGAACGTGGGAGGAAATCGGAGCACCCGGAGGAAACCCATGCTGACATGGGGGGTATCGTGCAAACTCCACACAGACAGTGACCCAAGGCGGGAATCGAACCCGGGTCCCCGGCACCATGAAACAGCAGTGCTAACCAATGTGCCACCGTGCCACTAGACTCTGATTAAAACTAGACTCATTAAAAATGCTTAACTTTTGTGAAATACCTATTTCAACTTCAATAATAAATTTCATTTTTAATTCTATAAGGATCATTTCTGATGTGAAAAAAATGTTTTCTTTAAATTTTGTTTGAAAGTTTTGTTTCATAATGTTTGTGTTGATTCACAGTAGGTTTTATTTCTGGAATACAGAAATAAGTTTGAGCCAAAAAATGTGCAATTTGTGCTGTGATCGTGGCCAGAGCAGCAATAACGTCTTTCACAAAAACAGAAAATGCTGGAAAACTTCAGCAGGTCTGACAGCATCTGTGGGGAGAGAATAGAGCCAATGTTTCGAGTCAGGGTGACCCTTCATCAGGGAGGCAGAATACTGCATCCGCGGTATATTGCCTTTATAATAACATCTTTCTATTATATAACCTTTGAATGTAATTAAACATTCCAGGGCATTTTAAAAAGCATTCCAAAACAAAACATGATGCTGAGCCACATTGGGATAGTAAGACAGAAAACTTAGTCAACGGGAGGCTTTGAGCAAAATCTCAAAGGAGGAAAGTGAGTGAGAGATGTGGGGTGGCTTATGTGAGAATTAGGGCCCAGGCAGCTGAAAACATGCCCACCAATTGTGGAATAATTAAAATCTGGAAGGATGGAAAGGCCGAAATTAGAATGCAGATATCGCTAAGGGTTGTCGAGCTGGGAGAGATGACAGAAACAGGGAGAGATCAGAATGGGGTAGTTTTGACAAAGTTGAAAGATTTGAATTTGAAGTATTGGGAGTCAGTGTAAGTCAGCAAGCAGAGCAGTGATGTGTGAACAACATTTGGTGCAAGTTAGGACATAGCAGTAGAGTTTTGGATGGCCTCAAGATTACAGAGTGTTGAATGTTGGAGGCTGGCTGTGAATATATTGGTCAAGTCTGGAAGTAACATGGGCAATGGGTGTGGGATTCAGCAGCAGATTAACTGAGGCAGGGCAGAATCAGGCAGTGTTACAAAGATGGAATTAGGTGGTTTTAGTGATGGCCGTGGATATGTGGTTGAAATCATATCTCGGGATCAAATCTGACACCGGGTTGCAAAGAGATTCAATCTTGAGACAGTTGCCAAGGAGAGGCATGAAATTGTTGGTGAAGGAACAGAGGGGCGGCGCGGTGGCAAAGTGGTTAGCACTGTTGCTTCACAGCGCCAAGGACCTGGGTTCGATTCCCAGCTTGGGCCACTGTCTAGGTGGAGTTTGCATGTTCCCCTCGTGCCTACATGGATTTTCTCCTGGTGCTCCAGTTTCTTCCCACATTCAGAAAGACATGCTGGTTAGGTGCATTGACCCAGACTATGGCAACCAGGGGAATTTCACAATAACTTCACTGTAGTGTTAACATAAGCTTTACTTGTGACTAATAAATAAGCTTTGGGGTTTGTGGTGGGGACCAAAGACAAAGGCTTCAGGCTTCCCAACATTTAATAAAGGGAAATTTTTGTTCATCCAGTATAGGATGGCTGACAAACACTCAGATGATCTGGAGGGATTGGGAGAGGTGGTGGTAAGGTACATCAGCTTACATGTGGAAAATCAACATTGTATTTTCAGATGATGTCATAAGGGTCAGCACATAGATGAGAAACAGGAGGGGCCCAAGGATAGATCAGTGAGGATGTTAGAGGTAATTGTGCAATGATGGGAAGAGAAAGCTACAATAGTGATCTCTGGCTATGATTAGATAGATAAGAATGGGACCATTCAAGTGCAGTATTACCCAGCTGGATTACAGTGGCCAAGTGTTGGAGGAGAAAGTTGTGATCAACTCTGTCAAATGCTGCAGGATGATTAAGAAGGGCAAGGCCAATAGTTTGCCTTTGTCACAGTCTCACCAGATGTCATTGATGACTTTGATAAAAGCTGTTTAATCTTATTGTTTTATTGAATAGTTGCACAGGTTTGAAGCTCTGAAAGGCCTATTTCCTACTCCTAAGCCTAGTGTTCTTATTTATCTTACTGTGGAAGGGGCAGAAACCTGATTGGAGAATTCAAACATGGAATTCCAGGAAAGCTGGATATGAATTTGAGAGGCAACAACAGATTTGAGGATTTTGGAAAGGAGAGGGAGGCTGGAGGTGGGGCTTACAGTTTGCAAGGATGCGGAGATTAAGTATTGATTTTTGCAGGAGAGTAGCAAGTCTATCTCTCAGCAAGTCTTGGCACTAGTTTTTGTTTCCACTCATGGTTATGCAAAATCTTGAGTCAGATCTTTTATAAGAAACTGATAGTTTTATGCAGCTTTTTATTCCCTCTCCCCATTAATGTAATTTGCCCACGTTAGGGGAAAAAAACTGATTTTTTTATGAAGAAGCTGTTAAAATGGGCTCAAAAAGTTGATGTTGTCACATTTGCAAACCTGGATATAAAAATGTTCTTGGACATTTAAAAATCTATCCCATATAAGTTAACAGTTATAGAATTTGTTTGTTTCAATATGGCAAAAACTTTTTATTAGAGCTTGTTGGGATTTTGGGACTAACTTGTGCTACAGTTCTGATGATAGAGAACCAGAGGTAATGAAAGTCTAAAATTTGCATGGTAATGTAGAAAAGGTAATTGGAAAGCTCTTTCAAAGCTCCAACTTGTGATGGGCTGAATATCCGCCTTCTGTATAGTATAATTCTATACGAATTAGGTTAAGAAATCTTGAAATAATTTGCGAGAACACAACTTAATCAATGAGCAATGAAGTCATATTGAAACAGTAAGTCTCAACGCCAGGTTAAAGTCCAACAGATTTATTTGGTACCACGAGCTTTTGGAGCACTGCTTCTTCATCAGGTGATGCCAACATTGGCATCTCCGCATCATATTGAAATGACACATCCTATAAAGCCTTTTAATAAAGCTGTATCTGCCTACTATTCTTCATTGGTGAGAAACATCTTTTGACACTGTTTTAATGTCTTGATAGCATACTTTCCATAGTGGGAATTGCCTCTCTTCTGATCCTCCTTCAATATCTGCTTTGTGCATAAGATTTCCAACCCTTTCTTGTAGAGAGAATCCATCGATTTTAATAAGAGACTTTGCAATTCCCTGTGTAGCAGAGGCTTTCAAGCATTTTGTCTTTGTTGCCCACATTGGTGCATTTCATGGAACCTTGTTAGCTACATATGCAGTATAAATCAGTGTTCCCAAATGACATGCTGGTGTTCTAACTTAACGTTGTAAGCTCATTGATGACAAATAGCTTTTTCCAACAATTCATATTCAAAACTTGAGCCAAAAACTGGAAAATATGCAGAAGTATAAAGTTAGCCGACTCTCGAGCATTAGCAGCTGGTTAGCTGAGGTTCAGAAACCTCAAGGGGCACTGCCGGAGGTTTCAACACTCCTTGTTCTACGCAATCTCTTATTCTGTGTATTGTAATTTTTCTTTGAAAGCACATATCATTAATATCATTGTTATCTGTTTACCCTTCAGCCCGGAAGAGATATCAACAACCATCTGCCAAATGTTGGAGATAATGGACATGCTGTGAATAAGTTTCAGCCTGTTGTCCCTTGGCCTCAGGTTGAAGGAGTAGAAGTGGACCTAGAATCTATCCGACTGAAAAATAAAAATGCAGCACAACAGGGTGTTGCTGGCAATAACCAACAAAATGCAATACAGAAACAGTATATTACTTTCAAACCTCAGAAACATGTTTACTCTGATCCAATGTTGAGGAATGGTGTTCTGGGGAACTTTGAGTCCAAAGAGCCAGAACCTCATGGTGTTGTCAATGGGCCTGGAGAAGGAGCAAAACCTTTTATATTGGGTCCTGAATATAAAGAATCTGTGCAAGCAAGCATCAAGGAGTTTGGTTTCAACATGGTGGCCAGTGATATGATCTCGCTGGATCGAACGATCAATGATCTGAGACATGAAGAGTAAGTGTATGGATGTGTGAATATGTTGCTCTTTTTATGCTGAGAATTGTGAAGTTTTTTTCCCCCACATTCATCTTCCTGTTGCATTTTCTCCACTTTATTCTCCGTGCTGGGCTCTCTGTAGAGCCTTGTTCTGATGTCAAATCCTGATGTGTTTGACAGTTGAGAACGTCACTGACAAGTATCCCTGCCTTTCCTCGGTTCCCACTCTCTAACTTTCCAGTGGCTGCTGGTTAAAGATTGGGAGTGGGGATCTGGGAACCTTTCTAGCCACCTCGGGGCATCAAAAGCAACAGCACTGCTTTGGTCACTGTCCAGCTTAGAACAGCTAATTCAGGACACATGAGGAATTGTGTGCTTTTGTACATTGAACGTAGGAATAGGAGTAGACCATTCAGCGGATGAAGCCGCTCCACCATTCAATACAATCATGGCTGACCATCCACTTTAATCGCTTTTCCCCCGCACTATCATTCATATCCCTTTATATTATTGGTATTTAGAAATCTGTCAATCTCTACTTTAAACATACTCAATGACTGAGCTTCCACAGCCTGCTAGAATAGAGAATTCCAAAGAATCAAGCCCTCTGAGCAAAAGAAATTGTTTAGTCTTTCTGCGCTGCCAGCAAGTCAATTTTGTGTGACATGTGTCTCGTTGCAGATGTCTTTGGCTGTAGCCTGCTGTGATATTTTGAAAAGGATTAGCGTCTATAAGTGTATTGCTGTGTTCGTGTACTGTAACTCTATAGTTACTGCGGACAGTGCAGGTCTTGATTTTTTTTGTACACATAAATGCTAAGGATTTCTACAGATCAGTAGTCTTCAGTTATAAATTTAAAAGAAAATTGTAGTTTTGGGATGGAATCTAGTAATTACTTGATGTGTGAAACACTCAATACTCTTCAGATTCTGAATCCAATGGCTGAGTGTTAATAGCTTCAAAAGAGGGAAAAAAGTGGGGATAAAGGAGACATTTTCTGAGGCGGGGGGGTGAAAAGTGGGGATAATTTTAGCAAGTTTAGTTCCAGCTCTACTGAACCCTTCCCAGGGTACCTCATTGTTCTAATCTAACAAGCTATCCTTCGGGTCTTGGGGAGGGGAGGGGTGGGGGGGAGAACTGTTGATCATCTGTACTCTGCAAGCTTTTCCCTGAACTAATGGAAGAGCCTGAAATTTGGTATCAGCCTTTATCAATAATCAAGTTGTTTATAATTCTGTTTTGAGAGGAGAAAAATTACGCAGAGTTGAAGCAGCCAATTGCAAATTGCCACAGCTTTAGGTCTAAAAGCCACAGCAAGAGATTTTTCCAGTAAGGCCACCAAAGAACCGAGAAGAAAAAATTGGCACTGAGGTGACCTACAAATAGTTGATGCATTAGAATGCTTCCTCAAAATTATTATTCATAACATCCACTATAAAGATTTATAAAACTTCACTTAAATAATTTGTGTGTTATTGGAATGAAAATCCTAGACCAGTGGTAGGTAACCTGCAGGGCCTCATGTGGCGGATCTTGGTTCTGAGTGCTACCCATAAGACATTTCATTGAGCATTGCCCACGGCACGTTCTACCGAATTCCATCACACACTCTCTCTTTTCTGCCGGTATGACTGAAGTGATAACGTGTGTAAAGCAAGGGCAACTGAAGTGAAGTGTGTGCTGATTTACACACAACACTGACTGTGAGAGTTGTGCGCTTTCTCTGTCTCTAAAGTAAATATTTATTTTGTAGTTGATAGTTCTGTTAGTATATAAATGATTAAGCATTTTCTGTAACTTGTTATGAAATATTTGGCATGTATTAAATGCATTTAATCTTATTTATGAGGTCGTAGAAACATAGAACATTACAGCACAGTACAGGCCCCTTCAGCCCTCAATGTTGTGCCGAGCTATGTCCAATCCCAAGATCAAGCTGTCCCACTCCCTATCATTCTGGAGTGCTCCATGTGTCTATCCAATAACTGCTTGAAAGTTCCTAAAGTGTCCGACTCTATTATTACAGCAGGCAGTCTATTCCACGCTCCAACCACTCTCTGAGTGAAGAATCTACCTTGGACATCCCTCCTATATCTCCCACCATGAACTTTATAGTTATGCCCCCTAGTAACAGCTACAAACAGTGTCTCTTTTTGTACAAACATCCACTGATGGTTAGTGAACAAACCTGATTTCAGTCTTGCGATCCACTGAGGTGAAGTAGGGCCACTCACTAGCTGAGATTGTCCATCACTGTACTAGGCAGACTTAAAGGTCAGAAAACAAATGATAGAATCATACTGCAAAGAAGGAGGTCACTCAGCTCATCCTGAGCCTTCCAGCTCGTTGTCCCACTTCCCATCTTTCTGTGTAGCTCTGCACATTTCTCCTTCTCAAATATGTATCCAAATCCCTTTCAAAAGTTACTATTCTAAGGTTCGATTTTATCTATTAATTTCACAAGTAGGCTTACATTAACACTGCAATGAAGTTACTGTGAAAATCTCCGAGTCACCACATTTCCGGCGCCTGTTCGGGCACACTGAGGGAGAATTTAGCATCAGTGCACCAGACCAGCAAGTCTTTCGGACTCTGGGAGGAAACCCGTGCACACGAAGAGAATGTACAGACAGTGACCCAAGCCAGGAATCAAACCCAGGTCCCTGGCAGTATGAGGCAGCAGTGCTAACCACTCTGCCACCATGCCATATTCTCCACTTGTTCAGGCAGAGCATTCCAGATCAGAGCAACTCACTTTGCTCCTGTCTATTTTGCCAGTTAACTTAAATTTCTATCTGATGTAAGTTTTTGGGAGTATTTAACCTCCAAATCTACTTATTCAATTTGTTCTTCTGGGACTTGAACCATTGGAACGTTTAGCAACGAAAGAAACACTGAATAGATAGAGAGAAACTTTATTGGCTTAATGCAGTTCTTGCATCCTGATTCAGCCTAGGGTGCTATGCAGCATGTGATCTTCTCTCTTTCTCTGTCCCTTTAGTTCTGTGCTTTTCTGCTTCCAGATGGAAAGCAGTCTTTAGTTTGCTCTTCAAATTCAGTGTGTCTGATAGCTCAAAGTTGGTGCTCTCAACTCCTTCCAAACCACAACCCTCATGCAGCATTAGTCCTATTTGTGGACTCTGGTTGACACAGTCAGTGCATGATCAACTTCCGATTTAGGTGGTGTATGATCACCTGTTGTGTTAATTACTCGTGGGCCATCTTTTGCATAATCACATTTTCTGTTGCCTTATTAAATATTGTGACTTCCCACTGGCATAACAGGCCACGGTAGCACAGTGGTTAGCACTGCTGCCTCACAGCACCGGGGTCCTGGGTTCAATTCTGGCATTGGGGTGACTGTGTGGATTTTGCATGTTCTTCATGTGTCTGTGTGGGTTTCTTCCTACACTCCAAAGCTGTGTATACGTTGATCGGCCATGTTAAGTTACTTCTTAGTGCCAAGGGGATTGGCACGGTAAATACTTGGAGCTATGGGGCTAGGACTTGGATGGGATTTTTATTGGTGCAAGCTCAGTGGGCTGAATGGCCTCATTCTGTACTGTCAGGATTCTGTGATTCTAAGGTATATTTGGTGTCTACTTTTAGTTTCAGTATTTGCTTATTCAAGATAAGAGACTGTGGCATCTAACACTACTGATTTAATATTTGAACTTCAAGTATTTAGTTGATGTTTAGGTGTCTTGTAGAATTCTTATCTGCATGTGCATTGTAAAAGTTAATTTTAAAAATAGTAAGAGTACAGAGCAATATAGAGCCTTGCAGAAATTATGAAGTTACAGAGGTTACGTAACATCTACATAAAAATCAGTGCACAGGGATGATTGGTGTGTTAATCTTAAGGTAACAAGATCTAGCCGAATACACGTTCATAAAGAATAAAAGACACAAGAACTGTATAGCTAAAAAAAATTACAAATTTAACTCCAAGTTGCAAAGCCAAAGATGGCTGTGTTTCAATATGACAAATTCAAAAGATTAGGCTAGTCCTGACTAGAACCTCACAGTTATTTCACTCCACACAATAGCCATTTGAATCTCATGAATACAAACTAATAAGTTACAATTGCTAGGAAGTACAATGACTCCACGTTCTAATCTAATCACCCTTGACTGACTTCACAGTGCTGGCTTGGGACCACATGGTGTCTCACTTTCAAGTGTAGATTTGACTTTTAACAAGGGCTTAGTCATATGAAGGGATACTGTCCTGTATCGATTACAATTCAACAGAATATCATGTTAGGTTATTTGATTAAAATTTATTTCAATTACTTGACCATTACCCATAACTAAACTGTAAACTGATGATTAAACCTACACATTTTTACACCTGGTAACTGATGATCCTGCCAGTGGAATGAGTTTTCCTTTATTTACTCTGTCAAAATATCCTGTTACTAATGGCTCAATTCAAAGCACACGTCATGAGATTCTGGGTTCACACCCACTGCAGAGCTTGAACACATAAATTAAAGTTGACACATCAGTACCGTAGTGAGGGAGTGTGACAATGTCAGAGTTGCTGAGTTTTCAGATGAGAAGTTAAGCCCAGTCTACCTGCAAAAGATCCCAATGCATTGTTTCGAAGAAGGCCAGGGGAATTATTTCTGGTGTCTTGGCTAAAGTCTTATCCCTCAATCAAAATTTAAAACAAAACATATCTGCTTTGCTCATTATCATGTTGCTGTTTGTGGAAGTTGGCTTTGATTTGATTTATTATTGTCACATATATTAGTGTATACAATGAAAAGTATTGTTCCTTGCATGCCATACAGCAAAAGCATATTGTGCATAGAAAATGAAAGAAGAGGGTACAGAATGTAATATCAGTTATAGTTAGGGTGTAGGGGAAGATCAACTTAGTGTGAGGTAGGCCCGTTCAGAGGTGATGACAATAGGGAAGAAGCTGTTCTTGAATCAGTCGGTACGTGACCTCAGACTTTTGTATCTTTTTCCCAGTGGAAGAAAGTGGAAAAGAGGATGTCCGAGGTGCATGGGGTCCTCGATTATGCTGGCTGCTTTTCCAAGGCAGGGGGAAGTATAAACAAAGTCAATGGGTGGGAGGCTGGTTTGCGTGATGGACTAGACTTCATTCACGACTCTTTGTAGTTTCTTGCTGTCTTGGACAGAGCAGGAGCCATACCAAGCTGTGGTACAACTGGAAAGAATGCTTTCTATGGTGTATCTGTAAAAGTTGGTGAGAGTTGTAGCAGACATGCCAAATTTCCTTGGATTCCTGAGGAAGTAGAAGCGTTGGTGGGCTTTCTTAACTATAGTATCAGTATGGAGGGACCTGGACAGGTTGTTGGTGATCTGACCACCTAGAAACTTGACGCTCTCGACCATTTCTACTTCATGTTGATACAGAGGCATATCTTCCACTATGCGTCTTAAAGTCGATGGCTATTCCCTTCGTTTTGCTGACATTGAAGGGGATATTATTGTCTTTGCCCCAGTTCGCCAGATTCTCTACCTCTTTCCTGCACTCTGTCTCACCATTGTTTGAGATCTGACCCACTATGGTGGTGTAATTAGCAAATTTGAAAATTGAGTTGCAGGGGAATGTGGCCACACATTCATAGGTGTGTAAGGAATATTGTAGGGGGATCAGGACATGTGTTCATAGCACAGTGATGGCACAGTGGTTAGCACTGCTGTTTCACAGCACCAAGGTCCTGGGTTCGATTCAGGCCTTGGATTACTGCTTCTGTTGAGTTTGCACGTTCTGTCTGTATGGGTTTCCTCTGCTTTCCTCCCAGAGTTCAAAGATGTGTAGGTTAGGTGTATTGGGCAGGGTACATGCCTGGGGTTATGGGGATGGGGCTGAGTGGAGTGTTCTTTCAGAGTCAGTGCAGATTTGATGGGCTGAATGGCCTCTTCAGTATTGTAGGGTTTCTATGATACATTACTTCAAACAGTCCTTCATTTGCTGTAAAGAATCTTGAGATGCCTGATGGGGGTCATGATATGAATACATTCTGGTATATTGACCACTGCTGTAGATTTTGCTCTAATTTTCAAAATACTGAATCATGAGGAATTATATGAATGTTGAAGTGATTCTCTTCACCCCAAGCCTGTTCTATCCATCCTTTTTATGTTTAGTCATTCATAGGATGTGAGTGTCACTGGTTAGGCCAGCATTTATGATCCACCCCTAATTGCTCTTGAGCAGTTGGTGGTGATCTGCCTTCTTGAACCACTGCAGTTCCTGTGGTCTGCAAACATCCATGATCCTAATAGGGTAGAAGTTTGGAATAAGGAATGTTGATGTAGTTCCAAGTCAGGATGGCATGTGGGTTGGAGCAGAACTTGAAGCTGATGGTGGGGCAGGTCATGGGTTTGGAACGTGCTATCAGAGAAGGCACTTGATGCTACTGTATGCATCAGTGATGGAGGGAGTGATTATTTCAGGTGGTGGATGGCGTATCAATCAAGTGAACTGGTTTGTCCTGGGTGGTGCTGAGCTCATGAATGTTTGTTGGTTGCACTCACCCAAGCAAATGGTGAGTATTACATCACGCTTCTGACTACTGCTTTGTAAATGGTGGACAGGCTTTGGGAAATTTGGGGGCACAGTGGTTCGCACTGCTTCCTCACAGTGCCAAGGATCCAGGTTCAATTCCAGCTGCGGGTCACTGTCTGTTTGCACGTTCTCCCTGTGTCTGTGCGGATTTCATCCAAGTGCTCCAGTTCCCTCCCTCCATCCAAAGATGCGTAGGTCAGGTGGAATGGCCACGCTAAATTGCCCCTTAGTGTCATTGGGATTGGTGAGATAAGTACATCAAATTCGAGAGAGAGGACTTGGGTGAAATTGTTGTTGGTGCAGGCTCGATGGGCCAAATGTAGTGATTCTGTGAATTAGGAATTGAGCTACTCAGTTGTTCCTGTAGCCATCATGTTTATATGACTGGTCCAGTTAAATTTTTGGTCAATGGTAACCTCCAGGGTGTTGCTGGTGGGAGAGTCAATGACAGTAATGCCATTGAATGCCGAGGCAAAATGGCTAGACTTTCTCTTGGCAGAGAAGATCGTTGTTTGGCATTTGTTGACCCAAGCCTGTATGTCTTGTGAGCGCGGACTGCTTCAGTATCAGAGGGTATCCTCAGTATGAAGACTGGACTTGGATTCCACAAGAATTGTGCAGCTTGGTCAGTCTGTGGTGCTACCGAGCCACTCTTGGGCACTGAAGTTCCTCACCCAGAGAATATCCTGTGTCCTTGCCACCCTCGTTGCTTCTTCTGGATGATGTTCAACATGGAGCCATGCTGATTCGTCACCTGAGAGAGGGTGGTACGTGGTGAAGAGGGGCCCTTGCCAGATTTGGCTTGATGCCATAAGACTTTGAGTTTTCTCCTGCAAAAACCATTTTAAGCTCCACATATATGGGGAAATGACACAGCAAAGGAGCTGAAGCCAGCATAGATCAGCCATGATCATATTAAATGATGGGGCAGGCTTGAAGGGTCTGGTGGCCTGTTCCTGCTTCAATTTTTTGTGTTCATTGCAAGATTCCAAAAACAAAATCAGAATTCCTCTTCAGCATCTGTACTTCTGGACTAGTTGTGCTGCAGAAGAGGCTGAATCATTGATATTGGCAAGAGTATCTGGCCCATCCAGGGGAGAGGATAAGAACATAAGAACATAAGAAATAGGAGCAGGAGTAGGCCATCCAGCCCTTCGAGCCTGCCCCGCCATTCAATAAGATCATGGCTGATCTGTCGTGGCTCAGTTCCACTTTCCCGCCCTCTCCCCATAACCCTTAATCCCCTCGCTTATCAAAAACCCATCAACCCGCGTCTTAAAAATATTTAGCGAGGCAGCCTCCACCACTTCAACGGGCAGAGAATTCCAGAGATTCACCACCCTTTGAGTGAAGAAGTTCTTCCTCAACTCCGTTCTAAACCACCCCCCCTTTATCTTGAGGCTGTGCCCCCTAGTCCTACTGTCTTTTTTGAGCAGGAAGAGTCTCTCCACCTCTATCCTATCCATCCCATTCATCATCTTATACGTCTCAATGAGATCTCCCCTCATTCTTCTAAACTCTAACGAGTACAAGCCTAGTTTATTCAGCCTCTCCTCATAGCTCAACCCCCTCAACTCCGGTATCAGCCTAGTAAACCTCCTCTGCACTCCCTCCAAGGCCAAAATATCTTTGCGCAGGTGCGGCGCCCAAAACTGCACACAGTACTCCAGCTGCGGTCTCACCAATGCCCTATACAGCCGCAGCAAGACCTCCCTACTTTTATATTCAATCCCCCTCGCTATGAAGGCCAGCATCCCATTCGCCTTCCTGACCACATGCTGCACCTGCAAGCTGGGTTTTTGCGACTCATGCACAAGGACCCCGAGGTCCCTCTGCACCGTCGCCTGCTGCAGTTTTTCGCCACGTAAGTAATAGTCCTTCCTACCATTCTTCCTACCAAAGTGGACCACCTCACACTTGCCAACATTAAATTCCATTTGCCATTTCCTGGCCCATTCGCCCAGCCTATCTAGATCCTTCTGCAGACTCTCCACACCCTCCGCACAATTTGCCGTTCCCCCAATCTTGGTGTCATCAGCAAATTTCGACACCCTACACTCGGTTCCCTCCTCCAGATCATCTATATAAATGGTAAAAAGCTGAGGCCCCAGCACCGACCCCTGGGGCACTCCACTAGTCACCATCCGCCAATCCGAATAGCACCTGTTGACCCCCACTCTCTGCCTCCTATTTGACAACCAATCCTCTATCCACGCTAACACCCTACCCCCAACTCCATGTCCCTCGACCTTCTGCAATAACCTCTTGTGAGGTACTTTGTCAAACGCCTTCTGAAAATCCAGAAAGACCACATCCACCGGCTCTCCTCTATCCACCGCCCTAGACACATCCTCATAGAACTCCAGTAAATTTGTCAGACACGACTTCCCTTTAATGAAACCGTGCTGCGTCTGCTGTGTCAAGCACGGTGATATGGTGGTTAACACTGCTGCCGGGGACCTGGGTTCAATTCCCGACTTGGGTTGCTGTCTGTGTGGAGTTTGCGCATTCTCCCTGTGTCTCCAAGCGTTTCCTCTGGGTGCTCTGGTTTCCTCCCACAGTCCTAAGATAAGCAGGTTAGATGGATTGGCTATGCTAAATTGCCCGTTAGTGTCAGGGAAACTAGCTAGGGTAAATGCATGTGGCTATGGGGATAGGGCCTGGTTGAGATTGTAATTGGTGCAGACTTAGTGGGCCGAATGGTCTCCTTCTGCACTGTAGGATTCTTTGAAGCCCACAGTGGGTGCCATAACCAATTATCACACAGGGCGATTGTTTTTCACAGAGGGACAACAGCAGAGAACATAAAAAAAAGAAAGCTGCTGCATAGTGTGCAATAAGCACAATGAGTAACCGTGGGAAACTGTTGAAGTATTGCAAGACGATTTAGGTGGGATGTTGCAAATATATTAACGTTATTTAAAGGGGAATCTCTTGCTGAGCTCACTTAAATCAACCTGCAGTGCTGTCGTCATATCCATTGACTTCATCATTTGCTACCCAAGTGATCAGGAACTGAAGCATTCTGCTATTTGCACAGCTGCGAAAGATTGAGATTGCTAAAAACTGTCTTGCTCATTTATCAGCAAAAAGACTAACAGCCCTTCTATGTTACAAATCTTTAAGGCCTACAATTGGTGGGGTGGCCACCCGCCAATGATTAAATGACTAAGTAATAGAAATTGTAAGCCATACGTTTTTATTTAAATAAGTCCCATTATCTCATTTACCCAGGAATTTCAGCTTCTTAAAATTACAGAGAATTGTACTTTTTGGGTGGAATTTTGGTGTATATTGCAGTCCGTACTATATTTAAAAAAAAACACCCCAGATTCTGCCATGTGTGCAATTATTCCTGTCTCACCCACTAGTCATATCAAACCTGGATATATGGATAGGTTCCGCAACCTTGTGAGGTCCGTACTGATTTCTAACCACCAAAAGGTCAATGCACACAGATGGTTAGAAATTCAGAAAAGGTTTGGATGGTCTACGATTCCTCTAACGTGAAATAGTCCAATGTTTTGGGCACCAAAAGTGCCTTTAGGAGCCTGTCAAACTTTGCTAGACCATTGTTCATACACGGCAAATGCTGACCTTTAACTTGAATGGTTCCCCACCCAATATCCATTGTATAACAACTAAATTTAAAATAATGAGCTACCTCCATAATCTGATCTTGTGGTGATACAAGTAGAGCCCTACCTTTCTTGCTAAAAATGTATGCAGTGCTGACTATGTATGATTTGGAAGTGAGATTTTTCTGCCTACAGAAAAAGCAACAATATCTGCAAAGTAAGGATGTAATGAATTGGCGACTGCCAATGAAATGTGCAGCTATTCAATGGGAAGTGAGACAGACAAGTTGTTTGGCTCCTTGCCTGGCTGGTGCTGTAACTCATCTAAGCAAATCATTGATCTGCAGACAGCACACATTTCTTGCATGGAAAAGAACATTCATAATTCCTGCACAAGCATTGTTGTGTGGAGTGGTTTCTGGTATAACACATTTGTGCTTTCTAGAATATTGCAGCTCTTACTATTAATGGTGAGGTGGGAGTAAAGGGAAATGGAGAGTTGCATTTTTGCTCATAAGCTCTGTTTTCTGTCAATGCTATATGGAAACTTCATCACTTGCGTAATGAACCGTGGATTTGTTTTTGTTTAATCTTGTTTTTTTTTCAACTCCCTAAAAGATGAGAACGATAATGGTTATTATGGCACAATCGTTTATGGCCTCTTGTTTTGGATTCAACAAAATGGGAAGCATCTTTTCAAGCCCCTTCACCATTTTAAAGAGCTCTGTTAAATCACCCCTTAGTCCTATCTCTTCTAGTCAAAGGAGAACATAGCATGTTTTGTCTTTTGCAATGCTTATAATCTTTCAGTTCCAGTATTATCAATCTTTGAAGTCCTTTTTACACTTTCCCCAGTATCTCTCTATTCTTCTTGTAATATGTGGACCAGAACTGCACACAGTAACTGTAGTCTGAGGTTCTGTACAAGTTTAGCATAATCTTCCTACTTTTCAAACCTGTTCCCCTAGAAATGAACCGCAATACTTGTTTGGATTTTGATGGCATTGTTAGCTTTATTGTTGCAAAGTTGCTAGTTATAAAAGATGTTTAATTGCATATCCGTAGGCCTCTTTGCACTTATATTCCAGTTATATTCACAATTTTTAAAACCTGTGAATTCCTTACCCCTCCTACCAAAATGGATCACCTCACACTTACCTGTATTTAAATTAAATTATCATTAATACACCTGCAAGTAATATCATCTTAGATTTTGAGGCCAAAACATTGTGTGACTTCAAGGAGAAATTAATTACATTTCTTGGGGCTAAAGGGACCAAGGGTTTGCAGAGGAAGAGAGAATCAGGATATTAAATTTGTTGATCAGCCATGATCAAAAGGAATGACAGAGCAGGCTCAAAGGGCCAAATGGTCTATTCCTATTTTAAGAACATAAGAAATAGGAGCAGGAGTAGGCCATCTAGCCCTTCGAGCCTGCCCCGCCATTCAATAAGATCATGGCTGATCTGTCGTGGCTCAGTTCCACTTTCCCGCCCTCTCCCCATAACCCTTAATCCCCTCTCTTATCAAAAACCCATCAACCCGCATCTTTAAAATATTTAGCGAGGTAGCCTCCACCACTTCAACGGGCAGAGAATTCCAGAGATTCACCACCCTTTGAGTGAAGAAGTTTCTCTTCAACTCTGTTCTAAACCGCCCCCCCTTTATCTTGAGGCTGTGCCCCCTAGTCCTACTATCCTTTCTGAGCGGGAAGAGTCTCTCCACCTCTATCCTGTCCATCCCATTCATCATCTTATACATCTCAATGAGATCTCCCCTCATTCTTCTAAACTCTAACGAGTACAAGCCTAGTTTATTCAGCCTCTCCTCATAGCTCAACCCCCTCAACTCCGGCATCAGCCTAGTAAACCTCCTCTGCACTCCCTCCAAGGCCAGAATATCCTTGCGTAAGGCGGCGCCCAAAACTGCACACAGTACTCCAGCTGCGGCCTCACCAATGCCCTATACAGCCGCAGCAAGACCTCCCTACTTTTATATTCAATCCCCCTCGCTATGAAGGCCAGCATCCCATTCGCCTTCCTGACCACCTGCTGCACCTGCAAGCTGGGTTTTCTGTGTTTCTGTTTTGTCACAGTCTTCCTCAATATTAACTATAACCCCAAATTGGTGTCATCCACAAATTTTGAAATTGTAATTCTGATTCTGAAGCCCAAATAGTCTACGTAAATAGTGAACAACTGTGGCCTGAGCACCAATTTCTGGAATGCCACTTCTTGGCATTCTTTTACTTGTTCCCTGAATCCATTCTGACCTTAGTGCGGCTTAGGTTGATTGGTCATGCTAAACTGACCGTAGATACATAGCTTAGAGAGGATTAGTGGGTAAAATATGTATGGATTGGGGGTGGGGCCTGGGTGGGATTGTGGTCGGTGCAGACTTGATGGGCTGAAGGGCCTCTTTCTGTACCAAAGGGTTTCTGTGATTTCTTACGTGCTATACAGACAAAGCATACCATTCACAGAGAAGGAAAGGAGAGACTGCAGACTATAGTCTTACAGTCATAGCTAGGGTGTAGAGAAAGATCAACTTATTGCAAGGTAGGTCCATTCAAAAGTCTGACGGCAGCAGAGAAGAAGCTGTTCTTGAATCAGTTGGTACGTGATCTCAGACTTTTGTATCTTTTTCCCGATGGAAGAAGGTGCAAGAGAGAATGTCCTGGGTGCGTGGGGTCCTTAATTATGCTGGCAGCTTTGCCAAGGCAACAGGGATGTAGACAGAGTCAATGGATGGGAGGCTGGTTTGTGTGATGGATTGGGCTACATTCATGACCTTTTGTAGTTTCTCGGGGTCTTGGCTTAGCAGGAGCCATACCAAACAGTGATACAACCAGAAAGAATGCTTTCTATAGTGCATCTGTAAAAGACCTTATAAAACCATGTAAAACTGTGCCACATTTTCCAAATCAAGTTAAGATTCAGCATTCCTCAAGGTGCAAATATGAATATATATATTTTTTGTTTCATTCGTGGGGTATGGGCTTCACTGGGTTGCTAGCATTTATTGCCCATCTCAGTTGCCTGAGGGCAGTTGAGAGTCACCACATTGCTGTGGCTGTGGAGTCACATGTAGGCCAGACCAGGTAAGGACAGCAGGTAAGATTGTGCTGTGATAAGTTGACGTATTTGGCAGTGAAATTTCTTCTTATGGGCAAACTTCCCCTCCAAGTCACATACCATCCCTGAAGGACATTAGTGAACCAGATGTTTTTTTCCCCCAACGATCGACAATGGTTTCATGGGCATCAGTAGATTCTTAATTCTAGGTATTTTTTATTGAATTCAAATTCCACCATCTGCCATGGCGGGATTCAAACCCAGATCCCCAGAACATTAGCTGAGCTCTGGATTAATCTGCAATAATACCACTAAGCAAAAAATAGCTGCAGATGCTAGAAATCTGAAATAAAAACAGGGAAGTGCTGGTCCCTTGAAAATGCATTTATGGAGAGAGAAGCAGAGTTAATGTTTTAAGTCCAAGGACTTCTTTGCAACTCTGTGGTGTAGTATCTTCTCTCAAAGAATCCTGAGTCTTTGGAACTCTTCTGGAACGTGGGTTTTCTCCGGGTGCTCTGGTTTCCTCCCACAGTCCAAAGATGTGTGGGTTAGGTTGATTGGTCATGCTAAGAAATTGCCCCTTAGTGTCCGGAGATGTGTAGGTTAGAGGGATTAGTGGGTTTGTATGTGGGGATATGGGGGTAGGGCCTGGGTGGGATTGTGGTTGGTGCAGACTCGATGGGCCGAAGGGCCTCTTTCTGCACTGTAGGGTTCTATGATTCTATGATTTGATCTAACTCCTTGCCGTAAAGATCTGTGGGGGGCAGAGTCCTTATGTATATTTAAGGCTGAGATAGACTTTTGATCAGTAAGGGAATCAAGGGTTATGGGGGAAGAGCAAGAAAGTGAATGTGAGAAATGTTGGATCAGCCATGATCCTATTGGATGACGGAACAGGCTCAAGGGGCCAAACGGCCAACTCCTGACCCTATTTCGTATGGTCTAATTTTCTGTTATTTATGGCCTTGTGCTAAAGCATTGGGCAAGTACAAGTGCTTCTACCCCAGGTTGCTGGGTTAGAATCAGATGCAATTATACTCTTTGTCTTCCATAAATGAGGCACTGAGGCCATTTGTACTGCTTGAGCCTCACAGAGCCATTGCAGCTCTGTGGAATGTTGTGTGGAATGTGCTGGCCGTATTTCACATCCGCACTCTCACAAAATCAATCTGACTTTTCCACAACCCAACCCATCCCACTGAGCAGAAGATTATGCAAATGATCAATGGAAGTCAGCTACCCGACTGAAGCAATGATGCCCTATTGTCACACTATGATGGTTAATTATAGTTTGTAAGCCCATTGTGAGACATTTAGCAATGCTTTCTTGCTTCATCGCCAACTTAGCTACATTCCATTCAGTCTACTAATCAATGATTTTAAAAGGGAGAAAAAATGGTAAAACATTTATTTTTTCTTTGGTCTTATTCATGATAGTTAGAGCCTGAACCTCACGGAATCTGTTCCATGTATTTGTTTTGAAAGAGGCTGTGATAAGTTGATGTATTTTGCAGTGAAATTTCTTCTAATGGACAAATTTCCCCTCCAAGCTACATACCATACCCAAAAGACCCCCCCCCCCCCCGCCAAGCCACATACCATCCTGACTTCAATTTGATTTATTATTATCACATGTATTAACATACAGTGAAAAGTAATGTTTCTTGTGCGCTAGTAAGAAGTCTGACAACACCAGGTTTAAGTCCAACCGATTTATTTGATAGTAAACTCACAAGCTTTTGAGGTTAAACTCGAAAACTTAAACCTGGTGTTGTCAGACTTCTTACTGTGTCTACCCCAGTCCAATGCTGGCATCTCCACATCTTGTGCGCTATACCGACAAAACATACCGTTCATAGAGAGGGAAAGGAGAGAGTGCAGAATGTAGTGTTACAGTCGTAGCTAAAGTGTAGAGAAAAATCAACTTAATGCAAGCTGGTCCATTCAAAAGTCTGACAGCAGCAGGGAGGAAGCTGTTCTTGAGTTGGTACGTGACCTCAGACTGACGGAAGAAGGTGGAAGAGAGAATGTCGGGGTGCATGGGATCATTAATTATGCTGGCCGCTTTGCTGAGGCAGCGGGAACCTTCCCCGTGGCAGAATTGAAATCCTGAAATTCCCTCCCGAACCGCGTTGGGGGTGTTCCTACACCACAGCAACTCCAGTGGTTCAGGGATTGGTTCATCACTACCTTCTCAAAGACCATTAGGGATGGGCAATAAATGCTGGCCCACCTGGCAATGCTCTCATTTTATGAATGAATATTTAAAAAAAAGTTTTAAACATTTTTGCTGAAGTTAGCAACGGGGGACTTTCATTCTTTAAGTAGTTTAATCTGTCACAAATGTTGGCTGCCTCCCTGCCTTGCTACGGATGATTTTTGAATTTGATCTGTCTCTCATCCAGATTTGATACTATGTGACCACCTGCACCAAAGCCAGGGGGCCTGAGAATAGATGGAAACTGGTCCTTGAGCCCTATCAACATATAGGCAGCCTCCCCGAACAAGCCACCAGTGTTTGACTAGTAGCCCCCTGTATGATCCACAGTGGAGTGGAATATGAGGGATGTATGGCTGATCCCATGATGCTCCTGTGAATCATTCCTGCTAATTCATGGCTCCAGGGGGTGGTTTATAAAATGTTTATTGATTTTTTTTTTTCCTTAAGGGCCATGACAGGTTCCATCATCTGTCCCCCTTCCCCTCCGAACTTTGAAAAACGGATCCTTTAAATTTGCATTGTGGGCAGCACGGTGGCACAGTGGTTAGCACTGCAGCCTCACAGCACCAGGAACCTGAGTTCAACTCCCGGTTCGGGTCACTGTCTATGCAGAGTCTGCACATTCTCCCCGTGTCTGTGTGGGTTTCTTCCAGCTGCTCCGGTTCCCTCCCACAATCCGAAATACGTGCTGGTTAGGCGCATTGGCCATGCTAAATTCTCCCTGGGGGCTTTTCATAGTAACTTCATTGCAGTGTTAATACAAGCCTACTCGTGACGCTAATAAATAAACTTCACTTTAAATATGGGGTGGCATGGTGGCACAGTGGTTAGCACTGCTGCCTCACAGTGCCAGGGACCAGGGTTTGATTCCTAGTTTGGGTCACTGTCTGTGTGGAGTCTGCACATTCTCCCTGTATCTGCATGGGTTTCCTCTGGGTTCTTCCATTTTCTGCCACATTCTGAAAGACGTGGTTAGGTGCATTGACCCAAACAGGCACCCGAATGTGGTGGCTTGGGGAATTTCACAATAACTTCCTTGCATTGTGAATGTAAGCCTTACTTGTGGCTAATAAATAAACCTTTTAAAAAAAAAAATTTATACATTTGAAGGGCCTAATTGTCATACTGGGTGTCTGCCTGGGCTGTCATTTTTTTTAAGTTAAAGGACTCCCTGAATTTATCAGTGGGCCTAGCACCTGCGTGGATTGGACAAACACCATCCCATCTTCAATTGGCATGCTTGTCACAACCCTTACCAGTTTCCAGCTCATCTCTGATCCAGACCGAGATGTGCTGCTGGGCACTTGTTCACTGGTTCCCTCTTTTGGTACTTGACGGGATTTCAGGTAGCCATTCAATGTGCACAGCAACTGCACTGTTCATTAGTTTCAGTGAAATGATAACGCTTCCATATTAAAAAGCAAAGCTACTTAAAAGGAGCCTTGTTATATGTGCTGATGTTTACTATAAATTATCTTTATTTCTTGCACTTCTGATTATTTCCTTTCCTAAAAGCACTGTGGGTGTATCTACCCCATGTGAACAAGGTGGTAACTTGCTGCCACATGCTCAAAGGCAAATAAAAAAGGATAATAAACGCCAGCCTAAGGCCACACCTTAGGAACAAACAAAGGAAAATAGTGTACTGAATTATGAGACAAAGGCTAGGTTATTTAATTTATTCTTTCACAGGATGTGGATGTCACTCATATCATTTATTAGCTATCGCTAACCGCCCTTCTGCCACTGGCAGTATGTCGCCTTCTTGGACCATGGGGTGTAAGTGCACTCACAGGGAGTTTCAGGATATTGACTCAGTGGCAGTGAAGGAATGGTGATACAGCTCCAAGTCAGGATAGTGTGTAGCCTGGAAGGGAACTTCCAGGAGGTGGTGTTCTCAGGCATCTATTGCCCTATCCTCCTAGGTAGTAGTGCTCATGGGCTTGGAAGGCGCTGTTGAACAAACCTTGGTGAATTGCTGATGGTACACACTGCTGCCATTGTATGTTGATAGTGGATGGTGTGAATGTTTAAGGTGATGGATGGGGTGTCAATCAAGCAGGCTGCTTTGTCCTCTGGTGTAGAGCTTCTTTTTCTTTTGCTTCATTCTTTCTTGGGATATGGGTATCACCAGCAAAACTAGTATTTGTTGTTGGTCCCTAATTGGCCTTTGAACATTTTCAGAGGGCAGTTAAAAGTCAGCCACATTGCTGTCACAAGGATATGGAGAACAGGTTTCCTTCCCTATAGGACATTAGTAATCCAGATGGATGCTGGTAGTTTCATGGTCATCTTTACTGAGAGAGGCTATTCTGGTTATTCCAGATTTATTAGTTTAATTTAAATTCCACCAGCTGCCATGATGGGATTTGAATCCATGCCCCCAGAGCATTAGTTCGAGCCTCTGGATTACTAGCCCAGTGACACTACCAGCATGCCACTATTTTCTCCCTTCTTGAGTGCCCCATTCATTGAGGCAAGTGGATATGATTCCACTGCATTTCTTGTGGACAGTTCTGAGGAGTCAGGAGGTGAGTTACTCAAAAGAATTCCCAGCCTCTAACCCACTCTTTTGTATGGCTGTTCGTTCAGTTTCTGGTTGATAGTAACTGCCAGGATTTTGTTTTATTGGGCAAAACAGCAATTGGCCAAGCTTAATTTTATTGCCTTTTGAGACTAAGGAGAAAATTGAGCATTTTAAACTGAAGAGCGTATGACAGCTGTACTGAATGTTAGTAATCTCAAACAAATTGGTGATGGGCTTTCCTTCTGCTGCCCAGGCACTGGAATGCCTTTCCTACACCAGCCTTATCTGTCTTCTCTCCTACAAGACACTCCAGACACTCTTTAACTTAGCCTTTGGCCTTCTATCCTATCCCAGCATCTATGTCATCTGGTTCCGTGTCAAACCGTGTTGTCAATACTGCTCTGGTATTTTACCATCTTACAGCACAATATAATTGCAAGTTGTTCTGATTGACAATTCCTGCTTTTCTTTCCAGTGGTGAATAACCCTGCTTTGTATTCCCAGCATTTGGGTTCGATTTAACCATAGAGATTCAGAAGGAGGCCATTCTGCCCCTCGTATTTGTGCCATCGCTTGCTAGAGCAGTCCAAATCTAATACCAATGCCTCGATCTTTATTCCTGGGTCTTCCACCAGAATTCAGCTGATAAGTTATGTTTACATGGAACTGATTTTTTTATATTAACTTTTATACGAGAAGTTCATGACTTTAGGTTAAAAGCTTCTTTTCCAATTCTTCAGTGCCAGTTTTAATGCGGAGTGATTTAAAACCGGAAAAGGAATCTGTGCAGTGGGAGTCCAGCACTGCCCAATTTATTACATGCATGCACATAACGTTGATGGCTCTACCATACCTAAAGGTAGTGGGTAAAGGAACTTGGTCAAAGTTTTAAGAAGCTGTGTGTGAAGGCGAGATTGGGTCCAGGCCATGATTTCCATTTGCCTCACAATGAAATGTAGATCTTTTTCAGTGTTGTCCAGACAGCAACAGGACTGTTTGAAGTGGCACTCATTTTACATCAGTTGGGAAGGAATAGAGGAATACAGTTTGAGTAAGAGCAGAAGGTTTTTCTTTAGTTTAATTCGGGCGTCATGATCAGCACGGGCTTGGAGGGCTGAAGGGCCTGTCTCTGTGCTGTACTTTTCTTCTACGGTGTCACAATTTTTTTTGCACCAACTCTGTGGTCGGAGTGCACCCAAGGCAGGGTTTATGTGATGGTGCACAACTCTAACGCCCCAGGAAACAGCATGACACATTGAGTAAAATGTGTGAAGCTCCTGCAAACCTACAGCTCTTCAAGAGCTCTACACTCCAATTGACTTCTTGCCTATCCCCAATTCCCATTGCCCCACTTATGGGAGCTATGCCTTCAGTTGGCTTGGCACTAAGCTCTAGAATTCACTTCCCAGCCCTCGCTATCTCTTCTTGGGTGGCACGGTAGCACTACTGCCTACAGCACCAGGGACTTGGGTTCGATTCCTGGCTTGGGTCACTGTATGGGGTTCCGCTGGGTGTACCGGTTTCCTCCCATAGTCTGAAAGACTTGCTGATTAGGTGCATTGACCCAAACAGGCGCTGGTGTGTGGCAACTAAGGGAATTTCACAGTAACTTCATTGCAGTGTTAATGTAAGCCTTACTTGTGACTGATAAATAAATAAACTTTATAAACTAAAATATCCCTTGAAATATATCCCTCTGACCAAGCTTCAAGTCATCCATCCTGGTATCTTCTTTTGTGACTGGGTATCAGATTTTGTTTGATTACGCACTTGTGAAATACCTTGGGAGGATTTGCTATGCTAAAGGCTATTGTTAAGAATAGAACAACATTGAAAGCTTAAAATGCAGCAGGTAACAGTATGAAAACTAGGATGCTTTGATAGCCTCG
Source organism: Carcharhinus amblyrhynchos (assembly GCF_965287045.1). Lineage (NCBI taxonomy): Eukaryota > Metazoa > Chordata > Chondrichthyes > Carcharhiniformes > Carcharhinidae > Carcharhinus > Carcharhinus amblyrhynchos. The sequence continues at coordinate 117,390,614 of NC_137328.1, read as the reverse complement.
TTTCTGTGTACATTCTGTCGATGCATACTCACCTACTGGTGTCCAGCCAAAAGGGTGCTGCACCAACTTTGGAAGTACAGATTAATAACAACGTAGCTAATAATAGAAATGTTCTCCTTGCTGGAAGCGTTTGTTATTGAGCCACAAAGAAATGTATAAAACTAAGCACATGGTGAGCACTAAGCCCAGGGTGTTGCACATTAAAGCATTTGTATGGTCATGCACAACGTCTTACATAGTCAAGTACAAGGGCCTTTGATCTGTTGATAGATCCCCACATTTGTTGATGGGGAGGAGTTTAGAGCAATGTACTCTGGATCCAGGCTGGAAGGGGAAAAGCATTTTACCCTGAGGAATTCGTAATCCTGTAATGCCAAGCAAATGCTTCGAATACATTCTAAGCTCTAACCTCATGAATTTTGAAATAAAGTTCCTTCTTTCAAAGCAGTTTGATTGAAGTATTCAGTTTTGCAGGATTTTCCTCACCCCTCTGAAAATGGATCAAATTATAGGAAGGAGTTTTTTTTATTTGAATTGGATAAAGGTCATAATAGTGACAAAGACCCTTTACCCATTCCAAACTTTTGTATTAAAAGTGAGCATGCCTCAAAAGATCGGAGACTGTGTAAACATTTCATTTGAAACGAACAGTGCATGTTCAGTGATGAAATGTACCCTTCTTGTAAAATACAGGGGGACTGTTCAGTCCTTCAATTGTACGCAGTCCAACTTCTTTACTGCGGCTTTCAAAAAGTGACTGTTGTGGCGAATCTTCATTAAAACGTTCCTTTCTGTGCTATTCAGCTCTGAATGAATTCCCTTCCCTGGGAGACTGATCCAGGGCCCCCATTTATGTCAGAGAAGCTCAGCAGGCTGTGGGGGGGAAGCCAGATGACTGAATGGAGAAAGTTATGTGTGACAGCCAGCAGACAAATTTACAGTCTTTTTTGGGATGGGTGGGGAGGTCTCTTTTTGCCTTTCAGTATAAGCTGGGGTTGCTGAGTTTCCCAAGATTGTGATCAAATCTCCAGGAGTTAAACATCAATTCCCAGGGCACTGCCAAAAGTGGCCAGAGGAAAAAGTCATTAGGGAGAGAGTTTTTATTTTTAAATGTGTGTTTTCTCATTCACCTCAAGCTTCCATTTTGTCATTGAGAATATTAGAGAGTGGTTGTGGGGTGGGTGAGAAGGCTTTTGAGATGAGTGGTCAGTGCAGGGGGGCCACGCACAGTGATAAAATTGATGTGTCACAAGGCCAATGGTTGGGGAAGTTGGAAGCTGGAGTTCACGCAATGAAATCTCCAGGGATATATCCAGTTACTGTTGGCAATCTTAGTTTGATGTTTTTTTAATCAACAACGCCAGCCAGCAAAGGAAGCATCAGTGTAGTATCTTCCTGTGTGGAAGTACAAATGCTGTTCTGGAGCAGGAATTCTGACTGACATTTTCACTCTTCCCCTTACCCCAGCCCTCATTCCCTGGGCAATGAGGATGATTGCACCCTCTTGCTCTAATATTGGCTGAGATTAACCAGTATAACACAAACAGCAAGGTGAATCTGGAAGAGAAACAGAAAATGCTGGAAAATCTCAGCAGTCTGACAGCATAGAGAGAGTACAGAGCCAGCGTTTTGAGTCAGGATAATCCTTTGGCACAGCTAGATCTGGAGCCTTCCTAATGTGTGTTCCTCTGCTCTACTCTGTATCTGAGGCCCAGAGTAAAAATAAACAAAACTCCATTTTAACTAATGAAGCAGCAATAAAAGGACTTTTAACCAGACAGCTCGGCAACAATGAAAAAACGCAAATCTGTTTAACCGCAGAGGATGTGATATAAAAAAAACTTCTTAAAGGTACACCAACATCGCATAGTGGCTGGGAACTGGACATAAGAACAATTTTGCAAGGAGAAGACTTCAATCCCTGTGAGCCTGCTCTGCCATTGAGTACAATCTTGGTTTTCGACTGCACTTTGCTGCCCACTCCCCATACCCCTTGAGAGATTAGAGATCTGTCCATCCCAGCCTGGAATGTATCCAACAATTGAGCACTCCACTGGGGTGGAGAATTCCATAGATTCACAACCCTTTGCATGAAGTCGCTTCCCTTCATCTCAGTTCTAAATGATCAGCCCCTTATCTTGAGACTTTGTCCTGTGTTTTAGATTCCCAGACCAATGGAACCAATCTCTTAGCTTCCACCCTATCAAGCCCTTTCAGAATTTTATATGCATCAATGAAATCGCTTTCCATTCTTCGAAAGTCCTGAGAATATAAGCCCAATTATACAATAGGACAACACCCCTCATCCAAGAGACCAATCAACTGAACCTTTTTTGGGTCCCAGTCCTGCACATTGTGCTGTACACATGCAAAGCTTCAGTCAGTTAAAGGTCAGGGTACAAGTTCATTTTTCAAACAAGGATGTCCAAGCAAGCTCTTGATGCTTTACCGCCCATGGGGGAGGGGCCCCTCCATCACCCAATATAGAGAGCTCGAGTGGGCAAGATGGGAGCTGCTGATTTGAGGATGGAGGAAGTGAGGCATAAGTGCTGGTAGCTTTATTTTTTTAAAATGCTGCAGCTGCCTGGCCATGATGTTGGAGGGAAAATGCTTCCAGGGGCTGACCAATGATGTCTGGGGTTGGGGAGGGAGCAACAGATTGACTGCCCAACTCTAGTCCAAACCGGGTCTATTTTTGAAAATCTAGTGCAAGTGAGTTGTATGATGGGGCTTTATAAAAAGAATCATTCATGTGATGTGGGCCAGGCCAGTATTTATTGCCCATCCCGAATTGCCCTTCAGTAGGTGATGGGCCGCCTTGAATCAGCATGCTACGGTGCAGAGGGACCTGGCGGTCCTTGTGCACGAGTCGCAAAAACCCAGTCTGCAAGTGCAGCAGGTGATCAAGAAGGCAAATGGAATGTTGGCCTTTATAGCGAGGGGGATAGAATATAAAAGTAGGGAGGTCTTGCTACAACTGTACAGGATACTGGTGAGGCCGCAGCTGGAGTACTGTGTGCAGTTTTGGTCGCCGCACTTGCGGAAGGATATATTGGCCTTGGAGGGAGTGCAGAGAAGGTTCACTGGGTTGATACCGGAGATGAGGGGGTTAGCCTATGAAGAGAGACTAAATAGACTGGGTCTGTACTCATTGGAGTTTAGAAGGCTGAGGGGGAATCTTATTGAGACGTATAAGAAAATGAAGGGGATAGATAGGGTAGAGGTAGAGAGATTCTTCACGCTTAGAAAGGATAGCAGATCTAGAGGGCACAGCCTCAAGATAAGGGGGGGACAGTTCAGATCAGAGTTGAGGAGGAGCTTCTTCACTCAAAGGGTGGTGAATCTCTGGAATTCTCTGCCTGTTGAAGTGGTGGAGGCTACCTCGCTGAATATATTTAAGTCACAGGTAGATAGGTTTCTGATAGTCAGGGGAATTAAGGGTTATGGGGAGAAAGCAGGAAAGTGGAACTGATCCACTTCAGATCAACCATGATCTTTTTGAATGGCGGGGCAGGCTCGAAGGGCCAGATGGCCTACTCCTGCTCCTATTTCTTTATGTTCTTATAATTGTTGCAGTCCATGAGGTGTAGATACATCCACAGTAGTTAGGAAGTTTCAGGATTGTCCTTATCCTTTTAGGTTGTAGAGGTGAGGGGTTTGGAAGGTGCTGCCAAAAGAGTCTTGGTAAGGTTCTGCAGTGCATCTTGTAGATGGTGTATATTGCTGTTACTGTGGGTTGGTGATAGAGGAAGTGACATCACTCTGAGGAAGTCTTACAACGACGTCCCAGGACTGAGTTGATTGACGTCCAACAATTACAATCATCCTTCTTTGTGCTGGGTATGACTCTAGCCAGTGCTGATCTTTTTCTCCTGAAATCAATTCCTATTGAAAACGTCAGTTTTGCTCAGGCTCCTTGGTGCCACATCCAGTCAAATGCTGAAACAAAAACAGAAAATGCTGGAAAATCTCAGCAGGTCTGTGGGGAGAGAATAGAGCCAATGTTTTGAGTCTAGATGATCCTTTGTCAAATGCTGCCTTGATGTCAAAGGCAGTCATGCTGATCCTACCCCTTGAATTCAGCTTTGTCCACGTTTTGATCAAGGCTGTAATAACAGGTAATGGCTGAGTAAGTGCTGCTCGACAACGCTCTTGATGACACCTTCCGTTACTTTGCCACTGATTAGGTGTAGACTAATTGGCCGGTTTGGATTTGTCCTGCTTTTTGTGAACAAGACATAGCTGGGCAATTTTCCATGTTGCCAGGTAGATTGACACATTGACGAAGGAAGAGCAGTGGAAGTGGTTTACACATTGACAAAGGAAGAGCGATGGGCGTGGTTTACATGGACTTCAGCAAGGTGTTTGATAAGGTCCCCCATTCAAGACTTCTTGAGAAGGTGAGAGGGCATGGGATCCAAGGGGCTTTGGCCTTGTGGATCCAGAACTGGCTTGCCTGCAGAAGGCAGAGAGTGGTTGTGGATGGGTCTTTTTCTGCATGGAGGTCAGTCACCAGTGGAGTACCCCAGGGATCTGTTCTAGGACCCTTGCTGTTTGTCATTTTCATAAATGACTTGCATGAGGAAGTGGAGGGATGGGTTACTAAGTTCGCCGCCGATACGAAGGTTGGTGGTGTTGTGGATAGTCTGGAGGGATGTCAGAAATTGCAGCGTGACATAGATAGGATGCAAGACTGGGTGGAGAAGTGGCAGATGGACTTCAATGCAGATAAATGTGTAATGGTCCATTTTGGCAGGACCAATGGGATGCAGGAGTACAATATCAAGGGTAGGAGTCTAAGCAGTGTAGAGGAGCAGAAGGATCTTGGGGTCCAGGTCCACAGAACTCTTAAATCGGCCTCGCAGGTGGAGGATGTGGTCAAGAAGGTGTATGGTGTACTGGCCTTCACTAATCGAGGGATTGAGTTTAGAAGTCAGGAGGTAATGCTGCAACTTTATAAGACCCTTGTCAGACCCCACTTGGAGTACTGTGCGCAGTTCTGGTCACCTCATACAGAAAGGATGTGGAAGCTATTGAGAGGGTGCAGAGGAGATTTACAAGGATGTTGCCTGGATTGGGAGGCATGCCTTATGAAAATAGGTTGAGGGAGCTGGGCTCTTCTCCCTGGAGAGACGAAGGTTGAGAGGCGACCTGATAGAGGTTTATAAAATGTTGAGAGGAATAGATAGGGTGGATTCTCGGAGGCTATTTCCCAGGGCTGAAATGGTCGCTATGAGGACACAGGTTTAAGGTGCTGGGGAGCAAGTACAGAGGAGATGTTAGGGCTAAGTATTTCACTCAGAGGGTGGTGAGTGGAATCGGCTGCCTTCGGTGTTGGTCGAAGCAAACTCACTGGGGTCTTTTAAAAGACTTCTGGATGAGTACATGGGATCTTATGGGATTGGGAGTTACAGATAGTTCTATGGCTTGGTAGGTAGAGATGTGAATGGCGCAACTTGTGGGCCGAAGGGCCTGTTTGTGCTGTAGTGTTCTAATGTTCTAGATACCAGTGTTCTTGCTGTACTGGAACAGTTTGGCTAGGAGTGCGGCAAGTTATGGAGCACAGGTCTGCCATACTATTGCCGGAATATTATCAGAGTCCATAGCCTTTGCACTGCCCAGTGAATGGAAAAGTGAACCAGCAGCGGCCAGTCATATTTTGCGTAAACATGTTGCATTGTGCCTCTGTCAAACATGTTAGAAAAAGAACAGAAGGATATGTTTTATATAACAGCTGTCATTGTTTCACAGTATCCCAAAGCCCTTTGCAGTCACTGTAGTACTTTTTAAAACGTAGTCACAATTGTAATGTGAGAATCTTGGGATATTTTCTTATGTTAAAAGGCAGTGTGTCAATGCAAGTTATTGTTGTAATATCCCATGGTTTAGGTTGTGTGGAGGAACTAGTCCTCTGAGAACTCTTAAAGTTTATGTTTAAGTTTTATTTGTGTCACAATTAGACTTACATTAACACTGCAACGAAGTTACTGTGAAAATACGCTAGTCACCACACTCCGGCGCCTGTTCGGGTAGACTGAGGGTGAATTTAGCATGGCTAGTGGATGTCCTGTGTTCTGTGGGAGCAAACTGGAGCACCTGGAAGACACCTTCACAGACTCGGGAAGAACATGCAGTATAGACAGTGACCAAAGCGGGAATCGAACTCTGGTCCTTCATGTTGTGAGGCAGCAGTGCTTGCCTCCAAGTTGCCCCATAGCTCTGTATAACTCATGCCGCCCCACATAACTCAATTAACTGGAAGTGGGGGAGAAATCTAGTGATCACAAACATAGCTTATAATTGGAAAATATCTCTACCAGTATAATTTATTAGCATTCAACTAAAAAGAAAAATTGTTGCAGCACAGCCATCATTTTAACATTGTTTGAGGATGTCCTGTATGAGGACAGCTGCAGTGCAATGGTGACTCATTGCACAGTCTGGGTGTCAAGTTGCAACATGGGAGTGAGGGATAGTTGTTGATAGTGCTTGGAGCTCCAATAGTTCAGAAGACATAAAAGAGATTTATTAGCAGTGAACCACAAAAGAAAATCCAATCCATTATTTTTATGAATCCAAAAATGGATTCCTTGAAGCAGTGTAAAGTTGGCATAAATTGTAGTCTATAAAAGTGCTTCAGTTTAATGTCGTTATTGCAAATTTCCTGCTTTGTGATTAATCTGTATCCCCTGTTTAGGCCAGTATGTACTTTTACAGCAACAGGTTTGTGAACTCACTCAAAATGTCATGCAACCAAAAGAGAAGTGTGTGATCAGCAGCACAGTGGTTAGCACTGCTGTTTCACCAGGGACCTGTGTTTAATTCTTGGCTAGGGTCACTGCCTGCTTGGAATTTGCATGTTCTCCCTGTTTCTGTGTGTGTTTCCTCCGGGTGCTCCAGTTTCCTCCTATGGTCCAAAGATATGCTGGTTAAGTGGATTGACCAGGCTAAATTGCCTTTGTGTTGGGGGACTAGTTAGGGTTAATGCATGAGGTTACGGGAATAAAGTCTAGTTGGGATTGTGGTCGGTGCAGACTTGATGGGCTAAATGGTCTCCTTCTCCACTGTAGGATTCTATGGATCCAGCTGCCCTACATGAGCATTTATAACGGAGTTGCAATCAATGGACTGGAATCAGAAGGCAATAATAAAAAAAAAGGGATGGCATGGTGCCACAATGGTTAGCATTGCTGCCTCACAGAACCAGGTACCCTGGTTCAATGGCAGCGTCGGGTCACTGTCTGTGCAGAGTTTGCACATTCTTCCAGTGTCTGAGTGGGTTTTCTCTGGGTGCTCCGGTTTCCTCCCACAGTCCAAAGGTGTGTGGATTAGGTTGATTGGCCATGTTAAATTGACCCAAGTGTCCAAAGGGGTTAGTAGGGCAAATGTGTGGGGTTACGGGAATAGGGCCTGGGTGAGATTGTGGACTATAAAGACTTGATGGGCTGAATGGCCTCCTTCTGTACTGTAGCAATTCTATAATTCTTTTTTATGATTCTATGATTTAATGCTACAAGCGGACCAGCTGTGGAAAGGTGCCTCTGCTGCAATCTGCTAACTCTAATATTTCTCGTGAAGACCCGAACTATCTTAACTTCATAAAAATCAATTTTGATTATCTTGAGCTGTGGTGCCCTGTGGGGATAATAGACTGGACTTTACGATAACCTGCCATGGTGCCAAGGTTTGTTTCACATTACTATTCTTACTTCATTCAGCCTTTATAAAAGAATTAAGGTAATTCAAGGCAGGACAACTAAAATGTGGCATGAATTTTTTTGCTTTATGATCAATGGAAGGGAGCTTACTCTTAATACAATTATACTTGAAAGAGAGGTCGGACTCCAAAGAAATGAATTACCTGAAGTGCATGTTGATGTTTTTTAATCGTCTACGTAGCAACTTTTCTCTGCATTACAACTGTGACCACACTTCAAAGGTACTTCACCGGCTGTAAAGAAATTTGGGATGCCCTGAAGTCAGCAAAGGTGCTATAGAAATGTAAGATTTTTTTAATGCAAATGGTAAGCTACTCAATCATGCTGTCAGCAAGCAGTGCCCTGGAGTGACTTCACAGGAAAAAGCCTGAGAAGTCATGCGACCAGCTGCGAGCGTAGTCTTTTCCGCTGAGCTGAAGATGTGGCCCCGCCTGTTCCTTGTAAAGTTGCCCTGGAATGTTCCCCATTGGATATTTCACTGCGCTGAGCTGGCAACGCGGCACGGCTGTGTCGAATAACCACCCCAAAAAGAATTGACTGTTTGTAAATTGATTCAAGGATTTTTTTTCGTAGAGACTGTCTCAGTAAACGTTTGACTAATCGCAGCAAGGAAAGATCCCAACACAGAGTCTGTACCTGAAATATTTTCCCAGCTTTTCTCCAGACTTCTTTCGTATTGCCAGCATTTTTCCATCTTGTTCTCCTGTGATATTTCCTTGCACAGGTTGGAAGATTATTTGTGAAAAAGCCCTGAAAAATTCATCTCTAAAACATGCCCCCCCCTTAGTTCCTTATTTCGATTTATTCACCGTTTTTGAAGAATGAAAATCTGTTTGCTTTTCAAGTGCTTCAATGTGCTACAGCATATTTCAAACATTGAGCAAATTGGACTGTGTAGAATGATCATGAAATCAATTGGTGTAATTCACCTTTGGGAATTATTGAAGTTTAATTTTAGATTTTCTGGAACGAACTTAAACAAACAGCGGCATGAATTAAATTCACTCATTGGGGTGTAGTCTCAAACGTTTACTTTTTTCTATGAGGTGACCATGTATGAACATTTTTTTAAAAAGCTTTACATTGTGTTATTCCAGTGACAGCCAGCAGATGGTGGTGCTATTTTTTGAAAATGTAGACCTGTCACATGCTTTAGGCATAGTTTTCTGTATTTTTTTCCGGAGTTGCAGTGTACTGAATGATCGCTGTACTAATTTTTTCAGTGAATTTTGAAGCAGTGTGAATGTTGTTAGTTTGCTATGCTTGAAGTGAGGTTGAACTTTTGTACTTGTTTTAGATCAGGTCTTATGTTTCCTCATATTGGAGGAAAATGACGTGTGCAAAATCCAGAGTCGTGTCTTGCGTATAAACTTGGAAGTAAAACTTGGCCAGCCGTTATTTTTTTCAAGTTGCTCCAGTTTTATTTAATGTGGTGTGCATGTGTGACAGAAGTCTGCTTTGTAACTGATACACGTGCCATGATCTCACTGTGGAGATGTTCAAAGTGCAGAAATATTCTCTTGCTGCCAGCCCACGTCAGTCTTGGCAAGACCACCAGCTAAAAGTGGTCTAGTAGCAAATTTGTTTTCTGCCAGTCATCATGTAACTAATGCAAAAATGAAACCTGACTTTCATTTAGTATTCTTAAAACCTGGTTTGCCTCTTGTGCTGCCCCTTGTGTTTCTTACCGACTGGAAATTTGCAGGCACTCTTTCAAAAATATACTTTTTTCATTAAAAATATGTAAAGGTACATCACAGCGCAATTCGATTGTGCTGTGATGCACCTTTCAATGCATGTTGGTCAGCTAATAACGCCCACGTCCCCATAAATTAATTTTTAAAAAGTGTGAGTTACCCGCCGCAGGATTCTTCACCTCTGACCTGCTCTTGTAGCCACCTTTATTTATATGGCTACTCCAGTTGATTTTCCCACAGGATGTTGATGCTCAGGATCAGAGACGGTAATGCCATTGAATGTGAAGGGGTGATGGTTAGATTCTCTCCTATTGGAGTTTTCCCCCAATTCTCGTTGACTTCAATTTTTCTGGGGCTTCTTTCTCCACACTTGGTCATATACTGACCTGATGTCACTTTTGCCTCACCTCCGGAATTCAGATTGCCTTCTAGTGACCCTTGAATTCATAGAATCCCTACAGTGCAGGAGGAGGCCATTGGCCCATCATGTTTGCACCAAATTAATGGACTGTTGAATGCTACAATTTTTTTTTAAAATTCAGATCTGGGAACACAGGTGAAAGTCAATTTATTGCACCCAGCTAGAAATGTATGGATATCAAAAACGCCTGCTAAGACCAGCCTTCAAGAGGGGAAAGGGAGAAAACTGGAGATGTGTTGTAGAATTGAAGAATCCTGCTTGAAGTGCATCGTTCTTTCAACATTCAAATTGAAAGAATTCTCTTAAAGCTGCAAGAAGTTCTTTGTTTCCCACAACCCAAAAAGTCCGTGGCCACTAACTTTAAACATCCAAAGGTGTGCAGGTCAGGTGGATTGGCCATGCTATATTGCCCCTTAGTGTCCCAAGATATGTAGGTCTGGGGGATTACTGGGGTAAATGCTTGGTGTTAAGGCGATGGTGACGGGGGTGCTGGATAAGATGATCTGTGAGAGAGTCAGTGCAGATTTGATGAGCACTGTAGGGATTCTATGATTCTAAAACGCTGCTTTACTCAGTAAACTTGGCAGCATCTATGGAGAGAGTTACAGAGGTAACCTTTCAGGTGCATAACTTTTCATCAGAATCCAATCACAAATTGTTGATCTTTTATCTATCACCACTAAGTCAACTTCTCTCCTGAATGTCCAGGATTTTTAGAAGGGGGTGTTTTGCACATTGAGCTACCAAAATGAAGTATCAGTTTTCTCGCCATTTTAAGTCGCATTGTAGCTCAATCAGACCCAGCCCCAGCTATGCCACCATTGTAACTAGAAGATTGTAGTAGCTCCTAGATTGAAAAGCAGGAGTAGACCATCTGACCTTTCGAGCCTGCTCTGCCATTCAGTAAGACCATGGCTGATCTTTTCATGGACTCAGCTCCATTTACCTGCCCACTCACCATAACCTTTAATTCCTATTTATTATGGATTCTTCTGGTAAACAATTGCTGTGATGACTTTCATCACTGTCTGGCTTTTTGCTGATGCAAAGCCTGCTGCAGACAAAGCATGAGGTACTGTCATAGCTGAAGTCAGTTGTGGCTACCAAAGTGCCAAGTCATTTTTGCTTGGCTAGGGGACCTCAAAATATGATTCAGTACAAAAATGTTTCTTCACATCAAAGTCAGACAGTTGTGTACAAACAAGATCTTCCCTTAAAGAAAAGCCATTCGAGACAGGTACAGCACATGCATGCATTGCTAATAAAATGTCTAGGAGGCAGTCTCCAACCCTCCCACAAAAAGTTTCCAATACTAGTCTCAAGCGATTGACTCTGAACCTTGGCTCAATGCAGTGTTCTCTGTGTCTGTGACACAGCTGTCAGTGCCAAAGCAGACACCCCAGATTTGAAACTGGTAATTGGTTATCAGAGAGTTTGAGTCTCACCATCAGTTGCCTGTCTCGGAAGCAACCACCATTCCTGATGTCATTGATGAGGCTCCTATGCTTCCAGCCCTTTGATTTGGCTATTGACTCTAAGGGGTGAGTTACTGTCCTGAATCGGGTAGTCTCAGCAGCTCAGCCACTGAATTGGCTGTCAGCTGTAAAATTGAAGGGAGGGGGCCTCCGACCACCTAATTTTCTTGCTAATGTCAGGCCATCCATCCAGTCAGCAAAATTCAGCCACTGTGTTGGTGTAGTCAACCTTCTTCTAATTAGGTTCCTTGCTAAGTGGGGCGGCACAATGGAACAGTGGTTAGCAGTGCTGTGTCACAGCACCAGAGATCCGGGTTCAATTTCAAGCTTGGGTGATTATCTGTAGAGTTTGCACATTCTCTCCCTGTCTGCATGGGTTTTCTTTGGGTGCTCCAGTTTCTTCCCACACTCCAAAGATGTGCAGGTTAGGTGGATTGGCCATGCTAAATTGTTCCTTGGTGTCCCAACAGCCTTGAGAAATGTGAGGAGTTACGGGGATAGGGCAGGGGAGAGGGCTGAGGTAAGATACTCTGTCAGAGAGTTGGTGCAGATGCGATAGGCCGAATGGCCTCTTCTGCAATGTGGAGATTTTATGGTTCTAATGAATTAGTTGTCAGATACAACCCTTTGTGAAATATCTTTTACCTCTCCTAAAGGCATGAAAGTATTGGAACATGTTCTGTTTCTTGTACCACTTACTGAAATGAAATTATATCGGTTCTAGCTTGACTTGGTTTAATCATTTTAAAGCAGAAACTGTTTAGTGGTCAACTTGACAATTAACTATGAGGGCTTTTAATTTTACTACTTTGTTGTTGCTGTCACTTGTTAACTGGCACTAGGTTTTCCATTCATTTGTTTTAATATTGTAAGTGGGGTTCAATACAGCAGTATCTCTAAATGTTATTGTCAACAATTACCCTTCTCCCCAGCTTTGACAGAACCATATATGACGATATGTGGTATTTGTACATTATCAAGTATGTTGAGCACAACAAGAGAAACAAGATATATAAATGGTTGTCAGATTTCAGTTTGACAGAGGTTGTGTGGTTGGTTCTATCCTGAATAGCATCTATACAGGTGTGCTCTGTTGTCAGTGTCTGAACTAGATTTAAAAATATTAAGCGGCAGGTTCTCACTAAGGAAATATTTAATATAACCATTGAATCCTTACAGTGCAGAAAGAGGTTATTCAGCCCATTGAGTCTGCACCGACTCTCCGAAAGAGCCTCCTACCCAGGTCTTCCCCTCAGCCCTATTTCTGTAGCCCTGCGCGTGGCTAATCCAACTAAGTAAAAAAATCTCACAACACCAGGTTAAAGTCCAACAGATTTATTTGGTAGCCCAAGCTGCAAGCTTTCGGAGCGCTGCCCCTTCATCAAGTAATTGGGAGTTCTGTTCAGAAGCAAGGCATATAAAGGCACAAACTCAAATTTGTTGGATTTTAACCTGGTGTTGTGAGACTACTTACTGTGTTTGCCCCAGTTCAATGCCGGCATCTCCACATCATAATCCATCTAACCCACGCTTTACCATGGCCAATCCACCTAACCACTACATATTTGGACTGTGGAAGGTAACCAGAGCACCCGGAAGAAACCCACATAGACTAGAGGAGAACATGCAGAAACTGGGCCCCTGGCATTGTGAGGCAGCATTGATAACCAGTATACCACCATGCTGCCATAAAATAATGGTGGTTCCTTTTTTGTTTTCTAATTAAAGTACTTTGTATTAAAAAGATGAAATGCCAATCTGTTATGAATACAGAGAAAAATCAGAGGGTTGTAATAGAAACATAGAATTTAGTATGTGTAGGCCATCCACCACCCAGTAAGATCATGGTTTATCTGGTTGTAGGCTCGACTCTACTTTCCTGTCTGCCCTCCTTATCTCCCTTGTCTTATCAAAAAACTTTGAACCAACATTCTGTTTATGAGTTCATCTGCATGACAAAAATTGCAATTGAACTTATGGACTTGAAGTAAAGATATTTTTGCTGCAATTTCTTACCCTACTTCGGGTAACTCATATAATTAACCATTTTATTGAAGTAAGTCAAAGCATGAATCGGTAACTTATACAATTTCAATAAGTATTTCATTTTCCAGCATTTTAAAGATTTTGGAAGAGTTCCAATAGATTGGAGGGTTGCTAATGTAATCCCACTTTTTAAAAAAGGAGAAAGACAGAGAGAGAAAATGGGGAATTACAGACCGCTTGGCCTGACATCGGTGGTGGGGAAAATGCTGGAGTCAGTTGTTAACTGAGCACTTGGAAAGCAGTGACAGTATCAGTCCAAGTCAGCATGGATTCACTAAAGGGGAATCGTGCTTGACAAATCTTCGGGAGTTTTTTGAGGATGTGACCAGTAGTGTGGACAAGGGTGAACCAGTGGAAGTTGTGTATCTGGATTTTCAAAAGTTTTTTGACTAGGTCCCACACAAGAGATTAGTGAGTAAAATTAAAGCTCATGATACTGGGGGTAATGTATTGACCTGGATAGAGAACTGGTTGGCAGACAGGAATCAGAGAGTGGGAATAAATGGATCCTTTGGCAGCAGTGAATAGTGGAGTACCACAAGGTTCGATACTGGGAACCCAGCTGTTCACAATATACATTAATGATTTGGACGAAGGAATAGAATGCAATATCTCCAAATTTGCAGACAACACTAAGCTGGGTGGCAGCGTGTGCTGCAAGGAAGATGCTAAGAGACTGCAGGGTGTCTTGGACAGGCTGACTGAGTGGACAAATACTTGGCAAATGTAATATAATGTGGATAAATGTGAGGTTATCCACTTTGGTGACAGAAACAGAAAGGAAGATTATGATCTGAATAGTGGCAGCTTAGGAAAAGGGGAAGTGCAACGTGACGTGGGTGACATGGTGGAACAGTTGCAGAAAGTAGGCATGTAGGTACAGCAGACAGTGAGGAAAGCTAATAGCAAGAGAATTTAAGTATAGAAGTAAGGATGTTTTGAAGCAGTTATACAGGGCCTTGGTGAGGCCACACCTTATGCACTGTATGCAGTTTTGGTCTCCTAGTCTGAGGAAAAACATTCTTGCGAGTCCAGCGAAGGTTCACCAGACTGATTCCTGAAATGGCAGGACTGACATATAAAGAGACACTTGATCAACTGGGCTTGAACTCACTGGAATTTAGAAGAATGTGAACCTGTGGAATTCCCTTACCACAGAAAGCTGTTGGGACTAGTTCGTTGGATATGTTCATGAGGGAGCAGGATGTGATCCTTGCAGCTAAAGGGATCAGGGGGGTATGGAGAGAAAGCAGGAGGGGGATACTGAAAGAGCATGATCAACCAAGGTCATATTGAATGGTGATGCAGGCTCGAGACAAAATGGCCTACTCCTGCACCAATTATCTATGTTTCGAAGTAACACCTGTCCTTCACATTATTGGATAAAGTTTTCCACAACTCAATCCCAACAGCTAAACAAAGAATCGTAAAATCCAACAGTGCAGAAGGAAACCACTCATCTCCAAACTCTGTAGCTTGGGGCTCGACTCCTTCCACTGTGACAGAAGCCTAGACTTCCTAACGCACAGATGGCAATCTGTAAGGGTAGGCAACAATACCTCCTCGTCGCTGTGTCCTCAGCCCCTTGCTATACTCCTTACATGCATGCCTATGATTGTGTGGCTAAATACCCCTCCAACTGGATTTTCAAGTTTGCCCATGACACCACTGTAGTGGGTTGGATCTTCAACAGTAATGAGATGGAATATAGAAATAGGGAATCTGATGTGCAAAGACAATAATTACTCCCTTAATGTCAATAAGACGAAGGAGATAGTCATCGACTTCAGGAAGCATAGTGGAAGACATGCCCCTGACCACATCAACAGGAATAAAATGGAAATGGTGGACAGCTTCAAGTTTCTATGTGTCCAGATCACCAACAAGCTGTCCTGGTCCCTCCAAGCTGAAGCCATAGTTAAGAAACCCCACCAACGCCTCTCCTTTCTCAGGAGGCTAAGGAAATTTGGCATGTCCGCTTTGACTCTCACCAACTTCTGTAGATGCACCATAGAAAGCATTCTTCCTGTTCGTATCACAACTTGGAATTGCTCCTGCTTTGTCCAAAACCGCAAGAAATTACAAAGAATTGTGAACAAAGTCCAGTCCATCACACAAACTAGCCTCCTATCCATTGACTCTGTCTACACTTCCTGCTGCCTCGGAAAGCAGCTAGCATAATCAAAGACTGCATGCACCCCAGGAAAACTCTCTTCCACTTTCTTCCGTCAAGAAAAAGATACAAAAGCCTGAGGCCACGTACCAGCTGACTCAAGAACATCCTCTTCCCTACTGCCGTTAGACTTTTGAATAGACCTATCTTGTCGTAAGGTGGTCTTTCTCTACACACGAGCTATGACAAACACTACATTTTGCACCCTCTCTTCTATGTATAGTATGCTTTGTCTGCATATCATGCAAGAAATAATACTTTTCGCTATATAATAATTAATACATATGACAATAATAAATCAAATAAAGAAAATTCAACCCATTGGCTGTGCACTGATTCTTTTACCCAGGCTCTCCCTGTAATTCTGCACATTCTACCATGGCTACAATATCTAACATAAACATCTCGGGACCCTAAGGGGCAATTTAGTGGGCCAATTCACCTAACCCGTACACCTTTGGACTGGAGGGGTGGTGGAACTGGAGCACCCTGAGGTGCTCTATGGTGCAGAGGGACCTGGGAGTCCTTGTGCATGAGTCGCAAAAACCCAGTCTGCAGATGCAGCAGGTGATCAAGAAGGCAAATGGAATAGAACATAGAACATTACAGTTGGCCTTTATAGCGAGGGGGATAGAATATAAAAGCAGGGAGGTCTTGCTGCAACTATACAGGGTACTGGTGAGGCCACAGCTGCAGTACTGTGTGCAGTTTTGCTTGCCGCACTTGCGGAAGGATATTTTGGCCTTGGAGGGAGTGCAGAGGAGGTTCACTAGGCTGATACCGGAGATGAGGGGGTTGGACTATGAAGAGAGACTAAATAGACTGGGTCTGTACTCGTTGGAGTTTAGAAGGATGAGGGGGGATGTTATAGAGATGTATAAGATAATGAAAGGGATGGATAGGGTAGAGGTAGAGAGATTCTTCCCGCTTAGAAAGGATAGCAGCACTAGAGGGCCCAGCCTCAAGATAAGTGGGGGGGGAGCAGTTTAGATCGGAGTTGAGGAGGAACTTCTTCACTCAAAGGGTGGTGAATCTCTGGAATTCTCTGCCCGTTGAAGTGTTGGAGGCTACCTCGCTAAATATATTTAAGTCACGGGTAGATAGGTTTTTGACAGACAAGGGAATTAAGGGTTATGGGGAGAAAGCAGGAAAGTGGAACTGATCCACTTCAGATCAGCCATGATCTTATCGAATGACGGAGCAGGCTCGAAGGGCTAGATGGCCCACTCCTGCTCCTATTTCTTATGTTCTGAGGAAACCCACACAGACACGAGGACAACCTGTAAACTCCACACGGATGGCCACCTAAGGCTGGAATTGAACCAGGCCCCTGGTGTTGTGAGGCAACAGTGTGCCACCATGCTTTGATTCATTTGGTTAAGTGGGACTGGGATTTTAACCAATTAGGGTTACCCATCACGTCTTTTAAAAACTAAACTCAGCAAGAGTCTTGATGATTGATTGTTTATACATTTTAGTTTCTGCTGTCTGTTTTCATAGAATCCCTACAGTGCAGAAGAAGACATTTGGCCTAACGAGTCTGCACCGTCACAGTATCTTACCGAGGCCCTCTTCCCCACCCTCTCCCTATAACCCATTTACCATGTCTAATCCAGTGGCACAGTGGTTAGCACTGCTACCTCACAGCGCCAGGGACCTGGGTTCGATTCCCGACTTGGGTCACTGTCAGTGTGGAATCTGCATGTTTTCCCTGTGTCTCTCTGGGTTTTCTCCGGTGCTCTGGTTTCCTCCCACAATCCGAAAGACGTGCTGGTCAGGTGCATCAGCCACGCTAAATTCTTCCTCAGTGTACCCAAACAGGCGCCGGAGTGTCGCGACAAGGGGATTTACACAGTAACTTCATTGCAGTGTTAATGTAAGCCTACTTGTGACACTAATAAGTAAACTTCAAACTAACCTATACATCTTGGGATACTAACGGGCAATTTAACATGGCCAATCCACCTAACTACACATCTTTGTTTTGATTTGATTGATTATTGTCACATGTATTAACATACAGTGAAAAATGTTGTTTCTTACATGCTATAGAGACAAAATATACTGTTCAGAGAGAAGAAAACACGGGAGTGCAGAATATAGTGTTACGGTTGTTATGTATTGTAAAAGCAGGACCAGAATCGAGGAAATTGTTAGAAATCACCTTGTGGAAAGGTGAAGCTGGCTTGCTTACCACAAATTCAGAGCTAATTTGAGAACAATGTTCATTTAATCCTGAAATACCATACTGAAACCAAATTTTGAAGCAAATAATATGGAATCAATCTTCACAAGAGCAAGTGAAATTTAGGCTATAAGCTGGGCTGTAAAATTTGGCTCAGGCCACCCAAAAATTGTTGTTTCATATATTATTGATTCATTGTTTGATTTTTCTACTGTGATACGTGTTTTGATTTTAGAACAAGCACTTGAAACAGCATCCATTTAGGCATTGCCGCTTTCTTTTTAAGAGGTTACGGCCTTTCCACAAAACATTTACAGTGCTGCATACTGCGAAATCGATGCACTGTGTATATCAAAAGACTTTATTATTGTGTTGCAGTTTTCAGAATATTTATTTGCTGTAGTTTGGCGCGAGCCAGAGTTTGAGCTACCAGCACGCTGTCAGCTGTCAAATGTTAGAAGCGAAGTTGAAATTTTTAAGAGCATAACCAAGGAACAAAGCCATAAATATGTGTAATTCCAATAGCTTTCACACTCCCCTGTTCTATCTGGGCTGTGTTTGCCTCCCAAAATCATTCCCCCACCCCCTCCGGAGGTTTGTTCTCAATAAAGTAAAAGTTGGAACGGGTATTTGGCAGCAGGAAGTGGAGAAGGGTTGGGGGAAATGGGACTTTTAATTACCATTGGTGACCAGAGAGGCAGCAGAACTGCGGCTGTGGTTCAGCAATGCAAAAAGAAAAGGCAAACTCAGCCAGAAGCACCAAGGCTGAAATCTTGTTCCTGAAAAGCATAAGTGAGAAAGGAAAAGGTATTAAAATAACAAGGCAAACGGGAATCCGAGTGTCGCAGGAATCCATTAGTGTCAAAAAAACAAACTTAAGTTCCTGGCACACAGACAGATGAACACGACTATTTTATTAAGGAACTCCAGAAATTTATCTCTCAAACTGTTCAACAGAAAATCTGGTAATAAAATTCATTGTTTCAAATATCCTTGCATATGAAGTCAGGGAAAATTGTCTGAGTTCCCAGGATATTCTTGGATCACTGCATATGATGTAGTCATAAATGTCTACCCAAGTACATAATGAAGGGAAGGGATCCCATATTCTCAAATTGTTAACCTGACTACCCCTGTTAAATTATGTGGATTTTCTCTATCCCTGTTCATGGAAAATGGTTGTTGCTGAATAATTTTTAGATGCGAGACATTAGGAAAAACATTACGAGTGAGAGTTATAAAATCAAGAAGGATATGACGTGTTCCAAACCCATTAAAAACATTGTCTTGGATGCTAAGAAGCAAATTATAATACGTGTCTTTTTAAACCAAAGTGTGTGAAATAACTTTACCGTTTATAGTGCCTTTCTCATTGTCAGGAAGTCTCGAATATTTCACAGCTAAGATGGCTTCAGCTTGACAGTAGCATATCTAACAATGCAATAACTAATGTTTTAACAGAATGAAATGTCTCAAGGCACTTTACACCAAGCTGCATAAGATGATATTGGGCCTGAACATCCCCAGAATGGCAACCAGTGTCAGATTGCCATTCCACTCCTAATTTGTCAACCTTTTTTTCCCATCCTGTCTTGACTGACCTTCTGACTCAGGCCGGGAGCAATCTTGACCAAAGAGGTAGGCTTTATGGAGCATCATGTTGGGAGTAAGAGTGGTAAAGAGGCATGGTGGTTTAAGGAGGGAATTCCAGAGCTTAGAACGGAGCTGTTGAGGCATGGCTGTCAAGGGCTGTGTGATTAACATGAAGGATTTGTGAAAGGTTGAAATTGGAGGAGCTCAGCCATGTTGGTGGGTTGAGAGGGTGGGGAAGGTTGCTGGGTTCAATGTAAGGAGGGATTTGAAAACAAGGATGAGCATTTTAAAATAGAGGCAGTGCTTATAGGGATAGCAGTGTAGGTTAGCAAGCACAGGGGTGATGGATGAACAGGACTTGGTGCAAGTTAGGATATGGTAGTAGAGCTCTGGGCAGAGCTTATGTTTATGGAGAGTGAAGGTGGGAGCAGGGGCCGAGAAGGCATTAGAATAGTCAAAGGGATGGATGAGAGTAGCATACCCTCACTATTACAGTAACATGTCAGCCTGCATTGATTTGCACCTTTTCTTGGATAGTCCCTAGGGATTGTTCTTATTTCTTTCTTTCTTACGTGAATTACTTGCTTCCACTTCTGTTGAATGGGTTCTGAGTTGGCTCACGTGTATCTAAAGCCCTATCTATAGACTCTGCTGCTTATGGGGCAGGTGGTATTTGAAGGCCTGTGTAAACGGGCTGATTTGGTTTGCGTACACTCTGTGACACCCCAATTTTGTCTCTATGCGTTCTTGGCAAAGTCTGTCGAGTGTTCAGTACTTCCTGAATGAGCTGCCTTCGTTTGCAGTCACAAGCCAAGTTTCCCTCAACTTGGCAGGTGTGTTTCACCTTTTCAGGAGTGTCCTGCCTCTTTAGGAATCTGCTGCTACAACTGAGTTCCAAGTCGAGCATTTGCTTTGCGGGCGTGGTGGCAGGCATGCTAACCACATGTTCTGCCAAGCAGGCAAATCCAAATATGAGTTTGAACATGTATTCTTTTGACTCCATGGTGCAAGTGTTACCAAGTGAGGCAAGCTGACACAAGTGAGTATTTATTCTGCACGTGCCTATATTAATGCCTTTCTTTTCAGCCAAATAAAGTGTGCTTCCTCCCTCATCATGTGGGAGTACTAGTATTATCAAAATACTGTTTGGTTTTTTTCCTTATTTAGGCCATTGCAACTATTTGTCATTTCTAAAATTCCTCTCTTTGTGTTTTGTGGCATCAGTTTGGATTTTTTAAGGAACTTGTTAGCTAGCTTCCTGAGAGTGAAATTTGGCATTAAATTTGGACTCCCTTTTTGAAAATGGACCAAATGCCCTGAAACCAGTTTGTGTTTCTTTGCTGGTATATCATTACATTTTGACTGTACATATGTCTATACCCAGATTTCAAACATGTCTTAAGTTGCTGTAAATTAACTGATCTGTGGTGAGGAGGAAGTGAAGTGTGGCCTCGATATAAAGAGGCTGGACAGGAAAATCGAAAATGTCTGCTCCTGCTGTGGCTGATTTTATGATCTGGTGATGGAAACTCAAATTTGTGTGTGGGTGAGTGAGTGAAAATGTGTGTGAGGGGCACAGATTCTCTGGAAGCATGCAGACACTCAAGCCAATCCTTATTGCTAGTCGCTGTTGGCAATAGCAATGTCTTCCTGCTGCATCCTTACCATAGAGGACTGTAAGTCTCACTGCATTGCCCTTACTCAGACAAAATTGGATAGTAGGGGTAATTAGACAACACTAATAATGGAACAAATGACCTCCTCCTGTGCTTGTCATTCTCTGTGACATAGGATGACATTTTGGATGAGGTTTGTACTCCTTCCACAGAGTCTTAAATAGCATTAAAGTAGCCCTCAGCGCTGAGAGTAGATAATCCAAGGGAAAATTAGCAGAGAGGTTGACAGACTCATATTTCCAGGATCGCAGTGCGAGTCCCAATGTGCTGTGCCTCTGATCAAGCAGGCTACCAGTAGAACTTTCCCAAAATAAGTCTGAAGGTCATATCTTGGCCATCCTCTCTCAGTTGGTTTCAGTGGTACTGGATGTGGGAGTGCCCTCTTCATTGATCATAGTGTAATATTGATGAGATTAAAATAGTCACTCTCAGCATCCACACTTCTCTTTCTGCGCTTTCCTTGTCTTCAGTTTCTTCCCTCTTTCCCCTCATGCTGCTCTATTTGTGGCAGTAATACAATCAGCCTTGGCTACATACACTGAAACTATCCTGTAAAAGTTCCTTCCCAAACTACTTTGCTACTTCCCTTAGGAAAGGATGCGGACAGCTAAGTTTTAGAAAACCTAAATTATACAGAAGGTGGAGGAGGATGGGATCTGGGACCCTGGTAATGCTAAGGACCGTGCCACCAAATGGGTCTATTTATGCTTCCCTGAACTTCTTCCTGGCCTTCCTCCTTAAACCTCATCAACATCTCTAACTTTTCCTTCTGCATCTAGATTAGTCACCTCAATTATTCCTTATAGTTGAGATTATGGCTGGCGCAGTGGTTAGCGCTGCTGCCTCAGCACCAGGGACTCGGGTTCAATTCTAGTCTTGGCTGACTGTGAGGAGCTTGTACGTTCTCCCTGCAGCTGGAGTACTGTGTGCAGTTTTGGGCGCCGCACCTGCGCAAGGATATTTTGGCCCTGGAGGGAGTGCAGAGGAGGTTTACTAGGCTGATACCGGAGTTGAGGGGGTTGAGCTATGAGGAGAGGCTGAATAAACTGGGCTTGTACTCGTTAGAGTTTAGAAGAATGAGGGGAGATCTCATTGAGACGTATAAGATGATGAATGGGATGGATAGGATAGAGGTGGAAAGACTCTTCCCGCTCAAAAAAGACAGTAGGACTAGGGGGCACAGCCTCAAGATAAAGGGGGGGCGGTTCAGAACGGAGTTGAGGAAGAACTTCTTCACTCAAAGGGTGGTGAATCTCTGGAATTCTCTGCCCGTTGAAGTGGTGGAGGCTGCCTCGCTAAATATTTTTAAGAAGCGGGTTGATGGGTTTTTGATAAGAGAGGGGATTAAGGGTTATGGGGAGAGGGCGGGAAAGTGGAACTGAGCCACGACAGATCAGCCATGATCTTATTGAATGGCGGGGCAGGCTCGAAGGGCCAGATGGCCTACTCCTGCTCCTATTTCTTATGTTCTTATGTTCTTATGTGGGTTTCCACCAGCTGCTCTGACTTCCTCCCATAATCCAAAGATGTGCAAGTTAGGTAGATTGGCCATGCTAAATTGCCCCTTAGTGTCAGGAGGATTAACAAAGTAAATAGTTGGGATTACAGGAAGAGGGCCTGGGTGGGATTGTTGTCGGCACAGAATCAATGGGCCAAATAGTCCCCTTCTGCACTGTAGGGACTCTATGATTTCCACATTTTAACCACTCTTTGGGGATAAAGGTTGCTTCTGAATTCTCTGTTGGATTTATTAGTGACTATTTTGTATTTGTGGCCATTAGTTCTGGTTTCTCTGGCAAGTGGAACCATCTCTATATTGATCCTATCAAACCCTTTTGTAATCTTGAAGCCCTCCATCTGGTTATCCCTCAACTTAGACTTTCTAATGCAAAGGGCTTCAACCAGTTCAAGCTTTCCTAATAGGGATAACCTCTCAGTTCTGATACCATGTCAGTAAATCTTTTTTTTGCATTTTGCATGTTCTCCCGTGACTCTATCGGAGATGCCAAGAGACTGTGTCTACGTTATTGAAGGACTTTCAGATATCCAAATATATTACATTCATTGCATTTGTTCTCTTATCCAAACTTTCTATTACTTTTTTGAAGAATTCAATAATGTTGGTCAAGCATGACCTTTCTTTTTACAATCTATGCTGGCTACTCTTTTTATATTTTCAGTTTTTAGACGTTTTTCTGTTGCATCTTTGATTAAGGATTCCATTATCTTTCCTACCACCATTAGTAACTCAATTGGCCTAAAGTCCCCTGGACTTGTTTTATTGCCCTTTTTAAATGTAGGAATCACATTAGTTATCTGTCTTTCTTCTGCCATTGTTTATTTTCCCTCATGAATTTTTTATATGTGTAATAAGTGCTATTTCTTCCCAAACTTTTTTTAATGTGTAGGCATGCAACCAAACTAGACCAGGGTTCCATGTGTTTGATTAGTTTGTTAATCAACCTCCTGATTTCTACCTTAAATGTCTTCACCTTTTTTTTTTGTTGCTGCCTTCACCTGACGTCTTACTCAGCCTCAGACAGTGATAAGGTAGCGCAGTGGAATCAGTGGCGAGGACACGTGTTTTCATGTGTTTTGGTAACAGAATTTGTTTTCACTGAATGCAGCGAATTCTGAGAGCACAGATTGACAAAAAAGTTGCCTAATTTTCTCTGGATTGTGTTTCTGAAGCAATGAATAGTTCTACTTTATTTTGGAGAGAGTGTTTTGAGTTTGTAACTATCCTTTTGCTAGTCCTGAGCTTGAAGGGCCTTGTGTCCGAGCACTCTGTCTTATTTAATGAGAAGTCTCATAACACCAGGTTAAAGTCCAACAGGCGATGAAGGAGCAGCACTCCGAAAGCTAGTGGCTTGTGCTACCAGGTAAACTTGTTAGACTTTAACCTGGTGTTGTGGGACTTCTTACTGTGTTTACTCCAGTCCAACTCTGGCATCTTCACATCAAGTCTTATTTAATGTCAACTGGGTACTCGTCAACTAAAACACTGCCGTATTGCTGTCTGGGTGTGGTTAAGCAACAAAATTGTAGCTAACCAAAGCTGTTTTGTACTCTTTTATTTGGGTCTTCACTGAAGAAATGAGGAAAAGAAGATGTGTTTTTGAAATCTGAATTTTTTTAGGTGCATCTGGGGTGCGCTGCATTTTGAATTGCAAGTTTCACTGTGGTGAGGCGTTGCTTCTTGCTTTCTTGCTCCTTTTTCTTCTCTGTATGATTTTGTCTGTCTAATTAGGCCTTGTTTGCCTTTCTTTGTGATTTTACTGTTATTTACAAGCTTCTCCAATTAGTAGTTAAACTATGCAAGCCAGACAGGTCTGGGTCCAAAGCCCAGTAGCATGAAGTTACTAATATGTGAAGCTTAGATGTGATAATTTGGGAATACTGAAGCCATTGTTTATGATCCCCGCGCCAAACTCGGTTAACTAGCTACCAACCCTATCCTTCTCCTTGGCAACAGTTTGAGATTAAGTCAATCTCGATCTCGCATTTGAATCTGAGATGAGCTTTCAGCCTCCTTTTTGTGCCATCACCACCTATTTCCCTCTGTCTCAGCTCATCTGCTGCTCAAATCCACGTTCGTGCCTTTGCTGCCTCTGATCCTAACTATTCTGACACACGCTTGGCTGATCTCCCACATTCTACCCATTTGGTCATCCAAATGTGTGCTGTCAGAATCCTAATTCGCAGTAAGTCCCATTCTCTCTCACCCCTGTGCTCTTTGACTGACATTGAAACAATTTATTGATTTTAAAATTCTCATCCTTGTTTTCATACCCCATGGTGTTGCCTCTTCCTATCTTTGTAATCTCCTCCAGCTCCACAACTGTCTGAGAAATCTGTACTCTAATTCTGCCCTCTTGCGCACCCACAATTTCAATTGCTGCACCACTGGTAGCCATGTCTTTGGGTTACCTAGGCCCCAAGCTTTGGGATACTCTTCTTATATTTCTTCACCTCTCTACCTCATTTTTCTGCTTTAAGACACTCCCAAAGACTTTTTTTTAACCAGGTTTCAGTCATCTGATCTAACTTCTGAACTCCCCAGCATCGTTTTGGGGGCTATCCCAAAGATGCACTGGGGAAATCCTCCTTAGAGGTTAACAGGTAAGGTTTTCATGGCAACTGCCCAGAAGTGCAAACTTCCCCAGGGCAGCTCCCTCTACTGGGAACCATCCAAAAAATGTGATTCTAAAATTACAAACCTCAGAAGATTCCAACTGGGTCACACCAATAATTAACCCGAAGAAATAGATCAACCCCATACAGTATTCCCCCCAGTCACTGATTCCTGAGGCTGACTAGGCCCAACCCCACCCTGACCTCTGATTTACTTTTTCAAAAATCCCCCTCCTCTGATCTTCGTTTTCTCTCGATCTACCTTATCCCTGGCCTGTCAAAGATTGTTAAATTTCAACAGACCTTTAAACTTACCTGGTTTATGGCAGCGAGTGCCAAAAAAGCAGGGGATGGCCTTCTTCCCTAACTCATTTGATATTTGGCCTCAGGGATGCGTTGCACTGCCTGGTTCTTGCCTGGCCTGAGTCAGAAGATTGAACAAGACAGTCTCAGAAAAATAAATCATGAAACAACTGAGCACAGGGTGACCACTCGACATTGATTGTCACTCCAAGGAAGCTCGCACTTGTATGACTCGGTGTCATAACTCTATTTTATAATGATCCTATGAAGCTTCTTGGAGCATTTTATTACAATAAAGGTACGAAGAAAATACAGTTTGTTATTGGGGTTGTTTTGAATGGCTAACATCATCGCCAGTGGGTGGAAGAGAAAACTTAGGAAAAGTACAGGAGCAGGAAGGAGATGGCTGGTATACAGTAACTCTTCTTTAGCTTTTGTATTGGGTTCTTGGTAAGCATCGGTGGGAGCTCCATAGAGAGCAGGTAACTCATTTCCATTTGTTCTTGCCAGGTGCAAGAATTGGCATTACGATGATCACCTGCTTACATCCAGTGTTATTATCGTCTTCCATAACGAAGGATGGTCAACCCTCATGCGGACTGTCCACAGTGTGATCAAGAGAACACCCAAAAAGTATCTGGCAGAAATAGTTATGATTGATGACTACAGTAACAAAGGTAAGAATTTACATCCTAAGCAGAGGAATCACCTATGTAAGACTTTCTGCTTCACTATATTGTCTCCTCCTTTAAAACACTCCTTAAAACCTACCCCTTTCCATCTTTTTGTCACCTGCCCTAATAGCTCCTTACCTGCCTCAATGTCAAATTTAATCCAATAATTCTCCAGTGAAACAGTTTGATAAGCTTTACTATGTTACACTGTTGGATAAATGTAGAGTGTGATTACTCAAATGCTGCTTTTTCTGAGCAGAGTTTAACAGTCCTACACAAAAACACTTGTTCTACAGTATAACACATATAATGTACTAAATTCTGCAGTGTATTTCCCCTTTTTTTGAGTCGATTTTCTCTCTTTACTCTTTCCAAATGCTCCCTTTCCACCTTGGAATTTGTGCCATCCAGCAATGTTTAACAAACAAGTTATTAGGCTTTTAGCAACCCACAAGAGGGCATCCTTTCCCAAGCCTGTCATTGATGCTGAGGCTGCTTTATACTTACTTTGATGGCATCTGTTGTGATTCTGTGCAAGCACCGCAACATTAGACTTCCAATTTCTGAAAGACTGCAAATGAATCCCAGGTTTCAAATTGTGGGTTTCTGAGCTTGCCGGGTGCCTAAACCAAACCTCAACACATTTCTGTAGTCACTCTGCGCTGTCAGCTCTCGGAAGTCATGCACTGCAAAACTAACAAATTATAATTAATTGCAAAACACAGTTTGATGAGACATGTCCCCTCCCACTTTGACAACAAAAGAAGTATAAAGCATGAGTGTGCATTGGCACAATGGTTTGATGCACCGTCACAAGTAACGAAATAGAAATGGGAAATTTGAATTTTAGGGAAGGCAGTCTTGATTTCTGGAGTTCTCAAATTGATCACAATGAAGGCTTTGCATTAATAGAGTTTCCTCCTTATAGCTAGTTGGAGTCGCATGGTGCATTTGTCGAGGATTTTCCCAGGTTGTTTGTATAGTTTGGGCATATTGATACTTTCATCTCTTTGGAAAAGGAATTGAATTTAGCCAACAAAGAATTGTAAAAAGAAAATTGGTACATGGTGATGGGTATTATATAAGTGTATATTTATATATAATTATGTTTATTATATATTTGTATATTATTCTGCATTGTCCATTAAACTATACATTGTACTTAAATGACTGTGAAATGCTTTTGAGATGTCCTGAAGTTTTGGAAGATGCAATATGAGTGCAAGTTCTATTACTGGCTGTCTAAACAGGGTTTATATTCTCCGCAGCCTAGGAGAATGAGAGGTGATCTAAAGGAAGCATTGAAAATTTTGAAGGGGCTTCATAGGGTGGATAGTGAGAGATTGTTTCTGTTGGCCAGGGAATCGAAAACATTGGGGGCACTTTCTTGGGGTATGGAGCGGATCATTTAAGACCGAGATGCAGAGAAATTGAGTCATCTGAACAGTTCATAAAGTTTTGGAATTCCCTACCACAGAGGGTTGTGGATGCTGCATCACCCAAACACACTTAAGGTAGTTATTACTTGGATAGTCAGATTTTTGGTGTCTCGAGGAATTAAAGGATATGGGGAGCATGCAGGAAAATGGAATGAAAGGCCAAGGTCAGCCATGTGAGCTACTGCTGCTGTTTCTTGTGTTCTTTGCACAATTATTAATGAAGTTGCTGCCACCATCAGCTTTGAAAAAGCTACGTGCACTTCTCCTTTGTATCCAAAATGTTTTTTTCACATCTTAAATTTACTATTGAAAATGTGAATAAATTGTTCCACAATCTTGACCAGCAGTTAGAATTCACAATCCTTGTGGGGAGAAAAATCCCATCTTCACATTGAGGCTGCCCTCCAATGTGTTATATGGCACTACCACCTCACTAAATGGGAAAAATTTCAAACAGATCTAGCAATTCAAAACTGGACATCTATGCGGCACTGTGGACCATCAGCAGCAGCAGAGTTGTACTCAATTGTTGCCAACAAGTTGTAACCAGTGGTGTGCCACGGGGTTCGCTCCTCAGGTCCCAACTATTTAGAGTCTATATTAATGACTTGGATGCAGGGATAGAATGTTCGACGGCCAAATTCCCACCTAAAATAGGTGGGAAACAAGTTGCAGTGAGGACATAAATTTACAAATGGATGTGGTTAGGTTAGGTGAGAGGTGAAAATGAGGCAGATGGAGTTTAACATGGATAAGTGTAAGATTGGTCATTTTGGTCAGAAGAATAAAAAGGCAACTTATTATGTAAATGGAGAGGAACTTCAAAATGCTTCAGTGCAGATGGATCCAGGTGTCCTTGTGCACTAATTGCAGAAAGTTAGTATGTAGATGCAGCAGGTAGTAAGGAAGGGAAATGGAATTTTGGCATTCATTGCAAATGGAAAAGGGTATAAAAGTAAGGATATGCTATTGCAACTTAGAGGCATTGGTGAAAACTGTATCTGATGTGCTGCGCAGTTTTTATCCCCTTGAGGAAGGATTTAAATGCATTAGAGGCAGTTTAGGGAAGGTTCACTCGTGATTCCAGAACGAAGGACTGGTCTTGTGAAGAGAAAATTAGCTGTTTCAGCTGAGACTCAGTGGAGTTTAGAAGAAGGAGAGGTGATCTAATTGAGGCATATAAGATGCTAAAGGGGATTGACAAGCAGGTGTAGAGTGGATATTTCCTCCTTTGTTGGACATTCTAGAATGAGAGGTCCTAGTTTTAAACTAGGAATTTAAAAAGATTTCAAAAGAAATAAGGCAGATATAAAAAGAAATGAAGAGGCAGGTATAAAAGGAAATGAGGAGGCATTTCTTAACTTGGAAGGTTCCGTAAATCCGTGGAACACTCTACCCCAGCATGCTGGAACACTAAACAAATTTAAGGAGGCAATCAATAGGTTTTTAATTTAGTAGCAGAACGAAGAGCTATGGGAAGCAGGTAGGAAAATGGAGATGAGACCGAGATGAGATCAGCCATGATTGTACTAAATCATGCAGGCTCAAGATGCTGAATTGCCTACTCCTAATCCTAATTCTTATGTTACCGTGGTCTGTAACCTCGTGGCCCGGCATATCCCCCACTCTACCATTACCACCAACCCAGGGTATCAACCCTGGTTGAAAGAAGAAGCCAGGAGGGCATGCCACGAGCAGCACCAGGCACACCTAAAAATGAGATGCCAACCTGGTGAAGCTGCAATTCAGGATGACTTGCTTGCCATGCAGCATCAGATTAAGAGAACTAAGCGATCCCACAACCAATTGATCAGATCTAAGCTCTGAATTAAAGCACTAGATGCTGTAATAACCCTACTGTAGGGCCATAAGGGCATTGATGCTAACAATATTCCAATAATAGTACAGAAGGCTTGTGCTCCAGAACTTGCTGTGCTCCTTGCCAAGCTATTGCATTACAACTACAACAGTGGCATCTACTTGGCAATGTGCAAAATTGCCCAAGTATGTCCTGTGCACAAAAAGCAGGACAAATCTAAGCTAGCCGCTTACTGCCCCACCAATTCATTATTGATCATCAGTTAGTAATGGAAGGAGTTATCAAAAGTGTTGTTAAGCAGCATTTGCTTAGCAATAACCTGATCATTGATGCTCAGTTTTGGTTCCTTTGCTTTAACTTGATGTTGGCACCATGTCTGGGGCAGCATTTGTTGCCCATCCCTAATTGCCCTTAAACAAAGTGACTTGCTTAACCATCTCGGAGGGCATTTAAGAATCAGCCACATTGCAGTGGATCTGGAGTCACATAGAGGCCAGACCAAGTAAGGATGGCAGATTTCCTTCTCTAAAGGACTTTAATTTATCAGATGGGTTTTTACAACAACAGTAATGAGTTCATGGACACCATTAGACCTTTATGGAATTCAAATTTCACCATCTGCCATAGTGGAGCTCCAGAATATTACCATGGGATTCTAAATTACCAGTCCAGTGATAATATCACTATGCCACTGCTCCTGACCCCTCTCAAATTGGACAAAGGAGTTGAACTTAAGAGATGAGGTGAGAGTTAGTGTCCTTGACAGCAAGGGAGCATTTGCCTGAGTACAGCACCAAGGAGCCCTAGCAGAACTGGAACCGACAGGAATCTTACCTGTCGGTAATGTTTTACTGTTACTGATTTCCCATCCTATCCCCGTAACCCTGCACCTTTCCCATGGCTAGTCTATCTAACCAACACATCTTGGGACACTAAGGGACAATTTAGCACGGCCAATCCATCAAATCTGCACATTTTTAGACATTTTAGGAAGAAACCGGAGCACCCGGAAGAAACCCATGCAGATACGGGGAGAACATGCAAACTCCACACAGTCACCCAAAGCCAGAATCGAACCCGAGTCACTGGCACTGTGTTGACCATGGTGCCACCGTGTCGCATGCATATTGATGCATGTACTGAATTTTTTTTCTTAATCTTCCTTGCAAATCTTTTCCGAGAATGTAAATATGGTCCAAATAGATGGCAGATAAATCACTCAGCAAGAGGCTAGTGGCAGATGGTTCTTGTTTTTTCCCTGTTGCTTTGTCACTTGAAGCTATTGACATAGTTTCACATTTAATCCATTTTTAAAAAATTATTCCACTCCAAAAAATGACGAGAGGTAAAATAAACCTTGAATGCTCTGTGCATTGGGATTGTTCTTAACCTATGACTTTTACTTTAAACACTGTAGAGAATGTCCCTGGCTCCAAGCAAATTTTGTTGATTTGTTCTCTTTGCTGCTTCATCTCCAGCACATTTAAAGGAGAGGTTGGACGACTATCTGAAACAGTGGAATGGGTTAGTCAAGGTATTTCGAAATGAAAGAAGAGAAGGATTAATTCAAGCAAGAAGTATCGGTGCTCATAAAGCAAAACTTGGACAGGTAGAGTAAAATTAGAATTCTTATTCAAAATCGATATGAATAATCTTTGGTGGTACACATCTTGAATATTGCCTTACGAAAATGGTAATTTTCATCTTGCACTTGTCAGGACATTTGCAAGAATAAAATGTAAGGGAAATCAACTCATTTATACAGTACGAAAAGAAAGCGTTGATTGATCAGTAAGAGGGCTCTGATTGGTGGAGGCATTGTCATGGAGAATGCACCAGTTGATGGTGACTGACAGTTAGCTGCCAAGCATTGTTTGAAATTTAAATTGAGGGAGCTTGACGCTGGGAATGATGATCTGGCCCTATTTGCGGTGGGCATCACAGCAGGCTGGAGTGGAAAATATCAGGAGAAAGCCAAAAATTGGTTTTACTTCATTGCAAAACCAGGTCTCAATTGTGTGCTCAAGCTGCCCTTGGTAGGCTGTGTTTTCTTCCACATGTGGGGATGTCACTTTAATACATTTGCATCTCATTATAAACCCTGGTTAGCAGATCCCTGATGTGGAGATGCCGGCGTTGGACTGGGGTAAACACAAGGAGTCTCATAACAACAGGTTAAAGTCCAACACCACAACAGAAAGTTTGGGGCTTTAATCTGGTGTTGTGAGACTTCTCACTGTGTTTGCACCAGATTCATCCCCCTTCCCCCACCCCAGATCATCTAGGCATTTTGCCGTCCAATTAGGACAACATGTTTCACAACAGCATATATAATAGCAACCTGTTTGCAACACGAAGTTCTCACAGGAATCAGTGCCAGACTTCGCAGACAGTGCCACATTGCTTTCTCACAGGCAAGTCCTTACCTACCAGACCAGTGAGACAGGAATGGCTTTCCAAAGATTGCAGGGTTAGGGCTGTTCTGGGGAAGTGGAGGACCTGGCCTCAAGCTGGAGTAGGGGTTGTAGGTAAAAGCTGTGGATGCTGGAATCTGAAACGAAAACAGAAAATGCTGTAAAATCTCTACAGGTCTGACAGCACCAACGGAGAGAGAATAGAGCCAGTGTTTTGTATCTGGATAACCCTTCGTCAGAGGGAAAGACAAATAAAATTGAGTGAGATTTATACTTTTAAGGGTGGAGGAGTGCAGTGTGTGTAATTGTCCAAGATGTCAGGGCAAAGAAAATGCAAATGGTGGTGACAAAGGCTGAGAAGGGTGCTAATAAATGTATTAAGAGATCAGAACATGTAAATGGCACAGCAGAGGTACATAGGGTCAAAAGACAGCCTGAGGAATGTGACAGGTAATCCTAGAGAGGTGGGGAGATTGTGGGGGGGGATGGAAAACGAGATATAGAAGTGGACAAATGAAACAATGGAAAAAGTTAAAATTTAAAATACATAAAATGCAAATAAAATAATAAAAGTGGATTAATGAGATAAAAAGAAATGACATAAGATAAATGGAGTGGAGGTGGAGAGAGAGAGTTCATGCTCTGAAGTTATTGTACTCAGTGTTCAGTTCGGGAGGCTTTAAAGTACCTAGTCTTGCCACACATCCCCTGGGAGGCTCCCACAGACCCCAGTCTGGGAACCCCTGTGCTAAATAATCTTCAGTATGTTAATAATTATGCTGACAACCAATTTAAAATTGTCAGTGAGGCTTGCAATATGGCCCATTTGTGTGTACTGGAGGCAATATGTATTAATTAACAGAGCCCTGTTCTTTGCGGACAAAAAGAGCATGTATGCACATTGCATCTGTTTCAGCTAAGCAACATAAATGACAGCCATTCACTGAGCAAGGCATTACCCTGAGGAATGAACCAATCACAGTCAAGCTGCCTGATTGAAATTTCAAACAATGTTTGGCACTTAATTGTCAGTCATCATCAACTGGTGCATTCTCCATGGCAACTCCTCTACTAATCAGAGTACACTTGCCAAAAAATCAGCACTCTTCTCATACAGTATAAATTTGTTGTTTTCCCTTGCAACGTGTTCTTGCAAATGTCCTGATGAGTGCAAGACAAAAAGCTTCAACAAAATAACTTTTCAGCCTACTATAAATTGATATTTTAATGGCTCTTGGTGCCATCTGCTGCTGTCATCACTGAGTGCAATTGTTTGAG
The DNA here is from genome assembly GCF_965287045.1 of Carcharhinus amblyrhynchos. Classification (NCBI taxonomy): domain Eukaryota; kingdom Metazoa; phylum Chordata; class Chondrichthyes; order Carcharhiniformes; family Carcharhinidae; genus Carcharhinus; species Carcharhinus amblyrhynchos. Next base: position 117,357,569 of record NC_137328.1, on the reverse strand, counting down.
GGATTCTTCAATTTAATGCTGCATACTGTGATTTCAGTATCTTTCCCTTAATTTACCATTAATACATAAGGTTTTACAAAAACTCGGAGCTAATATTTCAACAACCCAATTATACTGCACATGATTCAAAACATATCCCCCAAAAAACAGAGTCACACAAAAATATAAGATCATAAGATCAATGTACAAGAAGATTTAAACCCCTTTCAAGGCCTGTGGAAGCTTATTTCCCTTTGATTGGTAAACTTGAGGCTCATTTGTTCAGCTTCTGCAACAGGTCAGTTGGATACATAACTGGATTCTGAAAATTTGCATATTGATCATAGAATCCCTACAGTACTGAAGCAGGCCATTTGGCCCATCAAGCTACTCTGACTGTCCGAAAGAGCATCTTACCCAAGCTCTCTTCCCCGCCCTATCCCCATAACCCCACACATATACTGTAGCTGATCCGTCTAACCTACACACCTTGGGACGCTAAGGGGCAATTTAGCACAGCCATTCTACCTAACCTGCACATCTTTGGACTTGGGAGGAAACTGAAGCACCCTGAGGAAACCGACACAGACACAGAGAATATGCAAACTCCACACAGTCGCCCAAGGCTGGGATCAAAACCATATGTCTGACGCTGAGGCAACAATGCTAACCATTCTGCCACCATGCCGTCGCTGTCGCTGTATCATTTATTGGCGGCTGTTCTTTCAACCATCTAGGACATAGGCTTGGGAATTCCTTAACTAAACTTCCCTACTCTCTCTTTCCCTTTAACATGCTCTTTAAAATTTTGCTGTCTTTGCCCAAGCCTTTGGCATTATGCCAATATCTCTCTTTGGCTGTGTGTCAGTTTTTATCTGATTAGGCTCCCGTGAAGCACCTTAGGACCTTTTCATTACGCTAAAGGCATTGTACAAATGGAAGTTGTTACCTTGTTCAACTGTCAAAGCATTTGTTATTCCTGAGATGCTGGATTAAGATGGGGCTTTGTGAAAGCATTCAAACTATGCAGGCATCACCACTTGCAGAACGCTGCCTGTGTTTGGGAGTAAATTATTTCCAGTTGTTGAGTGGTCAAGAACATGGAACTGTAAGTACAAGAGGAAATGTCGGAGAGTTAGAGCTAAGGGCAGGAAAAGCTTCGTCACACATTTTTGAGGCTTCTATCTCAATAAGACCGTTAACAAACGGAGCTCTAGGGTAAGTTTCTTGAGTTCAAAAGTAGAACTATCATGTTAAACTTGTATAGACTCCTGCTTGGATTACAAGAGCACTGTGAACAGTTCTCCTTCTCTATCATGAAAATGTTAAGAGAGGATGCAAAAAATTTATACAATAATGACAGCAAAACTGAGTGATAATGCCAATTAGGATGGCTTAAACCTATCAGAAAAGTTTCATTGTGGATGGTTTTATGCCCTTTGGGAAGGAGAAGACAGAAGGCTTTAATGTTATGCAAAGGTTGGTAAACTTGGCATATTTATGGGATATAGGCATCGCTGGCTTGGTCAGCTTTGTATTGTCCATCCCTAATTGTTCTTCATATGGTAATATCTTGAATTGCTGCAGTCCCTGAGGTGGAGGTACAACTAATTACAGTGCTGTTAGGAAGAAAAGAATTACAGGATTTTGATCTAGCAACAATGAAAGAATGGCAATTTTTTCCAAGTTAGGATGGTGAATGACTTGGAGGAGAATCTCCAGGTGGTGATGTTGCCAGGTATCAGCCACTCTTGACCCTCTAGATGTAGTTGTGGGTTTGGCTAATGGTACCATAGGAGTTGATGAGTTCCTACAGTACAACAGTAGATCGTACACATCGCTGCCACTATTCGTCAGAGGTGGAGGGATTGAGTGTTTGTGGAAAGGGTGCCGATCAAGCAGGCTCCTTTGCTCCAGATGGTGCCGTGTTTCCCGAGTGTTGTTGGAGCTGCAAACATCCAAGCAAGTGGAGAGTATTTCATTACACTCCTGACTTCTGCCTTGTAGATATGTGGTCAGGCTTCAGGGGATCAGGAAGTGAGTTACTCAACACTGGATTCCTAGCTTTTGATTTGCACAGTGGCCACAGTATTTATATGCTAGTAGAGTTGAGTTTCTGATCAATGGTAATCCCCAAAATGTTGATACTGGGGGAATCAGCAGTGATAGTGCTGATGAATGTCAAGGGTCACTTGTGTGGCGTAACTGTTACTGGCTACTTGTCAGCCCAAGCCTGGATATAATCAGTCCCTGCGACACCCCCACCCAGACTGATTTCCCCCCCCCCCTTCCCCCTTGCCCCGCCGATCACAGATTCCTGGATGATAACATCCCAGACTTGCTAATTCCATTTAAACCTGGAGCTTCTGGCTTAGAAGCATGGATGCTACCCATTGCACCATAAAATCTCCTCCTTACTTTATAAATACTATGTGATATATTAGGTTGGCTTAGTAATTGAAGGGATATTGGAAAAATATATGAAGAACTGTTTGTTTAGGTGGAGGATAAACATTGATGTGAACTGGCTGAGATAAATACTCTGGTTCCACGGTATAGTTTCAACACATCTATAACATTTTAATCCATTCACTTTATCATTTTGCAATTATTTTTACATTGTGTGTGACTATCAAAAAATTCCATGTGACCTGAAAGTGTCCATTTAACTCTTTGTGATTGGTCTTTTTGTACTTTTGCCACTTGTTTGCAAATTAATATACATGTGTTAAAAATGTTATGCAGGTATTTATTTAAATAATTGTGCTTAAAAGCAGATGGGCCTGAATAGCCTTTAGTCATTATTTGTCGTCTTGTGTTCTGGGTCTGGCGACACTTAAATTTTTTAAAAATCTTACATGAGATGTGGGCATCACTGGCAAGGCCAGCATTTGTTGTGCACCCCAATTGCCTTGAACTGGGCAGCTTGCTAGGCCATTTCCGATGGCAGTTAAGATTCAACCATGTTGCAGATTACCTTCCCTAAAGGACACTAAATAAACCATATTATGGTCTTGATTCAATTAAAGCTTTATCCCTTTCATTTTTAGGTGCTGATATATCTGGATGCTCATTGTGAAGTTGGACCAAACTGGTATGCACCACTGGTTGCCCCCATTTCTGCAAACAGGTAAGGCAAGCTGTTTTATTTCAAGCTTGTTCAGTAAAGGCTAGAGGAGAAAGGGGCTCTGCATGAACATGCAATCACTTCTAATGGTTTAAATTAGTTTGAGGATTGTTATTTATTGGGATAATACAAGGTTATTTATTCAAATATGACAATACCAGGTTTACTTCCTCTCCAGCCCCATTTTGACCCTGGTTCAGCACAACAGATTTGAGAATGTATTGTTTATTTGTTTCTTGCTCAGGTATGTGCCTTCCACCCCCTGCTACATTGCCAAAGCATCCTTGCAGTTGCTGAGGTAATTGAAAGTGCTTAATTTTGCCAAGCAGCCCAGGATCACAAACAGTAAAGCCATGTGTCCTTTCCAGGCAAGCTGGTGAGCACTGCAAGTCCCAGGCTCTGACTATGAATGTGGTGTGTTACTATTAGCAATGAATTTAAGTGTGTTGTTCATGTCTTGCTACAGTGAAATCAATGAAAGCTATAAGCAAATATGCTTCCTATTAATGGATTGTAAATCAGCCCTGACACTGGGAGGCTCTGCAGTGAACATATTAAGAATCTTTTTTGGAAGACTGCATTAGAGAAATTGAATTGTGTGGCAGATGAAAAGGGATAAAATCATCAAGTTGGGAAAATAAAGACAGTAAAATATTCTGATAAACGTTAACAATCCAAGGGGGAGTAATTTAATGAAAAGCAGGGAATTTTCCCAGTGTCCTGGCCAACATTCTTCCAGTTACTAGCAGCACGTCACCAAATAAAATTGACTCCTGATTCACTAAATTGCGATATGAGAATCCTACCGTTTGCAGAATGAACACTGCATTTTGTCTAAATAAGATGCTGTATTTTAATGTAACCCATGCTCATTTGAGTGTTTTGAGACTTTTTTTTGTGTGATGACATTGAGTAAACATGCAAGTCTTTCTTTCCTGAACAGTTGGGTCATTGTGCTTACTCCTTCATCGGTGCAAAATGCCCCTTTGTATGTATTTATGTAAGTGACAGTGAGAGTTTAACCACACCTCTCGATATTAATGGCATTATTATCGCTGAATCATCAGAATTGGCATCCTGGGGTCACTATTGACCAGAAACTTAACTGGACAAGTCACATGTGTAATAATGGTTGTGAGAACAGGTCGGGGCTGGGTATTCTGTAGCAATGACTCCTCTCCAGATTCCCTAAAGCTTTCCTGCTACCTACAAGGTACAAGTCACAATTTTTTTGGAATGTTTTCCATGTCATGCCATTTTGCATCTGAAATATATTGCTGTTCCTTATTCATCACTGTGTCAATATCCTAAAGCTTCCTATCTAACAGCACTGTGGGAATACCTTTACTACATAGGCTGCAGCAGTTCAAAGAGGCAGCTCTCCACCATTCTCTTGAAGGCAATTTGGGATGAGCAATAAATGCTGGCCTAATCTCCAACACCAATATCCCATGAATGAACAAATTAAAACAAAAACAATTACGTTATGTCATTGGAGATGAGGATAGAAGGGTTTATGGGACAGGGATTTAAGGAGTTGGTTGGTAATGAGGAAAAGAAGTTGGGATTAGCTTTGCAATCTAGAATGATCCTGGCGTCATGAGCAGATTTAGCAGAGTAGCACAGGATCCAGTGATGCTTGATGTGGCCCAGCCAGATCTGGCAGGAAAGGCTAAATCAGTTGTACGTCATTATAGGTTCAAGCCTACATCTCTTGGACTTAATGGAATAAAGATAGTGACCATATCAGGGAGAATGACTAAGCTGGAAGAGGAGTCACGGGCAAGAATTGCTCACCTTGCCAGCAATGGCCCAATCCCATGAATGAATAGAACAAAAAATGCAGCTCACCAGCAACCTCTCAAAGGCAGTTAGTGATGAGTGATGAATGTTAGCCTTGCTAGCATGAATTAATCACACAAATAGGTATGATAGAGTCAGGATTATGGAGACATGGCTGCAGGATGAAAGGTGGAATAGTGTATGAGACTTCTGAGGAACATACAATTGACTGTAAAAGTTTCTATAGGTACATGAAGAGAAAAAGATTGGTGAAAACAAACGTAGGCTCCTTATAGTCAGAAACAGGAGAATTTATAATGGGGAACAAAGAAATGGCTAGCCAATTAAATGCATACTTTAATCCAATCTTCACAAAGAAGGACACATAATGTACCAGAAATGTTGGGGAATACACGGTTTAGTAAGAGGGAGCAACTGAAGAAAATCAGTATTAGTAGAGAAATGGTGTTGGAGAAATTAATGGGATTGAAGGCCAATAAATCCCCAGCACCTGATAATCTACATCCCAGAGTATTTAAGGAAGTGGCGCTAGAAATAGTGGATGCATTGGTGACCATCTTCCAAGGTTCTATAGACTATGGAACAGTTCCTACAGATTGGAGGGGATCTAATGTAACCATTCTATTTAAAAACTGAGATGGAGAGAAAACAAGGAATTACAGCCCAGTCAATCTAATGTCAGTAGTGGGGGAAATTCTAGAATCCATTATTAAAGATTTTATAGCAGAGCGCTTGGTAAATAGTGGTAGCATCAGAGTCAGCATGGATTTACGAAAGGAAAATCATGCATGACAAATCCACTGGAATTCTTCGAGGATGCAACTTATAGACTTGATGAGGGGAAGTCAGGGGATATGGTTTATTTGGACGTTCAGAAGACTTTTGGCAAAGTCACAAAAAAGAGATTAGCATGGAAGGTGAAAGCACATGGGATTGGAGTAGTGTATTGAGATGGATAGAAAACTGGTTGGCAGATAAGGAACAAAGAGTAGGAATAAAGGGGTCTTTTTCCAAATGGCAGGCAGTGACTAGTGGATCAGTGCTAGGACCCTGGTTATTCACAATACATATTAATGATTTAGACCAGGGAGCTAAATGCAATATCTCCAAATTTTCACAAAGCTGGGTGGGACGGTGAGCTATGAGGAGGGTGCAGAGATGCTTCAGTGTGATTTAGACAAGCTGAGTGAATGGACAAATATGTGGCAGATGCAGTATATTGTGGATAAATGTTAGGCTATCCATGGAAGTATAAAATTCTAACAAAACTAGACTGGATTGATGCAGAAAGGATATTCCTGATGGTCAGGAGTCCAGAACCAGGGGTCATAACCTAAGGGTAAAAGGCAAACCTCCTATGACTGGGGCAAAGAGCCATTTTTTCATCCACAGATTTCCTTCTATCCCACACCTCCTTACCTTTTTCATGAGCCTATCGTGGGGAACTTTATCAGACGCCTTACTAAAATCCATACGACATCAACTGCTCTACCTTCATCTACACACTTAGTTACCTCCTCAAAGAATTCAATCAAATTTGTGAAGCAGGACTTAATCCTCACGAAACCGTGCTAACTATCCTGGATTAAACTGCATCTTACCAAATGGTCATAAATCCTATCTCTCCGGACCACCGAAGTAAGACTAATTGGCCTATAATTACCAGGGTCATTCCTATTTCCTTTCTTGAAGAGAGGAACAACATTCGCCACTCTCCAGTCCTTTGGCACAATCCCCTGGACCGTGAGGACCCAAAGATCAAAGCTAAAGGCTCCACAATTTCATCCCTTGTCTCCCACAGAATCCTAGGATGTATCCCATCTGGCCCAGGGGACTCATCGACCCTCAGGTTTTTCAAAATTACTAATGCATCTTCCCTCAGAACCTCTATCTCCGCCATCCTATCAGCCTGTATCACGCACTCAGCCTCAATAGCATGGCCCTGTCCTTAGTGAATACCGAAGAAAAGTATTCATTCAACACCTCGCCTATCTCTTGTGACTCCATGCACAAGTTCCCACTTCTATCCTTGACTGGCCCTAACCTCACCTTGGTCATTCTTTTATTTCTCACATAAGAATAAAAAGCCTTGGGGTTTTCCTTTATCCGACCAGCCTAGGACTTCTCATGCCCCCTCCTAGCTCTCCTAAGCCTTTTCTTTAACTCATGGTGGAGCAGACATGAAGGGCAGAATGGCCTACTCCTCCTTGCTATGCAAATATCAGACAAATAAAAACAGTTTTGAAAGGCACATTAGTTTACACAAAATGCTTAAGTAATCAGGAGCTAGGTATGTCTGGCAATCAAAATCCTTGATGATTTAAATATTAATCCTTACAGGTATTGTTCAACATCACATGCATGGTGACTAAAGAGATAGAACTGCCTCGAGCATGTGTTTATTATTGGATGTCCACAACAGAAACTATCTTGCATGTAAAACAGCTCTTGTTTGTAGTTCTTGTACATGTAGTCCAGGTGGCTGCTGGCCCGCAGTCAAGAAGAATGCCACTAACTGGCCTCTAGCCTCCCCAGCTTCTGATTTTAAAAAAATTCAAATCTTGCATTGGTACAGTGTTGCATCATGTTGTCTTCAATATCTCAAAGCCCTTCACATGGTTAATTACTCTTGGGGCGAGATTTACCGGCCGTGCTTGCCCCAAGGCTGGAAATTCCCACCTGAGGTCAGTGGACCTTTGCATGGTCTGCCCCCGCCTGCTGCAATTCCCATGACAAGCGGTGTGGGAAAATCCCACCCTTAGAGCGCACTTAGCAAACTGAGCATCATCCAAGAACTGGTGGGAGAAATGTCGGTGGGACACCTGGGAGAAATCCCTGCCTTTCTTTGAACAATGCAGTAAGGCCTTTTAACGTTCACCTCAATTGGTACTTGGGATCTGGTTTAATGCCTCCATTGAATACTAGTTTTGATGGATATCAAAAACAGTTCTGTGCCAAAAGATTATTTCCACCCACAGGAATTGCACTGTTGGCCCTGACTCAATGGAAGCTGGATAGGACATTCCCCTTGTTGCCTATCTTTGACTAAAGTTTAGCTGCTGGCACCATTGATCTTTTTTTAAACTTCAGTATCCTTTGGCAGATTTTGAGTAACTCAAAGCTTCGCTATTCAAGCTGAGAATGCACTCCGAACGTTTAGACTGCTGTTCCGTGTAATTATACTTCAGTGTCTAAAACTAGATGAATCCCTGTCCTTCATCAAGTAGCAGTTTCTGGTCTCTAGTCACACACAAAACAGCACATTTGTTCTGCTTTACTATCTATGTAAGAATTGGTGCTGATGCAGAACTAGAAAACGTGGCAATATGCACAGAATAATCACTCAAGTTTTTTTGAATGGAGGGGGAGAGAAGTGCTGGAGGGGGAGAAAAGTGCTGGAGGGGACCCACAGCATTTATAGTAAGCATATTTTACAAAGGTAAGACATTATTTCATCAAAACCAGCAGTTCCTCAATTGCAGTGTCTGGCTTCCTGTAAAATATCAGTGTTATAGTTTTTGTTCTTTTGCATTACACTGACATCACTCCGTATTCATGTAACTGTCCAACATCAATTTTTCTTTTGCTCCAAACTCACCATTTTTACTTGAAAAGAAAGAATAGACGAGAGCTCCCCCCCTTTTCTATCATGCACATTCACATTGTGTTGCATAAAGGCTGTGCCACTGACGGAGACAATAACAATTGTTCTTGTAAATGTTTGGCCTTTTTTTTCTATATCTGCTCTGAAACTATTATAGCATTTTCCCTACTGTAGTGAAATAAATATATTAGCTTCCATTCACCCAAAAGTCTACATTTTTGAAATGCATTTCTAGCACTCTTAATGATTAATAATGCTCTTTTGCCTAGTATTGGGATCCCTGCCATTGCTCTGAGCTGCATGAATGGTGCGGGTTTACTCTTAATCAACTATTTGTCGTTGAAGTAACCCAAAGGAATCATTTTCCATGGAGCTAAGCTTCAATTCATCCCTTAATTATCATTTTGACCTATTGTAAAACCCCAAGAAATATGCCCCAAATTGTCCTTCAAGTGTAAGAATTCTTGTTAATCATAATGTGCCCTTCAGTTAACATGAAACATTCAAGTAAGTGTCAGTGTTAATACCCATTCTGAAACAATTACTGAGGGTACATATATGTATACATTTTAATATATATTTTGTGTATACACAAACGAGATGCTGCAATGCAAGTAATGAATCATGAAATTATATTCAGAATTAATTATTTACAACCAAATTAACATCTGCTAAAACAAAAGCATGCCATATGCAAACAGGCTAAATGTGGGGTGGAACCCTCTTGGCCAGAGTCTTATAGATCTGGTGGACAGCAGGTTGCACCTACTGGTCGTTGTTTAATTAACTGATCTTTGAAATTTTAGCAACATTGCCGCATTTAAAACATTATTATGTAAAAATAGTCTGGCTGAATGATGATGTAAGGGAGTCCAGACAAAATACAGCTTATGAGTTATTACTTCAGGCACCTAATCTTGATTGCCAGCAGAGTAACATGAATAGTAGTTATAGTTTTTAAATTTTTTGTTAAATGCCATCTATGGTAAAAGTTGCTCAGACTATGTCACACTTAGCGAATTGTTAAATGTGAAGGTTCAAAATGGTGACCATCTATTTTTGGTATCTATTGTGTTCTTGAATGTTTGTTTCAGAACGACATGCACAGTTCCCCTTATAGATTACATAGATGGTAATGACTTTACCATTGAACCACAGCAAGGTGGGGATCAGGATGGTTTTGCCAGAGGGGCCTGGGATTGGAGCTTGCTGTGGAAACGTGTACCATTAAACAGTCGTGAAAAGGCCAGAAGAAAGCATAAAACTGAGCCTTATCGGTAATTGCAGTTGAAATTTTCTATTGTTTATTGATTTACCTCTAAGTCCTATAATCTTTCTATTTTTCCCATGTATCCTGCTGCATCCTTCACCCTAATTCCAATAATATGTTGACGCATGGATCTTTGCCTACCCCTTCCGCCTCCGCCAACGATATTGCCGCAGAACCACATGTACTGTCCCACTCATAGATGTCATAAACGGAAATACTTACGAGATATCACCACAGGGGGGTGGTGACGAAGATGGTTTTGCTAGAGGAGCGTGGGACTGGAGCATGCTGTGGAAGCGTGTCCCTCTGTCCAAGCGGGAGAAGGAAAGGAGAAAACATAGAACTGAGCCATATTGGTAATCATTAGAACATTTAATAATTGCCACTTGTAAAAAAGAAATCTGCGCACTAATTCTGTATCCAGCTAATGTCCATTTGTGTTTTTGTTCTGTTTTTATATGTTAGACATTTCTCTTTTACCTGAAAAATCAGTGTTCACAATGAACTGAAAAGGCTGCACTCATATATTGCCAATTCTTTCCTCGCTTTAAACACAAGAACCTTTCCCTTTTCTCGCTTAATTTTCAAAACTTGTAAATCATATACGCCGCAAAGTGCTTGATGCCAAGTAAGGATCGACCAATAGTTCTTTTGTCAATTTTTGTGTGGAGGCTGTGTTCAAAGTATGACAAACCAGAAGTTCCAGTTTAGCACATAATGCAGTCGCTGAGGTACAGCTCATGCTTGTACACTGAGCTGCCATTCATTGCAGAGGGAGTATCTTAATCCCACACAGTTGGCCGCAATCGTCTTAACTTTTTCCAATTGTACAACTGGAGGAGGTAAAGCAGCATAGAATGTATTCAGTGATTGGAACATTTCTGTCAAATGTGCAGAGCTGAATATCTTGAAAGAAGATGAGTTTCAGAAGGGAAAAGCTGAGGGACTTGTAATTTTAAGCAGAGGACAATTTTATTTCTGTGTATGTGAAGTTTAGCATATCATTTCACTGCCGGGAATTTTTACTTCACACTCACTAGATCTTGGTGTCTGGTATGGTTTCGAGCCCCTCCTTTTATTAAGTGGGCAAATGGGTGAGTGCACTTAAGTAAGTAAACAAACGGCGTCTATTATTTCCCTATTGCTAAACCTGAGAAGAAGTTGGGTGGAAAGTTGGTTTGAATTACAGCAGTGTAAAATTACACAAAGCACTGGAGTTAGGGATACAGGGTTAACCCCTTCCAAATCGGTAAGAAGACCTCAATACCCAAACCTGTTCCCTGGTCTTAAACAAATACTGTGCTAAAGTGGAGCTAATTCAAGGATGTTTACTTACCATGAAACCAGCCATAATTTTTCATGACTCTTACAATATACTCTCACATTTTGACGCCCTTAAAATGCTGCCCCTGGGACTAAATGGAATGGATTAGAAAACTAGCGGAGAAAATTAACAGGCAGGATTTTAGCTGTAATGTAATGAAATTAAAATAATTTTTTTAGGCAATGGTAAACATATGGTCCCTGGAAATAACGAATAGGAGCTTACTATCGTGCTCTGGAAAAGCTGGTGACCTCAGCTCAGAAGTTTGCAGATGACTTCACAATATGCTGGTTGTTCAAATGATGAACGATGGAGATGAGCTGGATGGCGGTTGGGGTGCTGTTGTTGTGCCACAGAACCATAGAGTCCATATGGAAGCCATTCAGCCCATCGAGTTGGCACTGACTTTCCAAAAAAGCCTCTTACCCAGGCCCACTCTCCTGCCCTATCCCCATAACCACATGCCTTTACCATAGCTAATCCGCCTAACCTACACATCTGTGGACACTAAGGAGCAATGTAGTACAGACGATCCACCTAAGCTGGACTCTGGGAGAAAACCGAGGAAACGCACGCAGGTGTGGGGAGAATGTGCACTCTTCACACAGTTACCCAATGCCAGAATTGAACCCAGATCCCTGGAGCTCTGAGGCAGCAGTGCCAACCACTCTGCCGTTGCGCTGCCCATAGTTGGATTGTTGGGGAGGGATAATGGATAATTTGCAAGTGCATTTCAAGATTGATGGGCTATGTACTTAGGATATAAAGTCAGCAGAGGAGTTATAGAATTAATGGGAAAATACTAGCTCTAACTGATCAGGAAACGGCTCTTCAAGTCTCAAAGTTATCAAAATCATCAAGCTACAGTTTGGCTACTATCAAGTCAGATGATTTTATCAATGGAGTTATAGATTGAAAGAAGCCATTCTGCCACTATACTGTGCATTGTTAAGATTAGATCTTGACTAATGTCTATGATTCTTGAACCTTCACTACAGAAAGGAAGTAACTAAATTCAAAATGTGCAGAAACAGCTATGACTGGGGACTACAGAATAATGTCTTTGAGGATGCACCCAAGATGTTGGCGAGAAGGAGGTTGGAGCGCAGGAATGTAGAGGATATGTCAGAACTGTTTAATTTGGTACAGTATAACTGAAGAGAGACACAAAAAGGGCTGGATTTGGACTCTAAAAAAGCATAACTTTATTGAGGGTGGATAGTTTTGGGGTTAGTCTATAAAGAGAGGTGCTTAGGTCTTCTTAAACATCAAAGTGGACAAATATTTTCGAGGGAAACATCTAGACAGTAAAAACTGGTTTAGTTCTGGATCTGGCATTTTCTCTTTTGGCCACCATAACTTTGGCTTGCATTTTTACAGCAATTTTGAACCAAACAGGAATTAATTATTTTTTTTTGAGCTTGGTGTCTCCAATTACTTTTGTTCTATTATTTAATGTACCATAGCAAATACAGATTGCTGCAAGTCACCTTGTAGCAATAATGCTTTTTGTTGATGTACTCAGTATTAAATATTGGTCGATCCTTACAAAGCAATGTTACAAGTAATACTGCCTGATTCATCCTGTTTTGCAGGAAGTAAGATGCATTATAGAGTTCTACATGGAAAAATAAACCATTGACTAAAATAGTCTTGATTATGATTAACATATGCCTTTAATATCCAGTCATTCTTTAGACTTCAAATTTTATGTTGAGTAAGGCAAATTAAGGGGAGCCAAACGAGTAATCCAGTGGCCCAGGTTAATCTTCTGGGGACATGGTTTCAGGTCCCCCACACCAGCTGGTGAAATTTAAATTCAATTAATAAACCTGCTATGTAAAGCTGGTCTCAGTATTGGTGACCATGACAACTATCATCGATTGTTATGAAAACTTATCCGGTTCGTTAATGTCCACTGGGGAAGGAAATCTACCATCTCACGGTCTGGCTTAATTGTGACTCCAGGCCCACAGCAATAAAAGCATAAAAGATAAAAGCAGGAGTGACCACATTGCCCATTGAGCTCCCTCTGCTACTCAGTACAATCATGGCTGATCTTGATCTCCGGCTCCATTTTCTCATCCTCCCATATCGCTTAATTCCCTGAGAGGTAAAAGAAATCTATCACAGCTTTACATGTATTCAATAATGACGCATTCACAACCCTCTGGGGTGGAGAATTCCAAAGATTCACAACCCTTTGAATGAAGTTTTTACTTCTCTCAGTCCTAAATGATTGATCCCCTTGCCAAGAATGTGGCCCCATGTTTTTGATTCCCTGACCAGCAGAAACAATCTCTCAGCATCCAGTCTATACAGTCCTGTAAGAAATTTGTAGGTTTCAGTGAGATTGCCTCTCATACTTCTATTCTCCAGAGAATAGAAGTCCCATTTAACTCAGCCTCATCATAGAGCAACCCACTCATTCCAGTGACCAATTTAGTGAACTTTCTCCATATCACATACAGTGCAAGTATATCCTTTCCTGAATGTAAAGACCAAAACTGCACGCACACTATTCCAGATATAGTCTCACAAAATTCTTGTACAAGTGTAGCAAGATTTCTTTATTTTTGTATTCAATTCCTCATGCAATAATGGACAACAAGTCAATGTGGTTGATTTTTTTTAACTGCTCTAACAAATGACTTAGTTCATGGGCAATTAGGGCTGGACAATGAATCCTGGCCTTACTGGCAATGTCCACATCTCATGAAAGAAAAATAATCACATTTTCCTTTCCATTGTAGCAGTTAGGTCGTAAAGAATTTTTAAAAACAAAAATCTGAAACTTAGCAGCTGAAATTTCACTCTGATATTAGTATCTAGTTGTAATATACACTGGTTAATATCTTCAAAATAGGTGACAAAGGGATTTCTTTTGAATGCACAAGTACATTTGTTGCTAATATCCTGCAGCACTGTGTCAATCCACAATGATTTAGGGATTCTCCCTGCTTCATTGGAAAAACCCAGCATCTGAATGTCAGTGTTGTGGCCTGACCAGTGTATGTGAGCATGCACAACTGAATACATGATGCTAGCTTTCAGTTTTTGTGGGAATTTTCTAAGCAGGAAAAGCTACTAAATTAGGCATCAAGAAAGATGTACCATAAATTGTTGTTCTTTCAAATAGCTGTAACGCATCTTACAATCTGCTCAATATGGTAGGCAGAAAAAAAGATAATATTCCAGCTCCTTGACATTACGTGAGTGCAGCAAGCTTTAACCTGATTCTGCCTATCTAATACCCTTAGATTTTCACTGCGCTGTCCTCGTGTCAGATTTGAGATTCTCTTCCACTCTCCCTCTCCCTGAAAAAAATCTAAGTTGAGTCTGTGATTCTACTTTCCTTGTTCTGATCATCTTGGACCCACCTTACCTGAACATACTATGGTGCTTTGCCAATCTGACCAAATGAAAAGCTGTGACCATGCATGGGGTTCTGCTGCTACGTGTTTCATGTTTTGAGGTGCATTCCTAACGTGATTCTTTCTTATTTTTAACAGGCTTACTTTTCCACAATTCTTTTTGATTTTTGATTTTTTTTCTCCTGCTTTTAAGTGTGCTTTGCATGAATATAGCTAGCTTGTTGTGTTTAATACTGTAAATAGGCAGAATGTTATGTAATCACAGTAATTTTGTTTGTTGCATTTCACTTTACAGCATTTTGCCTGTACACCAAAATTAACAGCCCTGTTTACAATGGTATCTTAATGAAAGGAGCGACTGGTTGAAGTAATATTTGTTTTCAGAATGTGTGATTTTACAAGTCTTGTGACTTGAGCTGCATGTTCCCTGCTTCAGCCAAAGTCAGTAAAAGAGACAAGGTTAAGCTCATCATCAGCACAGCAAATAATGCAGTAGTATGTTTGTTATTGAATATTTCTAATTTCTCCAAATGGTAGGTTTTAAAGGCGTCTGCAGGTGCACGGGATGGAATATTCGCTTCAAATGTTTGATTTTCAGTGATGAAGCAATTCATAGTCCAGTGCTGACTGTAACTCCGGCATTTGTGTCCTAAATCAACAGGGCAAGTTCTGGAATTTGGTAGCTATTGGGGGGCAATAGTATGATTGAAATAAGAACAGAAAATGCTGGAAAAACTCAGCAGACCTGGCAGCATCTGTGGACAGAGAAACAGAGTTAGTGTTTCAAGTCCAGATGACTCTGCTTAGGCTGAAGATAGTTTCCTGGATTATCACTTCCTTTAAAATTGAACAAAAGTCAAGAGAAACCTGTCCACCAAAAGAGAAAATGCAGAAAAATCTCAGTCGGTCTGGCAGCATCTGTAAGGAGAGAAAAGAGCTGACGTTTCAAGTCCTGATGACCCTTTGCCAAAGCTTTGACACAAGATCATCTGGACTCGACACGTCAGCCTTTTCTCTCCTTAACAGGTGCTGCCAGATCTGCTGAGATTTTCCAGCATTTTCTCTTTTTGGTTTTGAATTCTAGCATCCGCAGTAATTTGCTTTTAGTTTAGGAGATGAAGGAAACCAGTTGCCTGCTTTTTTTTTCTACAGTTGGATGAAATTATTGAAGTCAAGTCATGCAGCAGAGGTGAAATCTGAATCCTTTAATGGGAAGGGCAAGGCTAGTTCTTTCAGTATCAGTTGAGAACAATGTAAATCACAAACTTGGTTCAGATTGGATTGTTAAACAAGGTACTGTCAACCCTTAAGAGAAATTTGGAGGTGTCACAACAGCTGGTAGTTAAGAGCTGTTGAAACAAAGCAAGCAACGCTTGAGATTTATTTATAGTGTTCGAGGGGAGAAAGTACTAAGCAAAGGGGTAAATGGTTTGAATAGTTGGAATTAGGAGTATAGATGCAGAAAATGACAACTGAAGACCAATGCAAGCAGGCCCAGACTTGCAGTTGTAAACTGGTAACCATATTAAAAACAAATCACAGGACTTGCTTGTTCTCAAATCATGTGATTCCACCACATATATAATCTTTAGATCTAATAAGACATGTACTGTTCAGTTGGGGTGGGGTAGTTTCAGGGGTCAAAGGGCAAGATAAAGGCGAAGGAAATTGTTCCTGTTGAAATGGAACACCGGTTCTGAATTAGACTTGCATACTTTGCATGCTTACTTTTAAACACTGAGTTGATTTCTCAGTAGTGGAGGTTAATTGCTATTAAATAAAAAGTAAAAAAAAATGCAGAAACTAACTGAAATAAGAACAGAAAATGCTGGAAGCTCTCAGCAACAGTTATGTTTGAAGCAATAACTTGCCTGATTTTCCCACAGACGCAGAGAGTTTCCAACAGTTCCCATTTTCTTATTTTGCATGTCTTTAAGCTAAATTAGCTTTTCAGTGTCTTTTATTTAATCCTTACCTAAAATCTTCCCAAATATTTTATTTTTGTTTACAAGTTACCTTGGGAGGCGATGGCCTAGTGGTATTATCGCTAGACTATTAATCCAGAAACTCGGCTAATGTTCTGGGGAACCCGGGTTCGAATCCCGCCATGGCAGGCAGTGGAATTTGAATACAATAAAAAGTATTTGGAATTGAGGATCTACTGATGACCATGAAACCGTTGTCGATTGTCAGGAAAACCCGCCTGGTTCATGTCCTTTAAGGAAGGAAATCTGCCGTTCTTGCCTGATCCAGAGCCACAGCAATCTGCTTGACTCTCAACTGCCCCCCAAGAGCAACTAGGGTTGAGCAATAAATGTTGGCCAGCCAGTGACGCCCATGTCCCACAGATGAATTTTTAAAAAAGTGTTGCTGCTTTAGAGCACTAAACAATAGTTCCTAACTTTCAAATCAGTTAGTACCTTTAGATCAACAATTTGCTGTTCCTTAATTTGGAAAATTGAGCTGAAATTGGCATTGTCACTGAAAAGGGCACGCGAACTTTAAATTGGTTTTATATGGATTTAATTTTTAAAGCGTGCAGTTCGGAAAAGATTAGACGCAGGAGGGATGCTACAACTGCTGGAAACTTCTAACGTGCTATCTATTTGTCCAACGATGACTTTCCCAGGTCCCCAGCCATGGCTGGGGGTTTGTTCGCTATTGAACGAGATTACTTCTTTGAACTTGGGCTATATGATCCTGGCCTTCAAATCTGGGGAGGTGAAAACTTCGAGATATCGTATAAGGTAATGTACAAAGAAATACGGTAAAGTATGAGGTATTGTGCCTAAATCAATAACCCAGTTACTCTTTTTTAAAAAAATGCTGCATTATCGCTGGAACATCATTGGCTTTGCAATGTTAACACAAACTATTTATTATCAGAAAATGGCAGTACCTGACAACAGCAACACAATTTTGTATCAGTACACTTTCATTATTGAACGTTTGGCAATTTATGAAAAATTTAATTTGTAGAGATTGCAGTTCCAACCTGAAAATATTGGCCAGGTGATTGTCCTTCCTGATGTACGTAATTAATGCATACAATTATGCAATTGTTGAGAAAAGGTTTTTAATCCTACAGAGCTAATGCTTTTTGTTCTCTTGTTCTGTGTCTCTCTAGATATGGCAGTGTGGGGGGAAGTTGCTATTTGTACCTTGCTCTCGTGTGGGGCATATTTACCGCCTGCACGGGTGGGCAGGGAATCCACCACCTGCTCACGTTGGGTCATCTCCAACGTTAAAGGTATGTATCCGTCCAATCGCCAATGTGAAGAATGAACCCGAATGACCTTAATGAATAATATTACATGTAAATATGATAATCTCTGTTTGCAATGTAACAAGGGTCTCACCAATTTCATGTCATTTTCTCTTTCTCTTGCTTCTGTGCAGATGTAAATTAGATCATTTTTAGATATGTTTTATTGAGGTAGAAATGATAATTAGCTGTTGCACTTGTGTGTTGCTACTTCAAATCTTTGACGACATTTATTGTCTATTGTGACCATTGATCCATTTTCTATCTCTTATCCATCTTGCAGTACAAAATAATCTGGGTGGACTGGTGACTGCTCAGAAAATGGAACAATCGATTGTTATTTGACTAAATCATTCTATTAGGTAACGCTATGTTGCAGAAGATAGACAAACATAAATGCCAAGTTCCATTTTGATTAACAAAATGAATAATTTTGGACTTATTTTAATAACTTCAGTCATGTAGACATCTAGTAACACCGATTTTAGTAATGTTACAGGTTGGTCAATCTTATCTCAACATTTTAGTAACACCCCCTAACATATTTAATCCATCATGCCAAATGGACAGAGTCAGCAGACAAATATACATTTCTTCAAGTAATTGTTAGAACAAATATCCAACATTCTTTGAAATATTTGGCCTTGCTTTGGGTGCTAAATCTCTGGTGCTTCCTTTTCAAATCAATTATGTAAAGTATTGAATGGAAGAGCACTCAGCTTCCAGCCTTGCTATTGGTTCAATGGACTATGCTCAGGTTACCAACTCATGAGGTGATTGTCATCTTTAATTACACAGTGTTCCCTCTAAGCTGCACAGGTGCATAGCCACATAGTAACCTGGAGCGCACAGTACAACAAATGACTCACGTTCTGTTTTAATTTGCACTGCAAGGCCATGCAGCAATCATGAAAGAACCATGCAATGCAACAAACAGGCCATGCACATCCTTGTGAAATAAAAGCAAGCATTGGTTTCATGTAGAAATAGCCCTTCATTTTAAAGTCTGTGGAACTGAAAGCAAATGCTAGCTAATACACAACCAATTTGGAGCCCTGGTGTTTCTGTCACTAATTGTAGAAGACTGAGGGGTGTTCTTATAGAGGTGTATAAGATCATGAGAGGCATGGATGGGGTGAATGCACTTAGTCTTTTTCCCAGGGTTGGCGAATCGAGAACTAGACAGCATAGTTTTAAGTTAAGAAGGGAAAGAATTAATAGGAACCTGAGAAGCAACTTTTTTACACAGAGGGCGGTATGTATGTGGAATGAGTTGCCAGAGGAAGTGGTTGAGGCAAGGACAACATTTAAAAGGCATTTGGACACATACATGGATAGAAAAGGTTTAGAGAGATATGGGCCAAATGCAGGCAAGTGGGGTTAGCTTAGATGGGCATTTTGGTTGGCATGGACCAGGTTGGGCCAAAGGGCCTGCCTCCACCATAGGTTCTATGCTTATCTAATAAATTTTGAATTTTCATAATATAGTTTTAGTTCTCATAATGGACAGATTTTAAACCAAGTTATTTTGCTTCATTTCAGTTCAGGTTAAATTGCCTTCCCCTTTTGAATTTCACATGTTAGTCGTGAACTTATTTTATTGAATTTTTTTCACAGAATTATGTTCGTGTTGTAGAGGTCTGGTGGGATGAATACGCTGACTATTTTTATGCAAGTCGTCCAGAAACAAAAGCCATGGCTTACGGAGATATATCTGAGCTCAAGAAATTTCGTGAAGAACACAACTGCAAGAGTTTTAAATGGTTCATGGAAGAAATAGCTTATGACATTCCAGAGAATTACCCACTACCAGCTAAGAATGTAGAATGGGGAGAGGTAAAATTAATGCTACGTAATCAAGCTAGGTTAATTGATGGAGTCTCATCCCCCCCCCCCTGCAATTGTTAGGCAAATCTTCCCAAGGATAATCAGAAGAAAAAGTTGTTGCTGTGTGCAATATTTATGTTACACTGCAGATTTGGTTGATACTAGGCTACGCTACCAGCTCTGTGCAGAATTTATCCTGTAGCTTTATGTTGAAACTAAAAGCAAAGAAGTCAGATTTGACTTGCAGGTAGCCTCGGTGCTTCACTTGGCCTCATCCAATCCTCACAGGAAATAAGGAGCTTTCCGAGAGTGAACCAACAACTGACGTAATTGGCGCTAGAAGTTGCCAATGATAATACAGCCTGTCTACGTTCATGCCATAGACTGCTGTGTGACTAGTGGCTTATTAATGTGAGATTCCTGGAGACTTCTGGGACCATATTCCAGTGAGAATTTGCCATCTTCAGGATCAAGAGAGGGAGGGCTGTAAGAGAATATTGAAAGGGTGAAGAGGAGAGAGTCTGTACTGTGAATCTCTGAACTTGCAGCTAGATCTACATTGAGAACCTGCTATGAATGTTTTTAAACTGTGATTAGGAATTTTGGTAAATAATCCCAATTCTAAAATATGAAACGATATTTGGTACAATCATTCCCAAATCTTTAAGCACAGGGTAATGCTTTCCAGTGTCCTTCCCCCTCTGAAAGATATGGGTGGCACAGTGGCTAGCACTGCTGCCTCACTGCACCAGGGACCCGAGTTCAGTTCCCAGTTTAGTCACCGTCTGTGTGGAGTTTGCACATTCTCCCTGTGTCTGCGTGGATTTCCTCCAGATGCTCCCACAGTCCGAAAGACATGCTGATTAGGTATGTTGTCGTGCTAAATTCTCCCCAGTGTCCCCAAACAGGCACCAGAGTGTGACAGCTAGGGGATTTTCACAGTAACTTCAGTACAGTGTTAATGTAAGCCTACTTGTGACATTAATAAATAAACTTCAAAAAGTATGATAGACATGCAGCAAACAAATTCACTTCAGATGGGGATGTCTTCATAAGAATATAAGAAATAGGAGCAGGAGTAGGCCATCTAGCCCCACGAGCCTGCCCCGCCATTCAATAAGATCAAGGCTGATCTGTCGTGGCTCAGTTCCACATTCCCACCCTCTCCCCATAACCCTTAATCTCCTTGCCTATCAAAAACCTATCAACCCGCATCTTAAAAATATTTAGCGAGGCAGCCTCCACCACTTCAACAGGCAGAGAATTCCAGAGATTCACCACCCTTTGAGTGAAGAAGTTCCTCCTCATCTCCATTCTAAACTGCCCCCCCTTTATCCTGAGGCTGTGCCCTCTAGTCCTACTGTCCTTTCTGAGCGGGAAGAGCCTCTCCACCTCTATCCTATCCATCCCATTCAACATCTTATACGTCTCAATGAGATCTCCCCTCATTCCTCTAAACTCTAACGAGTACAAGCCTAGTTTATTCAGCCTCTCCTCATAGTTCAACCCCCTCAACTCCGGAATCAGCCTAGTAAACCTCCTCTGCACTCCCTCCAAGGCCAAAATATCCTTGCGTAAGTGCGGCGACCAAAACTGCACACAGTACTCCAGCTGCAACCTCACCAGTGCCCTATACCGCTGCAGCAAGACCTCCCTACTTTTATATTCAATCCCCCTCGCTATGAAGGCCAGCATCCCATTCGCCTTCCTGACCACCTGCTGCACCTGCAGGCTGGGTTTTTGCGAATCATGCACAAGGACCCTGAGGTCCCTCTGCACCGTCGCATGCTGCAGTTTTTCGCCACGTAAGTAATAGTCCTTCCTACCATTATTCCTACCAAAGTGGACAACCTCACATTTGCCAACATTAAATTCCATTTGCCAGTTCCTGGCCCATTCGCCCAGCCTATCTAGATCCTTCTGCAGAGTCTCCACACCCTCCGCACAATTTGCCGTTCCACCAATGTTGGTGTCATCAGCAAATTTCAACACCACACACTCGGTTCCTCCTCCAGATCATCTATATAAATGGTGAATAGCTGAGGCCCCAGCACCAACCCCTGGGGCACTCCACTAGTCACCAACCGCCAATCCGAATAGCACCCATTGACCCCCACTCTCTGCCTCCTATTTGACAGCCAATCCTCTATCCATGCTAACACCCTACCCCCAACTCCATGCCCCCTGACCTTCTGCAATAACCTCTTGTGAGGCACCTTGTCAAACGCCTTCTGAAAATCAAGAAAGACCACATCCACCAGCTCTCCTCTATCCACCGCCCTAGACACATCCTCATAGAACTCCAATAATTTTGTCAGACACAACTTCCCCTTAACGAAACCGTGCTGCGTCTGCTGTACCAAACAATTCTCAAGATGCGTCGCTATTTTCTCCTTGATGACGGATTCTAACATTTTACCTACAACAGACGTTAAACTAACCGGCCTATAATTCCCCGCCTTTTGCCTGCCACCCTTCTTAAACAACGGCGTAACATTAGCCGTTTTCCAATCTTCCAGCACTTCCCCGGAATCCAGCGATGTTTGGAAAATAATCACCAAGGCATCCACTATCACCTTCGCCATTTCCTTCAGAACCCTTGGATGCATTCCATCTGGTCCTGGGGACTTGTCCACAATCAGTCCCTCCAGCCTGTCGAGCACCGCCTCTCTAGTAACAATAATGTCATTCAGGCCCTCCACTCCTACCATCTTTCCATCGCTAACACCCGGCAAATTATTCACGTCCTCCTCCGTGAAGACCGAAACAAAAAAGTTATTCAGGGCCTCAGCCATTTCCCCATCCCCTACCACTTAGTCCCCCCTCTCATCCTCTAAGGGTCCAACGTTCACCCTAGCCAGCCTCTTCCTTTTTATGTATTTATAAAAACTCTTGCTATCCTTTTTTATATTAAGCACTAGCCCAGCTTCATAGTTTATCCTACTCTTCTTTATCAATTTCATTGTCATTCTTTGCTGACATTTAAACCTCTCCCAATCCTCTTCTCGCCCACTACTCTTAGCTACTCTAAACGCATCCGCTTTTAATTTAACACTTTCCTTCACCTCCTTCGTTATCCACGGCTGATTACCTCTCCTCCTCCGATCCTTTTTAACCATCGGAATAAATTTCTGCTGAGCACCAAGAAAGATCTCCTTAAAGATCCTCCACTGTTCCTCAGCAGACCTACCTTCCAACACACTCCCCCAATCAACATTCGCCAATTCCTCTCTCATCCTACCATACTCCCCTCTGTTCAAACAAAGGACATATGTCCGGGAACCCACTTTCTCCTCCTCCATCTGCATCAGGAACTCCACCATACAATGATCACTCTTCCCAAGAGGATCCTTCACCACAAGGTCCCTAATTCTACCCGCCTCATTACATAACACCAGATCCAAGATAGCTCGCTCCCTCGTTGGCTCCAACACACACTGTTCGAGGAAACTATCCCGGCAGCATTCCAAGAACTCCTCCTCAAGCCCACCGCGTCCAACATGGGTCGACCAATCGATATGTAGATTGAAATCCCCCATAATTACCGCCGTTCCATTCCTGCACGCCACATTTATTTGCGCGTTAACAGCCCGCCCCACCTCCAGATCATTATTCGGGTGCCTATAAACGACACCTACCAGCATCTTCCTCCCTTTGCTGTTCCTAATCTCCACCCACAACGATTCCACGTTCTGCTCATTGGTTCCTATATCATCCCTTACTACCACCCTGATGCTATCCTTAATCAGCAGAGCTATGCTCTCTCCCCCCCCCACCCCCCTTTCCTCCTTCCTATCCTTCCTAAACACTTGATACCCCTGGACATTCAGCTCCCAGTCCCTGTCACCTTGCAGCCATGTCTCTGTAATGGCCACCAGATCATATCCATTTGTGCTGATCTGCGCCACCAGCTCATCCACTTTATTCCGAATGCTTTGTGCATTCAGATAAAGTGCCTTCATCCCAGTCTTCACCGGTACCCTATTTGC
This sequence comes from Carcharhinus amblyrhynchos, assembly GCF_965287045.1. Lineage (NCBI taxonomy): Eukaryota > Metazoa > Chordata > Chondrichthyes > Carcharhiniformes > Carcharhinidae > Carcharhinus > Carcharhinus amblyrhynchos. The sequence continues at coordinate 117,334,007 of NC_137328.1, read as the reverse complement.
CAGAACGCCACCAACCATACTCACACCCCCTACTCCTTTTATTATTGGGACATCCTTGGCCTCCCCCCTTACCTGCACCCTCTCCTTTACTTTAGACCCCGTAATGTCACCTACCTTCTCCCCCCCCCCCCCCCCAAATTAGTTTAAAGCCCTAACTACTGTCCTATTTACACGATTAGCCAGGACTCTGGTCCCAGCACGGTTCAGACCAACCCCATCCCACCTGAACAGGTCCCACCTACCCCAATACTGATGCCAATGCCCCATAAATTCAAACCCATTCCTCCCACACCAATCCCTGAGCCACCCATTCACTTCCTTAATCTTATCAACCCTACGCCCGTCTGCACTCAGTTCAGGCAGTAGTCCAGAGATAACCACCTTGTCGGTTCTACTTTTTAATTCCATTCCCAGCTTTTCAAACTCCCTCCCCAGATCCTCAGTTCGCATTTTGCCTACGTCATTGGCACCCACATGTACTACAACGACCGGATTCTCACCCTCCCACTCCAGGTTCCTCTGCAGCCCTGATGCGACATCCTGGACCCGAGCACCAGGCAGACAACACACCCTTCTGTGCACTTTGTCATTGTGACAAAGGACAGTGTCAATACCCTTAACCACACTATCCCCAATTATTACTATGTTCCTTTTCACCTTCTCTTTGCCTATGACCTGTGTCTGCATCACTGTACCGTGTGCAGTTTGCTCACCAAGCTCACCGCCCTTGTTCTCGTCCACACTGGAAGCAAGAACCTCAAACCTGTTATGCAGATTGAGAGGCTGAGGCATTTGGTCCCCACCCTCCTTCCTCCGGTCCCCACCCTCCTTCCTCTCCGCAGCCCCCTCCTGTTCCTGACCCTTAGAGTTAGCCAGTCTAGGGGGGGTGGATGTCTCTTGTACTCCATTATCAATGGCACCCTCCCTCCCCCTGATGAGCCTTAGTGTCTGTAGCTCAGAGGCCAGCTCATCTACTTTGAGCTGGAGCTCCTCCAGCAACCAGCACTTACTGCAGACATGGTCACTGGGAAGGACCCTGGGGTCCACCAGCTCCCACATCATACAGAAACAGCACATCACATGCCCCTCCATTATTCCCTGTAGTAATATTGAACGAATGTAACGCAAACTTACCTGGCCCTTTTCTCCCTAGCCCTTTGAACCTAAGCCCTAGTAGCTCACTCTGCTTCCCTCTCACTCCGCTGCCCGCTCCGACGCTGCCCGCTGTCTACACCAGGCCCCCTTTTAAACCTGGCGCTGTTTAAAAGCCTGCTTACCCACAAATCCCTGCTCTCCACTCCCCCCTTTGAATTCTTAAAGCGGTAAATACAAAAAGCCCGCGAAAATGCTTTTAAATAATTTAAACAGTTCTACAAGGTAAGTTCTAACTACACACTAAAACGCCCTCGAAAATGCTTTAAACTTATTTAAACAGGTTTTAGACAGGTAATTTCTTACCTGACTCTCTGCCCCTTCACTCGCCTGCTCCAGCAAACAGTGGAGCAATCATGTGGCACGCCTTTGCTAATGGCTGGAGAGGCAGGTTCTGCTGCACATGCTGGACCTGAAGCCACCAAGTGCCATTGAGGATGGTTGTTTTTAGCATTGGTCCCTGTTACCACTTTAGCCACTGGCCATCATAGTGGATGCCAGCTCACAAGAGGTGTTGCCAATTTCCTCTGTCAGCTAGTAACTGTCAATGTTTGGGCTTTTATGTCACCCTGACAAGCATTATTGAAGAAAAGCTTTGGACATCCTACAAATTGCCTGGCTCCAGCTACCTCACTATACAAGGCAGTATTGTGTAGCGCCTTATTTTAGAAGCAGTTTAATGATTGCGTGCCATTTACTGTGCAGCTGATTTATGGACCTGTCCCTTTTCATTTCAGATCAGAGGATATGAATCTGATTACTGCATCGACAGCATGGGCCATACCAATGGCGGGTTTGTTGAGCTGGGACCTTGCCACAGAATGGGAGGGAATCAGGTAACTATATCTGTTGCCAGTTTCAAAGTGACAAATCAAAGAGTTGGAATTTCAGTAATAAGTACATATGTATTGATAAGCAACTTCCTTATCAATTTGGTGAAGGACAAGTCAGGGCTAGTAATTTTGATATTTGATTTTTCATGATATTCAGTAAGCCAAGGTGGTGAATGAAAGCATGAACATACGAATTTGGAACAGGAGTAGACCACCTGGTCCTTTATGCCTGCTCTGCTGTTCAGTAGTATCATGGCTGATCTCATTGTAACCACAACTCTACATGCCTACCTACCCCAATAACATTTCACCCCCTTGTCTATCAAGAATCTATCTACCTCTGCCTTAAAAATGTTCAAAAGACTCTGCTTCCACCACCTTTTGAGGAAGAACCTTCCAAAGACTCACGACCCTCTGAGCAAAAGAATTTCTCCTCATCACTGTCTTAAATGGGTGACCCCCTGCTTTTAAACTGCAGCCCCTAGTTCTGGATTCTCTCACAAGAGGACAAACTCGCCACATCCACCCTGTCAAGACCCCAGGGCGGCACAGTGGTTAGCACTGCTGTCTCACAGTGCCAGAGGCCCAGGTTCGATTCCCGGCTTGGGTCACAGTCTGTGTGGAGTCTGCACGTTCTCCCTGTGTCTGAATGGGTTTCTTTTGGGTGCTCCGGTTTCCTCCCACAGTCTGAAAGATGTGCTGGTTAGATGCTAAATTCTAAATGCTGGCCATGCTAAATTCTCCCTTAGTGTACCCGAACAGGTGCTGGAGTGTGGCAATTAGGGGATTTTCACAGTTCACTGCAGTGTTAATATAAGCCTACTTGTGACAATAAAAAAAACTTACATGTTTCTGTGAATTTGCCTCTTACTCTTCTAAACTGTAATGGATACAAGCCTAACTCGTCCAACCTTTCCTCAGAAGACAACACACCCATTCCAATTATTTGTCTAGTAAGCCTTCACTGAACTGTTTCCGTCCTTCCTTCAGTAAGAAGAGCAGCACTGTACACAGTACTGTAGATGTAATGAAAACATGTTTTTAAGAAATAAAACATTGTTCAACGTACAAAATGATCTCCAGGGATCTGGTTAGTTAAATACAGGTGAATCATGAGTCAGTAAGTCATTGTTCTCATTAGGGAACGGTAGCACCATGGTTATTTTACTGGTGATTCAGAAGCCTGGCTTAGTAACCTGTAGACATGAGTTCATTTCCCATCGTGGATCTGTGGAACTTAAATTCAGTTAATAAATAAATCTGGAACTAAAAGTTAGATTCAGAAATGGTAATGGCTAACTGCTGTATTGTTGTGAAAACTCAACTTATGCCCTTTAGGGGAAGAAATATGACATCTCTGATTGGGTTGGCTTATATGTGACTTCAGACCCACAGCAAATGTTGTTAGCTTTTAACTGTCCTCGGAAATAACACAGCAAGACTCTTAATTAAGAGCAAATTAAGGCAACTAATTAGGGATAGGCAATAAAACCTGGCTTTGCCAGCAGCACCCACATCCAGTGAATGAATTATAAACACTACATCTAGCGCACAGATTTCTCTGCATTTTTAGGAGGTTGGGATCATCTGACTCCTGAATCATTAAAAATTCTCTTCAGTGACAAGTTCAGTGTAAGACTTTGGTCTGGAAGCTGTACTGGAGGGGAAACCATGTAACAAATATTAAGGAAACTACAACTGAAATGCACATTGAGGAATCCCCTCAGCTATATTCACCGTCGAACAATGGCTATCCTGATCAAATCATTGTTCACTGTGCATAGTGCAAGATCACAAATTGGTCAAAGGTCTTTGAACTGGAAAAGTACCTGATGAACCTCATTACCCTGAAAAAGCAAAGTGTCTCAAAATTTTGAACAGCAGGTTAAGCAAATGGTTTCACGTGGTTACTATGCATTAGCTACGTGGTCAGTCCAAAGCATGTTTTGCCTGCCACACAATTTAGGAAATCATGTACAAATTTCAGAGCCAGTAACAATGCTAAGTGTGTAGGCATACATCCCAGTGATTGAATGGCTGATCACGTCAAACACCTTGTTACTTCAGTTCATAATAATGCACATCGTAATCAACCAACCCACATTTGCAAAACCCCAAACAAAATATCTACTTTTGGAAATGATTTCGCGATTGGGCTACTCTTGCCAAACAATTCTGAGTCCTGTAGCTACACCATAAACCAGCTTAAGATAATCGGCTGTAACATAGCTCATAACGTTTACACTTATTAGAAGTGGCGTACAAAAGGAATGTGTTCAAACCTAGTGCCTTTTTTGTATTACCCGACAGCTTGTGGAGCCGATAGTTCTCCATTGCTTTCTGCATGGAGACACCTCAGCCAAGCAGAGTCAATTTGCCAACCCATCAGCACACTTTTCTCCTGTAATTCTAGTGTGGCACTGCCAAGGCTGACTCCAACCAGTCTTGTTGCCCCATTCACAGAGACACTGTACCCCTGTCCAACTCTCTGGCGTTTCATTGATGCATGGTCTCCTCCTCAAATCCTTTCAGTTTATACTCTGCTTTCTCTTCTTTGTTCTGTTGCTGCTGCACCCACACACTACCTGCCTATCTAGTTGTTTCAGAAACATTTTGCAAATGGTCTGGTAAGTTATTAATTGCTGAAACCAAGGAATGTTCCTGTAAATGCAGAGTTGTTTTGGTCCTGGCGTTACAGTAATGGAAAAGAAACAGAAACTTGTAGCATCACGAGGTAAATATTGTTTTTCAGCTGTTCCGAATCAATGAAGCTAATCAATTGATGCAGTATGACCAATGCTTGACCAGAGGACCAGATGGTTCAAAGGTTATGATTACACACTGTAACATGAATGTATATAAAGACTGGCAGTATTTTAAGGTAAAGTAAATATTATTTTCTTTTAGCAAGACTGACCAGACTAGGGCTTGTCTTTTCTCTAATAACGTGATGGCTGAGGGGGCAATCTGATAAGAGGTTTCCATATCAACAAATCCTTTCATAATCTTAGAGAATGCATTTGGGAGACCAAGAAATAAAGACCATAAATTTGATAAATCCAGTGGTGAATCCAGGAGAAACTTTCCTGCCCTGAGAATGATTAGAATCTGGAACTTCTATTTCCCCATTGTGTTATCACAGCATGCATCTTTTCGATTGTAATGTTGTGACTCACTTGGTGATTTCCATGTGTGTACACAGTTACCACAAGGAGTAGTTGAGGTGCATAACTTTCGAGGGGAAGCTAGAGAAAGACATGAAGGAGAAAGGAATTGAAAGTTGTGTGTACCATTTGAGCTGAATCGCCTGTTTGTGTACTGACCGTTCTATGTAATTCTCCCTACCTGAAAATGTTGACGTTTTTGCATCCAAGTGTGCTGATTGCACTCAGTTACGTTAAAAGTTCTAATTTGGAATGAATTTGACATCAAATTTGATAATGCTGCACTCGCTGAGAGCACTAATGCTGTCTTGTTAATGCACAATTGTATGATCAAATTAGAACCTGTGATCCATAATTTCTACCACATTGGTTTTTAAAAATGTGCGCGTAAATTGCTGGATGGAATTTTTCCATTTTGTTTTTCTAAAGTTGTCTCTGCCAGGAAAAGGGGAGGGTGGCCTGCCTACCAGATGCCTTCCTGGGTTTTCAGACACTTAGGAGAAAAGGTTGAGGGGCATCATTGACATCCAGCAATGACATCATGCTGGAGGGAGGGGCTGACAGAGATCAAAATTTAAAAAAACTTCCACAGAAACAGGACCACCTCCCCAATAGAAGCATTACCTGGAGCTGTCTCCTGCCATGGGGTACTGTCCAAGCATGACCCTTTTTCATAAGAACATAAGAAATAGGAGCAGGAGTAGGCCATCTAGCCCTTCGAGCCTGCCCCGCCATTCAATAAGATCATGGCTGATCTGTCGTGGCTCAGTTCCACTTTCCCGCCCTCTCCCCATAACCCTTAATCCCCTCTCTTATCAAGAACCCATCAACCCGCTTCTTAAAAATATTTAGCGAGGCAGCCTCCACCACTTCAACGGGCAGAGAATTCCAGAGATTCACCACCCTTTGAGTGAAGAAGTTCCTCCTCAACTCCGTTCTAAACCGCCTCCCCTTTATCTTGAGGCTGTGCCCCCTAGTCCTACTGTCTTTTTTGAGCGGGAAGAGTCTCTCCACCTCTATCCTATCCATCCCATTCATCATCTTATACATCTCAATGAGATCTCCCCTCATTCTTCTAAACTCTAACGAGTACAAGCCTAGTTTATTCAGCCTCTCCTCATAGCTCAATCCCCTCAACTCCGGTATCAGCCTAGTAAACCTCCTCTGCACTCCCTCCAGGGCTAAAATATCCTTGCGCAGGTGCGGCGCCCAAAACTGCACACAGTACTCCAGCTGCGGCCTCACCAATGCCCTATACAGCTGCAGCAAGACCTTTTCCCCAAACACTGCCCCTGCTGGGAGGCTGTACTTAGCTGCACACCCTGCCTCGGGGACTATTTGCCAGAGCAGGACCTATTGTAAACCCTGCCAATGTGATGGAGGGGATTATAATCCTTGTGTGGGGGAATATACAGCAGGAACCCTAATATGTCATTGGTGGGAGGGAGGGATTTCAAAGGGGAATTCTGCTGGTATGATGGCCATTCTGGGACTCCAGTTGGATTCTCTGTCCCCTCCAGCTTTTTTGCCTGACAAAAATGGGGGTAGAAAATCTCCCCCCCACCCCCCGAAAAAAAATGAATTTCTTGTGCTATTACTATTGTATTGCAGATACTATTGTACCTGCTTCCACCACCTCCCATGGTAGCAGGTTCCAGGCACCATCCTCTGTGTAAAAAAAAACCTGCCTCGTACATCTCCTTTAAACCTTGTCCCTCGCACTTTAAACCTATGCCCTCTAGTAATTGGCTCTTCCATCCTGGGAAAAAGCTTCTGACTATCCACTCTATCCATGCTCTCATCTGGTAGACTTCTATCAGGTCGTCGCTCAACCTCAGTCATTCCAGGGACAACAAACCAAATTTCTCCAATCTTTCCTCATAGCTAATGCCCTCCATTCCAGGCAACATCCTGGAAAATTTTTTTTTTGATGACACCTTCCATTATTGATCAAGAATGGACTGATGGGACAGTAATTGGACAGATAAGATTTGTCCTGCATTTTGTGGACAGGACGTCTCGAGACAATTTTTGATGTCAGGTCGATCCCAGTGTTGTAGCTGTACTGGAACAGCTTGGCTTGGCCACAGCTAGTTCTGAAGCACAAATCTTCAGTACAGTTGCTAGGATATTGTCAGGACTTTGCAGTATCCAATGCCTTCAGTCATTTCTTGACATCCTGTGGGGTGAGTTGAATTGGCTGAATCTGGCATCTTTGATGCTGGCACCTCAGGAGAAGGCCGAGTTGGATCATCCACTCGGAATTTCTGGCCAACAACGTTAGAAAATGCTTCAGCTTTGATTTTTTTACGCAAAGATTCTGGGCTCGCCCATCATTGAGGATGGGGATATTATGGAGCCTCCTTTTGTATCCTTCTTTCTCGTCTCCCATCTTTATCACCTTAGCCCATCCTTTGAACCTTTTCTGTCCAATTCCAGTATTAGAGTCATAGAGGCTTACAGCATGGAAACAGGCCCTTTGGCCCATGCTGTCCTTTTTTTTAAAACCCCAAAGCTAGTCCCAATTGCCCACATTTGGCCCATATCCCTCTATACCCATGTAAGTGTCTAAATGCATTTTAAGAGACAAAATTGTACCTGCCTTTTTTCTTCTACCTCTGGTAGCTTGTTCCAGATACTCACCACCCTCTGTGTGAAAAAAGTTGCTCCTCTGGACACTTTTTTTATCTCTCCCCTCTCACCTTAAACCTATGCCCTCTAGTTTTAGACTCCCCCGTCTTTGGGAAAAGATATTGACTATCTAGCTGATCCATGCCCCTCATTATTTTGTAGACCTTTATAAGATCACCCCTCCAGCCTCCTACGCTCCAAAGAAAAAAGTCCCAGTCCATCCAGCCTCTCCTTAAAACTCAAACCATCAAGTCACAGTAGCATCCTAGTAAATGTTTTCTGCACTCTTTCTAGCTTAATAATATTCTTTCTCTAATAATAATATCCTTTCTGGTGAGGTTGATATATTGTACAGTCTCTTTTTTAGTTGGCATTGGTAGAGAGGGAGATGTTGGCTACTGATATTTTTATGCTAATTGTAGGCTGACAGCATCTTGGTTTAATCAACACAACTCTCCGACTGAAAGTGGCTTGTCTACCTTTTCTTTCAGACTTTACGTAGATTCACACATATTCCCACGGGCAAGTGCTTAGACCGCTCCGAGGTCAATCACCAGGTATTCATCTCTGACTGCGACTCTGCAAAGACCACTCAAAAGTGGGAAATGAACAACCTCCTTGCGGTGTAGAGCTACAGTGGAAGCTGCTCATAGTTTGTCATATATATGTACAAGTTGGAGAATTATCTGTATATTGCTGCAAAAACAAATGTACAGCTCAAGTGTGTAAATATTTTTGACACCCTTTTCAATGAAGGATCCAGATAAACTGTGATAATGTAATATGATAGTTAAGATCATGTAATTACAAAATTACATTCTAATTTTTTGTTACCTTGAAAGATCTTAGATGTTTATAACTTATTCTGCTGTCATCTTGAGACATGTTGCATCTTAGTGGTAAGGTGCAACTTTGTTTTATTTTTGGGATTACACTCAGGGGCGAAGAACAATGGTGGCTTTTCCTCGATAGGTTTGTTTCAATGGGTATGTTGTCATCAGGGTTGTCTAGTTTGCCCCGATAAGGCTGAAATTTGAGATCTCCAGTATGTTTGGTCTCTATTTGGTGCACAAGGTCTGAGATTTTCTTTTTATGTAATATTTTATTCAAGGTCTTCTGTTTAATCACCCCATCTGACCTCTAATGTTCAGAAGTGATTATCAGTGAGGGACTGATGACTCCCTAATTTTCAAACCTTCCCCAGTGGAAGGAGGTGCCTGCAAGTTTTGACATGACCCTGGAGAGACCCTAAAATTGTCAACTGTGAAGAGAAAACATGTTATTAGTGTGGAAAGCACTGATTAGTATAGAATGCCAGAAATAATGCATCTTTTTTAAGCAAATACAGAAACATGATGTGGATGGAGATCCCAGTGACCGTGAAGACTCTCTAGAACCCTTAGCAATTCCCATCCTTGCCCCAGATGGTATTGTGGCTCTTGAGGCTTCTCTTGGTCAAGGAGATTGAAGAGTTCCCAAGTGTGTTTCTGATTTACAGCATTGGTTTCAAACCAATCATAAAATCTCTGCCATGGTCTTGCCTGGCCCAAGTTTCAAGCCTTTCTTGCTTTCCTGCCATCCGACAGTGGGAGGCAAGGTGATGAGACGCTGCTTTTTAACCACCCTATTTATTGAAAGAATTGATAGGCATCTTAAGAGTATTTTTATTTTTGTTTCTGGTCCTCAGTTTATGCTGGCGTTTTTAAGCATCTTGGGATCCTGGCTCCAGTTTCCTTCACACGGATTCTGCCAAATGATTTTCTGTGTACAAATATTAACACCTGTCGTTGGGAAAATTAGCTAATCTTGATAAACTCTGTGCCGTATTAAAATATATTTTTCTATAATGTACTTGAATGTTGGTAGGAATAAAGGTGTTTAACTTAGTAACAGCTCTAGCAACTGATCATAAGAAAAAAAATAACTTATTTTTTCCTAAGCACTACCACAAAGAAAAATGGAATAACTTGAAATTCCTTGAGATACTGTTCTATCCGAGTCCTGTGCTCCATTCCAGCAGTGCTATTGGATAACAAGTTCAAAATTCATCAGTCAAAACAGATCCTTTGTATCTAACCCGTGTCTTATGTTTATGCAAGCTGATTTTTCACTTTTTGGGTTATACAAATTGTTCATCCATTGTAAATATACTCAAAATGGGTAATTTCTGTACAAACCTGTATAATTGGGAAGGGCTGTTTAATGGACCTAAATTTGGGATGAAAATGATTGTCTGAAAATCAAACCATAGTTCATTCTGCTGTAAATTCATTCTGGAGTATCACTAAGCCAAATAAATCTGACTACAATGTGATTCTTGTAGCCTTTGTCAATGTGACTGGTGAACGTTTGGATGCTTTCCAAAGTTAGGGATCATGTCCAGTATATAAACCTCGGCCTTTTGGCTAAGATCAAGTGTAGTATCAACATGCTGCACTTGGTTGAAGTCATTAGGTTACATTTCAGCTTCATTTGAAACAGTTTTTTAAAGCGGCTTCTCGGACTTTTGGCTAAGATGCAAATTAGATCAAGCCTTGGAGGAGGAGCTACACCTACTCCAATCAGCTTGGATCATGTAGGTCAAGCCCAAGACAGGAGGTGAGAGCCCTGTCTTGTCAGCTTGGATTGGGAATGTCCCAACTTGTTGGGACTCTGAATTGGCTTTAATTTGACTTGATTGGATTGGAATAAAGTTTTTTAAAAAATAATGGATCCAATAAGGAATTCAGATGCTACCCAGTGCATAGTTAGAATGTGAAGCCCATACCATTTAGGGAAGGAACAGCATGGTATACACTGGTTAGCATTGCTACCTCACAGTTCCAGGGGACCCAGGTTCAATTCCGGCCTTGGGTGACTGTGGAGTTTGCACATTCTCCCCATGTCTGCGTGGGTTTCCTTTGGGTGCTCCAGTTTTCTCCCACACTTCAAAGATGTGCAGGTTAGGTTGATTGGCTGTGCTAAATTGCCTGTTAGTGTCAGGAGCATTCTTGGGGGTTTCGGGGATTGGTCCTGGGTGGGATTGTTGTCGGTGCAGGCTCAATGGGTCAAATGGCAGCCTCCTGCGCAATAAGAATTCTATGATTCTTTAGGGGTAATTTATTAGGGTCACATTAAGCTTATATTAACACTGCAATGAAGTCACTGTGAAAATCCCCTCATCACCACACTCCAATGTCTGTTCAGATAAACTGAGGAAGAATTTATCATGGCTGATACACATAACCAACGAGTCTTTGAAAGGAGACTGGAACATCAGAAGGAAACTCATGCAGAGATGGGGAGAATGTGCAGACTCCAAGCCAGGAATCGAACTCAGGCCCCTGTGAGGCAGCAGTGCTAACCATTGTGCCACCATGCTCCCCTATTAGGTGATTCCAACTTTCCTGGCATTAACTGGGATATTCATTGTGTTATGGGCTTGGATGGAGTAGATGTATTGAAATGTGTACAGGAGAACTTTTTAGATCAACATATCGAGGGCCCAACAAGGGAGGTTGCTGTGCTGGACCTGAAACCTGACAGGTTGTTGAGGTAGTGATGGGGGAGCATTTTAGTGATAGCGATCAAAGTCTGGTACAATTTAAGCTGTTATGGACAAGGAAATAGACAAGCTGCAAAACAAAAAATGTTTTGGATTGGGAGAGAACAGACTTTAATAAAATAAGACAGATTCTGGCCAAGGTAGACTGGGAACAGCTGTTAACAAGAAGATTTACAGGTGAGTAGCGGGAGGCATTCAAAAAGGAAATGGGGAGTATGCAAGCTCAGTATGTACCCTCTAGGATGATGGATAGGAGTAACAAGCCCAGAGAATTATGGATGACCAGATATTTGTCCCTGGTAAGGTAAATGGATATGGTATGATAACGTTTTTTCTCTTTTCATTCACAGGTTTTAAGTCAGTCCGTTGTCCAACGAGGGGCATACACGTGATGGGTCGTACTTGGGCTGCTCTTGGTTGTTTGAGATTGGCCTAGTGCTTCATGTCGTTAGTGGGTGCTTAAACTGGACCAGATGCTGGGCAAGACGACAGCTCAGTGACTACCACTGTTTGCTGTGCAGACACATGGATTTGGGCCAGTATCTGTGGGAGTTTGCACATTCTCCCCGTGCTTGCGTGGGTTTTCTCCGGGTGCTCCAGTTTCCTCCCACACCCCAAAGATGTGCTGTTAGGCTGATTGGCAGTAATAAATTGTCCCTAAATTAGTTTCCCTCAATGTGGATGGCCAAAAAACAATAGATAAGGGTCATGGGTAGAGGGAGGTACTGGTAGTGTTAAAATGGCGGCGTGGGCTCGTTGGGCCGAAGGGCCTGTTTCCCAGGCTGTTTTTGTTCTTTGTTTTTTGTTCAGAATACAATGAGAAGGAGAAGAAATGCTTTTAAAAAGTACAAGGGGAGCAAATCAGTGGAGGCTTTAGCAAGGTGTAGAAAGTGTAGGGTGGAGCTTAAGAAAGCAATTAGGAAAGCAAAGAGGGCATTCAAGAAAGCTCTGGCTGGTAAAAGTAAGGAATATCCAAAGATATTCTTTAAGTATATCAATGGGAAGAGGATAACCAGGGAAAAAGTTTGGGACCAGGGGGGCAATCCATGGGTGGAGCCAGAGGCCATTGGTCGAGTGTTGAGTGAATACTTCCATCTTCACCCAAGAGAACGAGGACTGTGGTATGGAATTTAGGGAGAGGGGCTATGAGGCTCTTGAGCAAATTGACATAGGCAAGGACAAGGTATGTGAGGTGTTGGCAGCCTTAAAAGTGAATAGATCTTCAGATCTAGATGAATTGTGCCCTAGGCTACTGTGGGAAGCAAGGGAGAAGATTACAGGTGCTCTATCCCAAATTTTTAATTTCTCTCTGGCCATGGGGGAAATGCCAGATGATTGGAGAACAGCAAATGTGATCCTGCTATTTAGGAAGGGATATAAAGGGTGGCACGACAGCACAGTGGTTAGCATTACAGCCTCACAGTGCCAAGGACCCAGCTTGAATTCCCAGCTTGAGTCACTGTGTGGAGTATGCACATTCTTGCTGTGTCTGCTTGGGTTTCCCCAGGACCGGATGGAATGCATCCCAGGGTTCTGAAAGAAATGGCAGAGGTGATAGTGGATGCTTTAGTAATTATTTATCAAAATTCGCTGGACTCCGGGGAAGTACCGGAAGATTGGAAAACGGCTAATGTTACGCTGCTATTTAAAAAAGGTAGCAAACAAAAGGCAGGGAATTATAGGCCGGTTAGTTTAATGTCTGTAGCTGGAAAAATGCTAGAATCTGTCATCAAAGAAGAAATAGCGAGGCACCTAGAAAAGAATGGTTTGATCGAGCAGATGCAGCACGGATTTATTAAGGGGAAGTCGTGTTTGACGAATTTATTGCATTTCTACGAGGATGTGACTAGTGCGGTAGACAGAGGGGAACCGGTGGATGTGTTGTTTTGAGATTTCCAAAAGGCGTTTGATAAGGTGCCTCATAAAAGGTTGCTACAGAAGGTTAGGGTGCACAGAGTTGGGGGCAAGGTGTTAGCGTGGATAGAGGATTGGCTGTCTAACAGGAAGCAGAGAGTTGGCATTAATGGGTGCTATTCTGGAAGGTGGTTGGTGACTAGTGGAGTGCCACAGGGATCGGTGCTGGGGCCTCAACTAGTTACCATTTATATAGATGATTTGGAGGAGGAGGCTGAGTGTAGGGTGATGAAATTTGCTGATGACACAAAGATGAGTGGAAAAGCAAATTGCGTGGAGGGTGTGGAAAGTCTGTAGAGAGACTTTCTCTCTACAGAGCGTGACATAGTAGGGAGGGATTATTATTTAAAAGGCAAAAAGCTGCAGCATGCTACGGTGCAGAGGGACCTGGGGGTCCTTGTGCACGAGTCACAAAAACCCAGTCTGCAGGTGCAGCAGGTGATCAAGAAGGCGAATGGAATGTTGGCCTTTATAACGAGGGGGATAGAATATAAAAGTAGGGAGGTCTTGCTGCAACTGTACAGGATACTGGTGAGGCTGCAGCTGGAATACTGTGTGCAGTTTTGGTCGCCGCACTTGCGGAAGGATATATTGGCCTTGGAGGGAGTGCAGAGGAGGTTCACTAGGCTGATACCGGAGATGAGGGGGTTAGACTATGAAGAGAGACTAAATAGACTGGGTCTGTACTTGTTGCAGTTTAGAAGGATGAGGGGGGATCTTATAGAGACGTATAAGATAATGAAGGGGATGGATTGGGTAGAGGCAGAGAGATTCTTCCCGCTCAAAGGATAGCAGGACTAGAGGGCACAGCCTCAAGGGCGGGGGCAGTTCAGATCAGAGTTGAGGAGGAACTTCTTCACTCAAAGGGTGGTGAATCTCTGGAATTCTCTGCCCGTTGAAGTGGTGGAGGCTACCTCGCTAAATATATTTAAGCCACGGGTAGATCGGTTTTTGATAGACAGGGGAATTAAGGGTTATGGGGAGAGAGCGGGAAAGTGGAACTGATCCACTTCAGATCAGCCATGATCTTATTGAATGGCAGGGCAGGCTCGAAGGGCTATGTGGTCTACTCCTGCTCCTAATTCTTATGTTCTTATGTTTCATAGCATCATAGAATGGTAGCCAATTGGTCCTTCAAGCCTGTGCCAGCTCTTGTCTAGAGTAATGCAGCAAGAAAAACGTCCTTAAACCATTCCAAATCATTACTCCGCCCCTGGTGCGTGCTAAGACTCACCACACAGCGCAAAAGGTTATCCATTGTTGGCATGTCTGCTGTCAAAACATCTGAAAGAATTTGCCCCTTAGAACATTTAATTATGTTAAATAAGCATTATACATGCAAACTGTCTTAGAAAATAACTCTGCCAAAGTTTTTACTGGCAGTTCACGTATCTCTCATTGAAGGGAGGTTGTCACCTCATTAACGTCTTCAGGCCTCTAATCTAATGTGAAGTTGAAACAAAAGGTTTTTTTTCTCATCTCAAAAAAATTTCAGCATCTGAAGGGATGAAAATCTTACCCTGTATATTTTCATAAATATATCCTCAAGGCTATTTCTAAGATTTGAAAAAGTGGCTGAAGCCATATCTGTTGATGACCCATGAACAAAGTTGCCATGGCGGCACTGAAGCTATTTGCACCTCACTATCTCTGAAGGAACACTAACGCCCTCCGCACGCCCCCCCCCCCCCTTCCCCCACACTGACAGAGATCAAGTCCAAAGAGAATTATACAAAGGCCATCTGTATTTAATAAGCCAGGTTGACCAACTGGAACCTATTGTCTGATAGTGGTTTGCACTGCTGCCTCACAGCACCGGGGACCTGGGTTTGATTCCAGCTTGGATCACTGTATGTGTGGAGTTTGCACCTTCTCCCGATGTCTGCGTGGGTTTCTCCTGGTGCTAGTTTCCTCTCACAGTCCAAAAGATATGCTGGTGAGGTGCATTGGCCGTGCTAAATTCTCCCTCCAGTGCCTGTTCGGGTACACAGAATGTGGCGACTAGAGGATTTTCACAGTAACTTCATTGCAGTGTTAATGTAAGCCTACTTGAGACACTAATAAAACAACAAACGATAAACCAGGGAACAACAGATGAGTGAGTCTCACATCAGTGATGGGGTAATTATTGGAGAAACTTCCTAAGGAGAGCATCTATCTCTACTTGGAGAGGCAAAGCTTGATCAGAGTTAGTCAGCATAGCTTCATCAGAGGGAGGTCATGCCTAACAAATTTGTTTAAATTCTTTGAGGAGGTGGCCAGTGTGTAACAAGGATAGTGCAGTTGATGTAGTTTATATGGATATCAGCAAAGCCTTTGAAAAGGTCCACATGAGAGATTTGTAAAGAAGGCCAGTGCATATTTAATAAAGTGGATTCAAAATTGGCTCAGTCGTAGGAATCAAAGGGTGACAACAGAAGGCTGCTTCAGTGACTGGAAGCCACAGTCCAGTGGCATACCACAGGATCTGTATTGGGCCCCTATAATTCATCATTTATATAAATTACACAGATTACTATGTGGGGGTAGGATTAGTAAACTTTGTGGATGACACAAAGATTGGCTGGGTGGTGAACAGGCAAAGTGACTTGGGCTACAAGAAGACATAGACAGAATGGTTAAATGGATAGATAAGTGGCAGGTGGAATTTAACCCTGTAAAGTGTGAGGCAATATACTTTGGAAGGAGTAATTTGACAAGGAAGTGCTTAATGAATGGTAGGATAAAAAGTTCTGTGGAACAAAGGGACCTTGGCATGTTTGTCCACAGATCTCTGAAGGTGGAAAGGCATGTTAGAGTGGTGAACAAGGCATATGAGACACTTGCCTTTATCAATCAAGGCATAGATTACAAAAGGGAAGTCATATTTGTTATGTAGAAGCTTGGCGAGACCACAGCTAGAGTACTGTCTGTAGTTCTAGTTGCCACAGTATTGCACTGGAGGGGGTGCAGAGAAGATTCAGTGGGATGCTGCCTGGGATTTAAGCTATGAAGAGAGGTAACATAGACTTGGGTTGTTTAGTTTGAGACGAGAAGACTGATGGGTGACCTGATCGAAGTGTACAAGACTATGAGGAACATGGACAGAATGGATAAGGAGCAGCCTAGTTTCAGGGTCAGGCATGAAGTTCGTGGGTTCAAGATGAGGATCAGGAGATTTAGGGGGGATGTGAGGGAAAACTTTTTTACCCAGGAGTTGGTGATGGTTGAATGCGCTGCCTGGGAGAATGGTTGAGGTAGGTTGCCTCACATCCTTTAAAAAGTATCTGGATGAGCACTTGGCATGTCATAGTATTCAGGGCTATGGGCCAAGTGCTGGCAGATGGGATTAGGTGGGAGTCAGGCATTTCTAAGGTGTCAGTGTGGACTGGATGGGCCAAAGGGCCTCTTCTGTATGATTCTAAGTTGAGGCAAATAGCATTGATACATTTAAGAAAAAGCTAGAAAGGAATAGAATAATTCTCAGAACTTTCCTTATGATAGTCCTCTTTTCAAATGGACCTCCGATCTAAATTATCACATCACTCAAAATATTGAATTGCTGAATGTGAAGTGTTTTATTGAAGTGCTGCCCAACTTGTCCATGCCGCCCAGTTTTTACCATTAAGCTGCCTGCATTTGGCCCATACCCTTCTATACCCATCTTATCCATGTAACTGTCTGACAGGTATTTGCTTATAAACATCATGGGCGCATGGGGACAGCAGAGCACATAGAAAGCAGGAAAGAATCGGAGCATGGAGAGCAGCAGGACATTAATTGAAGACTCAGGGAGGGTTAACGGGCATGGAATCACTCCTCTGTGTGCCACTGTCTCACTACATCACTCTGTGAAGTCACCCTCTAGAAGGCTAGCCACGTCGTGGACTATCTGAAAAATCTCTTCAAACTCCCAGGAGTTTGTGAATCCCAGTTTGAGATGAACTGGTGCTAACAGAGTTAGATCAAGAAGAGTAGTTAGACCAGTTCAATCAATTGGCCTGATAATGTGCTGTACATCTGTGTAATTGTATGGATATGTTTTTTTTCTTACTTTGTCCAACCATCGTCTACAAGCAAGGAATGTTGGCATCAGAAGGTGCTGTGATTAAGCTGTGTTACATCCCTTGCTGCATCACAGCATCAACCACTTAAGACTTCTGTGTACTACTTGTTTCTGCTGTAACAAACCAGTGTAGAATGATCCTTTACTCTTCCTTGCCCAGCTAGAGAATGATGTAAGATAAATAAGTTTAGCTGGAAGTGCTACACTGTGTTACAGACAGAAGGGGGGGGTTGATTTAAGAAACACTGCTTTCTCTCACCACCCATCTACAAATAGAAAGATGTTTTGATTTGCATTCCTGTTTCATTAGCAGTGGCGTATTACCCACTCCTCAGTTTCTGTTAACCCCACAGCGAAATTGTGATAGGGTGAGCTCAAAGGGTTAGTTTATTTGTACAGAATCAAAATGTTGGGGTGTTGGCAGGAGTGAGGGAGATAGGGGTTGTCATGTTTTTTGCCTTCTAAGCATACAGTGAAAGGATGGAGAAAATTAAGGTTTATAGTGCAGAGAACACAAAGAAACAAAATGATGTTTCAGGCGAGTTCCAGCATCAATGTCCAATAAGGCAGTCTTACATGGAGGTCAGCAGGCTGAAATCCCAATGCTATGTAATTCACTTCTCCGGTAGCGTCGACCTCATACAATGAGAGAGGCATGCAGAGATAGATCAGTTGTATGAGCGATGGTGCAGAAATTCTAGCAGAAAGTAGATGTGGCCGGATACTTAGTCTGAACCAGAGCTCTTTTTCTGTGTTACTTCTACTTAAATGTTAAAGTGGCTGACTAAGTTTGCAGTACAGGAAGGCACTGGTTCCATCATCAACTGGTGGCAGCACAGTAGCACAGTGGTTAGCACTGCTGCTTCACAGCTCCAGGGTCCTGGGTTCAATTCCTGGCTCGGGTCACTGTCTATGTGGAGTTTGCACATTCTCCTCGTGTCTGCATGGGTTTTCTCCGGGTACTCCGGTTTTCTCCCACAGTCCAAAGATGTGAGGGTTAGGTTGATTGACCATGCTAAGAAATTGCCCCTTAGTGTGTCCAGGGATGCATAGGTTAGAGGGATTAGTGGGTATGGTATGTAGGGATATGGGGGTAGGGCCTGAGTGGGATTGTGTTTGGTGAAGACTGGATGGGCCAAAGGGCCTCTTTCTGCACTGTAGGGTTCTATGATCTAAAGGTTCATGTCACATGACTCCCACCTCACCAAACTGTCTTTGATAAGGGATGTGTATCTCCATTCTGGATTCCCAAGATGGTTAGACGTTCCAACCACTAAGACTTAAAAAAAAGGTTGCGAGGTTCTTTGTCCTAGCAGACAAATATGCTCCAGTTGGCCAGCCTAACTTATTAAATGCAGATGGCCTTTGTATAGTTCTCTTTGGATTTGACCACTGTCAGGAGGGTTATCAGTGTCTCTTCAGAGATAGTGAGGTGCAAATATCTTCAGTGCTGCCATGGCAAATTTGTTCAAGGGTCATCAACAGACATGGCTTCAACCACTTTTTAAAATCTTAGAAATAGCCATGAGGATGTATTTATAAAAATATATAGGGTAAGTTTTTCATCCCTTCAGGTGCTGACATTTTTTTGAGATGGGGAAAAAAATTACTTATTTTCAACTTCACATTAGATTAGAGGCCTGAACACATTAATGAGATGACAACCTCCCTTCAATGGGGGATAAGTGAACTGTCAGTAAAAACTTTGGCACATTATTTTCTAAGACAGCTTGCATGTACAAAGCTTACATAACATAATTAAGTGTTCTAAAGGGCAAATTCTTTCAGATGTTTTGACAGCAGACATGCCAACAGTGGATGACCTTTTGTTGTGTATGGTGAGTCTTTGCATGCACCAGGGGCAAAGTAATGATTTGGAATGGTTCAAGGACATTTTTTTGTTGCGTTACTCTTGACAAGAGCTGGCACAGGCTTGAAGGATCGAATGGCTGCTATTCTATGATTCAATGATTTTTAAGGCATTGACTTGACAGATATAAGAGATGCCTAGTATTGATGATTCATATCTCTGCCTGAGTGTGGGTAGCACAGTGGTTAGCACTGCTGCCTCACAGCGCTAGGGACCCGGGTTCAATTCCGGCCTCGGGTCACTGTCTGTAGGAGTCTGCACATTCTCCCCGTGTCTCCTCCCACAGTCTAAAAATGTACAGGTTAGGTGGATTAGCCATGATAAGATTGTTCCCTGTGTAAATTGGATGGATTAGCTGTGGTGGGTGAGTGGGGTTATGGGGATAAGGCGGGGAAGAGGGCCTGGATGGGATACTCCGTGAATGGGATTATGGGGAGAGTCGGTGCAGACTCAATGGGCCGAATGGCTTCCTTGTGCACTGTAGGGATTCTATGTGCTGGTGAATCCCAACTTAAATAGTGCCTCAGGACTACATTTGCATGGAATAAAAGGTATCCTTTCTTTCTTGCCTCTCAAAAATGATAAAAATAGAGTTATAGAGGTTTACAGCATGGAAACAGACCCTTCGGCCCAACTTGTTCATGCCCTTTTTTTAAACCCCAAAGCTAGTCTCAATTGCCCGCATTTGGCCCATATCCCTCAATACCCATTTTACCCATGTAACTGTCAAAATGCTTTTAAAAGACAAAATTCTACCCACCTCTAGTATTACCCCTGGCAGCTCACTCCAGACACTCACCACCCTCTGTGTGAAAAAATTGCCCCTCTGGACGCTTTTGTATCTCTCCCCTCTCACCTTAAACCTCCGCCCTCTAGTTTTAGACTCCCCTACCTTTGGGAAAATATAATGACTATCTAGCTGATCTGTGCCCCTCATTATTTTACAGACTCTATCAGATCAGGATTAAGTTGGTTGGGTATAGGATGTGTTCAAACAGTTCTTCTTCATGGCTCAGGCGTGCAACATAAGGGCTCCTCAAGGTCAAGTGAAAGGCAGTGAAGATAAAGCTTGCTAAGACTCACCACACACAACAGAAATTCTGAAATGTTTTGGCTGTAGACAACTTTGAACCCAACTTTGAACGTCAATTGGCTTGGGAAAAGGATTCACTGCGGTTGCATCATGTGCAATAATCCAGGTAGGTTGCTGTGCAAAATCTAATGAGTGTGGATGGCACAGTGGTTAGCACTGCTGCCTCACAGCACCAGGGACCCGAGTTCAAAACTATTTATGTTCCGTCAAAAGCACAAGAAATCAAGGAATGTCACTGAGATTAACTTCTATTGTTCTGCAGTGCCCCTCCTTTGAATACAATAAGGTCATTTTTCCCTCAAAAGGGTTCAGTAATTAATTCTTAAAATTTAAAATGTATTTATTAGTGTCATGAGTAGGCTTACATTAACACTGCAATGAAGTTACTGTGAAAATCCCATAGTTGCCACACTCCAGTGACTGTTCAGATGCACTGAGGGAGAATTTAGCACGGCCAATGCGTCTAACCAGCATGTCTTTTGGACTGTGGGAGGAAACCGGAGCACCCGAAGGAAACTCATGCAGACACGGGGAGAACGTGCAAACTCCACACCAACAGTGACCCCGAGGCCAGAATTGAACCAGGGTCCCTGGCGCTATGAGGCAGCAGTGAGGACCAGATTAAGACAATGGGGGGAGTTGGGCAAAGATAAGGGGGAGTCGGTGGATAAGGACAATTTATTGTTCCCAGGTTTGTAATGATCTGAAATACACTTCCTGAAAGGAGGTGGAAGCAAATTCAATATTTTCAAATACATACAGATTTTGCAATTAATTCAGTTTTGACAATCTTGCATTTGGGAGGTAAGATTTTCAAAAGTCAGATGTCCCAATACCGTAATTCTTAACAGGATTTAAATGGACAATTCTATCTGAGTGAGAGAAAGGCTGTTGGAAAAAGTTGAAAAAGAGAGATCAGTCTTGAAAGGTCAGAGAAATAACCATGGTCAATTGAAATGTACTGATAATTCAAAGTCATATTGTGGAAACACTATGTATGTTTAATCATAATTTAGAAAAAAACAGTGACATAGATTTCCATGTGGATTAATCACTTACCTGTCAACTTAATGTAAATCTTTACAAGTACTTCCTTCTCTATAGTATCTTTCACATTTCAGGATGTCCTAATGCACTCAGTCACTTGTGAACAGTTGAAATGAAATGTAGTCACTGTTGTAACGTGGGGAAATACGGCACACAGCAAGGTTCCCCAACAGCAATCAGAAAATGACCTGATTAACTGCTCACATCATTTATTTTTAAGAGTAAAAATTGACCAGCAGGGCAGAGAGCTCGACACAGCTCTTCGAAATAGTCCTGTGGGAACGTCTATACTCAAATGAAAAGTCAGACAAGGAATTCAGTTGAACATCTTATCCAGAGAGCAGCAGACTTGATAGTGCATCTCTCCTGCACTACAGCCCTGGTACCTCTATGGTGTTCTCAAGTCTTTGGGGTGTATCTTGAACCTTATGACTCAGAAGTGAGAATGCAATCAGCAAGTCAAGGTTAAGCCGCCTCCGTCTGCGTGGGTTTCCTCCGGGTGCTCCAGTTTCCTCCCACAGTATGAAAGACATTAGATGCATTGGCCATACTAAATTTTCCCTCAGTGTACCCGAACAGGCACCAGAGTGCGGCGGAGAGGGGATTTTCACAGTAACTTCATTGCATTGTTAGTGTAAGCCTACTTGTGACAATAATAAATAAATAAATTGATGCTGATGTTGTTCAGGTAGCTGGGAATGGGGGCGATGCTGTTGGGGTTGGAGTGTAGTACATAGGTTTGGCAAAAGCATTGCTGTAGTCTGAGTTAGATGGTTAATGTTTGAGGATCATTGGCCAACTCACACACAACCATCAGGTTATGTTGCCGAGCTTGTGGCTGTCGGTTGTCCCTCTGAGGACAATGACGACTCAAGGTCGAGTGTTTTTGCCTTGGGTCCTCCTGTGACTGAGCAGGCTGATTCTGGAACCACACACTCCGTGGTCAAATGGGGGTGGGATATCCTTCGGTACTGAGATCCAGAGTGTGAGATTTGCTTCCTTCTCTTTCCTTGTCTGTCAACGCTCTGCCTCATCATTAAGATTCAAATGGAAAGGTTTTTGGTAATCTGAACAATCCCAGTCGTAACTGTCAGCCCTGCTTGTTTCAAGGAGAGTTTCTCAGTGTAGTGGCTGCATTTTCTTTCTTCCCCCTTAGACATTGACCATTTGAGAAATGGGAAAACAAGACCTGGTGGGGACCATGTTTTCAGCTGTTCAGACACGAGTATGCAATCCCTCACAGCTGATTTTACTCGAACTAGTGGGGAGCTGGTTTCAAGAAAGGACAGCAACATTTGATTGATGATCGTCCCTCCCACTGAATCCAGAGGATTCAGCAGGGATGTTGCTGATGAAGTTTCTCTGGATCCTAGATATTACTGATACACAGTCCAGGTCCGTACACTGGGAATTCTGTTGCCCTGAGGAGTTTTTTTTGTCATCAAACACTCGCTGCCATTGTTTGCAAAACTGGCACAGCTGATCCAGTGTTGGATCTCTTCAATGGTGGCCTTTAGAGTGGTGGATGCCAAGGTATGGGAAATGCTCAACACATTCCAGACTCTTTCCTTCAGCATGCATTGGAGGTGGAATATTTGACTGGCCAGACATGGGTTAATATAAGGTTTGTTCTGACAACATTTGAGGGCTGGCCGAGTTTCTTGTGCGCAGAATTTTTTTATTATTATCCATTGGACATTGGGTGTCGCTGACAGGCCAACATTTATTGCCTATCCCTAGTTGCCCTTGGAGAGCAGTTGAGAGTCAACCACATTGCTGTGGCTCTGCAGTCACATGTAGGCCAGACCAGATAAGGACAGCAGATTTCCTTCCCTAAAGGAAAACATGAACCAGATAGGTTTTTAGCAATTGACACCAGTTTCTTGGTCATGAGTAGATCCTTAATTCCAGATTTTTTTTACTTATTGAATTCAAAATTCCACCATCTGCCATGGTGGGATTCAAATCCCCAGAACATTAGCTGAGTTTCTGGATTAATAATCTAGTGGTAATACCACTAGGCCATCACCTCCCCTAGAAAAAATCAAGAGTGGCTTTAAAGTAAAGTTAATTTATTAGTCACAAGTAGGCTTACATTCACACTATGATGAAGGTACTGTGAAAATCCCCTACACTCGCCACACTCCAGCGCCTGTTAAGATACGCTGAATTTAGCATGGCCAATTCACCCGATCAGCACGTCTTTCAGACTGTGGGAGGAAACCAAAGGACCTGCAGGAAACCTACACAGACAAAGAGAGAATGTGCAAACTCTGCACAGACAGTGACCCAAGCTGGGAATCGAACCTGGGTCCTTGGCGCTGTGAGGCAGCAGTGCTAACCACTGTGCCACCACTGGCAAATCTGTCACAGAATGGACGATGAAACTGCTCTCGGCCACAAACTGTCGATCAGGTATTTGAGTTCAGTTTAGTTTTGGCACGGAGATGACCAAGGTTAAAGAGCTTTCCATCCAGACACTTCATATTCACACCAGAGAAAAGCTGATTTTTGCTGAGGTGAAGTGCCACTGTTAGATTGTAAATCGTGTGGGGGGCTATCACACAGCCTTGCTTGACCCAATCTGGATTTCATCTGTTTCCGATTTCCCATTCAAGGCAGTTGTAGCCATGAAGCAATTGCATGGTTATGATGAAGTTTCTTGAACATCCAGATTTGTGTGGTACAATCTACATAGCCTCCCGTTTACTGAGTCGAATGCTTCAGCCTGGTTGATGAACCCAGTGAAGAGTCTCTGGATTTGTTTTCAATATTCCTCTTTGATGTGTCTGGCAACAAAGACCATGTCAAATCTGGAAGATTTAAAGACACACTGTGCGTCTGGGGAGATTTCCATGGCCGCAGGACGTAGACAATTCAGGAGAATGCATGTCAGAATTTTTCCTGCTACAAAGAAGAGCTCTATTTTTCCCATGGCATGACTTTTCCCCTCTTTGAAGATAATCATTATTGTCGCATTCCCATATTTGGGATGGGGTGGTGGAGGGGTGCTGCGGGAAGTTCTTTTACCTCCCAACTTCATAGGATGGAGTCTTGAAATGAGACCATAAGACAAAAGAAAAGAGTAGGCCATTCAGGCCTTTGAGCCTCCTCCGCCATTTAATAATATCATGGCTGATCTAACACTCACCAAGGCCATTTTCCTGCCTTATCTCCATTCTCCTGAATTCCCCTACTGATTAAAAACCTATGGATCACAATCTGGAACATGTTCAAGGACTCGAGCTCCTCAGCTTCCTGGGGTAAAGAATTCCAAATATTTACCACTCTTTGAGAAAATAAATTCTTCCCCAAATCCATCTTCATCAGCGTAAGGAAAATTGGTAGAAGATAAAATTAAGAGTTCTGTATCTTAATGCATGTCACAAAAAAAAGATAAATGAACTGACGGCACAAAAAAGGTATAGCCATTACTGAGAGATGGAGACCAAGTTGGAAAACCAATATTCAGGGTGATTTGACTTCTAGGAAGGATAGGCAGGAAAGAAAAGATGAGGGGGTAGCCCTGCTAATAAAAGAGGAAATAAGTTTAGTTCTGAGGGACGATCTAAGCTCGGAGGATGTGGAGTTGATTTGGGTGGAAGTGACAAATACCAAAGTGGGTCACAGTGGCACAATAGTTCGCACTGCTGCCACACAGCCCCAGGGACTCAAGGTTCTATTCCTGGCTTGGATCACTGCCAGTGTAGAGATTGCAGACCTTTTGGCCCTTCTTGTCTGTGCCAAACCATTTTTTGCCTAGTCCCACTGACCTGCACTTGAAACCATATCCCTCCACACCCCTCTCATCCATGTACTTGTCCAAATGGCATTTACCACTTCATCTGGCAGCTTATTCCACAGTCCTACCACTCTCTGTGTGAAGAAGCTTCTCCCTCTCCCCCCTCCAAAATATTCTGCATCTGCTCTGTGACTTCCTGGGCCCCAGCACTAGGGAGGCAACATACCATCCTAGAATAATGGGAGGGGGACATGGTAGCACAGTGGTTAGTAGTGCTGCTTCACAGCACAGGGAACCTGAGTTCAGTTCCTGGATTGGGTCACCATCTGTATGGAGTTTGCACGTTTTCTCTGTGTCTGCGTGAGGATACTCCGGTTTCCTCCCACATTTTAAAAGACGTGCTGGTTAGGTGCATTGACTTGAACAGGCGGCAGACTGGGGTGACTAGGGGAATTTCACAATAACTTCATTGCTGTGTTAATGCAAGCCTTACTTGTGACTAATAAATAAACTTATAATTTGTTGTGACCATAGGAACACCCATCTGTTCCCTTAAAAATGAATCCCCTATTACTAAACCCCGACCCCACTTTTCCCTCCCCATCTATGCAGTTGAGGTACCCATGGTGTTGCAGACTTGACTTTCACTGTGTTCCCCTGAGAAGCTTTACCCCCAACAGTCTCCAAAGTAGCATATCTGTTTCAGAGGAGTAAGGTGCCAGGCGACTCCTGCACCACCTGCCTGGCAGTCACCCTTTCCCCTTCTGCCTATGTGGACATAATCTGGGTGTGAGCACCACTTAAACATGCTATCCACACAACTTCCAGCCTCATGGATGCACAGAGTCAGTCCAGCCACTGCTCCAGTTCCTAGACACAGATGTCCAGCCGCTGTATCTGGAGACACTTCCTGCATGCATGTTCATCCTGCACACAGGGAATGTCCCTGATTTCCCATATATGCCAAGCTGCCATGCCATGACTTGCCCTTAGATCACTCCCCTTACTACTTCCAAGTTTGAGAATATTAATAATACTGAGGGCCTTCTCTATTTCAGATGCTGACTATTTAACAACAGACCTGACCTTCATTCTCACTAAATAAACTTTAAATTATATTATCAAACAGTAGAACAGATACTCACCAGTTCCTATTTACCAATCTGTAGATTTCCAGTCTGCTTCACAGTGATGCTTACTGCAGGACACTCATCCCAGGGTCAGGTCTGCCAGCTTTTAAGACCTCAGCTGGAATACCAGGGGGGCTGCAGGCAAGGATGCAAATATTTAATAGGAGACCAAAAGCGGGAGTCCACCAGAAGTGCTTGTGAATGCATGAAAACGAGACATTTGTATTGTAACACATGTGAGTAGAAATATAGAAGTGGTGCCAGCATAGGGGAACAACAGAGGAGAGTGGAGTAATTAACAGTGCCAAAAGTGAAGGAAGGACAACTTCCCTAACAATGAGTGCAGCTCTTGGTAACAGCAGTTAGGGGAGGTTAAAGATGACAAAGAGTGACAGTAATTCTCACTCAAACAAGATACGCAACTCTGGTCAACCTGTTAGACATTCTTGCGTAGGCAGGTTGTTGGGGTGTAACTTCGAAAGAATCATCAATAACACACAGGAAAAGATCTTGAAAAGTTTGGGTCTGAGAAGCAAAGCTAATGAACTGAGGTATTGAGATTGTCCAGCCTAAAATCATGATTCATATCTTGTGACACAGACTGTAGTAGCAAATCCCTTCTTATTCTCTGCTTTCCACTGCATATTTGACATAATTAATCCATAGTCCAACTTCTTGGAACAGTATTTATATACAAAGAACAAAGAAAATTACAGCGCAGGAACAGGCCCTTTGACTCTCCAAACCTGCACCAAATGTGCTCCCCAACTTAACTAAAATCCCCTACCCTTCCACGGACCATATCCCCCTATTCCCATCTGAATCATGTCTTTGTCAAGACGCCACTTAAAAGTCATTATCATATCCGCTTCCGCTACCTCCCCCAGGAACGAGTTCCAGGCACCCACCACCCTCTGTGTAAAAAATCTGCCTCATTACATCTTTAAACCTTGCCTCTCGCACCTTAAATCTATGCCCCCTAGTAATTGATTCTTTCAACCTAGGAAAAAGCTTCTGACTTTCCACTCTTTCCATGCCTCTCATAATCTTGTAGACTACTATCAGATTGTCCCTCAACCTCCGTTGTTCCAATGAGAACAAACCAAGTTTCTCCAACCTCTCCTCATAGCTAACTTCCAGGATCATCATTCACCAAAAGTCCTTCTCTTTGGTGCATACTGACGCAAAGTACTCATTTAATACCACACCCATTTCCTCTGGCTCCATGCATAGATTGCCTCTCCTGTCCTTGAGTGGGCCAACCCTCTTCCCGGCTACCCCCTTGCTCTTAATATATATATAAAAAGCCTTGGGGTTTTCCTTCATCCTGTTGGCCAATACTTTTTTGTGACCCATGGACACGGGAAGTGTCCCTTGTTTCCCTTAGATCACAGGAGGAATCAGCTGTCCTGAATACAGCCAGCACACTTTTTAATGATAACTTCGCTTCTGTTCCCTCAGCCATCTTGTTCCATAGATGTTTTTCATCACTTTGAGACTCTTATATGATTCCAAAGCCCTTTGCTGGCTTTGTTCAGATTTCATAAAGCTCAATTTGTGCAAAGCTGCTGCTGGCTCCTTGTCCACATTGCATTTTCCCTTTTCTTCAAATGCCTCTGACTAACATCTCCCTCCACTCATCCTTTTATTACCTTTTGACTCTGGTTTCTAAGTCAGCATGCCCTCATCCCTGCCGAACTGTTGATTTTAGAACTCCCTTGCAGTCTCCATTCAAAAGCTTTTCAGAACCCTTCCTGAGCTCTCCCGCTAGGCCATTATTTCATTCCTCCTGGGATTGCTCTGTAAAGTGTCCTGCAACAACATTGAGCAGGCTATATAATTGCAGGTTGTTACTGGGGCTCTTGAGTTCCTCTTGCTGGGGAAATCCTGCCATTGCTTTTGGAGTAGTCGCCTTATAGTTGCTCGGAGAGTTGCTTCATTGCTGTGGGTATGTTTGTGGAAGTCCAAACATTCTTAGAGAGCTTCTCGCATTCCTGGAGAACCTCTTGCACTCTTAAAGTTAGAAGTTTATTTATTAGTCACAAGTGGGTTTACATGAACACTTCAATGAAGTTGCTGCGATGATTCCCAAGATGCCACACTCTGGCACCTGTTCAGGTACACTGAAGGATAATTTGATACGGCCAATCCACCTCTTTGGACTGTAGGAGCAAACCGGAGTACCCGGAGGAAACCCATGCAGACACAGGGAGAACATGCAAACTCCACACAAACAGTGAGCCGAGGCCCGGAATCGAACCTGAGGTCCTGGCGCTGGAAGGTAGCAATACTAACCACTGTGCCACCATGCTGCCCAAAAGCCTCGTGTCGAAGTCACCTCGTTATTGGGCAAATTCCTCATCGATGGGGCTGTTCTCTTGGTGCTGGAAATATTCTTTCTTAAGAACATGAGAAATGGTAGCAGGAATAGACCATTTGACCCCTTGAGGCCATTCTGCCCTTCAATAAAATCATTGCTGCTCTTCTAACTCAGCTCCATCTTCCAGCACCATTTGCAATATCCCCTGATCGTGTACAACGGGTCAATCAATCTCTGACTTCAATGTACAAATATTCCCAAACTTCCTCATTGTCAGGGACATTCTCCTGAAGTAGTTCTTCCTTCCTAGGGAAATTCCTTCTCTATTGTTGAAGTTCTATTTTGGAAGTTTTCCCTTATTGTGGAAGTTTGCTGATTGAATAATTTCTGTAGTCGGGGAAGTTCTCTTTGTTGCAGTCAGTTTTTTCTATTGCCAGGATAATTGTATCTCTACCTTGGCAGTTTCTATTCCTCCCCTGCTCCCATCTCTCACTCATCAGTAAGCGATGCTTGCTAACTAGACAGGATTAATTCACTGTTTGGAAGACGCTGAACTCTATTACAGTTGACGCCCATTCAAATGTCATTTTGGGGCTCGTGGAAACAAAATAATGCTGTTTCACTGGCATAGACCTTCCTGGCATGCCATAAATCATAAGAACTGAAGGAGGCATTTAACCCCTCCATATAACCACAAGACATAGGAAGAGAAGAAGGCCACTCAGTCCAGCAAGTCTGCTCTGTCATTCAACAGATTGAGATTGATCTGATGTGATAATCCTCAACTTCACTTTCCCACCTTATCCCCATAATCCAAGGGAACAACATTGGCTATTCTCCAATCCTCTGGAACCTCAAAGAGGATGTGAAGATATTTGTTAAGGCACCAGCTGTTTCTCCCCTTGCCTCCCACAGTAACCTGGGATAGATCTCATCCGGCCCCGGGGACTTGTCTACCATAATGCAACCTAGGATACTCAACACTTCCTCCTTTGATATATTGAGGTTCTCAAGAGTGTTCACACACCTGTTCAACATTTGCCATGTCCTTCTCCTTGGTGAATACCGATACAAAGTGCTCATTAAGGATTTCACTTCCTGTGGTTCCACGCTTATCCTCCTTCCATTGCCTTTGAGTGGGCCTAATCTTTCTCTTGCTATCCTCTTACTCCTAATATATGCATAAAAATCCTTGGGATCCTTTGTGACCTGTTTGCTAAAGATATTTTGTGGCCCCTTTTAG
The DNA here is from genome assembly GCF_965287045.1 of Carcharhinus amblyrhynchos. Lineage (NCBI taxonomy): Eukaryota > Metazoa > Chordata > Chondrichthyes > Carcharhiniformes > Carcharhinidae > Carcharhinus > Carcharhinus amblyrhynchos. The sequence continues at coordinate 117,304,279 of NC_137328.1, read as the reverse complement.
CCCTCCTAATTTCACATTTACGTTCCCTCCCACTTTCTCCTCAAGGGTTTCATCAGTTTTTAGCTGCTTAGACCTGACGTATTCTTCCTTTTTCCTTTTGACTAAGTTTACAATTTCCCTTGCCATCCATGGTTCCTGAATCCTAAATATATTTCCTTGGGTGTCCCGGTTCTGAAACAGGTTATACAAAAGAAAAACGATTTATTTCTTACAACAGTAAGTGTGATTGTTGGCAAAGGGGTGGTCAGGCTTTTTCCACTGAGGCTAGGGGAGAAAAAAACTAGAGGACATGGGTTAACGGTGAAGGGGGAAAAGTTTAAAGGGAATATTAGGGGGGCTTCTTCACACAGAGAGTGGTGGGAGTGTGGAATGAGCTGCCAGATGAAGTGGTGAATGCGGGGTCACTTTTAACATTTAAGAAAAACTTGGACAGGGACATGGATGAGAGGGGTGTGGAGGAATATGGTCCAAGTGCAGGTCAGTGGGACTAGGCAGGAAAATGGTTCGGCACAGCCAAGAAGGGCCAAAGGCCTGTTTCTGTGCTGTAGTGTTCTATGGGTCTATGGGAGCTATGTATGCTGGATGCTCAGAAATTAAGTGAAGTTTTAACTGGTTTTAGCAAAGGTTTGTTGTAAAAGACCTGGGAGAATGTGGGTTATTTTCCAGTCATGATGTGGGTATGCCGGCGTTGGACTGGCGTAAACACAGTAAAAAGTCTGACAACACCAGGTTTTAGTCCAACCTATTTATTTGATAATATTCTCACAAGCTTTCGAGGGGTTACCCTCTTCGTCAGGTGAATGGAGAGTTCTGGCCTCAGACACTTCAGTGGTCACGGGCATTCAGCCTCTGACCTTCGGGTAAGCATTCTCCAAGGCGGCCTTCACAACACACGACAGCGCAGAGTCGCTGAGCAGAGACTGATAGCCAAGTTCCACACACATGAGGACGGTCTCAACAGGGATCTTGGGTTCATGTCGCACTATCTGTAACCCCCGTGACTTGCCTGGGTTTGCAAAACCTCACTTACTGTACTGTCTGGAGACAATACACATCTCTTTAAACTGTGATCAGTGCTCCTACCACTCACATTGTCAGCCACTTCAGGTCTTGAACAGCAGGTTAGGTGTAAGGATTCGCATTTTAATCAGTAATCTCTAAACTGTCTGTGCTTTATATGCTCTGTCTGAGGCCAGAACTCTCCATTCACCTGACGAAGAGGGTAACCCCTTGAAAGCTTGTGAGAATATTATCAAATAAATAGGTTGGACTAAAACCTGGTGTTGTCAGACTTTTTACTTATTTTCCAGTGCCAACGGACCCCTTTTCTGCTGCTGGAATCAGTAAGAGGAAAGTAAACAAATAGATTGTTTTATTGATAAATCATCATGGCAGCCAGTGAGAAACTGTGATGACAATACAAATACAATAAGTAATCATAATTGATGGCATCGAACACGCATTGAAATAAAATTAAATTAAAATATCAAATAATGAAAAGATTGCACAATCATGAATATTTCAAAATGTGCAGATTAGGTGGATTGGCCATGCTAAATTGCCGCTTAGTGTTCCAAGATGTATAGGGTAGGGAGGTAAGAACAAAAGGACTAGGAGTAGGCCATTCGGCCCCTTGAGCCTGTTCCACCATTCAATAAGATCATGGCTAATGTTTTCATGGACCTCAGATCCACTTACCCGCCCGCTCACCATAACCCTTAATTCCTTTACTGTTCAAAAATTTATCTATCCTTACCTTAAAAACATTTATTGAGGTAGCCTCAACTGCTTCACTGGGCAGGGAATTCCACAGATTCACAACCCTTTGAGTGAAGAGCTTCCTCCTCAACTCAGATTAGTGGGGTAAATGTTTTAATTTTAATGATTATTTATTAATTTCACAAGTAGGCTTACACTAACACTATAATGAGGTAACTGTGAAAATCCCTTAGCCTCCATACTCCGCCGCCTGTTCTTGTACACTGAGGGAAAGTTTAGCACAGCCAATGCACCTAACCAGCATGTCTTTCGGACTTCTGGGAGGAAACCGGAGCACCCGGAGGAAACCAATGCAGACACAGGGAGAATGTGCAAATTCCACACAGACAGTGAGCTGAGCTGTGAATCGAACCCGGGTCCCTGGTGCTGTGAGGCAGCAGTTCGTTACAACGATGTGCTTGCTACAACTGTCACCAATTTTTATAGGTGCACCATGGAAAGCAACTTAGTATGGCTCCTGCTCTGACCAAGACTGCAAGAAACTACAAAGACTCATGAACAAAGCCCAGTCCATCACTCAAACCAGCCTCCTATCCATTGACTCTGCCTTGGAAAAGCAGCCAGCATAACCAGGGATCTCACGCACCCCGGACATTCTCTCTTCCACCTTTTTCCATTGGGAAAAAGATACAAATGTCTGAGGGCACATACCAACTGACTCAAGAACAGCTTCTTCCCTGCTGCCATTGGACTCTTGAGTTGACCTTTCTCTACACCCCTAACTATGACTGTAACACTTCATTCTGCATCCCACTCCTTTTCTTCTCCTCTATGTACTATGTGAAGCGTATGCCTTGTCTGTATAGCGCACCAGAAACAATAGTTTTCACTATGTACTAGTACATGTGACAATAATAAATCAAATCAAATCAAATCATAAGAACATAAGAAATAGGAGCAGGAGTAGGCCATCTAGCCCTTCGAGCCTGCCCCGCCATTCAGTAAGATCATGGCTGATCTGTCATGGCTCAGTTCCACATTCCCGCCCTCTCCCGATAACCCTTAATCCCCTTGCTTATCAAAAACCCATCAACCCGCGTCTTAAAAATATTTAGCGAGGCAGCCTCCACCACTTCAACGGGCAGAGAATTCCAGAGATTCACTACCCTTTGAGTGAAGAAGTTCTTCCTCAACTCCGTTCTAAACCGCTCCCCCTTTATCTTGAGGCTGTGCCCCCTAGTCCTACTGTCCTTTCTGAGTGGGAAGAGTCTCTCCACCTCTATCCTATCCATCCCATTCATCATCTTATATGTCTCAATGAGATCTCCCCTCATTCTTCTAAACTCTAACGAGTACAAGTCTAGTTTATTCAGCCTCTCCTCATAGCTCAACCCCCTCAACTTCGGCATCAGCCTAGTAAACCTCCTCTGCACTCCCTCCAAGGCCAAAATATCCTTGCGTAAGTACGGCGACCAAAACTGCACACAGTACTCCAGCTGCGGCCTCACTAATGCCCTATACAGCTGCAGCAAGACCTCCCTACTTTTATATTCAATCCCCCTTGCTATGAAGGCCAGCATCCCATTAGCCTTCCTGACCACCTGCTGCACCTGCAGGCTGGGTTTTTGCGACTCATGCACAAGGACCCCGAGGTCCCTCTGCACCGTCGCCTGCTGCAGTTTTTCGCCACGTAAGTAATAATCCTTCCTACCATTATTCCTACCAAAGTGGACCACCTCGCACTTGCCAACATTAAATTCCATTCGCCAGTTCTTGGCCCATTCGCCCAGCCTATCTAGATCCTTCTGTAGACTCTCCACAGCCTCCGCGCAATTTGCCGTTCCACCAATCTTGGTGTCATCAGCAAATTTCGACACCATACACTCGGTTCCCTCCTCCAGATCATCTATATAAATGGTAAATAGCTGAGGCCCCAGCACCGACCCCTGGGGCACTCCACTAGTCACCAACCGCCAATCCGAATAGCACCCGTTAACCCCCACTCTCTGCCTCCTATTTGACAACCAATCCTCTATCCACGCTAACACCCTACCCCCAACTCCATGTCCCCTGACCTTCTGCAATAACCTCTTGTGAGGTATCTTGTCAAACGCCTTCTGAAAATCCAGAAAGACCACATCCACCGGCTCTCCTCTATCCACCGCCCTAGACACATCCTCATAGAACTCCAGTAAATTTGTCAGACACGACTTCCCCTTAACGAAACCGTGCTGCGTCTGCTCTATCAAGCAATTCCCCTCAAATGCCTCGCTATTTCCTCCTTGATGACGGATTCTAACATTTTACCTGCAACAGACGTTAAACTAACCGGCCTATATTTCCCTGCCTTTTGCCTGGCACCCTTCTTAAACAACGGCGTAACATTAGCCGTTTTCCAATCTTCCGGCACTTCCCCGGAATCCAGCGACGTTTGGAAAATAACCACCAAGGCATCCACTATCACCTCCGCCATTTCTTTCAGAACCCTCGGATGCATTCCATCCGGTCCTGGGGACTTGTCCACAATCAGTCCCTCCAGTCTGTCGAGCACCGCCTCTCTAGTAACAGTAATGTCATTGAGACTCTCCAGTCCTACCACCTTTCCATCAAAACTCATGGAACCCATGGAACTACAGTTGGAGCCTATGGAACGATGCCTGACTGGGATCCAATAGAATACAGGCGACACAATCTGGAAGGATGTTACAGGTTAACATAGTGATAATAAAGATTGATAGGAACTGAATCAAATACGACTTACGTTCCTGTTAGAAAGGTGATGTTGGTGTACCTTTAAGAAGTGTAATTTAAAATCATATACTCTGCAGTTGTAAGCATTTGTTTTACTCATTGTTGCCAATGAGAGTATTTTTATTGCTGCTTAAACGGGACTTTATTTAATTTTTACTGGGATGTTTATGACCCTGCATTGTTGGGAGAAAGCCTGGTTGACAGCCCAGGTGATAGGAGTTATTTTGTTTTCAGTTTGAGCTGCTATTCAGTTTGAGTTTTAGTTTAAGAAGGAACATCAAGCTGAAAAAAAGTCGTCGTTTCCGCCCCCCCACCCCCTGCCCCCCTCCACCGGTTTTGGAAATTCTGTTGGTTAGCTGAAAGCAAAGTTTTGCCTTCCTGAAGTGGGCAGAATCGGCTGTTGGTGGCTTGCATAGAGTCCCTGGTGTTTTGGGAAGCTGTTCTGACTTCTGACTGTTCTCAATCTATCCAGAGAACTGCAGATTTCATCCAAAGGTCTGAAGTCTAGTATTACGTGAGCATTGGTCTTTGCTGTGTTAAACCTGTAAAAGCATCTTTTGACTACGGGATGGGTTTAATTGGAACTTATTAGATTTCTTTGTTAAATGTTAAATGTTATATTTTCTTGCTTATAATTAATAGAAATTCTTGCCAGTTTTCTTATTATACATATTAACCGTATTCTTTAAAATCTTTGTTTGGTAAAAGCTTCTAGTGGGTCATTTGAATCATACCTGAAGTGAAACATCTCATGCTTCTCCAATCCAAATTCAAGACGTAAAACTTATATTCCAGGCAGGTGCCATAAAAAACTTTGGAACCATAACAGGAGCCAATGTTGTATGAACGTCAGCTAAGTCAGCAGGCTAAACTGGAATTGTTTATACATTTTAAGTCTATTTATTATTAGTGTCACAAGTAGGCTTACATTAACACTGCAATGAAGGTAGTGTGAAAATCCCCCAGTCGCCACACTCTCACCTGTTCGGGTACACTGAGGGAGAATTTAGCATGGTCAATGCACCTAACCAGCACATCGTTTGGGCTGTGGGATGAAACTGGAGCACCCGGAGGAAACCCACGCAGATACGGGGAGAATGTGTAGACTCCGCACAGACAGTGACCCAAGCCCAGAATCGAACCCGGGTCTCTGGTGCTAACCGTGCCTGAATGTAACATTCAGTTATATAGAATTGTAATCTTGACGCTTGCTTTTACCTTATCCATAGTTGTTCTTTGGGTATTTCAACATGTGTTCTTTAGTTTGAAATTACTTGGAAAATATTAAGCTCTGTCAACCAAGTGTGCCAAGGTAAAGAATAAAATGTACACTGCCTACACAAGCCATAGGCTGCAAAGATCAGCCCAAAAACCACCTGTAGTTTTGCATTGCATTGGTGTCAATGTTTCTGGCCTGGCCAAAGCTGACGTAATTTTAGTGAGGGTGTTTGAGTATGCAAAAATATGTAAAGTGTGCTGATCAGGATATTAGTACGCATGTAAAGGTGATTTCAAACCAGCGCTGTCTGCCATTGCAATCTTGCTGAGCTGGCATCTTTTAAACACACAGTTCAAATGTGTGAAGATGTAGGAAGGACCTCCCCACACCCCGCCCTTTAAAGGATCATAAACTACTTTCAGGGTAATTATTATTGATTTCTACTGGTTCTGTCTGAATATGTGGAAGTTTTCTTGTGCTGTTTAAAGTTGAAGTTGACAGGGAGTGGTGCTGCACATTGTCAACAACTTTGTATTTCTATAGCACCTTTGATGCAATAGATTATAGAAACCTACAGTGCAGAAGAAGCCATTCAGCACTGACAACAATCCCACCCAGGCCCTAACAAAATGTACTCCATAGGAAAATAGTAGAACAATATTTATGGAACAAAATTTGACGGTGAGACACGTAAGGCCAGATGACCACTTGGTCAATGAAGAAGGCTTTAAGGTATGACTTAAAGAATGAATGTGAGGTGCCTGAAACTCGCTGCTGGGGGAGGTAATGGAAGCAGATACGATGGTGACTTTTAAGGGACATCTTGACAAATACATGAATAGGGTGGGAATAGAGAGATATGGCCCCCAAAAGGGTAGGGAGTTTTAGTTTAGATGAGCAACATAGTCAGTGCAGGCTTGGGCCTGTCCCTGTGCTGTAATTTTCTTTGTTTTTTGAAGCAAATCAGAGAGATGTAGGGAAGGAATTCCAAAGATTAGGGTCCCAGCCACTGAAGGCATGGCCAGTAATAGTGAAACTTTGAGGAACTCAAGAGGGAGTACAAAGGTTGGAGAACCATGCTGTTTGAATCCCTGACACACTGGTGGGAGGAACAAAGGAGAATATCAAGACTTTTCTAATCTTCAGAAGTGTCCAGAAGACGAGAGACAGGGGCAATTCACTGACTCCAGGAAAACAAGACAGAACCTGCTCCAACCTCTTTTATTTGTAATATACATAAATGACTTGGAAGAGGGAGTACGTGGTGTGATCAGCAAGTTTGCAGATGACACGAAGATGGCTGGACTTGCGGACAGTGAGGAGCAGTGTCAGGCAATACAATGGGATATAGATAGGCTGGTATATTGGGCAGATATATGGCAGATGGAGTTTAATCCTGATAAATGCGAGGTGATGCATTTTGGAAGAAATAATGTAGGGGGGAGTTATATGATAAAGGGTAGAACTATTAAGAGTATAGAAACGCAGAGGGACCTGGGGGTGCAAGTGCACAAGTCTTTGAAGGTGGGAGTACAGGTGGAAAAGGTTGAGAAGAAAGCTTATGGTATGCTAGCCTTTATAGGAAGGGGTATAGAGTACAAGAGCTGGCATCTAATGTTGCAGTTGTATAGAATGTTGGTTAGACTGCATTTAGAGTACTGCATCCAGTTCTGGTCTCCTTACTACCAGAAGGACGTGGAGACCCTGGAGACAGTGCTGAGGAGGTTTACCAGGATGTTGCCTGGTATGGAAGGACTGGGTTATGAGGAAAGATTGGGCAAATTGGGGCTGTTTTCCTTAGAAAGACGGAGAATGAGGGGAGATCTAATAGAGGTGTATAAGATTATGAAGGGTATAGATAGAGTAAGCAGTGGTAAGCTTTTTCCTAGATTGGAAACAAATATTATGAGGGGCCACGGGCTTAGGGTGAGGGGGCGAGGTATAATTCGGATGTTAGAGGGAGGTTTTTCACACAGAGGGTTGTGGGGGCATGGAATGCATTGCCAAGTACGGTGGTGGAGGCAGGCACGCTGGAGTTGTTTAAGGGATACTTAGATAGGCACATGAGCAGAATAGAGATGGAGGGATATAGGAGATTGTTTTAAATAAGGATCAAGAGCCTTGGGACATTCCTGGGAATCAATTGATTCCTGTGGATCTTCCAACATATTTTCTGGCTCACTTGTTTTACATTTGAGCTTCTGGGGATTCCCTTGAATGTTACATAAGATGTGCATGTTATTGATGTTTTTCTCTTCTAATCCACAGGTGCTTCGGTCCGCCTTGTTGTCCAACAAGGGGCATACACGCGGTGGGTCATGTGAGGGCTGCTCTTGGATGTTTCGAGAGTAGCCTAGTGCTTCATGTCATTAGTGTATGCTTAAAACTGGACCAGCTGATGGGCAACACGACAGCTCAGTGACTATCACTGTTTACTGTGCAGATACATGGATTTGGGCCAGTATCTGTGGGAGTTTGTGCATTCTCCCCGTGCTTGTGTGGGTTTTCTCCAGGTGCTCCGGTTTCCTCCCACACCCCAAAGATGTGCTCTTAGGCTGATTGATGTCACAAATTGTCTCTAAGTTAGTCTCCCCTCAATCTGGTTTCCAATGTGGAGTGCCATAAGCGTAGACAAAGGTCATGGGCAGAAGAGAGAACACACAATGTTAAAATGGCGGCGTGGGCTCATTGGGCTGAAGGGCCTGTTTCCCATGCTGTGTTGTTCTTTGTTCTTTGCAGTCAGTGGGAGTCAATGTCAAGGAGGATGTCTTGGAGGTGACGGGCCAGCAGGTTTCACCCTTCCAAGATCATCTTCCAATTCAGAGGCCATAGAGCAGGATGAGACATGCCCATGTTACTTCTTCCGAAAGGCGCACAGGCACACCATTGGTGATCAACAGCCTGAAGGAAGAAGGTGGCTCAGGAAAGTCATCTTAGTCTGGCATTCTAAGGATCTGCAAATTCTTCTATGCTGAACTGTATGACCTGAAACCAATAGACAACACAGCATCCCAGTCCTTTCTGTCTTGGAGATCTTAGAGGGCAGCGAGCGTGGGAGCCTGGAGAAACTGCTAACTATGGATGAAATAGTTAAGGTCATTGAGTCCTTTAAGAGTAAATCTCCCAGAAGTGACGGCTTATCAGCTCAATTGTAATCGTTGCTGGGGGACTAGATTGGCCCAAACCAGCTGCAAGTGTACTCTTGCAACTCGGCCAACATTGTCTACCTGATACGCTGCAGGAAAGGATGTCCCCAGGCATGGTACATTGGGGAGACCATGCAGACGTCAAGACAACGAATGAATGAACACCGCTTGACAATCACCAGGCAAGACTGTTCTCTTCCTGTTGGGGGACACTTCAGCGGTCACGGGCATTCGGCCTCTGACCTTCGGGTAAGAGTCCTCCAAAGCGGCCTTCATGACAAATGACAATGCACAGTCACTGAACAGAGACTGATAGCTAAGTTCTGCACACATGAGGATGGTCTCAACTGGGATCTTGGAGCCATGTCACACTATCTGTAACCCCCACGTCTTGCCTGGGCTTGCAAAATCTCACTAACTGTCCTGTCTGGAGACAATACACATCTCTTTAACCTGTGCTTAATGCTCTCTCACTCACATTGTCTGTACCTTTAAGACTTGATTAGCTGTAAAGACTCGCATTTCAATCATTATTTTGTAAATTGAGTTTGTGTCTTTATATGCCCTGTTTGAGAAAAGAACTCCCACCCACCTGATGAAGGAGCAGTGCTCCGAAAGCTAGTGGTGTTTGCTACCAAATAAACCTGTTGGATTTTAACCCGGTGTTACAAACATCAGTAGCGCAGTTTCAATCAACAGCTGGGAATCAGAAAGCTTTCCAATTAAATCTGGCATCAGACAGGGCTGCCCTCCGTCTCCTCTCAAGTTTGTGTATTGTGTAGAAACTTTGTGGAATCCATCAGAAATTACTCAGGCCTAAGAGGAGTGACAATCCTAAACAACAGAGCCATCAGGTCAATGCCTCCCTGTGCAGACATCATCACTACCTTCTGTGCGGAGCCGCTGTCAGTGCACAGCCTGATCAACATCTGCCCAGTTATTCATGATAAAAGTGAGGCCATGATCTTTGGGAACGGGGCTAGCTGATCACCTGCCCCTTCACCGTCAGGTCATATGGCCTGAAGACGCTGGGGACATGGTTTGAAGGACCAGGGCATGCGTTAAAAACTGAAAGGAGCAAGTGCGTAAAAAGAATCAAAAACTGGGCATATGGCCTCTTTTAGGTCAAACCAAATAAACAAACTCAAGTTAAATCAGGACAAAGTAAAAGGGGCAACTCCCCAAAAGGAGGGGGAACAGCCCAAACAAAATCAAAGTACAAAGGAAACTTGAAAACATCAAAATGATTATTAGGGTTGATAATCCACCCCAGCCCCTGCGGTACCCAACAGGCGTGGAAGGCATCAGTTGTGCCTGTGGACACCGCATGCTCCCTCTCCAGGGACACCTGGCCGTGAACATAGCCACAGTAGAGGGGCACAGTCCGGATGGACAACCAACTCAAACGCCTGCTGCCTGGACCTGTAAATGGTGTGCTTCGCCAGGCCCAGGAGCAGGGCATATGGGAGCAAGGTTTTTCTCCATTGCAGGTATGAGCTTCATTAAGCGTAAAACATTTTTGGTGTTGCTGTACATGGCTCAATCTGGTCCACCCCCTTACTCTTGAGCTGCGGAAATCACCTCAGCCATTTTCCACATGATCGTGGATAAGACGGGCTTTTGCAAAAAAATAGACCATCTAAGTAGAGGTAGTGAAGGTAGATAGCTTGTCTCAGCTCACTGAGCTGACACATTATGGGATGGTCTCAGATTGCAATAGGGGGCAAATTGGAGATAAGTAGTAACCAGAGAGACCATTTATTTAATTGTTGCCAATTTTGTAAAACCTCAGATGTTGACAAAATATTCAATTCCCATATTAGAGATACCACAGTAGCTGAGGTTATTTAGAAACGCAGGGGCTTGTGAAGCTGAGCCTAAAGTGTGGTTACATCACCACCATTCAGCTCTCTCCCTCCCAAACATGATTTGACCATTATGTATTTCTTAAATATGCTCAATCAGGGAGATGATGGCTGAGTATGATTCCAGAAACTCAGCTAATGTTCTGGGGACCCAGGTTTAAATCCCACCTTGACAGATGGTGGAATTTGAATTCAATAAAAATATCTGGAATTAAGAATCTACTGATTACCATGAAACCATACTGTCAGAAAAACCCATTTGGTTCACTAGTGCCCTTTAGGGAAGGAAATCTGCCATTCTTACCTGGTCTGGCTTACTTATGACTCCAGAGCCACAGCAACGTGTTTGGCTAGTCCAGTGGCATTTTAAAATCAGCGACACAGATGTCTCACAAATGAGTAAAAATGCATCTCAACTTTATGATTAAAAGCTCATTTCTCCTTGAAATCAAAGTTCTTCACATTTGTCTGAACCACCCTTAAAAGTCTATCTTCCTCCACTGGATACCAATACTGTGGTGTAAAATTACAATGCCAAAAAAATGTTTGGCCTAAATATTAAAAATGGTCCCATCTGAGATGGTATCAACAGTAACATGTTGGCAGCTGGGTCTCCTGCTCCATTTCATCACCAGCATAGGACAGTAATTTCATTCTTTATAGGGAGCTGGGAAGGGGTAAATGATTAGTTCTATACAAAAAAACATGTTCTACAACTTTATTTGCGTGGGTACTTTTTTTTTGTTTTCCAACAGTGTAAGCAGCCAATCATCAAAGCACACAAATTCTTTGTTTCATAAAGAAACCAAATTTTGTCTATTATATTCTTAAAATACATTTTGCACACAGGGTTCCAAGTGAGCATATATTAAAAAAAAACACATCTTCATGGTATCTCAAGTTCATTGGTCAGACATGCCTAATATGCATGATTGTATCCAGGTTACTCTGAAGATGACAATTTGTACCCACTTTACAATCTCAGACTGCAAAAAAAATAACTGCCAACTGCAAGATAATGTTTCAGTTTTATTAAAAAAAGTATTGATTCTTATCATGATCTAACATGAGAAGTTAGCAATCACATGTAGTGACAAAAGATCTACAAAAAACCATCCGCAAAAAATTGGTATTAACTGCATGACAAAAAAAAATCCTCACTACCTTTGCCATTGAAAATTCCACACAAAACATTAAATAGGCAATAACATTCCATCACTCTGGAGTCCCTCTCTTCTTGAAAGGCTGTGCCTTAAAAAAATCAGCTACTTACAATTAAAACAGTACAGGGCCTGGCTACGCAGTGTAAAAATACAACACTAACTATACACAGTTTTGTACAGTTTCTTTACACCTAAGCCATTGATCCAAATTACAAATGAGTTCACATTTCCTGTCTTTGCAAAAAAAAATAGATCAAGCTTAGACAAAGATCTTTTTTTTACATCTGGATTTATTTAATCGTCATCCTCATCATCTTCCTCTTCTTCCTCATCATCTTCCTCCTCTTCATCTTCATCCTCTTCTTCCTCCTCCTCTTCCTTCTTCTTCTTTGCAGCCTGAGCTGGCTTGGCAGCGGGTTTCTTACCAGTATCGCTCTTGCATTTGGCACGATAGGCTGCAACTTCCTAAAAAGCAAAATTGATGTTAACCACAGCACACTCAATAAGGCCTCACTAAACTTCAACAAGCTTATGTGGCTATTCCCAACTTTTAGCTATGAAAAGCTAGCACCTAACATCCCAATATGCTGGACTACAGTAAACTGGTCAGGGCAGTGGAACTACAAAAGTTAGGCATTTTGGCCTGCGGAATGCTATTACTGTTTCGCAAAATAAGAGAGAAAATCAAGCCCACCAATTTTCTGTAATTTGAATGGATGCTCCATGCTCAGAATCTTTGCCAAAGAATTCCCTACCTGTGTCTCTTTGAACATAACGTTTTGTGTGCATTTGCATACACCTCTATCAAGCTAGTGCATTTACACTATCTTTTCAACTATATACATGCACTGAAATATGCAAGATTAACCACCAACCCCAGTACACCAACTAAAGCGAGTAGCACTATCTAATAGTGATCAGTCATTTTGTGGGATGGTGCAACAGATGCAGATGAGGCAAATAGAAAGCATTATGCTCAAAGTCACACAGGTCTGTGGTTGATGTGGGATGGAGATTTGTAGAACTTGGGAGCAGAAGGATAATCACCTGGAATACTCTGCATGTGGTAAAAGTCTACAGTCTGCATTTGAGGATGAAGTCAAGCAGAAATCAAACATAGGGAATGGAAGTAGCCACTTATCTGGGCCTAACTCAAGTGTAAACTTGGCACGTAGAGAGACGCTGCAGAAAATCGTTCAGGATGAGATATTGCATAAGCCTCAAGCATGATTTAAATTCCTCAAGGGGAACCCAGGAAACAACTAACTTTTGTTAATCAAAATATTATGCTTTGTTGTATTGCACAAAATGGGGTGCAACGTGTATGTTGTAGATACTGGATTTTATAGTACAAATACAAAAAATGGATTATTCAGTGACCAAAGGTATGAATATTACAGAAGCGGGCGCACCCCATCACTTTCAGCTACCCAGCCAAAGTTGTAGTTTTCTCAGATTGGCACGGAGGAAAATGCAAAATAGGGCTAAGAGAAGTGCTTCCAATTACGAAATAGTTCCTTCCTCATTTGATCAGAAACTACTCCATCTGCTATGGTGACTTCAAATGGATATGCTTTACGAGTAACAAATCAGAATGAACAAACCTAACATGGATAAGTTAACGAGTGTAGGAACAGAAGTAAAGCAAATCTTGGTAAACCAAGGCACTTTTGTAGCTGATATCAACAGGTCTCTACATTTTCATGTTGTTAAGACTTTTCTTTTGTTCCCCACCAGAAGGTGGAGGCAGTGAAACAATTTTCCAGTTCACGGCTGCCAACATATTTAAAACACACAAAGTTTTCAAGTGTTTACCTTTTCATACTTCTCCTTTAACTTAGAGGCCTTCTGCTCATATGGTAGTTTATCCTTGGGTTGCACTGTGGACCACATCTCTCCCAGCTTCTTTGCAACATCCCCAATGGACATTCCAGGAGATTCACTCTTGATCTTTGGACGTTTCTCAGAGCAGAAAATGAAAAATGCTGATCTGCAAGAATGAACAATTTATTAAATAAAATATTTCTGTTGAGGAAAAAACCTCAAGTACTTCAACTGCAGTACATACGGTGGTCTCTTGGGGGCATTTGGATCCTTCTTCTTCTTCTTGTCCCCCTTTTGAGGGACATAGTTCTTCATCTCCCGATCATAACGGACCTTGTCATTCTTAGCCAGGTCTTCAAACTTTGACTTCTCTTTGTTCGACATGGTCTAGAAAGAAAACTATTCAAGCTATTACAGATACACAAATGAAGCTGGGGGCATTTCAAACGCAAAACTCAAAATCAGTCCCACCTTCCACCTTTCTGAGCATTTCTTTGAGAATTCTGCAAAGTTGACGGAGGCTTCGGGGTGTTTCTTCTTGTGCTCCTCTCGGCAAGTCTGCACAAAATATGCATACGAGGACATCTTGCCCCGGGGCTTATTGGGATCTTTTCTAACCATGGCTGGTTTGTATCTGTGATTTCGGGAAAGAAATGAAAAGGCTCAGGTAGTCTGAAAAATTAACTTGAGGAGCAAAATTAGTAAAGACAACCCTACAACCTCCTCCCCTTTCACGACATGTCACCAAGCCAAATGTCAATTGCTTACTTTTTTCTTTCTCCCCCTGCGCATAAAGTTTATTTATTAGTCACAAGTAAGGCTTACACCAACAATACAGTGAAGTTACTGTGAAGTTCCTTGTCCCATGGATATCCTTTTTCAGGACATCTTAAGAGCTTCACAGCCAATGAATTAGCTTTGAAGTAAGGACCACGGCCAGCAATGTGATAAATGACCAGGTAAGTGTTCTGGCATTAAGCAATTAATTTTCAATTTCACTGATTCTTATGCAAAATTAAAATGTGGCAGTTTGGGAAGCTTTAATTTGAAGGGTTACATGAATTTATCGCAAACTTGAGGTTAACTTTACTTTTGTAAGCCAAGGCAGTTTATATTCAGCCTTGGTTGCCAAATTTTTTTATGCATTATAAAGGTGTGGAAATCATCTCTATAAATGCACTTCTGAAACAGATCACTGGCTGTGAATCCATCAGAAGGTGATAACAAGGCTATAATGAAGAGTTGGATTTGTTTAGAACTGCCCTAAACCCAGATCCAATGAGCCATATGGCCTCTTTTAAGCACAATAAGGAGCTGTATTTCCTGTTGCCATCGCTTACAAACACACGTCAAAAAAGTGTAAGTTAATACCTTTGCTGCTCATGGCACCTAAAAGAAAATGATCTAATAGCCGAATCTGGTAGGAGGCCAGATGCATCTTTCATTTAACACCCATTGTTAGAGGTGCACATTCATCACCAATAGCCCCCCACCGTCTCCAAATCAGGTCAATGTAGTGTTTAGGTAACTACACTAGTTGAATTAAAATATCCTTGCGATCTGTTGCTCAACTATGATGAAACCCACACAGCTAACTATATGCTTACAAGTCAAAGGAAAAAACCATCTACAACTGAAATTGCATCAAGATTGAGGCTCTACAACATTCTTCATACATATAAAAAACTGCCATTAAAATAAATCCGTCCATTCTGAAAAACGAACACAGCCGCTCACATTTCAAACTTACATAAGCTGAACATACTTTTAAAAATGTCAAAAAAGTTTAATGCATTAAAACAATGTGCCCCAAAGTATCCGCACAAGCTCTTAAAATTAATAAATATGCCCCAAAGTATACACACAAACTCTTAAAATTAATTTTGCAGTGTTTAAAACAATGCACCCCAAAGTATACACACAAACTTTTAAAATCAATTTAATTTTGCACATTTTGTAGCACATTTACCCACGGATCTGATTAAATTAGGGGGTGGGTAGATTTTTAATCATGTACACATATAATGAAAAGTCTAGACACACCAAACTATTGTACACCTATGCAGCCAAAAAAAGGGGAAAAAGAGATAATCTGAAAAGAGAGGAGGAAAAAAAATCCTAGAAAGAAAAAAAAGGATGAAAGTAAACAAAACAAGAAAAATTAAAAGGAAGAAGCAAAAAAAAGGAGGGAGAAAGAAGAGATTAGAGAGGGAAAAAAAAGGGCGGGCTGCATAGCAGATGTGGAACTGCCTGGGTGTCTATCTACCTCCATTTTACACATACACACACAATAAGCAAGCAGATGGAGCAGGAAAAGAAACAAGAGAAGAGAAAGGGGGCAGCACTTGCACAAGTGCAACAACCAAAAAACAACACACACAGACACAGAAGAGGAGGGAAAAAAAGTAAAAGACATTTGCATTTTTTTAAAAGAAAAGAGGGGGAAAAAAATTAAAAACCAGACAGACTGTAGAAGAAAATTATGAGGTTCCAGATCAGAGGAAAATAAAGCAAGTCTGGGCAAATGTGGTATTGCTTTTCTCTGTCTCTCCCTCTCTCGCAATCACTGCGCACTTCCATTAAAGCATTGCAAACCCACAGGCGGCCATTTCCAAAAAAACACACCAAAAAAACTCACCCCCTTGGCTTTATCTTGGGGACAAAAAAAAATTACCTCCGTCCCAAAATCCAAACCAAAAGTTAAATTGCAAAAAAAAAATTTTAAATCCACGATTTTTTTGAAAAAACAACAAAATTAAAGCAGTTTTTTCTTTCCCTCCCCCATTCTTCTCATCACCCACACACACACTTTATAAAAACATTTAGTCCAAATGAAGTTGTCGTACTTTTTTAAACAAAATGCAAAAATATGTTTTCGATTTTTTAAAAAAGTCGATTAGATTTTAAAAGCAAGTTTTTTTTCTGCATGCCTTTTCTCTCACCGCGCACACACACATATTTATATGTACTTATATACAGACAGATACCGTACCATTATATACATAGGGATACCTACCAGGCTCACACTACACAAGGCGTCAATGGACTACAAAGCTACACAGGGCGCTGGTTCTCACTATACTGCTCTTCACCCCAGCTTGATTACACGTTTCCTTCCCCCCTCCCCACGGCTCGGCGCCCTGTCAGTCAGAGCCGCCGCTGGCACCCATTGGGTATGGGGGGCGGACCCCGGGGCTGCTCAGTCACCCGATTGGCTAAACTTCGCGTCAATCAGGGCAAGGGCGGAGCGTCACTGACCGCCAACGAGTTAGGTTGCACCACCCGTTTTACCAACCCTCGGTATAAAGGTCCCCTGCCCCTCCCCCCCTCCTCTCTATATCTGTGCTCCCCCCGCCCCCACCAACAATCGCTACGGGATGTACCAGTTTGAATCGCAGGCGCTCGTCAGCCGATTGGTCGGCGACCTCGCCGCTTTCGTCATCGGCCCAGCCACACAAGATTCGAATCGGCGGCGAATCGGAGGCTGATTGGTTGGCGGGGCTTTTGGTGGGGGAGGGGAAGGGAGGGGGCGATCGGCCACGCCTTCTCCTCCTCCCCCACAACTAGCCGTTGGAAGGTCACGTGCCCCTGTTTGAAAAAAAACGGTCAGGGAACGCTCGAGCGCCGCAGAGACAAAAGGACAGGTGTCAGCCGGAGTGTGCGGCAGTGTGCAGAGAGCCCACAGTCAGAGCAGTGTGGGTACAGAGTCTGGGCTCTTCATACACCCAAACAAAGAGAGAAAAAAAAACAATCTTACACCCATTTACTTTCTTTTTTGTGGAGGGTGGTAATAATTATAATACGGCATCACTCATCGTCTTCCTGCTTTTTGTACTTTGAAACCATTCCATTGTACAGCTAGAAGGACCTTTATTGCTCGTTTAGCAGTTCATCTGTGGGCGAGTTTATTTCCTTTAATCTGCCTCCCAAGCCTGAAAGGGTGATGTCTTACCATGTCATTAGCTTAGAGTCTGCTTAGGATCCTGCAAGTGATTTGATTTATTTTTCTCACATGTATTAACATACAGTGAGAAGTATTGTTTCTTCTGTGCTATACAGTCAAAGCATACCGTTCATACAGAAGGAAATGAGAGTGCAGAATGTAGTGTTACAGTCATAGCAGTCATAGAGAAAAATCAACTTAGTGGGAAGTAGGTCCATTCAAAAGTCTTGACAGCAGCAGGAAAGAAGCTGTTCTTGACCTTAAACTTTTGTATCTTTTTTCCGATGGAAGAAGGTGGAAGAGAGGATGTCCTTGTTGTATGGGGTCCTTGATTATGCTGGCTGCTTTGCCAAGGCAGTGGGAAGTGTAGACAGTGTCAATGGATGAAAGGCTGGCTTCAGTGATGGATTAGACTACATTCACGACCTTATACCAAGCTATGATTTAACCAGAAAGAATGCTTTCTATGGTGCATCTGTAAAAGTTGGTGAGAGTTGGAGTGGACCCACCAAATTTCCTTAGTCTGAGAAAGTAGAGGCGTTGTGCTTTCTTAACTATAGTGTTGGCATAGACAGGACAGGTTGTTGGTGATCTGGACAGGTTGTTGGTGATCTGGACATGTAAAAACTTGAAGCTCTTGACCCTTTCTATTTCATCCCTGCTGATGTAGGTAGGGGCATGTTCTCCTTTGCACTTCCTGAAGTCGATTACAGTTTCCTTTGTTTTGTTGACATTGAGGGAGAGATTATTGTTGCCGTACCAATTCACCAAAGTCTCTATCTTATTCCTGTACTCTGTCTCATCATTGTTTGAGATCCGACCCACTACGGTGGTGTTGTCAGCAAACGAATTGGAGGGGAATTTGGCCACACAGTCATAGGTGTATAAGGATTGTATTAGGGGGATTAGGCTTGTGGAGCACTGGTGTTGAGGATGATCGTGGTGGAGGTGTTGTCACCTGTCCTTATTGATGGTGGTCTGTGAGTTAGGAAGTTCAGGATCCATTCACAGAGGGAGGTGCCGAAGCCCAGGAAACGGAGTTTAGAGATGAGTTTGGAGATAATAGGTAATCTTAGCAAAATGGTTAGCATTGCTGCCTCACAGCACCAGGGACCCGGGTTCAATTCCCTGCTTAGGTCTCTGTCTGTGCAGAGTCTGTACGTTCTCCCCGTGTCTGCGGGCACTCCAGTTTCCTCCCACAGTCTGAAAGACGTGCTAGTTAGTTGCACTGGCCGTGCTAAATTTTCCCTCAGTGTACCTGAACAGGCATCGGAGTTTGGCAACTAGGGGATTTTTCACAGTAACTTCACTGCAATGCAAGCCTACTTGTGACACTAATAAAAAACTAAAACTTATACAAGAAAGCCAGATATGATCTAAGGAGACCCATCAAAGATACCAAAAGGCAGTCCCAGGCTAGCCACATGGATCCCTGCCGATGATGGCAAGGTCTGCAAGATATAACAGTCCATAAGAGAAAGGCATGTAAAATCACCAACTCCAACTGCTCCCTGATGAGCACAATCATTCTATGCCCGTTTTGAGCAAGAGGTCAGCGAGAACACGCCCTCCAACCTGGAAGCCCCGGATGAACCTGTATCAGAGGTCACCTTTGCAGATGTTAGAGCAACCTTCTCAAAGGTCAGCCCATGGAAAGCGACTGGCCGAGATCAGGTACCTAGAAGAACACTCAGATCCTGCGCAGACCAGCTGGCAGGGGTATTTGCAGAAATCTTCAAGCTTTCTTTATAACAATTTGAAGTCCCTATCTGCTCCAAAAAGATAGCTATCATCCTGGTACCAAAGAAAAGCCAAGCAACGTGCCTTAGTGACTATCATCTGGTGGCTCAGAGATGCATCATTATGAAATGTTTCAAAATGTTAGTCATGGCACAAATTAATTCTGGCCCCCCAGACTACCTGGATCCACTTTAGTTTGCCTATCGTCATAACAGGTCCACAGCAGACGCAACCTCCCTGGCCCTGCACTCAATCCTGGAACACCTAGATAACAAAGACACCTATGTCAGACTCCTATTTGTTGATTACAGCTCAGCCATTATTCCTACGAAACTCATCTCCAAAGTCCGTAGTCTGGGGCTTGGCTCCTCTGTTTGCAACTGGATCCTGAACTTCCTAACCCACAGACTGCAATCAGTAAGGATAGGCGACAACACCCCCTCCACAATCATCCTCAATACTGGAGCCCCACAAAGCTGTGTCCTCATCCTCCTACTGTGCTCCTTATACACCTATGACTGTGTGGCCAAATGCCCCTTCAACTCGATTTTCAAGTTTGCTGATGACACCACCGTAGTGAGTCAGATCTCAAACAATGACAAGACAGAGTACAGGAAAGGGATAGAGAATCTGTTGAACTGATGCAAGAACAATAATCTCTCTCTCCATGTCAACTAAGTGAAAGAGATAGTCATCAACTTCAGGAACATGCCCCTGTCTACATCAGTGGGGATGAAGTAAAAATGATCGAGAATTTCAAGTTTTTAGGCGTCCAGGTCACCAACAACCGACACTATAGTTAACAAAGCCCACCAATGCCTCTACTTTCTCAGAAGACTAAGGAAATTTGGCATATCTGCTGTGACTCTCACCAACCTTTACAGATGCACCATATACCGTAGAAAGCATTTTTTCTGGTTGTGTCATGGCTTGGTATGGCTCCAGCTCTGCCCAAGACTTCAAGAAACTACAAAGGGTTGTGAATGAAGCCCAGCCCATCAAGCAAACCAGCCTCTCATCCATTGACTCTGTCTGTACTTCCCGCTGCCACTGCAAAGCAGCCAGTGTAATTAAGGACCCTATGCACCGCGGATATGCCCTCATTCACTTTCTTCCATCAGGAAATAGATACAAAAGTCTGAAGTCACGTAGCAACAGATTCAAGAATAGCTTCTTCCCTGCTGCCATCAGACATTTGAATGGGCCTATCTCGCTTTCAGTTGATCTTTCTCTACTACCTAGCTATGACTGTAACACTATATTCTGTACTCTCTCTTTTCCTTCTGTATGAATGGTATGATTTGTCTGTATAACGTGCAAGAAACAATACTTTTTACTGTATACTAATACATGTGACAATAATAAATCAAATCAAATAAAAAGGATGCTGACATATAATCCCTTGAGATGGCTTTGTCATTGCATACAGAAACGTAGAAAATAGGAGCCCAGAATAGGTCATTCAACACCTTAAGACTGTTCTGATCCTCTATCTCAACATCATACTGCCGTGCTTGGAGGGTTTCGATGATTTTTCCCCCAGACCTTTAGAGTCTAGAAATCTATCTTCTTTCCTCAAGTATATTCAGTGAATTGGCTCCCCCAACCTTTTGTGGTCAATGATTCCACAGGTTCAGCACCCTCTGAATGGAGAAGTGTCTCCTCATCTCAGTCCTAAATAACCTTTGTTGTTTCCTGAGACTGTGACCCCTTGTTCTAGACTGCATCCAGTCCGTTCAACACCTTCAGAATTTTATATGTTTAATGAGATTCTCTCATTCTTCTAAATTCCAGTGAAGAAGCCTAGTTGACCCAATCCCTGTCTGTGTGACCAAGAATCAGTCTGGTTACCTTTCACTGCACTTCCTCTATGGCAACTACATTCTTAGATAAGGAGAGTCCAGCTGATTTGTGACCACATACCCACCTTTGCCCCAAATCTTAACTGACAAAAATCTATCTTTTTAAAAAATTTACAATTGATCCAACAGATGTGGGGAAAATTCCAAAGCACGCTGAAGAGGATGGCACAATGATTAGCACTGCTATCTCACAGTGCCAGGGACCTGGGCTCAATTTCAGCCTTGGGTCACTGTCTGTGTGGAGTTTGTACATTCTCCCCATGTCTGCGTCGATTTCCTCAGGGTGTTCTGGTTTCCTCTCACAGTCCAAAGATGTGTCGGTTAGGTTGATTGGCTATGCTAAATTAACCCTAGTGTCAGAAGGATTAGCAGGGTAAATATGAAGGGTTATGGGAATAGGGCCTGAGTGGGATTGTGGTTGGTGCAGACTCAATGGGCTGAATGCCCTGCTTCTGCACTGGAGGGATTCCGTGATGCTAATTTCTTAGATCATGTTTTTTCATCCCTGCAAAGGAGGGGGCAATCTTGAATTTTGATTCCGCTGGATGATGTGGGCCTAAAAGATTGAGGCCGGAATTTTACTGTTCAGCCACAGTAATCGGAGTGGGCGAGGGGTGGGCCATGGAAAGTGGGATTTTATGATTTTAGGACAAGCGAGGCTGTAAAATCCTGCCACAAAAATCAGTCAGGGAAGAATTAGGAGATAGTGATCAGTGTCATAAGGTTTAGGATTAGCTATGAAAAAGAGGAAGGAACAAGCATCCAGAGTGGTGGATATGGTGTGTACTCGGAGTTCGCAATATTCATTTTTGCATGCATGTTGTAGTCTGGTGCTATAGATAATGATGGTAGATGCTCCAATATTCTTTCCATCACATGTTCATCAGTTATCCCTCCCACTCTTAATGCCTGCCATTACAATTAGAAGAATTTGCACTGAGTTAACCAACCTCAATTATGAGATAAGAACTAGGAGCTAACATTAAAGGGAATCCAAAAGTTTTCTTTAGCTGTATGAAAAGTAGAAGGTAATGAGTGGTGTAGCTGATCAAGGGTCATATAGCAATCAATGCAGAGACACAGAGGGCATGGTTCAGGTACTAAATGAGCATTTTGCACCTATTTTTACCAAGGGAGCAGATATTGCCAAAATCCTAGTGAAAGAGGAAGTAATTGAGACACGGAGTGGACTAAATATTGATAAAGAGGTGGTATTCAACAATCCAGCTTAGCTAAGGTAAATCATCATGTACAGATTAGCTAAATCTAGAATTAGATGAACTCCATTCTTAACACCATATGGACTTCAGTTCAAGAAGGCAGCTCACCACCTTCTCAGTGGGCAGCACAGTGATTAACACTGCGCCTCTCAGTGCCAGGGATCCAGATTTGATTCTGGTTTGGATGACTGTGTGGAGTCTGCATGTTCTCCCCATGTCTGCATGGGTTTCCTCTCGGTGCTCCGGTTTCCTCCCACAGTACAAAAGATGCATTGGTGCATTGGCTGTGCTAAATTCACCCTCAGTGTACCCAAACAGGCGCCAGTGCATTTTCACAGTAACATCATTGCTGTGTTAATGTAAGCATGCTTGTGACTAATAAATAAACTTTTGGAAAGGGCAATGTGCAATAAATGATGGCCTGGCAAGCAAAACTTATATCTAATGAATGAATTAAAAGTTAAATTATTTGTCAACAAAGTCAAAGCTCCTAGAATAGAAAGGAGAGTGGAAACATGGATATAAAGTTGTCTAAATGACATTTAATGTTGGCAAGTGCGAGGTGGTCCACTTTGGTAGGAATAATGGTAGGAAGGACTATTACTTACGGGGCGAAAAACTGCAGCAGGCGACGGTGCAGAGGGACCTCGGGGTCCTTGTGCATGAGTCGCAAAAACTCAGCCTGCAGGTGCAGCAGGTGGTCAGGAAGGCGAAAGGGATGCTGGCCTTCATAGCGAGGGGGATTGAATATAAAAGTAGGGAGGTCTTGCTGCAGCTGTATAGGGCATTGGTGAGGCCACAGCTGGAGTACTGTGTGCAGTTTTGGTCGCCATACTTATGCAAGGATATTTTGGCCTTGGAGGGAGTGCAGAGGAGGTTTACTAGGCTGATACCGGAGTTGAGGGGGTTGAGCTATGAGGAGAGGCTGAATAAACTAGGCTTGTACTCGTTAGAGTTTAGAAGAATGAGGGGAGATCTCATTGAGACATATAAGATGATGAATGGGATGGATAGGATAGAGGTGGAGAGGCTCTTCCCGCTCAGAAAGGACAGTAGGACTAGAGGGCACAACCTCAAGATAAAGGGGGGGGGCGGTTTAGAATGGAGTTGAGGAGCAATTTCTTCACTCAAAGGGTGGTGAATCTCTGGAATTCTCTGCCCGTTGAAGTGGTGGAGGCTGCCTCGCTAAATATTTTTAAGACGCGGGTTGATGGGTTTTTGATAAGCGAGGGGATTAAGGGTTATGGGGAGAGGGCGGGAATGTGGAACTGAGCCACGACAGATCAGCCATGATCTTATTAAATGGTGGGGCAGGCTCGAAGGGCTAGATGGCCTACTCCTGCTCCTATTTCTTATGTTCTTATGTTCTTATGAAACAGAAAGTAGTGGTCAGCAATTATTTCTCAGATTGGAGGAAGTTATGTGGTTGGGTTCCCCACGGGTTGGTACTAGATGGCTGCTTTTCTTGATTTATGTTGATAACAGAATCATGTGCATGGAATAATTTCAAAAATTGCAGATGATGCAGCTTGGAAGTGTTGTGACATGTGAGGAATATAATAGTGGACTTCAAGAGCAGATAAACACGATGGTGGAATGGGCAGACAAGTAGCAGAATGAATTTGATGCAGAGAAGTGTGAAATAATACATTTTGGTAGGAAGAATGAGGCAAGGTGTGACTATTTACATAATACAATTTTAAACAGGCTTGCAGGAACAGAAGGATCTGCGGGTGTATGTGCATAAATTGTTGAAGATGGCAAGACATTTTGACAATGTGTTTATTGAGGCATATGAGGCTTTATAAATAGAGGTGTAGAGTACAAAAACAAGAAAGTTATGGGTGAACCTTTATAAAACACTGGTTTACCTGAACAGTTCCAATTCTGATCACTGTGCTTCAGAAAGGACATGAAGGCTTTAAAGATGGTGCAGAGAAGATTTACAAGAATAATTCCAGTGATAAGGATTTTAACGTTTAAAGTTTAAAAAGTTTTTTAGTGTCACAAGTAGGCTTACATTAAAACTGCAATGAAGTTATTGTGAAAATATCTGAGTAGCCGTATTCCTGTGCCTGTTCATGTACACTGAGGGAGAATTTAGCATGGCCAAATCATTATCATTAAAGAAGTAGTGTTAGATAAGTGAATGGGTACAAGTCTCCTGGCCCTGATGGAATGCATCCCAGGGTACTAAAAATGATGGCAAAAAAATAGCAAATGCACTCATGGTAATTTATCAAAATTTTCTGGAATCTAGTGTGGTTCCAGCAGATTGGAAAACAACATATGTGATGCCACTGTTTAAAAAAGAAGCTAGACAAAAGGCAGGTAACTATAGGCCCATTAGCTTAACTTCTGTAGTGAGGAAAATGGTTGAATCTATCAAGGAAGAAATAGCGATACATCTGGATAGAAATTGCCCCATTGGAAACACACAGCATGGATTCATGAAAGGTAGGTAACGTTTAACTAATTTAGTGGAATTCATTGAGGACACTACAAGCACTATGGACAACAGGGAACCAGTGGATGTTGTATAACTGGATTTCCAGAAGGCATTTGGCAAGGTGCTGCACAAAAGGCTGCTGCATAAAACAAAGGTGCACAATGTTATGTATTAGCATGGATAGAGGATTGGTTTACTAACCGAAGCAAAGAGATAAATGGGTATTTTGGAATTTAGAAGAATGAGGAGATATCTTATTGAAACACATAAAATTATGAAGGGAATAGGTAAGGTAGAAGCAGAGAGGTTGTTTCCACCAGCAGGTTTCAAAATAAGGGGAGCAAATTTAGGACTGAGTTGAAGGATTTTTTCACCCAAAGGGTTGTGAATTTGTGGAATTCCCTGCCCAATGAAGCAGTTGAGGCTACCTCATTGAATGTTTTTGAGACAAAGATAGATAGATGTTTGAACAGTAAAGGAATTAAGGGTTATGGTGAATGGGTAGGTAAGTGGAGCCGAGACCACAATATGATCAGCCATGATCTTATCGAATGGCGGAGCAGGTTCAAGGGGCCAAATGGCCTAGTCCTGCTCCTAGTTCTTATATTCTTATGTTAAAAGCATTTAATCAACACGTCTTTCGGACTGTGGGAGGATTATCAGTTATGTGGATAAGTGGAGAAGCTGAGTCTCTTCTTAGAGAGGAGAAAGTTGAGAGAAGATTTGATGGAGGTGGACAAAATCATAGGGGATCTGACTGAGTAGATAGAAACTGTTCACAATGGCAAAAGGCTTGTGAATCATGAGGACACCAGGTGGTTGACAAAATAACCAAAGGTGACATGAGGAAAGTTGCTTTTACAGACAGTGTGGTTAGGAACTGTAATTCACTGCCCAAGAATGTGGTGGAGGCAGATTGAACTGTAACTTTCAAAAGGAAATTGTAGAATTGTCTGAAGAGAAGAAAGTTTGCAAAGCGGTCAGGAAAGGGCAGAGGAATGGGCCACCTGAGTCGCTTTTGCAGAGAACTTATATATAAAGGGTCAATGGCCTCTTGTGCTATAACCATTCTATAATTGCTTTTTAAAAATTCATTTACAAGACATGGGCATTGCTGACTAGGCCATTATTTATTGCCCATCCTTAGTTGCCCTAGAGAAGACAGTGATGAGCTTCCATCTTGAATGTCTGCAGTCCATATGGTGTAAGTACGCTCACAGTCCTGTTAGGGAGGGAGTTTCAGGACTTTGACCCAAAAACATTGAAGGAATAAAGATTCCTAGTCAGGATGGTGGATGGTTTGAAGGGGAACTTGCAGGTGCTGCAGGGTGTACTCACTTGTCTGCTACCCTTGTTCTTCTATATTGTAGCAGCCATGGTTTGGAAGTTGCTGTCTAAGGAGCCTTGATGAGTTTCCACTGTGCATCTTATGGATGGTACACACTGCTGCTACTGTCGTTCAGTGGTGGAGGTAGTAAATGTTTGTGGACAGGGTTCCAATCATGTGGGCTACTTTATCCAGGATGGTGTTAAGCTTCTTGACTGTTGTTGCAATCATCCAAGCAAGTGGAGAGTACTCCATCATACTCCTGACTTGTGCCTTGTTGATGGTGGACAGATTGTGGGGATCGGGAGGTGAGTTACTCACCACAGAATTCCCAGTCTCTGACTTGCTCCTGAGTCCAGTTAAATTTCTTATTTAGTTAAGTTATTTACAAAAGAGAGTACCAAACTTCTACCACCCTTTATAGAAATGTTTTCTAATTTCACTCTTGAAAGGTCTGGTTTGAATTTGTAGACTATATTTCCTTATCCTAAACTCCGCATCCAGCCGAAATAGATTCTCCCAAGCTACCGTAACTGTTCCCTTTGAAAACTTCCATCAGATCACCCCTTAACCGTATGAATTCCAAGGAATACAACTCCAATTAGTGTAAAAGCAAAATACTGTGGAAACTAGAAATCTGAAATTAAAAAAAGTGGTAAAAAAGAGATAGAACAACAAGGAAGGTCCATGATAGGACAGATGATGGGAGACATTGGGCGGGATTTGCCCCAAAACCAGAAAATCCCACCCAAGGTCAACGGACCTTTCCATGGTTTGCCCTCCATGCCCGTTATGATTCACATGGTGGATGGAACAGGAAAATTTTCCCTATGACAAAGGGTCGATAGGAATAGCCAAAGGGTATAATACTGCGACAGGTAAAGAAACAAAAGATGTGTCCAGATGACTTCTGAAAGGCAGGATAATGTACAACTGTCATAAGAACATAAGAAATAGGAGCAGGAGTAGGCCATCTAGCCCTTCGAGCCTGCCCCGACATTCAATAACATCATGGCTGATCTGTTGTGGCTCAGTTCCACATTCCCGCTCTCTCCCCATAACCCTTAATCCCCTCGCTTATCAAAAACCCATCAACCCGCATCTTAAAAATATTTAGCGAGGCAGCCTCCACCACTTCAATGGGCAGAGAATTCCAGAGATTCACCACCCTTTGAGTGAAGAAGTTCCTCCTCAACTCTGTTCTAAACCACCCCCCCTTTATCTTGAGGCTATGCCCCCTAGTCCTACTGTCCTTTCTGAGCGGGAAGAGTCCCTCCACCTCTATCCTATCCATCCCATTCATCATCTTATATATCTCAATGAGATCTCCCCTCATTCTTCTAAACTCTAACGAGTGCAAGCCTAGTTTATTCAGCCTGTCCTCAAAGCTCAACCCCCTCAACTCTGGCATCAGCCTAGTTAACCTCCTCTGCACTCCCTCCAAGGCCAAAATATCCTTGCGTAAGTGCGGTGACCGAAACTGCACACAGTATTCCAGCTGCGGCCTCACCAGTGCCCTATACAGCTGCAGCAAGACCTCCCTACTTTTATATTCAATCCCCCTCGCTATGAAGGCCAGCATCCTGGGACTTTGATGTTGTGGCCATTTCAGAGACATGGATAGAGCAGGGTCAGGAATGGTTGTTGCAGGTTCCGGGGTACAAATGCTTTAGTCGGAGTAGAGAAGAAGGTAGAAGGGGGGGGTGGGGTAGCATTGCTAGTCAAGGACTGTATCACAGTGTCGGAGAGGAAGTTTGATGAGGACTTGTCAGTTGAGGTAGTATGGGCGGAGATTAGAAATAGGAGAGGAGAGGTCACCCTGTTGGGAGTCTTTTATAGACCTCCTAAAAGTTCTAGAGAGGTTGAGGAAAGGATTGCGGAGTCAATCCTGGTTAGGAGTGAAAGTAATAGGGTAATTGTTATGGGGGACTTTAACTTTACGAATATTGATTGGAATTGCTATAGTTCTAGCTCGTTAGAGGGGTCAGTGTTTGTACAAAGCGTGCAGGAAGGTTTTTTGACTCAGTATGTAGATAGGCCAACTAGAGGTGAGGCTATATTGGATTTGGTGCTGGGAAATGAGCCAGACCAGGTGCTAGACTTGGAAGTTGGTGTGCATTTTGGTGATAGTGACCACAATTCGGTTACGTTCACCTTAGTGATGGGAAGGGATAGGCATGAACCTCGGGTCAGTAGTTTTAGCTGGGGTAAGGGTAATTATGAGGCTATTAGGAGTGAATTAGGAAGCATAGATTGGACTAGGAGATTACAGGGACTGGGAACGTCCGAAATGTGGAGTTTTTTCAAGGAGCAGCTACTGCGAGTCCTTGATAGGTATGTCCCTGTCAGGCATGGAGGAATTGGTAGATCTAGGGAACCGTGGTGCACTTAAAGAGTTGAGTCGATGGTTAAAAAGAAAAAGGAGCCTTATGTTCGGATGAGATTTGAGGGCTCAGGTAGTGCACTAGAAAGCTTTAGATTGGCTAGGAGGGAGTTGAAGAGGGAGTTAAGAAGGGCTAAAAGAGGACATGAGAAGATCTTGGCTGATAGGATTAAGGAGAATCCTAAGGCATTCTATAGGTATGTCAGGAACAGAAGGTTGGTCAGGGCAAGATTAGGGCCAGTTATAGACAGCAGAGGGAAGTTGTGTGTGGAACCGGAGGAGATTGGAGAAGCATTGAACCAATATTTCTCTTCGGTGTTCACGCAGGGGGACATGAATATAGCTGAGGAGGACACTGGGTTGCAGGGGTGTAAAATAGACAGTATTACGGTTGATAAGGGGGATGTGCTGGATATTCTTGAGGGGCTGAAAATAGATAAGTCCCCTGGTCCGGATGGGATCTACCCTAGGATTCTCTGGGAGGCTAGAGAGGTGATTGCAGAGCCTCTGGCTCTGATCTTCAGGTCGTCATTGGTCTCTGGTGTAGTCCCGGAGGATTGGAGGATAGCGAATGTTGTCCCATTGTTTAAGAAGGGGAACAGAGACTTTGCCGGGAATTATAGACTGGTGAGTCTTACTTCTGTTGTGGGCAAGGTTTTAGAAAAAATTATTAGGGATAGGATTTATAGTTATTTGGAGTGTAATGAATTGATTAGAAATAGTCAGCATGGTTTTGTAGCGGGTAGGTCGTGCCTTACTAACCTTATTGAGTTTTTTGAGAAGGTGACCAAAGAGGTGGATGGGGGCAAGGCAGTTGACGTGGTATATATGGATTTTAGTAAGGCGTTCGATAAGGTTCACCATGGTAGGCTTCTGCAGAAAATGCAGATGTATGGGATTGGTGGTAATTTAGGTACTTGGATCAGGAATTGGCTATCAGATAGGAGACAGAGGGTGGTGGTTGATGGTAAATATTCATCATGGAGTTCGGTTACGAGTGGTGTGCCTCAGGGATCTGTTTTGGGGCCACTGTTGTTTGTAATCTTTATTAATGATCTGGATGAGGGTATAGTTGGGTGGATTAGTAAATTTGCTGATGACACCAAAGTCGGAGGTGTGGTAGATTGTGAGGAAGGGTGTCATAGTCTGCAGGGAGACTTAGATAGGTTGCAGAGCTGGGCCGAGAGGTGGCGGATGGAATTTAATGTGGAGAAGTGTGAGGTAATTCACTTTGGTAGGAGCAACAGATGTGTCGAGTATAGGGCTAACGGGAGGACTTTGAATAGTGTGGATGAACAGAGGGATCTAGGTGTATGTGTACATAGATCCCTGAAAGTTGGGAATCAAGTAGATAAGGTTGTTAAGAAGGCGTACGGTGTCTTGGCGTTTATTGGTAGGGGGATTGAATTTAGGAGTCGCAGCGTCATGTTGCAACTGTACACTACTCTGGTGTGGCCGCACTTGGAGTACTGTGTGCAGTTCTGGTCCCCACATTACAAGAAGGATGTGGAGGCTTTGGAGAGGGTGCAGAGGAGGTTTACTAGGATGTTGCCTGGTATGGTGGGGAGGTCCTATGAGGAGAGACTGAGGGATTTAGGGTTGTTTTCGTTGGAAAGAAGGCAGCTAAGAGGGGATCTTATTGAAACATATAAGATGATTAGAGGTTTAGATAGGGTGGATAGTGATAGCCTTTTTCCTCGGATGGAGAAAGCTAGCACGAGGGGGCATGGCTTTAAATTAAGGGGGGGTAGCTACAGGACGGATGTCAGGGGTAGGTTCTTTACCCAGCGGGTGGTGAGGGATTGGAATGCCCTGCCTGCTGCAGTTGTAAATGCGCCTAGTTTGGGGGCATTTAAGAGATCTGTGGATAGGTTTATGGACGAAAAGGGATTGGTATAGGCTAGTGGGTCATTGTTTTTGTAACTGGTCGGCGCAACATCGTGGGCCGAAGGGCCTGTTCTGCGCTGTAATGTTCTATGTTCTATCCCATTAGCCTTCCTGACCACCTGCTGCACCTGCAGGCTGGGTTTTTGTGACTCATGCACAAGGACCCCGAG
This sequence comes from Carcharhinus amblyrhynchos, assembly GCF_965287045.1. NCBI lineage: Eukaryota > Metazoa > Chordata > Chondrichthyes > Carcharhiniformes > Carcharhinidae > Carcharhinus > Carcharhinus amblyrhynchos. Next base: position 117,273,611 of record NC_137328.1, on the reverse strand, counting down.
GTCCCTCTGCACCGTCGCATGCTGCAGTTTTTCGCCATGTAAGTAATAGTCCTTCCTACCATTATTCCTACCAAAGTGGACCACCTCGCACTTGCCAACATTAAATTCCATTTGCCAGTTCCTGGCCCATTTGCCCAGCCTATCTAGATCCTTCTGCAGACTCTCCACAGCCTCTGCGCAATTTGCCGTTCCACCAATCTTGGTGTCATCAGCAAATTTCGACACCATACACTCGGTTCCCTCCTCCAGATCATCTATATAAATGGTAAATAGCTAAGGCCCCAGCACTGACCCCTGGGGCACTCCACTAGTCACCAACCGCCAATCCGAATAGCACCCATTGACCCCCACTCTCTGCCTCCTATTAGACAGCCAATCCTCTATCCACGCTAACACCCTACCCCCAACTCCATGCCCCCTGACCTTCTGCAATAACCTCTTGTGAGGTACCTTGTCAAACGCCTTCTGAAAATCAAGAAAGACCAGATCCACCGGCTCTCCTCTATCCACCGCCCTAGACACATCCTCATAGAACTCCAATAAATTCGTCATCAAAAAGTATAAACCAGGACAACAAGATTAAGGCTAATAGATGCAAAGAAAACAAAATGACATGGGTGGGTGAAGGAGCAGGGATTACAGTCTGAAAATATTGAACTCGATGTTGAGTCCAAAAGGCTGTAAAGTGCCTAATCAAAGGAAATGGTGCTGTTCCTTGATCTTACATTTTGATTAATTGGAACACTGAGTTAGGCCGAGGACAGAGGTGTCAGCATCAGCAATGTAGAGAATTAAAATGGCAAGCCACCAGAAGCTTTGTATAATGCTTATAAAACAAATGAAAGAGTTCTACAAAATGGTCATCCAGTGCATTTGGTTTTTCCAATGTAGAGGAAACCACATTGTGAGCAACAAATGTGGTAAATTGAAAGAAGTTCATGTAAATTGCTGCTTCACCGCCAAAGAGTGTCTGATGCCTTGGATGATGAGGAGAGAGAAAGTAAAAAGGTGGGTGGTCTGCACTTGCATTTATATAGTATATGATCCTCAGTACCCAGTAGCCAGCTAATTTCAAATTATATTCAGGTACCAGAGTGACTGTCCTGTCAGACGAGGAACCATGGCTCCAAGATCATTGGAGCCAAACAGCAGACATTCCCTCCACTGTATGAAGCAGAGTAATCTGACGACTAGACCTTGGCTTGATGCTTGAACCACTGAGATATGATGACATATAAATCAGCTTTGAATAAATTCAATAACCGAGTCTCCACTCCTTCCTGTGGAAGAAAATTCCACAGACTAAAACCCTCTGAAAGAAAACAACTCTCCTCGCCTCCATCTTAGTGTATAAGTCTCTTCTTAAACAATGCCCTCTGGTTCTAGTGTCTCTTACAAGAGGAAGCATCCTCCCATTCGCTACTCTGTCAAGTCCCCTGAGGATTTTCATGTTTCAATAAAATCATCTCTCATTCTTCTAAACCCCAATGGGTACCTAGTCAACCTTTTTCATAAGGTAAGCCCTTCACCCCAAAATTAAGCCAAATGAACCTTCTCTGACTGTTTCTGACACAATTATACCCCTTTTCAAATAAGGCACCCCAAACTGTACACACTCCAAATGTGATCTCATCAAGGCCCTGTAAAATGGTCTTGTTGTACTTTATCTATTTTCCCTGCTTTAGTATTCTAATCTGCTTGCAATAAACACTAACATTCAATTTGCCTTCTTAATCACCTGCATACTAACTCTATATATGATTCATGTACCAGGATACCATTACTCACCAATCAGATTTCACAATCTTGCTATTTAAATAGTATACAGCTTTGCTATTCTTCCTGCCAGTTTCCTCTGATACTCGACCTTTCTGCCAGTACCTTCTGACTATTGACTTTGTCCAGACCCCTCATGAATTAAAGCACCTCTATCAGATCTCCACCCATATTTTTCCCAGTGTCAATTCATTTTAACCTGTCTTAATGTCTCCTGATGTTTTCTCGTCAGTCATATTTGGTTGACTGACCTATAGTTGCTGAGTTCATCTCTCCCTGCTTTTTGAAACTAGGTGTATAATTTTCAAAGATCCCGTCCTCTAACGCTATTACAATAGCAAAGGAGGATTGGAACATTGTGGCAATTTCCACCCTTACATCCCTGAGCAAACGGGTGCATTCCATCTGGACTAGATGCTTTTTCTACTTTAAGGGCTGCCGACCTGCTTACTATTTCATGTTTATCCATTTTACCTAGTCCAATTTCTTTAACATCTGTTTATTTTGCCATTCTTGGCAGCATTTTCTTCTTTGGTCAAGACAGATGCAATGTACATTAAGTCCCTCAGTATTGCGCTTTGCCTCCGCAAGAAGATCTTTTTGTTTTTTATCGGCCGTACCTTCTTTTTTTCTGTGGGTTTCCTTTTGTGTCATTCACTAATCTATTATTAGATACTCTCTTTGCTTCTCTTACTTCCTTTTTCTGGTCTCCCCTGTACTGTGTTTTCAGCTTGGTTGTACACTGAATTATGAACCTGACATTTGTCATAAACCTCCTTCTATTTCATTTTAATTTCTAGATCTTTAGTTATCCAGGGACCTCTAACTTTAAGCTTAAAGTTTATTTACTAGTGTCATAAGTAGGCTGACATTAACACTGCAATGAAGTCACTGTGAAAATCCCCTAGTTGCCACACTCCGGCACATGTTTGGGTATACTGAGGGAAAATTTAGCATGGACAATGCACCTAACCAGCATGTCTTTTGGACTGGGAAGAAACCGGAGCACCCGGAGGCAACCCACACAGACACGGGGAGAACATACAAATTCTACACAGACAGTGACTCAAGCTGGTCACTGGCACTGTGAGGCAGTAGTGCTAACCACTGTGCCACCGTGTTGCCAGAAATGCTCTTCTGTTCCAACCACATCCTCACCCACCACCAGTGGAAATGTCCCTAGTCTATATCCCAACTATGTCCTTCTGAATGGCTTCCATTGCTAATTTACTGTTTCTCCTGCCAATCTCCTATTTCATTCCACTTGGACTAGATCCCATAATGAAATGAGTGAAAGTCGGCTTCCAGTTTAAGTATGTTTACATCTGCCCTTGTCCTTTTTGCATGAATACTCATGTTTATTGTGATCCACTGAGTCATGATCCGCTTACACAATATATCATTTTGCAGAACTTGATTGTGCATAGCTCTAGTTCTCATTTGGCTCGTAACATACTGACCATATTCTCTGCATATGCTTCAGAAATTTCTCTCCCTCTTCCCCGTTTGTATTTTAATTTTCTCAGTCTACATTAGGATAACTAAAATTCCCCATTATTGGTAAAGTTTTTGCACTTTTCTGCATTTTACCTGAAAACATTTTGTCCTCAATCATCTGCCCATTTACGGCTAGTCTATATGCCCAGCAGTATCATAACTCCCTCATTCTACCAAATATATTCCAGCTTTGAATTCAGCACATCATCCCTTTACAATGCACTAAACAGTGCCTTTCCCAATACTGTCATTCTATCTTCCTTTTTGTCTTCTCTCAACTTCCGTGAGTACATTGTAGCCAGGAATATTAAGAACACATTCCTCTTCTTGTTTAAGCCAGATCTCCATTATTGCTACTATACCATAATTCTATCTGGCTACTTGTGCCTTTCTCACACCAATTACTATTTACCTCTTCCATGCATCTATACACAGGCACGCTAAGCCCATCTTAATTGGCCTTGCATTCCCCCGCAGACATGGCCGTGCCTGGTTCTTTTTATTTTTGAACTGCTCTTAAAGTTTAAAGTTTATTTATTAGAATCCCAAGTTGGTTTTCACTAAGATTGCCATGAAGAACAAAGAACAAAGAAAATTATAAAATAGGAACAGGCCCTTCGGCCCTCCAAGCCTACACTGACCATGCTGCCTGACTTAACTAAAACTCCCTACCCTTCCGGGGCCATATCCCTCTATTCCCATCCTATTCATGTATTTGTCAAGACACCCCTTAAAAGCCATTATCGTATTCGCTTTGACTACCTCCCCCAGCAGCGAGTTCCAGGCACCCACCACTCTCTGTGTAAAAAGTCTGCTCGTACATCTTCTTTAAGCATGCACCTTGCACCTTAAACCTGTGCCCCCTATGGATTGACTCTTCCACCCTGGGAAAAAGCTTCTGACTATCCACTCTGTCCATGCCTCTCATAATCTTGTAGACTTCTATCAGGTTGCCCCTCAACCTCCATCATTCCAGTGAGAACAAACCAAGTTTCTCCAACCTCCCTTCATAGCTAATACCCTCCATACCAAGCAACATTCTGGTAAATCTTTTCTGTACCCTCCCAAAACCTCCACATCTTTCTGATAGTATGGCGACCAGAATTGAACATTATATTCCCAGTGCGGCCTAACTAAAGTTCTATAACGCTGTAGCATGACTTGCCAATTTTTAAACACAATGCCCCGGGTGACGAAGGTAAGCAAGCCCTATGCCTTTTTGATGACCTTCTCCACCTGCGTTGCCACTTTCAGTGACCTGTGTACCTGTATAACCAGATCCCTTTGCCTATCAATACTCTTAAGGGTTCTGCCATTTTCAGTATATTTCCGATCCTTATTAGACTTTCCAAAATGCATTACCTCACATTTGAAGTTCCTATGAAAATCTCCTAGTTGCCATATTCTGATGTCTGTTTGGGTATACTGCGGGAGAATTTAGCGTGGCTAATGCATTTAACCAGCACATCTTTTGGACAGTGGGAGGAAACTGGAGCACCCGGAGGAAACCCATGCAGACACGGGAGAAAGTGCAGGCTCCGCACAGACAGTGACCCAAGCGGGATCAAACCTGGGCCCTTGATGTTGTGGGGCAGCAGGGCTAACCACTGTGCCACCATGCCACCCCATCGAATATTCTAATACTGTTTGATAATATGCTTCATTTATTGTCAGCCTGCCAATGACTACCTTACTCACAATTTCCATTTTTTTCAGTACTTCCTCATCCTATTTCCATGGAGGACATTTATTTCCCATTTTTGAAGATTAACCATATCTCACAGACATGGGAAAATTAATTCAACAGTAGATTTGTTGTGTGCAACGCCACAGAAGTTGTACAAGAGAGCCTTCAGATGAAGCAGGGTTAGACGGCAATAGTAATTGGATCACAGCCTGTCAGCATCGTTTTGTATCTGTTTTAAAGTTGTACATTACAACCTTATTTTATATTTATTATATTTATTATGAAACAACCAATCTAAACTTGTCATCCTATAATTATGCCCTTCCATAAAGTGCCTCAGTTGGAGGTGGAGGTGGAGAAAGATGTAATTACAGCATCACAATTTAACATTGACAATTTCCACCATAAATATATTGGAAGTTATAATGGAAAAAATTGACAGAATCAAATGTAGGTTTGTGTTTTTGTTTAATATTTAGAGATATTTGCTGCTCTCTGGTCATTTAGTGTCATCTTACCTTTAAGATCTGTCAATGCCTAGGCTTTTTTAAACTTGCTAGCTTGAAAGATATGGCTTACATTTATGTTAATGTGTCCTGTTGTGGTCATTTCATTCCTCACATCGTCTAGATAGTTATTTGTTTAGGGAGTCTTTTCCTTGTAAATCTGTTATAACCAAGTCCCGATGCTGCTTGCAAGTTGCAATGACTGAGTGCAGGTTGGAGACAGGCATACAACAGTTTGCCCATTTTCTGTCTACAACCTTCACTCTCTGCAAGTGCAAATCCTCACAAGGCAGCTTTAGAGCAAATATTGCATATACCGCATTTTTGGCAACATTTAAATTGGTGATGAGAATCAGGAGTAGGTTGGGGTAATAACCCTAATGGCTGTTGGCAGATCAAGATGTAGTGTGGGTTATCTGATGAGTACAGTTATTACATATGTAACTTGCAGTGAAGGCCTGACATTGGGGCAGAAACTGTTTTTCAATGATTTTTATTCGTTCTCTGTCTTTCTTGTTCTTTTCTTGGATTCACCCAACATTTCCCCAAATTTTAAATTCTCTCCATTTTGTTTTTCCCTTCCATTTTTGTCTTTTGTTTTTCTTTGTATCTCTCTCTTCTAGTTCTGTTGTCTTCTGAGTTTCTCTCTCTCCCACAACCTCACCTTTTCCCTTCTCTTCTGACAATGGATAAATTACTGAAGGAGCTTATTGCTTTTCAACCATTCTTGGGACCAAAAGGGAAAATCTCAGCAAGTCTGGCAGCATCTGTAGGGAGAGAAAAGGGCTGACATTTCAAATCCAGATGACCCTTTGTCAAAGCTGTGCAAACTTTATAAAGTCAAGTAAGGTAATTAGCAATAGTCCATGAGGATCCACACACTCCTCTCTGTCTCTGTTAGAGACAAGTTTACTATATTATACTGTATTTGTACAAGTATTTATGCTTGGAATGTGAGCTTTGCTGGCCAGGCCAACATTTATTGTCCATCACCAATTAAGCAATTGATGGTGAGCCTCCTGCAATTGAGTGCCTTTTTTGACCATTTCAAAGAGTATTTAAGAGTCATGGACCTGGAGTTACATGTAGGCCAGACCAGCTAAGAATGACAAATTTCCTTACCTAAAGGGCATTAGTAAACATGATTTTTTTTTACTTTGGTAAGTTATAGATCATGGGCAGAATTCTCCCAAAGTATTTCTAAACGTTGTAACAGTGAGAATAGCAGATTGATCCATGGTGGTCTCTCAGGCACACTCTGCACAGTAATCCCCCCACACGCAATCATTTTTAAGAGAGTTGGGAGTTCCACACCAGTATGGAGGGAGGCGGGGGTGGGGGGGGATGGTGGGTGGGGGTCCTAAACATAACGGTGAGCCTGGCTTCAGAGCACTTGGGCGCTGTTTTGCAAGGGTTCCCTGATCTCATGGTGTACTGGAAGACTCTCTACCTCCCCCAACAGATATCAGGACCACCTCCACCGCAGCCCCCCGCCAGAGATCAGCGGCATGTTCTCCCACACTGTCCCGACACAGCACTGGGGCCCTCTAAATGGGTGTCCCCGGCTGACCCCTGACATGCCTCTCCATCATTACTGCCTTCATGATCCACTCCTGCATGATCCTCCTGTTATTGCTCCCACTTAGGCTCCATTCTCTCAGCACTGTCCCTGGCACAGTGGCAATGCCCAATTGGCACTCTGAAAATGATATTGCAACCCAGTCAATATTGTGCGAATTGGCTTTGTGCCCTTTCTGGTTTGCAACATTAGAAAGAGGCTGGAAGATACACAAATTGTTTGGCACTGGGTGCGAAATCGATCTTTAGGCCTAATTCGGTTTGCTTGTTGGCTAAAGCGTGATACAAAATAACATCAACAACAGGTTCAACTCCCACATTGGCTGTGGTATCTTGTGGAAGAGCTGCCTCTCTACCGTGCCACTGCTTATTGTCGAATGCCGCCCCTCAAGCAGTATTAATACTTGTCTCTAAGAGAGAGAGAGAGAAAAATGTGTGGATCCTTGTGGATTTTTGCTAATTATCTTACTTGACTTTATAAAACTGTGCCCTTTAAATGCATTCCTGCATGACTTCAGAGACCCAAGCAACTCTGGATGCCTATTTGAGATGAGTGTTATGTATGCTGGGTGTCCTGTTTTAAGAAATGTTGGAAATGTATGTACAGGATATCTCCACCCACACTTCTGCATTTAATTCCAATTCTTTCAGGAAGCGGCTTCCTGCCCTGGATTTTTTTTTCCCCCTGAACATGTCAGTGGCCCAAAAGGAGCTGAGGCCCAGCGTTTTGAGTTTAATGGTTCTGATCTGCAATGTTTTTATTGTATTATTTTCCACAAGATTTGGGGACAATTATCACAATTGATGGTTGTGTTTCAAAGCAACATGTACTCGCACAACTTTCATTTAAAAGGCCCTCCTCAATGCAAAAGACAGGGAAAAGCAGCATTTTAAATAATAAGCAATTCATTAGCTTGTTTTATCAAATAATAAACATCTCACTTCTCAATCTGCTGGGCACATGGCAGAACTCATTTTTCCTCATCTTGAGAATGTGGAAAGTCAAAAAAAAACTTGAATGCATACACGTTCATACTTTGTCTACTTGATTAAAAGATATTAATATATATTAGTTTTATAACATTCAGAATTTTCTACACGTCATGTGTATACACAAAAACTATTCAAACACAAAAACTATTTAAGCACCTAAATATTCATTTTCAATCCTTGATATGTTTTACTTTATATCATTGGTATTTGTAATGTCAGATAATGTTAATTTTTAGGTGACTTTCTAAAGTAAAGTTTGGAAAAATACCTTTAAGTTATTTATACCATTCATAGAAAAACTATATCATGCATAACAGCCTTATTTTAAAGAAAACAGATGTCACAAAGGCAAGAGAAGGTTAGAATGCCAGAGAGTCGTCTGTAACGCACTGCTTAGAGTGTGGTGGAAACATAACTTGCAAAGAGGGAATTGAAACAGTACTTAAACAGGAAAGATATACACAGTTATGGAGAAAGAGCAAGAATGTGGGACTTCAACAAAAGCAAAATAATAGGTATGGAGGAAATCTGAAATAAGAACAGAAAATGCTGGAAACATTAACCCTGCAATGAAGTTACTGTGAAAGCCCCCTAACCACCACACTCTGGTGCCTGTTTGGGTACACTGAGGGAGAATTTAGCACAGCCAATGCACCTAAGTAGCACATCTTTCAGACAGTGAGAGGAAATCAGAGCACCCGGAGGAAAATCACACAGACACAGGGAGAACATGCAGACTCCACACAGACAGTGATCCAAGCCGGGAATCAAACCTGGGTCCCTGGTGCTCTGAGGCAGCAGTGCTAACCACTGTGCCATTCATCAGGGCAAGCAGCTCACATGGAGATAGAAGCAGTGTTAACATTTCAGGTCAATGAACTTTCATCAGAACACAGGTGTAAGACTAATTGGATAGCTCTTTAAAAGAGCCAGCATAGTATTATGGTTCAGGTCAGAAACTCCAAAGTGTTTAATGGAGCCTGCCTGGATCACAAGTTTTCTAGCTTGAATTTGACTAGGATAAGTATGATATGTTTCACCTCCTGTATGATTCAAATGATGCACCAGGGAGCTTTTATCAAACAAAGGTTATTTAAGAATATACTTAATGTGTATGGAAAGAAAATTAGCAATAACGTTTATCAATTATAAACAAAAACAAAACAACCACAATAATTGCTATTCATACATTCCACCATTCCAGAACACAGTGGGTGGTGAGGGATGTGAAATTTTTGTTTTATCCCTATTAGTTGGCATACTGTTTTTACTGCCTTTCCAGTGAAATACGCCTCTTGATCCAAATCAATTTGTAGGGGTACTCCCCATCTAGGGATTATCTCTTCTGCCAATATTTTAGCTACCGTGGTAGCAGGACAATTTGTAGCAGGGAACGTGTCTACCCACCTGGTGTTCTGGTCTATAATAACCTGACAATAGGTTTTGCCATGGGATTGTGGTAGTGAAATCCATTTGCAGATGTTCCTAGGGCCCCTTGGTTGGGGCTGGTGTCCCATCTTAATTTTTATGGGTCAACCAGGGTTGTGTTGTGCACACGTCACGCATCGGTGACAGTGTCGGGCTATGTGTCTTCCCATTCCTTTCCTATACTAGTTATTATGTCCTCTGTTCCCGCATGTGAGAGTCCATGGTGTAGTGCCAATAGGGTGTTTTTTATGCATTCTGGTGCCATTACCTTATCTTCTCATTCTCCCGACGTTGTCAGTCTACTCTTTCCAGCCTTTCTCTCTCCGCCTCTCTGCCTCTCTCTCCTCTCCGCCTCCCGTTATGCCACTAGCCTATTCTACCAGTTCATCGTAATCTTGGGACATAATCACTCCCATTTTTAGGATGGTTTGGTGAACACTGGAAAGCCCATTCTTGAAAGCCTGGATGAATGCTCGATCCCCATGGCCTGGGTTTCCTTGCCCTGAGCATTCCTGGTATACTTGGAACAACCGTTCCCCGTACTCAGAAGCTCCTTCACCCTTTAGCTGCTTGGTCGTGGTAATTCTGCTCCAGTTAGTAGGAGCATTTCCTAAAACTCTTAAATTTCTGTTTTAAACTAGGTGAAAGGTGCCTGTTGGGCATCTATTTCTGCTGTTAGGGTGATTACGTGTCCAACGTCCTCCACTATAATCTTGTGCTGGAGGAGTGGCGGGTCCACCTGCTACCTGCCTCCACTTATCTGCTAGACAGGCTGCCCTGACCAGTTGGTGTATGTCTCTCTGGTGTAATTGGTGTCCAACTCATATTGTATCTAATTCTTCCCAGAATTTAGTGTTTATGCTTCTAGGTTGTAATTTACCCAGGGAAGCCATTATCTGCCTGGGGTGAATGGTTTATAATTTGCTTTTGGTTGCGCATCTGTTCCCCCTCGAGTTACTGGCGCTAAGTTGTGTTCTAGTGCTTCCCACTCCTCTGGAGGAGCAGTTGGTCCCTGTCGTGTGGACTCATAAGGAGGTAGAGGAACAGTTTCCCCTCCCCATTGATTCTCTTCTAACACTTGGTTTTGTTTCTCCAGTTCCCCTACTCTAGATTCTAACTCTCTAATCTTCTCTTTATCTTCACTCCACTTTTTAGTAGAGGCAACTACTTGTTCCATTAGTCCCACTAATTGATGTACTAATAATATCCCTGCCTTCTTTGCCTTGTTTCTCTTTTCCCCATCTGTCCACTTCCTCTGCTGTTCTAAGGTCTGAGAAGCATCCCAGCCATCCCTTTGCATCCTCTTTATTAACGCTCATCTGTCTGTCATGTACACTTCAATAAGAGATCCTGCTTAACTTCTTTATCTGCCTTCTCACAGACTTCACTATCTCCAGTCACTATTGCCTCCTTGGCGACTTGTTTTAGGCACCGTATGGCCACGATTACTTCCTCGTAATGTGTGCTCTTTACAAATCCCGACCACTTTTACTACTCTAGCACCGTGTTTCACGACCATGTCAGGGCTTCAATTTATACTCATGGCTCCACTATTACCGCCTTGGCAATGTGTTTCTCCACCGGAGTCCGGCTCTAGGTCAGAGTTGATCAGCTCCTTTTCCGGACCACTTTATGACATTGATATCCAGTCCCAACTTCACAAACTTTCATGCAAACAAGTAGCAATTCTGCATTTGTTCACCACTACAGAATTTGATATTAACCTACCTTTGCTGCTTGTACTTCATAATCCTAAGTGCCCTTGGTGCCTCTACGTCCACGTCAGGGTCCTGACCTTTGCGTGGGCATTTGAGACAGCCACTTCCTTGTCCTCTAGTCGGTCAGCATAATTAACAGTTACTTATCACTATACCATCTCTATACCACAAAATACCTCTTAATTTTAACCCCTTTTAAACTGTATTATTGACCTTGTCTGACTCCCACAGATTCAGTGATTTCTACCCCGACTTTCTGATCGTGGCCAATCAATCGAACGTACCAGCAATGAGATCCTTACCAACTACGCCAGTTGTTGTGGGAAATTTACCACTTCAGGATCAGACTTGAAGGTTAAACAAAACAGTTTTATTTTGGACAAAGCTTTGGGAGAAAGCACTGGAACTCCGCAGTACACGATGTGGAAGCATTGGAAAGGATGTAGAGGAGATTTACCAGGATGTTGCCTGGGCCTGGTAGCTTGCAGGTGCAGCAGGTGGTCAGGAAGGCGAATGGGATGCTGGCCTTCATAGCGAGGGGGATTGAATATAAAAGTAGGGAGGTCTTGCTGCTGCTGTATAGGGCATTGGTGAGGCCGCAGCTGGAGTACTGTGTGCAGTTTTGGGCGCCGCACCTGCGCAAGGATATTTTGGCCCTGGAGGGAGTGCAGAGGAGGTTTACTAGGCTGATACCGGAGTTGAGGGGATTGAGCTATGAGGAGAGGCTGAATAAACTAGGCTTGTACTCGTTAGAGTTTAGAAGAATGAGGGGAGATCTCATTGAGACGTATAAGATGATGAATGGGATGGATAGGATAGAGGTGGAGAGACTCTTCCCGCTCAAAAAAGACAGTAGGACTAGGGGGCACAGCCTCAAGATAAAGGGGAGGCGGTTTAGAACGGAGTTGAGGAGGAACTTCTTCACTCAAAGGGTGGTGAATCTCTGGAATTCTCTGCCCGTTGAAGTGGTGGAGGCTGCCTCGCTAAATATTTTTAAGAAGCGGGTTGATGGGTTCTTGATAAGAGAGGGGATTAAGGGTTATGGGGAGAGGGCGGGAAAGTGGAACTGAGCCACAACAGATCAGCCATGATCTTATTGAATGGCGGGGCAGGCTCGAAGGGCTAGATGGCCTACTCCTGCTCCTATTTCTTATGTTCTTATGTTCTTATGGTGGGAAGGTTTTATGAGGAAAGGCTGAGGGACTTGGGGCTGTTTTCGTTAGAGAGCAGAAGAACATAAGAACATAAGAAATAAGAGCAGGAGTAGGCCCTCTAGCCCTTCGAGCCTGCCCCGCCATTCAATAAGATCATGGCTGATCTGTCGCTGCTCAGTTCCACTTTCCCGCTTTCTCCCCATAACCCTTAATCCCCTCTCTTATCAAAAACCCATCAACCCGCGTCTTAAAAATATTTAGCGAGGCAGCCTCCACCACTTCAACGGGCAGAGAATTCCAGAGATTCACCACCCTTTGAGTGAGGAAGTTCCTCCTCAACTCCGTTCTAAACCGCCCCCCCTTTATCTTGAGGCTGTGCCCCCTAGTCCTATTGTCTTTTTTGAGCGGGAAGAGTCTCTCCACCTCTATCCTGTCCAGCCCATTCATCATCTTATACGTCTCAATGAGATCTCCCCTCATTCTTCTAAACTCTAACGAGTACAAGCCCAGTTTATTCAGCCTCTCCTCATAGCTCAACCCCCTCAACTCCGGTATCAGCCTAGTAAACCTCCTCTGCACTCCCTCCAAGGCCAAAATATCCTTGCGCAGGTGCGGCGCCCAAAACTGCACACAGTACTCCAGCTGCGGCCTCACCAATGCCCCATACAGCTGCAGCAAGACCTCCCTACTTTTATATTCAATCCCCCTCGCTATGAAGGCCAGCATCCCATTCGCCTTCCTGACCACCTGCTGCACCTGCAAGCTGGGTTTTTGCGACTCATGCACAAGGACCCCGAGGTCCCTCTGCACCGTCGCCTGCTGCAGTTTTTCGCCCCGTAAGTAATAGTCCTTCCTACCATTCTTCCTACCAAAGTGGACCACCTCACACTTGCCAACATTAAATTCCATTTGCCATTTCCTGGCCCATTCGCCCAGCCTATCTAGATCCTTCTGCAGACTCTCCACACCCTCCGCACAATTTGCCGTTCCCCCAATCTTGGTGTCATCAGCAAATTTCGACACCCTACACTCAGTTCCCTCCTCCAGATCATCTATATAAATGGTAAAAAGCTGAGGCCCCAGCACCGACCCCTGGGGCACTCCACTAGTCACCATCTGCCAATCCGAATAGCACCCGTTGACCCCCACTCTCTGCCTCCTATTTGACAACCAATCCTCTATCCACGCTAACACCCTACCCCCAACTCCAAGTCCCCTGACCTTCTGCAATAACCTCTTATGAGGTACTTTGTCAAACGCCTTCTGAAAATCCAGAAAGACCACACCCACCGGCTCTCCTCTATCGACCGCCCTAGACACATCCTCATAGAACTCCAGTAAATTTGTCAGACACGACTTCCCTTTAATGAAACCGTGCTGCGTCTGCTCTATCAAGCAATTCCCTTCAAGATGCCTCGCAATTTCCTCCTTAATGACGGATTCTAACATTTTACCTACCACAGATGTTAAACTAACCGGCCTATAATTCCCTGCCTTTTGCCTGGCACCCTTCTTAAACAACGGCGTAACATTAGCCGTTTTCCAATCCTCCGGCACTTCCCCGGAATCCAGCGACGTCTGGAAAATAACCACCAATGCATCCACTATAACCTCCGCCATTTCTTTCAGAACCCTTGGATGCATTCCATCCGGTCCTGGGGACTTGTCCACAATCAGCCCCTCCAGTCTGTCGAGCACCGCCTCTCTAGTAACAGTAATGTCATTAAGACCCTCCAGTCCTACCACCTTTCCATCGCTAACACCCATTATGATGGAAGGACGATCATTGATGAAGAATAGGAAGATTGTTCAGCCTTGGACATTACCCTGAGGAACTCCTGCAGTGCTGTTCCGGCACTATCACTCCAGTTCATTCGGCTTAGAAACTTGCATTTTTACAGCATCTCTTGTTTTTATAGAAAAATAATTACTGTGTTGTTGATAAGTACACATTTCTGGCTGTTGTAGGTTGTTACGTTGAACTACACTGTGCCAAATTTAATTCAAGATTTGGCTGCATGAAAAAAGTATGGGTATGTCATGACGATGGAGAAAAAACCCAAATTATGTACTTGTGTACCAACATATCGAACTTTTAAAACAAGACCTGCAGTTTTAAAAGTGAGTTTAAGTTTATTTATTACTGTCACAAGTAGACTTACATTAACACTGCAATGCAGCGAAAATCCCCTCGTCGCCACACTCCAGGGCCTGTTCGGGTACACTAAGGGAGAATTTAACATGGCCAATGCACTGAACCAGCATGTCTTTCGGACTGTGGGAAGAAACTGGAACACCCGGAAGAAACCCAGGCAGCCATGGACAGGCAGGTGGCTGGACATGATATACTGCAGAGATCAGGATTGTTTTATTTTATCTTTTCAATGGTATTCATCCACTGGTGTGCTCTGACATTGGAACGAAGGACGCCATCATTTAATTGTTTGTGAGTCTTCTTCTTTCCATTGGGGGTTTGGTGGTATGATTTGGGTTGTGTGTTATTTACCCAGTTTGTTTTTTTCTTTTGTGTATTGTAATCCTTGCATTTACATTGAGGGAGTACAACTTTTAGTGGCCTCTTGTATTTTTTCCCTCTTGTTAGTTCTCTCACCACATGCCGCACCTCCAGTCCAGCAACTATATTCTTTAGGGCCTTGCCAGCTCAGTCTGTGGTGGTATTACCAATGAACTCTTGGTGCTGGACATACACCCCTTTTGCATCGTCGCCATCCTGATGGCTTCCTCCAAGTGTCGTTCATCGTGGAGGAGTACTGATTCATCAGCTGAGGGGAGACAGTATTTGGTAATCAAAGGAGGCTCCCTTGCCCATGTTTGACATGATGAGACTTTGTGGAGTCCAGAGTCGATGTTGAGGACTTCCAAGACAAATCCCTCTCAACTGTATACCACTGCACCACCACCTGCTGGGTCTGTTCTACCTTTGAAACAGGACGTACCCAGAAACGGTGATGGTGGTATCCAGGACATTATCTGTAAGATATGATTCTGTGAGTATGACTATGTCAGGCTGTTGCTTGACTCGTCTGTGAGACAGCTCTCCCAAATTCAGCACTTGTTAGTATAGTAATTCCATTGTAGCAGCTACGCTGTTTCAAAGGGCACTTGAGAGTCAACCATATTGCTGTGGGTCTGGAGTCACATGTAGGTCAGACCGGGTAAGGATGGCAGGTTTCCAACTCTAAAGGACTTTTACAACATTGGTTTCATTAAATTTTTAATTCTAGATGTTTTATTGAATTTAAATTCCACCATCTGTCATGGTGGGACTCGAATGCAGGTCCCCAGGACATCACCCTGGGTCTCTGGAGTACTAGTCCAGTGACAATACCACTGCACCATTACAATCCCAGTATTCTGTACTTTATTTTATTATTTTATTTTTGTTGCGTTTTGCGGCAAATGGAAAGTGGAAAACTTCCAATAAGAACATTCTTTTAAAACAAAATCACAAATTACATCTGACGTGACTGTGATGCAGGTAAGTAAGTGTCTGTCCATGTGCAGCTCAATCTGTTTGTCTTTGATATGTGACCCTTCTCCAATGCTTTTCCACTACTAGCCAGCTGGGTAGGACATGCTCTCACTTGGTTCCATTTTTATCAAATAAATTGTAGCCAGAGAATAATTTGCAATGGCTTCTCTTATTTTTCCCATACTGTTCTCTCTGGTGTCCTTCGAGGACCCATCCTTGTCCCCATCCTATTTCTCATCTACACATTGCCCCATGGTGACATCATCTTAAGCTATATTTTTGCAGTATTTTGATTTTAGAATCCCTACAGTGCAGAAGAAGCCTACCGAGTTTGCACCAACTACAATCCCACCCAGATCTTATACTCGTAACCCCACATATTTACCCAAAAAATTCCCCTGATACTAGGGTTAATTTAGCACGGCCAATCAACCTAACCTGCACATCTTTGGATTGTGGGAGGAAACCGGAGCACCCGAGGAAACCCACGCAGACATAGGGAGAATGTGCAAACTCCATACAAACAGTGACCTGAGGCTGGAATTGAACTTGTTCCCTGGTGCTGTGAGGCAGCAGTGCTAACCACTGTGCCATTGTGCTGCCCTTAGTACTGGGCCAACAGCCTCCTATTTATTTGCTGAAGAATTCAAAATGTACAGTCCAAAAGTTGGATAAAACCCTATTTTAACTTCATCTTTCTCCCTGGCAATAATCTGAGATTAAGCCAGTTTGCCTGCACTTTTGGGGTCACATTTAATCTCAAAATGAGCTTCCGGCCTCATGTGTGCCAATGCTCAGGCAACCTATTTTCACCTGAATATCACCAGACCATCCTGTCCCAGTTTAATTGAAAATGAAGTCCTCGTTCATGCCATTATTACCTCTAGACTCAACTGTTGCAACTCACTGTTGTCCCATATTCTATTTTGTGCAAATCTGAGGACATCCAAAATTCTGCTCTCTGTGTTTTATGGCACAGTGATTAGCACTGCTTCACATAGTGCCAAGGACCCAGGTTTGATTCCTCGCTTGGGTGACTGTCCTTGTGGAGCTTGCATGTTCTCCGCATGTCTGCCTGGGTTTCCTTCAGGTGCTCTGGTTTCCTCCCACAGTCTGAAGTACCTGGTTAGGTGCATTGACCATGCTAAATTCTCCCTCAGCAAACCCAAACAAGTGCTGGAGTGTGTGGTGACTAGGGGATTTTCACAGTAACTTCATTGCAGTGTTAATGTAAGCCTACTTATGACACTAATAAAAAAACTTTAAACTTGCCACAAGCCCCAGTCTCTTACTACCCCTGTGCTAGCTGACCACATTGAAATCAGAACAAACAATGTTTTAATTTTAAAATTCTCATCTCTGTGTAGTCTGGTTCTTCTTATTTTTGTAATCTCTTCCAGCCCCACAACCCTTAGAGATCTCACTTCTCATTCTGGATTTTTACACACGCATAGAATCCGTTCAGTGCAGAAGGAGGACATACAGCCCATCAAGCACTGACAACAAGCCCACCTAGGCCCTATCCCCGTAAACCCACACATTTACCCTGCTAAGCACTCTCACCTACACATACCCGGGCACTGAGGGAGAATTTAGCACAGCCAATGCATCCAACTTGCACATCTTTGGACTGTGGCACGAAACCAGAGTGCCCTGAGGGAAATCCACACAGACACAGGGAGATTGTGTGAACTCCACACAGACAGTGACCCAATCTGGGGATCGAACACAGGTCCCTACATCTGTGAGGCAGCAGTGCTAACCATTGTGCCACACTGCCACTCCTGATTTTAATTGGAGGCTGTGCCTTGAATTACCTTGGCTGCAAACTTATACCCTCCCTCCTTCTTCCTTGTTTTCTGCCTTTAAGGCACTCATTAAATCCACTTTGACCAAACTTTGGGTCATCTGTTTTATGATGCTCCTGTGAAACGTCTTGGGAGGTTTCACGCTAAAGGCGTTTTGTAAATATCGATTTTTTTCCCTGTTGCTGATTAACTTGCAGGGGAACCTTACAGCTATGGTGTTCACACACACACACTTCATGTCCTTCTGAGTGCTGCAGGTCGCGGGTTTGGGAGGTGCTTGCTGAGGGAGCCTTGGCGAGTTTTTGCTGGATAAAGAATCTGTTCTTTAATGGAGCGAACTGTCAAATAGCGTCCTAAGTCCCTAGTCGTTCATGTTTGACCGGTGCAATCGAGGGGATCTAAGATATCATACACGTGTTTTATTTTGTGTTTCCAACTTTTCTACTGTACATTTTGAATTCTCCAGGGAATAAATAAGAGGCTGCTGCCCCAGTACTGGAACGCACTATAGATGTCTCGCATCGAATTTTTCTTCCCCTCTGCTCAACGCTTCCTGCTAACGTCATAGCAAGAACTGTAATCCATTATGTATGGTATTGCAGGCTCAGACTCTTTCCTACTGCAGGATCAGCCATTGTGCTTTTTGTCACTCGCTTGCCTTCACTTTCCCTACTCTGTGTCTTACAAGAGGCCTTTAAAAAAATATATGTCCAATCGTAATTTACTACGTCTCTGGGGCAGGATCTTTGTTTTTTTTTCCTCTCAAAAAAACTTAACTTTTACACTGCCAGTCTCTGAACGGCATTCAGTGGGTTCGCGTGTGATCTCGGAGAAATATATATGTGTAACTGGCAAAGCGACGTTCCTCTCTAGCGATGCCGAAACATGCCCACAGAATCTACGCGATTCTCAAAGTCTTGAACCGTCTTACTCTTTTAGAGAACCGAGCTTTTGTGATCCGCAGCCGAACAAAGTAAACAGGAAGAGAGGGACTGTGAAATGGCTACAAAGTCATGACTAGAACACATACCGACTTGACAAATAGTGCAGCAGCGATTTCAACTCCAGCATTGCAGCGAGTAAAGGAACTCCCGACAAATTGTATTTTATGTTTTGAGACAGATATTTGCCGGCACTGTTACTCAGTTGCTTGCTTCTATCACAAAACACTGCTGAAACCGAACGGTTCACAATTCCACAGATACTGTCTGAGGTCACGCATAACAGATTCAAGAACAGCTTCTTCCCTGCTGCCATCAGACTTTTCAAATGGACCTACCTCGCACTAAGTTGATCTTTCTCTACACCCCAGCTATGACTGTAACACTACATTCTGCACTCTCTCCTTTCCTTCCCTGTGAACGGTATGCTTTGTCGGTACAGCACAAGAAACAATACTTTTTAACTGTATACTAATATATGTGACAATAATAAATCAAGTCCAGTGACCTGCTGAGTTTTTTCCCAACATTTTGTTTTAGTTTACAATTTTTAATGGTATACTCCATTTTAAAAAAAAATGTTCATTTGGGCGGCACGGCGGCACCACTGCTGCCTCACAGCACCCTGCTTGATTCCTGCCTGGGGGGTCACTGTCTGTGTGGGGTCCATGTATTCTTCCTGTGTCTGAATGGGTTTCTGCCAGTTTCCTCCTACAGTCCCAATGACATGCTGGTGAGGTGCATTGGCTGTGCTAAATTCTCCCGGGGTGTACCCGAACAGGCGCCCGAGTGCATAGCTACCAGGGGATTTGCACAGCTAATTTCCTTGTAGTGTTAATGTAAGCCCAAAAACTTGGTTTCCTGCTGACACTGGCCCGCGCTTGAAAAGCGAGGCGTCAACTGCTGAGCCAAATAAAAATTGAGAGAGCGAAAAAAAATGCTGCGCTCATTTGTTTTCTTCTTCCTTCCCCATATACACACACACTCACTGCTTCCGCGTTGGGCGCGCATGCCTCCCTGCGCAGGTGCGCGGGGCAGTCTGGGACATGTAGTTCCCTGCCGCTGGCGGCCGGGGCACGTGACATGCGCGGCTGTGGGCTGGGGGGAACTACACTTCCCGTGGTGCGCAGCGGCTTGCCCCGCCCCCTTCCCCGGGTTTGGAACGCTGGTAATGTATCAATGCAGGGGCATTATTTCCTGATTCCATTTGGAACGTTGGTACATGGCAACAGCTGTTCGCCAGGAGCAGCCCCAAGTACTGCAGTCCAAGTCTGCCCTGCAGTGGGCAGACATCAATGTCATTTAGTATATTTTGTTGTTGTCGTGTGTGTGTGTTTTTTATTTCTATTTTCTCTCCCCCTTTTCTTTTTTAAAAAGCGTGTGGAATACGTTGCTTTATTATTCACTGAAGCTCGAGGTTTGTATTGTACGTGTGGCTGAATGAAAACATCAGACTTCAGTCCTGGTGGATAATTTTCCTTTGCTCCTCCACCACCCCTTTTTTAAAAAAAGAAACGAGAGAAATATATATTTCTCTCCTACAAAGCGGCGCGTTACCGGCGCCAGAAAGGGAATAATTGTTGTAAAGGCTTCGCATGGAACAGCCCGGCCATTGTGAGCTTCTTAGAGAGTTGTAATTTTTGTTTAAAAACAAGAATTTAAACCCCCCTCTGCTCCCACTGCGAAAGTTGCAATGTGAGTTCTTTAACCCGTCGTTAAAGAGACACTTTCTGCCATATTGAATTCTCTCTCTGTGTATGTGTGTATATATTTATATATATATATATATTAGGAAAGAGTTCTTTTTTGTTTGTTGTGGAACTGAGTGCCGGTCTCGAACCCACACGTTTTGGCGTTGAGTTGATAGACCCTGTTCTCTGAAAGGGGAGAGGAGGGGTTGTTTGGGAGGAGGGGAGAAACAAGAAGAGAGGGGGCAAGAGGGGAATTAAAAAAAAGAAATGAACGGTTTTAGTACCGAAGAAGACAGCCGGGATGGCGGCGCCGGGACGCCAGGATTTGGCCACATTTGTTGTCTGGTTGATGATGGAGAGAGGTGCAACCGCCCTGCCGGCAACGCCAGCTTTAGCAAGAGGATCCAGAAAAGTATTTCACAGAAGAAACTCAAGCTGGAAACCGACAAGAACGTAAGTCTGTTGATTCTTAATTATTTATATTCCGCGGAAAGTCTCTAAAGTAACATTTGTCAACAAAGGGATGGGGGGGGGAGGGAGGAGGAGGGGGGAAAAGAGAGGGTGAGCAGTTTTTGGTGTGGTGTGATTGAGCAGTTTTGTAGGCTGATGTGAAACAAGAAACTGTCATGAGGTCCATCAAAAGGCCCGAAACATAGATTTCAATACTCTGGTAGCCACTTAACCAGCCGGCCAGAGAATCATTCTATTAAAAAAAAAGATCTGGTTGGGGATATGTAGCTCTTGTTTATCCTGGTTGTAAAAAAACAGTTTTTCCCACACGCCGCTGTGTTTAAACTCAAATTGTACGTCTGCTGTGACCTAGAGTTTAACATTGGGGAATCTGTGGCCACGAGTGAATGTCTCCCTGACTTGTGTGAAAGTCGTTGCCCGGGCAAAAACGCTGTATTTGTATTTGCAGAGTTGGGCTTTTTTAAAAATAAACACTGAACTTGCTCAGTTTTTGAAAGGATCGTAACAGAGCTCCAGTTTTCATTCTTGATTTTAGCTAGTGTCACCGAGGAAGATAGTAGATGGAAGGTGGTGCAGGCTTAAACATTTACACTGAAAGTGACACGTTTCTTAAAAAGAAACTCAGTCGGGGGCTTGTTCCTGGATGGGTGCGCATTGACCCCAATGGAACGGAGGAGGAGGCCATTCGACCCCTCAAACCTGTTCCACCATTCACTGAGGACATGTCTGATCTGTGACGGAGCTTCATAAATTTGCCTTCCCTCCACCCCCATATCTCTTAATCTAAAGATCTCGCAATATTAAATTTAAAATTACAAGTGACTGGAGCAGATTTTGATTGATTTTTAATGACTTAGGAACAAAGGATATGAAGAGAAAAGGGTGGAAGTTAAGGAGGTGATTGGCCATCATTCAGTTGCGGCCTTGGGTGACTGGGGTGACACGGTGGTACAGTGGTTAGCATTGGTACCTCATAGCGCCAGGGATCTGAGTTCGATTCCTGACTTGGGTCACTGTCTGTGTGTAGAGTTTGCATGTTCTCTCCATGTCTGTGTGGGTCTATTCCGGTGCTCCAGTTTTCTCCCTCAGTTCGAAAGACGTTTGGGTTAGGTGCGTTGACCATGCTAAGTTCTCCCTCAGTGTACCTGAACAGGTGCCAGAGTGGGTCAACTAGGGGATTTTTGCAGTAACTTATTGTAGAGTTAATCTAAGCTTACTTGTGACACCAATAAATAAACTTTTAACTGTGCGGAGTCTGCATGTTCTCCCCGTGTCTGTGTGCTCCAATTTCCTCCCACAGTCCAAAGATGTGCAGGTTAGGTTCATTGGCCGTGCACAATTGATGCTTAGTATCGGGGAATTAGCAGGGTAAATATGTGGAGTTACGGGGATAGATCCTGGATGGGATTGTTGTTGGTGCAGTGCAGAAGGAGGCCATTTGGCCCATCGAGGCTTGATGGGCCAAATGGCCGCCTTCTGACCTGTAGGGATTCTATGATGGTATTGAATGATGAAACAGGCTTGAAGGGCTATACGGTCCAGATTCTTATGTTGAAAAAGTTCCACAATCCTACCACCCTTTTCGTGTAGAAGTATTTTCTAACTAAACTTCTGAGAGATCTGGCTCTAATTTTTTGACAATGTGTCGTAGTTGTAGGCACAGAAGTGTCTGTGTATAAACATCAAACAAAGAGATATTTTTGCTTGTGTTGTCCTCCTGGTCAAATAGGCCACTGAAGCACCATTCAATCAGGAAGAGTTGCTACTTGTTTGAGCTGAATGCAGCCTATGGAATGGTGTATAGGGGGTCTAAGGAAGAGTCAACGCAGGGCACTGGAGTTTTTAAGAAGTGATGTTGGGGAAAAGTGGAAAAAAAACCCCTTACATTAAGCTTTTCTGACCCCGGGCTTGACCCAATGCACTTAACAGCCTCTGAAGTACTTTTGAATTGCTATCATGCAGATTATCTGCACATGGCAAAGTTTCACAGAAAGCAATGTGCTGATGTGTTTTGATGTTGGTTTAAGATAAGAATATTGACCAGGGTGCTCTACCAGTCTTTGAGAAGCACTGTGAAATCTTAAACAACCACCTAAGAGTCCATTGGTGGCAGTGAAGCACCCCCTCAGTTTTGTACTGGAATGTTCACCTGGATTATGTATCTGGAATGGCACTTGAACCCACAAACCTCCTGCCTCCAGTACACAGGCATACAACTTGCTGTTGTCACAACCAAGATTTGCCAACCTACTAATTCAGTATTTGGTTGGAGATAATTTTTGCATGGCATGATGGGGTGCGTTTTGGGATGGGGTGATAAAGGGGTGATTTGCTTGATCTCTTGACGTGAGCTGACACTTGCTCCCTGGGGCAGCGAGAGTCTTTTGGAAGCATCCTTGGCTGGCAGTTTCCGATGCAAGTCGAGATTGTCGGTGGGGGACAAGCTATTTGATCGTGAGGACATCAGGCTGAAACCTGGGTCAATCTCAGCTGTGTTCTTTCCAGCATTGTACAACAATGAAGAAAGCACGTTCTCCTAACTTCTCTCATCTCAATCTACAGTGTCTGGGTTAGC
Organism: Carcharhinus amblyrhynchos; assembly: GCF_965287045.1. Taxonomy (NCBI): domain Eukaryota; kingdom Metazoa; phylum Chordata; class Chondrichthyes; order Carcharhiniformes; family Carcharhinidae; genus Carcharhinus; species Carcharhinus amblyrhynchos. Next base: position 117,250,295 of record NC_137328.1, on the reverse strand, counting down.
AAGCCTCCTGAGTAGTGCAAGGCTCTTTTTCAGCCTAGGCTGAAGGAAGAAAACATTTGGTAGAGCTGTCCAGTTAGTCTTGTTCCCCTGCTCCATTCCATCCCCAACACCCCGCCGTTCATTTTATCGCACTGTTTCCCTACCAGGGATCAAATAACTCTTAGGCCACAAATTAATCCTGGCTGGAAAATCTCAGTCGGGTCTGTAAGGAGAGGAAAGAGCTGACATTTCGAATCCAGGTGACTCTGTCAAAGCTTTGACAAAGGATCATCTGGACTCGAAACATCAGCTTTTTTTCTCTCCTTACAGATGCTGCCAGATCTGCTGAGATTTTCCAGCGTTTTCTCTTTGGTTTCAGATTCCGCATCCGCAGTAATTTGCTTTTAATCTTGGTTGCTCTGCCTCTCTTGGGTAGTGATTTGGAAAGGACTGGTCTCAGCACAGGAGCTAAGCAGTTGTACTTCCATCATAAAGTAGTTGTACAGAGAGTTTTGAATATTCAGAGCAGGCAGCATTATCACATATATAGTATACAGCATCAGTAATTGGGACTGTAGCTTAATTACTCAGTGCTGATGTGTTGACTGTGAAACACTTCGGAACCAGCCCCTGCTTCACAAAGACTAGATTTGGCAGCAGATCTCTCCAGGATCAGAGAGTATAATACTTTTCATTGCAGCAAGTAGTTTATTGTACCGAGTGATATCGACACTGGACAAGAGCTGTTTACCTATGGAAGTAATGAGGGAAAAAATAGGACAGCTCCTATAAATATTTCACTGATCACTTACACACAGCAGCACTGGCAGGGAGCACCCCTCTACTTGGGATGTTGTTGTCATATTAAGTTAAGTTTATTTACCAGTCTGCAAGTAGGCTTACGTTAACACTGCAATGAAGTTACTGTGAAATTCCCCCTAGTTGCCACACTCCGGTGCCAGATATTTGCTCTCTGCCTGGCTCCTGTTGAACAGTAGTTGCTTCTGATTGTTGAAATTCCTAACGAGCTTCTGCCCCTCCGCATTTCTGTAATCTTCAGCCCATAACATTGTGTTCCTCAATTTCAACCCTTCTTTTTCTCCCCCTTGCCTGATTATTGGGAGCCATGATTTCGCCTGTCTCAGGCTCTGATGTGTCCTGTCCAACATTAACACTTTCTTTAAGTTTCTCCTTCAGGCCTACTATCTCTTATCCAAACTTTTCACCCTTGTCTCAATTACTCCGTGCGAGTTGGTGTCAGTTTTTTTGTCTTGACACTCGTGTAAAGCATCGTTTTGCTACATCCACGTAGATGGTTGTTGAAATTACGTGATAATTGCTGCTGCAGTGCTGCAGCTAAAATTGGCAAGTGCCAGTGTGGTTGCCAACACAGTGAGTAGGATTGCCATAAGCTGCAGACAACAGTAAGATTTGTGCTGCAGTCGCTGTAATGGGTCTTGAACCCACAACCGACTGACTCAGACGTGAGTGCAGCCACTGTGTCAAGGCTGCTGCCTCTGTGAGAAATTTTGGCTTTGCATTGTATGGTACACTGCACTTGTTTTCATTGCTACAATGTCATTTACTAGGTTATTTTTAAACTGAGTATTGTCTGATTCATGACCTAAAAATGAAAAACGTTCTGTTTAGGTTTTGGACTATGGCTGGATTAAAACCGTAAACTCCTTGGTTTGCTGTCTGGCTTCAGAGCTTTCAACATCACTTGAAAAGTTTATTTAAAATGCTTCAGTGATTTTGTTCGGTTTTCGAATCTCGTTACAAACCCTGCACTTTCATCACTGAGGGGTTGACACAGAGTCATGTGGTATAGAGTGAGACCATTTGACCCATTGCATCCATTGCTGGTTCTCAGAAAAAAAATCTGCTATTATGGTGGCACAGTGGTTAGTACTGCTGCCTCACAATGCCAGGGACCCGGGCGTAATTCCCAGCTTGGGTCACTTTCTGTGCGGAGTTTGCATGCTCTCCTCGTGTCTGAGTGGGTTTCCTCCAGGTGCTCCGGTTTCCTCCCACAGTCCAAAGGTGTGTGGGTTAGGTAGATTGGCTGTGTTAAATTGCCCCTTGATGTCAGGGGGACTCGGGTAAATGCATGGGATTATGGGGATCCGGCCTGGGTGGGATTGTGGTTGGTGCAGACTCGATGGGTCGAATGGCCTCCTTCTGCATTGTAGGGATTCTATGGCAACCGAGCACTTTGTTTCTCAGTTGTGGGAGTTCATACTCTTGGGTGAAAGGGTTGTCTCTCTACAGCACAAGGAGGTTGACAAGAACCACTGAAATACTTTCACACTGCTTTCTGGCATAGAATACAAGGAAGCTGGTTAAGACAACGTCAACTTTGGCTCAATGGGTAGTACCCACCTCTGAGTTACCAGGTTGTGAGTTCAACCAACAGGATGTGGAAGCTTTTGGAGAGAGGGCAAAGAAGGTTTATCAGGATGTTCCTCGAGAACAGGATACAGGGTAAGAGGAGAGGTTGAATAGAGTGGGATTGTTTTCACTGGAAGGACAGAGACGAAGGGGGAGACCTGATAGAGGTCTACAAAATTGAGAGGCGTAGCAGGAGGCTTTTTCCTAGGATGCAAGTGTCAATTACAAGGGGACACAGATTCAAGGTGGGGGGGGGGCGGGGGGTGCAGTTTAAGGGAGATGTGTGGGGGTAACTTCTTCATGCAGTGGCGGGTGCCTGGAACGTGCTGCCAGAGGAGGTGGTGTAAGCAGGCAAATTAGCAGCATTTAAGAGTCATCTTGATGGGTGTATGAATAGAGGGACATGGTCCAAGTAAGGGCAGAAGGTATTTTTTTTTTAGAGCATCATGATCGGCACAAGCTTGGAGGGCTGAAAGGCCTGTTCCTGTGCTGTACTTTTCTTTATTCTTTAAGTCCACGTCAGAGATTTGAGCATCAAAATGTATGCTGAACCTCCTTTGCACTACTGAGGAAGTGCTGCATTGTTGGAGATGCCGTCTTTCTGTTGAGATACTAGACCTGCCTGCTCTCAGATGGACATAAAAGATTCCATGGCACCATTTTGAAGATGAACGGGGATCTTATCTCTTGATCCCTCGTCAACATTTATACCTCCACCTACAGCATAAACATATGAATTAGGAGCAGAAGTCGGTCAGTTGGCCTCTTGTGCCGCCTCCGCGATTTAATAAGATCATGGTCCAACCATGGTGCTTTGAAATCTACACTCCTTTCCACCCCTGATAATATTTGATCTACTTGCCTAACACAAATCTGTATCCCTCTGCCCTCTGAGGCAGAGTTCCAAAGTCACCCAACGCCTCCCGGGGGTGGGGGTGGTTGTGGGATGGGGGTATAGAAATCTTCCCTCTCTGTCCTAAAAGACTGCCCCTAATTCTAAAACATTGTCCTCTGGTTCTGGACCCATCCACAAGAAGAAACATCCCTTACCACGTCCACCTCGTTAAGACCATACGGGATCTTGTGTATATATTTATATATTAATCATGTCACCCTTCTTTCTTTGAAACTCCAGTGGAAACAAACCCATTCTGTCCAATCTTTCCTCCTTAAACAACTCGTTCATTCCAGAAACGAATCCAGTAAATCTCCCCTTTTCGCTTCCAATGCACTTGCATCCTTCCATAAGTAATGAGACCAAAACTGCACACTGTATTTGAGATAGAAGTAAATTACTGCGGACGCTGGAATCTGAATCCAAAAGAGAAAATGCTGGAAAATCTCAGCAAGTGTGTTGAAGCTCTGACAAAGGATCACCTGGACTCAATGTCAGCTCTTTTCTCTCCTCTCAGATGCTGCCAGACCTGCTGAGATTTGCCAGCATTTTTTCTTTCCGTCTCACTATTTCAGATGTGGTCCTGTAGAACTGAAGCACAGTGTCCTTGCTTTTGTGTTTGATCCTTCTCATAAACAAAAGAAAGCATTCAATTAGCCTCCTTAATTGTTTGCTGCACCTATACAGTAATCTCTGGTGACTTGTACTAGAACACCTTAATCCCTCTGTACCCCAGGACTCGGCTGATTATCTGGTCGTTTGCTGCTGGTAGGATTTTGATGTGTGGAAATTGGTTGTTTCATTTCCTATGTTACAGCAGTGACTGCAATTCAAAAGTACTCCATTTGGTTGTGAAACATTTTCAGACACCCTTGAAAAGCATCGCTTTAAATGGTTCATTAATTTGCAGGACTGTCGGAGTGGAAAGAACTCCTTCCCCAAGGATGATTCTACCCTTCAGATCCCATCAATGAGCTAGGTTGTTTAGTCAGTCAGCAGTGTTCTGCCATAATGCAAGCCTGTAGGGCTGAGATATTTGACTACTTGGACTGCTGTGAGGAATTCTCAGGCACGTGGCATTTATAGTCCTCTTAAATCCCAAAGAGACTCCTCCTTTCCCATTACCACCCACCTCCCTGCTCAACCCAATCAGGACTGTTCCTGGTTGGTCACTGAAGAGTTTGGAGCCCAGCTGGATAAATTGTAGGTATTGGGAACTAGTTCACTGTGAACTTGGGGAAAGCTGATCTTAACTCTATTTTCGTCATCACTGCACTCTTGCTACATCTGTCCCACCACCATTCTGCGTTAAGCTTGTTATTTCTCAAGCCATGATTACAATGTGTTGTAACTTGTGCGATTTCTTTCTTTCTTATGTTTATTTCTCAGGTTCGACACCTGTACATATGTGACTTTCACAAAAGTTTCATACAAAGTGTTCGAAACAAGAGGAAGAGGAAAGGGAGTGATGATGATGGGGGTGATTCACCGGACCATGATGCCGAGTCTCCAGAGGTAAATGTGTCCAAGGCTTGTAGTTGAGGTGGTTTTTGATTTTAAGGGACTTTCCATAATCGAGTTTCAAAACTCTAGTTGCAAATATAGAAATGTAATGTAAATGGCAAACGCATTGACCCAAATTTCCAATACACTGATCCTTTGCTGGAATTCGCAAGCAGAAGGTGCCTCTGAAACCTTCCCCAAGTGGATAACATGCACGCAAATGGTGAGCACCATCTTTCTGTTTGGTGCAAGAACGGCACCACCACTAAGTCCAATCATCTCTGCGTTCAATATGCCACATGTGTGCACGTCCAACTGCTTAAGTGACTCAGAACATGTGCACTGGCTGATTTATCAAGGCCAATTGTAGTGCCCTGTTTTAATTATATCCTTTGCTGGGGATTTCCAAGGCTAATTGTAACCCAACTGCTGCCCATAGTGAGAGTCACACAAACAACACAGATGTGGATTGAAACAGGGCCTTTGCTGATCCCTGATTCAGCTACTCACGAGGTAAGTCACTCTGGTCTTGTTTGCAAATTTCCGTGACATGCTTCCTCTAGATTTCCTGCCCATGGGCTATCTTGCATAATTTTTTGGTAAATTTCCTTTACTCACGTTTGATACAATTCAAGGGAACAACACTTCACCATCTGATCTGATCTGATTTCTTCTTGGGAAGAAGAGAAAGGTGGTGATCAAATGCGAATGTTGTCTATTTGTACGTCAGTGCTATTCACCAAAGCCTCCGTTTCTGCAGATGCTTGTGGAGGAGATGCAACATTTGGAATTTATTATTAATTGTCAGTTTTTCACTTTACCACACTATTTGTTTTAAGACTAATGTCCAAAGATGTGCAGGTTAGGTAGATTGGCCATGTTAAATTGCCCCTTATTGTCAGGGGGTGACTAGTAGGGTAAATAAGTGGAGTTACGGGGATGGGGTGTGGTGGGATTGTGGTCAGTGCAAACTTGATGAGCCAAATGGCCGCCTTCTGCTTTGTCGGGATTCTAAATTAGAAAGACTCTTAACGTCTGATTCGCCCTCCGTCACCTTGATGAGGACGAACGTTTCTTTTTAAACCAGCTGTCGAAATATATTTCAGCCACCATTAAGAACAGATAAAATTATTTTATCTTTTATGTGCAAACTTTTCTCTCAGAATTCTCTCTCTCAAAGAAAAGCTTGGCATTTATATAGTGCATTTCACAATCTAAGCTTCCTAAAACATTTTATAACCAGTTGTCTTTGCTGTTCAATTAGTGTTGTAATTAGTTTGCGATGTTGGTTGCTGGATAAATATTGTTCTAGTACGCCAGGGGACACTCCCTACCCCCCCCCACCCCGCTCTTCAAAATAGCACCAGGAGATCTTTTACATCTACCTGTTTCAGTATCTGTGGAGACTGATAAGTTTTAAAAAGACGTCTGAATTTCTCCTGATTCATTGGAAGGCTCACAGCGAGAGCCGTTTAATACAATCATGGCTGACCATCCACCACAATGCCTTATTCCCACATTATCTCATATCCCTTAATGTCATTGTTATTTAGAAATCTATCAATTTCCGCTTTGTTAGTCAAGAACATCCATGGCACTCTGGTGTTAAGGATTTCACAATCCTCTGAGTAAAAACAGTTCACTTTATCTCAGACCTAATAAGCTTTCCCTATTTTGAAATTGTGTCCCCCTGGTTTCAAGATTTCAAAACTTTTACTGTAACAAACAAGCCAGAAGCAACATAGGCTGCACACTAGTTCAGTTGGTAATTAATATTCTAAACTGCAGAAAAGTTTTCCCCATTTAATTTTTTAAAACAACCGAAGATCCCTTGTAATGTTACACTTTACTGTCTCTCAAGTGAATACTGTTCTTCAGGACCTAGTCCGAAGCTATTTTCAGCATCCAGTGGCTTGTTTCCTTTTTCCTTTAGCAGCCAGATAACTTTTAATCCCTGAACTGACTTTTGCAGTGACAGTTACCCTAAAGATTCTTCCCTCCTGCAAATCTTCCAGTTTCATTTAAATCCACGTGAATTTGACCTCCTCAATCCAACTGCTAGCTCCCAACCACATTCGGTGAGGTGAACAATATATACTGGCCACTTACAACCCTCTGCTGTCTGGATTCTTGTAACCTGACCTTTCTGTGAGGCTCAGTGATATCTTAAGAAAACTCTCTAAGCTGATACTACATGGCTTTTTGTGGCATGTTTTCCCCCTCAAAAACAGATCTCCATGGAAATGTGAATCACATGGGCTATGTATCCAGGTAGAAATGCTGATTAACTATCTCCTAAGCCCTCAGCTCCGTTCTATCTTGAAATTAAATAGAGTTTTCAGTATAACTTTTTAAACTTGACATTTCTATCACTTGTCTGAGAGTCTTGGAGACCAACAGTCTATTTGCAGTCAGCATGAATGCCCTTGCCACTGTCCACAAATGTGAGCATCTTGCACTTTCTTCCCAGTAAAAACAACCTGAGCCTTCCCTTTAATTTAACAACCATGCCACCCAAGCTTGTTGTCAGGCCTGATTCAGGGTAAGTCACATGACCCTCTTTGTTTCTCCATTTTGCCCTAAATTAAAGAGACAGTCCAAAAACATAATCTTTTCAAGTTTGTATTTGTGAAAGATATCTTATTCAAATGACAGCAGAGGTGATAGTGCAGCATTCCTTCAGTCAGTGTGGGTTTGTGTGCTCAGGTCTCTCAAGTCTAAGCCACTCTCCTGAGGGTGGGGGGGGGGGGACCTGATAGAATATTCATCAACATAGTGCAAAATCATAGAAATCTACAGCAGTGAACGTGACCATCTGGCCCATTGTGCTCTTTGGAACAGCAATCCAATTAGAACCACAGCCTCACATAATAAAAACAAAATACTGCGGGTGATGGAATCTGAAACAAAAAACGCTGGAAAGTCTCAGGCATAGCAGCATCTGTGGAGAGAGAAAATAGAGTAAATGTTTCAAGTGTGTATGATGAAGCTTCAGAGCTAAAGTGAGTGGGAAACGTGATGGATTATATGCTGTATAAGAGGCGGTGGACTCTCAACTTCACTCTTTCCCTCGAGCCAAATTTATTTTTGAAGTATAAATCTTTTGATTAGTTTTTTACTTTTATTTATTAGTGTCATAAGTAAGCTTATATTAACGCTGCAATGAAGTTATTGTGAAAATCCCCCAAACACCACACTCCGGTGCCTGTTTGGGTACACTGAGGGACTATTTAGCATGGCCAATGCATCTAACCTGCACGTCTTTTGGGCTGTGGGAGGAAACCAGAGCACCTGGAGGAAACCCACACAGACACAGGGAGAACATGCAGGCTCCGCAGAGACAAGTCAAACACAGGTCCCTGGCACTGAGGCAGCAGTGCTAACCACTTAGCAGGATTTCCTGCTGTTATTCCCCAACCAATGTAGGCTTGCTGGAACGTGGATTCAATGGACTTTTGATCAGTTGTTTTTCCTATGATGCCACAGTTCTAAACTGTGCTCTTTAGTTACCTGGAATAACATGTTGGGAGGTTGCGATGAGAGATGTCACAGCCTGCAACACAAGTAAAGACCTCTAGATGTTTGTAGCTGGGAAATTTGGGCTGAAATCTAAATCAATCTGTAAGCTTTTACTTTATTCAACTCTCGTCTCGTCCCACGCACCATCAATCGCCGTTTTTCTCTATTTTGAGACTATTTCTCAATTGTAATGCCAGCTTGATTTGCCCGAGAAATGCTCAATCTTTTGATTTCTTTTAACTTTAGGTTGATTTGTTTCAACTGCAAGTAAACACGCTGAGGCGTTATAAGAGACACTTCAAACTACAGACCAGACCTGGACTAAATAAAGCTCAGCTAGCTGAGGTATTATATATATGCCCTTAATGGTATTTTTGTTGTAAAGTATTTATTTTCCTATTGTTGGGTGATGGTAGCAAAATAAGCCAACGGCAGGGTGGGTGATGCTTGTGTTTAAAATTGCTTTGCCAAGTACAGATAATGAATTGTGCACAGTCATATTCTGGTTCATATCTCTTATCTTTACTCAAATCCCAATATTCTGTGATAGTAGGTTTCAGTACCTACTCTGCAAACAAAACAAAGTATTTGAAACGAATCTGTTTAATCTCTGGGTGAAGAGACGTTGCAAAAATGAGCAAGGCGGATGGCAATTTTTCTACCTGCATTTCCTTGGGTATTGCAATGCGGTTGCTTTGTGAACTTCAGTGGTAGTCATTTTTAAACAATAAATCTTCATAGACTTTTCCCCTGACAAAGGCCAACATTTGGCCAGTCTTGGAACTGGAGAAGATTAGTTTTTTCAAGTTTATTTAATTAGTGTCACAAGTAGGCTTACACTAACACGGCAAAGAAGTGACTGTGAAAATCCCCTAGTCACCACACCCCGGTGCCTGTCTGGGTACACTGAGGGAGAATTTAGCATGACCAGTGCACCTAACCAGCACGTCTTTCGGACTGAGAGGAAATTGGAGCACTGGGAAGAAACTCTGAAGATGTGCCGGTTAGATGGATTGGCCATGCTAAATTGCCCCTTAGTGTCAGGGGAACTAGGAAGGTAAATGCATGGAGTTACAGGAATAAAGTTTGGGTGGGCTTGTTGACTGTGCAGGATCGATGGACCAAATGGTCTCCTTCCGCACTGTAGGGATTCTATGAAACCCTCGCAGGCACTGGGAGAACAAGCAATCTCCACACGGACAGTGACCCAAGGCTGAAAGTGAACCCGGGTCCCTGGCGTTGTGAGGCAGCAGTGCTAATGAATCTGTGCTGAATGCCTTTTGGATTTAATATTCTTTTTAAACACTCATCAAGCTCTGTGTTGTTGATTTCTCCTTCCTTGTCTGAAAACAGCATTAGTTTTCACATTTTGCTGATGACTTCCAACTTCTACCTTCCTTGCTTCCCCTTTGTTTCCCTCTTATCGGGCTACTTGCTTGACATCCAGTACTAGATCAGCAGCGATGTTCTTCAACAAAACATCGGAAAGACCTTGTGACAGAGGGATTGATGAAGTAGTTGTTGAATGTTGGGTCAAGGATGCTGCCCTGAGAAATTCCAATTTTCAGGAATTGCATTATCTTGCCTCCAATAATTAAGACTCTTCCTGTCTAGTCCAGGTCCCTCCATGGTTTCCACTACCACCCCTCCCCCTCCCCCACCCCTTGATCAAAACAATGTGTTACCATGTTAAAGGCACTATATAAATGCAACAACTTGCATTTATGTAGTGCCTTTAACATGGTAACACATTCCAAGGTGCTTGATGGGAGCAATAATCAAACAAAATTTGGCATACGAGGTTAGGAAGGGTGACAAAAAGATTGGTTAAAGAGATGGGTTTTAGGGAGAGGTAGGGAAAAAAATTCAGAAGCTAGGATTAGGCACACAAACATATGAAATAGGAAAGGGAGGAGGCCACTCGGCCCCTTGCGCACGCTCTTCCGTTTGATGTGATCCTGGCCAATCTGATTGTGGCCTCTATCCCCCAAAACCCTATAGATGGACTCTATTGTCAATCTGTGATAGATCAATCAATTTTTTTAGTCCTTCATAGGACATGGGTGTTGCTGGCTGGCCAGCATTTGTTGCCCGAGGGCAGTTGAGAGTCAGACACATTGCTGTGGCTGTGGAGTCACATGTAGGCCAGACCAAGTAAGGACAGCAGATTTCCTTCCCTAATAGACGTTAATAAACCGATGGGTTTTTCTGACGGTTGACAGTGGTCATCAATAGATCCTTAATTCCAAATATTTTTTAGTAAGTTCACATTCCACTATCTGCCGTGGCAGGATTCGAACCCGGGTCCCAGAACATTTGCTGAGTTTCTGATTAACGGTCCAGTGATAATACCACTCGGCCAATGTCTCTCCTGATATTGATCTGTCTAAATAAGACTTAGAAATATCCAATGACTCTGCCTCTGCTGTCTGGAAAAGAGAATTCCATTGACTAATGACCCGCGCCCCGGCTCTATGTTTCAATAAGATCATCTATCGTTTTTCTAAACTCTAATGGATACAGGCACCACCTAACTAATCTTTGGTCCCAGGAATCAGTCGGGTGAACCTTTTTGAATGGCTTTAGTGTAATTATATCCTTCCTGAAATGAGGAGACCAAAACTATACACGGTCCTTGAGCTGTCGTCTCACCAACATCCTGGACAATTCCAGCAAAACTTTCCTACTTTTACATTCCATTCCCTTTGCAATGAATACCAATTCCATTTGCCATCCTAATCACTTGATGTACCTACACACTAACATGCTGTGATTCCTGAACCAGGACACCCAAAGCTTTCTGTACTGCAGAGGCCTACAATCTCTATCCATTAAACAATGTACTGCTTTTCTGTTCTTCCTGCCAAAGTGGACAACCTCGCACTATATTCCAGCTACTCAATTTTCACCCCACTCATTTAACCTATCCCTTTGTAGACTAGTAGAGTGTACTAGTAAATCGGCAGAGTTGACTAAACAGGATGTAGTTATCAATTCCCGGCTTGTGTCATTGTCTATGTGGATTCTGCATGTTCTCCCTGTGTTTGCATGGGTTTCCTTCGGGTGCTCCAGTTTCCTCCCGCAGTCTGAAAGATGTGCTGGTTAGGTGCGTTGGCCATGCTAAATTCTCCCTCTGTGTACCCGAACAGGCATTGGAATGTGGTGACTAGGGAATTTTCACAGTAACTTTGTTGCAGTGTTAATGTAAGTCTACTTGTGACATTAATAAATAAACTTAGAACATAGACTTTCAGTCAAGATCTCACAGCTTGCTATGTAAAGTTAAAGCGCATGGAATTGTGGGTAGTATCTTGAGATGTTTTGAAAGCAGAGTGGTGGACAGGAATCATAGACTCCCTACAGTGCAGGAGGAGGCCATTTGGCCCATCTAGTCTGCACAGACTCTACAACAGAGCATCTAACCTAGGCCCACCTACCATCCTATTCCTGCAACCCCATATTTTCCTTGTTAATTCCCCCTTATCTATACGCCTTTGGATACTGAGGGGAAATTTAGCATTGCCAATCCACCTACTCCGCACATCTTTGAACTGTGGGAGAAAACCAGAACACCTGGAGGAAACCCATGCAAACTCCACACAGTCACCCAAGGCCAGAATTGAACCTGGGTCCCTGGTGGAACCTGGGTCCCTGGTGCTGTGAGGCGACAGTGCTAACCACTGCGCTACCATGAAATAAATAGGTCTTTTTCCAAATGGCTAGCAGGTAGTGATTATTGGGGTACCACAGGGATCTGTGCTAATATATGAATGATTTGGACAAGGGATATCTCCAAGTTTGCAGACGATAAAAGTTGGGTGGGAGGGTGAGCTGTGAGGTTGATGCAGAGATCCTTCAGCATGATTGGGACAGGCTAAATGTGTGAGCATGTGCATGGAAGATGCAAGTATAATGTGGATAAATGTGAGGTTATCCTCTTTGGTAGCAATATTAGGAAGGCAGATTGTTATGTGAATGGGTATAAATTGAGAGAGGTGGATACTCAGCAAGACCTTGGCATCCTCACGCATCAGTTCCTGAAAGTAAGTGCATAGGTACAGCAGGCAGTAAAGAAGATAAGTGGTATGTTGACCATCTTAGAGGATTTGAGTATAGGGAAAGGGATGTATATGCTGCAATTATAAAGGGCCTTTGTGAGGCCACACTTGGAGTATTGTGTGCAGTTTTGGTGTACTTATCTGAAGAAGGATGCCCTTGCTCTAAAGGGAGGACAGTGAAGGTTTACCAGGCTGATTCCTGGAATGATAGGATTATTGTATGAGGAGAGACTAAGTCGGTTAGGCTTATATTCACTAGAGTTTAGAAGAGTGAGAGAGAACCTCATAGGAACTTCTAACAGGGTTAGACAGGATAAATTCAGGAAGAATGTTCCCAATGGTGGGGGTGTCCAGAACTAGGGGGTCATAGTTCGAGGATAAGGAGTAAACCCTATAGGACTGAGATGAGGAGAAGTTTCTTCACCCAGAGGGTGATGAATGTATGGAATTCACTATCACAGAGAGTAGTTGAGGCCAAAATATTGTGTGATTTCAAGAAGAAATTAGATATAGCTTTGGGGGCTAAAGGGATCGAGGTGTTGAATTTGATGATCAGCTACGATCAAAATGAATGGTGGAACAGGCTCGAAGGGCCAAATGGCCTGCTCCTGCTTCTAGTTTCAATGAATGTTTCTTCATAGACTCTTGACCTCCCCACAACTTAACTTTCCTGCTTATCTTTGCGTCTTCAGCAAATTTAGCAATCATACATTTGATCCTTTCATTGATGTAAATTGTTTCATGCGGCACTCTACTCGTCACATCTCGCTAACCTGAAAATGACTTGTTTGCCTCTATTCTCTATCTACTTAATCAAACGTGGTTTCGCTTTTACGTCTGTTGATTCAGCCTGATTGCATTAATATTTTCAAAGTGCCCTGCGGTAACCCCTTTAATAGGGAAACTGCTAGGATTTATGACACATTAAGCTACCTGGCCTAGAGTTAGTTACATTTGATATTTTCCAATCTGCAATCCTTTGAGCCAAAGGTGGGATTTGAATGGATTTCACAAGGATGTGGTTTTAAAATCAAGGTTCGCTCAGACTGGGAGCCAATGTAGGTCGCAGAGCACAGCGACAGAGAAACAGGACTTGCTGCAGCAGAGTTTGAGGAGTTCAGGTTTACTGAGATTTCAGTGTGAGAGGTTGACCAGGAGGGCATGGGATTAGTCTACAGGTAATAAGATAACAAATGAAAGTTCCAGTAGCAGGTGACATGTAGTAAGGTGGAGACAGATGTGCTAGAGCTGGGTGTTCTTCGCAATGAAGGTAAGGAAACTCATCATGGGGTCGGGTAGGTCTTTTAAGAAGATAGCTTTTAGCATTCAGCCATTGCATTGCTAAAGTCAGCTACAGGCTTTGACTTTGATTTATTATTGTCACATGTATTAACATAGAGTAAAAAGTATTGTTTCTTGCGTGCAAGACAGACAAAGCATACCGTTCATGGAGAAGGAAAATAGAAGTGAAGAATGTAGTGTTACAGTCATAGCTAGGGTGTAGAAAAAGATCAACTTAGTGTGAGGTAGGTCCACTCAGAAGTCTGACAGCAGCAGGGAAAGAAGCTGTTCTTGAGTCCATTGGTACGTGACCTCAGACTTTTGTATCTTTTTCCTGACGGAAGAAGGTAGAAGACAGAATATCCGGACTGCGTGGGGTCCGTAATTATGCTGGCTGCTTTGCTGAGGCAGCTGCAAGTGCAGACAGTCAATGCATGGGAGGCTGGTTTAAGTGATGGACTGGATTACATTCACGACCTTTTATAGTTCCTTGCGGCTTTGGGCAGAGCAATATCTTTGTCCTGACGGTAGAACAGAGAATGTCTGTGTTTAAGTGAGGTGGGGTAGGGCAGATAACTCCATTTTGATTTAAGGATTTTTTTTTGACTTGATTCACTCATGTTCTTTAGGAAAGGAAATCTGTCCTTGCCTGATCTGGCTGACATGACTGCAGATCCACAGCAACGTGGCAGGCTCTCTAAGTGAACCCTCAAATTGCCGAGCAAGCTACTCAGTTCACCAAGATCCCAAAGACAATTGGGGATGGGCAATAAATGCTGCTCCAGCCAGTGACACCAATGTACCTTGAAAAATTTACTTCGGTTTATATTAAATTTCAGGACACTATTTCAGTCTGAGTGGGGAAAGAGAGTAATGAGCTAGCTCTGTATGTCCAAAGTAAGCACAATGCAAAAGTTTATTTCTGTATTAGTCACAAGTAGGCTTACATTCACACTGCAGTGAAGTTACTGTGTAAATCCCTTAGTCGCCACACTCTGGTGCCTGTTCAAGTACACTGAGGGAGAATTTAGCACGCCCAAAACACTTAACCAGCCCGCCTTTCACACTGTGGGGATACGGGAAGAACGTGCAGTCTCCACACAAACAATGACGGAAGCCGGGAATCGAACCGGGATCCCTGTGAGGTGCTGAGAGGCAGCAGTGTTAACCACTGTGCCACCATGCTGCCCCAAGGCGCATTAAACATATTGGTAACCCCTTTTTGAACAGTCCACCTGCCCTGTATGTGTAGTTTGTGCCACCTGACCGTTTGACACCCAAATATCTCAATCTTACATTCAGAAAGAGGTGGAAATGATAACAAATCATTTTAAAAAAAAACTCCTGAAAAATTTGGCTTGAGGTTGCACCATTTCTGATGAAAAATCACTTCTTCCGCCAGTATACAAACTGGTACTTGTAAGCTCACCTGGCAGCGATATGAGACAAACTGTCCCTTTGACCTGCTTACCAGTGTCAGCACCAAAATCTTTATTATTTCCCATCAAATCACCAGGGACAATATTTTTCCTCTATTCAAATGCCTCCTTTTTATTTTAAGATTACGTTCTGGCTAAACATTTTATTCGGTGCTTTGCTATTTCAAATTTAATTATTGCAAATGTTAAGAGGGCAAAGAATTAATGGGAACCTGTGGAGCAACTTTGTTTACACAGAGGGTGGTACATATGTGGAATGAGCTGCTGGAGGAAGTGGTTGAGGCAGCGACGTTGACGACATTAAAGAGGTGCTTGGACGCATACATGGATAGGAAAGGTTTAGCAAGATATGAGCCAAATGCAGGCAAATGGGGTTAGCTTAGATGGGCATTTTGGGTGGCATGGACCAGTTTGGGTCAAAGGACCTGTCTCTGTGCCATAGATTCTCTGATTCCATATTGTCTTGGGCAGTTGTAGTACAATTTTAAAGTCAAGTTTATTTATTAGCCACAAATAGGCTTACGTTCACAGTGCAATGAAGTAATATAGTGAAGTATGTTCAAGCTAACTTGTTACTGTGTCAGAACTTGGTCAGTACTTAGCCTGATTCAGAAGGCTGTGGGCTCAAGTCCCATTCCAAAGCCTTGGACACAAAAATCTAGGCTGATACTTTGCTAGGACCGAGATAGCTCAGTTGGCTGGACAGTTGGTTAGTGATGCAGAGCGATGCCAACGGCATGGGTTCAATTCCCATACCGGCTGATGTTATTCTGAACCTCGCCTGAGTTGTGGTGATCGTCAGGTTAAACCGCCACTAGTCAGCTCTCCTCCTCGAAAGGGGAGAGAAGCCTCTGGTCACCTGGGACTATGGTGACTTTGTCTTTACTCGGGCAGTGCAGCAGTGTTTAAGGTTCCATCTTCCAGATGAAGTGATAAACTGAGGCCCCTTCCGGGGGATGTGCAAGGTCCCACAACAATTTTATTTTCAAGACGAGTGGGAGAGTTATTCCCCAGTGCCCTGGCTAATAATTATCCCTCTGCCAGCTTCACTAATCACAATCATCTTTTTGATTGTGGTGCCTTGGTGTTTTTCTGTGTTGCCACAGTGACCACACTTCAAAAATATTTCATTGGTTATTAAAGGACATCCTGTGGTTGGAAAAGGCATTATGTAAAATGCAAATCATCCTTTAAAATGCTCCACCCTAAAACTAGAGGGCATAGCTTTAGGGTGAAAAGGGAGGGAGACAAAAGGATCCAGAGGGACAATTTTTTCACACACAGGGTGGTGAATATCTGGA
Organism: Carcharhinus amblyrhynchos; assembly: GCF_965287045.1. Lineage (NCBI taxonomy): Eukaryota > Metazoa > Chordata > Chondrichthyes > Carcharhiniformes > Carcharhinidae > Carcharhinus > Carcharhinus amblyrhynchos. Next base: position 117,233,929 of record NC_137328.1, on the reverse strand, counting down.
ACAAGCTGCCAGAGGCAGTAGTAGAGGTGAGTACAATTTTGCCTTTTAAAAAGCATATTGACATTGCATGGCTAAGGTGGGTATAGAGGGATTTGGGCCAAATGTGGGCAATTAGGAGCAGCTTAGCAGTAAAAACAGGGCGGCATGGACGAGATGGGCCGAAGGATCTGTTTCCACGCTGTTGGCACCCCCGCCTCACTTTCGGCCATTTTCTTGTCCGGAATTGACTCGAATGCGAACAGCCCTGAAAGCGTCCAACTTGTGCAATGACTCTCGGTGAGCCTTCTCCTTCAATCCACCTCTGTGTAACTGGACATTTATTCTCCAGTTCCCAGTGGCCTTTGAGAAAATGGTGCTGAAGCATCTTGAACTGTCACGTGGTGATATGCTGCAGCTGACTGACTCGGTCAGGCCCCTGCAGAGTCCAGTTCAGTGTCAGCCTCTGGGTGGGAGTTGGAGTCACGTGCGGGGCCAAACAAGGTAAGGATAATGGGTTTCTTTTCCGAAAAGCTGGTTAGGTTTTTTTTTGGAAATGGTACCCAATTTTGTTTTAAGAATGTCATGGTGTGATTGGCTCTCGTTTCCTGGGTTACTGATCTGTCCAAGGAGAGATATTGGATAGTAGTAATGTCACTGTACCAGTACTGCACTGGTCCAGTGATGTTACTGTGCCCAGTGTTATGGGGAAATGCATTCAAACCCCAACAAGGCAGTTAGTGGAATTTGAATATAATTAATCAAATCTGGGCGGCACGATGGTACTGTGGTTCGCACCATTGCCTCAGTGCCAGGGACCCGGGTTCGTTTCTGTATGGAGTTTGCATGTTCTCTCTGTGTCTATGTGGGTTTCCTCCAGGTGCTCCAGTTTCCTTCCATAGTCCAAAGATGTGCAGGTTAGTTGGATCGACCATACTGAAATTCCCTTGAGTGTGCCAGGATGTGTAAGTTAGGGGGATTAGCAGGTTAAATATTTGGGGTTGTAGGGATAGAGTCTAGATGAGATGCTCTGTCAGAGAGTGAGTACAGACTTGATGGGCCTAATGGCCTCCTCCTGCACTGAAGGGATTCTGTGGATTCTAAATTCAATTAATGGAAAATATGAAATGAAAAACTATTCTCAGTAATGGTGATATGAAACTATCATTGATTATCATAAAAACCAACTGATTTACTGATATCCCTCAGGGAAGGAAATCTGCTGTCCTTACCTGGTCTGACCTCTATGACTCCAGATCCACAGCAATGTGGTTGACTCTTATCTGCCCCTTGAAATCAATTCAAAGGCAATTAGGGATGGGCACCAAATGTTGGCTTGCCAGTGATGCAGCCATCCATGAAGGAACTGCAAAGCTATAGCTAGAACTATAGCCACTATACTGCTGGCTTCGGGGTTCAGTGGTGCAAATGCTCCCACCCTCATCAGATATCTGTATCCATTACTATCCTGGGCCCTGGTTGACAGTTCGGTTTACAGTACGCTGACTATTTTCCCCTACCTAGCATCGTGTTGCTGTTTTCTTGTGTCCTCATGACCATCCTGAGCTCCCTTAACACGCACCAAGGTTTGAATGTGCGGAATGTCACCGTTTGTGGCTCAGCATCGCACAGTTTAGTCTACTTAACCTTCTTAAGCCTGACAATGCCTGCTTATTTCATAACTTGAGGGATTTAGTTAGCCATGTGGAAATTATACAATTTTGCGGATATAAGGAGTGGGATAGTTTTATTTTCTACTTTGGTGATGATCCATTGTGACTCGGAGCTCTCTGTACATTAGCTTACACAATTTCTCAGTCCTGTAAATGAGTTGGCCCTTTCTTTGGACTTGCCCCGAAGGCGTGACCTTCTCGCCTGATTATCAGGGAGACTACTTTTGAACTCAACTTTTGATACTCCTCAAGATGAACCAAATAATCTAGGCTGATAACCTTGCCACTACTGTTTGACAATCTCATCACGCTGTAGGGAGACCTGTCTTGCCTAACACGCTTCCTCGTGGATTTATGATCCAATTTATGACAATTCCTCAAGACTGTTTTAAAAAGAGGCGCAGATTTAAATGATATCAGGAATTTGGGCGCAGATGAACCATGATATCGTTAAATACTGGGACAAGCTTGAGGGGCTAAATGGTCTACTCCTGTTCCTATGCTCCTGCTGAGGCAATGGGTTTTAAACTTTCTTGCTGACTAAGTTTGATTCCTACTCTTTCAGCGTGGTTCCGTGATCTGTTGCTGTGTTATCTGCAGCCAGAGGGGTTTGAATGAATGGTGAGATCCTGTACTGCTTTCAGTGCATTTGTTAATTTTAAAAAGAGTATTAGTTGTTGATGCTGCAGCCTTTATCTTGTGCCGCAGGTCATGATTAGGTTCACGGGGAGCGTAGGTTTGGACCATAGAACCAGCGATGGGTTACGGCCAGGTGAAAAGTGTCTGAAATCAGCACTGCTGCCACACGGCGCCAGGGACCCAGGTTCGACTCCCAGCTTGGGCCACTGTCTCGGTGGCGTCTGCACGTTCTCCCCATCTCCTCCAGGTGCTCTGGCTTCCTCCCACAGCCTGAAAGATGTGCTGGTTGGGTGCGTTGGCCATGCTAAATTCTCCCTCAGTGTACCTGAGCAGGTGCCAGAGTATAGTGACTAGGGGATTTTCACAGTAACTTCATGGCGGTCTAAATGTAAACCTAGTTGTGACTAATAAATAAATTTTTACAATGTGCTACAGAACTTATTATTCTCTTTCTTCACTCAGGCTGCGACAGTGCCTTCAAATTTAATACAAACCAAAGTAGCTTTTTTTTTTAATTCATGGGACATGAGCGTCACTGGTTGGGCGAGCATTTAGAACCATAGGATCATAGAACCCTACAGTGCAGAAAGAGGCCCTTCAGCCCATCGAGTCTGTACTGAACACAATCCCACCCAGGCCCTACACCCATATCCCTACACATTATACCCACTAATCCCTCTAACCTACACGTCCCTGGAGACGAAGGGGCAATTTCTTAGCATGGCCAATCAACCTAACCCGCACATCTTTGGACTGTGGGAGGAAACCGGAGTACCTGGAGGAAACCCACGCAGATACGGGGAGGATGCGCGAACTCCACACAGACAGTGACCCGAGCTGAAAACTGAACCCAGGACCCTGGAGCTGTGAAGCAGCAGTGCCAACCACAGTGCTACTGTGCCGCCCTGGCACGGTATTGCCCACCCTTTATTGCCCATCCCGGATTGCCCCTGAGATGGCGGTGAGCTCTCAGAATCTTACAGTGCAGAAGGAGATGGGATTTAATGGGATTGAAGGTTATAGATAAGCCTGGTAGGTATGGATATGATCGGTGCAACTTGTGAACCTGTTTGTGCGGTAGTGTTCTATGTTCTATGAGACCATTGAGTTTGCACTGACCACAATCCCATCCAGGCCCTATCCTGATAACCCCATACATTTACACTAGCTAGTGTGCCCCTGACACCAGGGGGCAATTTAGCACGGCCAATCCACCTAACCTGTACACCTTTGGACTGAGATATTCGCACATAATCAAGTGGGCTGATTCTCTGAGTCTTGTTGCGAATCCCTGGTTTCAAATTTCGCAAGGGTCACAGGATGGACAAGGTGTTGGGAAGTTAAGAGATATTTAGTCAGCATTTCTGTTTTGAACCCCCCCCCCCACCCCTCCCCAAATTCCCATCCAATTTCCTTTGTAATTGTTTACTGTCTCACCTCCTCTACCCTCGGAGGCAGAGAGTTCCAGGTCATTACCATTAGCTGCATCAGAATATTCTTCCGGTTATTTTGGAGGGTGCTTAATAATAAATGAACTGAATGAAATGTATCCTAATTGTAAAAATTTCTTTTTGCAGACAATCAGTCGTCATTTTAGGACCATTCCAGTGAACGAAAAGGAAACGCTAGCCTATTTTATCTACATGGTGAAAAATGATAAAATCAGACACGATCAGAAAGCTGACAGCAGCATTCACTGAAACAGACATTAACTCTTCTTTCATTGATCACACGGTGACGCAGTGACAAGAGGTCCACTTCTAAAGTCAGTCACACTTAAACCTTTTTATTCTTTTAAAGCATCAGCTGAAATTGGCATGCGACTTTTTATTTTATTATGTTTTTTAAACATGAAGAGATTTCGGTCTGCGATTATGATTTTGTTTTTGTTTCCCGGTCTGGTCTCTGAATTTTAACGTCTAGAACATGTTAGTTAAACAAAGCCCACAAACAAAAAGATTCGCTCTGTGTGTATTTTTGTTTTGCTCTTGAATGACGTCCTGTTGGAAAGAGAAAATGACAATTGGGGGGTGGGGTGGGGGGGGAGTGGGCTTGGTGGTGGGGAAGCGCGGTGGTTAGCGCTGCTGCCTCACAGCGCCAGGGACCCGGGTCACTGCCTGTGCGGAGTCTGCACGTTCTCCCCGTGTCTGCGTGGGTTTCCTCCAGGTGCTCCTGTTTCCTTCCGCAGCCCAAAGGTGTGCGGGTTAGGTTGATTGGCCATACTAAATTGACCTTAATGTCAGAGTTGGGGGGTTGGGAGTTGGGGGCTAGCTAGGGGCAAATATGTGGATTTATGGAAATAGGGCCTGGGTGGGATTGTGGTGAGTGCAGACTCGATGGGCTGAATGGACTCCTTCTGCACGGAAGGGATTTTACAAATACTTTAAAAACACTGCCTTTAGGAGGTGCTGCAGGAACTTGAGATCTCTTTACTATTTTATTTGTTTTGTCCCTTCCTATTCGCAGCCACTGGGTTGCAATTTGGTTGACCCCTGCACACCGAGAAGGTGGACGAGTGTTAGAGTGTAGTGAATACAGCTCTGTGTCACAGTAATATCACGGCAGCCGCACATTTTGCGGGATTTTTGAAAATATCTTGGCTGTCGTGGTAAGCAAGAAGACTCGACTCGGAGGTGGTGGGTGGGGCGGGGGAGGTGCGGTGGAAGAAGGCCCGTGACCGGGAATGTTGTCACGCTTGTTGATCTTTTATTTGTGCTATAAAACATTCATCATAGTTGGAAGTGAACCATTGTCCTGCCTGCAACAGTGATCGATTTGTAAAGTTTGAACTTTTCTTGTGCAGCGGGATTTTCAAGATTGATTACAGTGTTAATTTTTTTCCCCTCTGTGCACAGATGTACAATGTACTGTACAATGAGACTGTCAGAAACTTTTGTAATATTTACACTTGTCAGCTTCAGTGGGTTGGGGGTATGGTTGCAGGGTATCGGTCCGTTACTACTGTACCTTGTGGGCTACTTATGACACAATTGTCAATTTTGCATTAAACAGATGTGCACAAATGACTTGTTCTTTTGTTATTTGGTAAGTTCAGAAAGCAGAGTTAATTGTCAAAAAGAAGACGACAAAGTATTTAGTCATCGTCTGTCTTTCTGTCTCCCCCTCCCTCCCTCCCTCCCTCCCTCTCTCTCTCTCTCTCTCTCTCTCTCTCTCTCTCCCCTGCCCCTCTCTCTCTCTCTCTCTCTCTCTCTCTCTCTCCCCCTGCCCCTCTCTCTCTCTCTCTCTCTCTCTCTCTCTCTCCCCTGCCCCTCTCTCTCTCTCTCTCTCTCTCTCCCTGCCCCCCTCTCTCTCTCTCTCTCTCTCTCTCTCTCTCTCTCCCCTGCCCCTCTCTCTCTCTCTCTCTCTCTCTTCCCCCCTGCCCCCTCTCTCTCTCTCTCTCTCCCCTGCCCCTCTCTCTCTCCCCTGCCCCTCTCTCTCTCTCTCTCTCCCCTGCCCCCCTCTCTCTCTCTCTCTCTCTCTCTCCCCTGCCCCCCTCTCTCTCTCTCTCCCCTGCCCCCCTCTCTCTCTCTCTCTCCCCTGCCCCCCTCTCTCTCTCTCTCTCCCCTGCCCCTCTCTCTCTCTCTCTCTCTCTCCCCTGCCCCTCTCTCTCTCTCTCTCTCTCTCTCTCCCCTGCCCCCTCTCTCTCTCTCTCTCTCTCTCTCTCCCCTGCCCCTCTCTTTCTCTCTCTCCCCTGCCCCTCTCTTTCTCTCTCTCCCCTGCCCCTCTCTTTCTCTCTCTCCCTGCCCCTCTCTTTCTCTCTCTCCCCTGCCCCTCTCTTTCTCTCTCTCCCTGCCCCTCTCTTTCTCTCTCTCCCCTGCCCCTCTCTTTCTCTCTCTCCCCTGCCCCTCTCTTTCTCTCTCTCCCCTGCCCCTCTCTTTCTCTCTCTCCCCTGCCCCTCTCTTTCTCTCTCTCCCCTGCCCCTCTCTTTCTCTCTCTCCCCTGCCCCTCTCTTTCTCTCTCTCCCCTGCCCCTCTCTTTCTCTCTCTCTCCCCTGCCCCTCTCTTTCTCTCTCTCCCCTGCCCCTCTCTCTCTCTCTCTCCCCTGCCCCTCTCTCTCTCTCTCTCCCCTGCCCCTCTCTCTCTCTCTCCCCTGCCCCTCTCTCTCTCTCTCCCCTGCCCTCTCTCTCTCTCTCTCTTTCTCTCCTGCCCCGCTCTCTCTCTCTCTCTCTCCTGCCCCGCTCTCTCTCTCTCTCTCTCTCCTGCCCCGCTCTCTCTCTCTCTCTCTCTCCTGCCCCGCTCTCTCTCTCTCTCTCTCCTGCCCCGCTCTCTCTCTCTCTCTCCTGCCCCGCTCTCTCTCTCTCTCTCTCTCCTGCCCCGCTCTCTCTCTCTCTCTCTCCTGCCCCGCTCTCTCTCTCTCTCTCTCCTGCCCCGCTCTCTCTCTCTCTCTCTCCTGCCCCGCTCTCTCTCTCTCTCTCTCTCCTGCCCCGCTCTCTCTCTCTCTCTCTCTCTCTCTCTCTCCTGCCCCGCTCTCTCTCTCTCTCCTGCCCCGCTCTCTCTCTCTCTCTCTCCCCCCTGCCCCGCTCTCTCTCTCTCTCTCTTTCCTGCCCCTCTCTCTCTCTCTCTCTCCCCTGCCCCTCTCTCTCTCTCTCCTGCCCCCCCCCTCTCTCTCTCTCTCCCCTGCCCCCCCTCTCTCTCTCTCTCTCTCTCTCCTGCCCCTCTCTCTCTCTCTCCTGCCCCTCTCTCTCTCTCTCTCTCTCTCTCCTGCCCCTCTCTCTCTCTCTCTCTCTCTCAATAGGCCCGAGGACTGGGAGCAGTTTAAAATTCAGCAAAGGAGGTCCAAGGGATTGATTACGATGGGAAAATAGAGTATGAAACTAAGCTAGCGGGGAGCATAACAGAGTGTAAAAGTTTCTATCGGAATGTGAAGAGAAAAACATTGACAAAAACGAATGTAGGCCCTCTAGTGTTGAACAGGGGAATTCACAACAGGGAAGAAAGAAATGACTGAGTGATTAAATTTGTACTTTTCCTTTGTGAAGATTGAAGCAGACATGAAAAATGTGCCCGACCATTGAGAGAAACATATTTTAGTGAGTAGCTGAAGAAAATTAGCATTAGTAGAGAAATTTCTAGCACGAGGGGGCATGGCTTTAAACTAAGGAGGGGTAGTTATAGGACAGATGTCAGGGGTAGGTTCTTTACCCAGAGGGTGGTGAGGGATTGGAATGCCCTGCCTGCTGCAGTTGTAAATGCGCCTAGTTTGGGGGCGTTTAAGAGGACTGTGGACAGGTTTATGGACGATAAGGGATTGGTTTAGGTTAGTGGGTCATTGTTGTTTTTTTTTAACTGGTCGGCGCAACATCGTGGGCCGAAGGGCCTGTTCTGCGCTGTAATGTTCTATGTTCTATGTTAAATAGTTTTGGAGAAATTGATGAGATCGAAGGTGATAAATCTCCAGGTCCTGATAATCTTCATCCCAGAGTACTTAAGGAAGTGGCCCTGGAAATAATAGATCCATTTGTGGTTATTTTCCAAAATTCTTTGGACTCTGGAACAGTTCCAACAGATTGGAGGGTAGCTAATGTAGGCCCACTGTTCAAAAGATGTATAAGATAATGAAGGGGATGGATAGGGTAGAGGTAGAGAGATTCTTCCTGCTCAGAAAGGACAGCGGGACTAGAGGGCACAGCCTCAAGATAAGGGAGGGGGGGCAGTTTAGAACAGAGTTGAGGAGGAACTTCTTCACTCAAAGGGTGGTGAATCTCTGGAATTCTCTGCCCGTTGAGGTGGTGGAGGCTGCCTCGCTAAATATATTTAAGACGTGGGTAGATAGGTTTTTGAGAGGCAAGGGGATTAAGGGTTATGGGGAGAGGACGGGAATGTGAAACTGAGCCACTTCAGATCAGCCGTGATCTTACTGAATGGCGGGCCAGGCTCGAAGGGCTAGATGGCCTACTCCTGCTCCTATTTCTTATGTTTTTATGTTCTAAAAAAGGAGGTAGAGAGATAACGGGTCACTGCAGACCAGTGAGCTATACGTCAATACTGGGGAAATTACTAGAGTTTATTATCAAGGATTTCATAACTCGGCATTTGAAAGGCAATGGTATAATCAGACAAAATCAGTATGGATTTACAAGAGGGAAATGATGCTTGACGAATCTACGGGAATTTTTTGAGCTGTAACTAGTAGAACTGACAATGTTTATTTAGACTTACAGAAGGCTTTTGATAAGGTCTCACATAAGAGACTACTATGTAAAGTTAAAGCACACGGCATTGCAGGTAATGTCTTGAGTTGGATAGAAAGCTGGTTAGCAGCTAGGAAGCAAAGAGTTGGCATAAGTGGGTCCTTTTCTGATTGATAGTCAGTGACTAATGGGTTCTGCAGGGATCTGTGGGAGGGCCCCAACTGTTCACATTATATATTTAATGATTTGGAAGCAGGAACTGAATGTATTATCTCTAAATTTACAGGTGATACGTAGAGTCTCTACAATGGAAAAGGAAGCCATTTGGTCAATTGAGATTACATCAACCTCAATCTCACCCAGGCCCTATTCCTGTAACCCCAAGGGCACTGTAGAACATAGAACATAGAACATTACAGCGCAGAACAGGCCCTTCGGCCCACGATGTTGCACCGACCAGTTTAAAAAAAAACAACAACAATGACCCACTAACCTAAACCAATCCCTTTTCGTCCATAAACCTATCCACAGACCTCTTAAACGCCCCCAAACTAGGCGGAAGCTTTCTGTGCCTGCTGGGTACCACAGGGATTGGGGTGTATTATTGACCCCTTTAACCACATTTTAATTTGATGTTTTAAGTTTCCTATACGTTTTTTGCTTTGGGCAGTTCCCCTACTTTTGGGAGCTGCCCCTTCTAATTTATCCCTGAGTTAATTTGATTTAGTCTATTCAGTTAGCCAAAAAGATTGACTCTCTTTGATCATAAATCTGTGTAATTCACCCTTGAATATATCCAATAGGCCAGCTGACTATTGGCCATGATACTGGGAGAACTGCCCTACCCTGTTTAATAGTGCCATGGACTCTATGTCTGTCGACCAAATTCCAAGGACCCTCTAAGGAGAAATTCTATGTCCACATTAAATGGATCACTTCTTATTTTGAAATTATGCCCCTATCCCCCACCCGAGTTCTGGATTCCCCGGAAGAGAAATTATCCTCCCTGCAACTCCCCTGTCAAGCCCGTTCAGTATTATATGCTTCATGAAGGATCATCGTTCATTCTCCTCGACTCCAGATGTGGGGTGGGATTTTCCTGACCCTCAGCAGTGTGTTTCACGGTGGCATGTTGCTTGTTGCCATTGGAATCTTATGGTCCCACTATAAGATGGGCCCTTTGCCACTGGGAAACTGTGGTGGGGGTGCACTGTCAGTGAGACTATAAGATCCTGCTGGTGTAAACAGCAGCAAGATTTCAGCAGTTGTCTCATCAATACCCTGTACAACTGTAGCAAAACTTCCCCGCGTTCCCCTTGCAATAAGGGTCTACGTTACTAATTACCTGCTGTAACTGCACGCGAATTTTTAGTGATTCATATATCTGGGCACCCAGATCCTTAGGTATGACAGCATTCTGTAGTCCCTCCATTTCAATAATATTCTGCTTTTTAATTCCTGTTATCAAAGCGGACAATATTTTCCCATCTGGTGATTTTTTTTTTGCCCATTCTCTTAATCTATATCCCTTTGCAAACTGTATCCTCCTCACAATTTGCTTTGCTAGCTATCTTTGTACCATCAGCAAATTTCACAGGATCACAGAATACTACAGTGAGACCCTTCGGCCCATTGAGTCTGCACCGATGCAAGAAAGGCCCTAACCTGTCCACCTAATCCCACTCGCCAGCATTTGGCTCCCATCCTTGAATGTGCCAAGTACTCATCCAGGTACTTACTAAAGGATATGAGGCATCCCGCTTCCTCCACCCTCCCAGGCAACGCATTCCAGACCGTCACCACCCTCTAGGTAAAAAGACTTTTCCTCAGATCCCCCCGAAACCTTTCGCCAGTTTGACTGCAATAATTTGTCCCTACATCCAAGTTATTAATATTGTTCATAAATAGTCATGGCTTCAGAACCGATCCCTGTTACACTCCAGTTTTCCAACCTGGAAATGATCAATTTGTCCCGGCTCTCTGTTCCCTGGCAGTTTAAAGTTTCACAACATCAGGTTAAAGTCCAACAGGTTTATTTGGTAATAAAAGCAACTGGCTTTCAGAACGCTGGCTGCCCTTTCGTCAGGTGAACAGCAAGCGCTCTGAAAGCTGGTAGCTTTTGCTACCAAATAAACCTGTTGGACTTTAACCTGGTGTTGTGAGACTTCTTACTGTGCTCACCCCAGTCCAATGCTGGTATCTCCACATCATTCCTGTCAGTTTGTCAATCCTCTATTCATGCTAATATATCAAACCTGTCATCTTGAACTATTAAACCTTTTTTGTTCAAACAGCTTTTGGAAATCCAAATACACTACATTGAAATACAGAATTCCTATAGGACAGAAGGAGGCCATTCGGCCCATCAAGACTGCTACTGGTTCCCTTTTATCCATCCTGCTTGTTACATCCTCAAAACTAAATTTGTCAAACGTGATTTCCCTTTCGCAAACTATCTTGACTCGGCCTGATCGTACTGTGACTATTCTAAATGTGTTGCTATTACTTCCTTAAGATTGGATTCTAGCTTTTTCCCAATGACAGATGTTAGACTAATTGGCTTATAGTTTCCTGTTTCTTGTCGTCATGAACAGTGATGTTGATTTTTCCCATCACTGGGACCATTCCAGGATCTAAGGAACTTTGGAAGATTACAATCACTACCTCTGCAACCTCTTCCTTTAAACTGCGGACCATCAGGTCTAGAAAATTGTCAACCTTTATCATAGAATTCGTACAGTGCAGAAGGAGGTCATTCTGCCAACTGAATCTGCACCACCTCTAAGGCACAGCATCCCATTCTGGCCCAATCCCCAATAGCCCATGTATTTACCCCACTAATCCCCCTAATCTATGCATCTCAGGACATCAAGGGACAATTTAGCATGGTCAACCACCTAGTCTGCACATTTTTGGACTATAGGCGGAAACTGGAGGACCTGAAGGAAACCCACACAGACATGGGGAGAACATGCAAACTCCACACAGACAGTGACCCAAGACTGCAGTTGAACTCATACCCCTGGTGCTGTGAGGCAGCAGTACTAATCACTGTGCTAACCCAAATTAGTCCCATTAATTATTCCAGTACTTTTTTGCTGGTAATCATGACTGTTTTGAGCTCCTTGATGCCTTTCAAGTTTCTTTTTGTGTCTTCTGTGAATATAGATACGAAACATATCTTCAATGACATTTCTTTATTTCCCATTATTAATTCTTAAGTCTCATCCTCTAAGGAAATAACACTTATTTTACCTCCCTTTTTATATACACACAGAAGCTTTTCCTATCTAGACCATAGAACATAGAACATTACAGCTCAGTACAGGCCCTTCAGCCCTCGATATTGCGCCGACCAGTGGAACCAATCTAATGACCCTCTAACCTAAACTATTCCAATGTTATCCATATGCCTATCCAATGACCATTTGAATGCCCTTAAAGTTGGCGAGCTCACAACTGCTGCAGGCAGAGCATTCCACGACCTTACTACCCTCTGAGTAAAGAACCTACCTCTGACATTCGTCCTATAATTACCACCCCTTAATGTAAAGCTATGTCCCCTCGTGTTAGCCATCACCATCCGAGGAAAAAGGCTCTCACTATCCACCCTATCTAATCCTCTGATCATCTTGTATGCCTCAATTAAGTCACCTCTTAACCTTCTCTCTAATGAAAACAACCTCAAGTCCCTCAGCCTTTCCTCATAAGACCTTCCCACCATACCAGGCAACATCCTGGTAAACCTCCTCTGCACCCTTTCCAATGCTTCCACATCTTTCTTATAATGTGGCGACCAGAACTGTACGCAATACTCCAAGTGCGGCCGCACCAGAATTTTGTACAGCTGCAACATTTGTTGCAATCATCTGCTTTTATTTTTCTTTCTAGTTTTCTTTCATACCCTAATTTCTCCCTCATCATTTTTTAAAAAGTTATATTTTCCTCATTTCGAACATTTTCCCAATCCTTTGGCCAACTACTAATCTCTGCTGCACTGGACCTCTTTTCATTCAATTTGATACCATCCTTCACTTGATTAGTTGGCCACAGATGATGCATCATTTGCATAGTGTCTTTCATTCACAGTGGAGTATATAGAAAAGACTCATAGAAACCCTACAGTACAGAAAGAGACCATTCGGCCCATCGAATCTGCACCGACCACAATTCCACCCAGGCCCTCCCTCCAAATTTTACCCACTAATCCCTCTAACCTATGCATCTTATGACAATAAGGGACAACTTTACTGTGAATTATGAAATACCCCCTTAAATAACTGCCACTGCTCCTCTTCCCAATTTAACCAATTTTCCTCAGCTAACTCTGACTTTATATCCTTGTAATTGCCATTATTTGAGAGTAAGGTGTGAAGGTGTGCCTGGATGATGATTGGGGGCAGGGGAGAAAGGGGGAAGAGAGAAGATTGTGTCAGATAGCCATTGGGGCCCGGGAGTGGTGGGGGCTATGTGCAAGTGGATCCAGGGTTTGGGGGGGGGGGCAGGGGTGAGGGGGGGTGGTTGTGGTGGTGGGGGGGGGTGGGATAAGGGGGTCAGTCATGTTGGGCGGGGAGTCTAATGTCTGTGGGGGCCAGAGGAAGACTGTATCTGGCCCGGGGGGGGGGGGGGGGGGGGGAGGGGAGGAGACGGGGGGGGTTGGTGGTGGGGGGATAAGATGTTGGGGGAGGGTCCAATGTCCGTGGGAGCCAGATCTGGCCCAGGAGGGATCTTGCAGGGGTGCTATTTATTTTAGTTTGTTTCCTGCGCATGTGCAGTCCGAGGCTCCGAGCGGAGCTGCAGGTTTTTGAGCATGTTAAGCCCCGCCCACTGCCTTCTGTAGCAAAAAACGGACGCGCCCAAAATTGTGTTGGTAGGGTGCTTAAGATTGGGCCTAAAAATGCGACCAAAAAAACGGATCTGGAACTCTCCCCGTTTCATGCCTGCCCGAGACTGAGAAAAAAAATTTAATAAAATCCGGTCTCGTACTTGCAGGTGCAGTTGCTCTGCTTCACAAGAGTGTCCATCAACCCCCACATGCTTCAGCTGCAGCACAGCACCTGCCTTGCTACATATATCAAGTTTCATTTGACTAACTTGTTTTCACATTTAGAAATTTTACTCAACGGTTGCCTGTAATTATGCCAAGTTATTTAACTATAAATTTAACGCAGTACGTACATCACCCCATTTGCAATTGTTTAAAATTGTTTAGAGAGATAAAATATTTTTTAAAAACTCACTAAACAATCACCTTCTCGCCTAATTAAAGCCCTGAACAATCACTAGCCACTGGAGGTTGAAAAAAAAATTTAAAAAGCAACATTGACTTCCTTTTCTGAAATGAGTTCACACCCAGGTTAGTGCATGTACCTCGCTGCACTCAGGCCTTATGGGATCATAGAACCCCTACAGTGCAGAAGGACGCCATTTGGCCCATTGAGTCTGCACTGACTCTCTGACAGAGCATCTTACCCAGGCTGACCTCTCCCCACCCCACCGCCCCATTCCCTTAACCCCACGCATTTACCCTGCAAATCACACTAATTTGCACATCTTTCATACTAAGGGGCAATTCAACATGGTCAATCCACCTAACCTGCACGTCTTTGGACTGTGGGAGGAAACCAGAGCACCCGGAGGAAACCCACGCAGACATGGAGAGAATGTGCAAACTCCACACAGACAGTGACCCAAGACCGGAACCAAACCCGGTTTCCTGGCGTTGTAAGGCAGCAGTGGTAAGCATTATGCCACCATGTGCCCTATGGGTATTATGGGTTGGGATCTTCACCACCTTCAAGTTCCCCTCCAGGCCACTCACCATCCTGACTTGGAAATATATTGTCCGTTCCTTCACTGTCACTGGCTCAAAATCCTAGAACTCACTCCCTGACAGCACTGTCAGCTTACCTACTCTATATGGACTGCAACGGTTCAAGAAGGCAGCTCACCACCATCTTCTCAAGGGCAATTAGGGAATGGGCAATAAATGTTGGCCCTTGCCAGGGTTGCTTGCACTCATTGAATCAATAAAAACAAGCATAACCTGACTATCGTTTTAGGTAGCTGAGTGAAGAATTACGATGTGGCGATGCTGGCGTTGGACTGGGGTAAACACAGTAAGAAGTCTCACAACACCAGGATAAAGTCCAGCAGGTTTATTTGGTAGCAAACGCCACTAGCTTTCGGAGCACTGCTCCTTCATCAGGTGGGTGGGAGTTCTTTTCTCAAACAGGGCATATAAAGACACAGACTCAATTTACAGAATAATGATTGAAATGCGAGTCTTTACAGCTAATCAAGTCTTAAAGGTATAGACACTGTGAATGGAGAGAGCGTTAAACACAGGTTAAAGACATGTATTGTCTCCAGATAGGACAGTTAGTGAGATTTTGCAAGTCCAGGCAAGTTGTGGGGGTTACAGATAACCCTGAGCAGAGACTGATAGCCAAGTTCTGCACACATGAGGACAGCCTCGACTGGGATTTTGGGTTCAAGTCACACTATCTGTAACTCCCACTCACCTGACGAAGGAGCAGTGCTCTGAAAGCTTGTGGCATTTGCTACCAAATAAACCTGTTGGACTTTAACCTGGTGTTGTAAGATTTCTTACTGTGAAGCATTATGCGCAGTTCTGGGGGGTGGGTGATGAAGGCAGGGAGAGGGGGAGTTGAGGGTGATGCAAATTGAATCCGAGGCCATATTCAGATCAGCTACGATCTTATTGAATGGAGGAGCAGCCTCAAGGGGATGAATAGCTCACGGCTGCTCCACATTCTTACGTTCTTATCTAGATAGGCTGGGCGAATGGGCCAGGAAATGGCAAATGGAATTTAATGTTGGCAAGTGTGAGGTGGTCCACTTTGGTAGGAAGAATGGTAGGAAGGACTATTTCTTACGGGGCGAAAAACTGCAGCAGGCGACGGTGCAGAGGGGCCTTGGGGTCCTTGTGCATGAGTCGCAAAAACCCAGCTTGCAGGTGCAGCAGGTGGTCAGGAAGGCTAATGGGATGCTGGCCTTCATAGCGAGGGGGATTGAATATAAAAGTAGGGAGGTCTTGCTGCAGCTGTATAGGGCATTGGTGAGGCCGCAACTGGAGTACTGTGTGCATTTTTGGGCGCCGCACCTGCGCAAAGATATTTTGGCCTTGGAGGGAGTGCAGAGGAGGTTTACTAGGCTGATACCGGAGTTGAGGGGGTTGAGCTATGAGGAGAGGCTGAATAAACTGGGCTTGTACTCGTTAGAGTTTAGAAGAATGAGGGAAGATCTCATTGAGACGTATAAGATGATGAATGGGATGGATAGGATAGAGGTGGAAAGACTCTTCCCGCTCAAAAAAGACAGTAGGACTAGGGGGCACAGCCTCAAGATAAAAGGGGGGCGGTTTAGAACGGAGTTGAGGAGGAACTTCTTCACTCAAAGGGTGGTGAATCTCTGGAATTCTCTGCCCGTTGAAGTGGTGGAGGCTGCCTCGCTAAATATTTTTAAGACGCGGGTTGATGGGTTTTTGATAGGAGAGGGGATTAAGGGTTATGGGGAGAGGGCGGGAAAGTGGAACTGAGCAGCGACAGATCAGCCATGATCTTATTGAATGGCGGGGCAGGCTCGAAGGGCTGGATGGCCTACTCCTGCTCCTATTTCTTATGTTCTTATGTTCTTATGTTCTTATGATCCTTTCAACCCAACTCATTTATTAATCATGACTCAGCTTCATGTCATTTTAACCAACTTCTTGTGATCATGGAACAGTCCCCTGTGTTTCCAGTAGAGGTCACACAACAGCAGTCCAGAGCAGGAAGCCCTGAGAAATGAAGGTTAATTGTATTCCAGTTTCGGCATGGTGGCATAGTGCCAGGAGATTTATCACAGGGCCAAGCGCCCAGGTTCGATTCCCGGCTTGGGTCACTGTCTGTGCAGAGTCTGCGCATTCTACCTGTGTGCCTGCCTGGGTTTCCTCCGGGTGCTCCGGTTTCCTCCCACAGTCCAAAGATTAGGTTGACTGGCTATGCTAAATTGCCCCTTAGTGTCAGGGGGGTTAGCAGAGTAAATACACAGAGTTGCAGGGATAGGGTGGGATTGTTGTCGGTGAAGGCTCAATGGGCCAAATGGCCTCCTTCTGCACTGTAGGCATTCTATGATCTGATTGCTCCTCTACTGCTCTCCAAGACACTGAAAGCCCTCAGTCATCTCCATCCCTGGTTGCCACATTTAACGCAATTTCCTTAAACCCATCCTTACCCCAGAGGGAATGGCCCGGGCAATCATTAAAATAATTTGCTTCTAATTAGGACTTAGGCAAGTAGTGTGTAGAGAGAGGAAAAAGAAAACTACAATCAGAGTCGGAATGTTTGTGAAATAAAAAAGCTTTTGACCAGCTGAAACTGTTTAAGTATTTTTATTATACCTTTCAAAACAGTGACAATATAACAATAAAATTGCTTTGATATATCATAAGAGAATCTATAAAATGGGGCGCTAAATAGTTTTTATGTTAAGTTTTAAGATGCCACAAATAGTAAGTGTTACTTGAATGTACATTTTGGAACAAGTAAGTTCACAGTTGCTGGGAAGACAAGCTGTGCAGGATCAAGAGAGAATTATGGAATTAGTTTGGATAAATATCAGTAATTTATATGCATTTGAGCTTGTTCTTTTAGCAGCAAGAAATTAAAAGTAAGATTGCTGCTAAACAATAATATATGACCATCATGTGAGATGGGCAACAGAAGCTGTTGACTCAAAGGCTACATTGAAGCACGTGTACAACTGAGTGTATTTTAGTGCTGACATTATCTAACAGGGTTAGACAGGGTAAGATTCAGAAAGAATGTCCCCGATGGTGGGGGAGTCCAGAACCAGGGGTCATAGTTTGAGGAGAAGGGACCTTTTAGGACTGAGGAGAAATTTCTTCACCCAGAGGGTAGTGAATCTGTGGAATTCACGACCAAAGAAAGTAGTTGAGGCCAAAATGTTGTCTGATTTCAAGAAGAAATCGGATGTAGCTCTTGGGGCTAACGGGATGAAGGGGGAATGGAGGATCAGGATATTGAATTCGATCAGCCATGATCAAAATGAATGGTGGAACAGGCTCAAAGGGCTGAATGGCCTCTTCCTGCTTCTAGTTTCTATTCTTTTGGGTCTATAAACATAGAAAATTATTTTACAATTGCTCACAGGGCATAACAGCTCTCATATGGTGAGTCACATTCTATATCTGTTTCTAAATAAAAGTTAGAAGTGTTCTGTACACAGGGAAGCACTTAATTCTTCATTTGGTTCCAGATGGTAAAAGGCTTTCCTGCTGCTGTTAGATTTCCTTCTTATTGAGAATTGCAAGGAATCACAAAAGAAATCTTTGGTCCAAAGAAAATGTCCCTGAAACAGAACAAGATTGATTCAGTCAAGCAAAATGCTGTTAAATGTCAACAGTTCCTTTAAGGCCACATGTCAGCTTTGACAAATACTGGCTGTGATAATTGAGTGGTGCTGGTTAACAAGTGGCAACAGTTAATGGGTGGCGCTAATCACTGATGATCAATGAATGGGAGCTAGTTAATGTGTGGTGTTAGTTAATTTTAACAGACTTCTCCTACTCGAGAAGGCATGGCCCCTGACTGCAGTTCTATCTTCATGCTGCATCCACACAAATGATTCCATTTGTGAATTTGCTGCATTGCGATTGTGGGGACTGCTTCCTCCCCTGTCTTGCACAGGGACACGACAACTCAATGTTCTACCCAGGGATAGTGTAATGAGTTCACAGAGGCACAAGTCCCTTCACCAGAATCCCTTTATTTACAATTCCAACAGCGGTGCACAGAGTGCTATCAGTCAGCAGCCCACCCCAGGGAGTGCCAGAGGAACTGACACTCCCGGTTATATACAAACTAGATCGGCCGATCAATTGCCTTCTCAATCAGGGGCCGCTTTTATGGCCCAACCAATTAAGCAAAATCAAATTAACTCAGGGACGATTCAAAAGGGGCCGCTCCTTAAAAGGAAGGGGACTGCCCGAAACAAAAGGCCTTTTCCTAGGTGGTGGGAGGTGTGGGCGGAGTTAATGGATAGCAGGCTGGTTTGTGCGGTGCGGTGGACTGGGCTTCATTCACTATCCTTTGTTTGCTCAGCTGTGATGTGGATTATAGAGACTGCACTGTAAAGATAGTCAGAAGCTTTTTCCCAGGGTGGAAGAGTCAATTACTAGGGGACATAGGTTTACGGTGCGAGGGGCAAGGTTGAAAGGAGATGTATGAGGCAGATTTTTTACATAGAACATAAGAAATAGGAGCAGGAGTAGGCCATCTAGCCCTTCGAGCCTGCCCCGCCATTCAATAAGATCATGGCTGATCTGAAGTGGATCAGTTCCACTTTCCTGCTTTCTCCCCATAACCTTTAATTCCCTTGTCTGTCAAAAACCTATCTACCCGTGTCTTAAATATATTTAGCAAGGTAGCCTCCACCACTTCAATGGGCAGAGAATTCCAGAGATTCACCACTCTTTGAGTGAAGAAGTTCCTCCTCAACTCCGATCTAAACTATCCCCCCTTATCTTGAGGCTGTGCCCTCTAGTCCTGCTGTCCTTTCTGAGCTGGAAGAATCTCTCTACCTCTACCCTATCCATCCCTTTCATTATCTTGTACGTCTCTATAAGATCCCCCCTCATCCTTCTAAACTCCAACAAGTACAGACCCATAGAGGCTGGTGGGTGCCTGGAACTCACTGTCAAGGGAGGTAGTGGAAGCGGATACAATAGTGACTTTTATGGGGCATCTTGATAAGTACATGAATAAAATGGGAATAGAGGGATACAGTCCCTGTAGGGGGTTTTAGTAAAGTTAGGCAGCATGGTCGGTGCAGGTTTGGAGGGCCGAAGGGCCTGTTCCTGTGCTGTAATTTTCTCTGTGTTCTCAAAATGGAAACTTAAAACATCAAATTAAAATGTGATTAAAGGGCTCAGTAATACACCCCAGTCCCTGTGATGTCCAGCGGACACACGAGGCATTAACAGTGTCCTAGGACACCGTATGCTCCCCCTCCAGGACACCCAGCCAAGAAGATACCCCTTAATCAGGGAGTTTGTATTCCAATAGGCCAACTTCAATGGCCTGATTAAAGTCATTACAGTTAGCTAATTCAATATAAATAGTGTTTGGAGGTGGGGGGGGAAGGGGGTATGGGGGGAGGTGGTGGTTGGGACCTTCTTCATGTTTGGCCCTCTGCGTGTGGACGGAGGTTGCTGAGGCCCAAAAATGCCAACGCCAGTTCCCAGCGCCATTCCTGGTGCCGGCTTTTTTAGAGGAGGAAGGTTCAGGGGACATGCCTCCACGCTGATGAACTCATTGGGAGCCTTGTTAAGCCTAAGTAAAGGAGGGCCACCAGAATTTCTCTTTCGGTGTCCACTTTTCCACATTGGTTGGGGACAGCTTAAAAGACAGGGATTGGTGAATGGCAGGGGAGGGGGTTGGTGGGAGCAATGGTCCAGGCAAGCATGGAGACTGTTGTCCTGGATGAGAGAGCCGGCTGCCCTGTCAATGTGCGCCCTCCCCTCCTCACCCCACACTGTGACGGCCTTGTTGGTGCGAGAGCTGAAGTTCTGTCCCTGTTACTTGCCACCAAAGCTTGCCGCTCATATTCAGCTGGCAGGCCACTGCTGAACACCTACCTGCCAATCTCCTTCAGACTGGGAACCTGTTGCCACGCCAACTAAGGAGGCAAGTCTATGAATATCACAGCAAGTGACTGTTTCTTCCTGGGAGCAGTTCTGGGTCCCAGAGACAGTCCTGTGCCAGGAGGGCACAACCCAATAACTTTGGCAAATAACTTTGTCAAGGAGATACTGTACATAATGGAGTAACTTAGATTTTCATTTACTCGGTCAAATAAGAGCAAACAAAGAAGCACAATTTTAAGCTACATTCACAGGAACACTGCTGACTCTCAGTGCCAGGGACCCGGGTTCAATCCCAGTCTCGGATGGCTCTCTGTGTTGGGTTTGCAAGTCCCCCCTTCCCCTATGTCTGCATGGGTTTCCTCTGGGTGCTCTGATTTCCTCCCACAGTCGAAAGATGTGCAGGGTTGGTGAATTGATCATGCTAAATTGCTCCCAAGATGCGTAGGTTAAAGGAATTAGTGGGGCAAGTGCTTGGTGTTACGGGAATAGGGTGTGGGGCAGGCTTAGGTAAGATGCTCTGTCGGAGAGTCAGTGCAGACTCGATGGGTCAAATGGCCTCCTTCGGCACGGTAGGGATTCTATGATTCAAGATAGACTAGCTATAAACTACTCAATTTGTAACATCGTGTAATTTATTACATTCAATCATGGTAAGTCATTATTTGGTAGCTCAGGATTCAATTATTCAGGCAAATTCAATTTAATTCATTTTAAAGTTGAATCTGTTGACAGGAGACATCTGATATGGAAAGAAATAATTTGACAAGCAAATCTTTCTTTGTGGAGAGCATATATTATTGATATGTTCTGATTTAGGACATTTCATTTACGATTGATTTATCCATTATTATTATCGACAACATAGACAAATGAATGTTTGGCTCAAAGCCTGGTGTGGTAGAAGTGGGTTCCAGTTCATGGGGCTCTGGCACCAGTACTGGGGAAAATGGGAGCTGTATCATTTGGGTGCTCGACATCTGAATTGTGCTGGGACCAGCTTTCTCGTGAGCTGCGTAACTGGGGATTTAGACAGGATTTAAAACTAAATAGTGGGGGAAAGGATCAAGTTTGGAAAGATGTGGCAAATCAAAAAGTAAAGTTAATTTATTAGTCAAAAGTAAGGCTTACATTAACACTGCAAGGAAGTTACTGTGGAATTCCCCTAGTTGGCACATTCGGGTCAATGTGCCTTACTGGCACGTCTTTCAGACTGTGGGAGGAAATTGGAGCACCTGGAGGAAACCCACAAAGACACGAGGAGAACATGCAAACACTACACAGGCAGTGACCCAGGGAATTGAACCCAGGTTCCTGGCGCTGTGAGGCAGCAGTCACTGTGCTACCGTGCCGCAGTACAGACAAGGCAAGAGAGAAACGAACACATATGGAAAATAATAAATAGACCGTGGCAGCAAGGGATAGAGTACAAATCTAAGAATAAATCCAGAGATAATGCCAGAAGTTACAAAAGTAATAAAAGGGCAAAACTAAAGGCTCTGTATCTGAATGCACGTCACGTTCAAAACTAAACACATGAACTGATAGTGCAAATACATTTAAATAATATGATCTGAGAGCCAGAGAGGTGGCTACAGGATAACTTTGATTGGGACCCGAACACTGAAGGGAAAATGACATTTAGGAAAGAGAGGCAGCTAGGAAAAGGTGGAGTGTGATTGGTTAATTAATGATGCTATTAGCACAATAAAGACTTAAGTTCAGGAAACCAGGATGTAGAAGTGGTTTGGGTAGAGACGTACCCACTTGGTAGGATGGAGTATAACAGAAGAAATAGTGGGAGTTTGTCAAAAAGCTATGGCGATAATCTTTGGGGGATTTTTATCTACTTAGAATTGGAAAAAAAAAATCAGATGGGGAAAAGTAGCCCAGAAAAAGATTCATAGAAAGTTTTCAGGATGGGTCCTGAGGGCATCACATACTGAAGCCAATGAGAGAGCAGCTAACGGATATTTGAAAAAAAGATTAAGAAAGTATTGTAAAATAAGACAAGGCAAATTAATTCAACAGGTATTTTTCATCAATCTTCACTTTAGAGAATACCAACCATCTCTGATCCTATTACTTACCCGTTCTTAGGGGATTTTCATTGCAGTGTTAATGTCAGCCTACTTGTGACTAATAAATAATCTTTACTTCATTAATGTTAACTATTCAAAAGAGAAAAGGATGATTTTCATTTATGTGGCACTTTGAAGAATAATTATTGGCCAGGACATGGGGCAAAAATCACCCACTTCTCCTTGAAATAGTGCCATGGGGTGTTTTAAATCCACACAAGAGGGCAAGGATCAATGTGGGGGTCTCAGTCATTTACAATCTATGTTAAAGACTTAGACAAAGAGGCAGAGATCTTAAGTTTTTTAAATTCTTTCACAGGATGAGGGCATCTCTGGTCAGGTCAGCCCTTATTGCTCATTTCTAGTTGTCCTGAAGAAGGATGGCAGTGAGCTGCCTTCTTGAACTACTGCATGTGGTGTAGGTACACCCACAGTGCTGTTAGGGAATGTGTTCCAGATTTGCTGTCAATACAAAGCTGGGTAGAAATTTAAGTTTTGAGGGGAACACAAAGCAAAACAGACAGGTTAAGTGAAGGGGCAACAAGGTGGCAGAGGGAGTGTAATGTGGGCGAATGTGAGGTTATTCGTTTAGGCTTGAATGAAAAAGCAGCATTTCTTTCAAAAGACATGAAACTTGTAAATTATAATGTTCAAACATTCCTATTAAAAAAAATACAATTTAACAGAATTCAGTGAAACCGGATTAAATCTGTAATCTCTTATTTAATCTCTTTATAATTACTTAGCTAAGATTTGTACATATACATGACATGGCTGCAAGCTGTGAGTGACCACACAATGACATGCTCGGCATCGTATCTATGAGTTATGAGAATGGGTGGCATGGTGGCGCAGTGGTTAACACTGCCGCCTCACAGCGTCAGGGACCTGGGTTCAATTCTGGCTTTGGATCACTGACTGTGTGGAGTTTGCACGTTCTCCCTGTATCTGCATGGGTTTCCTCTGGGTTCCTCCCACATTCCAAAGATGTGCGTGTTAGGTTGATTGACCATTGCTAAATTGCCCCTCAGTGTCAGGTGAAATAGGTGGGGTAATGGGGAAAGGGTCTAGGTAGGATTGCGGTCAGTGCAGACTCAATGGGCCGAATGGACTGTAGGGATTCTATGAGTTAACAAATAGAATTCAATGAACTTTGAATTAATTTCAGGAGTTGTTGCTGTGCCAGAGATCTCATGTAACATTTAATATAATTACTGTACTGTGTGTCTCCTTAGGACATTCAGATTTCCATAACTTTTAGGCTTAAGATGAGACTCAAACGTTTGCGTGATTTAACAGGCTCCTTGCCATTTTCTCTATGCATTGGTGAAGGATATAATAGACATGGGTAAGATGGGTATAGAGGGACATGGGCCAAACACGGACAATTGGGACTAGCTTCGTGGTTAGAAAAAGGGTGGCATGGACAAGTTGGGCCGAATGGACTGATTCCACGCTGCAAACCTCTATGACTCTATAAATACACAGTAGCCATTCATCGCAGGATTGGTTAGGGCGGTAGACTTCACCGACATAATCATTTCCATCAACTTGGTGCTCATCTCTTCCGACACAAATGCAATTCTGTGATTCCTGATCACTGGTCTTCTCCTGGAGAATAGTGAGCCCCTGAGACAGGCTTGCAGTTCATCCACTGGCTACCGATTTACTGAAATACTTCGAGAATGAGCTGGATCTGATTCTGGCCGGTGCTGAGATCACCTCATACTAAAAGCAGTGCTGCGGAGCATGAGGACCAGCAACCTCCTCGACTGGGTTTGATCGCTTAAAGTGTTTGGGGAAGAACGTCCCAGATTTCTTATCTAAAATCAGGTGGAATTTTGAATTTTTCTTTGACTCCCAGGTTTTCAATAGGAATCCAGATCAAGTAATGCACTTGGCATTGTGAATGTGTGTGGCGGAATGTTTGATGTTGGACCTCTTCAGTCCCTTCTCAATCACTCCACCCCTCTCCTTGCCTATTCGCTTAGGCTAAAAGAGCCTGTTCCTGCCTTTATGTTGTATTTGACCAAGGTGAACTGTTGACCACATATCCCCACTAACTATTTCCAACTCCACCCCCACCCCACTTCAGCTGGTGCTGAAATCCTCATCCATTCCTTTGTTACCTCCAGACTTAACTATTCCAACACACTCCTGGATGACCTCCTGTCTTCCACCTTCTTCAAATCTCTGCTGCCCATGTCCTAACCAGCAGCAAGTTCTGTGCGCTTGTCAGGGATCTACATCGGCTTACAGTCTGCCAATACCTCGATTTTATCATCTCGTCTTTATTTTCCAAATCTCTCTATGGCCCATCTCTGTAATCTCCTCCAGCCCCACAACCCTCTAAGATCTCCCAGTTTCATTCATTTTAGCCTCTCGCACATCCCTGGTTTTAATTACTCCACTCTCTGTGGCCATGCCTTAATTTTTCGAAGCTCCATACTCTCGAATCTCTACCTCACTTTCCTCCTTTAGGCCACATTTCGGTCGAGCTTTTGCATATCAGTCCTTAAACCTCCTTGTATGATTTGGTGTCAAATTTTGTTTGATAATTCTTTGTGACAAGTTTTGGGTCCCTTAAAGAGTGCTACATGGATACAAGTTTTTGTTGTCCGTTGCTCATTTTAACATAATCTATCTGTGCCATTAATTGTCTGTCAAATTAAATTACATAATTAAAGAAAATAAAAGACTCTTACAATGTCACTCAAAAATGTCTCAAAATGTCTTGAATGCAGGTTGTTACATACATGTAGCATGTTTGATGTGGAAAATGTCTCAGGGCACTTTACAAAGGGAACAGAAAAAAAGTCATAATAGGTAAACAAGCAGTTGTCTAGACGCTGGGGGAAGGAATAAGTAGGCCACTAAAATCTTGGCAGAGAGGATAGATTTGGAGAAGGTTCTTAAAGGTGGAAAGACTTGGAGAGAGAGAGTTTGAGGGAGATTGGTTGAAGAAATAAAGGAAGGAGAGGCTGCATTGAAGGTGAGAATCAGAGAGCTGAAGGATGCATGTGTATAGTGCCTGTCAAATCCAAGGGCCAGTGTGAAGAATAGTAATGAGATGAATGGTCTTTACTCTTCCTATGGAGTAGATTGGACAGTGAATCTGTAAGTGTGCATTCAAACACAGAAATTAGGATGTTGTCCGCTTTTAAGAATGGATACAGGAGCAAGAGTAGACCAGATAGCTCATTAAATTTGAAGATTTGAGTTTAGAAATAGGGATGTTTTATTGCAATTATACAGTGTATCAGTGAGGCCACACCTGGAGTATTATTTGCAGTTTTGGCATTCTTATCTGAGGAAGTGCAGCGAAGGTTTACCAGGCTGATTCCTGGGATGGCAGGTCGGTAACATGAGGAGAGACTAAGTCAGCTAGGATTCTATTCATTGGAGTTTAGAGAGTGAGAGGGGATCTCATAGCAATTTATAAAATTCTAACGGGATCAGACAGGGTAGATTCACATATCTGGCATAGTCGGGACCTTGCTGGGAACCGGGGGGAACAGCAGGGAAATCATTTAAATCAATTTTTAATCTTGGGGGTATCTGTCGGGGAGGGGCGGGGCCTGCTGGGAGAGGAATCATCACTGTTGGGGTGGGGGAGGGAATGTTGGAGATCAGGGCACTCCTGGACGGGGGGAATTGGGGGTCAGGGCTGGTCTGGGAATGCTCGTGGGGGAGGGCGGCACTGTGGAGGGTCCCTGGCTGGCCAGTATTCGAACTGGTCAGCAAAGTGCAGACTGACAGTTTGGGGCCACTGCGTATGCGCACGAGTTCAGATTCTGGCACGAATAGGCCCCACACCCAAAGCTTATAATGACATTCACGAGAGTGACCTCTGCGTTGCACAGAGTGTGGGAGGCTGCAGTGTGAACTCCCGCTGAAAAAACAATCGTGATTTACACCAGTTTTTTCCTGCAAATCCAGCACTTTGAGATTAAGCACTTAGAGATCTTTCTCTACACCTAGCTATGACTGCAACACTACATTCTGCAACCTCTCCTTTCCTTCTCTATGAACGGTATGTCTTGTCTGTTAGGCGCGCAAGAAACAATGCTTTTCACTGTGTGTTAAAACATGTGACAATAATAAATCAAATCAAATTTGATCTTTTTTGGGAGAATTGCACCCCCCCCACCCCACACACACACACACAATCTATCTATCTCCGTTTTAATTGTATTCCACGAAGGCACATCCATAATCCTCTATAGATTCACAACCCTTTGAGTGAAGAAATATCTCCTCATCTCAGCTGTAAATTATTGGTCCCTTACCCTGAAACTTGAAGATGAAATATAATGTGAAGTTATGCACTTTGGTAGGAAGAATAAAGGAGCTGAATATTACTTAAATGGAGAAAGATTGAAGCACAGGGGGATTTGGGGTCTTCGTACATGTTTCAAAAAATCTAGCATCAAAGTTCAGGAAATAACAAGGAAGGCAAAAGGAACATTGGCCTTTATTTCAAAGGGAAGGGAGTAGAAAAATGGGGAAGACTTGCTAAAAGTATATGAGGCACTAGTTAGACTGTAAGTAGTTTTGGTCCCTTTACGTAAGGAATGATGTATTGGTGTTCAACCTGGTGTTGTCAGACTTTTTACTGTGTTCGAGGAAGTCCAGAGGAGGTTCACTCGGTTGACCCCGGAGGGATTTTCTTATGAGGAGAGGTTGAGTAGGTTGGGCCTGTACTCACTGGAGTTTAGAAGAATGAGAGGCGACCTTATTGAGATATATCGGATTCTCGGGGGCTTAACAGGGTAGATGCTGAGCAGCCATTTTCCCTTGTGACTGAACGAGGATCAGAGGGCTTAATCTCACTGTAAGGGGAGGTCACCCATTTAGAAGGAGATGAGGAGGAATTTCTTCTCTCAGAAGGTAGTGAATCGGTGGAATTCTTTACCACAGAGAGCTATAGAGGCTGGGTCATTAAGTATGTTCAAGGCTGAGACAGACAGATTTTCAATCAGTAAGGGAATCAATGGTTTATTTATTATTTATTAGTCACAAGTAAGGCATTAACACTGCAATGAAGTTACTTGAAATTCCCCTAGTTGCCACACACCGGTGCCTGTTTGGATCAATGCACCTAACCAGCATGTCTTTCAGACTGTGGGAGGAAACTGGAGCACCCGGAGGAAACCCACGCAGACACGGGTAGAACGTGCAAACTCTACACAGACAGTGACCCAAGCCGGGAATCGAACCCAGGTCCCTGGCACTGTGAGGCAGCAGTGCTAATCACTGTGCCACCGTGCCGCCCACCATGGGGATTATAGGGATAAGATAGGAAAGTGGAGTTGAGGATTATTCAGGGCGATTTTCCCATCACGACCTGCAACTTTTCTGGTGGGCCGGACTGGGAGATGCGCATTGTCGACCTTTTCCCAGGATTTCCAGGAACACACGCACATCTCCCAGAGCTGGAGAACAGTCAGAGTCTGGCCCACGCTGGAAACTGGCGGGAAGGCAGGTAAGTCATTCGAATCTTCTTTTTAATGCAATTTAAATATGCTTCGCATTTCATTATCGGGAACTTGCCGATCCCGATTGAATCTCCCATTCCAGCGGGGTTTAGAGTAACTCCCCGCATTTGGGGAACTAGCGGGAGACCCCACCGGAATGAAGGGGGGGACAATGGGGGCCTCCCAGGAGTCGGGTAGTGGGAGGGAAGGTGCCCTCTGGGCATGTGCACCCTGGCAGTGCCAGCCTGTGCCCCCGGCACTGCCCAAGGGGCAAAGTGCCCATGCCCAGGGGACACATTGGTGCTGCTCATCATGCATCAGTCAGTGACAAGGGGGTGGGACCTACTGTGGGTGGGGCCGAGAGGTTAATTGGTGGAGGTGGGTGGGGGGTCCCGCTGCCACTCTGCCGACTGGATCAGTCTGGGACGAAGGGAGGGCAGCGATTGGGATGGGCTGGTTGGGGGGGGTGGGGAATGGAGGGGGGGGAGGGGTTGGTGGTGGGGAGGGAAGGTGGTGGTGGTGGTGGTGGGAGGCAGTCTGCTGGGGGTGGGGGGGGTTTACCTCGCGGAGGGGGTTTGACCCCAGGAGAGAGGGTCAGCGGGAGGAGGGGGGGAGGAGGGGTTCTGCCAGGGTGAGGGAGTGGGAGGATCGCCACTGCTGAGTGTGGGACATGGGGTCAGTCCGGGGCAGGGGGATGGGTCAGGGCTGACCTGGGAATTGTTGTGGGGGTTACCATCGGGCTGTGGGGGGATGGAGGGCAGCATTGCAGGTTGGGCCAGCGATGGAGCTGACCAGCAAAAGGGGAGACTGACAGATCGGGACCACTGCGCACGTACAGAGTTCCAGAACTGTCAGACTCCGGCACGAATAGGCTCCACCATTTTTAATGAGATTCACGATTGGGACCTCTGCAGTGCACACAGTGGGGAATCTTCGAGTGCGAAGTTGAACTGAGAAAACAGTCGTGACCTGGGACAGTTTTCCTACCAATTCAGCACTTTTGGGAGAATCGCCCCAGTTATTTAAGATCAGTCATGAATGATCCAGTTGAATGGTGGAGCAGACTCGATGGGCTGAATGGCCTACTCCTACTCCTACATATTATGATCAGACTGTTCCCTTGTTCTCAACTCCTCGGCCAGAAGAAACAACCTCTCTCTCTCTACCCTGTCAAATTCCTCCCGAAGCTTGAATATTTCAAGGAGATTACCTCTCATTCTTCCGAACTCCCGGGAATGTAGACTTAACTTATTCAGCCCCTCATCATAAGATAATCTCATTGCAAGCCAGTGAACCTTTGCTGAACTGTCTCCCTTGCGAGTGTATCCTGCCTTAAATATGACAAAATTGCACATAGTTCTCCAGGTGCCATTTGCTCTCTACCTCTGCAATATTTTAACATAAGAACATAAGAAATAGGAGCAGGAGTAGGCCATCTGGCCCTTCGAGCCTGCCCCGCCATTCAATAAGATCATGGCTGATCTGTCGTGGCTCAGTTCCACATTCCCGCCCTCTCCCCATAACCCTTAATCCCCTCGCTTATCAAAAACCCATCAACCCACGTCTTAAAAATATTTAGCGAGGCAGCCTCCACCACTTCAACGGGCAGAGAATTCCAGAGATTCACCACCCTTTGAGTGAAGAAGTTCCTCCTCAACTCCGTTCTAAACCGCCCCCCCTTTATCTTGAGGCTGTGCCCCCTAGTCCTACTGTCTTTTTTGAGCGGGAAGAGTCTCTCCACCTCTATCCTATCCATCCCATTCATCATCTTATACGTCTCAATGAGATCTCCCCTCATTCTTCTAAACTCTAACGAGTACAAGCCCCGTTTATTCAGCCTCCCCTCATAGCTCAACCCCCTCAACTCCGGTATCAGCCTAGTAAACCTCCTCTGCACTCCCTCCAAGGCCAAAATATCCTTGCGCAGGTGCGGCGCCCAAAACTGCACACAGTACTCCAGCTGCGGCCTCACCAATGCCCTATACAGCTGCAGCAAGACCTCCCTACTTTTATATTCAATCCCCCTCGGACTTGGATCCAATGTCCAGAGTAAACTTGGCATTGAAATCCATGTAATGGCATAAAGTTGTGGCATTCACTCACCAGGTACCCATTAGACGTGACAGAAAACATTAGGCTGGTACCTTCAAGCGTAGTGAATTTTTAATGCCACGCTAAGTCTCAATTAATGTCAAACAATCTCTTTGGCACTGGAAGTTTACTTTTATAAGAGTGGAGTCCCATTCTTTCAGAGTTTAATTATTGTTTGAGATTTTTTAAAACTTAAATTATTTTGACTTTGCCTTTCCATCTCCTCCCCTTTGTTTTGCTTTCTGTACAATTGTACAATGAATTAACTGATATTTCTTGATGTAATCATTCACTCTAAGCAAGACAGGGTGGTTGTTAGATTGCCAATTCATATAATGTCTGGATTTCTTGAAAAACAAACAAAAATACAATTTTAAAATTGTTTTTGTGAGAAATTAAAAAGGAAACAGCACATTCAATGTGCATCCTTGTATGGAATCACAATATTTTTCATACGTATTTTAAATGTTAGATTCTATGTTATCTCAGTGACAACTTTAAGGCTGAAGATTACATTGCTTGCTCAAGCCACAGATCTCCTGTGCAAGGTGCCATGCTGTGAAGGCTCCCTTGTAATTGTAGGCCAGAACTTCCAAGGAATGCCGCAGTCGGACTACAACAGAATCCCTGTAGTGCAGAAGGAGGCCATTCAGTCCGTCAAGTCTGCACCAACTCTCCTTGAAAGCATCTTTTTTAAAATTAATTTGTGGGACATGGGAGTCACCGCCTGGACCAGCATTTATTGCCCATCCCAAGTTACCCGAGGGCAATGAAGAGTCAACCACATTGCTGCGGCTCTAGAATCACAAGTAGGCCAGACTTTGTGATTCCAGAGCCGCATGGTAGCACAGTGATTAGCACTGCTGCTTCACAGCTCCAGGGTCCTGGGTTCGATTCCTGGCTCGGCTCACTGTCTGTGTGGAGTTTGCACATTCTCCTTCTGTCTGTGTGGGTTTCCTCCAGGTGCTCTGGTTTCCTCTCACAGCCCAAAGATGCGCCGGTTAGGTTGATTGGCCATGCTTAGAAATTGCCCCTCAGTGTCCAGGGATGTGTAGGTTAGAAGGATTAGTGGGTATAATATGTAGGGATATGGGGGTAGGGCCTGGGTGGGACTGTGTTCGGTGCGGACTTGATGGGCTGAAGGGCCTCTTTCTGCACTGTAGGGTTCTATGATCTAGACTGGGTAAGGATGGCAGATTTCCTTACCTGAAGGACATTAGTGAACCAGATGGGTTTTTCCAACAAACGACAATGGCTTCATGGTCATCAATAGATTCTTAATTCCAGATTTTTAAAAATTGAATTCAAATTCCACCAGCTGCCATGGAGGGATTCGAATCTGGGTCCCCAAAACATTAGCTGAGTTTTAACCACAGCTGGTACCAGAGTCTCAAGCGTATAATCCCGGTGGCAGCTCAGTCTGGTACCACTAGGCCATCACCTATCTAGACTCGCCCCTGTAACCTCTTGTATTTAGCATAGCTAATCCACCTAATCTACACATCTTTGGATACCAAGGGGCAATTTAGCATGGCCAATCCACTTAACCTACACACCTTTGGAGTATGGGAGGAAACCCAAGCACCCAGAGGAAGCTCACGCAGACACGGAGAGAATGTGCAAACTCAGCACAAACAGCCACCCAAGACCAGAATTGAACCTGGGTCCCTGATGCTGTGAGGCAGCAGTGCTAACCACTGTGCCACCGTGCCACCCCTATTCCACTCCTTTTTACATATGCTGGAGACCAGCTGCACATCTTGTGTCCGAGCTTCTGACTCAGGCCTCTTTAGAAAAATGCGACGTATTGGGTTCCTAAGGCCTTCCTTATGGAATAGCAGAGTCAGAGGAAAGGAAGCCTTAAAGAAGTAGGTTTAAATATCCAAGCCAAATTGAGAAGGGGGGATTAAGACGGAGTGGGGGAAGTAGTTGTGGGGTACTGGGAGGAGGGAGGTGCTGTTTGGGCGTGTAGCTAGGATCAGGACAGGGATTAGTTGTGGGACTGGGAGGGTGTTTGGGGGGGGTGGTGACGGGGATATGGGTGTTAGTTGTGGAAACAGGGTGGGGGGGTGGTAGTCTTGTCGTCCAGTGGGGATTTGGGGATGTCACGAGGTCGTTGGGGGGATCAGGAGGGTGGTCAGGTGGGGAGGGGTTGGGGATTAATTATGGGGTTCATTGAGATAGTCGTGCCTACTGGAGGAGGGGGAGGGGGAGGGGGAGTGGGGGAGGTTCGGGAGGCGGCCCAGGGATTAAAAATGCTTTAAATTCCTAATTTTTTTCCTGGGTAACTATTCAGCGAAGAGAGTCAGAATCATCTAAAGTCTCTGATTTAAATTGGAATTTCAGAGCAGAGGGTTGCACCAGAAGTTTAAACTTCCCAGGCAATTCCTGTCCTTGTGTCGGGACTTCCAACCTGTCCCCCAGACATCATCTGGGGTATACGCCCTGGGTGCCACTCCCCTGGAGCTCGGCAGTTCAGGGCCAGTAATTCACTGCTCAAAGGACCATTAACTGTCTGATTTCAGCTCTAGGTAAGAGGGAGAGCCGTTCCTCAGCACTGACCACAAAGTCTGGGCTGGTGACTTTATGTAGATAAACAGAATTGAAACAAATCCCCTCAAACAGGAATAACATTAAACCAGTGTCCTGTCTGTGCACTGGCTGGATGTGGTTCGGGGCCACTGCTCATGTGCACAGACCTGCTGGTTTCAGTCTCTTGGGCGAGAATAGACCCCGTTCCCCGTAATCTAATGATATTCACGCTTTTGGTTTCTTCATTGCACAGAGTGTGGGAGATTCGAATGTGAACTCCCATCGAAAAACCCAACGTGAATTGCTCCAGTTTTCCCGCAAACTCAACATTTAGAAGTTTTTGGGGAGAATTCCGCCCAGGTGTTTCACACTTGTCGGTGCAGACTCGATGGGCCGAAGGGCCTCTACTGCCCTGTATGATTCTGTGATTACATTATTGGCTGGTAAACACTTCAGGTACAGGGGATAAAAGGCATTTTTTAATGCAAATTATTTACAAGTAACTCATTGCATGTGAAAACTCCTCAGGGAGGGGTGCGGGGTGTGGGGGGGGGGGTGCCTGAGGGTGTTTATTTTGTTTATTAGTGTCACAAGTAGGCTTGCATTAACACTGCAACAAAGTTAATGTGAAAATCCACTAGTTGCCACACTCCGGCGCCTGTTCGGGTACACTGAAGGAGGGTTTATCATGGCTGATGCGCCTAACCAGCACGTCTTTTGGACTGTGGGAGGAAAGTGGAGCACGGCAGGAAACCCACGCAGATATGGGGAGGATGTACAAACTCCACACAGACAGTGTCCCAAGCCGGGAGTTGAATTTAGGTGCGGTGGGGCAGCAGGGCTAACCGCTGTGCCACCGTGATGCCCTCTGTGCCACTGGCATGTTGGTAATAAACTAAAAGACACTCCACGCATCCACAGAATTGGTGTTGTAGGGAAGAGCGAATTGTAAATATTCAGTATCATTATTAAACTAGACTTGGCAGTATTTATCAGCGAATCGCAGTACAGTACAGGGAAAATAAAAGTGTGTACTAGTTTGGTAAGTGACTCATTTACTCCTGGCACTGTTCGCAAGTTTAGTGGTTGTGTTAAAGCTGCTCCCCCTGGCGGTGCTGTGAGCTATGCTGCTGGCGGTGTCTGTAACAGGAGCGACTTACTTGGGACAACAAAGCAATTCCTGGAAATTGCAATAGCAGACGACCTCGCAGTCGTTCCCGGCCCAGAAGTGATCCGCCAGCCCCTTGTCAATGGGTCGCAAGTGCTCGGTCCCAGCGGGGATGTTGTGGCAGCTTCTTCGACCCTTCAGCAGTTTTTTGTAGCAAGACATACGATTGGCAGGCATGGCTTGGGCAAGGAGCAGAGAGCTCAGAAGCAGGAAAGTAGTGAGCACTCTCATCTTTAACTGTGGAGCAGAAGATGGCAAAGGTCCTTTATCGACATATTGTATCTGAGAGACACACAGATATATAACATAACATCTGCCATATGTAATACATATTATATAATACATAACTTCTCAACCCCTGGACAAGAAAGGCGCTGATTTCAATTTTGTAACTCCTTTTTGTAACCCAAATATTTACTTTAAAAAAAAATCAATTTAGGAATAATTTCTGAATGAATTCGACATCCGCCAACTCAGACCTGAGCTTGGGGACGACACAAGCCATTGAATTCTCTATTAACTGGAAGCCAATCTATTACACACGGATAGTCTTGCAACCCAGGCAAGAGTGTGGGTCGATCACTCTTTCGTCAGTCATTCTCAGCCAGACAGGGTGGTTGCTACGCTACCAATTCATGTAGCAATCCAGATTTATTGAAAAAAAACAAGCAAAAATAACACACACACAAATACATACATGTATACAAATATATATATATATACACACACACACATATATCTGTAATGACTGCACTTGTGAGAATTGAAGAGAGGGAAAACACATGCAGTGGTAAGACATATATGCAACCAAGACTGTTAAAAAAAACTTGAATAAATTCCTAACTACAGCCTTTATTTCCAATTTGGATAGTCTTAAATTGTGCAGATGTAAAAGATAATTAACTGGAGCAGCGATATATGTTACATTGAAGATTGCTCGCTAAGGTACAGCTGCTATTTTTTTAATTTGCAGGATTTCGAATATAGATTTGTTTATATTTATGCGGTTTAAAGACCACTTACCTTTCTGGAGTGGTGTGTGCCTACAGCTGAGCGAGGCAGATGTGGACTCCTATAGACGCCTAGGCACTTTACCCTTCCTCCCTCCCCTCTCTCTCAGTGTGGGTTGGAAAAAGACACGGCCACAAACGGGGCTTTGTGCTGGGTCTCGGGTAATTGCCAAGGTTTGTAGCCAGCCAGTCAATCACACACACTCTCTCTCTCTCCCCCTAGCTACCCAGGGATTTTAACTAGCCAGGATCTGCAGGGGGTAGGGGGCTGGGGGTAGGGGGTGTGGGGGAGGGACGAGGGGGGAGGATTAAGTGTCGAGCGAGAAAAGAAACACTTTTGGAAAGAAACAGCGATTTGCACAGAGCAGGAGGGAAGAGATGGGGCCTCAGTCTGTGCACTATCAAGCTCCGAGGGTGGAATTAAGATCCATCCGGCTCAAAGCTCTCCTTTGTCTCCCAGTCACTTACAGACCTGTCTCTCGGCCAGTCCCCTCTATTGAAATGAAAGAAACTTGCAAAGGAAACATTCGGTGGAGGGCGAGAGAAAGAGGAGCATGGGCTCTCGTGCAGTGAGCCAGTATAGACCCGCTGGGCCGAATGGCTCCTGCTGTTTTTATGATTTAATAATTCCGTCTGGGGTTTGATGGAAGAGACAGATTTCTTTCAGACAGAGAGAAAAAAGGCTTCATTTTCACAAAAGGAGCGAGTTTCATTGTTGCCCACGTGTTTTAAGTTACCTGGCTATTTTTCACTGTTGATCTTTTCAAGGCATGTGGCTTTGTAACCGGCGTTGCAAGTTATGTTCTATAGTAGCTTTAACCTCATCAGGCGGGAAACATAATTAATTTCTGCAGATTTTACTTCTTTCTTCGCCTGAAAGGAGGGACACATCTTGTTTCCCTGAACTATCACTGGCAGGATTGGAGAAAGTAGGCGAACTTTGCCCAACTTTGCAAGTGTGGGAAGCACAAAGCCATTGCCTCTGCAAAGGAGATCTAATAGAGTAATGATTGTGGCTTTGTCCGGACATATTTAGTGGTTATCGCTGCTGTTCCAGCTGTTTCACCTGTCCCACGGCACGGTGACACTGCTGGCCAGCGGTGTTTGTTATTGTGGAGCCCAATTCTGTGCATGATGGACCGGAGCACAGAACGAGAGACCACACTCAGCATTTCTACACCATCTCCAAGGCGAAATCTCATCGCCAAGACTGAGCTGTTTCATTTGATGGTGAGGAGGCCCTCTGCTGGAAGATGCGCAGGAACCCAGCCAGCCCATTTTTAAATAGATTATTTATCAAGTAGGCTTACATTAACACTGCAATGAAGTTACTGTGAAAACAACCTAGTCACCACACTCCAGCGCCTGTTTGGATGCACTGAGGGAGAACTTAGCACGGCCAACGCACCTCGCCAGCACCTCTGTGGTAGTGTGAGAGGAAACCAGAGCCCCTGCAGGAAACCCGCGCAGACACGGGGAGAATGTGCTGATTCTGCACAGACAGTCGGCACAGTGGTTGGCGCTGCTGTCTCACAGTGCCAGGGACTCGGGTTGAATTCCAGTCTCGAGTCACTGTGTGGAGTTTGCATGTTCTCCCCATGTCTGTGTGGGTTTCCTCCGGGTGCTCCGGTTTCCTCCCACAATCCAAAGATGTGCGGGTTAGGTTGACTGGCCATGCTAAAATTGATCCTAGTGTTAGGGAGATTATCAGGATAAATATGTGGAGTTATGGGAATGGGGCCGAGGTGGGATTGTGGTTGGTGCAGACTTGATGGGCTGAACAGCCTCCTTCTGCATTGTAGGGATTCTATGATCCTACAGTCTCCCAAGCCAGGAATCAAATCCCAGTCCCTGGTTTGTGAGGCAGCAATGCTAACCACTGTGCCACCCTTAGTGATATTAGAAAAAAGACCTCAGGGTATTTCTCCGTAGGCGCTGTTCCAAGTGCTGTTCTTTTTGTGAATCAATCTTCTGCCGAGGCTGCTGCCTCCAGCTGTGACAAAGAGCCATCCAGACTCGAAACGTTGGCTCTAATCTCTCTCCACAGATGCTGTCAGACCTGCTGAGATTTTCCAGCATTTTCTATTTTTGCTGCTGGCTTAAATCAAAACTCACTTTCAAACCAACTCTATCCTCTCAGACTTTGATTTGATTTGGTTTATTATTGTCACATTTATTAGTATACAAGTGGCGGCACGGTGGCCCAGTGGTTAGCACTGCTGCCTCACAGCGCCTGGGACCTGGGTTCGATTTTCACCTTGGGTCACTGTCTGTGTGGAGTTTACACAGTAAAAAGTCTGACAACATTGGATGTCAGACTTCTTACTGTGTTTACCCCAGTCCAACGCCGGCATATCCACATCGTGTGGAGTTTGCACACTGTCCCTGTGTCCTCCAAGTGCTCCAGTTTCCTCCCACAGCCCGAAAGACGTGCTGGTTAGGTGCATTGACCCGAATGGGTGCCAGAGTGTGGCGACTAGGAGAGTTTCACAGTAACTTCGCTGCAGTGTTAATGTAAGCCTTACTTGTGACACTAATAAATAAAACTTTACTTTAGCTGTAACTTATTGATTCTTGTGCACTGTACAGACAAAGCATACCATTCATAAGGTACATAGGGGAGAAGGAAAGGAGAAGGTGCAGAATGTAGTGTTACAGTCATAGCTAGAGTGTAGAGAAAGATCAACTTAGTGCAAGGTAGGTCCATTCAAAACTCTGACAGCAGCAGCAGGGAAGAAGCTGTTCTTGAGTTGGTTAGTACATGACCTCAAATGTTGTGGCCAGAATTTTACCTCGTCCATCTTGTCTTTTGATATGCTGGGTTCCTCCATCACTGAGAATCTGGATATTTGTGAAGCTGCTTTTATTGCCCTCCACCATTTAGAATTGGATGTGGAAGATTGTGGATGACTGCTGATATAGTGGTTGTGGGATCACTTAGCTCTGAATGTAGCAATGTTTAGTATGTGTGTAGCTCTCTGTTGTAGTTTCGCCACGTTGATTGTTGAGCAGTTGGCTATGGAACATGGGCTTGCAGCACAACAGCCAAGATGTTGCCAAGACCAATAGTCTTTGTTTTATCTAATGCAGCCAAGCGCATCTTAAGGCCATGCAGGGTGAGCCAAATTGACTGGATAATGATATTTATGCTGGCAACCTTAGGAAAAGCCCAGTCAAGATCATTCAATTGTCATGTTTTGCTGAAGACTCTTGTAAATATTTTAACTTAAGTCCCTTGCGTATGTGTGGTGCCCTACAAATGTAGTCTTGTTCTACTCTCAATAATAATGCAGCACCTTGAGTGTGCAAAGGCAGACCTTTGTCTGCTTCCATAGCTAGTAAGTCTTGGAATAGGTCTCCGGGTGCTCAGGCTTCCTCCCACACTCCAAAGATGTGCGGGTTAGGTTGACTGGCCATGCCAAATTGATCCTAGTGTTAGGGAGATTATCAGGATAAGTATGTGGGGTTATGGGAATGAGGCCTGGATTACCCATGGCAAAGTTCAAAGTGCAAAACTTATAAGAACATAAGAGCAGGAGTCGGCCATCTGGCCCCTCGAGCCTGCTCTGCCATTCAATCAGATCATGGCTGATCTTTTTGTGGATTCAGCTCCACTTACCCGCCTGCTCACCATAATCCTTAATTCCTGTACTCTCGTCAGGCGTTATACCTTGAAGAATGCCACTTCACATCAAGCATGGCTCAGCAAGAATCTCTCCCGCTCCTACTGCTAGGTTATGCTCTCTCATGTTGGAGTTGATCATTGCCCAACATTTATGTGGCATGAGCATCACTTGTCACATACAGAGTTAGCCCTAGATACTGTAATTGTTGTAATCCAGGTCAGAAACTCCCAAGGTGCCTTATGAAATCAGCCGACACTGTAAGACCATAAGACCATTCTTTACAATTTATGTAGATGATTTGGAGTTGGGGACCAAGTGTAGTGTGTCAAAATTTGCAGATGACACTAAGATGGGTGGCAGAATAAAGTGTACAGCGGACAATGAAAATCTGCAAAGGGATTTAGATAGTCTAAGTGAATGAGTGAGTCTGGCAGATGGAGTAGAATGTTGGTAAATGTGATGTCAACCATTTTGGTAGGAATAACAGCAAAATGAACTATTATTTAAATGGTAAAAAATTGCAGCATGCTGCAGTGCAGAGGGACCTGGGTGTCCTTGTGCAGGAATCTCAAGGAGTTGGTTTACAGGTGCAGCAGGTAATGAAGAAGGCAAATGGAATTTTGTCCTTCATTGCTAGAGGGATGGAGTTTAAAAACAGATAGGTTGTAGCCATCAAAGTGCTGGTGAGGTCCACACCTGGAGTACTGTGTACAGTTTTGGTCTCCTTACTTGAGAAAGGATATACTGGCACTGGAGGGGGTACAGTGGAGATTCACTAGGTTGATTCCAGAGTTGAGAGGATTGCCTTATGAGGAGAGGCTGAGTAGACTGGGGCTATACTCATTGGAATTCAGAAGAATGAGGGGAGACCTTATAGAAATATATAAGATTATGAAAGGAATAGATGAGATAGAAGCAGGGAAGTTGTTTCCACTGGCAGGTGAAACTAGAACTAGGGGGCATGGCCTCAAAATAAGGGGAGCAGATTTAGGACTGATTTGAGGACGAACTTCTTCACACAAGGGGTTGTGAATCTGTGGAATTCCCTGCCCAGTGAAGCAGCTGAGGCTACCTCATTGAGGTTTTTAAGGCAAGGATAGATAAATTTTTGAACAGTAAAGGAATTAAGGGTTATGGTGAGCGGGTGGGCAAGTGGAGCTGAGTCCACAAAAAGATCAGCCATGATCTTATTGAATGGCGGAGCAGGCTCGAGGGGCCAGATGGCCTACTCCTGCTCCTAGTTCTTACGCTCTTATAAGTTTTGCACTTCGAATTTTGCCATGGGTAAGCATAAGATTTTTCACTCCAGATATGATTCAAATGACCCTCTAGGGAGCTTTTACCAAACAAAGTTTATTTAAGAATACAGTTAACTCATAGAAAGAAAATTAGCAAT
The DNA here is from genome assembly GCF_965287045.1 of Carcharhinus amblyrhynchos. Taxonomy (NCBI): domain Eukaryota; kingdom Metazoa; phylum Chordata; class Chondrichthyes; order Carcharhiniformes; family Carcharhinidae; genus Carcharhinus; species Carcharhinus amblyrhynchos. The sequence goes on along the minus strand of NC_137328.1, from coordinate 117,194,462 downwards.
CGCTTTTATCAATTACAAAGAAGAAAAAGAAATTCTGATTTTGTATAAACCTTAACAGCTCGATGTACTATTCCAACACATAAACATTCTTACAAACACACACCCCAGTCTTGGTTTAGCACATAAAGTAAGTATGCTCACACGATGCTGGATCTTACAGCTTTGCAACACCTGATGTGAATGGGTCCTTTGGATGGAGAATTGAAACCCTGAATTCTCCATCCTGGAACCCCCAGCACACCTCAAGTTAGAGAGAGCCAATGCTGGCTTCTAGCTTTTAGCCAGCAAACCACTGACAGCAAAAAGTTTCACTCCAGCGAGGCAAGAAAGACTACTCCCAAATATCCAGCAGAATTTCCAATACCAGGGAGAGAGACAAAAACAATCTTTGCAATCTGGATCCAACAGCTTCTAACTAAAAATTGGCAAGTCATGTCACAGCTTGATAGAACCTTAGTTAAGCTGCACTTCAAATATAGTATTCAATTCTGGTCAACAAATTACCAGAAGGATGTGGAGGCTTTAGTGAGGATACAGAAAAGACTTACCAGGATGTTGCCTTTTATGGAGGGCATTAGCTATGAGGAGAGGTTGGAGAAACTTAGTTTGTTCTCACTGGAATGATGGAAGTTGAGGGGTGGTCTGATAGAAGTCTGCAAGGTTACGAGGGGCAGGGACAGCGTGGATAGTCAGAAGCTTCTTCCCAGGGTGGAAGAGTCAATTACTAGGGGGCATAAGTTTAAGATGCAAGGAGCAAGGTTTAAAGGAATGTACGCGTCAAGTGTTTACACAGAGGGTGGTGGGTGCCTGGAACTCACTGCCAGCGAAGATAGTGGAAGCAGATACAATAGTGAGTTTTAAGGGGTATCTTGACATGAATAGGATGGGAATGGATGGATATGGAAGGGTAGGGGGTTTTCATTCAGACGAGCAGCATGGTCAGTGCAGGCTTGGAGGGCTGAAGGGCCTATTCCTGTGCTGTTATTTTCTTTGATCTAAAGCTCAAACTAACACTGGAGTTCCCTACAAAGAAAAAAAATCATTCCAAAGCACCTGACCTGCCAAACAGTCGTAAATTAACAAGTCAGAAAGGTTGTAAACTCCAGGGCATTGCATTAGGCCCAAATTAAAAATAGAAAAAAAAGCCTATATAAAGCCTAATAGAAAAAAGAATTAGAAAAATAGAAATGTGTCTTCAACAGACATCACGGCAATGATACCAAAGAAAACAGCAGAGAGACAGGATTAAAGGCACAATAGTCTCACAGACTGAATAATGACTTTTTGAGGTTGTACCTAAAATGGCAAAGCAAACAATTAGTCAAGATATTAATACAAAAAAACCGTGCCTGGATCACAACAGTCATTCAACTTCATTATAATTCATTTTACCTGAAAAACCTTGAGCTGTTAGGGTTCTTCTGTAAACACATATTCCGTTTAAAGTTACATGGTTCAAAAATTGAATAAATATTTCACATTTCATTTCCTGAGTTAACAAATAAATTTATTCCATATTGTAATGTTCAAATAAAACCCTGCGCATTAGGCTCACCCTCTCCCTCCTCCTTTCTGGAGCAGCTGTTCTTATTTTTGCCAACAGAAATCACAGTTAATTGAAATATTTAGAAATATGTTATGCTCTGTTAAAGTGTAACTGTTGCCTGGGAGAGTAGGAAGTAACATTCCAGGAATAAGGTTTAAAATCTTAAATTTCAACTTGGCCATGAAACAATGGCCATGACTAATACTCTGCTCATGGCTGATCCCTGTTTCCAATTGATGAAGGGTAAGGAATGAGAGGTGGAGTGAAAGGGGCTGTGCGAATGTGCCTTTGTATGCTTCAGCCTACATAGAATCATAGAATCCCTTCAGTGCAGGAGGAGGCCCATTGAGTCTGTACCAACCACGATCCGACCCTGGCCCTATTCCCTTCCCCCTCATTTACTTGGCTCATCTCCCTGACTCTAGAGGCTATTTAGCATAGACAATCAACCCCACCCTCACATCTTTGGATGGTGGGAGAGAACCGGAGCACCCACAGGAAACCCACACAGACACGGAGAACTTGCAAGCTCCACACAGACAGTTACCCGAGGCCGGAATTGAACCTGGGCCCCTGGCGTTGTGAGGCAGCCGTGCTAACCACTGTGCCGACCCCAAATAAGACATTAGGAGATGTGAGGACAGTTCACCAAAATCTCGGTCAGAGTTGAATTTTACAGAGCTTCCCGCTGACGAGATGTTATGATTCTGCCCGATGGTGACCCCCCCCGCAAACCCAAACCCCTTCGTCCCGATGCCCCCATGGTGGATTCCCCGGTGGCTGCGAGTGCAAACTAGCAAAACGCTGTGGATAGCGGAGGAACTGGAAAATTCCACTAGAGGCCAATGGTGAGCTGCTGGAAAACACTGTGTGAGGGGGATAGAGGGGAGAGGGATGGGGGAGGAGGGGAGGGGTTCGATGTGGGGGCTGGGGGAAGGGGGAGAGGGGAGGCAGAAAGGAGGAGGGGGCTGGGGGAGAGTGTTAGGGAGGAGGGGGATCGGGAGGATGGGACAGGAGGGGGAGGGAATTGGGGAAAGGGGGACTAGGGGAGGGGGATGGGGCGGAGCAATGGGAGAGAGTGAATAGGAGAGGGGGTAGATAATCCCACCCAGCAGGTTTTAAGGAGTGTGTTAAAGGAGGAAATCAAGATAGACAGGTTCACAGAAGAGGGGCCTAATGGATTGCTCCTGCATGGTGGCACAGTGGTTAGCACTGCTGCCTTACAGTGCCAGGGACCTGGGTTCGATTCCCGGCTCGGGTCACCGTCTGTGTGGAGCTTGCACTTTCTCCCCATGTCTGCGTGGGTTTCCTCCGGGTGCTCTGATTTCCTCCCACAGTCCAAAGATGTGCTGGTTAGGTTGATTGGTCATGCTAAATTGTCCATTAGTGTCAGGGGATTAGCAGGGTAAACACGTGGGATTGTGGGGTGGGATTGTTGTCGGTGCAGGCTCAATGGGCCAAATGGCCTCCTTCTGTACTGTTGAGGTGCTGTGATTCTATGAAATCCCAGAGCTTTGCAGCTGGAAGAGATTAAAGAGAGAGGGACAAGCGAGGGATGTGAAAACCAAGGTGAGAATGTTAAAGGAGGATTGAGAACACCAGCTCCCTTAATGATAAGAAAAGAATTGAGAAGTGGGATTGGTCAATAGCCTGTTTGCAATCCTCTGACTGTGAGTAGAGCCAATGCTTGTAGCACAGTGTCAATTCTCCAGATATCTCTCCAGGGCCATCCAATCCGCTTCCTAATCCCCTTCCTGGCTCACATGACCAGACAGATGAATGACATCTGTGGCTGCAGTAGTACTGACAACAGGCACAACCTCTGTGAGCAGACAGGCAGATGAATTAGGAGCAGGCGTAGGCCACCAGGGTCCCTCGAGCCTGCTCCACCATTCAGGTATACTGTGGCTGGTCTAATTTTAAAGGTAATGGGAGAAAACCCCTGGCTTGGTGAGTACATGTAGTTTGCTGCGTCTAAGTGGAAGAAAGCACTCGACACCTCTCTCCATTTTGTCAAAGGAAGTGACACCACAACCAGTACGTAACCGGATCCTTTCTTAGGTTTGATTAAAAACAACCAATGATGTTTACACAGCACCTTTAGAGTTGTCAAACCACCCACTGAGTTTTTAAGAGTTTATTTTTCAGTGTCACAAGTAGTCTTACATTAACACTGTAATGAAGTTACTGTGACAATCCCCTAGTCGTGGTGGTGCAGTGGTTAGTCCTACAGTGCTAGGGGGCCTGGGTTCGATTCCCGGCTTGGATCACTGTCCGTGCGGAGTCATTCTCTCCATGTCTGCCTCTAGATGCTTTGGTTTCCTTCCTTCCGAAAGATGTGCTGGTTACATTCATTAACCTCGCTACATTCTCCCTCAATGTACCCGAACAAGTGCCAGAGTGTGACAGCTTGGGGATTTTCACAGTAACTCGGTTGCAGTGTTACTGTAAGCCTACTTGTGACCAATAAATAAACTTTAACTTTTAGTCGCCACACTCCGGCACCCATTTGAAGAATTTAGCATGGTCAATGCACCTAACCAGCACATCTTTTGGACAGTGGGAGGAAACTGGAGCACCCGGAGGAAACCCGTGCAGAGACGGGGAGAACGTGCAGACTCCACACAGACAGTGACCCATGAATTGGATGCAGGACCCTGGCGCTGTGAGGCAGCAGTGCTAACCACTGTGCCACCGTCCTGCCGCTACGCACTATATAAGAACATAAGAACATAAGAAATAGGAGCAGGAGTAGGCCATCTGGCCCTTCGAGCCTGCCCCGCCATTCAATAAGATCATGGCTGATCTGTCGTGGCTCAGTTCCACATTCCCGCCCTCTCCCCATAACCCTTAATCCCCTCTCTTATCAAAAACCCATCAACCCGCGTCTTAAAAATATTTAGCGAGGTAGCCTCCACCACTTCAACGGGCAGAGAAATCCAGAGATTCACCACCCTTTGAGTGAAGAAGTTCTTCCTCAACTCCGTTCTAAACCGTCCCCCCTTTATCTTGAGGCTGTGCCCCCTAGTCCTACTGTCCTTTCTGAGCGGGAAGAGTCTCTCCACCTCTATCCTATCCATCCCATTCATCATCTTATACGTCTCAATGAGATCTCCACTCATTCTTCTAAACTTAACGAGTACAAGCCTAATTTATTCAGCCTCTCCTCATAGCTCAACCCCCTCAACTCCGGCATCAGCCTAGTAAACCTCCTCTGCACTCCCTCCAAGGCCAAAATATCCTTGCGTAAGTACGGCGCCCAAAACTGCACACAGTACTCCAGCTGCGGCCTCACCAATGCCCTATACAGCCGCAGCAAGACCTCCCTACTTTTATATTCAATCCCCCTCGCTATGAAGGCCAGCATCCCATTCGCCTTCCTGACCACCTGCTGCACCTGCAGGCTGGGTTTTTGCGACTCATGCACAAGGACCCCGAGGTCCCTCTGCACCGTCGCCTGCTGCAGTTTTTCTCCACGTAAGTAATAATCCTTCCTACCATTATTCCTACCAAAGTGGACCACCTCGCACTTGCCAACATTAAATTCCATTTGCCATTTCCTGGCCCATTCGCCCAGCCTATCTAGATCCTTCTGCAGACTCTCCACACCCTCCGCGCAATTTTATGAAACAGAATATGACATAGAGTCACACGAGGAGAGGACAGAAAGCTTGGTTAGAGAGATGGATTTTAAGGAGAGTCTTAAAGGAGAACCAAGAGGTAGAGAGGCAGAAAGATTTATGAAGAGAATTCCACAGCTTAACGCCGAGACAGCTGGAAGCGCCCCTAATCCTTGAAAATTTATGACACAGAACAAGGCCATTTGGCTGACCATGTCCATGCCAACTAAAGGCAATAAATTAGGCAGCAGGATAATAGTGGAGGGATAGAAGCTGGGAATATGTAAGAAGCCAGAATTATTGTATTCAATCATATCCTTCCTAGCTGCATTTCATATTTTTAAATATGAGGACAGGCAATGGCCTAGTGGTACAATTACTACACTATTCATCCAGAAACTCAGCTAATGTTCTGAGGAACCTGGGTTCAAATCCCGTCATGGCAGCTGGTGGAATTTGAATGCAATAAATATCTGCAATTAGGAATCTACTGATGACCAGGAAACCATTGTTGGTTGTTGGAAAAACCCATCTGGTTCACTAATGTCCTTTAGGGAAGAAAATCTGCAGTCTTTACCTGGTCTGGCCTACATGTGACTTCAGAGCCACAGCAATGTGGTTGACTCTTAATTGCCCTCTGAAATGGCCGTGCAAGCCATTCAGTCCAAGGGCAATAAATGCTGGCCCAGCCATCGATGCCCATGTCCCATGAATGAACAAAAAAAAGTATCCTTTCACAGGATGTGGCCATCGCTGGCTCAGCTCTCTGTCCCTAATTGCCCTTAGAAGGTGGTGGTGTACCGCCTTCTTGAACTGCTTCAGTCTGTCTGGATCAGGTTCACCCACAATGATGATTCTTCCCACTCAGAAAGGACAGCAGGACTAGAGGGCACAGTCTCAAAATAAGTTGGGGGGGGGGGGGCGTGCAGTTTAGAACAGAGTTGAGGAGGAACTTCACTCAAAGGGTGGTGAATCTCTGGAATTCTCTACCCATTGAAGTGGTGGAGGCTGCCTTGCGAAATATATTTAAGTCACGGGTAGATAGATTTGTGATAGACAAGGGAATTAAGGGTTATGGGGAGAAAGCGGGAAAGTGGAACTGATCCACTTCAGATCAGCCATGATCTTATTGAATGGCGGGACAGGCTCGAGGGGCTAGATAGCCTACTCCTGCTCCTATTTCTTATGTTCTTATGTTTCTTATGTTCTTATGTTGGAAAGGGAATTCCACAATTTTGACCCAGTGACATTGAAAGAATGGTGATAGATTTCCAAGGCAGGATGGTGAATGGATTGGGAGGGGAACTTGCAAGTGGTGGTGCTCCCAGGTCTCAGCTGCCCTTGTCCTTCTGGATAGTCATGATGTGGCGATGCCGACGTTGGACTGGGGTAAACACAGTAAGAAGTCTCACAACACCAGGTTTAAGTCCAACCAGTTTATTTGATAGTAATCCTACAAGCTTTCCTTGTGGGATTACTATCAAGTAAACTTGTTTGACTTAAACCTGGTGTGTTGTGAGACTTCTTCTGGATAGTAGCAGCCAGAGTTGTACACAATGCTCCCAAGTGCTGCCTATGATAAATCAATGATGTGCGAAATATCTTTCCTCTGGAGAGGATGGAATGTAAGGATTTGAAGGGGTAGAACCATCAGATGACAAAGACCATATTATTAAACGATCGGAGTGAAACCGGCGGCCAAGTAGCACACAGCAATTGTGAGAATTGAAGATGAACCAGGAGAACTGTCCCAGTCTTCATCTAAGTGGTGGCTATGGTGGGAACTTTTACATCTGAGAGGGTGCCAGGGTGGCACAGTTGCTGCCTCACAGCGCCAGGGATCCGTGTTCGATTCCCAGCTCGGCTCACTGCCTGTGCGGAGTCTGCACGTTCTCTCCGTGTCTGCGTGGGTTGCCTCCGGGTGCTCCGGTTTCCTCCCACAGTCCGAAAGACATGCTGGTTAGGTGCATTGGTCATGCACCCGCAGTGAACCCGAACAGGGGCCAGAATGTGGCGACCAGGGGATTTTCACTGTAACTTCATTGCCTTGTTAGTGTAAGCCTACTTGTGACAATAAATAATAAATAAATTCAGATGAGAAATGGCAAACAGAAGGGCAGATCATCGACATAATGAGGAGAGCAGTGAACGTGGAGAAAAATCAGGTGAACATTGAGATAGAGCGAAAGACAAAATATTGAGTAAAATGGAGATGAAACGCTACGGTAGGAATTTTCTTTCCTTGCCTGCAATGGAAATTGTATTGGGCAAGAAGGGAAAATACCTCCCCATAGGGTTTCACCCTTGCTCTAACACTACATGGGGCCTGAGGATTTTAACTATTTGAATGGTTAGAATTTGGCACGATTGTTGTCCAATTTTAACATGAGCTCTAACCTTGGGCTTACCCTGGGTGACAGGGTGGCACAGTGGTTAGCACTGCTGCCTTACAGCACCAGGGATCCTGCTTCAATTCCAGCCTTGGGTCACTGTCTGTGTGGAGTTTGTATGTTCTCCTTGTCATCTGTGTGGGTTTATTTATTTATTAGTTACAAGTAGGCTTACATTCATGCTGCAATGAAGTTACTATGAAAATCTCCTAGTCGGCACATTCCAGTGCCTGTTTGGGTACACTGAGGAAGAGTTTTAGCATGGCCAATTCACCTAATTTGCCCAATCTGCACACTTTTGGACTGTGGGAGGAAACCCACGCAAACACAGGGAGAACGTGCAAACTCCACACAGGCAGTGTCTCAAGCCGGGAATCGAACCCAGTTCCCTGGCACTGTGAGGCAGCAATGCTAACCACTGTACCACACTCCAGGTGCTCCGGTTTCCTTTCACAGTTCAAAGATATGCAGGTTAGGTTGATTGGCCATGATAAATTGACACTAGCATCAGGGGGATTAGCAGGGTTAATATGTGGGATTGTGGGAATAGTGTCTGGGTGGATTGTGGTCAGGGCAGACAATGGGCTGAATGGCCCCCTTCTGCACTGTAGGGAATCTATGAAAGTAACTATAAACGCTGGTGATCTAGAACTCCAACCAAGGGCTCAGAATAGATGATGTCAGCAATTCATTTTCCCATTATTTTCAAAAATAACATCGTAATCTCAACGCCATGAATCCTGCGATATTTACATATCAGGTAACTTACTGGAGAAATGAGAATCATTTTTACAGAAAGCAAAACAGTCCACGTGCTGGAAATCTGAAATAAAACCGAAAATGTTAGAAATGCTCAGTGGACCAGGCAGTATCTGCAGAGAGAGAGAAAAGCATCAGAGGATGAGGGGGGACCTGATTGAGGTTTACAAGATTATGGCAGGCTTGGAGAGAGTGGATAGTCTGAGTCTTTTTCCCAGGGTTGAAGGGTGAATTGCTCAGGGCATAGGTTGGAAGTGAGAGGGGGAATGTTTAAAAGAGGTGTAAGGGCAGGTTTTTCACACAGAGGTTGATAAATATCTGGAATGCACTACCGGAGGAGGTGGTGGAAGCAGATTCTGTAATAATGTTCAAGAGGCATCTGGATAGATGTATGAATAGGCAGGGAATAGAGGGATATAGACCGGGTAGAGGCAAGAAAATATTAGATTAGAGTTAACGTTTGAGATCTTTGAACAGGACTGGAAAAGGAACTGATGTGAGAGGTTTTGAGTAAGTGAAGTGGTGGGGGAATGGTTGTGAGGGGGTGTTGTGGGGTGGAGGATGGGAAGAAGGTCAGACAGAAAGGTTTGTGAAAGGATGGAGGACAGGGGAGGTGAAATGGTAAAAATGTGCCCAGGTCTAAGGGATGGGAGTGGGACAAATAAGGAAACAAAAGATGTGACTGGATGAGGTGTGACTGGGAGGATGGCTGCCATCTGAACACATGGAAACTAAAAGCCGGAATAGGCCATTCAGACCTTTGAGTCTGTGCCGCCATTCATTATGATCATGGCTGATCATCAAATTCCCCCTTCCACCCATATCCCTTGATCCCTTTCGCCCCAAGAGCTACGTCTAATTTCTTCTTCAAGTCAGATAACATTAGTTGCTAGTCAAACAATGTTAGCTCATTAAGTTTGAAGTTTATTTGTTAGTGTCGCAAGTTAGACAAAGGAAATGAGAAACCAGAAAAAGAAGCAAGCTGGCAAAGAAATACGAAGGAAACTCAGGACAAAGGTTAGGGTCTAAAAGTGTTCAATTCATTTGATTTGATTTATTATTGTCACATGCAATGAAAAGTATTGTTTCTCGCAAGCTATACAGACAAAGCATACTGTTCATAGAGAGGGAAAGGAGAGAGTGCAGAATGTAGTGTTACTGTCATAGCTAGGGTGTAGACAAAGATCAACTTAATGCAAGGTAGGTCCATTCAGAAGTCTGGCAGCAGGGAAGAAGCTGTTCTTGGGTTGGTTGGTACGTGACCTCAAACTTTTGTATCTTTTTCCCGACAGCAGAAGGTGGAAAAGAGAACGTGCAGGGTGTGTGGAGGCCTTAATTATGCTGGCTGCTTTGCCGAGACAGCGGGAAGTTTAGACAGAGCCAATGGTGAATCCAAAGACTGTTAAGTGCAAAGTTGAGAGGTTGAGGTGCTGTCCCTCAAGCTTGCATTGAGTTATGCTGGAACACAGAGGCAGGCCAAGGACAGAAAGGTCAGAGTGGAAGCACAGTGGAGAATTCAAGTGACAGATGACTTGGAGCTTGAGATCACTTGTGAGGTGTTCTCAAAGTGGTCACCCAGTCTGCGCTTGGTCTCCCCTTCGTAGAGGAGACCACACTGTGAGCAGCAAATGCAGCATACTGGATTGAAAGGTCAGATAAATTGCTATTTCACCTGGAATGGAGCATTTGGGGCCCTGGATGGTCTGCTTCCATTTTATTTAGTGCTCCAAGAGGTAACTCCTGTAACCGCCCCCCCCTCTGAAATGGCCGCTCAGTTGTATTCAAGAAGGGAGCTAACAGGGGCAATTAGTGTTGGGCAATAATTGCTGGCCTTGCCAGTGATATGAATTAACTTTAAAAGATGCTTCCACAGAGGCTAACATCCGCTTCCATGAGGAACCTGGATACGTTTTTTTCCCCCTTTGCCTAGAATGGCAATCGGAAAAAAATCCAGGCGTAAATATTCTTGTACATCCTTCGTCCATGTTGGGGAATTAGTCAATCCATCGGCCCCTTAAAATAAGGTGACATGTGACCAGATTTATAGGCCCCTATCTCAGAGCTGTGACCAATTGAATTGGATAGTCATTTATCATTCATTTTGAGTCAGTATGCAACCTGTATTGGGTTAATCAAGGGAGAAGGAAGAAATATATTGATTTATATATACCTTTATTTTTGTCATTAAAACTACTCCTGACTGCCACCTGCTGGCCAATGTTCATAACTCCATGTAGGCAAAACCTTTTTCCTAATCTGCATATGTACATTGAAGGATATTCATGGATGTTTTAAGCTTCAGTTTGTTTATTAATGTCACAAGTAGGCTTACACTAACACTGTAATTAAGTTATTGTGGAAACCCCCTAGTTGCCACACTCTAGCGCCTGTTCGATTTTTGGCCTGATTTGATTTGATTTATTATTGTTACATGTATAAGTATCCAGCAAAAAGTATTGTTTCTTGTGCACTACATAGCCAAAGCACGCCATTCATAGGGAAAGAAAAGAGAAGGTGTAGAATGTAGTGTTACAGTTAGGATGTAGAGAAAGGTCAACTTAATGCGAGGCAGGTTCATTCAAAAGTCTGATGGCAACAGGGAAGAAGTTGCTCTTGACTCGGTTGGTATGTGACCTCAGACTTTTGTACCTTTCTCCCGACGGAAGAAGGTGGAAGAGAGAATGTCCGTGGTATGTGGAGTCCTTAATTATGCTGGCTGCTTTGCTGAGGCAGCGGGAAATGTAGACAGAGTCAATGGATGGGAGGCTGGTTTGAGTGATGGACTGGGCTTTGTTCAAGGCCCTTTGTAGTTCCTTGCCATCTTGGGCAGAGCAGGAGCCATACCAAGCTGTGATACAACCAGAAAGAATGCTTTCTATGGTGCATCTGTAAAGGTTGGTGAGAGCTGTAGTTGAAATGCCAAATTTCCTTAGCCTTTTAAGAAAATAGAGGCATTGGTGGGCTTTCTTAGTTATAGCATCAGCATGGGGGGACCAGGGCAAGTTGTTCGTGATCTAGACACCTAAATATTTAATGCTGTCAACCAATTCTAATTTGTCCCCATTGATGTAGGCAGAGGCATGTTCTCCACTATAATTCCTGAAGTTGATGACTATCCCCTTCATTTTGTTGACGTTGGGAAAGAGATTATTGTCATTGCATCAGTTCACCAGATTCTCTATCTCTGTCCTGTACTCCATTTCATCATTGTTTGAGATGCGACCCAACAAACTTGAAAATTGAGTTGGAGGGGAACTTGGGTGCACTGAGGGAGAATTTAGCACGGCCAATGCACCTAACCAGCCCGTTTTTCGGATTGTGGGAGGAAACTGGCGCAGCCGGAGGAAACCCATGCAGACTTGGGGAGAACATGCAGACTCCACACAGACAGTGACCCAAACCCAGAATTGAGCCTGGGTCCCTGATGCTGTGAGGCAGCAGTGCTAACCACTGTGCCACATGCCTTAATGTGCTACACAAGGTGTGACATCTCTAACATTGTAAGGCCTTACTGTGCAGTTGTTACATTTGCCTCTATTACAATGAATACACTTCAAAATGAAAAGAAAAATGTTTTTGTCAAGGTTCATTCCGAGCTTTTGGGACTGAAGTGATCAAGGGATAACTTTGCACCATTTGTAGTGACCATTTTGAAATATCTGTAATGTTTCTTTGACTGAAGCACCTCAGAGTGCAACATGACGTGCGTGGAGAACCTGGATAAGATTGCGTTCTTTAGAGGGGACTGCACTGTGTAAAGGCAAAAGGTCTTTAGTTTAGAAAGATGTCATGTGTCGTCGCAGGCTTGTTGGGCTGAAGGGCCTTCCTGTAACATAGTGTTCTTTGCTTTTGTGTGTTGGCCATTTTAAAGTGTTTGTAATGTTCTTTTAGGCATTTATGAATAAAGTATATTTTTTGCAAAAAAAATTCTTTAAAGTTCTTTCATTGATTGAGAAGCCCTTTGGGTCATGACTACAGATGTTGCATGAATGGAAATTCTTTCTTTTGATCTATCACCTAACTAAAGATGCAGCAAACTGGTTAGCACTGATGCCTCACAGCACCGCAAACCTGCATTCAATTCTGGCCTTGAGTCACTGTCTGTGTGGAGTCTGCTTGTTCTCCCCACACTGTCTGTGTGGGTTTCCTCCGGGTTCTCCGGTTTCCTCCCACAGTCCAAAAGGTGTGCTGGTTAGGTGCATTGGCCGTGCTAAATTCTCCCTCAGTGTACCCAAACAGGTGCCAGAGTGTGGCAACTAGGGGATTTTCACAGTAACTTCATTATAGCGTGAATGTAAGCCTACTTGTGACACTAATAAATAAACTTAAACAAATATCCCATCTGTGTACAGAGTGTACACTGGACATGATGCCACTATAAAGACTAAAAAAAAGTATATTCTGAATAAACCATGTAAATATATTTTTTATTGTTTTTTACTAGAGTTACTCCATAATAGCTTTTTAATTCAAATTCCTCAAAGTTGCACCTAGGTTGATTGATAAGATGTTTGAAAGCTGGTAGATTGCATTTAAATGGAGGTGTCAGTGTGGGTGGAGGTGAAGGATTGATCGAACAACAGAGTGACACAGTGGCACAGAAGTTAGCACCGCTGCCTCACAGCGCCAGCGATGCGGGTTCAATTCTGACCAAGGGTCACTGTCTGTGTGGAGTTTGCACTTTCTCCCCGTGTCTGCGTGGGTTTCCTCCAGGTGCTCTGTTTTCCCACCACAGTCCAAAGATGTGCGGCTTAGGTTGATTTGCCATACTAAATTGACCCTAATATCAGGGGATTTAGCAGGATAAATGATGGTTACAGGAATAGGGCCCGGGTGGGGATTGTGGTCAGTGCAGCCTTGATGGACGAAATGGCCTCCTCCTGAATTGTAGGAATTCTATGATTCTAAGCCAACATTGCAATGAACGAAGGATCAAAAGCAAAGTTGTTCGGTGCTGATGATGACTTTGGGAGGAAGTTGTTTTCCCAGGATAGACCCAAGAAGAAATGTAATTGGAAAGGGCAGGTTGACTGCAGTTCATTAGGGATCAGCAAGTGGTTAGAACTGGTATCTTAAATCAAAGGGAACATTGGAATTAGAGAGAGTATTGGAATGGCGGGAGGGGGTGTGCAGTTGTGTAAATGGAAAGGTTTAAAGAGGACCAGAGGTGATGAATTCTGCAGAGAGAGGGCAAGAGAAGCTGAGTGAATGAAAGAGATTGGAATTGTCATTGGAATCATTGGCTGTCTACTTGTCATGTTGGGATTTGAACGCAAGGGATGAGTTTGGACCTCAGTATCATTAGTCCAGTGACATGTCCACTACATCACTATCTCCCTGTATCATAGAGCTAGTGCTGTAGAGAGGGCTTTAAACTAAATAGACAGAGGTGTGGGAGGAGAGTTTAGGAACATAGGCACATAGGAATTAAGAGCAAGAGTAGGCAATGTAGCCCTTTGAGCCCACTCTGGCATTCGATATGATCATGGCTGATCTCTATCCCATCCTACCTCCACTTCCCTGCCTTTTTCCCATTGTCCTTTATCCGGCTTTTGATCAAATATTAATCTATCTTTTTTTTGAATCCATTGATTGATTCTGCATCCACTGCACTCTGGGGCAGGGAGTTCCATTGATTCACAACTCTTTGTGAGACATAGCTTCTCCTTATCTCTGTCTTGAACCTCCATTCTCTTACTCTCCAACTATGACCTCTTGGCCTAGACTGTTTGAGAGGGGGGAACATTTGGTTAACATTTGGTTTTACTTGAGAGGAAATTTGAAAAGTTGAAAAGGAAGGGGAAAGAAATAGTGGCGGCTGACACTACCCCACTGCCCCTGACCACCTCAATGGCCTCTGGTCCCAACTGCAAGACCATCACGACAGGTGAGGGACCCTATGTGTCCCTCGCTGGCGAGGACCTTTTTTTGGTGAGGTCATTATGGCAAGTAAGCCCGGTGATTCCACCCAGGGCTCACTAATGATAGTTTAAAATAGATTTAAATATTTAAATCAGCCTTGCGCCCTCCCCATACAGGGAATCCAGGGCCTGTAAGATTGTGAGGGGCGAGAAACCAAGTGCAAACTCGGTATTTCATGTCTCTCGTGATCTTACTGGTGTGTCACTCTGATGGACCAGTGGCATGAGCTGGGATGATCACCCTCATAGTTTTATAGAATATTAAAACTGAAACTCAAGATGGCTCCTCTAAGTTATTGTGGATTAAACCACCTTATCTGTCAAGAGGACAAAGACAACAAAAACACATCTTCTGATACTGGGTGGGATTCTCCAGTCTTGTCCACCCCGCCAGTGCTGCCAGCGAGAATGGAGAGTTTGGCACTCAGCCAAAACATCATTCACTGCAGCAGGACTGGAGAATCCTAGTTGCAGGCCGGCTTGGAGGTTTCCAATGATTGACTGACTGTGGTTTTGGCCAAGCAGATAAACAAAAGTCAATTTTTAAAAATTTGTTCATGGGATATGGGTGTCGCTGGCTGGCCAGCATTTATTGCCCATCTCTAGTTACCCAAGGGCAGTTGAGAGTCACCCACATTGCTGTGGCCCTGGGTCACATGTAGGCTAGACTAGATAAGCATGGCAGATTTCCTTCTCTAAAGGACATTAGTGAACCAGATAGGGTTTTCCAATAATAGTTTCATGATCATCAGTAGATTCTTAATTCCAGATTTTTTAAAATTATTGAATTCAAATTCCACTATGTGCCATGGTGGGATTCGAACCTGGGTCCCCAGAACATCAGCAGACTTTCTGGATTAATAGTCTAGCAATAATAGCACTGGGCCATCTCCTCCCCTCCATTGATATCTCTGTTGTAAAAATGTAAGCTTACCTTGTCAAATCTGAAGGCTTTGGCCACCTAAAAAGGACATTGATGGGAGAAGACTTCAGATTGCTAAATTAATTACCCCAAGCCCTTATTTGGGTCCATGACCCGACACTGAGGCGAGGTCACATGATACAGCAACCATTTTGGCTCCTTGCTATGGCAGGAAATCCAAACTGCTCTTCAAAGACAAATTCAAAGATGAAGACAGAATTCCATCAGAGAGTAGGGCTGGAATGTTACAGCCGATCATGCCGATTTTCCCATCCCACTGCAGTGAACGGAGATTTGGGTGGGTGCTAAACTCTCAGACTTTGCTGCAGTGGGAGCATGGTGTAATGGCCAGTAAGATCGCACCCCAAGGTCTAAAAGGCAAAGTCTGATTACTGCAATCAGTTAAACTGTAAAGTCACTTCCTATAATATCTTGAATTGGGGAACTAGACCTCTCTGTCCTAACCTGCACCTTTTTCAAGTCTACCTGTGGAAACAACACCTATGGGCTGATTAACTCTAGGGAACATCACAACTGCTGAGAATGCTCTGCATTTTTGAGTCCTTCATCTTGGTCAAAGTGACATTGTAACATCAGGCCTGCATCAAAATAGAGAGTGAATTAAATTATATATTTATGAAGTTTTACCTTCTACTGTGTCTATTTGTGTGTGCGTGTGCAATAATATGGGTGAGTTATACAATCATAGAGTGCCAACAGTGCAGAAGAAGGCCATTCAGCCCAATAAGCCTGCATTGACAACAATCCTACCCAGTCAATGTAGCGTGGCCAATTCACCTAACCTGCACATCTTTGGCATCATGTAACTGAGATGTCACCTTCTCAATCATCTCCAAGGCAAGTGTGTGTGAAATAAACTAATCTTCTACATTTTTACAATTAAAAGCTTGCTGCTGGGTTATTTAAATTGTGTCACAGACAGGAATGGGTGGGGACGGACGGGTGGGGAGTTCAATTAAAACTGCCGTGATGTCCCCATTCACTGCCATCTGTAAACAAAAAGATACATTTTTATTCTGTTTCCCCCCCCTTTATAAATGGCAGCATATTTTCCCCAACTCTTAAATTTGGAGTGTTCAAATCCCCAAGAATAACCTGCCTGGCAAACCAGAGGTCAGATGAAATCAAAAGGATTGGTTCATTTTTACACACAAGTGCAAAAAGAATTTTGCAACATCTGCCTCTTTTGCACTTTGGCAATAAATGGGGAAATAAGGAAAAAGGGATAGGGATTCAGGAGATGAGGAGACATTTCTTCACCCAAAGAGTGGTGAGCCTGTGGAATTCATTACCACAGAAAGTAGCTGATGCCAACACATTGAATGTATTCAAGAGGTGGCTGGATATAGCACTTGGGCCAAATGAGATCAAATGTTACGGGGAGAAAGCAAGATTAGGCTATTGAGCTTGATAATCAGCCATGATCATAATAAATGGCGGAGCAAGCTTGAAGGGACAAATGGCCTCCTCCTGCTCCTATCTTCTATGTTTCTATGTTTAATATCTGGGATGAAAGATACTGTAGTCACTATCATGCACTTTGTTGAAGTTCCGCACATTATACTGACAGTCTTCTCTGGTCTGATTTTTATAATAGTTTCTTTTTGTTTTGACACTCTCTCACTGGCTATTGACCATGGGGAGGCAATGGCCTAATGGTATTATTGCCAGACTATTAATGTAGAAACTCAGTTAATGTTCTAGAGATGACAGCAGGTGGTGGAATTTGAATTCTACAGAAAATATCTGGAATTAAGAGTCTACTGATGACCACAAAACCATTGTTGATTGTCAGAAGAATCCATCTGGTTCATTAATGTCCTTTAGGGAAGGAAATCTCCTATTCTTACCTGGTCTGGCCTACATGTGACTCCAGAGCCACAGCAATGTGGTCGGCTCTCAACTGCCCCTCTGAAATGGCCTCGCAAGTCACTCGGTTCAGGGGCAACTAGGGATGGGCAATAAATGCTGGTCAGCTAGTGATGCCCATGTCCCATGAATGAATAAAGATGAATAAAGAAGATCCAGCCCACATACTGGTCACTCACTTCTCCTGATGATGCTAACCCAGTGTTGACCTTCTTGATAAAATGCCGCACCCAGTGAACTGACAGGATATTCCTTTCAAGCCAAAGGATGTCACCATTATAACAGGTGGAACTTCAGAAAAATTCTTGAAAGCAACAAAAGCAATCTCATCGCTTGGGATCTGTCTGCTTACTAGCTCTTTATTTAAGCACTAACTCACTGTGTCTTCCAAGATTTCCTGTGCAGTCAACATGTTGCATTTGTAACCCCTTCCAAAACTGTGACTTTAAAATGATCTAAGATGTCAAGGATAACTCATGACATGCAGCATGAGTTAAGGCCATTCACCATGTCATACTGACTGCTAGGTTCTTGAACCAGAACTGAACACCAAGTTGCGTTGCTGCGAAGGTATTGTGATGATACTGTGCCTTTAAGAAACATATTTATATCATGTTTCTCATAAGGGGTATTTTTAAAATTCAGCTCTGGTTTACCTGGCTAGGGGTATGTTTAAAATTCAACTCTGGTTTACCTGGTGCCGATCTGTCTGCAAACTGTCTTTGATGTCTTAAAGCTTTCTATTCATATGTATCACAATTGGTAATACTAGGCTGATACCGGAGTTGAGGGGGTTGAGCTATGAGCAGAGGCTGAATAAACTAGGCCTGTACTCGTTAGAGTTTAGAAGAATGAGGGGAGATTTCATTGAGACATATAAGATGATGAATGGGATGGATAGGATAGAGGTGGAGAGACTCTTCCCGCTCGGGGCACAGCCTCAAGATAAAGGGGGGGGCGGTTTAGAATGGAGTTGAGGAGGAACTTCTTCACTCAAAGGGTGGTGAATCTCTGGAATTCTCTGCCCGTTGAAGTGGTGGAGGCTGCCTCGCTAAATATTTTTAAGACGCGGGTTGATGGGTTTTTGATAAGAGAGGGGATTAAGGGTTATGGGGAGAGGGCGGGAAAGTGGAACTGAGCCACGACAGATCAGCCATGATCTTATTGAATGGCGGGGCAGGCTCAAAGGGCTAGATGGCCTACTCCTGCTCCTATTTCTTATGCCTTATGCCTTATAATCCAAAATAATGGGGTATTTGTTTCAATCTGAGCTAATTCATTGTTGTTTATTTTTGTTTTTTACCCTGGAGTTTCAGAGTAGGGTTTAATTAGGTTGACTGACAAAAAACAAAGTCATGTAACTGGGCATAGCTGGATTTAACAAGGAAAAACAGTTTGGTTTCTACTTGATCCTGAAAGAAGCAAGAAGTGTTTTTCTCTCTTTCTCTCTCTGGAGGCTGCTGCTTGAGTGTCTAGGGACAGGTGTTTCTCTGTATCTCTTTGCAGAAAGGTTGGATCTAGGATAAGTAAAAACATATAAACTTGTGTCGTTTTCTAATTGCTTTTGAAGAGGAGTGTATGTCTATGAAGAATATTGCTGAAATTGGAACTAATAGAGATAGGTTAGAATTGTATCTTGTCATGTTTAAGTACTTCAATTGGTAACAGTTAATTCATTTGTTATATTCAAACTATTATTAACATGAAGTTTGTTTTGATAAAAGCTCCCTAGTGTGTTAATAGAATCATGCCCGGGTGAAACTCCTTATCCTCACACTAACACCAACAATAAAATAAAAATGGGGGCTAGTCCAACTTCCTAATCTATCTTGGGGTTTCTGGTCTGGACCCTAACAATATAAAGACACCAATCACTCGTAAGGGGTTTGGTAAACAGTTGTGGCTTCGTTTATTCCAGTTAGGGTGTATGAGAATAAATACATACGAAAAGAAAGCTTAAAAACATCAGAGTTGTGCTGCATTCTGCTCACAGGCAAAAGTGAGACAAGGCTGGATCGCATGACACACTTCCCTTCTATTGATACTGTGCTGATATCCCTTAAAGGCATATTGCAAAAATCTGATTTCACACATTGACACATTTTCCTTTTTGAAACTCGGCCATTCTGTCTCTCCCATTCCCTCTCACTACATTGATCAGTGAGTCTCCAACACTTCCTTTTCTCAGGTTCGCTCTGTTTCCCAGTAAATATCTATTGCCATTTTAAACTGCAGGTCTTTGACACTCTACTCCCTCAGGCTTATTTTCCAAATATTCAACAAAGATTGCTTGGCTAAACCTCAACTTGTGTATTTGAGTCCAGTTTCTCCTGGGCTTGCTGACGGCTTCCAAATTTTGTTTTCATTCTCAGATTTCCAGCATCTGTGGTATTTTGCTATTTGTAGAAAATTAGTCACCTGGGAAGGACTCTTGGGTATTTGAACCGCATTTGTTTGCACAGTTGCTTTAGTGCTGAACTCTGTGTGATATAGGTGGATTGGCCATGCTGAATTGCCCCTTAGTGTCAGGGAGACTAGCTGGGGTAAATGCAAGGGTTATGGGGATAGGGCTTGGGTGGGATTATGGTCGGTGCAGACTCGATAGGCCGAATGGCCTCCTTCTGCCTATATGATTCTATGACTGGCTCAGTTTGTCACACTTCTGCTTCTGAAGATTGTGGGTCCAAGCCCCACTTCAAGGACTTGAGCACAAAATTAAAGCAGACACTCCCAGCGCAGTAAAGAGTGGGCAATCATGCAATGTCAAAGGTGCTGTTTTCTTCAGATGAAACGTTAAATCAAAATCCTGTCTGTCCAGTCAGGTGGAAGAAATGGATGCATGGTGTTAATTTGAAGCGAGGGTTATCCTTGTGTCCTGGCCAACACTTACCCATCAACCAAAATCTGGTCACGGTTACATTGTTGTTGGTGGAATCTTGTGGCATGCAAAATGTTGCTGTGTTTCCTCCATTCACAGTCTAAGAATTCAGTTAAGCCATTCAGGATTGAGATGAGGAAGAACTTCTTCATTCAGAGCTGTGGCCCTGCGGAATTCTCTGCCACAGAAAGCCAACCCCCCTGACAATAAGGGGCAATTTTAGCATGACCAATCAACCTAACTTGCACATCTTTGGACTGTGGGAGGAAACCGGAGCGCCAGGAGGAAACCCACACAGACACGGGGAGAATGTGTAAACTCCACACAGCCAGTGACCCAAGCCAGGAATTGAACCCACGTCCCCAGAGCTACGAAACTGCAGTGCTAACCACTGTGCTACCATGCCACGATGTTCGATAGAGCTTTGGGGCGAAGGGGATCAAAGGATATGTGGGGAAGGCAAGACGGGCTCTTGAGTTGGATGGTCAGCCATGATCATAATGAATGGTACAGCAGGCCTGAAGGGCTGAATGGCTCTTATTTTCTATGTTTCTATGTTAAGGGTTAATTATTGCAATGAATAAATATCAGATCCATCTGAAGGGTAAATGCTGGGAAATGTAAATACTGGAGTAGAAATGTGCTCTTACACCACACCTGGTAACAGTTATGGCTCTTTAGAGTTTTGTTGCCAATGTTTGCTTGCAAAAACAACAATTTCCAAACTTCAAGTATTAATTTATTGGCTGTGATGTGCTTATCTAATATCTTTCAGCTGACATGTCAATTTAAGGACCATTTTGGAGAACAGGGGAGTTTTGCCAACAGTTATTCCTCAACAAACGTCACATAAAACAGATTATCACATTACTGTTTGTGGGGCCTTCCTGATTACAAATTCACCGTCCAACCTTACACCAGTGACCACATTTTGAAAATATTTCGTTAGTTGTAAAGAAATCCTTAGGGCAACAAAAGGTGCTATATAAATGTAGGATCTTTCTTACCTCCTTCATACTTTTGGAGTGTCACTTGAACTTCAAATAATATATAAATATGTAACATTTTCTTTCATAATATAGAATTATTTTTCCTTGTATGGCAAAACATTCGGAAGATGTTTCCGTATAATTTTGGGAAAGTATCATTATAATAATCCACTCTTGTAGCATTGTATGAATTGCAGAAACCCTACAGTGCAGAAGGAGGCCATTCGGCCCATCAAGACTGCACTGATAACAATCCCACCTGGGCCCTATCCCCATATATTAAGCCCACTAATCCACACATCCCTGGACACTGAGAGGCAATTTAGCACAGCCAATCTACTTACCCCACACATCTTTGGACTGTGGGAGGAAACCAGAACATCTGAAGTAAACTCATGCGGACACAGGGAGAACATGCAAATTCCACACAGACAGTGGCCCAAACCAGGAATTGAACCCAGGTCCCTGGGTGGCCTTTGATCTCAAGCATTAAAATTGACCACCCAGCTTCTGCTGAATGAAATGTTTTATGCTGTTTTACTCATCATGAAACAACAGAAATTGAGTGGTTGTATTTCTGTGGGGATGGGATTCCCCAATCTCTCATTTCAACTTTAACAAGTTGTATTTATATAGTGCCTTTAACATGATGAAGATGCTTTCACAGGAGTATTAGAAAACAAACTAGTAATTGGGGGTGGGGAGGTCATGCTGGCCATCGGGGAGCATAGGGCTGGCGATCAGGTGAAGTGAGGGGGGGGCTTGCTGTCTCTCTGCATTGTGATCAGTGGGGATCGGTTTGAGTGGAAGAGTGCATGTTGTAGAGCCAATCGATCTTGGCATGCGTGGGTTGTCACAGGAATTGATTGGTCTGGTGGGCGAGGGTTGTGATAGACTGTGGACCCCCGTAGCAACTATGTTTAAGCCATGGAGGCTAGCTGAGAACAGCAGAGGTTGAGTGACAGGCCCCTCTGCTCTCAAACCAGAGGGACCTGCGCATGTGCAATTGTGGCCTCTGCTGCTCTTAGTGTTCAGGCAATTTGGCCCCATCCCCTCCTCCAATAGGTGAAAACAATTTTAAAAGTTTTTTGGTGTAAATACATAAGTTAGCAGATTTGGACCTGGCCAACAATGGATCAGGAACTCTCCTGCTTTCACATTTATCCTTGACTTAGAATATTTTCATAAAATCACCTGCTTTGAATATTTTTAAAATAGAGGTCGATAGATTCTTGATCAGCCAAGGGACAATAGACTACAAATTTGAGGTTATTATCAGATTGGCCCTGATCTTATTAAATGCCCAGATTATTTTTTTGCATGTTCATATGTGTAAATTTCAGATGATCACAACAAGATAGATTACAGGGGAAAAGGTTGCTGATTAGTTGCTAATTCACCTCTAATTGGCTATGGCATTGCATGGAGAAAACAATAGGTTCTTCATGCTTTGGGTAAAGAAGATAAAAGGCACAAGGCTTGGATATATTCCTTTAGTTTGCGGATGATTTTCTCTTGCTTCTAGCAACAAGTTATAAGTTTGACCACAATGCTCACAGCCCATAAATGGGTGAAATAATTCAAAAGACCCTAATTGATGTTGGCTGTTCTTTGGTAAAATAAGTTAGTTTCTCTTTTAACATTAACTGTTTTTTATTTTCCTTCACTTAAGACTATTTATTTTCAGTGTTGCTATAAGAACAAATCTCAGATGCAAATAATCAGGAATAAAAGGCAACGTTCTTGAGAAACAGGACATAATTTTGATGAGAAGTCACATCTGTAACAGCAACATTAGGTCCAGAATCTTCCTGTCCCGTCCACCGCAGGAATTGTAGCAGGTGGGACACTGACTATGCAAAGGTCTGTTAACCTTGGATGGGATTTTCTAGTTTTGGGGCATGCTTGACTGGAAAATCCCACCCTACATTCTGCACCTTATCCTTTCCTTCTCCCCTGTGTACTCTATGAATGGTATGGTTTGCATGTAGAGGGCAAGAAACAATACTTTTCACTCTATCTCAATGCATGTGACTATAATAAATCAAATCAAATCAAATCAAAAGCAGGTTCAGGCGAGAAAGTGCAACTTAAGAGCAGGGTTGCTGATCTGAGTGAGTCTCCACTGTTCTGAAGCTGGACGGTCTGAGAATTGCATCTCCAAAGCAGTCAAACATCTTGGGTGTGTGGTGGAAGTCTTCAGCGCAGTACTCAACACGTTTTAAAGATGGCTTAGACAGTCTTTCCTCCGTGTCATCCATCACAGACCAGCGTTATCTGTGGAGAGGTTGCAGACACTCCAAACCTTCTCTCCAAATGTTTAAATTTCACCTGGAGAGCGAGTTCTCCTGGACAACTGGAAGAAGTCTCTTATTACATGGCTTGAGTAAAACATCTTGAATCACAATGTGAAACAGTAACATATTAATAATAATGCGCTTACAATTTAATATCCGCACATGAAGGGAAAAGTCAGAGTTATTAGGAATTCACTATTGGCTATTTGATTATGTGGCTACATCAATTTTGAAAACTTTCTATGAGTGTTAATAAAAATAATAAAAATTTTAATAAAACTGAGAATTAATTATTAACAAGTCTGAGTAATAAAAACAATAATTTTACTTGAACTCTACCAAGCAATACATCATTTTTTTAAGATATGGAATATTTAAAACACACTCTTCCTCATAACTTAAATTACATAAAAATTATATTTCCAGACTGAAATATTTGCTAAACATTTTTTTAAGTAGCAGTATCAATATTTTGGGAGGAATTTGGAAGTTACGTCAAAGCTTTGACACAAAAGTTTGACATAGTGACAATTTAATTGGAACATCTTTTTAATTTTTAAAAATTAATTTAACAGGATGTGGATGTCACTGGCTGGCCCAATATTTATTATCCAGCCCGAATCGCCTTCCATTTCAGGGCGGCATGGTGGCACAGTGGCTTCATAGCACCAGGGACCCGGGTTCAATTCCCAGCTTAGGTGACCGTCCGTGTGGAGTTTGCACGTTCTCCCCCCTGTCTGTATGGGTTTCCTCTGGCTGCTCCAGTTTTCTCCCACAGTCCAATCCAAAAAATGTGTGGGTTATAGAGATTTATAGCATGGAAACAGGCCCTTTGGCCCAACTTGTCCATGCTGCATCTTTTTTTTTAATCCATAAGCTAGTCACAATTTTCCGTGTTTGGTGTGTGAAACAATTGTCCCTCTGGACTCTGTTATATAGATTGACTGGCCACGCTAAATTGCTCCTTAATATCAGGAAGATTAGTAGGATAAATATGTGGGGTTACGGGGAGAGGGCTGGGTGGGATTGTTATTAGTGTGGGCTCAATGGGCCATATGACCTCCTTCTGCACTATAGGGATTCTATGATTCGGAGGGCATTTGAGAGTCAACCAGATTGCTGTACATCTGGAGTCACATGTAGACCGGGCAGGGTAACAACAGCAAATATCCTTTCCTGAAGGTCATTAGTGAATCAGATGGGTTGTTATGACAATCGATAATAGTTTCATTGCTAAACTTTTAACTCCAGATTTTTATTGAGTTCAGGTTTCACCATCAGCTGTGGTGGGATTTGAACCTGGGTCCCCAGATCTTGCTCTGGGTTTACTGGATTACAAATCCAATGACAATACCACTACACCACTGCCCATCCTTTAATAATTTTCATAGTAGGCTTTTTTTGTTCCATTCACTGTCTTACAATTATGTACCCCCATTAAAAATGTCTGTCTGCAGATCAAAGGGCTGATTAGTCAGGGGTGAGGCAGTCCCAGTTCCACTTTCCTTGTGTTTTTAAACAGACCACTCAGGACCCCCTGAAACAGGACAAGGTCAAACAATGCATGTCGACCCAGAGCTGTGACTTCCACTGCACTCCCAGGCAGTGCACTCCTTAAATAGGAAGTCCTGTTAATCTGTCTGACAATGGGAACAGTTTCTCCCCAGCAACTCTATTCCATGGGATGGCATGGTGGCACAGTGGTTAGCACTGTTGCCTCATGGCGCGAGCCACCCAGGTTCAATTCCAGGCTCAGGTCACTGTATGTGTGGAATTTGCATGTTCTCCTCGTGCCTGCGGTTTCCTCCGGGTGCTCCGGTTTCCTCCCACAGTCCAAAGATATGCGGGTTAGGTTGATTGGCCATGCGAAATTGACAGTAGTGTCAGGGGATTAGCAGGGTAAATATGTAAGGTTACGGGAATAGGGCCTAGGTGGGATTGGGGTCAATGCTGATTGGATGGGTCAGATGGCCTCGTTCTGCACTGCAGGGATTCTATGATCCCTCATCATTTGGAACCTCTTTATCAATTTTCTTTTAATCTTCTTTTCTCTGAGGAGAACAGTCCAGCATGTCCAATTCAGCAACGATACTGAATTTTGGGTGTGGGACATCAGGTACCCGCTTATTTCTGAATACGATGTCTGTGTACACTGCAGGAAAACAGATCTGTTAACATTCAGGCCCCCTGCCAACAAACATAAGAGGCCCAAGAATATTGACTATAAAAGTGACAAAAAGCTCATTAATAGTAATCACAAAAAAATACAGATGGCTCACTGCAATAGTCATGTTATTTAACTAATAATCTAAGAGATCTCATTTCACATTGCATTTTGGAGAAAGTGAAATTACTTCTCAAAATCAGGAACAGACTAATGTCAGTAAAATTGATGCTCAAGATGCCAAGTTGTAAGAACCCAATTAGTTCATCGATATTGTCTATAGGGAAGTAAACCGTACCGAGTCTGCCCTACATTAACCTGCTGAGAGGATGCTGTCAGGATCTAAAATTGGTGGCATGGTCTAAAAATAAAATACCCTCCATTTAAGACGGAGATTAAAAGGGAATTCATCTCCCAGAGAGTGGTTAGTCTTTGGAATTCTCTTCCACAGAGACTTCTGAAGTCTGGGTCATTGAAGGTGGTTGGAGAGGTTTTTCATTGACAAGAGGGGTGGGGGTGGTCAAGAGAACCAAGCAGGAAATTGGAATTAAGGCCACAATACATCAGCCATCATCTAGTTGAATTTGTGCAGCAGACTTGGTGGGCCGAATGGCCTGTGCCTGCTCCAATATCTAATGATGTTATGAGTACTCGTGGCTGCCCTGTGAAGTAATTAAGTGAAACTAAGCAAAGTCACCACAGTCTCAGATGACCATTGGCTGTTCTCCGCTGTGAGGGTGATTTTAACCTGAGGATCGCCACACCTCAGGCCAGAGGCAAGGCTGAGAAGGTGCAGCCTTCATGAATCACCTCAGCCGGTACAGGGATTGAACCTGTGCTGTTGGTCTCGCTCTGCATTATGAACCAGCTGTCCAATCGACTGAGCTAAAGGGGATCATGAAGAATGAAGAGTTTTAAAGTGATGTTCGTTGAGTTCCAGCTCTTCTATTTCATTTTATGCAAGGATTTAGCCCTGATATCTGTCTCCATGATGCAAATACTCAATTGAATGGCTGGTTTCCTTCACATTATAGTTCAGGATCAATTGGGCAGCATGGTGGCACAGTGGTTAGCACTGCTGCCTCACAGCGCTAGGGACCCAGGTTCAATTCTGGCCTCGGGTGACTATCTGTGTGGAGTTTGCACATTCTCCCTGTGAATGTGTGAGTTTCCTCCGGACGCTCCGGTTTCCTCCCACAATCCAAACATGTACAGGTTAGGTGGATTGGCCATGTTAAATTGCCCCTTAGTGTCAGGGGAACTAGCTAGGATAAGTAGGTGGGATAATAGAGAAAGAGCCTGGGTGGGAATGTGTTTGGTGCAGATTCGATGGGCTGACTGGCCTCCTTCTGCACTGCAGGGATTCTATGATTTTAAGGCTATCAGGATGACCATCCTGATCCTCTCCATGGTGACATGCTTAAGGACGTGTTTCTCTCTGATAGATTGCAGGGGCTGGGGTAGAGCAAATTAAGACCCCACCCAAACCATGTCTGATGTGACTCAACCCCGAGAGAAACAGTCATGAGCCTCACAATTTGGCATCAAGGATTTTTTTAAAAACTCATTTGTGTGACATGGGTGTTACTGGCTGGCCACTTTTATTGCCTATCCCTGGGTGCCCGAGTTGAGAGTCAACCACACTGCTGTAGCTCTGAAGTCATATGTAGGACAGACCAGGTGAGGGCAGACCCAACCAGAAGGGTTTCTCCAACAATCGACAATGGTTTCATGGTCATCAGTAGATTCTTAATTGCAGATATTTATTCTTCAACATTACTGTGATTAAAGGGTCGGGGTTCATTCCAAAGCAAACAGACTAGAGTTTCTTAATTTTTCAGATATATGTGTTGCAATCCTAGAATAATGATTATAATCTCTAGCAATTATTTGTCTCTCATTAGAAACACAGTTATTTATAGATACTACATGTTGATATTTAGAAGAATTATATTGTTCGCTGTTTTAATACTCACAAAACATATCTGGTAATTATATATTTACGGGTTATTGTCAAGAAATTTCACACCTCTATCAACTAATACAAAACTGAGTTGATATGTTTAGAGTATTGTGAGCAGTTTTGGGCCCTGTATCTAAGGAAGGATATGCTGGCCTTGGAAAGGGTCCAGAGGAGGTTCACAAAAATGATCTCTGGAATGAAGAGCTTGTCATATGAGAAATAGTTGAGGACTCTGGGAGCTTAGAAGGATGAAGGGGGATCTTATTGAAACTTACAGGATACTGCGAGGCCTGGATAGAGTGGACGTGGAGAGGATGTTTCCACTAGTAGGAAAAACTAGAACCAGAGGGCACAACCTTAGACTAAAGGGACGATCCTTTAAAACAGAGATGATGAGGAATTTCTTCAGCCAGAGAGTGGTGCATCTGTGGACCTTTTGCCACAGAAGGCTGTGGAGGCCAGGTCATCGAGTGTCTTTAAGACAGAGATAGATAGATTCTTGATTAATAAGGGGATAAGGGGTTCTGGGGAAAAGGCAGGAGAATGGGGATGAGAAAAATATCAGCCATGATTGAATGGCAGAACAGACTCGATGGGCCAAGTGGCCTAATTCTGCTCCTATATCTTATGGTCTTATGGACTAACTCAGTAATCTTGATGGCAAGTATCAATTTTCTAAACATCAGATCAGATTCATACAAGGCTTAGTAACAGCAATAGACTTCCGCTTACAGAGTCTCAAATTATACATAGACAATCTATGCACTCGAGTGCAGATGAGTAAGAGCTTATTGATTTGACTTGTTTAAATTTATTCAAGTATTTGTTATGTTCGATAGAGAGGAACTATTTCCTCACTCACTCACACTCATCTTCACTCACTCATCATTACAGACACACTCATCCTCATTGAATGACACACATCACCACTCACTCACACACTCATCATCACACACACTCACTCTCACTCACACATACTCACTGTCACTCACCCTCACACACACTCATTCTCACTCACCCACTCATCCTAACTCACACACTCATCCTTAGTCGCACTCACTCTCACTTACACTCATCCTCACACACTCACCCTCACTCGTTCATCTTCAGTCACTTACACACTCAACCTGAGTCTCACACACATTATCACTCACTCGCACATTTATCATCATGGGCACACACTCATTCTCACTCACTCGTACTCAACCTCATTCACCCATGCTCATCATCCTCACTCACATGCACATGCATTCTCACTTACACATGCATTCTCACTCACTCACACTCATCTCACTCACTCTCATTGTCTCACATGCTAATTCTCACTCACATACTCGTCATGCACACACACACTCATTGTCACTCACATACTCATTCACACACATTCTCGCTCGCACATTCATCCTCACTCACACACACACTCATTCCCACTCACACACAGATACAATTTTACTCACTCACTCACACACTCATTCTCATTCATACACAAGTTCATTTTCAGATAAACATTCAATCTCACGCACAGACACGAGAAATTCTCTTTATTGCCCCATTGGATTAGTAACTATCCTGAATTTATGATCTCTAATTTTGGATTCTCCCACAAATGGAAACGTTTTCTTCACAGTAACTCTGTCCATTTAACTTTAAAGACCTCAATCTTCATTAAGCGTTCGATTTCCTAATGTAAAAGTTCCAATCAGCTCAGCCTTTCCTTATATTTCTAATCTGTTCTTGAAGCATTCTTTTTGTGCACTCTCTTGTGCTTCTTTGTTTAACAGTGTGGGGACCAGAAAGACACACAGCACTCCAAGGGCAACCTTTAACTTTTCTTGCATAGAGATGGCATAATAATGTTTCAGAACTGTTCCAGTTCTAAACTCTTTTGCATGCCATGGTTGCCTTTGCCTGTTTATTGTTGGCCAGTGCCATCATCTCATCTCAGGCCCAAAGCTCTGGAATTCCATCTGCTGCACCTCTCCACCTCCGTCTCGTTTAAGATGTTCTTTAAAAGCTAGCTTTTTGTCAAAATGCTTGGTCATGCACCTAAAATGTTTCTCTTGCCTCTGTATCAAATTTCTGCCTTTTGCTGCTTCCTGTCCTAGAATATGCCAGATTAAATATAGATTGTTATTGATTAGACAAGCTCTCCAGTGGAGGTGCGTGGGTTGCAATCAATGTTTAGCAGAGGTACACATTCTACTTTATTATCAATAGTTCCAGTCTCTCTGGTCCAGGGCATGTCGAATATTTATGGTAAAGGACACTGTGCAGTGATATTAGCAGGCAGTGGCATGTGTGCACACATTAAAGTTTAAAGTTTTAAAGCTTATTTATTAGTGTCACAAGTATTCTTGAATTAATACTGCAATGAAGTTACAGCGAAAAATCCTTAGTTGCCACATTCCGGCGCATGTTCAGAGGGAGACCTGACCAGCACGCCTCTCGGACTGTGGGAGAAAACTGGAGCACCTGGAGGGAAAAAAATGTACACACGGGGAGAATGTGCAAACTTCACACAGACAGTGACCCAAGCTGGGAATCGAATCTGGGTCCCCGGCGCTGAGAGGCAGCAATGCTAACCTCTGTGCCACCATATCACTCCCATGTGTATGTACCTACAGGTCCATGTGTATGGATTCATGTATTTGTGTCTGTAGGCGTTTGTGTGTGTACACATATGTATTTATCAATAGGTATTTCTATGCATGTACATGTGTATGGTCTATGGGTGTTCTTGTGTGATATGTTTGTATGTATCTTCAAGTGTTTATGTGCATAAATGTGTTCGTATCTGTAGGTATACATATATATGTGACTGTGGGCCTTTGTATATGCACACATGTGCATTTTGACAGGTGTTTCTGTGTGTATTCTGCCTGTGTATTTGTCTGTAGATGTTTTGTGTATGCATACATTTGTATGTGTCTTCAAGTGTTTGTATGATTCATGTGTATGTATCTGCAAAGTGTTTCTGTGTGTATACACATATATGTGCCTGTAGGTGTTTGTGTGTGTATACATGACTTCCTACATATGTGGACATGTGAGTCAGAATGAGCTTTACTGATGATACCCTTCCTATTAATCTACAGTCTGGCCCAATGAGCAGTAGCGCATTGTGTGAACTGGCTGAGGATGTCCATTACCCAAGCGACAATAGTCCAGGCATGAAGTGAATGCTTTCAGAGGGAGAAGAGAGGGGGAGAAGAGAAGGGCTTATAAAAATATCCAGAAAAATAAAGTTAGCTTTACACCCAGATTGTGCATCCCCCAACAGGTGAAGGTACAGGTGACCAGAGACCACTGCTTCACATACCTAACAACTTAATCCGCCCAATTGACTGTGGGCTTTAGTTCCTCTCAGATTCGCCTTTTGGGTCTCTGCTTGTCCACCGAATCAGTATCTAGAGTTGCCAACCCTCCAGGATTGGCCTAGAGTCCCCAGGAATCCAAGGTCAGTCTCCAGGACACTGCAGTGTGCAACCCTGAAGAAAAATCATCAGAACGTTAAAACATACTGATATTGTTGTCACTTTCTTGGAACGTTTTTCTTTACCAGATACTTTGAAAATTGGCGAGGGGTCGGGGAGAAGCAGGGTGGTGGGAAGAATTGTTTGGCTTACTGTCAGGCATCATCCAATTGGTCACAAACCTTTTTGCTTTCCAATTGGCTGAGTAAAACAGGCTGGATGTGTGAGCTGAATAGAGGCTAAAGCATGGGGGCAACTCATGTGATAAAATCATCAGGAACACACAGGGCTGCATGGTGGCACAGTGGTTAGCATTGCTACCTCAGTGCTCCAGGGACCCAGCTTCTGGCCTTAGGTCACTGTCTGTGTGGGTTTCCTCACATGTGTATGGTCTATGGGTGTTCTTGTGTGATATGTTTGTATGTATCTTCAAGTGTTTATGTGTATAAATGTCTATGTATCTGTAGGTATACATATATATGTGACCGAGGGTCTTTGTATATGCACACTTGTACATATTGACAGGTATTTCTGTGTGTATTTGTCTGTGTATATGTTTGTTGATGTTTTGTGTATACATACATTTGTATGTGTCTTCAAGTGTTTGTATGCTTGAAGACACATACTGTGCTGTGGTGCTGCGGTTCCCTCCCACAGTCCAAAGATGTGCAGGAGAGGTAGATTGGCCATGCTGAATTGTCCCTTAGTGTCGCAAGATGTGGAAGTTAGATGGATTAGATAAGGTAAACATGTGGGGTTATAGGGATCAGGTGCGGGTAAGGGCCTGGATAAGGTACTCTGTTGGAGAGAGTCGGTGCAGACTAGATGGGCCAAAGGACTTCCTTCTGCACTGTAAGGATTCTATGGGTTGGATTTTCCAGTCTTGGGTCCGGTCCTCACCTGCTGCGATACTGTGGTGGGCAGGGCAGCAGAATTCCAGTGTATGTCTATGTTCTATGTCAACATTTAATTACTGTTGGCAACCAGATCAGTAACAGAAAGTGTGCAACCTAAATGCCAACAGTACACAGGACCGCCCCCACCCCCCAACCAGCTCCTGAACTTGGTGAAGGATCATGTCAAAACATTAGGTTTTGAGTGTATCTTAAGTTTAAAATTCCTTTTTTTGCGCTGGTTCCGCCCGACCGTGCTGGGACACCGACGCTAAGCTGACAGAAACTCTTACCGTTTTAAAATTTGGCCTGTGCCATTATTGTTCCCCAGGGCTGCAACTGTCTTGACCATCTGTTGGAGGGTGGGTGGGGGTGGAAAAGGAGACAATGTTGAGACTTGAGGGGGCACTCAAAGGTTAGTTAGCTCTGCTGCCTCACAGTGCCAGGGATCCAGGTTCAATTCTGGACGAGGGTCACTGTCTGTGTGGAGTTTGCACAGTCACCCCGTGTCTGCATGGGTTTCCTCCAGGTGCTCCAGCTTGCTCTCACAATCCAAAGATGCGCGGATTGGGTTGATTGGCTATGCTAAATTGCCCCTTAGTGTCTGGAGGATTAGCAGGGTAAATACATATGGCTGTAATGTAAGGCCGGGGTGGGATTGTTGTCGTGCAAGTTTCGATGGGCTGAATGGTCTCCTTTTGCGCTGTCAGGATTCTATAATTTCATACGATTTCTGTGATATGGTTTCTCAGTCTGCGTTGCGGTGTTCATGGTGCATTTTAAGCTGCGTCAAGTTTCACGGTCAAAGCGGAAAATGAAAGCAAGTAAAGCTGGATTCCGAACCAATTTGGTTTGGGTTTCAAAGTCTTGGAAGACCAGCCCTTCCCGAGATCAACTGGGGCTCTTCATCAATTCTTCACGGTCCACTGAGCTTTAAATTTTGTTTAAAGAGTCTGTATCCATTTCCCAGGCCAGAGGGGAAGTGGAAATATTGATTTCAAAAAAAAACCTGACAAAGTGCAAAGTATAAAAACGCGTGGCAGATCCACTTTCTTGATTTGTTCTCCACTGCCGCTGCGGGGAGTTTTACTCGTGGGTTAGTCCCGCAAAGCCAAGGGGGGCTACAGCAGAGCCTGGCGACAGGATCCTGACCACATTTAAAATGAGGAGCTGAGAGAATTTAGCAAGAGACCACCACCCAGAGTTCCTGATTTCCCATTGGGAGATACCGTAGAGAAATGATGCAAAAACGCCGCGACAGGAGATTGGAACGTGTTGGCCACTGCACCTACTGATCTCCCAGGTAATATGTGTGAGAGACAACACCAAATCTCAATGATAATTGAGGAATAAGATATAAAACGCGTCGACTTGTTGCTGCGCTTTGTGTTATGAAGAACGTGTTGGGTCTTCCTGACCAAGCGGTAGAAAATTGGACAGTTTTTTTTGTTCTACAAACCATTTCATTTTAGGAAAGGATGGTATTTGCCACTATTTATTTCCACTGTTTTCTGAAAAATAAAACAACTTATTTCGTGCGCCCCCCCCCCACGCCGCCCCCGACATGAAGGAAGCGGGAGAAAGCATCTCTCAGCTGTTAAAAGCGAAACCTTTCAAATGGGACGGAAGAGTCAGTGAATAATAACCCTCCCCGCAACATGAAGCTTAACTCAAATCACCCGGGGGTGTCCACCACTGAGATGTCACCAATTTGCAAAAAAAAACACACACAGATTGGCAATTCTGTTTAATTCCATTTAAAAAAAAGAACCACGGCTGACGGGAGATTGCATATCTCCCTTCGAGGTACCATGTTGTACAGGGAACAGCATGGAACAGGGTTTTCCAAACTAATAAGCGATAGACAACATTTCAACAGGAATTGCACTGCTGGAAAACTTCACTAGGCTGGTTAAGCCTACGTGCTGGAGACCGGTATATAAATACAAATGATCCTCTCTTCAAATTGTATTTTTAAAAAAACAATCAAGATTAAAGTGGACCATTCCTGTTCACGGTAATCTATAAAGGTTCTGGAACGGAAATCTCCGTTAGTCTCGGGCGGGATTTTACCATCTCGCCGAAGAACCGGCGTGTCTGCGAACGAGGTCAGAAGATGTTCAACTTCCCTCCTCGGCTATTCAGAAGTTCCGATGGGAGATATTTTGTAGAAACATGTAGGGGCCCCGTGTCAAAAGACGCTCAGCGTTTTCGATGTTATTTTTGTTTTAGCCACTTCTTACCAGAGACATAGTGGATCCCAGTGCTAGTTAACTTTTGAACACCTTCAATCCACCTAATAATTCGTTGCCACCTGGACAAGAGCGTGTGCCACGAAGGTGGGGGGAGGGGGGTGTAGAAGTGGTTTATTTATACAATTGCACTTTCAATTTATAGGCCCATCCTACAACGGGTTCAGAGGCAGAAAGAAAGCAGTTCCTGTTAAGAGAGAATGAGTGGTCTTCTGAATGTCGTTTTGGCGTTTCTGGATGAATGTGAAATTATTCCTTTGATTCATTTTTTTAAGAAAAGCAACATACAAACACTATGATCCAGCCGAGGTTCATGGGTGGAATGCATGGAGCCAATTTCACACAGGACTGCAACTCAAGTGGTTTCGACATTTGCCCGTTTGTGCACACATCCCCTTTCTATTAGGTAAAAGGCATCACTTTGAATTAGGGCTGGGAGAGTTAACATTCAGGGAGGGACATTAATGAGGGAGTATGGAGCGATCTAGGGAAATTTTCACAGTAACTTCATTGGAGCGCTAATGTAAGCCTACCTGTGACACTAATAAGTAAACGTCGAACTTTATTAAACAAATAACATTTATCCACGAGGTATATGTGTCATTGTTGTTGAATAGCTAAGATGGAGCTATCACCATGCTGCATCTTGCTCAGGGGAAGGACATGGGGTTACAGAAACGCGACGAAGCAAAGTTGAAGATACAGAATGATGTCCCCGCCTGTGCACAGTGTGGAAAGCACACACTTACTGCACTTGTCCTTTCTGCTGGTAAACATTAGACATGTTCATATGCGTGCGAATGGCATTCAAGGAGAGGCGAAATGGCAAATGTTTCAATATTAATACATTCTCTTTTGATGAAATTTTAAACGCCGGCACATCCGCCCCGCCAGTTTATGAATGTTGCTGCAGCAGGGCTCCAGCCCTCGGAATTTTTTTTAAGGAGGAAATATTATTTATTACAAGAGGTCCACAGTCCGACAATGAAGGCGGGACCGTGATTCTAGCAGAACCCCCTCCCCCATTGTTTTGACCCATGCAGATTAATGTACAAGAAGGATGTTATATCATGTCCCCATTCGCCAGCCACTCAATCCTTCATGTTCAGTAAAGGGGGGCGGTTAAGTCAACGGTAAACAGACCCCCCTTGCCAATAAACATTAAACACCTCACCCTCTCTCTTTTTAAATTTTATTCCATGTTCATGCAGATTCCCAGGCAGCTGACCTTACTTATGCTGCTAGTTGTATTTAGAGTAAGAAATCTCACAACACCAGGTTAAAGTCCAGCAGGTTTGTTTGATAGTAAACGCCACAAGCTTTCGGAACGCTGTTCCTTCCTAAGATGAGGCTGATCCTTCAGCCTCACCAGGACTTTAACCTGGCGTTCCACCTGGTGGTGTCCTCCACCAGGACTTTAACCTGGTGTTGTGAGACTTCTCACTGTATTTACCCCAGTTCAACGCCGGCATCTCCACATCAAGTTGTAGTTAGCACGGCCTTGGGTAATGATGAAGGCGCCGGCTGTCCTATAGATGGCGGTGTAATGACAGGCCTCAATCAGGGTTGAATTGTAACAAACCTCTCTCTCCCTTAATCGCCACTCGGGTCTTTGCTCAGCTTTCCCGCTCTGTTCATTCACCTAATTCGTTGACTTTTAAAAAAATCTTCACTCACTTTCTTATTTTCTTTTAGCAAGCCCAGCCGACAACACGTTTGTTCCCACAAACCCCAGCCAGCTAAAAGTAAAAAGTAAAAGTAAAGTTTAGTTATTCGGCGCAAGTAAGGCTTACATTAACACTGCAATGAAATTACTGTGAAAATCCACTAGTGGCCACACTCCGGAGCCTGCCTTAATTTTTAAGCCCATCACATTTTCACCTCGCAGTCTGCGTTTGCAGTGTAACGGTTGATTTTATTATGGAATCCCTACATTACAGAAGGAGGCCATTCAGTCCATCCAGTCTGTAGAAACCGCAGTTCACCCAGGCCCTATTCCAGTAGCCCCACACATTTACCCTGCTAATACCACACCGCCCCCCCCCCCATTAATCGGGTCAATTTAGCATGGCCAGTCAACCTAATTGACACATCTTTGGAATGTGAGAGGAAACCGGGGTACCTGGAGGAAATCCAGGTTTGCTCCAGGTAATCAGGGAGAAAGTACAAACTCCAGATTGACAGTGACTGAGGCCGGAATTGAACCTGGGCCCCTGGCACTGTGAGAGGAAACCCACGTAGGCACAGGGACAAAGTGCAAACTCCAAACTGACAGTGACCGAGACCGGAATTGAATCTGGGCCCTTGGTGCTGTGATGCAGCAGTGCTTAACCACTGTGCTACTCTGGCTCACCATAATAGCTTCCTGTTCACCTTTCTGTTGTTGTTGAAAAGGTTTCCCCAAGTCACTTAAGTCAATTGGCCACATCTGGTATATTTAAAAATATATATTTAAGAAATGTATATTTCTATGGTGTCTTCCACAATTACTGGCCATCTCCAAGTGTATTACAGACATGAAAGTATTTTTGCAGGGTAGCCTCTATTGCAATGTACCAAACACAAACAGCCAATTTGCACCCAGCAAGTTTCCACAAACAGGAATGTGATAATGACCAGATAATCTGTTTCTGTGATGTTACTTGAGGGGTGAATATTGGGCAGGGCACTGGGGAGAGAGAACACTTCCTCACAATGCTACAGGGCTTCTTACACCCACTCAACAGGGGCATTGGCATGTGGCCTTAATCTTTTTTTGAAGTTTTAAAAGCTTATTCATTAGTATCAAAAGTAGGCTTACATTAACACTGCAATGAAGTTACTGTAAAAATCCCCTAGTCGCCACACTCTGGCACCTGTTCAGATTCACTGAGGAAGAAGTTAGCACAGACAATGCACCTAACCAGCATGTCTTTCAGACTACGGGAGGAAACCAGAGCACCCGGAGGAAACCCATGCAGACATGGGGAGAACATGCAGCCTCTGAACAATGACCCAAGCTGGGGATCGAACCCAGGTCCCTGGGGCTGCGAGGCAGCAGTTCTAACTACTAAATGACAGGGCCTCCAACATTGCAGCACTCCCACAGAATGGCAATGGAGCTCCATCTTCACATAATCTTCCAAATCAAGAAAGTGAGTGTTCTACCAATCGAGCCAGACCTGACACTTTCGGACACAAATAAGCTTGGATCAGGAAAATGAATGGCAAAAATTAGGTAGATAACTGACAATCAAAAGACCCACCTTATGCATTGGGAAATGGGTTTCAATTTCACCAGTGCAGTTATACTTATATCAGTTTGCTGATGCATTTGTTCAGATGACAAACTGTGTGAACTCCTGTGTATGTACAGCCCAGTCCACTGCACAAAGCGCATTAGACCCAGAAAGAATTTTCCCAATACTGTGGGTATCCAGAACTAGGGGTCATAGTTTGAGGATGAAGAGTAAACCTTTTAGGGCTGCTGTGAGGAGAAATTTCTGTCACGTAGGAAGTGGTGAATGTGTGGAATTCACTACCACAGAATGTAGTTGAGGCCAAAACGTTGTGTAACTTCAAGAAGAAATTAGGTATATCTCTTGGGGCTAAAGGAATCAAGGGATTTGCGGGGGAAGAGGGAATCACAGTATTGAACTTCATGGTCAGCCATGATCTAATGAATGGAGGCTCGAAGGGCCCAATGGCCTACTCCTGTTTCTATGTTTCTTTCAGTCCTGGGTGTCCCATACTTATCCAGGCATTTAATAGGAGTTTTCCTTACAAGCTATGCGGGTGGTGCTCACCATAACACAGCTGGACAGAGTCTTCCAACCGAGTGGCTGCTGTCTTTTGGTGGCAGAGTGAACGCCGGTTGGCGTAGATGCTGTCAGCGGGCTTGCCGACTGGATGGGCCGAGTGGCCTCCCGCGGGGTGGGTGGGTAAATCTAAGTTTCTATGTAAACCGAATCGCTCAAAGGCTAAAGCCCAGAGAAAACACAAGGACACTTTAATGATTCCCGAGCCGTTTTCCAATCTGCAAAAGCAGGCAATGGGTTTGGAAGGAATCTACTGTGTTGAAGATATTCCTGAGAGCCTGGGATAAGCCTCAGGTCTACACATGCATGGAGCCCCCTCCCCCCTGCCCCTCCCCCCCCCACACACAAATCCTTCCTTAAGATTTTCAAAGTGGAATTGAGTTTGTTTATTTAGTTACGTATTACATAGCTTACATTAACACTGCAATGAAGTTACTGCGAAATCCGATGAAACTTGACCTGTCGTACAAGAAAGAACCTTCTCGAGTTAGGTGGATTTACAGTTTATCTCTGCAACCGGGCTTGCACCTTGCTTTGATGTCTATATGTGTATTTATGAACGGTTTGCCTCCAGTGTAAGAAAGTGCAGTTTCCCAGCCGCGGATGTGCCGCTGTCAAGATGCTGCCTGATGTTTCTGCTTGTGGAAGGGAAAACTGTTTACATCCTCCAGGAATTTACGGTCTCTGAGCGGAGACAGTGAATGGCGCCCGTGCTTTGCTAATGAACGCTTGGAATTCCTGGTCAGGCCACAGCTTGGAAATCCTGCCCCCTTTTTTTGTTTTTGATCCAAATGAGTGTGTGTGTGTTGGGGCGGGGGGAGGCGGGGGAGTCAAATTAACTTGGGAAATCAATATTTTAATTCGATTTGCATTATGGATATAAGATTGCCTTGCTGCTTTGAAAGGTCTCACACAGCGTTGACTCAAAAAGCTAAGAGGAAGATTGTGTGATTTCAAAAATAAACTAGCTCTTGCGGCAAAAAAAGGATCAAGGGGGGAAGGCGGGATCATTAATGTTGATGATCAGCCATGGTCAAAATAAATGGTTTAACAGGCTTAGAAGGGCCGAATGGCCTACTCCTGCTTCTAGTTTCTGTATTTCTAAGGGAGAGCAATGAGAGTGGGACTGATGGGGAAAAATAGCATTTGCTTATTCATTGCGGGTTAGACCATCTCTGCGAGTTTACTGCTGCCGTCGCAGTGTTAATGAGATTCTGTGTTACCGTAAAATCTTCGGTCTATAGCTGCCTGAAGGTGAACTGGGTGCAGCTACCTTACGCACTGACGAATGCATACGCAGACAGGCATTTAAATAGAGACTATACCCGTGTGGAAATCACACAATCCCGCTCCAGCTAACGAGGCACACTTGGTCATTTTAAGGTGTACCTTTAGTACGCGCACTGATAGAAATATGTGTGACTTTCGAGGCTAGATGGAAGGAAAATTGTAGCATCCCTTTTCAAACTTAAATATGATCCGCCAATACAGAATCTGACAACACTGCCCATTCGGCCCATGGAGTTTGTGCCAGCCCTTTGAAAGAAGTATCCAATTTGTCGGCACGGATGCGAGGGGCCGAATGGTCTCCTGCATCTAAGTTTCCAGGTAAACCGAATAGCTCCAAAGCCAGTGCCAAGACCCAAACACAACGACACTTCAACTGTAACTCGCGCTTTCCCCATTAATCGCCCCCTTTTGCAGTATTTATCCATTTCCCTTTTGAAAGTTCCTATACAATTTGCCTCCGGATGTCCTTTCGGGTCATACTTTTGGTGGGCATTTAAATCTGCTAGATGTCACGGGGTACCCCACTGTTTTTTGATTTGATTTATCATTGTCGCATGTATTAGTATATAGTATTGTTTCTTGCGCGCTACCGTTCATTGAGAAGGAAAGGAGAGAGTGCAGAATGTAGTGTTACAGTCATAGCTAGGGTGCAGAGAAAGAGTATAGCTAAAGGCGGACTGGGTACCAGTCTGCAAGATTGCCCATGCTAGAAGCATTCATAATCCATTTTGACGGGAATAACTCAAATGTCCAGCATGTGGTACGTTTGCAGCTTGCCCTGAGCTTATGTCCCCTTCTTTAACCTTTCATTTTCAACGCGAGAAGTGAGAGTAATCCGGAGCAGGATTTTTCGGGAATTATTTGGGAATTAGCATTGAATTCCATTGAGGCAAAGGAGTTTGAATAATAAATAACACGTATTAACATCTTAAATAAGGATTTGCATCCAGTTATCTCTGACACAACGGTGGGATGATATTGTTAGACGAACAGATGTGGGAAACTTAAAAAAATAAATATTAATAATACCGAAAGATGCCAGAAGTTGTGTTACTGGGACTGCAGGAATTTTCATCCCATCGCTATTGATTTTCATAATGATTTTCCATTAAAAAAAGTATAAAACCCAAACCCCAATTTTTTTCTCTTTTAGCCTAGAATGTGTTCTCCACAGTGTCTGTCTTTCAAACGGTCGCTTGCCGTTGTTTAGTTCATTGCAGAGCTTGTTTGATCACTGCTTTTGGAAAATGCGGCTGGAGACATTGCTTGGAGTTGTTTTTTGTGTGTGTGAGATCGCCGCGTTTATTTGAGAGCGCGACTCAAAATAGAGAGAGAAAAAAAACAATCACTTCAACCGAGCAACCCTTTGTGACTGATCCAGATCTGGCTGGGGTGGGGGGGAAGCCTGCCTCGCATCGTGTGTATGTGCGATTGGTGAATATCGCTACGACTTAGAGTTAATTCCTCGGCAGAAAGTCTGGGATTTGTAAGGGTCACGCTCTTGCTCTGTGTCTGCATTCGT
Source organism: Carcharhinus amblyrhynchos (assembly GCF_965287045.1). NCBI lineage: Eukaryota > Metazoa > Chordata > Chondrichthyes > Carcharhiniformes > Carcharhinidae > Carcharhinus > Carcharhinus amblyrhynchos. The sequence goes on along the minus strand of NC_137328.1, from coordinate 117,153,896 downwards.
AGCAGGCGTATTTGTAATGGCCAGAGTGATTATATGGTGCCATTAACAAGTATTATGTAAAAGGTGCATTATTATATCGGTAGGTTAGTTACCAATTTGAACGGTCAGAGTTGACTATCGGGATTCGGTCATTTCTGATCCTTTACTGTAATCTCATGTCAACAGTGCAGTGTGATTTACAGTATGACCGCATTTATTTACTTCGTGGAAGTTGCTTGTATATTAAGTCTCCCTGTACGCCTTCTCAGTTCATCAGCCACTTCCCCCCTCCCCTCCCTTTCCCTGCAAGAGACGGGACCTCAACGACGGTATGGTTCTGATTCCGCTGTATACCCAGCCAAGCTGATAAACGCCCACTTCACATTCACTCGGGATGCCTGCTGCAAACACACCGCCTCAAGGCAAAATCCCTGCTCTCGGGGTAACTGTGACCCGTTTACTGTCCGTTGATCGCCCGTTAGCAACAACTAGTATCTTTCTCTCAAACCCTCTTTCCCCCACACTTCACCGCAGCTAGCTAGCCTTGGGCCAAAGGATTTTTGTTTTAGCATTTGCGTTTTGCGTTCAGATTGAATTAGGGAATGAACGAACGCCAAGCTTTGAACTGAATGACTCGTACCTGCAGTCTCCAGTTACCCCGATTCGCTGTAACCCTAACGAAAGCATCATATCCAGCGTTGCACACAGCTGGACGCAACTCTGTGCCTTTAACTAAAGTCTCAACCTATTCCAGTTTGCACTTGGAAGATCCAGAACGAAATGTATTCTACACTTTTTGTTTGTTTGGACATACCATTTTCCGGCCACTGAATATTATTTCCCCCCTAGTCGCAGTATATAATTCGCTGTGTCGCCGCGGGTGGCTTTTACAACATCATCCAGTTTAAACCGATCCAAAACGCGATGAACATGAAGTCCCAGCCCCGTGTTAAAGACAGGAAGGGTTTTTTTTTAATTTAACCCAATTTGAATTAGGTGCCCTTTTTGAATGAATTGCTGGTTACAAGTTGTCAGGGAGTTTTGCCATTATCATATCTCCCTCACATATGTGACAGTGAATGCAGTGATTGTTGCGTGGGACGCCAAACTTGGTGCTGATTTGAACCATTTCTTTAAAAAACTGCTGGGAAGGTGCTGTTTCACAGTTTGGCAGTCGGTGGACACACTGGAGGACACCAACGAGGTGATATCAGCGCGGAGCACTCCCGACTAAATGTTATCGCCCTCCAACCTTAACCTCGCTTAACCCGCCCAGTCTCGCCCACAGGTTTTGCACCGTTCCCTCCTAAAATCTTAATCCTCGCACAATCTCCCTAACCAGCACCTCACTAACCCGGAGCGACGCGGAGCACTCGCAGGGTCCACACATCAACCAGGCGGTGGTACTTTTCCCCCCCACCCCCCTTATATCCCAATCTGCGAACAACAACCACCTCGAGAGATACTGCTCAAGACTTTAACATTACATTCGGCCTGTCCGTTCCCTTGTTTGAAATATTTCAAAGCTGTTCTTTACACAAGAGAACAAACTGTCAGCAGGTGGATCCCGGCAGCTGTAATCATCCCGATTTAACCACGCACTTGGTAACTGAAGTTACATTAATTGATGTCTACGTGTGCCCCCATTCTCTGTATAGACCCCAGTCTGGCAATTTGTATGCATCAGGGTCTGAGTCTGTGCACCTTTATACTTACATGTGGGTAGCATTCATTATGCATTTCTTAAGTTCATCCAAACAAAACAAAATTAACAATAAAAGCTATACAGAATAAATAGCTTTGTCGAGGCCCGTCGGGTTATCAGATCAGTCAGGATCTTATTGAATGGAGGAGCAGGCTCGAAGGGCCCAATGGCCTACTCCCGCTCCCAAATGTGTTCATATGTACTTTGCAAGCATCTGACAACTGGGAGTACTTAATCTTGGATCAAGAGTCGGTCTAAATGCCTTGCATGGATTACATTTTGATTTGATTATTGTCACATGTATTGGCATACAGTGAAAAGAATTGTGTCATTGCGCTAAACAGGCAAACCATAATGGAGAAAGAGAGGGTGCAGAATGTAATCGTAGCCAGAGTGCAGAGAAAGATCTACTTAATATGTGATAGGTCCATTCGAAATTCTGATGGCAGCAGGGAAGAAGCTGTTCTTGAGTCGGATGGTAGCTGTCCTCAGACTTTTGTATCTTTTTCCCGACAGAAGAAGGTAGAAGGGAGTATGTCCGGGATGGGTGGGGTTCTTGATTATGCTGGCTGCCTTTCTGAGGCAGCGGGAAGTGTAGACGGAGTCTACCGAATGCTATTAGACGAGGTACATATGTACAAGCAGCGAGGACTCCACCGTATGTGTCTGTCTGTTAGTGTCTCTATCCATTCATATGCATAGACTCCCATGCTTAGACTCCATTGCTGTTTGCCAGAAGCACATTGGTATGTAAAGGTCTGTACAGAGAAACTGCACCGTGTAAACTCACAATCCCCATTTGGGTAACCACATTCACTGGACATCAGGTTGACGTCAGTTATTATCAAGACTTAACAAATGTATCATTCAAGACTTTTTGACGCTGAAGTTGAATTCGTACAGCCCTGGTAAAGGCAATTAGAAAATAGAAGAGATATTTCCAGCGATATTTGCCTGTGCCAGGAGTATCCGCATGGAATAGGAAATTTATATCGTTTAGCAATTGTTGCTGCTTCAACTTGAAGTGGTTAGTCTTTAAGCTGTTTTCTACATCCAACTTTTAACCGTTTGTGTTCCAACATTGCTCTGACTTGATATTTTCCAGTAGGATTTGATCGGGTTGGCGTCTCTTTAATATAAAAATGCAAAATGACCACTCTCACGGCGACATTTGCCCACTGGATGACTCTAGTTCCTGCTGAAGGCATGACAACTTTTCCTAATACCCAGGAAGCCGGATGAGCTACTTAATTCCAACATTGCTTTGAATGGGATCTATTTATTTTCCTGAACAGACTATTGATGATAATCCGGAATTGAAATCTTCCGAAAGCCCACACCGCCTGAAATAATTACAAAGGGTTTCTGCTAAATGTGTCGGCGCAGTCCTTATTGAAAATGAAATGTTACATAATTCCCGGCAAAGGTTATGCTGTGCTGCTAAATTATCAGAGAGCAGTGGTCGTTGGATTGTTATACAAGATATGTATTCTGTTTAATATTTTCTTTAATCCTTGCTTCAGGAAGATGCAGTGTGTGTTTTTCGATACAACCAGAATGATATTTCAATCATACATGTCGAATATATCAGACTGGCGGCACTGAGGACTTTCTCAATATGGTTATCCTTCTCGATGGGATTAGCTTGTGTGCACAGAGTGCTTTTGTTTGTTCAGGCCATTTTTGTTTCATTTTTGTTTTAGCCCTTACGTCACTATTTTCACCGTAACCCCATTGCGGTGTTATTGTAAGCCTACTTGTGACTAATAAATAAATAAACTTTTTTTTATATTCTTGCACTGGCTTAGAATTTTCCTTCCCCCCTGTCCCCCACCCCCATTCACCCCACGAAGGCATTAGTGATGATAGATCCTCCATAATCAACAACTAATGAATTTTAAGGGCCAATTTCTCCCGTCGGACAAACCGGTGGTGTTTGGGGGGTAGGGAGTGGGGTGCAAGAGGACGGTGCAAGTGTGGCTGTGTATGTGTGTTGTGGGGGGGGGGGAACAGGATTTGAAAGAAAAACGTCTCGTTAACGGGGCCGCGTTGTATAAGCGAGGCAGCACATTGCAGCTGCTGGAAATCTGAAGTCAGAACAGAAAATGAAAATGTTATAGCCTTTTCGGCACCTCCCCCTCCTCTCCCCCCCCCGCACACCTATTGCAATGCAGTTTCAAGTGTATTAAACTCCACTTGCTCGGGGTTACCCGCTCGACTTTCAATAAAAAAGACCGTTGCCTTTAACTCTGATTAATTTCCCCATCTGTCTAACCTGCATGAGGAATAAGCTGTCTGGTGTTTGATAATTATCATAGTCGCTTGAAACCACCGCGATGTCGAGCAAATAAAGATGAAGTATTCAATATATCATTAGGCATGCTAACAATTATTGGTGTCTAGAGTTTTTCCGAATGGAATGATAGAAAATGGACTTAAACGACCGAGGGGTCATTGGGTGCCAGTCCAGAACGTTTAGTAAAACCAACAGAACTATTAGGGGACTAATAGAATTGACCATCCAAATGAGGCCCAAATATTAACCCCTTTAAAATGCACTGACAACTACCGAGGTAAACCGTAGGAATGTCCCATCGAAGCCACAAAACAAAAGCTCCGTCCCTAAACTGCAGCCCACATCTCCTTGCCCACACCACAAGAAAATTGCAGTGACCATTATCATTGTTAAGACTTTCCAACGGGGAGAAGTTTAAAGTTGATTTATTGGTCAAACAAAATAGGCTTACATTAGCACTGCAATGAAGTTACTGTGAACATCCCCAACCCGCAGTCAGTACCTAAAGCATCCGCCCAGAAAGGCAAGAAAAATAATATTGATGAGCGAAAGAGAGAGAGAAAAAAATCACCCATCCATCAGTTAAGCCACCCCCGCCGATGGAACCAATCCTCTACCCCACCCAATTGTTTCAGCTGGAAATAGCCATGTCTTCCGCTTCTTTCAGACTCTTCGCTACGACCTCACTGGATTTAACAAATTTAGCCGCAGACCCCCATCGGAATATCTAGGAAAACATGCATGGCAATTCTGGACCGAAGTTCAGTTAAAGCGGGTTGGCAGATAACATAAAACTAAAGCAGGTTTGTAGATAACATAGGATAAAACCCAGTCAATGCGTACTGTAAGCAAAATAGTGCAGAGCATCGCAACCGAGCAAAATACGCAACACATGTGGACCCTGAAATATTAAGGGGGGGGGGGGAGGGGGAATTAAAGCCCTTACGTTTACCCAAAATGTTACATCTGCAAGCTATTTATGTAATTGTCTTTTTCTGTATTTAAATACTTTCGAGTATTAATTATTTCGCATAATACACTTCTCTAACGCCCACCTTTAAACATTCATGACATATTATGCAGCAACAATAAGGTACTTCATACTACGATCCTGTGACCAACGCTAGCGTGGAATGAAATGGACAAAGTTTGCCCTCACACGACGGAAACAATTCTCTTGCCAAGCGGCGAAGTTTACGCCCTAGCTGTGACTGTAACACTGCATTCTGCATCCTCCCCTTTCCTTCTCTAGGTACAGTATGGCTTTATCTGTATAGGGTAAGAAACAATAATTTTCACTGTATATTAATGCATGTGACAACAATAAATCAAATCAAAGAATGCCACACACTTTCCAAGCTACACTTGCAACCACCAAAAAACGAAATCTTACTGGATGAATCCCCTCCCGGGTGTCTAAAACGTTGGTGACGCTGTTTTTTTTATATATATATAAACGGAACTCCTATATATTTTCTCTCGTCATGAAATATGCTTCTGCGTTTCCTTCTTTTCAATGGGTTTCAAGTGGCGTTCGATGCGCCGCTTCACTTTTCTTGTCAAAATGTTTACCATTTAATTATTGCCGCAGACAAAAAAAAGCAGAAAATCCACAAACACTGAATCTGGGCTCCGTGAGCTAAAAGCAGACACACTCTGCAGAATCACTGGCCCTGACACCCAGGCCTCGACCACTTGGGAGGTCTTATATGTTCCGCAAAACTGAAAGGGTCTTTATGCCTATATACAATATAGACACGCACACATATATACTACAGGTCTGGTTCCTTATCGTGCCTCTTGGAGAGACCATATGGGCGAAGTAGATACTCTAAAGGAATGTTTAATGGTCTACGCTGAAAATACTATCTGTGAAAAGGAGACATGAAATCTCCATTATTTTTAGAAAGGATTTTCCGCGTGTTCAGTTTATTTCGAGACACATTCGGAAAGTGACATCTTGTTCCGATGTACTCCCCACCGTTAACAATCACACCCGTCTCTACATTGTGAAAACAAATCAATGTGCGGATCATTCGGCTCACGCAAGAAATCGAATTAAACTTCCAGCCAGCAAGAGGAGAGGAATGTGCATGTTACCAACTGTAATATCACATATTTTCTCCACAAATTGATACAAATCACATTTTCAAGTTTAAAAATATTTCCATGTACGATGTTTCAGAATCCAAACAAGTACTCGGCCAAACTGGGAAGGTATTCTTTCCTCGCCCCTGCAGTGATTATTATTTTTTTAAAATGGGAATTCATTAATAAGCGCGACTAGGCCTACTCAAGCCGACTCCTGTCTTCTAGGGCAATTTTCTATAACATCCACTCTTAGCCTTTGCTTTAGTGAGGCAGAGACAGAGAAAAGCAAGAAATTAACAAGTGCACGACCTCTATTTCACACAAGTGAAAAGTGTTGAATCGTGTCCAACTCGCCCGCTGAGACGATTGCCATTTCGATTATTCCGGTTGCAATGATTTTACCTCCGGCCTCAACTAGACCATCTTTTCCATTCGCCGAAAGGCAGTTTTTAGAGATGAATTTATATTTTTCTCGAATTAATCTGCAACTGCATCTACTGACCTTGCATTAACACACACACAGGCACACATATGCAAAAGCACAAACACATATGGCCTGCATGTGGCCTATACATTGCACACACACACACACACACGCAAAACATGTTGCACACAAATGTACATGTTAGCTAAACTTCCTGAAAAGTTCTGTGTCACAGAAAAGGGGCTCATTTTAAGGAATTCCATTGTTTGATAATTGTTCTGATCTGAGAAGATTTCAAGATTAATATGCGCACATCTAAATACTAGCTCGAAAGTTAGAGCCGTCCCCCAGTCTGGTTCTCGGTCAATCCAGGACAGTAAAGAGGCAGAATCTCAACATACAGAATCTCAACATGCAGATACCAACCACCCCGCAATGCACAGTCACACACATATATGTGTGTGTATATAGACACGAACTGTGTTACTTTGTTAACTTATCATTGAAATAGAGACATAATAATGCTCGTTAGGTCAAATTAATCAAAGTCGTACTTCGGAAATGTGAAAGGAAGAATTGGATTGGTTTTAGTGATCACTTGGCAGCACAATATTAGGAAAGAAACGCTAAAGTTAAATTTTATTTATTAGTCACAAGCAAGGTTTATATTAACACTGCAGTGAAATTACTGTGAAATTCCCCGTTCACAGACTCCAGAATATATCTCCGAGCCCGGCACGATGACATGGAGTGTGTGGCTATAACATTCCACCTCTGATGGGTTTCAGACTGACCTGCCCTGCCGCGATGGGGATGGATGGGAGAAGGGCCCGTGGTAGACGTACAGGACAGTGCGGAAACCCAATCTCACATACAGTAGCGCCCAGGCCTCAGCCCCATCTGGGATCTGTCACGCTGACAGCGCCATAGGTCAGAGAAAGAGAGGGAGGGAGAGCGAGGGAGAGACTCTCCAAAAACGCAACACAGCATCCCCCGAAATATCAGACTGCACACCCAGTGCTACACAGCGTCCCACACCACCCTTCCCGCTGCTTCACCTTCAACGACCCGTTAACAAGGGGACAAATCTTCAGCTATTCCCATTCGGAACAGATTAGCATTCGCCCGAATCTCTGACTCAGTTTTAATTTTCATAATTCGAACACAACTCTCCAGAAAACAAGCTCTGTGTGGAATTTTTTACACTAAAATGCAACCGAAATATGGGCAATGTACCAAATATACGCGCTAATCCAAATAGTAACCAAATGTTATTGTGGAGTGTGCACTGCCCAACTTTGAGCTTTTAAAGTTCTTAATAAGTTTAGCTCCTATCAAGAGTTCCTGCCGAGGTATAAAAAGTCCATTGTTAACTCATCAAATGTGCATTGAGTTGATGTGTCAATATATACATGCATGCACTATATACATGTGTACCCATGCTATACTTATATACATGCTCAGTATATATATAGTATATATGACATGATATACACATATTTTCTAGACACAGGAGCTCTCTAATTCATAAGAGGTCAAAAAGTCTTCCTATTAATTTTCTCTTAGAAATATCTCTATACACACACCCAATTTTCATTTTTAACTCATTAGATGTCTGTAGAATTAGCGTCTCAAGTGGATGCACATATCTCAACAAAGAAAATAAAAACATAGACACCATTCAGCGACGTATTAAATGAGTTCAGAATAGCAATGACTTCAAATCGCTCCATCAGGACACCCTTTCAGACACGCTGTTCGCATGTACACTCCATTCCATATATTGTGCAGACCCACTCCGGGCGCATTCCTGGCAATATCCTGATATATGGAAGTCGTTATCTGACCCCAGGTTTGCACCTCGCATACTTAGTGCCGGCACAGTCAATTTTGTTTATATCTCAGGCCGGTTATGCGGAGCAATTGTTTCATTAGCGACCCCCCTGCCTCCCCCCCACCCAACATCAGCGTGGACAAACAAAAAACCCATCTGTAAATTTGGATAATGCATAGTCAGGATTTCTTTCTCTCTGTTACAGTTCATTTCTTATCTGCTTTGACCAAATTGCACAGAATTCAAAGAGACTAAGTCGGTTAGAATTATATTTACTGTAGTTTAGAAGAGTGAGAGGGGATCTCGTAGTACCTTACAAGATTCTAACTGGGGTAGATTCAGAAAGAATGTCCTCGATAATAGGGGGAATCCAGAAATAGGGGTCATAGTTTGAGGATAAGGGGTAAACCTTTTAGAACTGAGGTGAGGAGAAATTTCTTCATCCAGAGGGTGGTGAATGTGTGGAATTCACTCCCACAGAATGGAGTTGAGGCCAAAACGTTGTGTGATTTCAAGAAGAAACTAGATATAGCTCTAGGGCCTAAAGGGATCAAGGGATATGGGGGGGGGGGGAGGCGTGGAGGAGGGGGGATCAGGATATTGAATGATCAGCCGTGATAGGGTCTTTTAAGAGACTTCTGGATGAGTACATGGGACTTAGTAGGATTGAGGGTTATAGGTAAGCCTAGTAGGTCGAGAAATGTTCGGTGCAACTTTTGGGCCGAAGGGCCTTTTGTGCTATAGTTTTTCTATGTTCTAAAATGAATGGCGGAACAGTCTCGAAGGGCCGAATGGACTACTCCTGCTTCTTGCTTCTATGCTCCATTCCGCAAACAATAACATTAACAATAAATGTCGAAATATGTATAACTAATGCCGATTTTTACATTACTTTGGATTATCTGCTAATTATCAATATTTTCAATAGATTTAGTAGTTTAATATATTTAATAATTTGTAGATGATCCAAAGTAATAATACATTCAATATTTTACCTAGAAGATGAAGACTAGATGGTCGCTAATGTTATTCACCATATTCTGATAATACTCGTCTGCAGAGGATCACTTTCTGTGAAATTATTAACGAACCCCTGCCTCAATGAAGGAAACTCACTCTAAAGCAGCCTGTTTGGCTTCTCAACATAATATGGAGTTTATGTCGCAAATGAAATCAGCGACCTTGTCTGGATTTTTAAACCTTTAAGGAAGTTATTCTGAATAATCGGTCAGTCTAAGAGATAGTTCAGCAATCTATCAGTAAAGAGCATTCCAGTTACGAATCCATTCATTAGGAAAAAACTACAAGAACCTCATTGCGGTCTTTTTTTAAAATTAGAATGCAAATTGCTGGAGGCTCCAGAAATCTATTTCAGGGAGAGTACCTCATTCGTCACAATTAACCAGCCCCTTTTGCTCATAAGTTTAGGAAGCCAATTCAGAATGGAAAGGAGGCCAAGAGGCCAGCGACTTATACCTAGCACTGGAACCTGGGTATCTTTTAACAAAGGGATCTCCGAATACAGACCGCCACTTCTACCACAAAGAGTGGGGAGGGGGTTCCCCCTCATTTGGAGTGTGTGTGTTTAAACTTCTTTCTAAAATTTAAATAAAAACAACTTCTGCTTTGGAGGTACATTGCAACTACGGCTGTTAGAGCGCTGTATCTACTAAATCACAAGTCATTCATTCTACAATGGGTCGAATCAGCTTGCTTTATTTTCAGTGGAATGGTGGCTTTACGCTTATTGAAGCCTCGAACAGACCATTCCTGAAACCGAGGTCACCTCCGAGACGCACCGAATGAAGTGTGCCGTTTACGTCCCATTAATGCCTCCTATAATAAAACCGATCCTGCTTCTCAGGCCCACCCCGGAGAGCAAAACGCTCCAGGAAACCTATGAATTAACTCTCAACTACCCTGGACTTCAGGCAGTTATTGTTCACTCACCCTAGGACAGTTCCACAAAGAAAAAAAATGCTGATTATAACCCCGAATTCGTGATCTCTACGTTATATGTAATATATTTTGTGCATATATATCTATGAACAATCCTCACATTATAAATAGGCACCATATACATTTGCTACATCACACAATGCGCCCCACAAACACACATACCACACACGTAAAATCACACACACTCCTTATGTCCAAGCAATATATAGTATATACACATTGTACACACAGACTTAGTCACTCACATGTTCTTTCTCGCACATAAGCTCTTCCCAGTTGTATTTAAAGATGGTTTAGAAGTGATACTAGCCAGCTCCTAGTTGCCGCAGTCATACAAATATACCCCCAACCAGCCACCCCTGAATGGCATATTCGTACAACTCGGCAACACACACACACACACACACACACTTTCTCGCATCCGCATTCCATATTTTGAAATCTAATGCCTCCAACTGGAAGGAGTTGGGATGATTACACCCAATTCGAGAACAGGATGGCTCCTGGCCGTCTGATCTGACGTCAACCTGTCTATAGGCGAGTTCGGAAAGATAGAACATGCAACCGAGGGGGAGGCCGGAGCTCAGTAATCACTCCCAGATGTCTGTGATGCTAGAAATAAGAACTTTTATGGTGTCGCAAGATCAAACTTTAAGCCAACAATATAAAATACGATGAACAAAGTCCCCCCAACCCCCCTCGCCACAAAAGAAAATGCCTCCAGAAATAAATTATATTGCCTTCCGTAAGGCTTAATAGAAAATTTGGGAGGGTCAGTGATATCAAGTAATGCCTGAATGTTGACCAGGGCTTAAACATCTTTTGCAATCTTAGTTGATGGAGTGAGACTGAAGAATGATTGGAGGTAGATTCATTTCTAGCACGCAAGAGTTTTGACACAACTTCCCTAACGGGTTGAGCCGGTTCGGGGGTTAAGCAGAGAGGGGTGGCTCCTTCAGTTTTAACTTTTCGAGTGTAGACCTCTTAAATCGCAATCGCATTTTTTGCCACGCTCTGCGTGGAGACCACGAGAAAGAGCCACCTGTCTGTAAGGTCAACTTTATTTCTTTGCCTCCTCCACTGGCATCAGCCCAAAGGTCGTTCCAAGGTCAAGGATTATCTGAAGCTCCAATCGGAGGGGAATGGCCCATGGGTCTATCTTTGACGCCGTCTTGACACTGATAACAAATTATCAGCAATTATCTGGTTACTGGAGACATTGGGATCTGCTAATATCATGTAAAAGCTAATCAGTCGCTCTGCCTTCAGGGATGTGCGTGTCGGGGGTGGGAAGGAGGGAGTCAGTGGATGTCCCAGAGAGAGAAAACAACAACCTAGAGACGGGAGGCAGAAAGAACATTGATGCTGGAACTGGCTATAAGATGATACATCTTTATAGGGCGCGAGTTGCTTTTACATTTAACATACATCAGCTATTTCAGCGGACTGGGCTAATTCGAGAAAGATTATGAGGGGAAAGAAGCATTTCGTACAAATACTTATCACAAAGTGCTGTATTATTACCAAAGGGCGTGTTCATATTCACTGATAAATGTGATTATTTGTGAATATATTACTATATAGCCAATCAATCTATGCAAACTTCCAATGTATAAATATCAATTATAATAATTATTAATTTTAAATTCTAGACATCTGGAAGGTGGCATCTGCCTTTATATTTGTAGCTAGCAGGATTGTTTATCAGTCTGAGATAAGAACGGTTGTTTAAATGCTATAACTCAGGAGGTTTTGTTTATATTATGTGTATATATTACAGAAGGGACCCTGTCACACTGCGGTGCCCAGCTGCCTTTTAATACAGGGGAAAAGTTATTGTTTACAGGATAGATATTTCACCACCCCTCCGCCCCCCGGCGTAAATAACACCTATTTAAAAAATAATAAAAAAAGACGAAACTGTGTTTCAAAACGGAGATCATGGCCCGGTGATTTAAAACACCCAGTCGATCACATAAGAAAATCCATTCATTTGCCGCGGTGCATATTGCGGCCAATCTGCCTTTGGTCGAACAAGCGATCACAAATTGCGGTGGGAATCTACTTAGCTGCACAATTACATGTACCCCATTTCTATCTTTCAGCAATGCAGGTCGCCTTCCTTTACTGTCCTGGTCTGCCGTGGATAGAAAGATTGATTCGGGCAGGGTCACTCCGATTGTGCGGGGCCTTTCCCTGACTGGTATGTGTTAGGAAACTGTGCCAACATGTCACTAGACCACTGAACCTTTCAGCTAGAACTTTCTTCAATGCGGGCCGCTCGCACTGCATTCACCGAATGGGCCCCTTTCAATCGCAGCGCCTTTTGAGGATTAATTTACAGAGAAATTGGAAGGCAACGATAGCACGGAAAACTCCCAGAAGCGGGACGTGGGTCCCCAGATTTAACAGAAACTGCCGAGCCTGCATGTTACAGAATATTAAATACTTATTGACGAAGTGCTCTATTTATTATCATAGGGTGTGCTCGTATTCACTGTTAACTGTGATTAATTGCGAATGTATTACCATATAGCCAAACACGTCGATTATCTATGCAAACTTTCAAAGTATAAATGTCAATTATAATTTTTTTAAACATTCTAGACATTTGGAAGGTGACATCTGCCTTTATATTTGTAGCTAGCTGGATACTTTATCAGTCTGAGATAGGTACGGTCGCTTATATGCTATAACTCAGGCGGTTTTATCTATAAATTGTATATTTTACAGAAGGGACCCTGAGACACCCGGCCAGATTCAGTTGCCCTTAATACAGGGGAGCAGTTACTGTTCACAGCATGGCTAATTGTCAACTCAGTCATTAATAATAACTGGAATGGGAACAGCCCCTGCTTAATATTAAGATGCGGCCTTCAGAAATAAGAACCGGCGATTATAAGGCGCTGGGAAGGTGCATGTGTTGATCGGGGAAGGACAATTTTGAAACTTTTAGACTCCATCGGTCAAATCAAACAACGAACACCAATTGCCAATGGTGCTTGCACGGAACAATCTGACATGTAACCTGTGACTATTTACGGCCGCACTCCAGTTTTGCCAGCTGAGGTGTCAATGAAGACACGGAGAAGGCTGAATTTGAATGAGGGGAGGTTGCTGCACTCGATGGAAGTGGCAACGACAATATATATAAATAAAAATACAATCTGAATATGGACTGGAAAACCCGCGTTAGTCATTCGGTCAATGGACCCTTGGAAAATAATTTCCCAGGGTGAAAATGGGTGTGGGGGGAGGGGGAGGGGAGAGGCTGCAAGGAGCCTGGCAATAATATTGTTATCGGCGGAGAGCAGACCCCACATGTTGCAGCGGGTCCATTCCCGACACTCCATCACTGCACCATTTAGCATTTTAACGTCAAATCGGACATTTGCTTCGGCTCCGGCTTGTCTAGGACTCAAATGCTTTTGGCCCCGCACAGGACTATTTTAAACAAGGCGGCCTTTCCATTAAACAAAGGGCTAAGGAAATTATTATCGCAGATATTCACGCTCTCGCTAAGCAGGACTCTATTAATCAGTCCATCCACCTAGCTTTCCACCTCTCATCCCCTCGCTTCTGAAGAATAATATATTTGTACCTTTGCTAAAATATAGTAGCTACGCAGGCCAGCAGGAAGTGACTACTGTTTATTTGCTCTGAGGTTTAATCATTATGTGTCTGGCTAGTGGCACCCAGGAACACCAGTCCTGTTTAAAAGAGGGCTCCGTCAAATAAACATGTGTAAGCCGTCATCTCCGCCTCTTTGTACAGTACCTGGTATGGCATGGTGCAATCCGCCAACAAAATGAGCACCTAATTGATGAATTGCACAATGGGGATGCTAATTTTTCCAATGAGGAGAATAGGAGAGAGGGGGTTTGTAATATATTGTATAGATTTCAGAACGGCAGAAGAGTAACTAAGCATCGATCACAGCTGCACTCGCTCCTATGTTCGCTCTAGCCCACTCCGCCATCACTCTGGGGGATTTTAAATTCCTAGCGTGTGAAATATTGATGGCGAGAAGGCTGCACCTTGTTCGTAACCGAAGCTGCATTTCACAGGCAGCCATCAAGAACTGGGTCACTGCAACAGCCCACACTGGGCTTGCCGCGGCCGAAGATAGATTCAACCGAGGTGGTCGAACATTTTGTAAAGCGAGCGGCTAAGGGGATGACTTCAAAGGCCATTTGCAGGGAGTGGAAAGGTGCACTAAATTTGCCTGTAGCCGGCGTGGGGGACAGACTGCAACCATCGCCCGGACTGGCAACAAATGCACTTTAATGTAAACACAACAAACATAAAATATGACCCTGTAGGGCACATCACTTCTCCCTATCCAACAGCAGTTTTGTTAACCCCGCAACCTTTGCCTTTGTAGCTTACTTGCAAACAGGGTGTAAAACCTGTCTTATCTTTTATGGGCAGTTGCAGATATAACCGACCCGAAACGGGCGTCGAGTGCAAAAAAAAAGTGAAGAAGGTTGGGGGGCGGGGGGCGCGGTGGTGGGGGGATAGTGATGCACCCACGGCGGACAAGCACTGAGACATTCCGCCTCACTACATAGGGAACTGAGCACACTGAAACTCACTGAACAGCAAAGGACAACTCTGAATTGGCCAATCGCACTAAACATTGTTTTTTTTTCTCTCTGTTTGAATTGTATTAAGACCTGCAATCGCCAACCACGTAAACATTCACACTTCCCTTCTCTAAACTGTAACATGTTAATATTGAACACACACACACACAAATATACACACGTTAAAACAATCCTTTCTCAGAAGGTTCACTAAGTTCTGTTACAAAAAGACTGTTCCTAACTCTCCTACCGGCTGTGTTCCAGTCTAGCCTGTCAGAAGTCAAAGGCGACTCTACATAGCTCAAAGACAATTGTCTCCTTTAAAGAAATTATTTTAACAGCGAGTGTGGAGAGAGGGAGAAAATAATCCTTCTCAAGTCTTCGAGTGTAAATGGAAGGAAGACTATGCAGGCAAACTAAATGTATTCGACCCGAACAATGTTAAGCATTTCGCATTCCCCCCTCCCTGATAAAAGTGAAAATACTTTTTAAACAGAGGCTTCACGTTTTGGTAGGGCTCAATCTTTAAATGCAATCTGACTAGGCTGATTTACCCATACTGGTCCCCATTTGATCAGTTTTAATTATCCAATTTTCTATTTGTCCCAGAGCTTTATCGACATTAGTTTATTTCGAAAAAGCAAAACGGGCTCAAATCCTGTAGGGACTAGGCCCATTAATTAGAAAACAAATCATGACTTTTCTTTTTTGAGGGGGGGGGCGGTGGGGGTGATGTACCTTAAAAATCCAACAGGGATCAGTTCACGTTACTCAGACAAGAGCGCTAACTCAGCGCCGAGGAATGTTTGGAAAACCTTTACAAATCTTGTTGTAATTAATGTATTGGATGTCTGCCATTTGCGATTTTAAAAATACCCCGAAAGAAATTGTAACTCGAGCGAAGTTAGAGCAAAAAAACTTTTTAAATCTTGCAACTCGAAGCCACACGACACTCGCTTGCGAAAAGCAACATATTTACAGATAATTATCGGGTTTAATTTTATTTCATTAATACGACAGCCAATTGCCTTTTCAGTTTTTTTCTCTCTTTACTAATTCATTAGACTGTACTAAACATAACCCGAGTTTAACCTATTCACGTTTGCAGACCCGAGTTGAAATGATGCAAGTGTTATATCTATGATTTGTTTTGTTAAAAAAGTGTTTTTTTTATTGACAATAATTACAACGTTTACAGCTCGAATATTAATCTCCACTTTTTTTTTGGACGGAAGTGCACAAGTCAAACAATGATTGGGAAATTATCGAATGAAATATTGCATGACCACAATACGACAACATAATACTATATACTGCACACTTAACATGACCAACCGCACTGTGGTTACACCTTATGCTTCTCTCCAATATAACGTTGGGGGGGGGGGGGGGGGCGGGGAGGCTCTTGAATATTTATATCCAACCAAAAAGATGTACAAGGTATTTCCAAAGGTACACTTCACATACATAATTCTTTATCAAGATTTGAGAGTGTGTTTGTGTGTGTGTGTGTGTGTGCGTGCTATAATTTTTAACACTTAAAAATGAAGAAAGAAACATTCACATCTACTATGAAACAATACAACCCCTTACCCACTTGTCTTCCAAAAGTGAAATTCATGTTCCTCCAACAATCCGTTCACTCTCTTTCTCGGGGCTGGGGTAAATTGCACTTAAATAAAGTTGATTCTGAACAATGCAGAGCTTCTGTCGACGTACGAAAGCTGGTGGGACAGTACTTGGGGTGGGGGGGGGTGGCGATTTGGGGGGGGGGGATGGGATGGAGGGTTGGGTGGTTGGGTGGGTGGGTGGGGGGGGAGGTAAAACAAATTGGGAAGTCTCTTCCGCCCCCATCTTCTGAGTTCAGGTCCAAACTTTCACTGTTTGAGCTCCAGAGCCCAGACGTGCTGTGGCCACCCAGTCCTGCCTTTAGTTTTCTTGTCGCTCGCCACTGTATTCTTCAGAACCTCATTCTGTGAAATCCCAGCAAAGTGAAAACGGGACACGGTTAATTATGACGCGACTGTTGTAGATTTTATGTTAAAAAATACAAGTGCACCCATTCATAATACAGACAACACCCCACCACTTTGCCAGCGTTACTCGCTCACAAAGTATACACTAGCACACACACACACGCTAAAAAGGTTGGAACATTTAAAAAATATATATTTGCGCCTTAAAAGGTTTTTTTTTGCAACAGAATCTTCGGATTCAGCTCATAGTCCCCTCGTTGAAAATCTACAATGGGATCTAAGCGCCTCGATTGAGCCTTATGCACGTTTTTCTTTCCAGATAATAATGTGGGGGTTTTTTTGGAGTAAACACTTCCACATTTAGCCTATGACCTTGGTAGTTTTACATTTGTAATAAGCTTCGCTCAACAACAACAACAACAAAAAATATATACCCCTACCACGGTGTGTTTGCTGTTAGTGAAAAGGCGGGGGCGGGGGGGGGAGGAATTAGTTCAGACTTGAAATCAGTCGCCGCTTGAGTTGAACTGGGACAGGCAGTGCTCTGGGCGAACGTTCAAAACACAAGACCGTTACTTCGCATGGTGTTTGCTACTTTCCCATGGGAGGGACAGATCTGATATATATATATGTATATATTATATATACCCTACAAAATACGATTGGAATTCGAGAAATGACTTCAGGTGAGGGATAGGCAACTCGCTGCCAGAACTTTACACTGAAGCAGAATGGGAAAGTTCAGAGTCCATTCTTTGCAGAAATCCCAGAACGAAATCAGACAGGGTCGAAATTCCTGTAATTGTTTCCTCCCGGTCTACTACTCCTTGTCAAAAAAAAAGTCGTTTGCACACACACAATCCCAAATTCCTACAGAATAAAAAAAAAATCACTCCATCTACCATTAAGCCGAGCGCGCCTTTTTTTTTGCAATTGACTGAATGAAACTAATAGTGTTGCATGGAATCTTTTCAGTTGGAGTTAGAGGGAAAATTAAACAGAGAGAGCCACAGTTGCAATTTGTGATGTTGCCTTAATAGGGATGGGGGGGGGGGGGTAGGGAAGCATTTTCTATATAATAAACTACAAGTGCAATTTGAATTTACTTACCAGCTCCCGCTTCCTTTTCTCCTCTTTAACATCCACCTTCTTGATTTCAGCTTTGAAGGCCTCCGTCTCCCCATTCTGGTCATCTTTGGCCAGGAGGTCCATGAGGTAGGCAATGTAACTGGTGGCCAGGCGCAGGGTCTTGATCTTGGAGAGCTTGGTGTCGGCGGGCACGTTGGGGATGCACTCGCGGAGCTCGGCGAAGGCGCTGTTGATGCTCTGAGTCCTGCGCCTCTCCTTGCGGTTGGCCGTGCCCCGGCGCTTGGTCGGGCGGCCCGCCGCCACCGCCACGGCGGCCGCCGCCGCCGCCGACGAGACCCCCCCGTACGACGTGTGGTCGAGCCCGGCGCCGCCGTTGGCGTACTCGGGGCTGTAGGACGGCGCCATTGTGTAGTCGGGGGGAGACATCTCGGCGTGGCTGATGAGCCAGCCGTGGAAGTAGGGGCTCTCTTCGTGACAGCGGCTGGCGGCGGCAGCGGCGGCCGCAGCGGCGAAAGGATAACCATCGTGTACCACTGTGTGATGAGGGAATCCTCCAACTAAACTCATCTTCCGATTATAAAGCGTCCTTTCTCCCCCTCTCTCTCCCCCTCTCCACAATGTATTGAAGAATTAACAGAGAGAGAGAATAGCAAAGTGTGCAATAACTTGCAAGTATCTCTTTTAGATTTTTTTTTACCCTTTCCCCCCTCCTCCTCCTCCTCCTCCTCTCTTTTTGTTTTGGATATTTTGCTGCCCAAACACACAAGTGAAGAAATGTTTTAAAGCTTTTCTCTTTTTTTTTAAATATCGCGGTGCTTTACTTACAGCCAACTTCCTCCATTGTGCAGTTTCTCCCCGGACAGTTTCCCCTTTGCATTAAAGTAAATGTCACTTTGGAAACCAAACAAAAAAGTCTTCTTTGAAGGTCAACAAAAAAATGTGTGCTGGGCTCCCCCGTTGCAAGGAGCATCAAGATACACAACACCGCAGAGAGAATGAGTGAGGGGGGTTGGGGGGGGCAGTGAAAAGATAATCTTCTTCAGATGAATTTGGAGAGGGTTCAGCACTTGGTCCCTGTCTCTCTCTCACACACACTCACGCAGAAGAGAGAGAGAGAGAAAAAATAAGCCCAACAGAATTATTAGCAGTGGTGCTCCAATATTTTCTTGATCCAGTCACTCCGAAGTGCAGCAACAACAGGATTTTCCAATCTCCATGTAAAGCTGCATCTTTAGTCAGCTTGGGTTAATATATGGCGTCAGAGCGCCTAGCGGCCAATGGGCCAGCAACAGGGGAGGGTCCCCCCCCCACCCTCATCACGAAAACTTGCAATTTTTTTTCATGTTTACCTTTCTAATTGTCCAGGCCCACTTTTTTTGGATTGGCTTTTTTTCTCTTTGCAATTTCTCCTGCATCATGAATTTAACAACGTGTAAAAAAAAGAGGGTCTCGTAAACAGGTATTGTCCGGATCAGCCTTGAAGGATTTTTTTTTCTCTCTGGGACGGTGGTTTAAAGATAAACGAACTATATTGAAGACACCGGTATTGCTAATTCAAAACAAAATCAAACCTATAAATGCATGCTTGGCAGGCTGTGGAGTAAACAGTTTGATTATCCGCCTCTTTTCCTCAAATTTATTTTAAAAAAGATAATAAAATGCAATCGACTGAACCTGCATTGGAAGTAACTGTTCCCGAAATTTCCCTCTTATATTCGTGTCTTAAGAAGTGGGTACATCATGCATTGGCAAATAGAGAGTGTCTAACGTATTACTGGGGGGAAGGTTGATTTCAAATCAGAAAGAACTAGATACATAAATTTCCCCCTCATAACCATTATTTCTTTTTACAGAACCAGAGTTGGGCCAAAAAGCGAACGTGGGATGAATAGACTCTGACATTGAAATGGATCTGATAATGAAGAGAAAACCCATGCCGTGCCTACTCCAACTGAAAATAATGTCTTTTGATTTTCCTCGATAGAGTCCCAATCTGGCCAAATCAAGAACAGCCTCACTGGCATCATGGCGAGGGAGACATAACCTCTTGGCCATCTCTTTGCACAATTATGGCGAGATCTAGTGTCTCTTAATTTGATAGCTGATTCCTGTAATGCAAAGTTAGATGTACGGCTACAGGCGAATACTCCACATGCTCACCAAGGCTCAGAATGTCTTCCAGTTAAGAAAAGGGAGAAGGAGCTAATTTCATACTGGTCATTCTTTCCTGTAACAATTTTAGAGAAAGGAAAAAAAGAAGTAACAGGATATTGATTCTTCCACTGAGATGTATAGGGATCTGTTTAAATCTTGTTCTTTAACATATCTGGCATGGCCTCTGTAGGGAATCTTATCGAAGAACACTGATTTATTATATTCATATTTGAGTGTCAAAATATTGTATCATCCCATGAAGTAAAAAAAAACTTGTTATAATCTTAATCTCAATTATCACTAAAACCCAGATCGCAGCCGTTTGTCCTTTATTATTTTGGTTTATTTTCCGGAGCCAATCCAGCTCACAAAACCCCTCCACAGATAATTGAACAAATTGAGGGTATCCTTGTTCCTAAAGCGTTATCTTGGAAAATTGCTTCCTTAGCATATGCAGCGTTGGAAACACCAATTCCACCGCTTGTTCCAGACTGAAGTTTGCTTCCCACTGCACTTTCTGCATTTGCCTCCTCGGGGAGACTTACCAAGCAGTTCAATAATCTGTAAAGATTTGCACAAACCTTCCTTGTTGTTTCACGCCTGATGTTTGCTACGCAAAGCAGCAAGTAAGAAGTGAGTGAATGATATAAAAATGCATTGAAATATATGGGGAATGAACAGAAAGCGATATTTTCATCTTTTCGCAGTGTGTGTGTTGGGGGACATCTATTTTCACGATTGAAAACAATTAAACACTTAAAATAAAACAAAAAAAGTGTATGACTAAATATGGATTTGGAAAAACAACACAATTTGCCTATTACAACAGTCCTGATGATTATACAAGATCAGCTGATACCTTTAGATTTGAAATAAGCATAAGATCCGTTTTCTGTGGCAAGGGCACTGCTCCGAATTAGATATTTCTTCGTTGCATCATGCAAGAGCGTTCCAGACTGACCGCGCCAGCAGAACGCAAGAGAGGGAATAATTATTCTGTACAGAAAATCGTGCCAGCAGCGTTACCCACTGACCTGCAAAGCACATAGGGCGATGTTTCTTTTGTTATCACAAACAAATGGGCAAATCGTTCCCGCAAATCCCATCTTTAATGGAAAATGCACCAAATATGGTTTGGACTGAACAAACTGCCTTTGAAAAACAAAATCATTTCAGTTCATATTTTGTTTTAAAAAAGCAACCCAGTTGAAAAAGCATGCTATTGAACATCAACATCGCCTGTAATTATTGCTATATCCTTCTACTGAGCAACCCGAGAAGAGAATGATACATTTTCACAGCACGTACAATTTATAAGGATTCTTCACATTTGTCTCACTGAGTTCACCAACGGAATAATTCAAATTAAACATGGGACGGGGACAAGGAAGGGCCAATTGAGAAATAAATAAAAATAATTGGAACGACCGTGGATGCATCCGCCCTGGCTGAATGTCGTTACGGGATTGCGCCCATTTGCAACGAAAAGACACAGCTCTGGTTTAAGCCGGGGAGCAACTTCAAATAGGAGTCAGCCAGGGTGGCTTCATTTTAATTTATCAAAAATGAAAGCATGTAACTGTCAAAAGAGAATTCAGATTTCCCCATTCAGATTACATTTTCCCCAGAATGGGTCAGAATGGAATAATTACAAACATGAGGATAGAGCATAGGAGAAATTCTGCATGTGCCAACCCCCCCTTCACTTTATTGCCAAGATAACCCCAATTCAATATATCAGTATAAAGCAAAGAAATGAACATACAGTATACTTGATGGTGAGAACAATAAGATACCGCAAAGAAGCTCCGCAACCTATTTAAAAAGGCAACACTGTTCGGTCGGATGTCTATACACTGAGATTTTACGATGTCCATTAAAATTACTTGTAGTTCTGATATCCTATCTCGCTCGAGGTTATTTTAACTACCCTACCATCTATCTAAAATTATATCTATATATGTCTACCATTTAAAATCTCTGTTCATCAATCTATCTAAAATCTATCTGTCTAAAATCTATCTATCCATCTATATATCTATCCATCTATCTATCTAGAATCTATCTCATCTATCCATCTAAACTTAATTAATCTATATTTATCTAAAATTCTAACATTTGTTTATCTATCTGAAATCTATCTTTCTATTATGTATCTATCTATAATCCATTTAAAATCAATCTATTTATATATCTATCTGAAATCTATTTAATCTATCTATCTATAATCTATCTAACCGAAATCCATCTATCCAAAATCAATCAATCAATCAATCAATCTATCTATCTATCTATCTATCTATCTATCTATCTATCTATCTATCTATCTATCTATCTATCTGTGTGTATATGTCTATGCGCACACACATATGTAGGCTATTTAACAGAGTTAAATACATCCTCCCTAATTGTTACTTAGGTAACGTGATAATGGAAACTTGGAGCCACTGGGTCAGTGTCACAAATAGAATAGAATTCAGCGTCTTTCAAAATTAATGCGAAATTAAAAAAAAAGAACGTGATTCCGTTTTAAAAATCTGGGCGAGAGATTACAGTTCAGCTGAGGAATTTGCTTCACATTTGTTTTTCTGGAACAATACTGACCAGATTTCTGAACGGAGATTATGGGTCAACTCCACGCCCACATGCACAGAAATCGAGGTGCGGAATGCAACCCTGGATAGATTAATGCACCAAAAATCTGCCTTAACGAGTGAATTTTCGCCTAGGTAGAGAGAAACGCGCTTCTGGTGCTGTGAATTTATTTCGTGCCCCCCATCACTTTTTTTTGGCACAATGGCGTTCGAGTAAAGATAACGAGTTTGCCCTGTGTCTTAAACGCGCGCACACAGAAATGCTTCGGGTTTGATATGAACAAAGGTGAGACGAGGTGACATGTCTCCCCAAACCCCACCAAACTGCACACTAAAATTAACGGTCTCTTTGAGAAAAGCAGGTATATGCCAGCCTGGGAATTATTCAGATGCGTTGCCACATCTTCTCGTAGGGTGGCGCAGTTCAATGCCAGGGGCTTCAATGCAAAATGCAAATAGGGCAATTTTAATTGCAGACTGCGGCCCTACCATAAGGTTGCACTCCCCCCCACCTCCCCCGCACCCCCAACGACCATTTACCTCCTCCACTTCCCTTTCTTCCGAGCAGCACGACAATATTTCAAAGTTAAAACTCTGCTTAATAACTCTGCGTGGAAAATTGGTTAATTCATACTTGGGGCTGTTTAATGTTCACTGCTTTCTCTCTTCCCTGTGTAAGGGAGCTGACGTGAGTTGCTTGCAGTTACATCCCTGAGAATTAAGGAAAAAATGGGGAGGATTTTATTTTTTACCGAGATAGCCGTAACCCCCCCCGACTAGAAGATTGGCGTGGCGAAAAGTGAGAATCTTATACACGCACTAGCAGCTGCTCCTTCGCTTCAATGTACATTCTGAACGCAAGAATACACCGAAGGGAAGAACCATTTAAAATTTGCGTTACCCACCCCATGTCAGGCCGTTTTTTCAAACGCATTGCCCGTTTTCCCTTGTTTACCAAGAACCGTTAACACGGACAGAAAGAAAAGGGATTGAGAATTTTAATATATCTGCACCTACAATTGTTTGATTTGGCAGCGAGGTAATAGCCAGCGAAGCTATATTTATATAATTCGGTTGCCTTGTAGCCAACCTGATTTTTTTTACGACATATGTTGCTTTGCAGACAGTTCACTGGTCAAGGAGTCCACTGAATATGTGAATGGAAGTCAAATGTGGAAGTTAATAATACCACACTGTTATACTTTATTTGTGCCAAGATCGAAATCCTTATATTTTCAAGTGGCTTATACGAACCAATCTAAACACACACACATACACCGCCGTTGTAACCACATCCCTGCCTAAGTCATGTTTTTTTTAACGAGTAAATTGGTAAATACACAAACACACAGTTGAACCAAAATGTTTAACAAACTGTGCGCGGACGGGCCAAACCTCTGACAAATATTGCACTAGCTCTTCCAGTCTATTAGGTAGGTAGTTACAGCCCAAACAAATGCACTGTTAACTTTTCTTGTATGATGTATATATCTGGGCGATTCGTTCAATCAAACTCACATTACATTGCAGCAATCCACACATCACGCTCAACACAGC
Organism: Carcharhinus amblyrhynchos; assembly: GCF_965287045.1. NCBI lineage: Eukaryota > Metazoa > Chordata > Chondrichthyes > Carcharhiniformes > Carcharhinidae > Carcharhinus > Carcharhinus amblyrhynchos. The sequence continues at coordinate 117,129,652 of NC_137328.1, read as the reverse complement.
AAACAAGGAAATATCGTTGGTGAATATCATTTCAGCCGACCAATTTGCTTGGCAAAAAATATATACTGATGGATAAGACCGCCAAATCATCTCTACACTAATCCACTGCTGCAACGGGCAAACATAGAGGGGATTTTCACAGTAACTTCATTATAGTGTGGATGTAAGCCTACTTGTGACTAATAAATAAACTTATCTAGACTTGACAGTTAATATACGTTATACCTTGACCGCCGATCATCGAGTGCTTGAAGTTTTCCTGTTTAAATTTGCAATGATTGGCTTCAATAAATAACGCTTGCAATTTATTAAAATAAGAAGTCATTTTGAAAAATGAACAAACTGTGGATTACTGATCGTCATTTTGCAAACCCCCGTTTTCAATATCAAGCGGGTCTATGTACAGTTTTGATTTTACAGTATTAAGCCTTCTTTCTTGTTCACCCCTCCCCACCCCCTCCTGCTATTGTAGTTACCATGAATGAAATTACTCCCCCCCCCGCCTCCTCTCCCCCGCCCCGACCCCTCGCAGTCTCCGGACAGGCTGAGGCTCCAGGTAATTACATGTAATCAGCTCCAAGGGTCACTTGGACATTCTCTTATTACACTCTCTTTTAGCTTCCTCTGATCTGCTTTCAAACTTTATTTTACACAAACAAATAGAGAAAGGCAAGATATGGCAAGAAAGTTTTTTTTGCGGGGGGGGGGGGAACAATGTGAATATCTGCTATTTTTAACATAAAGTCCAAACGCCGATCTCAAGACAAGAAGGCAGGGGGGTGAAAAATAAACATGCTTTATTCTTCACCCAAATACGAAAAGAGCTTTAACGTTTAAATGTGACAGAGAAGCACAATCCCTGGATAATTTAGAAATTTGCACTGAAATGTGCCAGAGCAAAAAATAATAAATCACCAAATCAACGGACGAATGTTTTTTTTGGACCAATAACTTTTATTCACGTTTGCATTTATTGTGCATGAGACACACAACCGACGGGCACATATGCACGATGCCGTAAATAAGAAGGGAGTCAAATATTGAATTGCAACTAACATTGCGTTGGAATCTTCCTGTTTTGCAATTTCGCCCAGGCTTTAATGGCTGCCCCCCCACCCCACCCCCGCCAATATTGGATTTCTTTTTAAAAAGCTGAGTTACCTTTGTTGTGAAATTGACTGCAAGTCTTTTTATAGGCTGGTCTAAGGCTTCCTTTTGATCAAACTTCTTATAACGCCTCAGTAGAATTTCTAGTGTAGGTTAAAGTCTTCTTTTTTTAAAAGAAAAGTGCCATTAACGCAACAGTGGCACACGAGAAAGAAATTTTCGCATTGACAATTAGCCCTCAAGTCTGGAGGCTGGAGGAGATTAGTGGTGATGGAAGCGGTCAAAACAGACCTTCGAAAAAAGACCATTGGAAAGCTGATTTACATATTTATAAATGTACATGCTTATAAATGTACGTATTTATAATTTATATATCTATATACTTATTCAATGCTTTCGATATATAAGCATTGAACATTTTTTCGACGTTTTTCTAACCAAAGTTCAATAATATGTATTGATGGGAGCCAAAAAATACTTGAAGCTTTTAAATCATGAAATAACTGCATTGTTTAAATCAGCATAATGTAAGTACAACTCTTTTATTCATTGTATAATTATACATATGCACATGTAAAAGATATTTCTTATCGCACCTTTGATGGAAAAGATTTCAAATACGTTTAATGATAGGCTTAATGCATTAATAACGGGATTTAAATACATTGGGTTCAAAAAGGCGGAGAATGTAAAGGCGACACGGCCGAGGGACGAATGGTTTATGTGCAAATGTATCACTGCCGTCTATGAAAGTCATCAGGAATCGCAGAGGCTAAATGGAAATGATTAACTTGTAACTTCTGTTTCCAGGCTTTGTAGGATCAGCGCCGTTGTCAAGGAGCTTTTGGCAAATGATCCATGTGTTGTCCTTCATTTTGGTAGGTGCACCAGAAAACAAGAACGCAAGCCAAAGGGGGGGAAAGCACTCACATCGGTAATGTTCGGGGAAACAGCAAGGCGAAGCTGTTTGCACGGAATCGGAAATATTCATTCGTGAAGGAAGCGTTAAAAAGGAGACTTTGCTATTTTAAAGACCCCCCCCCCCACCTCCCGCAAGCAATTCAACGTCAGTGGAAAGTTGTGGCGCAGAGTGGAATTTTAATGACTATTACCATATACTCAGTGGGCAGACAGGTTACTTTATGCATAAACTTAAACAGCGCAGTCCTGCAAACTGGTCCGACCGAGTCTGCTCCTGCTGCTTATCATGTACTGGGATTAGAGTGTTTTGACATGTCCATTGTAAAAGGCGAGTTACCGCGGGAGAGCGGTATTCCCACGATAATCCGGCATGCGGGACTGCGTCTCTCCCTCCTCCCCCACCCCCCCCACTTCACATCTCCTCGTTGCCCGAGTTTTATTAATGAGACCATCCTCAAGCCAGCCTTTAAACGATTACTGTACTCCAGAGCCTGCCCGCCACCTCGTTCCACGTCCCCGGCAGGAATTAAACCCGAAATGTCATCTCTGAAACCGACTGTACAATACATTACCGCCATTAAAACCATGTAACCGATTCCAGCGGCCGTGAAGGTGGTTATTACATTCGTAGACACGCCGTTCATATCCATTTTTCAGTTCTATATTTTTGCAACGAGGTTACATTCGGTATTTGCCAGGGTTCCACATTCGTTTACAATTCGATAGTGACGTTCAATGAATAATTCATTGCAATTGATTTTGAATTCACAAATACTAAGCAACAGCCCCTTTCATAGTTTGTAATTAATCCATTCGTTGGTTTAGGAGAATTCTACTCGGAGCGATACAGTAAGAATTAATTGTAATTATTGTTACTTAAATTCGTTCTGCGTTACACACTGACTTCTGTGTACGCGACTAAGATACCGAGCAGAATATGGACTTGGTGTCAAACATAATCCTAGAAATGAAACAAAAAATCCCGCAGAGAAAGGAGGCAAGTTAGCGTTAGGATATACTACTGGTGAGCATTTCAATTGACTTTCAAACATCCTATTTTGAGACTGGTGCACGTCCACTTTCCCCTGTACAGTCACACTCTCTATAATAAAATGAAGCATGAACTGAAATATTCATACTCCACTGTTGCTATTGAGTGGAATGGTTTCACCAAGAGGACTTCATGGACATATTTCTAAAACGAGATCTGCTGCTGATTAAGCTATTCTCCTTGCACTCATCAAGACAAGTGCAGGAATGCCAAATTTCAAAGGGCAACCACAATTTATAAAATGTGATGGTTTGAAATTTGGCATTCTTTTGTTTGCTCCAGTGTGTGAAATACAAAAAGCTTTGGAAGCATGTCACTCTTTTCAGTAATATTCAAGTTCTGTGCTATCTATTGACTTATTTTGCAGGAAAAATCACAGCATTTTGTTATCCGTAGGTTTGATTGATTTGCCAGCTGCTGAGACTTTATTCAGATCCTTTTGCAATGATAAATTTCCTGGGCATGATTTAGGCAAGAGTCAGTTACAGATCTGGATGACATTTTGGTCAATAGTCTGCATAGTTTCTACCTCTCCCCCCAAAAGAAAATGGTACCAAGGCTAGTCGAACATGTAATATAGGGGTAACCACTCTGTCGCCATTGGGGTGAGCATCCCCATTACGTGAAGGTCCTGCTTTGTGGTTCCAGCTAGCTACACCCTGTCTTTGTTTTTGACAGGTTGGTCCTACTGAATTTTCTAGCCTTGGGCATTTGAGAAATAAAAATGCTCTCTATTGTTTTTTTTCCCATTGATGAATGAAAGCAAATGGCAACAGCAAGGATGGTTACTGCACCAAACTGCTTGAGTTATACAGACATTAATTACATAGAGTGTACAACGCAGCAACACTATGTCATCGCACTCTATTGACATATCCCCCCCTTTCTCCATTCTGTATTCATCTAGTTTTCTCTAAAAGGCATTTCTCTAAAAGCCAATCAACTCAACTACTCTGTATGGTAGCAAGTCTACATTCTAACCGCTTTCTTGGTTAAAAAAAAACCTGAATTTTTTACTGGATTTCTTAGTGATGATCTTGAATTGATGACCCTAGTTTTGGATTTCCACAAATGGATATAACTTCTTGATGTTACCCTTTCAACCTCTTCATAACTTTAAAGACCTGTGACCCCTCTTTTCTTGAACAAAGAACTCTTGGCTGTTCAGTCCTGCTAGTTTTAACTTGCAGTTCTGGCATCATCGTTATGGGAACCTTCACTTAAAGTGACAGAGAAAAAGACTTGCATTTATACAATAGGTTTTTGATTCGATTTGATTTATTATTGGCACATGTATAGTATACAGTGAAAAGTATTATTTCTTATGCACTATACGGACAGAGCATACTGTTCATAAAAAAAGGAAAGGAGAGAGCGCAGAATGTAACGTTACGGTTATAGCTAGGAAATGTCAACTTAATGCAAGGTAGGTCCATTCAAAACTCTGATGGCAGCAGGGAAGAAACTCTTTTGAGTCGGGTTGTTACGTGACCTCAGACTTTTGTGTCTTTTTCCTGATGGAAGAATGTGGAAAAGAGTATTTCCAGGGTGCATGGGGTCCTTAATTTTGCTAGCTGCTTTTCTGAGGCAGTGGGAAGTGTAGACAGAGTCAATGGATGAGAGGCTGGTTTGCATGATGGACTGGGCTACATTCACGAACTTCATAACCTTAGAACATCCCAAATGGCTTTGCAAGTTTTGCAGTGTGAATATAGTGTAATGTAGGAAAGTTGTGGTGAGACTATTTGAACTGTTGCGGTGCATAAGATCAATGTGCTCCCCCAATGCTGTTCAATGGTTTCAGGATTTTGATTGTGCTACAATATAAAAAATATCCAAATAGGATACTTTCATTTGTAATTATATATCTGGAAATGACTTTCTGATATGATTGGATTAAAGTTTAATGCCATTGTAATGGAATGATTATGACATAAAACAAGACCATTCAGCCCATCAAGCCTATGCCAGCTTTCTGTAAGAATTCCAATCAGTCATAAATTCTGTTCTTTTCCCACAGCTTTGCAAGATCATTTCTCTCAAATGCCTGTCCAACTCCTTTTGAAATCATCAATCATTTTTGCCTCCAGCACCCTCGTAGGTCATTACCACCTACTTCAGATCTCCACCTGCATCTCTCACCAAAAACCTGAAGTCTGGACTCTTTGTGCTTTGATTTGCAACAGGTAGGAAGTGATTTTCTTTGTCTACCATATTTAAACCTCATAAACTTGTCTAGCCATAACAGATCTCACCTCAGTCTCCTCTGCTCCAGCATTATAAGAACAAATGAACTAGGAGCAGAAGGAGACCATTTGGCTCCTTGAGCCAGCTTTGCCATTCAGTAAGATCAGGGTGTGATGTGGCTGTGATCTCAGTCCCACTTTCCTGCCTGCCATCCATAACCTTTGGCTCGCCTGCAGATTGAAAATCTATCCAACTCAGCCTTGAACATATTCAGTGACCCAGCCTTGACTCCTCTTTGGGATAGAACAAGAAGAGCCACTCTAGATTCTCCAACCTAACCTTGTCGCTCAGCTCCCTCATCAATGGAGCCATTCTGGAAAATGCCTCCTCTCAATGACCTTTACATCCTTCTGAATCTTTGGCAAACAGTACTCTAGTTATGACCTAGGCAGAGCTCTATAAAGGCTTTAACATCATTTCCTTGATTTGATTTGATTTGATTTATTATCATCATGTGTTGGTGCAGACTCGAATGGCCTCCTTTTGCACTGTAGGCATCTTATGATCCGCGTGCATTGGTATACAGTGAAAAACACTGTTTCTTGCATGCTACACAGACAAAGCATACCCTTCATATAGTACATAGGGGGGAAGGAAAGTAAAGGGAGCAGAATGTAATGTTACAGTCATAGCTAGGGTGTGAAATGGGGTTTATCTGGGATTTAAACACAAAAACTCTCGCACCCTAAGTGAAAATCATGCCCCTATACCAACAACGAATGCATTTGCTCTCAAGACTCTGACCTAAATTTTCCAGTCCTGTCTGCTGCAGGAATCATTATGGGCAGAGTCATAGAGTCATAGAGGTTTACAGCATGGAAACGGGCTCTTCGGCCCAACTTGTCCATGCCATCCTTTTTTTTAAACCCCTAAGTTTACCCCAATTGCCTGCATTTGGCCCATATTCCTCTATACCCATCGTACCCATGTAATTGTCTAAATGCTTTTTAAAAGACAAAGTTGTACCCACTTCTACTTCTACCTCTGGCAGCTTGTTCCATATACTCACCACCCTCTGTGTGAAAAAATCGTCCCTCTGGACACTTTTGCATCACTCCCCTTTCACGTTAAACTTATGCTCCCTAGTTTTAGACTCTCTTACTTTTGGGCAGGGCAGATAATTTGACAGATCAACGCAAGGTCCATTGACCAAGGGTAGGAATTCCTTGCCTTGGGGTGGGCAGGACTGGAAAACCCCACCCTCTATTTCATAGAATCCATAGAATCCCTACATTTTAGAAGGAGGCCATTCAGCCCATCAATGAACTGACCACAATCCCACCAAGGCTCTATTCCCATAACCCCACATATTTACCCTGCTAATACCCCTGATACTAGAGTCAACTTAACATGGCCAGTCAGCCTAACCACCACATCTTTGGACTGTGGGAGGAAACTGGAGCAACTGGAGGAAACCTATGCAGACACAGGTAGAATGTGCAAACTGCACACACAGGCCGGAAATGAACCCGGGCCCCCAGCACTGTGAGGTGACCATACTAACCACTATGCCACCGTGCTGCCCCCATTTATGAAACCAAAATCCCAGATGCTTTGCTCAATGCACCCTTCCACTTTCAGAGACCAATCTCATGAACCTCCAGATCCTTCTGTTTTTGCACATTCTTCAGAAATGTACCATATGTTATAAGTTGCCTTTCGCCCTGAACTTTGGTCAAGTCATCATATGCCTCTCTGTATCAAATTTCATCTGCCACTTCATAGAATCATAGAAACCCTACAGCGCAGAAGGAGGCCATTTGGCCCTTCAAGCCTGCACCGACAACAAACTTGTCTGTCTATTCTGTTAACCAAATCTGTCCTGTTGCAGTCAAATGGCATCATCCATACTGTTTGTTATGCCTCCTAGTTTGGCATCACCAGCAAATTTTAAAATTTTGCTTTATGTAATGGTTTCCAAGCCATTTAGATATATCAAAAAAGCAGTGGTGTGTGCACACAGACCCCCAGTGAAGTCTATTGTCTCCCATCCTTTCATCAGAGAAACAACCATTGACCGCAACTCACTGCTTTTTGTCTTTCAGCCAATTTCTTTTATTCAAGCTGACACTGATTATCCTATTCCAAGAGCCTTAATTTTGTTCACCATCCTTTTATGTGGTGTTTCGTCAAATGCTTTCTTAAATCCATATGGACAACATCCTCTACGTTCCTTTCCTCAACATTCCCTGTCACTTCATCAAAAAATTCAATGTCGTTCTTCTGCTTACATTATTAACACAGGTTAGTTATGTTAAGTGCACTACATTAATGATCAGGGGACTGTCATATAAATGCACTAAGAGTTTGGCTGTTGCTACCTTGAGCCGTAACTTCTAGACTAGAGGAATCAGAAAGGAGCCCCATGCTTTAGGAAGTGTTATCAGTAGCACAGATGAAATTCTTAAAAGGCTGATCTTCCTGCAATGCCCTGCCAATGGTGAATGGCTTCTCTTGACGATATAATCTGGACAAGCAGACATGCATGTCAGATGTGTTTTAGAGGATCGTACAGTTACCTCTGAACTATCAGATTGTCTGTTCAAGAAACTACATCCCACTCCCAAACCACCCTAGAGATTTGAGTAAGAAGTGATGAAGGAGCAGCACTCCAAATGCTCGTGATTTCAAATAAACTTGTTGGACCTTAGCCTGGTGTTGTGAGACTTCTTACTATGCCACCCAATGCTGGCATCTCCTAGAGATTTGAATACGTCACCTCAGCTGGTACTTCAAATGCAGTACTGAAAGAATAAGACCATTAGACCATAAGACATAGGAGCAGAATTCGGCCACTCGGCCCATCGAGTCTTCTCCGCCATTCAATCGTGGCTGATATTTTTCTCATCCCCATTCTCCAGCCTTTTCCCCGTAACCCTGATCTCCTTATTAACCAAGAACCTATTTATCTCTGCCTTAAAGACACTCAATGATCTGGCCTCTACAGTCTTCTGCAGAAAAGAGTTCCATCGATTCACCACTCCCTGGCTGGAGAAATTCCTCCTCATCTCTGTTTTAAAGGATCGGCCCTTTTGCCTGACTTTGTGCCCTCTGGTTCTAGTTTTTCCTACTAATGGAAACATCCTCTCCACGTCCACTCTATTCAGGCCTCACAGTATCCTATAAGTTTCAATAAGATCCCTTCCTCATCTTTCTAAACTCTAATGAGTACAGATGATAGTCCTTAACTGTCCCTCATATGACAAGCTCTTCATCCCAGGGAACATTCTTTTGAACCTCCTCTGGATCCTTTCCAAGTCCAATACATCCTTCCTTAGATACGGGGCCCAAAACTACTCACAAGACTCCAAATCGGGTGTGATCAGAGCCATATACAGCCTCAGAAGTACCTCCCCGCTCCTGTATTCTAGTCCTCTCGACATGAATACAAACCTTGCATTTGCCTTCCTAATTTCTGACTGAACCTGCACTTTAACCTTAAGAGAATCAATGATTCCCAAGCCCCTTTGTGCTTCTGATTTCCTAAGAATTTCCCCATTTAGAAAATAGTCTATGCCTCCATTCCTCCTTCCAAAGTGCATAACCTCACACTTTTCCACATTGTATTCCATCTGCCACTTCTTCACCCACTCTCCATACCTGCCCGAGTCCTTTTGCAGCCCCCCTGCTTCCTCAGTACTTATCTGTGCCTCTATCCTCTACATTCCCCAGAATTTCTGCTGATGGAGATGAAATCATTTCAGTTAAACCAATGCCCTGTCTATCCTCCCAGGTGGATGTAAATATCACATGGCTTTAGTTTGGCAAAAGCAAAATAGAGTCCTGGCCAATAATTATCTCTCAGCAACATCACTAGGGATAGATGATTTGTCATTTTCTGTTTGTGGGATCTTGCTGTGCAATAAAGAAAATGGCTGCCACTTTTCCAATTGGGTTTGTACTTCTGAAAGCATTTCGTTGGCTATAAAATGTTTGGGGTGTTCTGAGCTCATCAAAGAGGCACACAATGAAGTTCCTTTCTTTCTTGTAAGTTTCTTTAGGGAAGGAAATCTGCCGTCCTTACCCGGTCTGGCCTACATGTAACTCCAGAGCCACAGCAATGTGGGCGACTCTCAACTGCTGTTGGGATATTAGGGATGGGCAATAAATGCTGGCCAGCCAGTGACACCCATGTCCCACGAATCAATTGACAAAAGGTCAGTGGGCACAAGGATGAGAGATGAATGGAACTTGCTATATGTTAAGACATGAACAGCAGAAGTTTGGATGCCCTCAAGTTATGTGACCCTAGAACCTGAAAGATCAGACTGTAGGTTTCGGAATAATGAAGTCTAATGGTAACAAAGACATGGGATGAGGGTTCAGCAGCAGATGAGATGAGAAGGAGTGAAATCAAATGATATCATTGGTATGCAAATAGGCGGTAAGAAAAAGCTGTCTGTGTGGTTTTAAGACAGGGCTTTTTCAAATTGGAGAAAGCTGAGATTCCAGATAATATCTGGTAGATTTGAAAAGATGCTGTGCTATACAGATGGGTTGTTTGAAAAAAAACATCAAGCCAACGATCTCCAGAGTAAAAAGGGAGTACTGGGAAGACTCGAGTCCCTACTGCCTACAAGAAAAATTGGTCAATTAGAATCTATGGGGCTTTCCAATGAAGAAAATGAATCATAGAATTCCTTTATAGTTTTCAGTACTTTGTGCCAGAGAATTAAATTGCAACTGGGTTGCTCATTCTGGCATTACAAGAGGAAGAACAAACTTCAATTTTCTCCAAAGCTTGGTTCATCCAGTGAAGCCAGGGACCAAGATTTGACAAAGATCTCTAACAAGCGTTACTCTCTAAAGCCACTGTTCATTGTGGAACGTTTCAAGTTGCACTGAGGGAATCAAGAAGGTGAAAGTATTGCGCAGTTTGTGGCATCCTTAAAAGGGCACAATGAGAGTTTAGTAAGTCATTGGAAGATACTCTCTGAGAGAGTCTAGTTTGTGGTCTCCAAAAGGGGCTATCCAAAGAAGATTGCTACTGAACTTGCTTTGACTTTAGAGATACGAGTAGGAATCACAGTGTTGACAGAATCAGCTGCTAAAGAGGCTTCACAATTTGGTGCAGGAATGCTGATGATCTACAAGTTTGGAGCAGTCCATTTGGTTCGGCACCTTGTCAAATGCCTTCTGGAAATCCAAATACACCACATACATAGTTTCCCCATTGTTCACTGCGCATGTAATGTTCTCAAAGAGTTCTACCAAATTAGTCAAACATGACCTGCCCTTCATGAGCCCATGCTGCGTCTAATCAATGGGACAATGTATATCTAGATGCCTCACTATTTCTTCCTTGATGATAGATGATAGATTCAAGCATTTTCCCTATTACAGAAGTTAGGCTAACTGGCCTATAGTTACCCGCCTTTCGTCTACCTCCTTTTCAACAGTGGCATCACATTTGCTGTTTTCCAATCTGCGGGAACCACCCCAGAGTCCAGCGAATTTTGGTCAATTACAACACTACCTCTTTCGTGATAATGATAGTTTCTAGGTCCTCATCTGCCATAGCCTCCCTGTCATCAATTTTTGGCATGTTATTTGTGTCTTCCACTGTGAAGACCGACACAAAATACCTGTTCAATGCCTCAGCCACTTTCTCATTTCCAGTTATTACATCACCCTTCTCATCCTCTAAAGGACCAATGTTTACATTAGCCACTCTTTGTCATTTTATGTATTTGTAGAAACTTTTGCTACCTCCATCGTATCTGTCATGAAACCAGATGGTTTAGTTCATACTTGTGGTGATTCATAAATTCTGTGTTGTGCATTGATCAATATCCGCTTCCTTGAATTGAAGATTTGTTTGCTGAGTTACCAGGTGAACAGAAATTCAGCAAGGTTGATCTTTCACAAATATATTTATAGATGAATGTAGCCGCTGAATCTCAACATTGCTTACGATCGTTACTCATCAAGGTCTTTTCCAATATAAAAGGTTGCTTTCTGGAATGACATCCACACTATCCCAATTCCAAAGATCGATGGGTCATGTTTTTAATGATTTCTCTGTTGCACAATACTACCTGGATGATATTCTAATTACAGAGTCCAGCGAACAAGAGAATTTGAATAATTTAGAAGCAACATTAAAAGGTCTTCAAGCACATGGTCTGCGTTTCAAGAAAGAAAACTTGTGACTTTTTTCAAGCTATCTGTGTCTCATTATGGTTAGTAAAGGCTAACATAAAACACCTAAAAGGCTGAATGTCATTTTAGGAGCAACACGTCTAATTAAAGAGATGCAATTGAGGTCTTTCCCAGGATTATTAAATTATTATGGCACATTTTTTCCAAATTTAGCAACATTATAGAAGCCATTGCATAATTTACTACGTGTGAAACAGTCATGGGACTGGACAATAGAATGTTTGATTTGATCTGATTTGGTTTATTATTGTGACATGTATTGGGACACAGTGAGATGTATTGTTTCTTGCGCGCTATGCAGACAAAGCATACCATTCATAGAGAAGGAAACGAGAGAGCACAGAATGTAGTGTTACAGCCATAGTTAGGGTGTAGGGAAACATCAACTCAATGCAAGGTAAGTCCATTCAAAAGTCTGATGGCAGCAGGGAAGAAGCTGTTCTTGTGTCGGTTGGTATGCGACTTCAGACTTTTTGCAACTTTTTCCCGACAGAGGAAGGTGGAAGAGAGAATGTCCAGGGTGCATGAGATACTTAATTATGCTGTCTGTTTTCATAGAATCATAGAAACCCCACAGTGCGGAAGGAGGCCATTTGGAATGACCCTGGTAATTATAGGCCAGTTAGTCTTACTTTGGTGGTCAGTAAGTTAATGGAAAGGGTCCTGAGAGATAGGATTTATGACCATTTGGAAAGATGCAGTTTAATCTGGGGTAGTCAGCACGGTTTTATGAGGGGTGAGTCTTGCCTCACAAATTTGATTGAATTCTTTGAAGAGGTAACCAAGTGTGTAGATGAAGGTAGAGCAGTTGATGTCCTATACATGGATTTTAGTAAGGTGCTTGAAAAGGTTCCCCATGGTAGGTTCATGAAGAAAGTAAGGAGGTATGGGATAGAAGGAAATTTGGCTGATTGGATAAGTAACTGGCTGTCTCATAGAAGACAGAGTGTGGTGGTGGAGGAAAAATTTTCAGACTGGAGGCCAGTTACCAGCCATGTACCATAGAGATCAGTGCTGGGTCCTCTGCTATTTGTGATTTTTATCAATGACTTGGAAGAGGGGGCTGAAGGGTGGGTTAGTAAATTTGCTGATGACACCAAGGTTGGTGGAGTAGTGAATGAGGTGGAGGGCTCTTGTAGGCTGCAAAGAGACATTGATAGGATGCAGAGCTGGGCAGAAAAGTGGCAGATGGAGTTTAACCCTGATAAGTGTGAGGTGATTCATTTTGGTAGGACAAACTTGAATGCGGATTACAAGGTCAATGGCAGGGTTCTGAGGAATGTGGAGGAGCAGAAAGATCTTGGAGTTCATAGTCACAGATCTCTGAAGGTTGCCACTCAAGAAGATAGAGCCGTGAAGAAGGCTTATAGTGTGTTAGCGTTTATTAACAGGGGGGTTGAGTTTAAGAGTTGTGAGGTTATGCTGCAACTATATCGGACATTGGTGAGACCACATTTGGAATATTGTGTTCAGTTCTGGTCACCTCATTATAAGAAGGATGTGGAAACATTGGAGAGAGTGTAGAAGAAATTTACCAGGATGCTGCTTGGTTTGGAAGGTAGGTCTTATGAGGAAAGATTGAGGGAGCTGGGGCTTTTCTCTTTAGAGCGGAGGAGGCAACTTAATAGAGGTTTATAAGATGATGAGGGGGATAGGTAGAGTGGACGTGCAGAGACTATTTTCTCGGGTGGATGTATCTGTTACTAGGAGGCATAACCATAAGGTTCATGGTGGGAGATATAGGAGGGATGTCCAAGGTAGATTCTTTACTCAGAGAGTGGTTGGGATGTGGAATGCACTGCCTGCTGTGATAGTGGAGTCGGACACTTTAGGAACTTCCAAGCGGTTATTGGATAGGTACATGGAACACACCAGAATGATAGGGAGTGGGATAGCTTGATCTTGGGTTTGGACATAGCTCGGCACAACATCAAGAGCTGAAGGGCCTGTACTGTGCTGAACTGTTCTATGTTCTAAGTCTGTACTGACAACGATCCCACCCAGGCCCTATCCCTGCTTATTTACCCTACTAATCCCTCTAGTCGATCACATTCAGGGACACGAAGGGTTAATTTAGCATATTCTTTCAAACTAACCTGCACATTGTTGGAACGTGGGAGGAAACTGGAGTACTCGGAGGAAACCTGCGCAGAGACACAGGGAGAATGTGTAAACTCCACACAGACAGTGACCAGAGCCGGGAATTGAACCCTGGTCCCTGGAGCTGTGAGGCAGCAGTGCAAACCACTGTGCCACTGTGCCGCCCTTGTTTTGCTGAGAAACGGTGAATGTAGACAGAGTCAATGGATGGGAGGTTGGTTTGCGTGATGGATTGGGCTACATTCGCAACCTTTTGTGATGTCTTACAGTCTTGGGCAGAGCAGGAGCCATCCCAAGCTGTGAAACAACCAGAAAGAATGTTTTTTATGGTGCATCTGAAAAAGTTGGTGAGAGTCGTAGCTGACATGCCAAATTTCCTTGGTCTTCTGAGAAAGTAGAGGCATTTGTGGGCTTTCTTAACTAAAGTACTGGCCTGGGAGGACCAGGACAGGTTGTTGGTGATCTGGACACCTAAAAACTTGAATATGAATGTGAGAATATGGGAAAGTATGTCAAAGACACAGAATCTGATGTACGGATTCCTTTCAATTCCAAGCTCCATTCTTGAAGTAAGGGCAGTAGCTTCACTTATTATGTGTTTGGCAGAAAACAATCAATAATTTTGTTTTGCAGACTCTGACTTGTGCTGAATCTAACTGTGCTCAGCAAGAAAAAGAAGCAGTGAGTATAGAAGAAAATTACTGCGAATGCTGAAATCTGAAACAAACAACAGACAATGCTGGAAAATCTCAGCAGGTCTGTTTAAGTTTAAGTTTATTTATTAGTCACAAATAAGGTTTACATTAACGCTGCAATGAAGTTACTGTGAAATTCCCCTAGTCACCACAGTCCGGCGCTTGTTCGGGTCAATGCACCTAACCAGCGTGTCTTTCAGAATGTGAGAGGAAACCAGAACACTTGAAGGGAACTGTCTGACAGCATCTGTGGGCATGATGTGGAGTTGCCAGCATTGGGTTGGGGTAGGCACAGTTAGTCGTCTCCTAACACTGAGTTAAAGCCCAACAGGTTTATTTGGTAGCACGAGCTTTCGGAGCACCGCTCCTTCGTCAGGTCATCACTACTTACTGAGCTTCTATGGGAAGAGAATAGAAAGAAGCCTCACAACAGGATGTTGCCTGGACTGGGAGGCATGCCTTATGAAGTTAGGTTGAGGGAGCTGGGTCTCTTTTCCCTGGAGAGACGAAGGTTGAGAGGCGACCTGATAGAGGTTTATAAGATGTTGAGAGGAATGGATAGGGTGGATTCTCAGAGGCTATTTCCCCGGGTTGAAATGGTCGCTACGACAGGACACAGATTTAAGGTGCGGGGAGGAAAGTACAGAAGTGATGTTAGGGGTAAGTTTTTCACTCAGAGGGTGGTGAGTGAGTGGAATCGGCTGCCGTCAGTGGTGGTGGAGGCGAACTCGCTGGGGTCTTTTAAAAGACTTCTGGATGAGTATATGGGGTTTTATGGGATTGGGGGTTATAGATAGGTGTTGATGTGATCAGCTCAACTCGTGGGCCGAAGGGCCTGTTTGTGCTGTAGTGTTCTATGTTCTATGTTCTAACACCAGGTTAAAGTCCGACAGGTTTATTTGGTAACACAACCTGCAGGCTTTCAGAGCGCTGCTCCTTCATCAGGTGAGTGGGAGTTCTGTTCACAGACAGGGCATATAAAGACACAAACTCAATTTATAAATTAATGGTTGGAATGCGAATCTTTACAGATAAACACATCTTAAAGATACAGACAATGTGAGTGGAGGGAGGGTTAAGCACAGGTTAAAGAGATTTTATTGTCTTCAGCCAGGACAGTTAGTGAGATTTTGCAAGCCCAGGCAAGTTGTGGGGGTTACAGATAGTGTGACATGGACCCAAGATCCCGGTTGAGGCCGTCCTCGTGTGCGGAACTTGGCTATCAGTTTCTGCTCAGCAATTCTGCGTTGTCATGTTTCGTAAAGTTGGCCTTGGAGAACATTTACCCGAAGATCAGAAGCTGAATGCCCGTGACTGCTGAAGTGTTCTCCAACAGGAAGAGAACACTCCTGCCTGGTGATTGTCGAGCGGAGTTCATTCATTCATTGTCATAATGTCTGCATGGTCTCCCCAATGTACTATGCCTCAGGACATCCTTTCCTGCAGTATATCAGGTAGACAACGTTGGCCAAGTTGCAAGAGTATGGACCGCATACTAGGATTGGTGTTCTCACGTGAGATGATGGCATCCATGTTGATGATGTGCATGTCTTGCAGAGGTTGCTGTGGCAGGGTTGTGTGGTGTTATGGTCACTGTTCTCCTGAAGGCTGGGTAGTTTGCTGCGGACAATGGTCTGTTTGAGGTTGTGTGGCTGTTTGAAGGCAAGAAGTGGGGGTGTGGGAATGAGCTTGGCGAGATGTTCGCCTTCATCGATGGCATATTGAAGGCTCCGGAGAAGATGTCGTAGCTTCTCTGCTCCAGGGAAGTGCTGGACAACGAAGGGTGTGATGGCTGGGTCTGGATGCTCAGATTGAAGAATAAGTGAGACAGTGTCAATCCTATGCACGAATAAAAAATACACCAGTGTTGCCTCCTTTGCACCCTTGGGAATGGCATAATATCCCATGTATGTTTGTCTAGTCAATTTGAGGGTTAAGCATTCTGAATCATAATTGGTGCACACTCACAGTGACTGGAAGTTGCTATCATGAGATCTACTATAACTAAACAAACCATTGAAAAAACTGATGAAAAGTTTGCAAGATTTACAACATAGAACATAGAACAGAAACAGGCCCTTCGGCCCACAAGTTGCACCGATCACATCTATACCTACCAAGCCATAGAACTATCTGTAACTCCCAATCCCATTAGACCCCATATACTCATCCAGAAGTCTTTTAAAAGACCCCAGCGAGTTCGCCTCTACCACCACTGACTGCAGCGATTCCACTCACTCACCACCCTCTAAGTGAAATACTTACCTCTAACATCTCCTCTGTACTTGCTCCCCAGCACCTTAAACCTGTGTCCTCTCGTAGCGACCATTTCAGCCCTGGGAATAGCCTCCGAGAATCCACGCTATCTATTCCTCTCAACATTTTATAAACCTCTATCAGGTCGCCTTTCAACCTTCGTCTCTCCAGGAAGAAGAGCCCTAGCTCCCTCAACCTATCTTCATTAGGCATGCCTCCCAATCCAGGCAACATCCTTGTAAATCTCCTCTGCACCCTCTCAATAGCTTCCACATCCTTCCTGTAGTGAGGCGACCAGAACTGCGCACAGTACTCCAAGTGGGGTCTGACAAAGCTCTTATAAAGTTGCAGCATTACCTCCCGACTCCTAAACTCAATTCCTCGATTAATGAAGGCCAGTACACCATACGCCTTCTTGTCCACATCCTCCACCTGTAAGGCCAATGTAAGTCCTATGGACCCGGACCCCAAGATCCTTCTGCTCTTCAACACAGCTAAGACTCCTACCCTTGATATTGTACTCCTGCATCCCATTGGTCCTGACAAAATGGACCACTACACATTTATCCACGTTGAAGTCCATCTGCCACTTCTCCGCCCAGTCTTGCATCCTATCTATGTCCCGCTGCAACTTCTGACATCCCTCCAGACTATCCACAACACCACCAACCTTCGTATCGTTGGCGAACTTACTAACCCACCCTTCCACTTCCTCATCCAGGTCATTTGTGAAAATGACAAACAGCAAGTGTCCTAGAACAGATCCCTGGGGCACTCCACTGGTGACCGACCTCCATGCAGATAAAGACCCATCCCCAACCACTCTCTGCCTTCTGCAGGCAAGCCAGTTCTGGATCCACAAGGCCAAAGCCCCTTGGATACCATGCCCTCTCACCTTCTCAAGAAGTCTTGCATGGGGGACCTTATTAAACGCCTCGCTGAAGTCCATGTAAACCACGTCCACTGCTCTTCCTTCGTCAATGTGTTCAGTCACATTTTCAAAGAACTCAACTAGGCTTGTAAGGCACAACCTGCCCTTGACAAAGCCGTGCTGACTATTCCTGATCATTCTAAACTTCTCTAAATGCTCATAAATCTTGTCCCTCAGAATCCTCTCCATCAACTTACCACCACTGAGGTCAGACTCACCGGTCGGTAATTTCCCGGGCTATCCCTGTCCCCTTTCTTGGAAATAGGAACCACATCCGCAATCCTCCAATCCCCCGGAACCTCTCCTGTCTCCATCGATGATGCAAAGATCATCGCTAGGGGCTCTGCAATCACTTCTCTCACCTCCCACAGTAACCTGGGGTACATCCCATCCGATCCCGGCGACTTATCTATCTTGATAGAATTTAAAAGAATTTGGTGAACCATTTTCATATAATCCTTGAAGCATTCTTTAAAAGCTTCAAGACAGCAAAGTTCATTATCACATTGTGTGAATAGATTTTTGCCATCTTACAGAACACGACTCATGTGACTCCCCAAAGTTCTCCTGCCGCCAGCCCGCCCTCGATTTGGGGTGCGCGTGGCTTGCAGAACGGAATTATCCTTTGGTGACACTATGTTGACCACTTGCTGTCAACTCAAAATGATTTGTCCTAATCATCTTCAGAAGTACCAAATTCTTTAGTCCCTAGAGTTATGAATACTATTACGGAAGATCTAGTTGAATTGGAGTTGCCTGATGATTGTATCTATGCAACTATATCACTTGAGAATGATATTGAATTAGTTCCAATAGAACAAACGTATACTGAAGTTCCAGATCATACATCTAGGATCAACGGCAGCCAAATTCCAGAACATTGTAGACAATTAAAGAGGAATAGACACCCTCTTAATTGACTTTCTTATTAACTGTATTTAATGATTAATGGCGCTTACTACTGTGTCTCGAGTATTATTGATCCTATGTATACCATCGTAGTAAGTTGTTGTCATGACCACAGAAGTAAAGGGGGAGGGATGTTAAATATTTAAAATGGTTACAAGTGGCTTTAAGAGCTGATTACATGATTTGGTGATGTCATTAGGGTGTTGCACAGACTGCTGCTTTACTTTCAGTTTGTACTCTGTATCGGCAAAAAGCTCCTGTTATTGTTAGTTTCATTCTATGTATGCAAACCACAGTTTTTGTTTAAAACCCACAACCCCAACACAGTTAGGACATTACAGTTATGATCATTCTGCCTACAGGAATATGAAATAATTAATAACTGCTGTTTCACTACACGTAGCTGGATTTAGAATATTCTGTTCCCTTAAAGCTTCCAAAATCTATTGTTCTAAAAAACTGCCCCGAATACGCTCGACGAACACATCTTCAAGGATGCCTCTTCCAACTTGATGAATCAAATCTAAATAAAGATTAAAATTGCCCATGATTGTTGCAACAACGAGAATAAAGAACAAAAGGGATAGGAGTAGGGGTAGATCACATTGCCCATTGAGCATGTTCCAAAATTTAATGTGACTGTGGTTGATTGCGGTCTTCAACTACCCCTGTCTACCTGCTTCCCTTATCCATGGATTCTCTGAGAGAGTAGGAGAATGTGTTAACTCCACACAAATGGTGACCCGAGGTCGAAAGTGAACCCGGGTCCCTGGCGCCGTGAGGCAGCAGTGCTGACCATTGTGCCACCGTGCTGTCTCCTATCCTGTATTACTGTGTTTAAGATTGCTCCAACCAGCAGAAACAACTCCTTTACCTCATCCACAATGTCAAACCTTGTATCAATAAGATCACCTCTTATTCTTCTGAGCTCCAGAATGTAGGCCTGACTTACTTATCCTTTCAGCACAGGACAATTATCTTGTCCCAAAGCCCTGCCTGGTGAACAATGCAAGTTTATCCCTCCTTACATATGGAGGCCAAAATTGCTTAGGCAGTGCATTCCAGATTTCCGCCACCCTCTGTGTGAAAAAGAAATTGTCAAATCTCCTCTGAATCACCTGCCCCTTACCCTAAAACTCTGCCCCCTCCTGATTGACCCCTCAACCAAGGAGAACAGCTGCTTCCTGTTCACCCTGTGCAAACCTCTCATTATGTTAAACAGCTCGATCATGTCCCCACTCAGCCTTCTCTGCTCTAAAGAAAACAACCCAAACCTGTCCAATCTCTATTTATAGCTCAGATGCTCCAACCCAGGCAATGTTCCGGTGAACTGTCTCTGTACGTCCTCTAGTGCTATCACATCCTTCCTATAGTGAGGTGACCAGAACTACACACAAGACTCCAGCTGTGGCCTAACCAACGCTGTGTACAACTCCAACATTATCTCCATGCTCTTGATCTATATGTCACAATGATAAAAGCAAGTGTCCCATTTGCCTCCTTAGCTATCCTAAGCTAATCTGCTGCCTTCAGGGATCTGTAAATAAGTGCTCCAAGATCTGTATGTTCCTCTGAATGTTCATTAAATATTCCCTTGTTTTGTTACTTCCAAGAGTATCACCACACCCTTATAAGGTTGAAATACCATCTGCCACTACCCTATCCATCTGACCAATGCATCTATATTTTCCTGTAACCTACAACCTTCCTCTTCACTGTTAATCACCCAACCAATCTTGGTATCATCTGCAAACTTGCTTGTCATTCCCCCCACATTATCATCTATATCATTTGTGTTTATAACAAACAGTAAGGGTCCCAGCACTGATCCTTGTGGTCCGCCACTGGATACCAGCCTCCTGTCACTAAAACAGCCTTCTACCACCACCCTTTGTGTCCTATTATAAAGGCAGTTTCTCATTCATCTTACCAAGTTTTCTTCAATTTCATGTGCTTCAACCTTCTCGGTCAGTCTCCCATGTGGTATCTGGTCAGAGGCTTTGCTAAAATCCATACAAACTACATCAACTGCACTTCCCTCATCCACACACTCAATCACTTTTACAAAAAAATTTATCAAATTTGTTAGGCATGACCTCTCTCTGACAAAGCCATGCTGACCATCCCTAATTGACCCATGCCTTTCCAAGTGGTGATCAATTCTCTCCCTCAGAATTTTCTCCAATAGTTTCCCTACCACTGGCATGAGGGCAGCACGTTGGCATGGTGGTTAGCACTGCTGCCTCAAAGCGTCAGGGACACGGGTTCAATTCCGGTCATGGATGACCGTCTGTATGGAGTTTGCACATTGTCCCTATCTCTGTGTGGGTTTCCTCCAGGTGCTCCGGTTTCCTCCCACATTCCAAAGATGTAAAGATTAGGTTGATTGGCCATGCAAATTTGTCCCTTAGTGTCAAGGTGACAAACGGGGAAAATATGAGGGGTTATGGGGATAGGGCCTGGGTGGAATTGCTTTTGGTGCAGGATTGATGGCCAAATGGCCTCTTGCTGTGCTGTAGGGATTCTATGATTCATTGGTCTGTAATTTCATAGAATCATAGAAACCCTACAGTGCAGAAAGAGGCCATTTGGCCCATCGAGTCTACACCGACCACAATCCCACCCAGGCCCTACCCGCATATCCCTATATATTTACCCATTAATCCCTCTAACCTACACATCGCAGGGCACTAAGGGCCAATCAACCTAACCCGCACATCTTTTGACTTGTTCCTTGTTCATTTCCTTTGTTCATCTCTGCCACCTGTCTTGAAAAGTGGAGACACGTTAGCCATCCTCCAGCGCTCTGGCGCTTTTGCCGTGGCCAGAGAAGGATTAGAAATTTGTGTCAGAGCGCCTGCAATTTCCTGCCTCACCTCCCACAGCAGCCAGGGATGCAGTTCATCCAGGCCGGAGCACTTGTCCACTTTTAGGCCTGTCAGAGCCTCTAATACCTCCTCATGGGCAGCATGGTGACACAATGGTTAGCACTGCTGCCTCACAGTGCCAAGGACCCGAGTCCAATTCCTGGCTTGGGTCACTGCCTGTGTAGAGTTTGCACATTCTTCCCATGTCTGCGTGGGTTTCCTCCGGGTGCTCCGGTTTCCTCCCAGAGTCTGAAAGACGTGCTGGTTAGTGATATTGGTCGTGCTAAGTTCTCTCTCAGGTGCCGGAATGAGGCGACTGGGGGATTTTCACAGTAACTTCATTGCGATATTAATGTAAGCTTTACTTGTGACTAATAAATAAATAATATTTCCTGTATCAAACTGTGCAAATTCCTCATAATCCATTTTCCTAAATTCCGTACCTACATTCTCCTTTTCTTGAATGAAGATCGATGAGATGTATTTATTTAACATCCTTCCAATGTCCTGTGGCTTCACAGACAGATTGCCCCCTTGGTCTCTAACGGGCCCTAACTCTTCCCCTGATTAACTTCTTCCCCCTTATTGACTTTATAAAATGTCTTACGATTCTCCTTCATCTTGCTCGCAATTCCTTTTTCATGCCCTCTTTTTGCTTTTCTAATTACTATCTTAAGTTCCCTCCTGCATTTCTTATATCCCACTAGGGCCGGTGCTGAATTGTTTCCTTTGGACTTGCTTTCTCTTCTTCCTTATCTAGCCTTGAGTTCTTAGAATCATAGAATCCCGGCACTGCAGAAGGAGGTCATTCAGCCCATCGAGCCTGCACTGACCGCAATCCCACCCAGGCCCTATTCCCATAACTCCACACATTTACCCTGCTAATCCCCCTGACACTAGGGTCAATTTAGCATAGCTAATCCACCTAACCCGCACATCTTTGGGCTCTGGGAGGAAACCAGAACACTTGGAAGAAACCCATGCAGACACAGGGAGTCATAGAGTCATAGAATCATAGAGGTTTACAGCATGGAAACAAGCCCTTCGGCCCAACTTAAAAAACTCCTAAGCTAATTCCAATTGCCCGTATTTAGCCCATATCCCTCTATACTCCATTGTACTCATGTAACTATTTAAATGTTTTTTTTAAAAGACCTCTGGCAGCCTGTTTCAGACAGTCACCACCCTCTGTGTGAAAAAACTTGTCCCTCTGGACACTTTTGAATCTCTCCCCTTTCACCTTAAACCAATGCCCTCTAGTTTTGGAATTTCCTACTTTGGGAAAAGATATTGACTACTGAGCTGATCTATGCCCCTCATTATTTTATAGACCTCTATAAGGTCACCCTTCAGCCTCCTATGCTCCAGAGGAAAAAGTCGCAGTCTATCCAGCCTCTCCTTATAACTCAATCCATCAAGTCCCCGTAGCATCCTAGTAAATCCTTTCTGCACTCTTTCTAGTTTAATAATATCCTTTCTATAATAGGGTGACCAGAATTGCACACGGTATTCCAAGTGTGGCCTTACCAATGTCTTGTACAACTTCAACAAGACATCCCAACTCCTGTATTCAGTGTTCTGATCGATGAAACCAAGCATGCTGAATGCCTTCTTCACCACTCCACACAAACTCCACATAAAATGGCCCAAGGCCAGAATTGAACATAGGTCCCTGGCGCTGTGAGGCAGCAGTGTTAACCACTGTGCCACCATGCCATCCGATTGTCCTAAGCAACCAGCATTCCCTGAATATATTGTTTCTACGTTTTCCCTATAAGGAACAAGTTGGACCTGTACTGTCTCCAGGCCCTTTATGAATGCCCCCCACTGCTCTGCAGGGAACTGTTTCCAGTCAACTTTGTTCAGATCCTGCATTAGTTTAATAAAATCTGCCTTCCCCCATTTCCAAAGCTGTCTTTTGCAGGGGACAATTTCAAAGTTTGCAGATAACACAAAACTTGTAAGTATTATTAATTGCGAAGAGTTACAGTGTAGAACTTCAAAAGGAGATGGATAAGTTGCAGGAATGAGCAATAGGTGGCAATTGAAGTTTAATGCGGAGAGGCATGAGGTGATGCATTTCAGTAGGGAGAACATGGAGAGACAATACAAAATAAGAGGCAAAATTCTTAAAGGGTTGCAGGAGCAGAGGGACCTGGGTGTATATATGCATTGATCTGCAAGTTGATTCTGATTGGCTAAGGCATTGCCATGGAGAAAGCAACAGGGTCAAAGGCAGGTGACTTGAACATATTCCTTTTGATTGCAGAGACTGGGTTCCTGTGTATGAATGTATACCGCTTCCAGAAAGTGTACATGAGCCAGGTTGCAAGCTCAACTGTTCATCTTAACTTGGCTGTTAGTGCAGCTATCAACAGCCTCAGGATTATTCAGCCGCCCAATCGAGGAACAAAATCTAACAGTAGACATTCTGGTTGGAATTTTATTGCCACGCCCACCCTGGAATTAGAGTCTCGCCCGAGTGAGGTTGTAAATTACCGGCCTCTGTTTCAGGTTTTGAAAGTGCGGGCTGGTTGAGTATGGTCTATTATGAACAACCAAAGGGACATACAATTTGATTCAATCAGCCAATCATTGGGATGTATGACATCACATTGGCACTGAAACTCATACACAACGTTGCTCAAATGTGTGGAACATCTTTTTGGACCAATGGCAACATCTTGTTTGTGGAAAATACCACTGGCATTGCCACTGCATTGCAGCAACATAATCTGATATAGACTCAACATTTTTCATGGAGAAAGTGGTACCTTTTGGTGAGTTTGTGTGATACAGAGTGAACAATAGAATCATAGAATCATAGAAACCTACAGTGCAGAAAGAGGTCCTTTGGCCCATCAAATCTGCACCAAACACAATCCCATCCAGGCCCTACCCCCATTTCGCTACAATAATGCTATTAATATAGCCACTGTCCTGCAGGATAGTTTTGATCCATTCTGAATTTCACCAAAGTTTGCACGGTGAACAAATTAGTGATTCACCTAATCTTGTCGTGTGTGGAGTTATGCAAATCCCAATGTGTATAGTGACCAGCGAAGGTAGGCTTGTGGTAGACGATGGTAGAGAGTTCATTTGCGCATTTCTCAACTCACACATTGAGGAAAGGGTGTACGTTAGACTACTCCAACTCAGAAGTGCATTGTAGCACAGAATGGAGCATATTAATGCTACTATTCCATGGCAATGCGAGTGTTTTTTTCCATTAACAAGCTGTTGTCATTAGTCAACGAAGAGATTCTGTCTATTACACAAATGAGCAGCATCATGAAATTTACAGCCAGTGCAATACTCGGTATGTAGGCAGCATGTCCCAATGATTGGCTGATTGGATTGAACAGCTTGTACAGACTATACTCAACCGGCCTAAACTTGCAAAACTGAAAACAACGCACCTACGGTTAGGTATGATTCTGTGTTTAGGCTGCACTTTGTGAATAATCCCAAGTGTGCTAATTTTCCTAAATTCCGTACCTACATTTTCCGTTTCCTGAATGAAGATCGATGAGAAGTATTCATTTAGCATCCTTCCGATATCCTGTGGCTTCTCATACAGATTGCCCCCTTGCCCCGACTCTTTCCCTGCTAACTTGTTTCCCTTTATGACTATATTAAATATCATAAGATTCTCCCTAATCTTGTTCGCAACTTCTTTTTCATGACCACTTTTTGCTCTTCTAATTGTCTTCTTAAGTTCCCTCTTGCATTTCCTAATACTAGCAACTAATGCAAGATAATCAGCTGGGTTCATAATGTGGCCCATGTACACTTGCTGGAAGTGGCTCACGTTAATACACAGGAATTGTTCTCTGCAAACAAAAGGGATACGTTCAAGACTTGGGCCTTTTTTTTGAGTTACCGTGGAGTTTGGGCAGCCTATTGTCACCCGTTGCTTGGCCCCATGGCAATGCATCAGCTAATCAGAGTCAACTTATCAACCCTATTCTGTGGGACTTGCGTGATTCTGTGCAAATTGTTACAATCTTTTGAAATTTGGCATTTTTGTGTTTATCCTGATCAGTGCAAGATGAAAAACTTCAACAGCATGTCTCTCCTTACAACAGTAATCAAAATCCATATTACCAAGTGACTGTCGATACTGCTGTTCCTTCACTGTCACTGTCCACACCATGGAAGTCCCTTCTTATTGGTGCCATTGGTGTGCCTGCATCAGATAAAATTCAGCAGTTCAGGAAGGCAGCTCACCAGCACCCTTTCAATGGAAATTAGCAAAGGGTGATAAACGCTGGCCTTGCCACCTCCTTAATTAAAAACAACTTCTGCTAACTGTACAGCAGCAAAAGGAAGTCAAAAACACCTCACCTGTAAGTTCCTTGGCGATCCTTTCAAATAGTGTTTATGTGGGGGAATATTTTGATCTTTCCTTGCTTTACTACCGGCATTCATGCCCAAGGAAGTTTCAGGGAACTGGACAGACAATTCCTTGAGTTTACATCTCAGCTTCAGATTAGCTTGGCAGCCCCTGTTTGCCCAAACTCCACATCAAACCAGGTCAGTGTTGGCAAACCAAGGCTTACTTGAATTCAGTCTTCGGAGGAGAAAGTAGCCGGGCATTGGCCTCCTCAAGTGTGGGAGAGGAGAACTGAGCTCAGCAGGGGTTCAGCCAGGGTCCAGGAAAATTAGTAGCACCCTCACTGTTTTTGCACATACATGAAATAGTCAGCGTGGATGAATGGGATGTATCACCATATTTATCAACAGGACCCAGCTGAATGTCATTGCTAACAGCACCAAAACTGTAATGATAATATGATTAGCTGACCATTGTCTGAATGGACATTCTATCCATCTTCATTAAAGATTATGACATTACCAATGGGAAGCAATTAGACAACTGTTGGCTCAAGCCTACCTCTTTGTATTGCACGTAAATGATTTACTGGTGTGCATGACGAGAAACAATTATCTTTACTAGAAGTTGTGGCTGAGAAAAAATCTAACTTTACACAATTGAGCAGGGCAGACTGAAGAAGTCTTAGGAATTCTTCAGTTCTTTCCTTATTGATAAGAAGCAATAAAGTATCTCTCACTTGTGAACGCTGTGTCTGAATATAAGAACATAAGAAATAGGAGCAGGAGTAGGCCATCTAGCCCTTCGAGCCTGCCCCGCCATTCAATAAGATCATGGCTGATCTGTTGTGGCTCAGTTCCACTTTCCCGCCCTCTCCCCATAACCCTTAATCCCCTCTCTTATCAAGAACCCATCAACCTGCTTCTTAAAAATATTTAGCGAGGCAGCCTCCACCACTTCAACGGGCAGAGAATTCCAGAGATTCACCACCCTTTGAGTGAAGAAGTTCCTCCTCAACTCCGTTCTAAACCGCCTCCCCTTTATCTTGAGGCTGTGCCCCCTAGTCCTACTGTCTTTTTTGAGCGGGAAGAGTCTCTCCACCTCTATCCTATCCATCCCATTCATCATCTTATACGTCTCAATGAGATCTCCCCTCATTCTTCTAAACTCTATATCTTTCTAGTTGACACAAGGTTCGATTTTGAGTGCTTCGTGTGCTTTTAGTACGACACATCGACTATACCAACTTGCTGTGATTTGATGTCCTCTGCAACATGAGAAGCTTACTTCTGAATTACAGTAACACCACAGTAGAGATGACTGTGCTGCTCTGCAACAAGCATTCAGTTAGGCTGTCAATGTGCTTTCTCAAATTTCTTACAGCTGCTTTTCTTTTCCTTAAAGTCGCGTTGTCAGTGCACAAAAGTTGCTCAAAATATCACACAGAAGGGGTGAACTGAAAAAATATTTTGATCCTGTGTGAAAGCTGGAGCTTTTTTGAGATGCTTCAAATTGATAAACTCGATATCAACATTGCCCACATTGTGTACCTTGGGTATTATGCATTATTTACAACAGTCAAAAACTTTAAGTAAGCAGCACTTACTTAAAATATGCTCCCAGTTCAAGTAAGCCATCATTCTGACCATGAACAAAAATAGATAAAGATTCTTGCCAATTTTATTGAAATATGCTATTCAGTACTTAAGTCCCATCAAAACACATAAAACATTGATATAAAAGCATCAACATTTAAGTAGGATTAATGTGTGTATAAATACAAAGCTGCTCTTCAGGAAAATAATTTTTTAGGCTGCCCTACCAATACAACATTTCTAATTAAAACCTGAATGGAAAGGTTGGAATATTAGAGACTCCAGATTTCATTAATAAAATCGATTTTATGCAGATTTCTTGTTGCATTTCGCATGTGAGACAAAGAATAAAGAAGAGTGCAGCACAGGCTGTGAGCGTGAATTTTAAAAAACTCTTTAAGGTACACTAACATCACATTGCGCACAAGTCGGCTGTTGTGTTTCCTACATTGCAAAAATGACTATACTGCAAAAATACCTCATTTGGTTGTAAAGTGCTTTGAGATGTTGAGGTGCCACATTAAAGAAAGTTTATCTTTTTCTTTATACTGTGTTTTTTTTTCACCAATATCCCCAGATCCAAGAAACTATCGACGTATTGATTCTAAATCAAAAGCAAAAAATGCTGAAAACTTCTCAGCAGGTCTGAAAACTTCTCTGGAGAGAGACTAGAGCTAACATTTTGAGCTTGGCTCCGAACTCAAAATCATTGGCTCTATTTTCTCGCCACAGGTGCTATCGGACTTGCTGAGATTTTTGAATATTTTCTGTTTTTGTTTCAGATTCCAGAATCCGCAGTAAATTGCTTTTATTGAACTGATCCTATGCATCTTGCACTGGGTAACACAATGGCACTGTGGGTGGTACTGCTGCCTCTCAATGCCAGGACCGTGGTTCGATTTTGACCTTAGGTGACTATCTGCGTGGAATTTGCGTGAGTCTGTGCTTGCGTGAGTTTCCCCTGGGCGCTCTGGTTCCTCCCATGGCCCAAAGATGTGCAGGTTAGGAGGATTAGCAGCATAAATACTTGGGGTTGTGGGGGTAGGGCCTGAGTGGAATGCTCTGTTGGGCGGTTGGTGCAGATTTGATGGGCCAAATGGTCTCCTTCTGCACAGTAGGGGGTCTATGATTCACAGCCAGAATGCGGGGACCGTGTCCACCTCCTTGAACCTGTCTTCCCTTATGATACTCCTAGATGCTGACAGCTTATCCCAACTGCTAGATTCCAGGCTCCATCCCCAACTCCCATGGGGCTGATCTAATACTGATGCAGCCACAATTCAATGACTGCTATTTGACAAAATGCCCATATTCTTACAATATCTTCATGTATAAGACTTTGGTTAGGTTGTACTTGGAGCATTGTGTACAATTCTGGTCCCCACACTACTTGAAGGATGTTGATGCATTACAAAGGGTGCAGAATTGACTTGCCAGGGTGTTGCCTAGTTTGGAGGATATGGACTATGAAGAAAGGTTGAACAAACTTGGATTGTTTTAATTGGAGCTTGAGAGGATGAGGGGGACCTGATAGAGGTTTACAAGATTATGACAGGCTTCGGTAGAATGGATAGTCAGAGTCTTTTTCCCATGGTCAAAGCATCAGGGGCACAGTTTGAAAATGAGAAGGGGAAAGTTTAAAAGAGATGTAAGGGGCAACTTTTTCACACAGAGGATGGTGAGTGCCTGGAAGGCGCTGCTGGAGGAGTTGGTGGAAGCAGACTCTGTAACAACATTCAAGAGGCATCTGGATAGATACATAAATAGGCAGGGAATAAAGGGATATGGGCCATGTAGAAAATATTAGATTAGAGAGACATCTGTGTTGGCACAGACTTGGTGGGCCGAAGGGCCTGTTCCTGTGCTGTACTGTTCTTTGTTCTTTGTCTCACAGCGAAATGCAACAAGAAATCTGCATAATATCGATTTTATTAACGAAATCTTGAGTCTCTAATATTCCAAGCATTACAAGTAAGGTTTTACTGGAGAGCATGATTAATATCCTTGCATAGGGCCAGAGATAACGGAAGGTGTTCTGATGAAAGGTCATCACCCTGAAATGCTAACTCTCTTTCTGTCCACAGAAGCTACCTGTTGTGTTGAGCATTCTGTGTTTTAATTTCAGATTTCCAACATTCACAGTATTTTGCATTTACCTTCAGGCTAAAAGTATGGTCGGAACCCTGACATGTCCCTGTCTACCGTGTATTCTGCCCTGTCCCTTTTGCTGTCACTTTTTCCTCCCCAGGTACATTTTCCATGACCAGTTCCCGCCATGACTTTCCTTTAAGTTTCTCCATGTGAAAATTAAAGGTCAGAAGCTGGGTGATTTCCTGATAGTTTTCCTCTCTGACTTAAAACGGGAGCTTAGATCTGCATGCCTATCGCTGAGCTCTCCGCATTATGCAGTCTTTAATAAACATACATTTTCATAACCAGACAACATTCCATAAGATGCTCAAAGATCATCAATTAAATAGTTCAGAGGGAGAAAACAAAATTAAGTCCATTTGCAACGGCAATAAATGGCAATCAAGTCTCCATAAATCATCTCTCTGCTTTCTGACCAACAATTAGAACCCCCACATGAGTAGCTGTTTCTCACAGATGTTGTCCGTCTGTGGGGATTTCAATAGAGAAGAATATAATTGTTGATACATTTCTGTGTCATCACTTGCCTCGAAAAGAAAGCATTGTGGGTTTGATCACCACGTTCTTGCAAAGTCTTGGAAAAAGAAAGCAAGGAAACTCGCAAATCCTCACGGGATTTGAGAAAAAGAACACCCTTTGATTCCTGCGGATGCAAACATGGGAAATTCTACAACATGCACATCGTCAAAATGCACAGAAGTAATTGAAAACTCTGGACAACTATTTTATTTATTTGTGTCATAAGTTGGCTTACATTAACACTACAATGAAGTTACTGTGAAAATCCCCTAGTCGCCACACTCCGGTATGTTGAGGAAGGATTTAGCATGGCCAGTGCACCTAACCAGCATTTCTTTTGGAGCGTGGGAGGAAACCAAAGCATCCGGAAGAAACCCATACAGACGTGGGGAGAATATACAGGCTCTATACGGACAGTGACCTAAGCTAGGAATTGAACCCGGGTCCCCGGCACTGTGAGGCAGCAGTGCTTACCACTGTGCCACATCAGTTGTGAGGTAAACATATTCAGTTGAAGCCCAAGTAACAGTACCGCTGCCTCAAAGTGCCAGGAACCCGGGTTCAATTCCATCCTCGAGTGACTATGTGGAGTTTGCACATTTTTCCTGTGTCTGCATGGGCCTCCTCTGGTTGAATCTGCTTCTTCCCACAGTCCAAAGATGTGCAGGTTAGGTGGATTGGTCGTGCTAACTTGCCCCTTAGTGCCAGTAGGATTAACAGGGTAAGGATGTGGGGTTGCGGGGATTGGGCCTGGGTGGAATTGTGGTCGTTTCACACTCAATGGGCCGAACAGCCTCCTTCTGCATTGTGGGGATCCTATGATTTTTTGTAATGCCAGCTGGATGCAAGCTCTTTGCCACATTTTCCTCCTTTGCAATATTGGCCAGAATTTCCTGGCTGTTCACACCAGCGAGATTTCCTGGTCCCGCTGCAGTGAACAGAGGTTTGGCTGAGTGCCAGATTCTCCAACCTGACTTGCAGCGGCGGTGAGGCACGATTGGCCAGAAAGTTCCAGCCATTGACTCAAATTCAAAGGTTCTTGACTGTAAAGAAAGCTAATGTCAAGAAAGCTACACATGAAATTCAATTCTGTTTGCTCGGCTGCCTGACTTTTTTCCCTGTGATGTTACAAACAGTTGGACAATAGCCCTAGAATTGGCAAATGACATCAAAAAGCTGCAGATATTGGAATCATAGAATACCTACAGTGCAGAAGGAGGCCATTCAGCCCATCAAGCCTACACCAACCACAGTCCTGCCCAGGCCTTATCCCCATATCCCCACACATTTACCCTGCTAATCCCCCTGACACTAAAGAGCAATTTAGCATGGCCAATCAACCTAACCAGCGTATTTTTTGGACTGCGGGAGTAACTTTTGATGTGGGCACTTGTTTTTTAGAAATCCAAGTACACCATATGGAATTATAGAATCCCTACAGTGCAGAAGGAGACCATTTGGCCCATCGAGCCTGCACCGACCACAATCCCACCCAGGTCCCACCCCATAGTTAACCTACTAATCTCCTGACATTGGGGTCAACTTTGCATGGCCAATCCACCTAACTTGCATATCTTTGGACTGCGGGAAGAAACCGGAGCACCCAGAGGGAACCCCCACGCAGACACGGGGAAGAATATGCGGACCCCATGCCAGGAATCGAACCTGGGTCCCAGCCGCTGTGAGGCAGCAGTGCTAACCACTGTGCCGCTGCACTGTTCCCCACAAAAAAACTGGAAAATCTCAAGAGGTCTGGCAGCATCTGTGGAGAGAGAAAGAGTTGACGTTTCGAGTCCTGTATGATTCTTACTTGGATGTTCCCCCCAAAAAAGAGTTATATTGGACTGGAAAGGAGAGAATTCTTTCTCTCTCCACAGATGCTGGCAGACCAGTTGAGTCTTTCCGACATATTTCTGTTAGAATTGAAATGAAGAGAGGTACTAACAGGGATTCATTTTGTCCTCTAACTTCAGAAAATTGATTGATCTTGCCCTTCTTTCTCTTTTTAGAGACCCTATATTAAAGAAAAGTGGACCTCTTTAGATATGGATTTATTACATGCATGTCATAACTCAGCAATGATATTTTTAGTTTCCACAATTTTCACTTGGCTTACTTTCTGTAAACATACCCAGAAAAGTGATTTCCTATTCAAAAGCTTTTATGTCGTCAGTGAGTGATGACGGGGTGAGAAAAGTTGATCCAAATTTAAATGAAATGAAGTGTAAAATGTCATTACTTCAGTGCAAATAACTGCGGCGCTCACAGCTGAAATGCATGAAAGCAGCCTTTGTAGACTTTTTGGATTGTTTCTCTCCCTTCTTTTTCCTGTGGATTATTTTTGAAAGCAGAACGTGAAATTATTCGAACCAGTAGCAGGCTAAAAACAATGCGGTGATTAATGTTTTTGGGCCCTCCAAACAAAACTGGCAATTGGATAAATACAGCCGAGAGCGTTTTTCTTGTTTTTTCCTATGGTAAAGGAAAAAGGGCTTTAATTAAAGAGGATTCAAAAAAGGGCAGCACTGTGGTTAACACTGCTGCCTCACAGGTCGAGGGATCCTGGTTCGATTCCCAGCTTGGGTCACTGTCTGTGCCGAGTAGGCGCATTCTGAGTGGGTTTCATAGGATCCCAGTAGTATAGAAGGAAGCCATTCAGCCCACTGAGTTTGTACCAATCACAATCCCACCCAGGCCCTATCCCCATAAACCAATACATTTACCTTGGTTAGTCTCCCTGACAATAAGCGGCAATTCAGCAGGGTCAATCAACCTAACCCACACATCTTTAGACTGTGAGAAGAAATCGGAGCACCCTGAGGAAACCCACGCAGACATGGTGTGCAAACTCCACACAGACAGTGACCCGAGGCCGGAATTGAACCTGGGAGCTTGGCGCTGTGAGGCAGCAGCGTTAACCACTGTGCCGCCTCAACTACTGTGCCACTGTACCGTTCCTCTGGGTGCTCCGGTTTCCTCCCACTGTCTGAAAGATGTACTGGTTAGGCGGATTGGCCATGCTAAATTCTCCTCCAGCGTACCCAAACAGGCGCTGGAGTGTGATAACTAGAGGATTTTCACAGTAATGTCATTGCAGTGTTCATGTAATCCTGCTTGTGACACTGATAAATAAACTTCAAGATACGTGTAAAAGGAATCTGAATGTACATTGCGATCATGTGTGGGCACCACTACATTACAGAGTTTGCTGGTGCAGTAGAGTATGTGCTGTGGTAGAAAATCATAGAATCATTTGATTCAAATAAGCATGAACATAAGCTATACTCAGAACTGAACCTGTGCTTAATATCAAATCGACTGCACATTTTTCACTGTACGATGCTATAACTATAGATGTCTCTCCGTAATTGAGCCATTGCAGTGCTATGGGTTTGCCTATTTCTAATTGATTCTCACTGGCATTATTGGGTGTTCGGAGGCCAAGAATAACACAGTCAAACACAATGCTTCGCATCCCACACATTGTGCTGGCACTGAGGTTGACAAACAGGAGCGATGGAGAGGAGTTTAACTCAAGCGAAATGTTTATTGTTGAACCCACTCCAAATTAGAATCCAAACTGAATTCCCTCCTCATTTTGGAGTCAGCCAGTTGGTGGTAATGAGGTAATTGCCATTATAACTTTGCCAAACCCTTGCAAGTGAAAGAGCTGTCAGAAGAATTATAGTTGATTGGGTGAATAAGTAATTGCAAGTGGTGTTGAAGTATGTATTTTTTCAGTTCCAATTACTGAAATGAAAGAACCGGAATTGTTCACAGAAAAGTACTTTGAGATTAGGGTTGACTGCAGTTTTGTTGTCTCGCTAACACATCAGGCATTAACTATGGTTTGTTGCCCAGTGAAAATTAATTCTAGCCAACTCTCAGCAAGGTAAGTAAAATGCCAGTGAGACATTCTAGGCATGCTACTCTTGTCAATAGCTTGGCTGCTTATCGATAAGGAAGGTGCTTTGGAAACATGTCTCCTATAAATTTTTTTTGTCCATTCATGGGACATGGGTGTTGTTGGCTGGCCTGCATTAATTGCCCATCTCTCATTGCCCTTGATTGATACAGATGAATGGCTTGCATAGGAGGCTTATAGAGGTGATATTATAAAGGTCAGTAAAATATCAAGGGGCATAGACCACTATATAGTCAATATCTTTTCCCAAAGGTAAGGGAGTCAAAAAACCAGAGGGCATAGGTTTAAGGTGAGAGGGGAAAGATCCAAAAGGGTCCAGAGGGGCAATTTTTTCGCACAGAGGGTAGTGAGTGTCTGGAACAAGCTGCCAGAGGTAGTGATAGAAACAGCTACAATTTTGTCTTTTAAAAAACATTTAGACAATTACGTGGGTATAGAGGACATTGGCCAAACGTGGGCAATTGGGATTAACTTAGGGGTTAAAAAAAGGAGCAACATGGACAAGTTGGGCTGAATGGCCTGTTTCAATGCTATAAACCTCTACGGCTCTATGACTCTAAGTCATATGGGGGCCGAGGTGAGCTAAGAGGATGGATACCAAACTGGCTTGGGCATAGAAAGCAGGGAGCAGAAACTGCCAAGAAAAATAGAGTGGTAATAGTATTGGATTTTAACTTTCCCAACATTGACTGGGCCAGAGTGTTGGACGGTTGGACAGAGAGAAATTTGTTAAGTGTGTTCAGGAGGAATTTCGCATTCAGTATGTGGATGGCCCGACTAGAGAGGGGGCAAAACATGACCTCCTTTTGGGAAATAAGGAAGGGCAGGTGACAGAAGTGTTAGTGAGGGATCACTTTGGAACTAGTGACCATAATTCCATTAGTTTTAAGATAGCTATGGAGAATGATAGTTAAAATTCTAAACTGGGGCAAGGCCAATTCGGATGATAACAGGCAGAAACTTTCAAAAGTTAATTGGGGAAGTCTGTGGGAAGGCAAAGGGACGTCTGGTAAGTGGGAGGCTTTCAAAAGTATGTTAACCAGGATTCAGGGTAAACGTATTCCTCTTAGAGTGAAAGGCAAAGTTTGCAGAAGTAGGAAATCCTGGATGACCCGAGATATTGAGGCCCGGATCAAAAAGAAGTAGGAGGCACATGACATGCATAGGCAGCTGGGCTCAGGTGAATCCCTTGAAGAGTACAGGGGGTGTCGGAGTAGAGTTAAGAGAGAAATCAGGAGGGCAAAAAGGAACACAAGTCTGTTTTGGCAGATAAGGCCAAGGAGAATCCGAAGAGCTTCTACAAATACAGAAAGGGCAAGAGAGTAACAAGGGAGAGAGCCAGGCCTCTTGAGGATAAACAAGGTCATCTAGGTGCAGATCCACAAGGGATGGGTGAGATTCTAAATGAATATTTCTCATCAGTATTTACTGTTGAATAAAGTGTGGATGTTAGGGAACTTGATGTCTTGAGGAGTGCACTTATTACAGAGAAAAAGGTGCTGGAAGTCTTAAAGTGCATCAAGGTAGATAAATCCCTGGGACCTGATGAAGTGTATCCCAGGACATTGTGGGAGGCTAGGGAGCAAATTTTGGGTCGCGGGTGAGGTGCCTGAAGATTGGAGGGTGGCAAATGTTGTCCCTTTGAAAGGCTGCAGGGAAAAGCATGGGAATTACCTGCCAGTGAGCCTCACATCTGTGGTGGGTAAGTTATTGAATATATTTTGAGAGATTGGATCTACAGGCATTTAGAGATGCAAGGACTGATTAGGAACAGTCAGCATGGCTTTGTGAGTGAAATTTGATTGAGTTTTTTGAAGTAGTAACCAAGAAGGTAGATGAGGGCAGTGCTGTTGATGTTGTCTACATGGACTTTATCAAGGCCTTTGACAAGGTACTGCATGGTAGGTTGTTGAATAAGGTTAAATCTCATGGGATTCAGGGTGAGATATCTAAATGGATACAAAATTGGCTTCTTGACAGAAGACATAGGGTGGTTGTAGAGAGCTGTTTTTCAAACTGGAGGCCTGTGACCAGTGGTATGCCTTGGGGATCAGTGCTGGGTCCACTGTTATTTGTCATTTATATTAATGATTTGGATGAGATTGTAGGAGGCATGGTTAGTAAGTTTGCAGATGACAACAAGATTCGTGGTGTAGTGGATAGTGAAGAAGGTTATTGTAACGGGTACTTGATCAATTGGGCCAGTAGGCTGACGAATGGCAGATGGAGTTTAATTTAGATAATTCCCAGGTGATGAATTTTGGTAGATAGAACCAGGGCAGGACTTACTCAGTTAATGGTAGGGGAGAGTTACAGAACAAAGAGATCTAAGGGTACATGTTCATAGTTCCTTGGACAGGATGGTGAAGCAGGCATTCAGCATGCTTGATTTCATTGGTCAGAACACTGAATATAGGAGTTGGGACAAGACATTGGTAAGGCCACAATTGGAGTACTGTGTACAGTTTTTGTCATCCTATTATAGAAAGGATATTATTAAACCAAAAAGAGTGCAGAAAAGATCTACTAAGATGCTACCGGGACTTGATGGTTTGAGCTATAAGGAGAGGCTGAAATGACTGGGACTTTTTTCTCTGGAGTGTAGAAGGCCATGTTCGGGTACACCGAGGGAGGATTTAGCATGGCCAATGTACCTAACCAGCACATCTTTTGGACTGTGGGACGGAACCCAAGCAGATGCGAGGAGAATGTGCAGACTCTGCACGGACAATGACCAAAGTTAGGAATTGAACCCAGATCCCTGGCGCTGTGAGGCAGCAATGCTAACCACTGTGCCACCCCTAAATATGATCTGTACTAACGTGAAAGCATATAGCCCACATTATATTCCTTTTAATCGCATTGTTGAAATCATCATGATTCTCTGTACAAGTTTTACTCTAACTCATTCATTTTTTTAATGCATGTTTTAAGCTTTCAAAACTCAAGGTTCGTGTCATTTGCGGTCTTTTTGCCTGATGTCTCAGAGAAGTGTCTTAGGAATCACATGCGATACAGGATTCGTAAAAAATTTGGAATTGGTTTGGATTCAATAATGACACTGGAAGGGATTTCTTGGCCGTTCCTGCCGGTAGGATCTCCTGGTCCTGCCAATGGTGACCCGCTTGCGGCAGGTTTCTCCGTCAGTGGGTTTGGGCGAGCCACACAAAATGCCACAGCCTTCAACGAGACTGGAAGATCCTGCCGGCAGCCAATAGCGATCTGCCTCCGCTGTTGGAAAACACACCATGCGGGGTTGGCAGGGGACGCTTGGGTGAAAGATCCCACCCAATTGGCTTGGAAGGACAAAAAAAGCTGCTGTGCCAATGGAAAAGATATGACGGCCGTACTTGTATTCAGTGAAGGCACGACTGCTCATAAATGAAGGAATGTCAACACTGGGATATGAAAGTCAAATCCAAGAATGATGTGAAAAAAACTGTGTTCTCGAAGAATTGAAGAGTACAAGGTTTATGCTGGCCAGTTTATCATTTTATTCAGAGAAGATCAAGACGTATCAATTCAACTGAGCAGTGCAAAAGAGCTGGAAGTTTTGTAAATGAAGGGCAATGTGAAGTAAGTTGACTTTGCACCGTTGAGCAAAGAGTGGATCATACTGAATATCGAAGATGAAAAAGTGTTTGATAGTATTGTACGTGACTCAGTCAGTTGCATTCTTGCTTCTAAGTCAGAAGGTTGTGGGTTCAAGTCCCATTCAAGGACAGGAGGACAAAAAACAAGGTTGACACTCTAGTGTAGCATACAGGAAGGAGTGCTATGCTTTTGGAAGAGCTATCTTTCAGATAAAGCCCTGTTGGCACTCTCAGGAGATATAAGTTGTCTGGACTTCCACTTTGACAGCACGGTTGGCCAATATTTATCCCTGAATCAACAAAACAAAAGCAGATGATCTGGTCATTATCGCAATGCTGTTTGTGGGATTTTGTTTTATGTAAATCGACCGCTGTGCTTCGTACAATAGTAACTGAACTTCAAAAATACTTCATTGGCTGTAAAACACTTTGAGATGTCTGGTGGCTGTGAAAAACACTATATAAATGCATGTCTTTTATTATTCTTATCTACTCTGTCCGATCTCCTCATAAATACCTCTATTAAATCACCTCATAATTTTCTCAATTTATTGAATCTTTCTTCTTATATGTGTTTCCTTATACCGAGCTGCTTCTGCTGAACATGTGCTGAACCCTCTGTGCTGCCTTAACAGCTTTCCTACAATATGCAGTCCAAAATTGCACATAATATTCTAAATTGTGGTCTCATTAAGGTTTTATATGAAATCAACATTACATTGCAGCTTTTATTCTATATACTGAAGCATAAAAAAAAAGCATGCCATGAGCTTTTTCATTGCCTGTCCTTGTGAGATGCTGTTTTTAATGTCTTGTGAATCTGCATTTAAATCCCTCTGCCATTCATGCTCCTTCTCCACAGCATGGTGGCACAGTGTTTATCATTGTTGCCTCACAGCGCCATGCACCCAGGTTTGATTCCTGGCTTTGGTCACAGTCTGCGTGCAGTCGGCACTTTTTCCCCATGTCTTTCCTCTGGGTGGTTTGGTTTTCTCCCATAGTCCAAAGATGTGCAGTTGAGGTGGAATGGCCATTTAAGTTGCCCCTTAGTGTCAGGGGCGAGCTAGGGTAAATGCATAGGGTTGTGAAGATAGGGCCTGGTGATTGTGGTTGGTGCAGACTCAATGGGCCGCGTGGCCTCCTTCTGCACTGCAGGATTCTATGGATTATGTTTTACCATTGAATTCCACTTGCCAATGTTTTCCAAAATTTCACCAAGGTATCATTAGAGGATTGGTTAGACAGTAGGCATAAATGGGCCATTTTTGGGTTGGCAAGATTTGACGAGTGGGGTGTCACAGGGATAGGTGCAGGGGCCTCAACTGTTTCCAATTTATATCAACAATTTGGCTGAATGTATATAAATTTGTAGATGATTCAAAGATTAGTTGGAAAATAAGTTGGGAAGAGGATGTAAGTAATCTGCATTGGAACATCAATAGCTCGAGTGATTGGGTAAGAATGTAGCAGATGGAGAACAATGCGGAATAATAAAAACCTGAACTTTTTCACTTTGGCATGGACCGCGGATTAGATAGCAGGCAGGAAACTGCGAGTAGGAATAAATGGGTCTTTTTCAGAGTGGCAGGTAGTAACTAGAAGGGTACCATAGGGATCAGTGCTTGGACCCCAGCTATTCATCACACATGTCAAACAAAACCAATCCTGAAACTGGATAAATATCCTTTGTTGAGTTCATTATGGAGGAGGAAGGTTGCGTCTCTGAAGACTCTGACTTCTTGAAGAGTTTTAATATTACATTTCTGGGCTGCATGCCCTCTTTGTTATTTCACTATCTGACTGGTAAAATACAAAAAAGCTAAATCTACCCAGAAAGTAAAACCAACTTATCCAGCCTGACTCTTCAGGAAGATCCCATATCATCACCTACAAAACTGACTCAAATTTCTATATGCCAACTTCATTCTGTGACATTAATACCAGCTGAAAAGCAGGCATGG
The DNA here is from genome assembly GCF_965287045.1 of Carcharhinus amblyrhynchos. Lineage (NCBI taxonomy): Eukaryota > Metazoa > Chordata > Chondrichthyes > Carcharhiniformes > Carcharhinidae > Carcharhinus > Carcharhinus amblyrhynchos. The sequence goes on along the minus strand of NC_137328.1, from coordinate 117,090,326 downwards.
TGGCACAGCGGTTAGCATTGCTGCTTCGCAGCGCTGGTGACCTGGGTTCGATTCAGGCCTTTGGTGATTGTGTGTATGGAGGATGCATGTTTACCCCGTGTCTGGGTGAGTTTCCTCCCGATGTTCTGGTTTCCTCCCACATTCCACAGATATGCAGGTTAGGTGAATTGGCCATGTTAAATTGTCCCTTAGCGTCCCAGAATGTGTGGGTTAGTGGGATTAGTGGGGTAAATATGTGGGGTTATGGGGATAGGTTGTAGGTAAGATGCTGTGTTGGAGAGTTGGTGCCTGCTTCTGCGCTGTAGAGATTATATGAATCTTAGAACACCGGTCTTCAACCAACTGAACCCAAACTTCCCTATTTGAAATAATTCCTCACTGGACTCAACTGACTCAAGAACAGCTTCTTCCCTGCTGCTGTCAGGATCTTGAATGGACTTACCTTGCATTAAGTTGATCTTTCTCGAAACCCGAGCTATGACAGTAACACTATATTTTACAAACACTTGTTTCCTTCTCTATGAATGGTATGTTTTGGCTGTATTCTGCGCAAGAAACAATACTTTTCACTGTATGTTAATACATGTGACAATAATAAATCAAATCAAAATCAAATCAAAATCAAAATTTAGTCAGAGTTTTACTGTCCCACTTGCCACAGAATTGGAGCGGGCGAGAGGCGAACAATGGAAATGTCCGTTGACCTCAGGCAGGATCTTAAGGCTTCAGGATGAGCGAGGCCATAAAATCCTGCTCTCTGATTTTGGGATTCAGGAACTCACGAGAACCAATATTCATTTTTTTCTGTGATCCTCGTAGTGTAAAATTCCGTTCCTCTCTACTCCTCCCTTTCCCGTGTGAGTGTGGAGTGGAACTTGTGGACATTCCTTGCTCAGGTTTTGAATGTGTGCAACAAACTAACCTCCCAAATTAATCCTAACCCAGGTTTGCAGTGGATTATTCAGTAAAATTAGATTGCAAAAAAAATCGAGGGGTTGGGAGATAGTGAAAGCCATTGTTTATTCTCTAAACAAAGCTCATTCAAAAAGCTTCCCAGAAATATGGACTGGAATATTGCGGTTCCCTAATGTCAGTTGTAGGAGATTATGCCATTCGCCATATGCCAGACCCATGGAGATGCGTTTACACGCAAGCTCCCTGGGGTAAATTAAATATTGTTGGTGACACGCTGGAGTAATTTGAATGTAGAAATCGTTTCCACTGCTGGCTACTTTTCAGGAAACTTTCATGCAACGACTTTTAAAACACCCTAAAGGCACTTGGCAACAGCAGAGCTCTGCCTGACAGCCAGCAAACAATTTAATTTGCAGCTTCCACCAATTTACTTCACCGCATCTTCCACTCATATCAAAAGCCCAGATTGGCACCATAATGCGTGTCTGCTAGTTATACACATTGAGCATCACACCAGGGCAGGAGGGCTTCTCTGATGAGGGCCTCTTAACTCTTCCCTAATCGATGTCGACAGGAGTGTTAGATGCTGCAGGCCTTTCACTAAGTTGCAGAAAAATATCAGTTGTGTTAGAATCTATAGGATCCCTCCAGAGCAGAAGGAGGCCATTCAGTCCAACAAGTCTTCACTGATCCTCCAGCAGAACAATGACCCAGGCTCTATCCCTGTAACCTCACATATTTACCCCACTAATTCCCCTTCAGAAACTAAGGTGTAATTTACCATGGCCAATCCATTAATCTGCATATTTTTGGACTGTAAGGGGAAACCGGAGCACATGGAGGAAACCCACACTGACATAGGGAGAACATGTAAACTCCAACAGACTGTCACCCAAGGCTGGAATCGAACTCGAGTCCCTGGCGCTGCGAGGCAGCAGTGCTAACCACTGTTCCACCATGCTGCACCATTTCATTAATGGATCTGGAACTAACACTCATTTCCAAACTTCTTGCACCCAGAACTGACCGGTAATGCAGATGAAAGTGAAAGGGCAGGTGAGAGTCTCATGTTATTGTATTCTCCCTCCATCTGTCCAACCTTTTTACTTTCCCCTTCGCGCTCCCAGCTTTGGGAACTATTGGGGACAAATTGGTTCATACAGCTTATGAAAAACTTACTGTCTTTTTTACTCTGTGGATCTGTTTATAACATGCATTAAAAGCTATGGTTTCAGTCTCATAGTTGGGGCTGGTTTTAGGGTTTGAATGATAATACATTATTGACAATATTGCTACGGTTATGTTAGGATTGAAATCACTTTGACACACTATTGTCACTGGGCACTTCCATTGATTCATAGAATCCCTACAGGAGACCAGTTGGCCCAACGAACTAGGGTCAATTTAGCATGTCCAATCAATCTAACTATGGAAGGAAACCAGAGTACCTGGAGGAAACCCATGCAGACATGGGGAGAACATGCTGGGAATCGAACCCGGGTCCCTAGTGCTGTGAGGCAGCAGTGCTAACCATTGCGTCACCATGCCATCCCTGATGCCGTCAAAGTACCGCTTTGGAATGTCTGGGGAAAGACTTAGAAGCTTGTGGCGTGCATCTGATCAGTTCAATTTAGAAGTCCAAATCCTGGTGAAAGAGAGAGACAGCAAAGTTTCTTATTGAATGGCGGTGAGTGTTTGTTGAATAATGATCGGTGCAGGCTCGGGCGGGCCGAACAGCCTGTTCCTGTGCTGTGCTGTGCCGTTCTTTGTTCTTTGTATACATAATATACCTGGAGTTAATCTACCTGTTTTGTGCGTGTAAGGCACTCACAATATTAAATTCGTGCACGTGACTACAGCAGTATTGCCAGAACCACATCTGTGGTTAATCCACAATTGCCATTCAACAACATTTAGTTAGACCAGAACATATTATCACATTTGACTGTGGTGAGGAGGATCAGTGCAAATCAGAGAGACCAAAGGGATTAAAACATATTTCCACCATACTAAATCTTCTTGAATGACACAGCCTAATTGATACCAAGTTTGAAGGACACAACAAACAAAGGGTTAAGACTGCAGGAGAGATTTATGTTCTCTGTGGTGAGGCAATCATCCTCCTTTGCCTTAATTTTATTAATATCCCTTCATTGGAGTGCAGTAAGAACTACACTCCCCTTGTATCTATCTTGCAGATCTGTTCTGATTAATGGTTCAGGCTTTTCAAATGTTTTATTTTGATCTTCTTTACTGACTCCATCATTATTTCTTCTTGTACGTTTTTCAGCTTCAGTTCAATCTATGCAAAGGACATTTTTTTACTGACTTGCACACAGCATGTGCCCTCGCTCTTAGTCAAAAAAACAAATACACATGCAAATTTGTCAATAATAGTTAAGGAGGAAAATATGCTTAACACCACAATCTTAAGTTTATTTATCAGTGTCACAAGTAGGCTTACACGAACACTGCAATGAGTTTACTATGAAAACCCCTTAGTCGCCACACTCCAGCGCCTGTTTGCGTACACTGAGGGAGAATTTATTGTGGCCAATACACTTAACCAGCACATCTTTCGGACTGTGGGAGGAAACCTTAGCACCCAGAGGAAACCCATGCAGACACAGGAAAAATGTGCAGACTCCGCACAGAAAGTGACCCAAGCTGGGAATTGAACCTGGGTCCTGGCATGGTGAGGTAGAAGTGCTAACCACTGTGCCTTGGGCAACCACAATTGTGTAGGGCTTTGCTGAGGCCAACACTGGAATATTGTGTGCCATTTTGGTGTCCTTATCTGAGAAAGGATGTATTTCCTATAGAAAGAGTACAGTGAAGGTTTACCAGGCTGATTCCTGGGATGGCAGGTCTGTTATATGAGGACAGATTAAGTCGGTTAGGATTATATTCACTGGAGTTTAGCAGACTAAGAGAGGATCTTGTAGAAACTTATAAAATTCTAACAGGGTTAGACAGGGTAGATTCAGAAAGTAATTCCCCAGTAGTGGGGGAGTCCAGTAATAGGCATCATAGTTTGAAGATAAGGGGTAAAGCTTTTAGAACTGAGGTGAGGAAAAATTTCTTCACACATAGGATGGTGAATGTGTGGAATTCACTTTCACAGAAAGTAATTGAGGCCAGAATGTTGTGTGACTTCAGGAAGAAATTAGATAAAGCTCTCTGGGCTAATGGGGTCAAGGAATACGGGAAGAAGGGGGAGAAATCAGGATATTGAATTTGATGATCAGCCATGATCAAGACGGATGCTGGAGCAGTCTCGAAGGGCTGAATGGCCTACTTCTGCTTCTAGTTTCTGTTTCTCTGACTTCTGCGTGCAGCAAGAAAATGCCCAGCTTTCCAGCAACTCTGCAAGGCATGCAACAGAAAGGGTCATTGACAATGGCAGTGCGCTAGAGTAAAGGTTAAAGGAGCTACAAAGAGCTGTGCACTGATCCAAACAGACCATACACAGTGGGAACTTTAAGCAATAAGAATGACCATCTGGTATCCCATCAGAAACAGACACATGAGGCGAGTAGCAAGCCAGAAAATAACAATGTTGTGCATGATGAGACAAAGAGTAGTGAACACATGTTTCACACTGTCAATCTCATGGAAAACATTGATCCATCACACTATCTGAGGTGTTTGCCAAGATTTAAATCAGCTGTCCTAAAAAAAGTTGATAACTATTTATTATTAGACAAGATTAACACTGGGGCAAGTGTCAACGTACCACTCCTGCAGGTCCTAAAAGACAATTATCCATGGAAAGCCACAGTGAAGCCCACTGCTGTGAAACTCTCAATGTACAATGGTTTGCTAATTTCATGTGCAGGATTGATAGTTCCTGGAGTGCAAGTATGACCAAGCCTGCCTGGTGTCACAGATGTTCTACAGCTTGAGAGTAAAAAGCTCAGCAATTGGAAATCTAATGGCAAGCCGTGACCTCATACTCATGATAATGCATGGAATTAGTCAAACATCATGGACCAGATCAAGCTCAGTTTGCGTGGGTTTCCTCTGGGTACTCCGGTTTCTTCCCACGGTCCAAAAAACATACTATGCAGTGCATTGGTCATGCTAAATTCTCCCTTGGTGTATCCAAACATGTGCCAGTGTGTGGCAACTAGGGGAATTTCAGAGTATCTTCATTGTAATGTTAGTATGAGCCTACTTGCATCAGTGGGGATGGTCATTGTCTAAAGTAGCCAATCAGGCATGTAGGCCATTTCAATTGACCATAAGATGTTGGAGCAGAAGTAGACCATTCAGCCCATCGAGCCTGCTCCTCCATTAAATGAGATCATGACTGAATTGATGGGATAATCCTCCACTTTCCCACCTTATCCTCATAACTCTTGATTCCCTGCATGATTAAAAATCAGTTTTACTTAGTCACTGATCTGTGTCAGGGAATTTGGGGGATTTGATTCCAGCCTTGGGTCACTGCCTGTGTGGAATTTACATGTTCTCCCCGTCTCTGTGTGGATTTCCTCCGGGTGCTCCAATTTCCTCCCACAGTCCAAAGATGTGCGCGTTTGGTGGATTGGCCATGCTAAATTGCCCTTTAGTGCCCACAGATGTCACATGGACTGCAGCATTTCAAGAAGGCAGCTCACAACCGCCTTCTCAAAGGCAACTAGGGATGGGCAATAAATGCTGCCTTAGCCAGTGACGCCCATGTCCCACGAATGAATTAAACAAAAGGTTAGGTGGATTAGCCATGGTAAATGTGCAGGGTTACAGGCATAGGGAAGGGCAGGGAGCTGGGCCTGGAGAAGAGGAGAAGATACTGAGCCAGTCCAGAATTGATAGGCTGAATGGCCTCCTTCTGCATGTTTAATATTCTATGAATAAAATGATTGCTGAGAATATTTATTCATAAAACAGGATGGGCTAGACACATGATAGAACATAGAACACTACAGCACAAACAGGCCCTTCAGCCCACAAGTTGCGCCGATCATATCCATACCTACCAGGCCATAGACCTATCTATAACTCCCAATCCCATTAAATCCCATATACTTATCCAGAAGTCTTTTAAAAGACTCCAGCGAGTTCGCCTCTACCACCATCGACGGCAGCCGATTCCACTCACTCACCACCCTCTGAGTGAAAAACTTACCCCTAACATCTCCTCTGTACTTGCTCCCCAGCACCTTAAACCTGTGTCCTCTTGTAGCGGCCATTTCAGCCCTGGGAAATAGCCTCCGAGAATCCACCCTATCTGTTCCTCTCAACATTTTATAAACCTCTATCAGGTCGCCTCTCAACCTTCGTCTCTCCAGGGAGAAGAGACCTTGCTCCCTCAACCTATCTTCATAAGGCATGCCTCCCAATCCAGGCAACATCCTTGTAAATCTCCTCTGCACCCTCTCAATAGCTTCCACATCCTTCCTGTAGTGAGGCGACCAGAACTGCGCACAGTACTCCAAGTGGGGTCTGACAACGATTTTATAAAGTTGCAGCATTACCTCCCGACTCCTAAACTCAATCCCTCGATTGATGAAGGCCAGTACACCATACGCCATCTTGACCACATCCTCCACCTGCGAGGCCAATTTAAGAGACCTATGGACCTGGACCCCACGGTCCTTCTGCTCCTCAACACTGCTAAGAGAGCTACCCTTGATATTGTACTCCTTCATCCCATTGTTCCTGCCAAAATGGACCACTACACATTTATTCTTCCTCTTCATCCAGGATGCAGGATCCTACCTGCCCTAACCATGTCGTGTCCTGTTGGAGCTATACCTTATTGATTGGATTGGGTTTTCTTATACTAGCTATTCTGATTGGTTGTGCTACGGCAGCTCACATTGTAGCTGCTGTTTCCATGGTGCTGATGTATGTCACGCTATACACCATTTTAACAGATATGACTATAAGCAGCAACCAAGGACATAAAACACACACAATAATGAAATAATCTGTTTGCTTGTTGTCTGACCATTTTACCAACAAATGAAACATATTAAAATGCACATACAGACATGAGTATCCAATGATTTAAGCTTATTTATTAGTGTCACAAGTAGCCTTACGTTAACACTGCAATAGAGTTACTGTGAAAATCCCCTAGTCGCCACATTTCAGCACCCCCTTGGGAGAATTTAGCACGGCTAATGCACTAACCAGCACACCTTTTGGACTGTGGGAGGAAACCGGAGCACCAGAAGGAAACCCACGCAGGCACAGGGAGAACATGCAAACTCTGCGCAGTCACTCAAGGCAGGAATCGAACCCAGGCCCCTGGTGCTGTGAAGCAATGGTGCTAGCCACTGTGCCACCGTGCTGCACTGGGATTTTGGGTGGGAACACCACCATCTGAAATCCTATTCAAGCCAATCACCGTCCTGGATGGAAATATATCATCACTCGTTCACTGTCACTGGGTCAAAATCCTGGAAATTTCGACCTAACAGCATCTTAGCTATTCCTACACCACGTGGACTGCAATGGTTCAAGAAGGCAGCTCACCACAACCTTCTGAAGGGCAATTCAGGATGGGCAATAAATGCTGGTCTAGCCAATGATGCTTACATCCTTCGAATGAAGAAAATAAAATAAAACTAATCTAGGAAAGATGGTGATCCAACAATGTGATTTAAGTCATTAACTTTGGACAGTTCTACCAGGATTACGATAGTTACCCAGAGCTTGAAGAATTAAAATCTCTTCTAACTTCACTGTACCGCAGGCCCACAGATAACCTCATGATCCTCCATTTCTCCAGCTTCTGCCCTAAACATGTTAAAGAAGCCATCCCCAACGGACATGCCCTCCATATACACAGGATCTGCTCAGATGAGGAAGAATGCGACAGACACCTACAGACGCTGAAAGACGCCCTTGTAAGCACAGGATATGGCAGTCAACTCATCAATCGACAGTTCTGATGTGCTGCAGCGAAAAACCGCACCGATCTCCTCAGAAGACACAGAGTATCCTTTGTCATCCAGTGATTCCCCAGAGCGGAGAAGCGATGATATCTTCTCTGGAGCCTTCAGTATGTCATCTATGAAGACGAACATCTCGCCAAGGCCATCCCCACACCCCCACTTCTTGCCTTCAAACAAGCTCGCGACCTCAAACAGAGTCCAGTTGAGCTTCTGATCAATTGTAACCACAAGGATGTTGTCAGTGGGAGATTCAGTGATGGTAACACCACTGAATGTCAAGGGACGGTGGTTAGAGTGTCTCTTATCAGTGATGGTCATCGCCTGTCATTTGTGTGGTGCGAATGTTACTTGCCACTTGTCAGCCCAAGCCTGGGCATTGTTGCATTTGAACGTGGACTACTTCAGTAACTGAAGAGCCGTGAAAGCTACTGAACGTTGTGCAATCATTGGTAAACATTGCCACGTCTGACCTTATGATGGAGGGAAGGTCATTGATAAAGCAGCTGAAGATTGTTAAGTTACGAAAATGTCAGATCTTCCAGAAACCCCTGAGTCTGTCCACCCCAGCTGATGGAATGTTGTGATAGTGAACTCCCAAACTGCTTCAAGGCTCAAACGCCACCTCTCGCCGCTGAATTGGAGGGATGTGGATTCAAGTCCCACTCCACTTGGGGGCTGCTGAACAGAAAGTCTAGGCTGACACTCCAGTTCAGTACTGGCAGTGTTACAATGTCAGGAGGAGCTGTGTTTTGGACACGGTACGAAACTAAAACATTGTCTGTCAGGTGGAGTTTGAACAAAGAACAAAGGACAAAGAGCAAAAACAGCCCGGGAAACAGGCCCTTCGGCCCAACGAGCCCGCACCGCCAATTTAACATGACCAGACCCCCCCCCCTCCACCCATGACCCCTATCTATTGTTTATGGCATTCCACATTGAGGGAAACTAATTTAGGGACAATTTATTACCTCCAGTCAGCCTAATAGCACATCTCTGGGCTGTGGGAAGAAACCAGAGCACCCGGAGAAAACCCATGCAAGCACGGGGAGAATGCGCAAACTCCCACAGACACCGGCCCAAATCCATGTGTCTGCACAGCAAACAGTGATAGTCACTGAGCTGTCGTGTTGCCCAGTATCTGGTCCAGTTTAGGCACACACCAACGACGTGAAGCACCAGGCTACTCTCGAACATTCAAGAGCAGCCCAAGCACGACCCATCGTGTATATGCCCCTCGTTGGACAACAAGGCGGACCGACTTAAAACCTGTGAATTAAAAGAGAAAAACATTATTATCATACCACATCCTTTCACATTACCAGGGACGTCCCAATGCTAATGAACCTTATTTAAAACAATCTCCTTTATCCTCCCATCTCCAACCCACTCATGTGCCTGTCTAAGTTACTCCAGCATGCCTGCCTCCACCACCTTACTTGGCAGAGCATTCCACACCCCCACTACCCTCTGTGTGAAAAACCTCCCTCTAATATCTGTGTTATACCTCTCCCCCCTCACCTTAAGCCCGTGGCCCCTCGTACTGTGTGTCTCTAACATAGGAAATAGCTTACCTCTGTTTACTCTATCTATACCCTTCATAATCTTATATACCTCTATTAGATCCCCCCTCAGTTGCCATTTTTCAAGGGAAAGCAGCCCCAGTTTGCTCAATCTTTCCTCATAACCCAGTCCTTCCATACCAGGCAACATCCTGGTAAACCGCCTCTGCACTCTCTCCAGAGTCTCCACGTCCTTCTGGTAGTAAGGCGACTAGAACTGGACTCAGTACTCTAAATGCGGCCTAACCAACATTCTATACAACTGCAACATTAGACTCCAGCTCTTATATTCTATACCCCTTCCTATAAAGGCTAACATAACATAGGCTTTCTTCACAACCTTCTCCACTTGTCCTGCCACCTTCAAAGACTTGTGCACTTGCACCCCCAGGTCTCGCTGCGTTTCTATACTCTTTATAGGCTTACCCTTTATCATATAACTCCCCCCTACATTATTCGGGCCAAAATGCATCACCTCACATTTATCAGGATTAAACTCCATTTGCCCAATATACCAGCCTATCAATATCCCGTTGTATTGCCAGACACTGCTCCTCACTGCCCGCCAATCCAGCCATCTTAGTGTCATCTGCAAATTTGCTGATCACACCACTTACTCCCTCTTCCAAGTCATTTATATATACTACAAAGAGAAGAGGTCCCAGTACTGAGCCCTGCGGCACACCGCTAGTGACAGACCTCCAGCTAGAAAAGGACCTCTCCACTACTACTCTCTGTCTCCTCTTAGCAAGCCAGTTCTCAACCCATCTAGATACCTGGCCTTGTATCCCATGAGCCTTAATCTTTTCTACCAACCTACCATGAGGGACTTTGTCAAACGCCTTACTGAAATCCATATAGATGACATTAACGGCTCGTCCTTCGTCAACTGTTTTTGTCACCTCCTCAAAAAATTCTACCAGGTTCGTAAGGCAAGACTTCCCCTTTACAAAGCCATGCTGCGTATCCTTAATCAGATCGCAACGCTCTAAGTGCTCATACATCCTATCCCTAAGAATCCCCTCCATCAACTTGCCTACCACTGACGTCAAACTCACCGGCCTATAGTTACCCGGGTTATCCCTCCTATCCTTTTTAAACAACGGTACCACGTTCGCTATCCTCCAGTCCTCTGGGACCTCACCTGTGTCCAAAGAAGAGATAAAGATTTGCGTCAGAGGCCCAGCAATTTCATCCCTCACCTCCCTAAGCAGCCTAGGATAAATGCCATCAGGCCCCGGAGATTTATCAGTTTTAATGCTACCTAAAAGCCCTAACACCTCTTCCCTCGTAATCGATAGTTCCTTCAATCGGTCTAAAGCTCCCTCGAAGACCGTACCAGACATCAAGACCCTCTCCTTCGTGAATACCGACACAAAGTATTCATTCAGGATCTCCCCCATTCCCTCGGACTCTAAGCACAATCCCCCTCCTCTGTCCCTGAGGGGACGAACTTTTCCCCTAACCACCCTTTTGTTCCTGATATAGGAGTAAAACGCCTTTGGATTTTCCTTAATCCTACCTGCTAAAGCCATTTCATGCCCCCTTTTTGCCCTCCTAACTCCCCTTTTGAGATCCCTCCTACTCTCTCTGTACTCCTCCAACGCTCTCTCCGTTCCCAGCTGCTTAGACCTAACATACGCCTCTCGTTTCTTCCTGACCAGGTCCTCAATACCCTTAGTAATCCACGGCTCTCTAATCCTACCTTTCCCATCCTTCCTCCTAACCGGCACATGCCTTTCCTGCACCCATTTCAGTTTTCCCTTGAAAGACTCCCACATACGTAATGTGGACTCGCCCTCCAACAGCCTATCCCAGTCTGTATCCCTAAGCTCCTGCCTAATCCAGCTGTTTCTAGCCTTCCCCCAATTTAGCACCCACAGTGTTACTTCCAAGGAAAGCACCCTCACCAAAATCATAAAATGTGGTCATTCGCACTTGGATTGGGGTATTTTATTGCATTAAAGGCTCTGTATAAACTGGTTGTTATTGTTGCTGTTTATGGGAGTGTTCTGTTTGCAAACTGGCTGCTGTGTTTCCTATACTACAACACCATCCTTCAACAGGTACTTACTGGCTTAAAGCCCTCCGCACACCTGGAGATCACGGAAGGTGCTGCATGAATATGAGCCTTTCTTTCTTTCCTCAGTCCGTGATTGCAACACTTGCCTTCAGAAGCATGCCAAAAAAACACCTTCACTGCTGCTTTCAGGGATTCAACACCAGCAGCTGATGAAACAAAACCGAAGGTAATAAATTTCCTCGGCTGTGTTGGGAAATGAAAGGGTTCATCGTAATCTGTCTGGGGGAATATTCAGGTAGATCTGCCTTGTGAAATACTGAGAACAAGCCAGGATTGAAAAGAAAACTCAGCCACTGCAATCTCTGCGAAACTCAGAAAAAGAGTTTTTATTGCCGAGCTGTATTTACTTTTGGGCACAATAATAAGAATGTGACGTGTGCGGTACGGTAGCACAGTGGGTTAGAACTGCTGCTTCACAGCTCCAGCGTCCTGGGTTCGACTCCCGGCTCGGGTCACTGTCTGTGTGGAGTTTTCATGTTCTCTCCGTGTCTGTGTGGGCTTTCTCCGGTTTCCTCTCACGGTCTAAAGATGTGCGGGTTAGGTTGATTGGCCATGCTAAAATTGCCCCTTAGTGTCCTGAGATGCATAGGTTAGCGGGATTAGTGGATAAAATATGTAGGGATGTGGGGGTAAGGCCTGGGTGGGATTGTGGTCAGTGCAGACTTGATGGGCTGAAGGGCCTCTTTCTGCAGTGCGGGCATCCTATGATCTATGATCTGTGTGAGGTAATGATGTGATGGTATCATGGAGAATGCCAACATTCTGTAGGGTTGCTGAGGAGACAAAGACTTGGTGTAGACTATGTGGTTAGGTTCATTAGCCATGCTAAATTCTTCCTCTGTGTACCCGAGCTGATGCCGGAGTTTGGCAACTAGGGGATTTTCACCATAACTTCATTGCAGTGTTAATGTAGGCCTACTTGTGACACTAATGAATAAGCTTTAGAGTTTCTCTTTCAAATCACAAAAGACTTTTGATAGAGGATATTCTGTCCTTTACTGCTACCTGTAACAGTATAGGACAGAATAACCTAAATCGAACAGTAACACAGTAAGAAGTCTCACAACACCAGGTTGAAGTCCAACGGGTTTATTTGGTTACACGAGCTTTCGGAGCACTGCCCCTTCATCAGTGGACAATTGGGTTCACAAACAGTGCATATATAAACATAAGCTCAATTACTAGATAATAATTGGAACAAGGTAACAGGTAATCAAGTCTTAAGAGGTGCAAACAATGCGAATGGGGAGAGAGGGTTAAGAACAGGTTAAAAAGGTGTGAATTGTCTCAAGCCAGGATAGTTAGTGAGATTTTCCAAACCCAGGCAAGTCATGGGGGATTACAGAAAGTGTGACATGAACGCAAGATTCCAGTTGAGGCCATCCCCATGTGTGTGGAACTTGGCTATCAGTTTCTGCTGGGCAATTCTGCATTGTCGTGTGTCTTGGAGGCTACCATGGAGAACACATACCCAAATATCAGAGGCTGAATGCCCTTGACTGCTGAAGTGTTCCCCAATAGGAAGGGAACACTCCTGCTGGTGATTGTCGAGTAGTGTCTATTCATCTGTTGTCGTAGTGTCTATGTGGTCTCGCCAAAGTACCATGCCTTGGGACATCCTTTCCTGCAGCGTATCGGGTAGATAACATTGGCCACGTTGCATGAGTATGTACCGTGTACCTGGTGGATGGTGTTCTCATGTGAGATGATGGCATCCTTGTCAATGATCCAGCATGTCTTGCAGAGGTTGCTGTGGCAGGGTTGTGTGGTGTTGTGATCACTGTTCTCCTGAAGGCTGGATAGTTTGCTGCAGATAGTGGTCTGTTTGAGGGCGAAAAGCTGCAGCATGCTACGGTGCAGAGGGACCTGGGGGTCCTTGTGCACGAGTCGCAAAAACTCAGTCTGCAGGTGCAGCAGGTGATCAGGAAGGCAAATGGGATGCTGGCCTTCATAGCGAGGAGGATAGAATATAAAAGTAGGGAGGTCTTGCTGTAACTGTACAGGGCACTGGTGAGGCTGCAGCTGGAGTACTGTGTGCAGTTTTGGTTGCCGCACTTGCGCAAGGATATTTTGGCCTTGGAGGGAGTGCAGAGGAGGTTCACTAGGCTGATACCGGAGTTGAGGGGGTTGAACTATGAAGAGAGGCTGAATAGACTGGACTTGTACTTGTTGGAGTTTAGAAGGATGAGGGGGGATCTTATTGAGATGTATAAGATGATGAAGGGGATGGATAGGGTAGACGTTGAGAGATTCTTCCCGCTCAGAAAGGACAGCAGGACTAGAGGGCACAGCCTCAAGATAAGGGGGGGGGGCAGTTTAGAATGGAGTTGAGGGGGAACTTCTTCACTCAAAGGGTGGTGAATCTCTGGAATTCTCTGCCCGTTGAAGTGGTGGAGGCGACCTCGCTAAATGTATTTAAGACACGGGTAGATAGGTTTCTGACAGACAAGGGAATTAAGGGTTATGGGGAGAAATCAGGAAAGTGGAACTGAGCCACTTCAGATCAGCCATGATCTTATTGAATGGCGGGGCAGGCTCGAAGGGCTAGGTGGCCTACTCCTCCTCCTATTTCTTATGATCTTACGTTCTTATGTTGCGTGGTTGTTTGAAGGCAAGTAGTGGGGATGTGGGGATGGTCTTGGCAATGATTTGTTGAAGGCTCTGAAGAAAATGTCATAGCTTCTCCGCCCTGGGGAAGCACTGTATGATGAAGGGTACTCTGTCCGCTGTGTCCCATGTTTGTCTTCTGAGGAGGTCGGTGTGGTTTTTCGCTGTGGTGCGTCAGAACTGTTGATCGATGAGTCGAGTGCCATATCCTATTTTTATGAGGGCACCTTTCAGTGCCTGTAGGCATCTGTTGTGTTCTTCGTCATCTGAGCAGTTCCCGTGTATATAGAGGGCTTGTCCATAGGGGATGGCTTCTTTAACATTTTTAGGGTGGAGACTGGAAAAGCAGAGCATTATGAGGTTATCCTTGGACTTGCGGTACAGTGAAGTGCTGACGTAATCATCCTTGATGAAGATGTGTGTATCCAAGAATGCAACCGATTCCGGAGTGTAGTCCATGGTGGGTCTGATGGTGGGATGGAGCTTGTTGATGTCATCATGTAGTTGTTTCAGTGATTGTTGGCCGTGAGTCCAAAGGAAGAAAATGTCATCGATATATTTAGTGTATAGCATCTGTTGAAGGTCCTGTGTGGTGATGAGGTCTTGTTCAAACCTATGCATATTAAGGTGCAAATTTGGTCCCCATGGCTGTTCTTTGTGTCTGGATGAAGAACTGGTTGTTTAAGGTGAAGAGAGTGTGGTCCAGGATGAAGCAGTTGAGTTGCAGAATTGTGTCTGGAGATTGGCAGTTGTCGGCATTGAGTACTGAGGCAGTTGCAGCAATGCCGCCATCGTGGGGGGATGCTGGTGTAGAGTGCCGAGATATCCATTGTGATGAGGAGTGTTCCAGGTTCAACTGCTCCATGGATGCTGAGTTTCTGTAGGAAGTCTGTAGCGTTGCATCAGAAGCTGGGGGTTCTTTGCATTATGGGTTTCAGAATGCCCTCGATGTAGCCGGAGATGTTACATAGAAACATAGAAACATAAGACATTACAACACAGTACAGGCCCTTCGGCCCTCAATGTTGTGCCGAGTTATGTCCAGTCCCAAGATCAAGCTATCGCCTCCTTATAATTCTGGAGTGCTCCATGTGCCTGTCCAATAACAGCTTGAAAGTTCCTAAAGTGCCAGATTCCACTATCACAGCAGGCAGTCCATTCCACATCCCAACTGCTGTCTGAGTGAAGAATCTACCTCAGACATCCCTCCTATATCTCCTACCATGAACCTTATAGTTATAGTCCCTAGTAACAGCTACATCCACCCGAGGAAATAGTCTCTGCATGTCCACTCTATCAATCCCTCTCATCATCTTATAAACCTCTATTAAGCCGCCTCTTATTCTCTTCCACTCCAAAGAGAAAAGCTCCAGTTCCCTCAACCTTTCCTCATAAGTCCTATCCTCCAAACCAGGCAGCATCCTGGTAAATCTCCTCTGCACTCTCTCCAATGCTTCCACATCCTTCTTATAATGAGGTGATCAGAACTGAACACAATATTCCAAATGTGGTCTCACCAACGTCCGGTGTAGATGCAGCATAACCCCACGGCTCTTAAACTCAAACCCCATGTTAATAAACGCTAACACACTATAAGCCTTCTTCACAGCTCTATCCACTTGAGTGGCAACCTTCAGAGATCTGTGGATATGAACCCCAAGATCTCTGTGTTCTTAAGTCAATAGAAAACATTTTTACCTGTTCTCTTAACTTCTTCAGAGACTAAACGTTTGAGACTCTCTCCTTGTTACACATCACCAAGTACGCTAAATAGTTTTGCAACTTTTTTCTCACCTCAATTTGGTGCAACTTAGAATTGTAGAATCGTACAGTGCAGAAGGAGGCCATTCAGCCCAACATGATTGCACCAGCCACAATCTCACCCAGACCTATCCCCAGAAGCCCATGCATTTACCCGAACTAGTCCCTCCCTCTGTCACTAAGGGTCAATTTAGCATGGCCAATCAACGTAACTCACACATCTTTGGATGGTAAGAGAAAACTGGAGCACCCGAAGGAAACCGACAGAGACCCACAGGGAGAAGGTACAAATGCCATTTAGACAGTGACGTGAGGCCTGAATTGAATCCGGGCCCCTGGCGCTGTGAGGCAGCAGTGCTAACCACTGTGCTACCGTGCTGCACCACTCTCCAACGATATTGTCAATTTCAGGAACGGTTTCTTTGAAAACTTATGTCTTCAAAAAAATGTTTGTCTATATAAGGTACATGTAACTGTACTTTTTTCACAGACCAAGTTCTGTACACTTGCAGACCACCAGTTGTCCGTAGACCGCAGTTTCGGAGCCACTGGTATGGAGTCTTGCTGAGACCACATTTGGAGTATTGTGTACATTTTTGGTCTCCTTATACAAGTTTAAAGTTTATTTATTATTGTCACAAGTGGGCTTACATTAACACTGCAATGAAGTTACTGTGAAAATCCCCTAGTTGTCACAGTGCAGTGCTTATTTGAGTACACTGTGGGACAATTTAGCATGGTCAATGCATGTAACCAGCCCATCTTTCAGACAGTGGGAGGAAACCAGAGCACCTGGAGGGAACCCACGCAGATATGGGGAGAAGATGCAAACTCTATACAGACAGTGAACCACGCTAGGGATCGAACCCTGGTACTTGGTGCTGTGCTAACCACTGTGCCACTGTGCCAGCCTTGAGGAACAATGTATTTACCAGAAAGGTTCACCAGCCTTATACCTTGGTGGGAGTGTCTTATGAGGATAGATTGAGGAACCTGGGCCTGTATTCTCTTGAGTTTTGAAGAATGAGAGATGATCTCATTGAATCTTACAAAATTTTTACAGCACATGACAGGCTAGATGTGGATAGGATATTTTCCCTGGTTGGTGAGTCAAGGTTCCGAATAAGGAACAAGGCCATTTAAGACCGGGATTTATCAATCGAGGTGTAGATTACAAGAGCAGGGAAGTCATGTTGAAATTGTAAAGAACTTTGGTGAGACCACAGCTGGAGTACTAAGTGCAGTTCTGGTCATCACATTATAGGAAGGTTGTGATTGCACTGGAGGGGGTACAGAGGAGATTCACCAGGATGCTGCCTGGGATGGAACATTTAAGTAATAGGCTTGGGTTGTTTTTGTTGGAGCAGAGAAGACTGAGGCATAACCTAATGGAGGTGTATAGGATTATGAGAGATATTGACAGAGTGGATAAGGAGCAGCTGCTCCCCTTGGTTGAAGGGTCAGTCACGAGGGTACATGGGAGGGTACAGATGTATGGGATTGAGGGTAATCTAGGAAATTGGATCAGGAATTGGCTAGCAGATAGGAGACAGAGGGTGGTGGTTGATGGTAAATATTCATCATGGAGTTCGGTTACGAGTGGTGTGCCTCAGGGATCTGTTCTGGGGCCACTGCTGTTTATAATTTTTATAAATGATCTGGATGAGGGTATAGTTGGGTGGATTAGTAAATTTGCTGATGACACCAAAGTTGGAGGTGCGGTAGATAGTGAGGAAGGGTGTCATAGTTTGCAGGGAGGCTTAGACAGGTTGCAGAGCTGGGCCGAGAGGTGGCGGATGGAGTTTAATGCGGAGAAGTGTGAGGTAATTCACTTTGGTAGGAATAACAGATGTGTCGAGTATAGGGCTAACGGGAGGACTCTGAATAGTGTGGATGAACAGAGGGATCTAGGTGTATGTGTACATAGATCCCTGAAAGTTGGGAATCAAGTAGATAAGGTTGTTAAGAAGGCATACGGTGTCTTGGCGTTTATTGGTAGGGGGATTGAATTTAGGAGTCGCAGCGTCATGTTGCAACTGTACACAACTCTGGTGCGGCCGCACTTGGAGTACTGTGTGCAGTTCTGGTCCCCACATTACAGGAAGGATGTGGAGGCTTTGGAGAGGGTGCAGAGGAGGTTTACCAGGATGTTGCCTGGTATGGAGGGGAGGTCCTATGAGGAGAGACTGAGGGATTTGGGGTTGTTTTTGCTAGAAAGAAGGCGGCTAAGAGGGGATCTTATTGAAACATATAAGATGATTAGAGGTTTAGATAGGGTGGATAGTGATAGCCTTTTTCCTCGGATGGAGAAAGCTAGCACGAGGGGGCATGGCTTTAAATTAAGGGGGGGTAGTTATAGGACGGATGTCAGGGGTAGGTTCTTTACCCAGAGGGTGGTGAGGGATTGGAATGCCCTGCGTGCTGCAGTTGTAAATGTGCCTAGTTTGGGGGCGTTTAAGAGATCCGTGGATAGGTTTATGGACGAAAAGGGATTGGTTTAGGTTAGAGGGTCATTGTTTTTTAACTGGTCGGCGCAACATCGTGGGCCGAAGGGCCTGTTCTGCGCTGTAATGTTCTATGTTCTATGTTCTATGGGTTCAATGGGTGGGGCAAGAGGTTGAGGGGGGGACGTGAGGAAAAATGTTTTTACCCAGAGGGTGGTGGCAGTCTGGAACGTGCTGCCTGGAGGGTGGTAGAAGCGGGTTGCCTCACATCCTTTAAAAAGGTATCTGGATGAGCACTTGACACCTCATAACATTCAGGGCTATGGGCTGGCAGATGGGATTAGGTGGGAGTTCAGCTGTTTCTCCCATATCGGTGTGGACTCAATGGGCTGAAGGGCCTCTTCTGCGCTGTGTGAGTCTATGATTCTATGATATGAGGAAGAATTTCAGTGGCTGCTGAATCCTCGGAATTCTCTACCCCCACAGGGCTGTGGAAGCTCAATCTCTGCGCATGTCCAAGAGAGAAATTGTTAAATTTCTGGATACCAATCACCTTAAGGGATTTAGGAATACTGGGAAAAAAACAGAAATAGATAATCAATCATGATCATAGAATCATGCAATACAGAAGGAGGCCATTTGGCCCATTGAGTCTGCACTGACCACAATCTCACCCAGACCCTATTCCCATAACCCCATGTCTTTACTCTAGCTAGTCCCCCTGACACTGAAGGGCAATTTAGCATGGCCAATCCACCTAACCCGTATATCTTTGGAGTGTGGGAAGAAACCGGAGCACCCGGAGGAAACCCAAGCAGACACAGGGAGAACGTGCAAACTCCGCACAGTAAATAATGCATGTATAAAAAACCTTTAACTTAATTCAAACCCTTTGAAGCCAAATAATTTTCAATGCATTTCTTTGAAACACTGTTTAAAATCATGGTTTAATACAGCAATAAAGTTTATTTATTCATTAGTCACAAGTAGGCTTACATGAACACTGCAATGAAGTTACTGTGACACTTACCTAGTCGCCACACTCTGGCGCCTGTTTAGGTACATTGAGGGAGAATTTAGCATTGACAATGCACCCAACCAGCACATCTTTCAGACTGTGGGGGGGAACCAGAGTACCCGGAGGAAACTCACACAGACACAGGGAGAATGTGCAGACTGCGCACGGACAGTAATCGAAGGCTGGAATTGAACCCTGGCACTGAGAGGCAGCAGTGCTAACCAGTGTGCATACACATTTTCTTTAAGAAAAAGAGTCATGGAAAAATACTCTGAAAGAAAATAATAAGCTTATAAAATCATAATTAGCTTGAAATGTTTCCCTCTGTCATAGGTCAGATGTCAATAACTTTAATGAAAAACATAAAAGATTTTCCATGTGAATCTACTCAGTATAAAGCAACTTACAAAATCTGTGAATATTAAGAGAAGCACTTTGATAGACCCAGTCAGGCATTAACTGATACCATCTCTCAGTTAGGTCCTGCAGGGTGATGTTGATATATTCCTTACATCTGGGGATGCTGACTCAAGTAGTGATATGCACTCAAATGGTAAATGGTCATCCATCATCAGTCACCAGAATGGTCACTTATAGATAGAGTCAGGGTTCTGAATGTGCAACTCACAGTCACACCTGCTGCTTCCTAACATCTTGCCTCAGGCCTTTCGCTAATGGGGATATATTTCACTTCAGGGCGACTTAATCCAAATTACAACATTCAGGAAGGAGACATCTCAGCTGTGCAATGAGCGCCCCAAATCAATCTCTGACAGCATCCAGCCTTTAGCAGTAAATCAAAGAATTTTGCGTTAAAATCTGTTCTCAACTGTTACTATGTGCAAGGTCTTAGTTCTGAATTATTTTGTTCACAGCATGGACTCATATGGCAGAAGAAGGCCATTTGACCCATCATACTTCTGCTGTCGCTCTGGGGCTATCTACTCACTACCAATACTCTCACTCGTTCCTCATAGCCCTGCAATCTTTTCCCTCTTAAGTGTCCAACTGGCTTCTCAAAATCACTATTTGACCTCTGTAGCAGCTTGAAGGGCCTGTCCTCCAATCGATTTCTTAGGATGTGGAAGATATGGGCAAGGTCAGATTTATTGGCTATCCCTGACTTCCATGGGAAGGTGATGGCGGATCTTCTCTTTGAATCATGGCAGGGAAGCTTGTTAGGGTGGCACGGTAGCACAGTGCTTAGCACTGCTGCCTCACAGCTCCAGGGACCTAGGTTCGATTCCCGGCTTGGGTCACTGTCCTTGTGGAGTCTGCACGTCCTCTCTACACGTCTGTGTGGGTTTCCTCTGGGTGCTTTGGTTTCCTCCCACAGTCTGAAAGACATGCTGATTAGGTGCACTGGCCGTGCTAAATTCTTCCTCAGTGCACCTGAACTGGCACCGGAGTGTGGCAACTAGAGGATTTTCACGGTAACTTCATTGCAGTGTTAATGTAAACCTACTTATGACACAAATAAATAGATTAAAAATAAATTTGTATCTTTGGCTCATTGTGGGCTATTGTTGTAGGCAAACAGAAATGTTGTCAGATGTAGAACAGGAAACAGAGAGAGAAGCAGCAGCAGTGGAAGCTATCCACTGAAATACTCCATTCATTTTTAACTCAGCGTTGCTACTTGCATCAAATAGTTGAGATGGAAGAATCAATCCAGACTGGTCTTTTAGGTTCAAGCTGGTTTATTGTAAGGCACTTACTCAGTGCTACTAACCTACAAGAAGCTCTCCACCCCAAATTGTTCCTGCTGTCTCTATTTTGAGGACAATCAATATCATATGTTTAATATCATATGTTTAATATCATATGTTTAATATGTTTAATATCATATGTTTAATATCATATGTTTAATATGTTTAATATCATATGTTTAATATCATATGTTTAATATGTTTAATATCATATGTTTAATATCATATGTTTAATATGTTTAATATCATATGTTTAAGTAGAAATTTCCTTAACAAGATAATTATCATGCATTGCATTACTATTACATTGACAAGTGCTTCCAAGTATTGTATTTCCAAATACAACAAAAACTGGCAACAAGGACTACAGACAACAGGAGCCACTCAAAGAACAAGTCTTAGCAAGGAAAGGTCGGGAAAAAGAAAGATTTTCACACATTCTATGGCGATGTAGTAATATAGTGCGACCATGAATCAACTTCTTATTCCTATGGTGGCATGTTGGCATGTTCGAGGACACAGGCTATGACAATGGTGGCTTGTATCGCAAATGTGTCACTTGGAAGAGAATTGAGAGATGACAAATACTCCCATCACATCACCATGTGCAATTGTTCCAGAAAAACATGAAGATGGCTGGGATCAGTGGGGCGGAAATGTCCTGGATGGCAGTTTAATTTTCCAATGTTTCAACGATAGACTGTACAAAACAATGTGGTAATTCTTCTGCAACATGTCTGTGAATCTATTCAAGCCATGGATTCCCTGAGTCTGGACATTCTGTGATTACAGTAAAAAGTCTGACAACACCAGGTTTTAGTCCAACCTATTTATTTGATAATATTCTCACTAGCTTTCGAGGGGACAGCCTCTTCGTCAGCCCATTCACCTGACGAAGAGGCTGTCCCCTCGAAAGCTAGTGAGAATATTATCAAATAAATAGGTTGGACTAAAACCTGGTGTTGTCAGACTTTTTACTGTGTTTACGCCAGTCCAACGCCGGCATACCCACATCATTCTGTGATTGCCTGAGTTGGGATATTGGTCAGATTTTAACCTAATCCAGTCAAAAATAACCAGGTGTCTTCAGGCCAGAAGCCCATTTTAAAACTTTTGCTCTCTGAAGTGGTTTCACAGTGGCACAGCACTCAGGACCTGGGTTGGATCCCTGGCTTGGGGCACTGTCTGTGTGGAGTCTGCACGTTCTCCCCATGTCTGCATGTGTTTTCTCTGGGTGCTCCAGTTTCCTCCCACAATCTGAAAGATGTGCTGGTTAGGTGCATTGGCCATGTTAAGTTCTCCCTCAGTGTACCTGAAAAGGCATCGGAGTGTGACGACTCAGGGATTTTCACAGTAACTTCATTACGGTTTAATGTAAGCCTACATGTGACACTAAGAAATAGAGTTTAAATTAAAAGAAAGTCAATGCAAAGTAAAAGCAAACAGAGATGTAATATAAAACTTCATGTAATATAAATGAAATTATATGTAATATAAAATAATCCATCTCATTCCCATTTAGATTGAAATCATGTTGGCCCATCGCAGGAGAAATTGGTCTCCTTAGAGAGTGGTGGGTCAGGCTGGGTCCAGGGTTGAGATCCCTGAAAATGAACGCAGCAACCAATTTATTCATAGCAAGGATATTAAACAGAAAAGAGTTACTGGAATGCTACCAGGACTTGATGGTTTGAGGCATAAGGAGAGGGTGAATAGAATGGGACTTTTTTCCTTATTTTATAGAGGTCTATAAAATAATGAGGAGTGTAAATTAGCCAGACAGTCAACATCTTTTCCTGAATGTAGGGAAATGTTAAACTTGAGGGCAAACGTTTAAGATGCAAGGGGAGAGATACAAAAAGGTCCAGAGGGGCAATTTTTTCACACAGAGGGTAGTGTGTCTGGAACAAGCTGCCAGAGGTAGTAGTGGACGCAGGTTCAATTTTGTCTTTTAAAAGGTTGTTTAGACAGTTACATGGGTAAGATGGATATAGAGGGATATGGACCAAATGCAGGTAATTGGGACTAGTTTGGTGGTTAAAAGCAGGGCAGCATGGACAGGTTGGCCGAAGGGCCTGTTTCCATGCTGTAAACCTCTTTGAGTCCACAAGCTCCCACAAACAGCAATCTGATAATTTACTGACGGCGATTGAGGGATGAATGCTGGCCAGACCACCACCAGGGACAACTCCCTTGTTGCTCTTCAAAATACTGCCAAGGAGCCATTGGGAGAAAGCTGAAAATAAGGCATGTAAGAACATAAGAACATAAGAAATAGGAGCAGGAGTAGGCCATCTAGCCCCTCGAGCCTGCCCCGCCATTCAATAAGATCATGGCTGATCTGTCGTGGCTCAGTTCCACATTCCCGCCCTCTCCCCATAACCCTTAATCCCCTCGTCTATCAAAAACCTATCAACCCGCGTCTTAAATATATTTAGCGAGGCAGCCTCCACCACTTCAACGGGCAGAGAATTCCAGAGATTCACCACCCTTTGAGTGAAGAAGTTCCTCCTCAACTCTGTTCTAAACTGCCCCCCCTTTATCCTGAGGCTGTGCCCCCTAGTCCTACTGTCCTTTCTGAGCGGGAAGAGTCTCTCCACCTCTAAGCTATCCATCCCATTCATCATCTTATACGTCTCAATGAGATCTCCCCTCATTCTTCTAAACTCTAACGAGTACAAGCCTAGTTTATTCAGCCTCTCCTCATAGCTCAACCCCCTCAACTCCGGCATCAGCCTAGTAAACCTCCTCTGCACTCCCTCCAAGGCCAAAATATCCTTGCGTAAGTGCGGCGACCAAAACTGCAGACAGTACTCCAGCTGCGGCCTCACCAGTGCCCTGTACAGCATTGTTGAGGCAACTGAATAGATGCAGTTTAGAAATGCAAAATCCAGGATATAAAGTACAAATTAAACCCTAATTTTAAAAATATTTTTAAAAACGCTTTCATTTTGCTCCCTGATATTTCAAGGTTAGAAACACTAGGGCCACACTCTTCCAGCCGCTCATGCCGGTGGGATTCTCTGGTCCCGTAGCAATGAACGGAGATTTGACTGAGTGTCAAATTCACTGTCCTCACTTCCAGTGGTGATGGGGCATGAACAGCTGGAAAAGTCATAAGAACATAAGAACTTAGAGCAGGAGTAGGCCATCTGTCCGCTCGAGCCTAGGAGCAGGAATAGGCCGCCTGGTTCCTGGGTTGCGTTGATGTAAACCTTCTCCAGAAGCTGTCTTCTTGCAATCTCCCCCCTTATATGAGGCGATGGGATGTTGCTCAGGACTGGGAGCCAGGGGAGTTGAGTTGATTGGAGGGTACCCGAAATTGTTGTGCTGACCTGGCTATTGACAAGGCAGCTTTTCATGTGAAAGGTGGACATATCCAGGATGCTAAATTTAGTTCACAAGGTGGGGAGGGGGGTGTGAGCTACAACCTGATAGTTCTGGGCAACCCCACAGAAAGGGTTATGATTCTTATCAGCAATAACATTTGGAGTCAGAAATATCAAGCTGTGTCTTACATCGCTAATTTCAGAAAGTGTACATCTTTTTTCTATGAAATTCTTGGGAGGAAGAATCCAGCAAGATGCATTCAGAGTTAGAACAGCTTATACTGTTAAAACGTGGATTCCTATATTTTCCTCCTAGACTCCCTCTGCTGGTATATAAGTATGGTATTCTTAAGGGGACAAAATGTACAATGCAATTTTCAACACACTAGGCCCCTCCTCTTCTTGGGTAAATGGGAGACAGGCTGTTTCAATGGTTTGTTTCCAACAGTGTCAAACCTTAAGCATAACTTGAACTTACAACTTCACGAGTAACACTCATTCATATTTTAACATTTCTGTTAATGTACTGACGCAATTAGTTACCTTCAATGACATAAAATATTTGTTCTTCAACTTAAAGTAGTTCACTTAGTAACATAATCATTGAAGTATGGTGCAATGTCTTCTCTGCCTTATCTAACATGGGTTACGTCTCATTTAACCAATATTCTTTATTTATTTGAGATGTCAAAATTGGAATCAATGGAAGGAATGTTCCTATTTTTTTTCAAATGTTGTCTCTGGCGGGTTAAGTGGAGGGCCAGTTACCTTGCTGGGTTTTCCCGCCTTATTTTTAACCATGTGAAGAGGAGGGTCCCATAATGTCATACTGGTGGGGCAAACCTAACACAAATCATACGCTTACATTGCAGTGCATTGTTGAGGGAGTGCTACATTGTTGGAGGTACTGTCTTTTGGAGGAGATGGCTGATGTAAAGATCCCTTGGCACTAATTTGAAGAAAGGTATTGTGGTTCTCCCTGATGTCCTCATCAATATTTATCCCACAACCAACATCACTAAAAACAAATTGGCCCAAAGTTTATGATTGGTGTTGGACACATGGCATTCAAAGCTGATCAGACAACAAACAACCCAGTTCCTGGATATGCTTAAAAGACCAGGCTTTGGATCCACGATGCACAAACACTCTCTAAGCGCAGGAAACCACGCAGAGAGCAGCAAAGAGAATCACTGCCGAAGACACACCCCTTTTTACATAGGAACTAGAAGCAGGGGTAGGCCATTTGGCCCTTCGAGACTAGTCCGCCATTCATTTTGATCATGGCTGATAATTGAATTCAATATCCTGACCCCCCTTCCTTCCATATCCCTTGATCCCTTTAGCCTCTAGAGCTACATCTTATCTCTTCTTGAAATCAACAACATTTTGGCCTCAACTACTTCCTGTGGTACTGAACTCCACACATTCACCACCCTCTGGGTGAAGAAATTCCTCTTCATCTCTCTTCTAAACAGTTTACCCCTTATCCTCAAACTATGATCCCTAGTTCTGGACTCTCCCAGCAGTGGAAACATTCTTTCTAAATCTACCCTGTCTAATCCTGTTAGAATTTTATAAGTTTCTATGAGATCCTCTTTCACTCTTCTAAACTCCAGTGAATGTAATCCTAACAGACTCAGTCTCTTCTCATATGACCGACCTGCCATCCCAGGAATCAACAGAGTAAACCTTCGCTGGACTCCCTCTATAGCAAAGATATCCTACTTCAGATAAGGGCACCAAAACTGCACACAATACTCAAGGTGTGACCTCACCAATGCCCTATACAATTACAGTAAAGCATCCCTATTCCTGTACTCAAATCCTCTTGCTATGAAGACCACCATATAAAATGATATGGTGGTCTTCTTTCCAGCCTGCTGTACTTGCATGCTTACTTTCAGCGACTAATGCACAAGGACACCAAGGTCTCACTAAGTATCCACTTCACTCAATTTACACCCATTCAAGTAATAATTTGTCTTCCTATTATTATTCTTACTAAAATGGATAACTTCATATTCATCCACATTATACTGCATCTGCCCTGCAGATGCCCACTCAACCTGTCCAAATCATTCTGAAGGACTTGTGCATCTTCCTCACAGCTCACTCTCCTACCCAACTTTGTATCATCTGCAAATTTGAAGATAATGCATTTAGTTCCCTTTTCCAAATCATTAATATATAATATGAACAGATGGGGACCTAGCACAGATCACTGTAGAACTCCAATAATCACTGATTGCCAATTAGAAAAAGACCCGTTTATGCCAACTCTTTGTTTCCTATCAGTGAACCAACTTTCTATCTATCTCGAGACATTATCTGCAATCCCATGTGCTTTAACTTTACATGGTAGTCTGTTATGTGAGACCTTGTTGAAAGCCTTCTAAAAGATTAAATAAACCACATCCACTGGCTTGCCTCGACCAATACTACTAGTTACATCCTCGAAGAATTCCAGTAGATTCATCAAGCATGATTCCCCTTTGTAAATCCATGCTGACTTTGTCTGATTATAAACGGTTTAGACACAGTCTGAAAGATGTGCTGGTTAGGTGTATTGACCCAAACAGGCACTGGACTGTGGTGACAGGAAGGGGATTTCACAGTAACTTCATTACAGTGTTAATGTAAGCTGTACTTGTGACTAATACATAAACTTTACTTTATATCACTGCTTTCAAAATGCTGAGTTATGAAATCCTTGACAACAGCCTCTAGCAACTTTACCAGTACTGACGTGAGGCTAACTGGTCTATAGTTCCCTGTTTCCTCTCTATCTCCCATCTTGAATAGCAGGCTTACATTAGCTACCCTCCAATCTGTTGGAACCAGTCCAGAGACCAAAGAATTTTGAAAAATAACCAATAGATCTGAGATTTCCAGAGCCACTTCCTTAAGGAGTCTGGGATGAAGATTATCAGGACCTGGAGATTTATCCACCTTCAACCCCATCAATTTCCCCAAAACCATTTCTCTACTAATGCTGATTTCCTTCAGCTCCTCACGAAAACTTGTTCTCTTAAAACTTCTGACATATTATTCATGTATTCCTTTGTGAAGACTGAAACAAAGGATGAATTTAATTCCTCGGCCATTTCTTTATTCCCCATTACGAATTCTCCCGTTTCTGACTGTAAAGGGTCTACATTCACTTTAGTCAATCTTTTTCTCTTTAGATACCAATAGAAGGTTTTACAGTCAGTTTTTATGTTCTCGGCTAGCTTGCTTTCATACTCTATTTTTCCCTTCTTAATCAATCTCTTGGTCCTCCTCTTAATTAATTTTAAACGTTCATAGCGAATGTCAATGAAAGGGTGAGCGGATGAATGAATGAGTGGGTAAGGTGATAAAGTGGGTCAATTGGTGAAGTAATTGGGTGGGGCAGAAGGTGGGTAAGGTGGCAGTTGGATAGGATGGCGGGTGGATAAGGCGGGTGCTGAATGAGTGCATGGGTCAGGGGTCAGTTGAGTTGGGTCAAAAGGTGTTTTCAGGTGGGGACAGAATGACAGTTGGGTGATGGGGCCGGTTAGACTGGGCGTGTTGGGGGGAGAGGCCATTGGGTCATGTTGGGGGGTCAGTTGGTTGGTTCTAATTGAGGGAGTCCGCAGGTCAGGGGAGGTAGTCAGGAGAAGAGGTAGGTTCAAGGTGGGACTTGTGCAGTCAGTGTGAATGAATTGGGTGTGCACTAGAAGAGGTGAAGAGGAGATTCATCAGGATGCTGCCTGGGGTGGGACATTTAAGTTATAAAGAGAGGTTGGTTAAACTTGGGTTGTTTTCTCTGGAACAGAAAAGACTGAGGGGCGACTTGATCGAGGTGTTCAAGATTATGAGGGGCATAGACGGGGCAGATAGGGAGTAGCTGTTCCCCTTAGTTGAAGGGTCAGTTGCGAGGGGACACAAGTTAAAAGTGAGGGGTTGGAGGTTTAGGGGGGATTTGAGGAAAATCCTTTTCACCCAGAGGGTGGTGACAGTCTGGATGTGCTGCCTGGGAGGGTGGTAAAGACGGGATGCCTCACATCCTTTAAAAAGTACCTGGATGAGTACTTGGCACATTCAAAGCTATGGGCCAAGTGCTGGCAAGTGGGATTTGGTGGGCAGGGCAGGGCCATTCATGTGTCGGTGCAAATTCGATGGGCCGAAGGGCCTTTTCTGCAGCACAGTATTTTGTGATTCTGGAGTGAATTGAATATTCAGGACTTAGACTAAGATTTTTCTGATGAGCACTTCCTGGGTAAACATCGAGGTAAGTTCCATGGATAGTCAGAAGCTTTTCTCAGGGTGGAAGAGTCAATTACTCAGCGGCCTAGGTTTAAGATGCGAGGGGCAAGGTTTAAAGGAGATGTACGAGGCAAATTTTTTACACAGAGGGTGGGGGGTGGCTGGAACTTGCTGCCGGGGAGGTAGTGGAAGTCGACATGATAGTGAGTTTTAACGGGTGTCTTAACAAATACATGAATAGGATGGGAATAGAGAGACATCATCCCTGGAAGGGTAGGGGTTCTAGTTGAGTCAGGCAGCGTGGTTGGTGTAGACTTGGAGGACCCAAGGGCCTGTTTCTGCGCTGTAATTTTCTTTGATCTTTGTTCTTCTTTATTGTGTGACTGTCTGAACTCTTCTGAGTTAGAGCTGGACACGTTCTTGGAAGGTTTTTAAATTTATTTATTTGTGGCGTAAGTAGGTTTACATTAACACTGCAATGAAGTTACTTTGAAAATCCCTTATTTGGCACATTTTGGCACCTGATTGGGCATACTGACAGAGGATTTACCACGGTCATTGCTGTTTTCAGACTGTGGGAGGGAACCGGAGCACCCAGAGAAAACCCGTGCAGACACGAGGAGAATGTGCAAACTCTGCACAGACAGTGACCCAAGGCCGGGAATCGAACCCAGGTCTCTGGCGCTGTGAGGCAGCAGTGCTAACCACTGTGCTACCGCTGAAGGTCCCAGGGAGCAGAGGAATTGCTCAGCGAAAGTTCAAAGCTCCCGGGCAATTCTCATGGAGTCAGACTGTTGGGACTTCTGTGGAGGTTCGATGTGCATCTTGGGTCATGTGTCCATTCTCTGACGATCTTGAGCCTCAAAGATCTCAACGTATATCACAGTGCTTTCCGTGGGGGAGGGGGGGCTTGCTGGTTGCAAGATGGCTGCCATGTTTCCTAGGTTACAACAGTGACTTTTGTTGGCCGTAAAGCACTGTGATGGGGTACCCTGAGGTCATGAAAGGTGCTATGTAAATGGAAGACCTTTCTCCTTTCTTTTCACAGTTGGGCACACTGAGGAATTCAAAGAATCTAAGATCGCAATTCACGAGTTTCGACATAACTGATGTGTCTTCGGAGCGTGTGAATGGAACAGGAGCGAGAAAGCAAAGGCCCCAGAACAGAAAGGCATCTGTGGGGGGTGGGGGGGGACGGGAGAAAGAGAAAGTGCAACATTTTCACCATCCTCTGAAGATTTTGAGTGTCAGAAGGTCAAGGTCAGTTCAGCCTGATTTATGCTCTTTTCCCCAAATGCTGTCAAATTGAAGTGCACTTGCTAAAATAATTGATAAAATCGTAAGTTATTTATTTGAGCAGTGCAGATGAATTATTTTCCTCCTGCTCATTTTTGGGCTGTACAGAACTTCAACAAATTGCTTTGTATCACACCAGCTCAGGGGTTGACATGACAAAGCTGTTGGAGCTGAATGACAAATGACCTGTTTGAGTTAAGTCAGTGTAACCAGTGCAAATGGAACTGTATCAAAGCACTTCCCAACTTTTCAACATCCCTCTGGAGAATCCATTCGCAAGAGTTTCAATTTCAGCGACAATCGAGAGAGAGAAAAACATCCCCACACAGAAACTCGCTGCTGGGATAATTTATGCCCAAGTTCATGATGCAATCATCAAAGTTTGCTCTTCAGGATCTTTATCTGGAAGCAGCTCGAGTGAAAGTTACAAGAAAGGGGGCCGTTTGGCCCATCGCGTTCATGCTGGCTCTCCAAGTGAGAAACTCACCCTGGACCTTCCCCTATCTTCTACCTGTAATATTCCTCCTTTTCCAGATAACACTCTAATTCCCTTTTGAACCTGCCCCTGTCACACTCTCAGGCAGTGCATTCCAAACCTTAACCCACTTGCCGTGTAAGAAAGCTTCTCCTCATGTCACTTTTGCTTCTTTTACTAATTAATTCATATCTGTGCCTCATCATTCTCAATCCTTTCACGAGTGGGAACTTCTTCTCGCCATCGATTCTGTCCAGGCCCCTCATGAATATTAAATCTCCTCTCAACCTTCTTTTCTCTGAGGAAAACAATCCTGATCAGAATTCTCTGCCCGTTGAAGTGGTGGAGGCTGCCTCGCTAAATATTTTTAAGACGTGGGTTGATGGGTTTTTGATAAGAGAGGGGATTAAGGGTTATGGGGAGAGGGCGGGAATGTGGAACTGAGCCACGACAGATCAGCCATGATCTTATTGAATGGTGGGGCAGGCTCGAAGGGCTAGATGGCCTACTCCTGCTCCTATTTCTTATGTTCTTATGTTCTCCAATCTACCTCCATAACTCAAATTCCTCAGATGGAATTTTCCCACCCCACCCACCATGGGAATTGTAGCGGGTGGAACATGGTGCTTGCAAAAGTCCGTTGGCCTCGGCCGGAATATTCTGGCTTTGGGGTGAACGCGACCGGAAAATTCCACCCCTCATCTCAGCAACCATTTTGATGAATCTCCCTCATCCCTGGAATGGTTCCTGAATCCGAAACTGGAGAGAGAATTTTCTGAAACATAGCGTCACAGTATTGGAAGGATAAATCAAGGTGGAACATACAAGGTAAATGGTGGGATACTGAAGAGAGCAATAGAACAGAGGGATCTGGGAATACAGATACATAATTCCCTAAAAGTGGCATCACAGGAATATAGGGTCGAAAAGAGTGGTTTTGGTACATTGGCCTTCATAAATCGAAGTATTGAGTACAAGAGTTGGAATGTTATGGTGAGGTTGTATATGACATTGGTGAGGCCAAATTTAGAGTATTGTGTGCAGTTTTGGTCACCTAATTACAGGAAGGATATTAATAAGATTGAAAGAGTGCAGAGAAGGTTTACAAGGATGTTGCTGGGACTTGAGAAACAGAGTTACAGAGAAACGTTAAGTAGTTCGGACTTTATTCCCTGGAGCATAGAAGAATGAGGGGAGATTTGATAGAGGTGTATAAAATTATGATGGGTATAGATAGAATGAATGCAAGCTGGCTTTTTCCACTGAGGCTAGGGGAGAAAAAATCTAGAGGACATGGGTTAAGGGTGAGAGGGGAAATGTTTAAAGGGAATATTAAGGGGAGGCTTCTTCACACAGAGAGTGGTGGAATGAGCTGCCGGATGAAGTGATAAATGTGGGCTCACTTTTAACATTTAAGAAAAACTTGGACAGGTACATGGATGAGAGGGGTGTGGAAGGATATGTTCCAGGTACAGGTCAGTTGGACTGGGCAGAAAAATGGTTCGGCACAGACAAGAAGGGCCAAAAGGTCTGTTTCTGTGCTGTAACGTTCTGTGGTTCTAATCCCTACAATGTGGAAGGAGGCCGTTCGGCCCATCAAGTTTGCACCAACTCTCTGACAGAGCATTTGACCCAGGCACACCCTTCTACCCTATCCCCGTAACCCTGCGCACTTACCATGGCCAATCCACCGAACCTACACATCTTTGGACATTAAGGAGCAACTTAGCACAGCCAATCCACCTAACCTGCACATCTTTGGACTGCGGGAGGAAACTTGGGCACCTGGAGGAAACCCATGCAGACATGAGGACAACATGCAAACTCCACACAGTCACCCAAGTCCGGAAATGAATCTGGGTCTCTGGCGCTGTGAGGCAGCAGTGCTAACCATTGTGTCACCGTGTCATCCTTTTTTTTGATTGTGAGAACTGGGAAAACTTTTGGCCATTTTATTATCCAGTCCTGACCAACATATTTAGAGTAGTAACATGTTTAATCTTCCAGGAGACACCAGTAAAGAAATCGCGTCTGGGCCTGCCATTCTATTGAAGACGATCGGCAGTGTGATGAGGAAGGAAGGTGACTCGCCTCCCCCCCCTTGCCAGAGCAGTTTTCACCTTGTCTGCAGTGGGAGTGTTGTGGAGGGGAATGCAGGAGGAGAAGGGTGGGCATAATGAAGGGTTGATCTGTCTGATGGGAGTGGCTATGCGTCCCTCAGCACGACCGCAAACATCAGTCTCCAGGAACTTGTCACCCAATGGCAAGCCCCTGCCAGCCTTGCCAGCTTTGGCCATGAGACCAGAGTCATAGAAGCAGAAGTAGGCCATTCAGCCCATTGAGTCTGCTTCACCATTCTGTGACTGATCTGATATGATAACTCTCAACTCCACTTTCCCGCTTTACCCCAAGTTCCCTTAACTGATTAAAACTCCGTCTATCGCCAAGTCGGCAAGTCAGCACCCCTGCGGCAATGCTGGGAAAATTGCACTATCGGGGGAAGATTGCAGCGATTTGCCCAATTATTCTCCTCAGTTGGTACTTACCCGCTTGTTGCTGGGTGGGTTGCTAGCAAGCAGACTCAGGAGGCTCGTGGAATAAATGGCCAGAGCCAGGAAGGTGCTGGCGGACTGGTCTCACAAGCCCTTCTCTAACTTCACCCCCCTGTCCACCTGCCTAGCTAAAATTCCACCCCCCCTCTACCCTGTCCCCACCCCCCGCCCCCAGCCCCCCACCTCCTGTCGTCACAAGTGAATAGCATTGATAGCTTTAAGGAGCAGATAGATAAGTACCTGAAGGAGAAAGAAGTGGGGGCTATGCCGATGGGGTTAGCTGAACTAACATGCAGGGAGTGAAAAATGAAGCATAAACCTCTCAGTTGCCGAATGGGCTGTTTCTGTACAGTGAGTACTATGTAATTCTCTGAAAGCATGTTTCTGTAAATCAAGATGTCAGATGCAGGAAGTAGAAGGAAAGGACTGAAATCCTATATTCAAGTTACAGTAATTTATAGAATGGAATAGGAAGTGCCATTAATTTCCTTCAGTAAATCTACTGCAAGTTTTGTGAAACGTGGAAATCAATGGAAACAAGAGTAACTCGAAAAGGAACACCATATTCCAGGTCCCAATATTCAGGGGGAAGCAGGTAAGTGCACACAGTAATGGGGAGATTCTAGTGAGGTTGGTCATGTGGAGATCATGTTGAATTTAACTTTCAGATGCATTGGCTTTAATTTTCCAAAATTCCTTAGATTTTCCATCAAATTGGAAAATAGCAAATGGAGTGCTTTATTCAAGAGAGGAGGCAGACGGAAGATAGGGTGCTCCAAGTCCGATAGTTTAATATCTGTCCTGGGAAGGTGCAAGAATCTATTATGAAAGAGGTTAAAGCAGGGCACTTGGAAAAACTTAACGTAATCAGGCAGAGTCAAAATGGTGTAGAGTGGAGAAGACCAGTGTATCCCTAAAATAAAACATAAAATAATGAGGGGCTAGGTAGTCAATATCTTTTCCCAAAGATAGGGAGGTCTAAAACTAGAGGGCATAGCTTCAAGGTGAAAAGAAGAGATGCAAAAGGTCCAGAGGGGCAAGTTTTTCACACAGAGGGTGGTGAGTGTCTGGAACAAGTTGCCAGAGGTAGTAGTAGAGGTGGGTACAATTTTGTCTTTTAAAAAGCAATTAGATAGTTACATGGATAAGATGGGTATAGAGGAATATGGGCCAAATGCAGGCAATGGGATTAGCTTAGGGGTTTAAAAAAAGGGTGGCACGGACAAGTTGGGCCAAAGGGCTTGTTTCCATATTACAAATCTCTATGACTCTACCAAAGCTCCATAGAGCATGGATAAAGGGAAACATGTAGGAGTGGTGTACTTGGATTTCTAAAAGACAAGTCCCTACATCAAAGGTTACTGCTCAAAATAAGAACTCTTGGTGTAGGGGGTGAAATATTAGCATGGTTAGAGGATTGATTAGCTAACAGGAAGCAGAGAGTTGAGATAAATGGGTCATTTTCAGCTTGGCAAGATGTAAACACTGGAATACCACGGAGATAAGTACTGGGACCGCAAGCATTTATAAATGATATCAGTGCCTAAAAAGAAGGGACCGAATATATAATTGCAAAAGGGCAGCACAGTGGTTAGCACTGTTGCCTCACAGCGCCAGGGACCTGGGTTCAATTCCCAGCTTGGGTGACTGTGTGGAGTTTGTACATTCTCCTTGTGTCTGCCTGGGTTTCATCCGGGTGCCTTCGTTTGCTCCCACAGTCTAAAGATGTGTGGGTAATGTGGATTGGCCATGCCAAATTGCCCCTTAGTGCCAGGGGGACTGGCTAGAGCAAATGCATGGGATTATGGGAGTAATAAGAACATAAGAACATAAGAAATAGGAGCAGGAGTAGGCCATCCGGCCCTTCGAGCCTGCCCCGCCATTCAATAAGATCATGGCTGATCTGTCGCTGCTCAGTTCCACTTTCCCGCCCTCTCCCCATAACCCTTAATCCCCTCTCCTATCAAAAACCCATCAACCCGCGTCTTAAAAATATTTAGCGAGGCAGCCTCCACCACTTCAACGGGCAGAGAATTCCAGAGATTTACCACCCTTTGAGTGAAGAAGTTCCTCCTCAACTCCGTTCTAAACCGCCCCCCTTTTATCTTGAGGCTGTGCCCCCTAGTCCTATTGTCTTTTTTGAGCGGGAAGAGTCTTTCCACCTCTATCCTATCCATCCCATTCATCATCTTATACGTCTCAATGAGATCTCCTCTCATTCTTCTAAACTCTAACGAGTACAAGCCCAGTTTATTCAGCCTCTCCTCATAGCTCAACCCCCTCAACTCCGGTATCAGCCTAGTAAACCTCCTCTGCACTCCCTCCAAGGCCAAAATATCTTTGCGCAGGTGCGGCGCCCAAAACTGCACACAGTACTCCAGTTGCGGCCTCACCAATGCCCTATACAGCTGCAGCAAGGCCTCCCTACTTTTATATTCAATCCCCTTCGCTATGAAGGCCAGCATCCCATTCGCCTTCCTGACCACCTGCTGCACTGCAAGCTGGGTTTTTGTGACTCATACACAAGGACCCCAAGGTCCCTCTGCACCGTCGCCTGCTGCAGTTTTTCGCTCCGTAAGTAATAGTCCTTCCTACCATTCTTCCTACCAAAGTGGACCACCTCACACTTGCCAACATTAAATTCCATTTGCCATTTCCTGGCCCATTCGCCCAGCCTATCTAGATCCTTCTGCAGACTCTCCACACCCTCTGCACAATTTGCCGTTCCCCCAATTTTGGTGTCATCAGCAAATTTCGACACTCTACACTCGGTTCCCTCCTCCAGATCATCTATATAAATGGTAAAAAGCTGAGGCCCCAGCACCGACCCCTGGGGCACTCCACTAGTCACCATCCGCCAATCCGAATAGCACCCATTGACCCCCACTCTCTGCCTCCTATCTGACAACCAATCCTCTATCCACGCTAACACCCTACCCCCAACTCCATGTCCCTCAACCTTCTGCAATAACCTCTTGTGAGGCACTTTGTCAAACGCTTTCTGAAAATCTAGAAAGACCACATCCACCGGCTCTCCTCTATCCACCGCCCTAGAC
Source organism: Carcharhinus amblyrhynchos (assembly GCF_965287045.1). Lineage (NCBI taxonomy): Eukaryota > Metazoa > Chordata > Chondrichthyes > Carcharhiniformes > Carcharhinidae > Carcharhinus > Carcharhinus amblyrhynchos. Next base: position 117,054,384 of record NC_137328.1, on the reverse strand, counting down.
ACATCCTCATAGAACTCCAGTAAATTTGTCAGACACGACTTCCCTTTAATGAAACCGTGCTGCGTCTGCTCTATCAAGCAATTCCCTTCAAGATGCCTCGCATCTTGAGTAGGGCCTGGGTGGGATTGTGGCTGGTGCAGACTCAATGGGCTGAATGGCTCCTTTTGTAGTATAGGGACTTTATGATTCGATGAAATTTGCTGATGACACAAAAATAGGTAGCAATGTTTGGCTACAGTTGCAGAAGGTATTGGTAAGAAGACTTCTAGAGTACTGTTTATAGTTTTGGCCTCCTTATTAAAGGAAGAGTAAGGAAGTCAAGTAATGAAGGTTTACTTAGCTGATTCCTGGAATGAGGAAGGGGATTTATCTTCCCAGGAGTTCAAAATGAATGAGAGGTGATCCTTTTGGAATATGTTAAACCTTGAGGAGACTTGGCAGGGTGGGTGCTGAAAGGATGGTTCATCTTGTGGAAGAGAGTAAAACCTGGATCTCAGTTTGAAAAAAAGGGATCACCCATGTAAAGCAGTGATGAGAAGTTTTTTTTTTGTTGTCAGAAGGTCATTGGTCTGTGGAATTCTGTTCCTCAGAAACTTGACTCACAAAGGTGTCAAAGGGAGCAGAGAGGATAATAGAGGCCACAATGTGATCAGCCACCATCTTATCAAATGGCAGAACAGTCTCGAGAAGCTGTACATGGGCAAATCCTGCTCCACTCTTCCACTTTCTGTCTTGGAGGCTAGTTAGCAATCCATTCTGTCATCAGATGATATGGTGGCAAGGTGGCATAGTGGTTAGCACTGCTGCCTCACAGCGCCAGGGACCTGGGTTTGATTCCCAGCTTGGGCCTTTGTCTGTGTGGTGTTTGCACATTCACCCCATGCCTGCCTGAGTTTCCTCTGGGCGCTTCTGTTTCTTCCCATGTTCCGAAAGACATGCTGGTTAAACGCATTGGCCGTGCTAAATTCTCCCTCAGTGCACCCGAGCAGGTGTCAGAGTGTGGCGACTGGGGGATTTTCACAGTAACTTCATAGCAGTGTTAATGTCAGCCTACTTGTGACACTAATAAAAGAAACTCCATATTCTCTGATTTCATTCATTAGTTTACTGTAGTTCGCCCACCTTCAGGAATCAGCAGCTCTTACTCTCTTTGTGTTGCTAGGCTTCTCGATCTTTGGCAAACGCAGCCAGCAGCTGTTAAATTAAATGAAACTTCTCAATTACTCTGTGCTTTGAACTGACTTAGTTTGATTTAAAAAAAAATATATCCTGGGCTTCTCTTGGTAAAGGAAATGGGAATTTCTAATCTTCCTGACAATTCCTTTCATTATTTTCACTGTCTCATTTTAATCATTCCTTAATCTCTCCATCAATAGGCAATATTATCTGAATTTTCCAGTCTCCTCCAAGTGAAATTCCTCTCTCCTAGGGAGAGTTAATAAGCACAGATTTGCTCAACCCGACCAAACTCTGCTATTCTGATGGGAACTTTTCAGCTTGGATTTCTTTTTTCTTATTAAAACCAATCTTTTGGTTCTGCATTTATGAACTTTGTCTCAATAAGTAGCTCTCTCACATCTATGCCAAGAAGATTATGGGTTTGAGTTTGACTACAGAGACTTAAGAGCACAACCTATGCTGTCTGACGTAGACCATTACTGTATTGACGGAAGTGCCAACATTCTGAAGAGATGTTAAACTGAGGCCCATCTGCCCTCTTATGCAGGTCTGTCTCACCCATCCGGAGGTACTGTCTCACCGTGCCTGAGACTAAATCCCACAAATTGCGGTGATGGTAAGTACCAAGAGTCCTGGGAGGGGAGGGTAAGGGATCGCTTGCGGGGGATGCGGGGGTGTTCATAAAGTGGAGGGGTGGGGAGGCGGTGGTGGCCTTATTGCTGAGATGTGGGTCCAGGGGTTGATGGTGGGGAGGGGAAGGCTGGTGTTCTCTGGACCCTGAAGGGGCACCTCTAGTCTGAATGGGCCTGCCAATGGAGGTGGCATCCCTTTTCCCACCTAAGATCAACAGTGAAAAGTTTTTCCATTTTTTGCCCTTAGTTATAGGACACCCATCAGTCTAGTCATTGGGGCCGGACAGGGAAAGGCCCTGGGGTGGCTATTAAATGGCCACTTCAGGGCACTAACTGTGGTATGGGCAGGCTTCCCATTCAAGGCGTGTCCGCCCCAAATTGGGTCTGGGTTAGGGTGCTATTTTATGCTTCCCCGTGCCTCAGAATCTTCCAGGTTGGGGGAGCCTAAAATTCTCGCCCCTTTCTCCCTTCCTGTCTGCCAAATATACATGAAACTACCCAAGGCTGGAAGTTAGCCTAATTGTCTGGTCAGGACAATAAAACGTAAATGACCTTCTAGAACATTCCATTAAGAAAGCATTAACATTTAGATTTAATGTCTGCTGTTATCCAGATGCCTGAACTTGCAACATCTCACTTACTATCCTGTCTGGAGACCATACACATCTCTTTAACCTATGCTAAATGCTGTCTCCACTCACATTGTCTGCACCTTTAAGACTTGAATAGCAGATTAGCTGTAAAGACTTGCATTCTAATCAGTATTCTGTAAACTGTGTGTGCCTTTATATGCCCTGTTTGTGATCAGAACTCTCCACTCACCTGACGAAGGAACAGCGCTCCGAAAGCTAGTGGCGTTTACTACTGAAATACACCTGTTGGACTTTAACCTGGTGTTGTGAGACTTCTTACTGTGTGTATCCAGATGCTGACAGAAACTAATGCACAATAGCCTGCAGTGGCTTCACAATGAAACTCCACAGAGTGGCTATGAGGGCCATTCATTCCACCACAAGGAGATGCAGAAGGCTGAGAGTCAAAGCCCATAGTGTGTCAATGCTTAGGTACCATTTGTACAGCCAATGGGACAATTGATACTATGGTTATCTGACAGAAACCAGCTTGTGAGAAGAAACATTTGTTATATCTTTTGAGAGGAGACTCAGTTGTCAGTCAGTCTGGGAGACAAGAAGTCCATAGAGGCAAGAAATACCAGCAGAGCAAGTCCCCTGTCGAGAATGCACTGACAAGCAGTGTAATTGGGCTAACTATTTACCTATCAGTTTGAACAGCCAAGACAGGACTTCACTACAGGGGCTTAACTGCACTTCAAAAACAGGGACCTGCATGTGTATGGAGTTAAGCCACTACTAATTAATCACCAGAAACTTCAAATCTCCATTCCACCATTGAATCAAAAGAGAATCATAAGAATCACGTTGAAAAACTAAAGAGTAAGAATGACTTTTTGGACTTCTAAAACATAAGTACATGCTGCCTCTGTTGTCATCATCTTTTTCTCTGTGTTTGTGTCTTGTGTGTATGTGTGAGTGGCTACTGTTGTGAATACATTTGGGTATTAAGAAATAAACATTACTCTTTACTAAGTTAGAGGCTATCTACCTTGGGTCCATTCTTGAGAGCCACCGCACTCAACAGACCTTTAAAACACATCTTGTTGCAGTCAGCTGGAAGATGGAAAGAAGGGGGGATCATCCAACTGTCTCTCCCCTGTCAGTAATAGATGCCAGGGCATGAGCAGGGGAATTGTTTTGGGTCCTAGCCAATATTTATCTCTCAGTCTTCAACATGAAAGAAACAGCTTTAACTGGTCATTATCTCATTGCTGCTAGTGAAACATTGCTGTATGCAACTCAACTGTTATCTTTCCTACACTGGAACATTGACTACCCCTTAAAAGGAATCATTGATTGTGAAGCACTTTGGAACACCTTGAGGTTGAGCAAAATGCTACACAAATGCAGGCTGCCCTCTCTTTGATCATCTGACCTTATCGAGGTGCAATTGTTTCTCTTCTTATCTCATCACTCTGCCTTACCTGTAATAACCAGACTTAGTAAAGGCCCAGGTTCAATTCTAGCCTTGGGCCACTGTCTGTGCGGAGTCTGCACATTCTCCCCTTGTCTGCGTGGGTTTCCTCTGGGTGCTCTGGTTTGCTCCCACACTCCAAAGACAGGCTTTGGCCATGCTAAATTTACCCTCAGCGCACCCCGACAGGCATCAGAGTGTGGTGACTAGGGGATTTTCACGGTAACTTCATTGTAGTGTTAATGTAAGCCGACTTGTGACAAATAAATAAATAAACATTATATCTGCTTCAATGCTGGGCAGTGATCCTATCTTCATGTTGGTGAATATTTCCAGTTATCAAGAACATACACACATTTTCAGCTACACTTAACTGCACTGAAAAAAATCATCCCTCCCATACTTCCACAACTGATAACCAATTTCTTGTGGCTCTGTTTGAGGGTTTAAATAATGAAGCCATTTAATCTCAACACTAGACAGTTCCATATCACTGGACAGTTCCATATCACTGGACAATTCCATATCACTGGACAATTCCATATCTCGGAGCATTTCCATTTCAGTTCCTCTGACATGCAATTGCTTTCTTAAGCTTGAAGTTGCCTTCTCTCACTTTCTCTCCCTTAGCTTCACCGTCTCATATATAATTCTTTCTGCCTCAAAACACATTCCTAACATGTGTTATTGGCATCTTTAGTTCACCAGAGTGACAGGTTTCTGTAATGTTCTTCACCTATCTGTTCCCTCCCTATCCACGTTCTCATCCAGATGCCGCTTAATTCTTGCTAATGTGCCTGCTTCCACTATCTCCTCTGGCAATGAGTTCCAGGCACCCACCACTCTTTGCATGAAAAACTCCTCCTGCACACCTCCATTAAACTTTCCCCCTCTCACCTTGAACCTGTGCGCCCTTGTCATTGGTACTTTCACCCTGGGAAAAAGTCTTTGACTCTCCACCCTGTCTACACCTTTCATAATTTTGTGGACCTCTACCAAACCAAAAAATTCAAGAAGGTTCTTCTGTAACCCCAACAGGTGAGTGACAGAATCGGCAGGAAAACAGCATAAATAACTTAGAACTAGGGGGCATTGCCTCAAAATAAGGGGGAACAGAGTTGAGGAGGAATTTCTTCACATAAAGGGTTGTGAATCTGTGGAATTCCCTGCCCAATGAAAGAGTTGAGGCTATCTCATTGAATGTTTTTAAGGCAAAGATAGATAGATTTTTGAACAGTAAAGGAATTAATGGTGAACAGTCGGGTAAGTGGAGCTGAGTCCATAAAAAGATCAGCCATGATCTTATTGAATGGCGGAGGAGGCTCGAGGAGCCAGATGGCCTACTCCTGCTCCTAGTTCTTACATTTTCATGTTCTAACTGTTTGGACGTGGAAGGAGCCTCCAGTTTCTGTCTGAGCTGCCAGAAGAATAGTTAGCCACTTCTTTTTTACTTGACGGAGTCACGAAGTGCCAAAATAACTGTTTTCAGATGAAGTGCTGGATGGAGGGCTGTGACAAGTGGCGTTCCTCGGGGATCAGTGCTAGGACTTTTGCTGAACGCAATATATATAAATGATTTGGAGCAAAATGTAACTGGTTTGATTAGTAAGTTTGCGGACAACACAAAGGTTGATGGATTTGCGGATATCAATGTGGACCATCAGAGGATATAGCAACATATAGATCGGTTGGAGACTTGGGCGGAGAGATGGCAGATGGAGTTTAATCCAGACAAATATGAAGTAATGCATTTTGGAAGGTCTAATACAGATGGGAAATATAAAGTTGAAATAAAGGCAGAACCTTTAGGAATATTGATAAGCAAAGGGATCTGGGTGTACAGATACACACAGGTCACTAAAAATGGCAATGCAGGTGGAGAAGGTAGTCAAGAAGACATACGGCGTGCTTGCCTTCATTGGTCAGGGCATTGAGTTTGAAAATTGGCAAGTCATGTTGCAGCTTTATAGAAGCTTAGTTAGGCCGCACTTGGAATATAGTGTTCAATTCTGGTCGTCACACTATCAGAAGTACAGGGAGGCTTTGGAAATGGTACAGAAAAGATTTATCTTCATGCTGCCTGATGCGGAAGGCATTAGCTATGAGGAGAGGTTGGAGAAACTTGGTTTGTTCTCACTGGAATGATGGAGGTTGAGGGGCGACCTGATAGAATCCTAGAAGATTATGAGGGACATGTTCAGAGTGGACAGTCAGAAGCTTTTTCCCAGGGTGGAAGGGTCAATTCTATCTAATGCCTTATTTCCCCTTACTGTCGCAGATATGAAAGATCCCACACCACTCTTTGCAGGAGACCAGTCAAGTTGTCCCAGGGGTCATGGCCAATATTAATTTTCAAACGATTGAAATAGATCGGTTGCTCATCTATCATGGTTACACAGTGGTTAGCACTGCTGTTTTACAGTGCCAGGGACCAGGATTTGATTCCGGGCTCAGGTCACTGTCTCTGTGGAATCTGTACCTTCTCCCCGTGTATGCATGGGTTTCCTCCAGATGTACCAGTTTCCTCCCACAGTCCAAAAGATGCACTGATTAGGCGCATTGCCCATGCTAAATTCTCCCTCAGTATGTACCCGAACAGGTCAAGATGTAGAGATGCCGGCACTGGACTGGGGTAAACACAGTAAGAAGTCTGACAACACCAAGTTTAAGTCCAACCAATTTACTATCAAATAACCAGTTTGAAATAAACTGGTGCCAGAGTGTGCCAGAGTAGGAGTATTAATAAGTAAAGGGATCTGGGTGTACAGATACACTCTGGCAGATGTAGTGCCAGAGTGTGACAGCGAGGGGATTTTCACAGTGAGTTTGTTGCAGTTTGACATTAATAAATAAACTTAAACTTAATCTCATGGCTGTTTGTGGGAGCTTGCTGCGTTCAAATTGGTTGTTGTGTACCTTACACTTCAAAAAGCACTTCATCGCTGGTGAGGCTCTCTGGGTTGCCCTGAGGTTGTGAAAGGTGCTATATAAATGCAAGTCTTTCTAATGTTCTTCCTTCAATCAACTTTTGTAGAAAGGAAAGAGTTTATATTCAGAAAGCAGCATGCACGACCTCAGGATTTTCCAAAGCCAATATCTGTTGTAATATAGAGAACGCAATAATCATTTCAATTAGGTTGACTGGTGCTTGTGGGGTCGTGTATATATTTACTGCAGAACAAGTGTGACTGGAAACTAATTTGTTTAGTGTAGTTTGGCTTAATGTGTTACTAAGATGTGACACGATATGGCATATGAATGCAAGACCTTTCTTCAATCCAATGTTGTGCTTAATTAATAAATGCTGTGACCTTGTGAACCCTGACAGCTGCACGGAGGTTAATAACCCCAGGTGTTTCTCTCCGCGTCGGTATTAGCTGTACAGAATGGCCTTGGAGCTGGCAAGCAGCAACTGGTAGATTCAGCAACGAGTTCGAAGAGCTCCTGTGCTTTTCTCAAAAACTACATGTGCCGAGTTGGTTTGGCTCTCGTGCTGGCCTGTGTAACACAATGACCGGTTCTCTGCCACCAGATGTAGGACAGAGGCAAAAATAGGACATCAAACCACATAGCAAAAGAAGAAAGCGAGATCTTCCTGGGTGTAGAACATTGGATTACCTGAGCATGACGGGTATTGGAAAATGCAATGAGTTGGAGTGAATTTCTGTAGAAGAAGTCACACAATTTTCCTCTGTTCATTCAAATGAGTGAAAGTCAACCAAGTCCTTGCAATCTGACCTCCTTGGATGTACAGTCAATAAAGTTTAAAGTTTATTTTTTATTAACACAAGTAAGGCTTACATTAATACTGCAATGAAGTTACTGTGAAATTCCCCTAGTTGCCACATTCCGGCACCTGTTCGGGTCAATGCAACTAACCAGCACGTCTTTCAGAATGTGGGAGGAAACGCGGAGCAGCCAGAGCAAACCCACGCAGACATGGGGAGAATGTGCAGACTCCATACAGACAGTGACCCAAGCCAGGAATTGAATCCAGGTCCCTGGTGCTGTGCAGCAGCAGTGCGAACCACTGTGCTACATTCACATAGACAAGGTTAAAGATCAACCTTACCTGGCACTGAAAGCAGTCCAGAGAAGGTTTACTCGGTTGATCCCTGCCACAAGAGATTTTCTTATGAGAAAAAGTTGAGTAGGTTGGGTCTTATTGGAGTTTAAAAGAATGAGAGGTGACCTTATTGAGGTATATATGAGTCTCAGGGGGATTGACAGGGTAGATGCTGAAAGGTTGCTTTCCCCTGTGGGAGAGTTTAGGACCAGAGGACATAGAACACAGAACATTACAGCGCAGTACAGGCCCTTCGGCCGTCGATGTTGCGCTGACCAGTGGAACCAATCTAATGACCCTCTAACCTAAACTATTCCAATATTATCCATATGCCTATCCACTGACCATTTAAACGCCCTCTGGTTTAAACATAATCTCAGGATAAGGGGTCACTCAATTAATACAGAGATGAGGAAGAATTTCTTCTCTCTGAGGGTAGTGAGCCAGTTGAATTCTTTACTGTAGAGAGCTGTGGAGGTTGCATCCTAAGGTACGTTTTAGGCTAAGGCAAAAAGAGGACATCAGACCATATGGCAAAAAAAGAAAGTGAGATCTTCCTGGGTGTAGAACATTGGATTACCTGAGCATGATGAATATTGCGATATTTAATCAGAGAGGGAATCGAGGGCTATGGAGATAAGTTGCTTGAGGATTTTCACATCAAATCAGCCATGATTGCATTGAATGATGGAGCAGACTCGATGGGCTCAATGGCCTATTTCTGCTCCTATGTGTTATGGTCTATATCTAACGCTGAGGAAAATCAAATGCATTTTTGGGAAATGTTCATTTCTCCGACTCCCATCCAAACATTTACTGTACTTTATGAAAACAATGTTTCCTGAATTTGATCCTGAAAAGCTGGGCTCTAAGTTTAGGATTCTGGTTTCATGTTGTTGATTCCCCTGTCAGAGGAAATAGATTTTTCAATGGTATCAAATGATTTTAACATTTTGGACACCACATTCAGATCACCCCTCAATCTCAAATGGTCTCAGTAATAAAAACCATGTTTACTTTCATAATTGAACCTTTTATCTCCTGCTACATTCTGGTGGATCGGTGCCCTGCCCCTTCCAAGGCCATTCTGCCCTCTCTAAGATGCATGTGCCCAAATGAAGGAGGATCCCTCCATTCCAGGGGGTGGCACAGTGGTTAGCACTGCTGCCTCACAGTGCCAGGGACCCGGGTTTGATTCCCAGCTTGGGTCACTGTCTGTATGGAATCTGCATATTCTTCCTGTGTCTGTGTAGGTTTCCTCCGGGTGCTCTGGTTTCAAAGATGTGCTGGTTAGATGGATTGGCTGTGCTAAATTGCCCCTTAGTGTCAGAGAGACTAGCTAGAATAAATGCATGACGTTACGGGGGTAGGGACTGAGTGGGATTGTGGTTGGTGCAGACTTGATGGACCTAATAGCATCCTTCTGCACTGTAGCATTCTATGATTCTATCATCTCAAAGAAACCTATCAGATTCGAACAGGGTTAGACGGAATAGATGCAGTAACAATATTTCTGATGACGTGGGTCATAGTCTGAGGATACAGGGTAGACTGTTTAGGGTAGAGATGAGGAGAAATTTCTTCACCCAGAGAATGATTAATCTGCAGAAAGTAGTTTAAGGTCAAAACATTGAATATTTTCAAGAGGCAGCTGGATATAACATTTGAGGCAAAGGGAATTAAAGGATGTGGAGGGAATTCGGGATCAGGCTATTGAGTTGAATCATAATGATCATAATGATGTGGAAATGTCAGCACTGGATTGGGGTGGGCACAATAAGAAGTCTCACAACATCAGGTTAAAATCCAGCAGCTTTATATGGAATCACGTTTCCGAGGGTAGCTCACTCACATGATGAAGGAACAGCGCTCTGAAAGCTCATAATTCCAAATAAGCCCATTGGATTTTAACCTGCTGTTGTGAGACTTTTTAGTAATGAATGGTGGAGCAGGCTCGAAGGGCCGAATGGCCTCCTCCTGCTCCTATTTTCTATGTGTCAACATTTCGAAACTGAATGCAGTACTCCGGTCAAGGTCGGACTGAGACTCAATACAACCTCTGCCCTTTGTATCCCGGAGACTCGATACAACTGATGCATCACCTCTGCCCTTTGTATCCCAACCCTCTTCATATCGAGGTCAGCAGTCCGTAGGACTTTGTTGTTGCTTCTTAGCAGATCTGGTTGTGAGCCCAGACCCACAGTACACAACAGACTCTGAATGTCTTATGACCTTGAAATAAATTTGCCAGGCCAACACTTCCACACTGCAGCTCAAAATAGAAGCTCATTGAATGCTCACGTACAAATACATGACTTAGTATTTCCACGGCTATGATTCAATTCACAAAATGGGGGCACACTGCAGCTTAGAGCGCTATAAAAGTGAAGCCAGGCTGACGGATACTGTGCCCACCTGGAGGGAGCTGAGCAGACGCATAACTCTGAGAATGCAGTTGCCTTCCACAACCCAAGGAATCAGAAGAAGGGAAGGGATTTTCAAATATTAATATTGGTGCATTAAAGATGGGGAAGAACTCTCTCTGGTCAAAGGAGTATTAAACATAAACTATGCCTTTGATATTTTTTTTCCCTAAAAGAAACAAAACTTCAACTTAATCAAGTGTGATATTGAAGTTCAAAGAAAGATGGTTCAGATACTCCCTAGGGCCCAGACTCTGCCTCGGCAGGGAGTTAAAACGATATCAATAAGATGCTGACTATTACAGAATCAATCATGCTCATTCGTACTGATGTCAGGCTGTGACTGGAGCGCTCCTCTGCCAGATTGGCTAATTTAATAAGCCACACGTCATCAGATGAAAGAAGATGTCGTCAGGTGTTTGTCTGTTCGAGGAGCCTCGAATGGAAAGTCTGTAGGATTGCTCAACACCGAGGGGGGAGGACTGGGACCATTCAACACCGAGAAAGGTGAGGGAGAATGGTCAACACAGAGGAGTCGGGGTGGGGGGGGGGGGTTACATGGATTGATCTACACCGAGAAAGGGGGTGATTGTCTACTTGCGTGGTCTTCCCGTACAAAAATAGCTCCTTCAATTTGTTCTTGCCTATTTATTACTCCGAATTAATACAAACCATGTGATGAGGCCACATCTGTGAGTGACAGGCAGTCCTTCCAGGTTTAAAGAACTGTTAATGGTGGTTCACGCTGCCGGTTGAGATGCTGCAAAATATTTGTTTTGCTGTAAAGAAAGGCTGCGCTGATCCTTGCGGTTGTTTCAGCTTGGCACCGATAGACCGCACCCCTGCCCCCCAAAAAAAGGGTTGAGAATAAAATAAACCTAAGGGGGTGATTGTGGGGTGGCACAGTGGTTAGCACTGCTGTCTCACGGTGGCAGGGATCCAGGTTCGATTTCCGGCTTGGGTCACTGTCTGTGCAGGGTCTGCACATTCTCCCCATGTCTGCATGGGTTTCCTCTGGGTGCTCCAGTTTCCTCCCACAGTCCGAGAGACATCCTGATTAAGTGCATTGGCCATGCTAAATTCTCCCTCAGTGTACCCGAACGGGCACCGGAGTGTGGCGACTCGGGGATTTTCACAGTAACTTCAATGCAATGTTACTGTAAGCTTACTTGTATTACTAATAAGTAAACTTTAACACAATACAGTTGGCGTCAGGCAATGTCCCAAAATATGGAGACAGGGTCACTACTACAGATGGAGGAGACTGCTGACACTTGCAAGGGTAACTCAGCAGTGCCCAATCCCCAGTCAGTCCTTGTAAGAGATTGAACGCATGGTAACTCCACTTCTGGTGCCTATTGTAGGGTGTTGGCTACAACTTGATCAGTCTGAAGAAGTTCTTGTCATCATATGGAGATTGGTTACAGTCTTTATTGACTATTCACAAATATATAGTGAAGGGCATAAGTTCGGAGTTGTCGCCACGATTGCTGGTAACACAAAGCTGTGTCCAACACCTGGCTGACCCAGGGTGTAGGTCATGTGCTCTCTCACATCACTGCGTGGGCGGCACTGTATTCTGTCCCACAACAACCCTATCTGTGCTTGACCCTTATACTACAGTGCACAAGGCCCTTCACAGGCAGAAATCAAAAGTGGAGCAGCTCTTGACTTGGGGATGGTGGGAGGGCTGGGGGAGAGGGGTGGCATGGGAATAGTCAATCTGTGTCCAGATGTAAGATCTTTGACCCCCTTCCAGAATCAATGACCTTAATCCGGGTAAGACCTGAGGCATTTTGACAGGCCTCACAGGGGGAGGCATGGTGGCACAATGGTTAGCACTGCCACTTCACAGTGCCAGGAACCTGGCTTCAATTCCAGCCTCGGGTCACTGTCTGTGTGGAGTTTGCACTTTCTCCCTGTGTCTGTGTGGGTTTCCTTCAGGTGCTCCAGTTTCCTCCCACAGTCCAAAGATGTGCGGGTTAGGTTGACTGGCCATGCTAAATTGGCCCTAGTGTCAGGGGGATTAGCAAGGTAAATATGTGGTGTTACAAGAATAGGGCCTGGAAGGGATTGTGGTCAGTTCAGACTTGATGGGCCAAATGGCCTCCTTTGCACTGTAGGATTCTATGATTCTATGACCCTCAATAGAGGTAATAGTTTAGAACCTCAGTTTGGAACAGAGTTGAGGAGGAACTTCTTCTCTCAGAGGGTGGTGAATCTTTGGAATTCTCTGCCCATTGAAGTGGTGGGGGCTACCTCGCTGATTATGTTTAAGTCACGGGTAGATAGATTTCTGATCAATAAGGGAATTAAGGGTTATGGGGAGCAGGCGGGTAAGTGGAACTGGTCCACTTCAGATCAGCCATGATCTTATTGAATAGCGGGGCAGGCTCGAAGGGCTAGATGGCCTAGTCCTGCTCCTATTTATTACGTTCTTATGTAATAATTCCAGGCGGAATTCCATGACAACCCTGAAAATCCTTAGACCTTGAAGCCTGGTATCAGAAACAGCTACAAGCTCTGAACACTTCCCTTGAGACTGGCCTTTGGAAGGGCCTGCATTTATATAGCGCCCTCCACAACCCCAGGGTGTTCCAAAGCGATTCACTGACATTCTTGTAGTCACTGTTGTTGTGTAGGAAAAGCAGCAGCCTGTTTGCACACAGTAACCTCTCGCAACCAGAAATGGCCAGATAATGGGATTTGGATGTTGTTAGAGGAGTGAGGCTTGAATCCTGATTCTCAAATCCTCACACCCGCAGTGTGATCTCTACAGTCTTGTTGATCGTCTGGGCCAGAATACTGTCCCAGCGCAGAGCACAAAGCTTTCGGACTCAGCAAGCTGAACCTCTCAATCATTCAAGGACACAAGTATGGAGTCCAATTGTTGAGAAATTGTCCGGGAATGGGTAATACACAAGCTGGGAGGAAAGGAATGTTGTCTACTTCGGCATACAGTAGCTATCAGCACATTCCTATCCTGAAATGTGTTTCAGCAGGTGGGCCTGTAGCATGGGAGATGTGTCATGCATTATCTCCACAATATCAACGTGGCTAACTATGCATGCGCTGATTTAACACATTGCTGTTCCTAGTGTGATTGATCAGAATACAGATAGTCCACAACCCCCAGAGCAGAAAGGTGAGGCCCTCTCGCTGACAAGCCTCATCATGATTTGGAGTAGGCAATGGCAGGTACCTTGCCTGATTTTGCAGCTGTAAGGGGGGGATTTAACAGGACAATGGCACACTGGGTTAGCACTGCTGCTTCACAGCTCCAGAGACCTGGGTTCGATTCCTGGCTTGGGTCACTATCTGTGTGGAGTTTGGATGTTCTCCCTGTGCCTGTGTGGGTTTTCTCCGGGTGTTCCGGTTTCCTGCCATAGTCCAAAGATGTACGGGTTAGGTTGTTTGGCCATGCTAAATAGCCCCTTAGTGTCCTGGGATGCATAGGTTAGAGGGATTGGCGGGGCAAATATGTGGGGTTACGGGGATAAGGCCTAGGTGAGATTGTTGTTGGTGTAGACTCAATGGGCTAAATGACCTCCTTCTGTACTGTAGGGATTCTATAATTCCATGATTATAGTTCAAATATTGGGCAGATGAACAAATGACACTAATGGAAGCTAAAGACAGCCTTGTTCAGAGTTAAGAAGGGCTAAAAGAGGACATGAGAAGACTTTGGCTGATAGGATTAAGGAGAATCCTAAGGCGTTCTATAGATATGTTAAGAACAAAAGGTTGGTTAGGGCAAGATTAGGGCCATTTAGAGACAGCAGTGGGAATTTATGTGTGGAACCGGAAGAGATTGGAGAGGCATTGAACCAATATTTCTCTTCGGTGTTCACGCAGGGGGACATAAATGTAGCTGTGGAGAACACTGGGTTACAGGGTTGTAAACTGGACAGTATTGCAGTTGATAAGGAGGATGTGCTAGTTATTCTTCAGGGTTTGAAAATAGATAAGTCCCCTGGGCCGGACGGGATTTACCCTAGGATTCTCTGGGAGGCAAGGGAGGAGATTGCAGAGCCTCTGGCTCTGATCTTCAGGTCGTCGTTGGTCACCGGTATAGTGCCAGAAGATTGGAGGTTAGCGAATGTTGTCCCATTGTTTAAGAAGGGGAACAGAGACTTCCCCGGGAATTGTAGACCGGTGAGTCTTACTTCTGTTGTGAGCAAGGTTTTAGAAAAAATTATTAGGGGTAGGATTTATAGTTATTTGGAGAGTAATGAAATGATTAGAGATAGTCAGCATGGTTTTGTGGAGGGTAGGTCGTGCCTTACTAACCTTATTGAGTTTTTTGAGGAAGTGACCAAAGAGATGGATGGGGGTAAGGCAGTTGACGTGGTATATATGGACTTTAGTAAGGCGTTTGATAAGGTTCACCATGGAAGCCTTCTGCAGAAATTGCAGATGTATGGGATTGAGGGTGATTTAGGAAATTGGATCAGGAATTGGCTGGCGGATAGGAGACAGAGGGTGGTGGTTGATGGTAAGTATTCGACATGGAGTTCAGTTACGAGTGGTGTGCCTCAAGGATCTGTTTTGGGGCCACTGCTGTTTGTAATTTTTATAAATGATCTGGATGAGGGTATAGCTGGATGGATTAGTAAATTTGCTGATGACACCAAAGTCGGAGGTGTGGTTGATAGTGAGGAAGGGTGTCTTAGTCTACAGGGAGACTTGGACAAGTTGCAGAGCTGGGCCGAGAGGTGGAGGATGGAGTTTAATGTGGAGAAGTGTGAGGTAATTCACTTTGGCAGGAATAACGGATGTGTTGAGTATAGGGCTAACGGGAGGACTCTGAATAGTGTGGATGAACAGAGGGATCTAGGTGTATGTGTACATAGATCCCTGAAAGTTGGGAATCAAGTAGATAGGGTTGTTAGGAAGGCATACGGTGTCTTGGTGTTTATTGGTAGGGGGATTGAATTTAGGAGCCGCAGCGTCATGATGCAACTGTACAAAACTCTGGTGCGTCTGCACTTGGAGTATTGTGTGCAGTTCTGGTCCCCACATTATAGGAAAGATGTGGAGGCTTTGGAGAGGGTGCAGAGGAGGTTTACCAGGATGTTGCCTGGTATGATGGGGAGGTCCTATGAGGAGAGACTGAGGGATTTGAGGTTGTTTTCGTTAGAAAGAAGGCGGCTAAGAGGGGACCTTATTGAAACATATAAGATGATTAGAGGTTTGGATAGGGTGGACAGTGATAGCCTTTTTCCTCGGATGGAGAAAGCTAGCACGAGGGGGCATAGCTTTAAATTAAGGGGTGGTAGTTATAGGACAGATGTCAGGGGTAGGTTCTTTACCCAGAGGGTGGTGAGGGATTGGAATGCCCTGCCTGCTGCAGTTGTAAATGCGCCTAGTTTGGGGGCGTTTAAGAGATCCATGGATAGGTTTATGGATGGAAAGGGATTGGTTTAGGTTAGAGGGTCATTTTTTTTTAACTGGTCGGCGCAACATCGTGGGCCGAAGGGCCTGTTCTGCGCTGTAATGTTCTATGTTCTCTGTTCTTGTTCCGGGAAACTTGGCAGTGCCGCACCCTTAGTTCACGTACTTTGTGATCTCAGTCGCAGGAGACTGGATATGAAGCCTGTCTACCTTCAAACACAGACTGGAAACTGGGTTTGCTCGAGCATTAGAATCAACCAATCAGTGAGAACTGTCTTGAAGCTATGGCGACGAAGCTCTGATGAAGGACCAACTAGACTCGGAACGTTGGCTCCACTCTCTCTCCACAGATGCTGTCAGACCTGCTGAGAGTTTCCAGCATTTATCTGTTTTTGTTTCAGATTCCGGCATCCGCAATATTTTGTGTTTATATTAGAGCTTCTCTGCTCAGCAAAGAATTCCATTGAACAGTTTGTAGCATCAACAACCCCAGTGAGGGACAAACCCCCAATTTAGGAAGAGGAAGAGGTCACTTGTACTACCCCTCTCTTCCAAAAGATCAAGGAACAAAGAAAAGTACAGTGCAGGAACAGGTCCTTCGGCCCTCCAAACCTGCGTCGACAATGATGCCTGCCTAAACTAAAACCATATGCACTTACAGAGTCCGTATCCTTCCATTCCCGTCCTACTCATGTATTCGTCTAGATACCCGTTAAATGCCGCTATCATACCTGCTCCCACTACCTCCCCAACGCGTTCCAGACATTCACCACGCTCTTGTAAGAAATTTGCCTCACACATCTCCTCTAAACTTTTCCCCAGGCACCTTAAACCTTTGTCCCCTAGTACTTGACTTTTCTACCTCAGGAAAGAGCATCTGACTCTCCAAGGATAGATCAAGGCTGATCTATAACTTAAGCCCCTCGACCCAAACTGTTTCCTTTTTATGCTTAGCTAACAAAAAACGTTCTCAGCTTTAGATTTTCACAGTTGACCACCTCCCCCTCTCCCTGTGGGGTAACAAACTGAAGTGTAGCCTCAGGACTGACACCAGGGAGGGATTTGTAAACCTATGCACCAATGAGTGCGCTACCATTCTGCTCAGAGAATATGCTAAATTAAATCAACATTGCGTGCACCCATGAGTTTCCTATCTGGCACCAATCCCCCTGTTATAGAATCATAGAATGATACACAGAATGCCTACAGTGCAGAAGGAGGCCATTTGGCCCCTTGACAAGGTACCTCACAAGAGGTTATTGCAGAAGGTCAGGGGACATGGAGTTGGGGGTAGGGTGTTAGCGTGGATAGAGGATTGGTTGTCAAATAGGAGGCAGAGAGTGGGGGTCAATGGGTGCTATTCGGATTGGTGGTTGGTGACTAGTGGAGTGCCCCAGGGGCCGGTGCTGGGGCCTCAGCTATTTACCATTTATATAGATGATCTGGAGGAGGGAACCGAGTGTATGGTGTCGAAATTTGCTGATGACACCAAGATTGGTGGAACGGCAAATTGCGCGGAGGGTGTGGAGAGTCTGCAGAAGGATCTAGATAGACTGGGCGAATGGGCCAGGAATTGGCAAATGGAGTTTAATGTTGGCAAATGCGAGGTGGTCCACTTTGGTAGGAATAATGGTAGGAAGGATTATTACTTACGTGGAGAAAAACTGCAGCAGGCGACGGTGCACAGGGACCTCGGGGTCCTTGTGCATGAGTCGCAAAAACCCAGCTTGCAGGTACAGCAGGTGGTCAGGAAGGCAAATGGGATGCTGGCCTTCATAGCGAGGGGGATTGAATATAAAAGTAGGGAGGTCTTGCTGCGGCTGTATAGGGCATTGGTGAGACCGCAGCTGGAGTACTGTGTGCAGTTTTGGTCGCCGTACTTATGCAAGGATATTTTGGCCTTGGAGGGAGTGCAGAGGAGGTTTACTAGGCTGATGCCGGAGTTGAGGGGGTTGAACTATGAGGAGAGGCTGAATAAACTAGGCTTGTACTCGTTAGAGTTTAGAAGAATGAGGGGAGATCTCATTGAGACGTATAAGATGATGAATGGGATGGATAGGATAGAGGTGGAGAGGCTCTTCCCGCTCAGAAAGGACAGTAGAACTAGGGGGCACAGCCTCAAGATAAAGGGGGGGTGGTTTAGAACGGAGTTGAGGAGGAACTTCTTCACTCAAAGGGTGGTGAATCTCTGGAATTCTCTGCCCGTTGAAGTGGTGGAGGCTGCCTCGCTAAATATTTTTAAGACGCGGGTGATGGGTTTTTGATAAGAGAGGGGATTAAGGGTTATGGGGAGAGGGCGGGAATGTGGAACTGAGCCACGACAGATCAGCCATGATCTTACTGAGTGGCGGGGCAGGCTCGAAGGGCCAGATGGCCTACTCCTGCTCCTATTTCTTATGTTCTTATGTTCTGATGTAAGTCTGCACCGACCACAACCCCACCCATGCCCTAGCCCCACAGCCCCAGGCATTTCCCCCAGCTAGTCCTTCTGACAGTAAGAGGAAACTTAGCATGGCCAATCAACCTAACCCACACATCTTTGGAATGTGGGAGGAAACCAGAGCACCTGGAGGAAATCCACGCAGACATGGGGAGAACATACAAACTCTGCACAGACAGTGACCCAAGCTGGGAATCGAACCTGAGTCCTTGGCACTGTGAGGCAGCAGTGCTAACGACTGTACCACCGTGCCGCCAACACATGGCGGAGGGAGACCATTCAGTCTAGCCTGCTGGTGATGGGCCTGGCTACTTTTGTCCTAATTCCCTGCTCTTTCCCTATATCACTCTCTCTCTGCAGGCACCATACCCCAAGAGTGCGTTGCTGCCTATTGGCCTCTATGTTAATCTTGCACTGAGGTATGGCTCATTGTCACTGGGGGACATTCACCCAGTTTGTGAGGCTTTTTATCAAGATCGTTCTTTGTTGATGTTGATCTTTTTAACCATCAAACATTGTCATCAGTATCATGATTGTTTAACATGTTTTCTTATTACATGCCCAAGGAATTCCTTAATGTATTGATACATTAATGTTCATGGCACTGCAGGTGGCCTTTCAGCCCATCATGTCCATACCAGCCAACAAAGATCTCTCTGCCTGATCTTGGTCAGCAGAGTTCTTTGTAAGTCTCCTCCGCACCATTTCTCGGGTCTTGACCTTCTTCCTAAAGTGTGGTGTCCAGAACTGGACAGAATAATCCAGCTGAAGTCATTTGATTTGCCATGACATTTGGTTTGATTTGATTTGATTTATTATTGTCACATGTATTCGTCTACAGTGGAAAGTATTGCGTCTTGCATGCTGTACAGACAAAGCATACTGTTCATAGAGAAGGAAAGGAGAGAGTGCAGAATGTAGTGTTACAATCATAGCTAGGGTGTAGAGAAAGATCAACTTAATGCGAGGTAGGTCCATTCAAAAGTCTGATGGCAGCAGGGAAGAAGCTGTTTTTGAGTCGGTTAGTACGTGACCTCAGACTTTTGTGATACTACCAGAAAGAATGCCTTCTTTGGTGCATCTGTGAAAGTTGGAGAAAGTTGTAGTGAACATATGAAATTTCCTTCATCTTCTGAGAAAGTAGAGGTGTTGGTGGGCTTACCTAACGATGATGTCGGCGTGGGGTGAGGTGAGCCAGGACAGGTTGTTGGCAATCTAAACACCTAAAAACTTGAAGCTCTCGACCATTTTTACCTCGTCCCCGTTGATGTAGACAGGGGCATTCCCTGCACTATGCTTCCTGAAGTCAATAACTAACTCCTTCATTTTGTTGACATGGAGGGAGAGATTATTGTTCTCGCACCAGTTCACCAGATTCTCTATCTCTTTCCTGTACTCTGTCTCATCATTGTTTGAGATCTGACCCACTATGGTGGTGTCATCAGCAAACTTGTGGAAGTGTTTAATTTAAATGACCCCTTTGGAGCAAATTCTGTGTGAGACATCAGCAATCCAAAGCATTAGACAGGGATCAGTCACTGCTTTTAAAATAGTAAAGGGCACAAGCAGAGAAATTGGGAGATTTGATTCCTTGGTGCCTCTGTAAATTGCTTCACATCACTGAATTTCATGTGAATGTGGGGCGGCATGGTGGCACAGTGGCTAGCACTGCTGCCTCACAGCTCCGGTGACCCAGGTTCAATCCCAGCCTCGGGTGACTGTGTGGAGTTTGCACGTTCTCCTTGTGTCTGCGCGGGTTTTCTCCGGGTGCTCCGGTTTCCTCCCACAGTCCAAAACTGTGTGCCGGTTAGGTGGAATGGCTAAAAGGTAAATTGTCCCTCAGTGTCAGGGAGATTATGGGGAAAGGGCCTGGGTGTGATTGTGGCTGGTACAGGCTCGATGGGCCGAATGACCTCCTTCTGCCCTGTAGGGATTCTATGACTTCCTCTTTGGTGAACTGGCCCACGAGTGAGCGGCACCACACAAATGTAAACAGGTTTTTTAGTTTAACAAAGAAAATTGCTGAAAGATAAAGGACAACAGTACAAAATGAACAAACCTCCAATGTAGGACGGCACTCTCCGTCTGCATTCGCCCTGCTCCCACTGCCAGTGAGAACGGAGAATGTGGTGCTCAGCCAAAACTGCAGCAGCACTGGAGAATTCCAACATGATGTTGGAGCTTTCTGGCATTTATTGTGCTCCCTCAGGCCCAAGCAATATATGGAATATCTCCCTCACAGAAGCGGAGAATCCATAATTAACTCATTTTAAAAGAAGCCGGTGAGAAATGAATCAAACTTGTCGCAGAGCCTGCTATTTATCTTTGTTAACTCATCTTCCCTTAGCTAAATTATCACAGTTAATCAATCACGTTTGAGAGCTTCTTGGTCTCTATGGTTCAGCATTAGGCAATTAAATCTCTTCAGTTCGTACTTCATATGCACTAATCTCCTCTACTGGAGATGCACCAATATAATATCTGACTTTCCCACTGGTCTGTAGAGCTCCCTGAATAAGCTAGGGAACAATAGTGTTGTATCCCATGGATCTCTCTCTTAGCTGATGGCCAGAGGGGCATTGATTATGGTACTGAACAGAATATTGTTATCATTTAAGAATGCGTTGTGAGTGCTGTTGAGACCTGCCTGAGCTGTCAATATGTCAATCAACATAAATAACTGCATAATTAGCAAAAAACAGGTTAAAAACCAGTTGTACGGGGAGTACAGACTACAAGGCAGTGAAAGTGCAGGAATTTACCTTGGCCAGCAATGTATCATTCGCCTATTCTACACTCCCCCAGTAATCTGTTCCATTAACCTCAATATGAAATCACTGTTTAAGAGGAATTCTTGCTCTCCAATTTTAGGGCTACCAATCTCTGGAGATTAAAAAATTATGGTGTGGAGATGCCGGCGTTGGACTGGGGTAAAGACAGGAAGAAGTCCCACAACACCAGCTTAAAGTCCAACAGGTTTACTTGTAGCAAATGCCACAAGCTTTTGGAACAGGCTGTTCCTTGGTCAGGTGGGTGGGAGTTTTGATCACAAACAGGGCACAAAGACCCAAACTCAATTTACATGAATAATGATTGGAAAGTGAGCCTTTACAGCTAATCAAGTCTTAAAGGTACAGACAATGTGAGCGGAGAGAGCATTAAGCATAGGTTAAAGAGATGTGTATTGTCTCCAGACAGGACAGTTAGTGAGATTTTGCAAGTCCAGGCAAGTCGTGGGGGTTACAGATAGTGTGACATGAACCCAAGATCCCTGTTGAGACCGTCCTCATGTGTGCGGAACTTGGCTATCAGTCTCTGCTCAGCGACTCTGCGCTGTCATGTGTCGTGAAGGCCACATTGGAGAATGCTTACCCGAGGGTCAGAGGCTGAAACAATAGACATCCTTTTAACCTGTGCTTAATGCTCTCTCCACTCACATTACCTGTACCTCTGTACCTTTAAGATTTGATTAGCTGTAAAGACTCAGATTCCAATCATTATTGATGTAAATTGAGTTTGTGTCTTTGTGCCCTGTTTGTGATCAGAACTCCCACCCACCTGACCAAAGAACAGCGTGTTCTGAAAGCTTGTGGCGTTTGCTACAAATAAACCTGTTGGACTTCAAGCTGGTGTCGTGAGATTAAAAATTACTCAGGGACAGTCTACGAACAACCTAAGGATAAAAGGAGTAAGATTGTTGACATATTAGGGCTGGAATTCTCTGTTCACATCCCGCCGCCATCGCCAGTGAGGCAGAACGGTAGCACAGTGGTCAGCACTGCTGCTTCACAGCTCCAGGGACCTGGGTTCGATTCCCGGCTCAGGTCTCTGTCTGTGCGGTGTTTGCACATTCTTCTCGTGTTAGCATGGGTTTCCTCCAGGTGCTCTGGTTTCCTCCCACAGTCCAAAGATGTGCGGGTTAGGTTGATTGGCCATGCTAAAATTGCCCCTTAGTGTCCCGGGATGTGTAGGTTAGAGGGATTAGTGGGTAAATGTGTAGGGATATGGGGATAGGGCCTGGGTGGGATTGTAGTCGGTGTAGACCCAATGGGCCAAAGGGCCTGTTTCTGCACTGTAGGGTTCTATGTTCTATGTTGAGAATGGAGAATTTGGTGCTCAACCAAGTCATCATTCATTTCAGTGGGACTGGAGAATCCCTGCCGTGGGCGAGGCTGGAGAATCTGGCCCTAAGATGTTTTTTATATTTTCCTTGAACTTTTTTTTGTTTGTTAGCTGTAAAAATATTGGAAATGGGGGAAAAGATGGTGAGGATGAGTGGTGCACCCGAAAGAATGGATGTGTGGGATGGAAAATGGTGGGAATAACCTTTGGGATGGGCAAAGGTTATGTGGGGTAATCTCCTGGAATATGTTCAAGCGAAGTTGACACCATGTGTCAATTGCAACATCCACAAGGCCTCTTCAAAAATCTGTCATTTTGGAAGTTCTGTTCATTGAGAAGGAAATTTCTCGCAAAGATGGTATGGTATCCCAAAACCTTAAAGTAAATGGGTTAGGCCATCAGATGTAGGAGCATTGAGTCTACCCATTGAGTCTACTCTGACAGTCAATGAGATCATTATCAACGTGATGCAATAATCCTCAACTCTGCTTTCTCACCTTATCCCCATGATCCTTGATTCCCTTACTGTTTACTGGTTCCTATATTCAAGAAAGGGAATAGGGATAGCCCAGGAGATTACTGACCGGTGAGGCTAACCTCAGTGGTTGGAAAGCTGATGGAGAAGATCCTGAGGGACAGGATTTATGAACATTTAGAGAAGTCTAGTACCCTCAAACGTAGTCAGCACGGCTTTGTCAAGGGCAGATCGTGCCTTACAAGCCTGGTTGAGTTCTTTGAAAATGTGACTAAACACATTGATGAAGGAAGAGCGGTAGATGTGATTTATATGGATTTCAGCAAGGCATTCGATAAGGTCCCCCATGCAAGACATCTTGAGAAGATGAGAAGGCATGGGATCCAAGGGGCTGTTGCCTTGTGGATCCAGAACTGGCTTGCCCGCAGAAGGCAGAGAATGGTTGTGGATGGGTCTTTTTCTGCATGGAGGTCGGTCACCAGTGGAGTACCCCAGGGATCTGTTCTAGGACCCTTGCTGTTTGTAATTTTCATAAATGACCTAGATGAGGAAGTGGAGGGATGTGTTGGTAAGTTTGCTGATGACATGAAAGTTGGTGGTGTTGTGGATAGTTTGGAGGGATGTCAGAAGTTGCAGCGTGACATAGGATGCAAGACTGGGCGGAGAAGTGGCAGATGGACTTCAACCTGGATAAATGTGTAGTGGTCCATTTTGGCAGGTCCAATGGGATGAAGGAATATAATATCAAGGGTAAGACTCTTAGCAGTGTAGAGGATCAGAAGGATCTTGGGGTCCGGTTCCATAGGACTCTTAAATGAGCCTCGCAGGTAGAGGATGTGGTCAAGAAGGCATATGGTGTACTGGCCTTCATCAATCGAGGGATTGAGTTTAGGAGTCGGGAGATAATGCTGCAGCTTTATAAGACCCTGGTCAGACCCCACTTGGAGTACTGTGCTCAGTTCTGGTCGCCTCACTGCAGGAAGGATGTGGAAGCTATTGAGGGGGTGCAGAGGAGATTTACAAAGATGTTGCCTGGATTGGGTGGCATGCCTTATGAGGATAGGTTGAGGGAGCTCCGTCTTTTCTCCTTGGAGAGACAAAGAATGAGAGGTGACCAGATAGAGGTGTATAAGATGTTGAGGGGTATTGATCGGGTGGATTCTCAGAGGCTTTTTCCCAGTGCTGAAATGGTTTCTACGAGAGGACACAGGTTTAAGGTGTTGGGGTGTAGGTACAGAGGAGATATCAGGGGTAAGTTTTTCACTCAGAGGGTGATGGGTGAGTGGAATCGGCTGCCATTGGTGGTGGTGGAGGCGAACTCGATAGGGTCTTTTAAGAGACTTCTGGATGAGTATATGGGACTTAATAGGATTGAGGGTCATAGGTAAGCCTAGTAGGTAGAGATATGATCAGCGCAGCTTGTGGGCCGAAGGGCCTGTTTGTGCTGTAGTTTCTCTATGTTCTATGTTCTATTAATTATTTGTCCATCTCAGCCTTGAATATTCTTAATGATTCAGCCTCCAGAGCTCTCTGCGGTTAAGAATACCAAAGATTCACTACATTCTGAGAGAAGAAATTCCTCCTCATCTCCATCTTGAATGGGTGACCTTTTACTTTAAGATTATGCCCGCTGGTCGTAAACTCTCTGACGAGGGGAAACATCCCCTCAGAATCTAATTAATGCCATTAACACTGCTGTTAACATATTACAGGAAATGGAGGTGGGAAAGGGTTTGATTGTATGGCAATTTTGCCAATTGTAATTTCTATGCTAGTCATTCCCTATTGGCCCTGGAGGATCTGTCAGTTACACTTACGTCCAGGAAAGATCAGGGCAGCTCCCTGTTCCGTTGGGATTACATCAACCCTGAAAGTGATTCCATGTCTAAAAGATTCAAGGCCTTGATCGCTGACGGGAAGGTTGGTGGCCACTGGGGTTAGGAAGTAGAGTGGTATTGAGGCCAGAGATCAGCCACAGTCTTATTGAATGATGGAACAGGCTTGAGGGGCTCCTAATCCGTGTGTTCCTATGCATGCCCACACACTAATTGGATCTCAGTTGGCTCCTGGATGGGAAAGTCATCGACTGACTTGGGGGGAGTCTGGAAAATGAGCTCATTTCTTCCCACCTGGTTACAGTGCAAACCCTGCCTCATAACTTCAGATTGTGGGGTCAGGGGTGTGGGGGGGCGGGGGTGGTGCAAGGCGTGCAGGGGGAGAATTAAATCCTCTGTGTAAGACCTGAAGTTTAAAATCCATTTGGGGTGGTGGATATCATTGGAGAATCTTCCTTATATTAAGTTCATCTTTCTTTACACCTTAGTTATAACTGTAACACTATGTTCTGCACACTCTCCTTTCTTTCTCCCCTATGTACTCCATGAATGGTATGCTTTGTCTGCATAGAACTCAAGAAACAATACTTTTCATTGCATTCCAATAGAATCCTGTTAGTGCAGAAGGAGGCCATTCGGCCCATCAATTCTGCACCGACAACGATCCCACCCCAGTCCTATCCCTGTAACCCCATATATTTACCCTACTAATCCCCTGACACTAAGGGGTAATTTTGTATGGCCAATCCATCTAACCTGCACGTTTTTGGACTGTGGGAGGAAAGTGAAGCAACCGACACAGAAGAAACCCGCACAGACACGGGGAGAACATGCAAACTCCACACAGAGACAGCCACCGGAGGCCAGAATTGAACCCGAGTCCCTGTGAGGCAGCAGTGCCAACCATTGTGCCACTGTGTCATCCACACACACATGCAACAAAAATAAATCAAATCAAATCAAACCCCCCTTTCACATCAAGGAATGATTCATTAATTTATGTGATGGTATTTTTCCCTGGGACCGGCCCTCATTATGCCTATTATCAATTTGAATTAAGAACATAAGAACTGAGAGCAGGAGTAGGCCTCTCAAGCCTGCTCTGCCATTCAATAAGATCATGACTGATCTTTTCATGGACTCAGCTCCACTTACCCACCCGCTCACCAAAACCCTTAATTCCTCTACTGTTCAAAAATGTATCTATCCTTGCCTTAAAAACATTCAATGAAATAGCCTCAACTGCTTCACTGGGCAGGGAATTCCACAGATTGACAACCCTTTGTGTGAAGAAGTTCCCCCTCAACACAGTCCTAATTCTGCTTCTCCTTATTTTGAGGACATGCCCCCTAGTTCTGTTTCACCCGCCAGTGGAAACAACTTCCCTGCTTCTAGCTTATCTATTCCCTTCATAATCTTATATGTTTCTGTAAGATCTTCCCTCATTCTTCTGAATTCCAGTGAGTATAGCCCCAGTCTACTCAGTCTCTCCTCATAAGCCAACCCTCTCAACTCCGGAATCAACTGTCCACAGCAAATCCAAACCAGTGCAATAGTAATCAGTTGGTGCCTCTGCCCCTTATTTCATTGCCATGACTTGGCTTGATTATCAGCCACTTCAGGTCTTGAACAGCAGGTTAGGTGTAAGGATTCGCATTCTAATCAGTAATCTCTAAACTGTCTGTGCTTTATATGCTCTGTCTGAGGCCAGAACTCTCCATTCACCTGACGAAGGGGCTAACCCGAAAGCTTGCGAGTATATTATCAAATAAATAGGTTGGACTAAAACCTGGTGTTGTCAGACTTTTTACTGGCTTGAAACAACAGTTCATGTTGACCTCCTTCCTCTGGTTTCATACTTTAGATACATTGAATGGATCTCCCTCCTTCAACCAAAACAATGTCTCTGGCCTGTGTCTCTGCATAAGATTCAGTGCAAGTTATGTTAATAAACTTTCCCCACTTCTCCAAGCTGTAGGGAACCGAGAAGAAATGGGGTTCCGAGAGGGCATGAAAATTACAGCTAATTATTTTTCGTCAGGTGCTAAAATGGGGTGGCACTGGGGCATACTGGGGGTCGGGGGGGGTGGAGGACTCAGGGAGAGATTGTGAGAGGGCAGCATGGTGGCACAGTGGGGAGGGTGGTGGTGGTGGGTGGCACAGTGGTTAGCACTGTTGCCTCACAGTGCCAGGGACCCAGGTTCAATTCCCGGCTTGGGTTGCTATCTGTTTGCACGTTGTCCCTATGCCCGTGTGGGATTCTTCCAGGTTTCCTCCCACAGTTGAAAGATGTGTGAGTTAGGTGAATTGGCCTGGCTAAATTGCCCCTTAGTGTCAGGGGGACTAGCTAGGGTAGAAGCATGGGGTTACAGGGATAGGGCCTGAGTTGGATTGTGGTTGGTGCAGACTTGATGGGCTGAATGGCCCACCCTTCTACACTGCAGGATTCTTAGATTTTCTATTAAGTTCTCACGTTTTTTGTGTCAAAGGGATAACCCAATAGCCTGAAAGCTGGGGCAAATACTGCTGTAAAGAGTGCACACAACTTTCAAAGCAGTAATTGGTGATATGGTATAGTCATTTCTTTTGGATAAGTTAATGGATACTAAATAAGTTGAGAGTGCATACTGCCCATATCTCTGCGTTTTCTTTCTCTCTCAATAACTTTTGTTTGGACAGATTGATTTCCCGGGGGCATAAATAGTGTGAAGAGTGAACTTGGCAGACCCAGTACCCCACAGTTTTTTGATGGTGACTGCACAGTCTACAGCACTAAGTGCTAGATTTAAACACCGCATGATAGATTTACTCTTTTTGTCCGGGCTAAGGCAAGTAATTGTGTATATTATTGTAAAAGTGTTACAAGAGGTGTTTTAAAGATTTATTGAAACTCAAACAAACGGTAAATCCAGCTAGTCAGCTTGCCCAGTGCTGGCCCTGTAACACTTTCAAGGTACCGATTAGCCCAGAACCAAGTTGCCAAAAGGATGGGCAACTTGCACCAGAATTTCCTGGTGCCCAGTTTCACCCACACCTCGCCCACACTCGCTGATAAAACCCCTGCCAAGTTGGGAATGGTTGTGATTGTGGCTACATCAGTGGTAAGATCACAGGTATAGGGAATAAAAGGAAGAACTTGCATTTATATAGCGTAGTTTACAACATCAGGACATCCCAGTATACCTTAGCGTCAGTGGAGTACTTTGCAAGTTCAGTCACTGATGTATTGTACGGAAAAATATGGGCAGTCAATTTGCACACAGCTAGCTGCTGCAAACAATAATACATTTGATTTGATTTGATTTGATTTATTACATGTATTAACATACAGTGAAAACTATTGTTTCTTGAGCATTATACAAAGTATACCATTCACGGAGAAGGAAACAAGCCAGTGCAGAATGTAACGTTACAGTCATAGCTCGGGTGTAGAGAAAGATCAACTTAGTGCAAGACAAGTCCATTCAAAAGCCTGACAGCAGCAGGGAAGAAGCTGTTCTTGAGCTTGAGTTGGTACGTGACTCAGACTTTTGTATTTTTATCCTGATGGAAGAAGGTGGAAGAGAGAACGTCCGGGGTGTGTGTGGTCCTTGTTTATACTGGCTGCTTTGCTGAGGCAGCAGGCAGAGTCAATGGATGGGAGGCTGGTGTGATGGATTGGGCTACATTCATGACCTTTTGCAGTTTGCAGTCTTGGGCAGAGCAGGAGCCATACCAAGCTGTGATACAACCAGAAAGAATGCTTTCTATTGTGTATCTGTAAAAGTTGGTGAGAGTCATAACGGACATGTCAAACTTAAGAAATGGAATTAAAGCGTTGTTAGAGAGTTTAAAAGAGTTAGAATGAAGTTTCAGAAGCATAGAACGAGAGTAAAAGATAGCATTAGAAGGTATGCTGGGCACAGCTTTCAAGAAGTCGCCCCATTCCGGTGCCATCTTGGAAAAAAAATACTTGGCCAGAGAAACAGTTTTTCTTTTCAAAGAACAAAGAAGAAAGAAAAATACAGCACAGGAACATGCCCTTTGGCCCTCCAAGCCTGTGCTGATCATGATGCCCTAACTAAAAAAGAGTTTCTGCTCTTACTTCATCCACTGATAATGTCACAACGTTAGTGATGTCAGCAAGGGAATAAATCTTGGTGAGGAGGCAGGGGAGAAGCCTCTGCCCACCCCCATAATCTTTCTTGAAACAATTCCATGTGATCTCCCACATTTGTCTGAGAGTTGTCAGATTCTTGGTTCAACACCTCATCGAAAAACAGAGGAAGATTTTACAGGATTGAACACTGTACTGATGAAGTGCGGTGCAGATGGCATGAAGACGCAGAGGAGGCTTGTTTCAAGTGTGCCCCCATCCATTCAATAGGGATCATGGCTGATTTATGCCGGCCTCAACTCCTTTTCTATGCCATTTCCCCATAGCCCCTCTACTTCCCAATCTATCAAATATTTACCCGTCTCCACTTTAAATGCTTCTAATGATCCAGCCTCCACTACCCTTTGGGACAGAGAATTCCAGAGATTCACCACCAGAAATGTCCATGCATCTCAGTTTTAAATGACCTGCCCTTTATCTAACAATAGTCTCTCCTATTGTTTGAGACTCTCCCACCAGTGAAAACATCTCATTCATCTACCCTGTCAATTTCCCTCAGATTCTTTGAATAAAGTCACCCCTTACTCTTTGAAAATTCAAGGAATACAGATCCAGACTATTTAGCCTCTCTTTATAGGACAACCCTCATCTCAGGAATTCCTCAGCAGTATTTCAGTTATAGATAGGACCATAGAGCATGGATACAGGCCCTTCAGCCCATTCGGACCATGTTGACCATGGTTTCTCCTCCCAGCTAGTCCCAATTGCCCAAGTTTGGCCCATAATAATCCTTTCCCATCCATGTACTCATCCAAATGCTTTTTAAATGTTGCTATTGTACCTGCCTCAACCACTTCTTCTGGCAGCTCATCCCAGCTTATTCCATATATGCACCACCCCCTGCATGAGAAAGTTGTCCGTTGGGTCTCTTTTAAACCTTTCCTCTCTCACCATAAACCAATATCCTCTAACCTACCATACCCTGAGGAAAAAGACTCTGTGCTTTCATCCTATCTATGCCCCTCATGATTTTATATATCCCAATAAGATCACTGCTCATGTTCCAAGGAATAAAGTCCAAACCTAGCCAATCTCTCCCTATAACTCAGGCCCACCAGGCCTGGCAACAACCTCATAAATCATCGTTGCACTCGTTCCGGTTTATCGATGTCTTTCCTGTAAGAGGGTGAACAAAACTGTACACAACACTCCAGGGGTGGCCTCCCCAATGATTTATACAACTATAACATAGGCTGGGATTTTAACGGTTCGTCCTGACCAACGATGGGCAAAATGAATTGGTAAAACCGTGCGAGAGCCAAGAAAACAGGATCACACCCGATTTCTCGCTTCTCGCCCAATTTCTCACCTCTCGTGATTTTACAGACCCAGATTCCTGGTAAGTTTTGAATAATTTATTCAAATATATTTTAATCAGGATTACCCATGTGATTAGTGAGCCCTGCGTCGAATTGTCTGGGCTCACTTCCCTTTATGGGCTCACTGGAAGATGTTTTTTCCGGCAAGGACAACACCCGATCCCCATGAACGAGGAAGTCATGCTGGACTCCCTGGTGGAACTGAAGGCCACCAAGGCCACCCGGGAGAGGCCAAGGGTAAGGGGGAATATCCCTTGGCAGTGCCAGCCCAGAAGTGCCACCCTAGCACCTTGACAGTATCAGCCTGGCACCATGGAAATGCCCACTGTGCAGTGCCAGGGAGTGGGGCCTTTGGAGTTAGGATCTATGGGGGGACGATGCCTATGGGGCTGAGGGCCTGAAGGGGGCAACCATATGGGGGGGAGTAGCCCACTGCCACTCTGCAACATGATTGAATCAAGGGTGACCACTGCCACTCTGCAATGCGATTGGATCGAGGGAGCAGGGGGCACAATTAGTTTGGGCGGCGGGTTGTGGTGGGGGTTGTATCTTGGGTGGTGTATCGCTTGCAATCGGCTGTAGGCCCCCGTGATTGTGAGTAGGGAGAGTTTGTGAGGCTGTCTGCAACAGCAGAGGCCTGACAGCTCTCTCTCTCTCTCTCTCTCTCTCTCTGTCTGTCTTCAGACCCCTGATGTTGATATGGCACATGTGCAGCATCAGAGGTCTGCACGTGCACTATGGTTCACTCTACAGTAGCTCTTGTGTGTGTACAGACACGTGGCCTGCGCATGCACAATAGCTCCCTCTGTAAGAGGGCTGGCGAATTAAGCCTAGCCCACAGTCTGCAGCAGCTAGAAACAACCTAGCCCATATTTTCACTGATTAAATATAAAAGATTTTGTGTGAAATCTCGCCCAAGAAACGGATCAGGAACTCTCCCGTTTTCAAACGAGCTGGATATTTAGAATCAATCTCGTAAAATTTCACCTGTAATGTTCCAACTCATTTATTCAATACCCTGACTGTTGAAGGCCAGTGTGCTGGATGCCATCTTCACCACCCTGTCTACCTGCAAAGCTGCTTTCAATGAACTACGTACTCCTAAATCCCTCTATTCCTCAGCACTCCCCAGGGCCCTACTAATCACCGTGTAAAAGCCCTGCCCTGGTTTGACTTTCCAAAAAATGTTCCAAATCCTCTGTTTGTTACAAAATGTCCACAGGTAATCAAAGCTGTCTTACGAGGAAAGATTGAATGAACTTGGGCTGTTTTCCCTTGAGAGACGTCGGCTGAGGGGGGATCTAATAGAGGTTTATAAGATTATGAAGGGGATAGATAGAGTAAATGGTGGTAAGCTTTTTCCGCTACAAGAAATGGATAGAACGAGGGGTCACGGGCTTAGGGTGAGGGGGGCTAGGTATAAGACAAATATTAGAGGGCAGTTTTTCACGCAAAGGGTAGTGGGGGTGTGGAATGCACTGCCGAGTAAGGTGGTGGAAGCAGGCACGCTAGGGTTGTTTAAGAGTCACTTAGACAGCCATATGAGCGGGCTACATATAGGGGGATATAGTAGGCCTTACTAAACATTGTAGGCTTGGGAATACGTTTTGCCTCAGGGATGTTAGTCTTTGCCTGTTTAATAATGAATTTTTTTGTCTCCACAGGCATTTAAGTCCAGCAAGGGGCATGCAGGCGGCAGGTTGTAGTGGGCTGCTCTTGGACGTTGCTTCGGGAGTTGCCTATTGCTTCATGTCGTTAGTGTGCTTAAACTGGACCATCTCGAGGGCAACATGACAGCTCAGAGACTATCTCTGTTGCTGTGCGGACACATGGATTTGGGCCTGTGCCTGTGGGAGTTTGCACGTTCTCCCTGTGATTGCGTGGGTTTCCTCCGGGTGCTCCGGTTTCCTCCCACATCCCCAAAGATGTGCTTTTAGGCTGATTGATTGGGTACTAAAATTGTCCCTAAATTGGACCTCCCTGATCCTCGCACGTTAGGCGTAGACTAAAATCATGAATAGGTCACTGAGATAGTAGGACGGCGGCGTGGGCTCGTTGGGCCGAAGGGCCTGTTTCCCGTGCTGTGTTGTTCTTTGTTCTTTGTTCTACTAAAATCAGCGCTGCTCACGACTGAGTGAGAGAGGATTGTCAATGTTCGGGGCAAGGAGGTGGCAGCCCAACTCATAAGACTAAACAGGCAGACTGCTGGTGAGATCAGCTGAGGTCTCTGCCTGAGATGGACTGAGTGCGGCATTATGGAGGGCACAGTTCATCCTGTGCCCTATGGAAATACCCTCCCCTTGGGGCAGCCACCACAGAGCATGGTCTCTGTTTTCCCTTCGTAATGTTGTTTTAAACCCTGAGTAATCACTTGGCTGGAAGAAAGGGCAAACTCAGCGGGATTACATTCGGTGCCATCCTGTGTGGAATAACCCTGTAAAAACAGATGTTTTTATTCCCTCATCGTGTGTAATATTCTCCGGAGCCGTGCCAAGGGCCAGCAGATGAACAGCGTTCTGCAACACAGAAATGCCTTACCATTTGTTCCAGCAGCCGTTTTATATTTGGAGACCTTTAAGCTGACATTGTTTCAGAACAGATTCTGTCTGTTATGCTGTTCATGCTGTATAAATTGCTCAGAGCTCAGGTGCTTAAGGCTTCCTCCAGAGACCTGAGCACACAATCTAGCCTGGCACCTTGGTGCCAGCGCTAAGGGAAAACAGATTTCAGCACAGTATTTCAGACGGAACGCCAAACTGAGGCACCACACGAAAGATGTACGAGTTAGATGGATTGGCCATGCTAAATTACCCCTTAATGTCAGAGGGATTAGCAGGGTAGATGTATAGGGTTATAGGGATAGGGCCTGGGTGTTACCAGTTCAGGCTCAATGGGCCAAACTGCCTCTTTCTGCACCGTAGGGATTCTCTCTGAACTCTCAGGTGGATGTTAGAAATCCCGACGCTTGGCAAATTCCTCGCATTCATCTGGTCAATATTTCTTTTTGGGCAGAACTTTAGGCTCCCCAAGAAGGGTCCTGAGATGGACTGGGGCGGGGGGGGGGTGCGGGGAGAGTAAAATTGATGGGATCCCCCCCCCCTCCCCGAGTAACCCACCTGCCCAAACCCAAAGCCAATTTCATGCTTATGCATTCAGAGCTTTGTACAGGAATCCTGCCTCTTTCACCTACTAAGGCCTTTCAGCTGGACTTGATTTGATTTGATTTGATTTATTATTGCCACTTGTATTAACGCGCAGTGAAAAGTATTGTTTTTTGTGCACTATGCAGTGACAAAGCATACCGTTCATCGAGAAAGAAACCAGAATGTTGCGTTACAGTCATAGCTAGGATATAGATAAAGATGAAAGAATTATAATAACGTTTTAGAAGAATTGAATGAGAGTAAAGGATAGAATTAGAAGGCATGCTGGGCACAGCTTGTAAGAAGTCACTTCGCTCCAGCAACATTTTGAGACAAAGTGGCCACTTAATGGCTGACTACAGGCCTTTTTCTGCCCAGTCTCAATTTTTAGGCTGGCGGAAGTGGGTGTGGGTTGGGTGGGGATGTGATATTTACATGTTTTCCCATCTTGGGTGCCCCATACTGAAAACCCCCTCAGGGTTGGGGCACACTTCCCCTGGACGTTGAAGATCTGGGAGCCCCACCTGGCCAAGCTCCTGATGCTGCACTCGCTCCCCCCCCCTTTCTGACTCCCCTGCCGGGCAACCCTTGTCCTCTCGTCCCCAGGCGGCCAGGACTTACCTTTTGTACGTCCTCCCCACATCTCTGTGGGTTTGTTCTGGATGCTCCAGTTTCCTCCCACAGTCCAAAGATGGTTAGGTTAGGTTGATTGGCCATGATAAATTGCCCCTTATTGTTAGGCATACCAGCAGGATAAATACATGGGATTATGGGGATAAGGCCTGTGTGGGATTGTTGTCAGTATAGGTTTGATGGGCTGAATGGCCTCCTTCTGCACAGTAGAGATTCTATGATAAAGATCCTGGGACATAGTTCCAGGAAAATGGCAGTCCCAGAGTTTCAACGTCCAGGAGAAAAGATGTCCATCTCTGAGGGAGTCTTCAGTTTTGTTTATTTCCACAAACCTTTCTGCCATTCAATGTCTTCCACCTATCACAGACTTTTCCCTTTGCCTTTTATTTCCCCCCTCCCCCATGTCACCTATTTAAAAATTATTACATTTCTACCTTTTCCCACTTCTGATGACAAGGCGTGACCTAAACCATTAACTCTTGTTTCTCTCTCTTCAGATACTGCCAGACTTGCTGAGTATTTCCAGCATTTTGGATCAAGCCTGGATTCGGAAAGGATGTTAGCACTCGAGAACCCAGTTTAAAAACAAAGGCTCTCCCATCGGGTTGTGGAGAAATGTTTTCTCTCAGAGGGTCGTGTATCTGTGGCATTCTCTCCCCCAGAGAATGGTGGAGGTCACACCATTGAATATTTGTAAGGCTGAGTTGGATATATATTCCTGACTGACAAGGGAACCAAAGGCTACAGCCGGTAGACAGGAGAGTGGAATTGAGGCCACAGTCAGATCAGTCATGATCCTATCGAATCGTGGAGCAGGCTTGAGGAGCTGAATGTCCTATTCCTGTTCCTAAATTAATATGTTTGTATGTTCAGACTTTTTGTACGCTTTTTTTTGTTTCTTTTTCAGATTTCTAGTATCTGCATTATTTTACTTTCTGTCAGTGGTGTTGGTTGAGGAATTATCCGATTCATAAGAACATAGAGATTAGAAATAGGAGAGGAGAGGTCACCCTGTTGGGAGTCTTTTATAGACCTCCTAAAAGTTCTAGAGAGGTTGAGGAAAGGATTGCGGAGTCAATCCTGGTTAGGAGTGAAAGTAATAGGGTAATTGTTATGGGGGACTTTAACTTTACTAATATTGATTGGAATTGTTATAGTTCTAGCTCGTTAGAGGGGTCAGTGTTTGTACAAAGCGTGCAGGAAGGTTTTTTGACTCAGTATGTAGATAGGCCAACTAGAGGTGAGGCTATATTGGATTTGGTGCTGGGAAATGAGCCAGACCAGGTGCTAGACTTGGAAGTTGGTGTGCATTTTGGTGATAGTGACCACAATTCAGTTACGTTCACCTTAGTGATGGGAAGGGATAGGCATGAACCTCGGGTCAGTAGTTTTAGCTGGGGTAAGGGTAATTATGAGGCTATTAGGAGTGAATTAGGAAGCATAGATTGGACTAGGAGATTACAGGGACTGGGAACGTCCGAAATGTGGAGTTTTTTCAAGGAGCAGCTACTGCGAGTCCTTGATAGGTATGTCCCTGTCAGGCATGGAGGAATTGGTAGATCTAGGGAACCGTGGTGCACTTAAAGAGTTGAGTCGATGGTTAAAAAGAAAAAGGAGGCTTATGTTCGGATGAGATTTGAGGGCTCAGGTAGTGCACTAGAAAGCTTTAGATTGGCTAGGAGGGAGTTGAAGAGGGAGTTAAGAAGGGCTAAAAGAGGACATGAGAAGACTTTGGCTGATAGGATTAAGGAGAATCCTAAGGCGTTCTATAGGTATGTCAGGAACAGAAGGTTGGTCAGGGCAAGATTAGGGCCAGTTACAGACAGCAGAGGGAAGTTGTGTGTGGAACCGGAGGAGATTGGAGAAGCATTGAACCAATATTTCTCTTCGGTGTTCACGCAGGGGGACATGAATGTAGCTGAGGAGGACACTGGGTTGCAGGGGTGTAAAATAGACAGTATTACGGTTGATAAGGGGGATGTGCTGGATATTCTTGAGGGGCTGAAAATAGATAAGTCCCCTGGTCCGGATGGGATCTACCCTAGGATTTTCTGGGAGGCTAGAGAGGTGATTGCAGAGCCTCTGGCTCTGATCTTCAGGTCGTCATTGGTCTCTGGTGTAGTCCCGGAGGATTGGAGGATAACGAATGTTGTCCCATTGTTTAAGAAGGGGAACAGAGACTTTGCCGGGAATTATAGACCGGTGAGTCTTACTTCTGTTGTGGGCAAGGTTTTAGAAAAAATTATTAGGGATAGGATTTATAGTTATTTGGAGTGTAATGAATTGATTAGAAATAGTCAGCATGGTTTTGTAATGGGTAGGTCGTGCCTTACTAACCTTATTGAGTTTTTTGAGAAGGTGACCAAAGAGGTGGATGGGGGCAAGGCAGTTGACGTGGTATATATGGATTTTAGTAAGGCGTTCGATAAGGTTCACCATGGTAGGCTTCTGCAGAAAATGCAGATGTATGGGATTGCGGGTAATCTAGGAAGTTGGATCAGGAATTGGCTATCAGATAGGAGACAGAGGGTGGTGGTTGATGGTAAATATTCATCATGGAGTTCAGTTACGAGTGGTGTGCCTCAGGGATCTGTTTTGGGGCCACTGTTGTTTGTAATCTTTATTAATGATCTGGATGAGGGTATAGTTGGGTGGATTAGTAAATTTGCTGATGACACCAAAGTCGGAGGTGTGGTAGATTGTGAGGAAGGGTGTCATAGTCTGCAGGGAGACTTAGATAGGTTGCAGAGCTGGGCCGAGAGGTGGCGGATGGAATTTAATGCGGAGAAGTGTGAGGTAATTCACTTTGGTAGGAGCAACAGATGTGTCGAGTATAGGGCAA
Organism: Carcharhinus amblyrhynchos; assembly: GCF_965287045.1. Taxonomy (NCBI): domain Eukaryota; kingdom Metazoa; phylum Chordata; class Chondrichthyes; order Carcharhiniformes; family Carcharhinidae; genus Carcharhinus; species Carcharhinus amblyrhynchos. Next base: position 117,017,676 of record NC_137328.1, on the reverse strand, counting down.
ACGGGAGGACTTTGAATAGTGTGGATGAACAGAGGGATCTAGGTGTATGTGTACATAGATCCCTGAAAGTTGGGAATCAAGTAGATAAGGTTGTTAAGAAGGCGTACGGTGTCTTGGCGTTTATTGGTAGGGGGATTGAATTTAGGAGTCGCAGCGTAATGTTGCAACTGTACACTACTCTGGTGCGGCCGCACTTGGAGTACTGTGTGCGGTTCTGGTCCCCACATTACAAGAAGGATGTGGAGGCTTTGGAGAGGGTGCAGAGGAGGTTTACTAGGATGTTGCCTGGTATGGTGGGGAGGTCCTATGAGGAGAGACTGAGGGATTTAGGGTTGTTTTCGTTGGAAAGAAGGCGGCTAAGAGGGGATCTTATTGAAACATATAAGATGATTAGAGGTTTAGATAGGGTGGATAGTGATAGCCTTTTTCCTCGGATGGAGAAAGCTAGCACGAGGGGGCATGGCTTTAAATTAAGGGGGGGTAGCTACAGGACGGATGTCAGGGGTAGGTTCTTTACTCAGCGGGTGGTGAGGGATTGGAATGCCCTGCCTGCTGCAGTTGTAAGTGCGCCTAGTTTGGGGGCGTTTAAGAGATCTATGGATAGGTTTACGGACGAAAAGGGATTGGTATAGGCTAGTGGGTCATAGTTTTTGTAACTGGTCGGCGCAACATCGTGGGTCGAAGGGCCTGTTCTGCGCTGTAATGTTCTATGTTCTATATGTTCTATAAGAACATAAGAAATAGGAGCAGGAGTAGGCCATCTAGCCCCTCGAGCCTGCCCCGCCATTCAATAAGATCATGGCTGATCTGTCGTGGCTCAGTTCCACTTTCCCGCCCTCTCCCCATAACCCTTAATCCCCTCGCTTATCAAAAACCCATCAACCCGTGTCTTAAAAATATTTAGCGAGGCAGCCTCCACCACTTCAACGGGCAGAGAATTCCAGAGATTCACCATTTGAGTGAAGAAGTTCCTCCTCAACTCCATTCTAAATCGCCCCCCCTTTATCTTGAGGCTGTGCCCCCTAGTCCTACTGTCCTTTCTGAGCGGGAAGAGTCTCTCCACCTCTATCCTATCCATCCCATTCATCATCTTATATGTCTCAATGAGATCTCCCCTCATTCTTCTAAACTCTAACGAGTACAAGCCTAGTTTATTCAGCCTCTCGTCATAGCTCAACCCCCTCAACTCCGGTATCAGCCTAGTAAACCTCCTCTGCACTCCCTCCAAGGCCAAAATATCCTTGCGTAAGTGCGGTGACCAAAACTGCACACAGTACTCCAGCTGCAGCCTCACCAATGCCCTATATAGCCGCAGCAAGACCTCCCTACACAAGGACCCCGAGGTCGCTCTGCACTGTCACCTGCTGCAGTTTTTCTCCATGTAAGTAATAATCCTTCCTACCTCGGGGTCCTTGTGCATGAGTCGCAAAAACCCAGCCTGCAGGTGCAGCAGGTGGTCAGGAAGGCTAATGGGATGCTGGCCTTCATAGCGAGGGGGATTGAATATAAAAGTAGGGAGGTCTTGCTGCAGCTGTATAGGCCATTGGTGAGGCCGCAGCTGGAGTACTGTGTGCAGTTTTGGGCGCCGCACCTGCGCAAGGATATTTTGGCCTTGGAGGGAGTGCAGAGGAGGTTTACTAGGCTGATACCGGAGTTGAGGGGGTTGAGCTATGAGGAGAGGCTGAATAAACTGGGCTTGTACTTGTTAGAGTTTAGAAGAATGAGGGGAGATCTCATTGAGACGTACAAGATGATGAATGGGATGGATAGGATGGAGGTGGAGAGACTCTTCTTGCTCAAAAAAGACAGTAGGACTAGGGGGCACAGCCTCAAGATAAAAGGGGGGCTGTTTAGAACAGAGTTGAGGAGGAACTTCTTCACTCAAAGGGTGGTGAATCTCTGGAATTCTCTGCCCGTTGAAGTGGTGGAGGCTGCCTCGCTAAATATTTTTAAGACGCAGGTTGATGGGTTTTTGATAAGAGAGGGGATTAAGGGTTATGGGGAGAGGGCGGGAAAGTGGAACTGAGCAGCGACAGATCAGCCATGATCTTATTGAATGACGGGGCAGGCTCGAAGGGCTAGATGGCCTACTCCTGCTCCTATTTCTTATGTTCTTATGTTCTTATATTCACGTCCTTAATAGCATGCTACAGGAGACACATTGGGCCTGCACTTCCACAGAATTTCAATCAGTGTCCAGTTGCTGTTCTGCTCCTAGCTTTTTATCTTGTAGTCGTCTGAATCCTGTCTCGCCTGACCTCCTGAATCATGCTGGGTAAGAACTATGCTGTAGAGATGCCAGCGTTGGACTGGGGTAAACACAGTAAGAAGTCTCACAACACCTATGCAAACAGTACGCTCCTGAAGCCTTCTGTTGAGTGCAAGAGAATTGCAAGCCAAGAGGCTATGATCTCTTTTTAATGGTGGATGGTGTTGTACAGTCAGGGGGAACAGTAGGACAGCTGGAGTGGGAGGGTCGGACAGTGGGACAGATGGGTTGGGAGGGGTGTCAGCAGACGGGGACAAAGGGGTAGAATAGTTAGGGAATGCTAGATAGTTGGGAGACAGAGAGGAGGGACAATCAGGGGGCAGACAGTTGGCGGATTAGACAGTGGGGAGTGGATCAGATAGTCAGAGTGGGGGGCGTACAGATGGTTGGGGGACTTGGGCCGTTGAAGAGGGGGGAGACAGTTGGGGAGGGGACAGATGGTCAAGGAGGAGGCAATTGTTCCCCTGCACATGTCTGGGTTACCCCCCCAGTTAGACTGTTCAAGTGCTCGGAAGTTTTAGCACAATGAAAACTAAGGAGCCAACTCTAACATTGGAGACAGAGGGCTGGCATTCATCACACCACTACCAGGACCCATAGCATGAATGCCAGCTTCTTGCATCTGTACTAAAGTGACTGCCCTTGTCACATTATCCTCCCATTTAGACTAGATGTAGATCAATCATTTGTGCCTGTTTAGTAGCTAGCGGTCAGAAAGATAAGATAGTCACTGATAAATGCAATAAAGAATCCAGGAGAAACATCTCTGGCCAGAGAATGGTGAGGGTGTGGAATTTGTACCACATGGACTAGTTGAGGTGAAAAGCGTAGGAGCATTTGAGGGGAAACGAGGTAAGTACACGAGGGAGAAAGGGACGGATGTTTGTGAAATAGGGTGGATTGGGCTTCAATGAAGTAGAAACACCTGAACAGACCCTTTGGGCCAAATGTAATCCTCCTGTGCTGTTAGTTCTGTGTAGCTGCTAATAGTCCAAATGCTGTGGTTACAGGGGCCCCATCCACCAATTACTGTCACCCTGTACAAGTCCCTTACTTAAGTTACGACAGTGAACTGAATGATAATCACTCACCCATGCTAATTGTGGATCACTTATCTTCTTGAAGGCATCATTGATCTTATAAAATTCCAGTGCGTTTTCAAATCTCTTGAGAGACAAAGGAAAGAATGCAAAATGGGGAAGAGGCCATTCAGTGCTTCAACCCCACTCTGCTTTTTAAAATTAAAGTTTATTTATTTATTAGTCACAAGTAGACATATGTTCGCACCGCAACGAAGGTACTGTGAAGATGCCCCAGTTGCCACAGTCCGACGCTTTCTCGGGTACATCGAGGGAGAATTTGGCACGGCCAATCATCTAACCAGCACGTCTTTCCAAATGTGGGAGGAAACTGGAGTATCCGGAGGAAACCCACGCAGACACAGGGAAAATATACAGACTCCACACAGACAGTGACCCATGCTGGGAATCAAACCCGGATCCCTGGCGCTGTAAGGCAGCAGTGCTAACCACTGTGCCACCGTGAGGCTGATCTAACACTCACTAAGTCCACTTTTCTGCCTTCTCCCCTACTGACTCCTATCTTTCTCAACCCTGAAAATATTCAAGGACTCAACCTCCACTGCTTCCTGGGCTAAAGAATTCCAAACATTCACCACTCTTTGGGGAGAATAAATTTTTCTTCAAATCCATCTTATTCTGCAAAGGTGCCTTTTAGTCCTGGAATTTCCCATGAGTGGAAACATCCTCCCAACATTTACCCTGTCTAACCCCATCAGAATCCGATATGTTTCGATTGTATAACTTCTCATTCTTCTAAACTCCAAGGGAAGGGGTAAAGTTCCATCTGTGCATTATTTCTAACAAAATTGTGAATACTTTTGTCATTTGGTAATCTCATGGTGGCGTTTAAGATGAATGAAGGCAAAGATCTTCCTCTGTTGGGAAATCATGATTAAGATTTTAAGAAAGATTACAGAATTAAGGTGGGACAATGGAGTTAAGATACAAATTAGCCATAGTCAAAATCAGATTGATTTGTAGAACAAAGTCTAGGGGTTGAATGGCCTCCCCCGTTCCTACTTTTTTAAAGTTTATTTCTTAGTGTCAAAGGTAGGCTTACGTTAACACTGTAATGAAGTTACTGTGAAAATCCCCTAGTCACTACATTCCGGCATCTGTTCGGATATTGAGGAAGAATTTGTATGTTCTCCCTGTGTCTGTGTGGGTTTCCTCCGGATGTTCCACTTTCTTCCCACTGTACAAAGATGTATGGGTTAGCTTCATTGGCCACACTCAATTGTCACTGAGTGTCAGGGAGATTAGCAGTGGCTACGGGGATAGGGCCTGGGTAGTATTGTTGTCAGTGTAGGCTCAATGGGCCAAATGGCCTCTTTATGTGCTATAGGGATTCTATGATTCTAATTTAGTATGGTCAATGCACCTTATCAGCACGTCTTTCTGACTATGGGAGGAAACCAAGGCATCTGGAAGAAACCCATGGCTCACACAAATAGTTCTCATTCAGCCAAGCAGTTATTGCCAGTGTCCAGATCTTTACAATGGGTATTGACAGGAACCTGGGGAAGGATCAGAATGGAGACTGATCCTGTCCCCAAGTGAAACCCAATGGGCAGTAGAATCATAGAATCCCTCCACTGCAGAAGGAGGCTATTGGGCCCCTCAACCCTGCACTGACAACAATCCCACCCAGGTCCCTAACCCCACATATTTACCCTGCTAATCCCCCTGACACAGAGGGGCAATTTAGCACAGCCAATCCACCAAACCTGCGCATCTATGGAGTGGGACTTCTTTTGGTAATGGCAAGTAATAACCAGAAGTGGGAAACCATGCTAATCTTCCAACCTCCTGCAATGACCAATTGCGGTAACCAGATATGTCAGCACAGAACAATCATTATGGCTCAAGTCTTTCTGCTGTGCGCATATCGAGTACAAACTAACCAAGCGACTGGAAACCTGACAATTGCAAATCTAAGCTTACTCTGGGCTGGGCTGGTGCTCAGTAAAGGGGAAAAGACAAACTTACATTGTTAATTCTTTTCAAGGCAATTGGTATATCCAATGCGAGTTCTTTCAAGTTGCTGCGTGTCGCTCTTTTACTGCAGCAGGTCTGACGTAGACCTTTTCCCTGCCTCGTGGGTCTGCTCATCGTCCAGAATGGCCACATGGACACATACACCCGGCTGATTTATCATATCATAAATGTAGCCTTTACTGTTTACATAATCGCACTAATCCACCATAAGTCTGCAGGCAAAGGACTGGAGGTCCCTAGACTGTAGCCTCACCCCCATCCTCTCGGCAGCCACAACAAGCACGTTTTATTGCTCTTTGGCACCATCCTGTCATCTCTCTGCTTAAAACAGTGAAATAAATGAAAGCAGTTTATTTTCACACAACTGATACCGTACAAGCAGAAAGCCAAGACAGGATAGCACGTCGACACCATAAAAAACAACTGCAATCAACCGCGACTTCAAAATCACTCATTGCTTCAAATATCCCATCAATTCTCTCCTTATTTCCCCCTGCCTGCTCCGCTCTGTCACGCCTGTGCTGTTTGCCTGGCCTCTGCTACTGGCTGAGGTGGCTAACACATCAAAAGACTGAATAATGAAAATCTCAGATTTATGCGTTGAATTATTTGGGGTGTGGAAGTGTTTTTTTAAGCTTATTTATTAGTCACAAGTAGGTTTACATTAACGCTGCAATGAAGATACTGTGAAAATCCCCTAGTCGCCACACTCTAGTGCCTGTTTGGGTACACTGAAGGAGAACTTAGCCCGGCCAATGCACTTAAACAGCACATCTTTCAGACTGTGGGAAGAGAATGGAGCACCCGGAGGAAATCCACGCAGACACGGGGACAACGTGCAGACTCCACTCAGACAGTGACCCAAGCCAGGAATCGAATCCAGGGCCCTAGTGCTGTGAGGCAGCGGTGCTAACCACTGTGATGGTACTGGGGCATCACTCAGGATCATTTAACTAGCCTCAGCATCGCTGGATCACGAGAAGGGAAGGTTGACCAAGCCTCCGCGTCAATATTCACAACCTTGTCCACCTTTCCCCATCTCCCCCCAAATTATCTCCACCCTCCCTTGCACTCTCACCAGCACCCTCTGACCTTTGTTCGAAATGGGCATCCCAATTGAGGGGGGTGGGTGTTGGGGGGGTGGGGGGGGGGGGGGGTGCAGAAAAATTTCCCCAGGAAATATTAATGGGCTTAGAGGAAGTCAACATGGATTTATGATAGGGAAATCATTTTTGACAAACCTACGGGGTGGGATGTTCTGGCCCAAGGTCAATGAATGTTTGCAATGGTCTGTCTCCCGTGGCAGGCGGGATGGGAAAATGCCGCTCATGCAGTTTTTCGAGGAAAAGCAAAAGAGATAAGAGAGAACCAATGTTGTATTTGGATCTCCAAAAACATTTTAAAAGATTTGTGTTCATAGCTAAAGTACATGAGATTGGGAGTGATATATTGGCATGGATTGAGAATTGGCTAGAAGACTGGAAACAGAGAGAAAGAATAAATGTTTTTTCTCGAAGTGGCAGGCAGTGACTAGTGAGGTCCCGAAGGATCAGTGCTTGGGCCTCAACTGTTCACAATATACGTCAATGCAATATTTCCAAGTTTATTGATGACACAATAGAGGAAATGAAGGATCAACATGATCCTATTGAATTTGAAGCAGGCTCAAAGGACCAAATGACCTACTCCTGCTCCTATTTTCTATGTTTCTATTACAGGAAGAATGTGATTCTGCCAGAGAGGGTAAATAAGAAATTTCATAGAAGCCCAGAAGGAGGCCATTTGGCTCATCGAGTCTGTACTGACCACAATACCACCCAGGCCCTACTCCCGTCACCCCATACATTTACCGTGCTAATCCCCAGTGTGAATTTAGCATGGCCAATCAACCTAACCTGCACATCTGTGGACAGTGGGGAGAAACCGGAGCACCCTGGGAAAACCCACACTGGCACGGGGAGAATGTGTAGACTCCACACAGACAGTGGCCCGAAGCTGGAATTGAAGCCAGGTTCCTGGCGCTGTGAGGCAGCAGTGCTAACTACTGTGTCATCCATGCTGTTTAGAAAGACGGTGCCAGGAATGAGGAATATTTGCTATGAGGAAGAATTAGGACAGCTGTGCTATTTTCTTTGGAACAGATGAGGCTGAGGGAGGAATTAATTAGAGCGTCTGAAATGATAAGGGGCCGAGATAGAGTGGATGGGAAGAACCTAGTTCCTTATTGGGAGGTCAATGAGCAAGGGGTAAAGATTTATAGTAATTGGTAGAAGGATTACTGCGGAGCTGAGTAGCGATAGTTTATTCTAGAGGGAGGTGGAGATGTGGAACTCACTGCTTGAAAGGGTAAAGGCTGAAATCCTATAAGACCATAAGACATAGAAGCAGAATTAGGCCACTCGGCCCATTGAATCTGCTCCGCCATTCAATCAAGGCTGATTCTTTATCTTATTCCCATTTTCCTACCTTTTCCCTATTATCCCTGACCCCTGTATTAACCAAGAACCTATCTAACTCTGTCTTAAAGACACTCAATGATCTGGCCTCCACAGCCTTCTGTGGCAAAAAGTTCCACAGATTCACCACTCTTTGGCTGAGAAAATTCCTCCTCATCTCTGTTTTAAAGGACAGACCCTTCAGCCTGAGGTTGTGCTTCTGGTTCTAGTTTTCTCTACCAGTGGAAACATCCTCTTTACATCCACTCTATCCAGGCTTCACAGTTTCCTGTAAGTTTCAATAAGATCCCCCCCTCATCCTTCTAAGCTCCAACAAGCACAGACCCAGAGTCCCCGAGCGTTCCTCAAACAACAAGCTCTTCATTCCAGGGATCATTCTTGTGAACCTCCTCCAGACCCTTTCCAAGGCCAGCACATCCTTCCTTAGATATGGGGCCCAAAACTGCTCACAATACTCCAAATGGGGTCCAACCAGAGCCTTATACAGACTTAAAAGTACATCCCTACTCTTGTATTCTAGCCCTCTTGACATGAATACTAAATAAATCCTCATCACTTTTAAAAAGTGCTTGAATCGGCACTTAAAATGTCGCACCTACAAAGGCTGGATAACTCTTTCTCAGCCATAGCGATATGATGGGTCAAATGGTCGCCTTGTGTGTAAATTTCTGTGATACTCTGGTCAGCTGATTTCCAATGATAAAGAGAAACATACCCAGTGCCTCATGTAAATGAGCACATGCAAGGGCTGGAATTAACTATTCAGGACTGACAAAAGAGGCAACACTACATTCTGAACCCCCACCTTTCCTTCTCCCCTATTTACTCTATGAATGGTATGTTTTGCCTGTATAGTGTGCAATAAATACTTACTTTATGCATATTAAACAATATTTTTCACTGTAACTAATACAAGTGACAATGATAAATCAAATCAAAGTGACCTCTCTTTCATTGATGCCTTTGGATCCTTGGGATTTTCCTGCGAAGGCAAAGTCTTTGCTGTACTTACAGAAGATACAGGCTGATTGGAGCTACGTAAGAGAAGCTGGTGGAGTGTGACAAAGCCCACCAAGATTCCTTTTGGAGCATAGCTCCACCCTCGGTAATTTTTTACGCAGGGTGATATGGTGGCACAGTGGTTGGCACTGTTGCCTCACAGCGCCAGCGGCCCGGGTTCAATTCCTGACTTGGGTTGCTGTCTGTGTCGAATTTGCACATTGTCCCCATGTCTACATGGGTTTCCTCCGGATGCTCCGGTTTCCTCCCACAGTCTGAAAGACGTGCTGATTAGGTGCATTTGCCATGCTAAATTGCCCCTTAGTGTCCCGGGATGGTTAATGGGATTAGTGGGTGAAATTTGTGGGGTTATGGGGATAGGACCTAGGTGGGAATGTTGTCGGTCAGACTCAATGGGCTGAATGGCCTCCTTCTGCACTGTAGGGAGTCTGTAATTCTTCTACAACCTCAGGGTCTTCTTGCTTTGAAAAGCCTCTCAGCTGGATCAAAATGGCTTTGTAAATAACATCAAATTCACTTTAAACTGAAACCGAACCAAAAAAAATTAATCTTTATATCCCACATAAAATTAGTAATGACACTAACTCGGAGAGCTGGCGCAAACACGATGGGCTGAAATGCTCTGTCAAGACTCAGTTATTCACATAAAATGAAGTGAAAGACCCCCCCCACCCCCACCATCACCACCCTCGGTCTGCTACGAATTCCATGGCGGGCAGAATGAGAAAGCTTCTCTCAAGGATATTATGATACTAAAGTGGGTAAATGCAGTTAAGATATCGATCAGCCATATCTAATTCAACGTCAGATGAATGGCTGAATAACTGAACCCTATGTTCCTCTGACCAGGGCACTATTAAAGCTCTGCAGGCAGGTTTCTATTTCTCACACAACTACCACACCAGAGATGTGCCCTTCAATTGTAAACATTTTTTCAAGTTTGCTGGCGACACCATCGTAGTGGGTCGGATCTCAAACAATGCCGAAACAGGATACAGGAATGAGATAGAAAATCTGGTGAACTGGTGCGGTGACAATAATCTCTCCCGCAATGTCAACAAAATGAAAGAGATTGTCATCGACTTCAGGAAGTGCAAAGGAGAACATGCTTCTATCTACATCAATGGGGATGAAGTAGGAAGTGTCGAGAGCTTCAAATTTTTAGGTGTCCAAATTACCAACAAATTGTCCTGGTCCCCTCATGCCAGCACTACAGTTAAGAAACCCTCCCATGCTTCTACTTTCTCAGAAGACTAAGGAAATTTGGCATGTCAGCTACGACTCTCACCAACTTTTATAGATGCACCATAGAAAGCATTCTTTCTGGTCGTATCACAGCTTGGTATGGGCTCCTGCTCTGCTCAAGATCGCAAGAAACCACAAAAGATCATGAATATAGCCCTATCCATCACGCAAACCAGCCTCCCATCCACTGACTCTGTCGACACTTCCCGCTGCCTCAGCAAAGCAGCCAACATAAATAAGGACTCCACGCATCCCGGGCATTCTGTCTTCCACCTTCTTCCTTTGGGAAAAAGATACAAAAGCCTGAGGTCATGTACCAACTGACTCAAGAATAGCTTCTTCCCTGCTGCTGTCAGACTTTTGAATGGACTTACCTTGCACTAAGTTGATCTTTCTCTACACCCTAGCTATGATTGTAACACTACATTCTGCACTCTCTCAGTTCCTTTTCTGTGAAGGGCATGTTTTGTCTGTACAGCATGCAAGAAGCAGTACTTTTAACTGTATGTTAATACTTGTGCCAATAATAAATCAAATCAAATATAGGCCAGGCGTGCATTGACCTCAGCACTCCTTTAGGGCTCACCTGAGTAGTTTAAACAGATTGGCAAAGCCAGTGAGAGCAATACCATGACTTATACAGATGCTGTCTTCTTCATAGGTGCAACTATTCTTGTTCAGCAGGGTTCTAACATCGATTCCAAATGTCATCCATTGCTCTTTTGTCCTCCTAGCATTGCATCCCAGTTAGCATCCTGTTATCCTTGAAGTAGACAGTTGTCCTACTCTTATGATTGTGGCATTGAGGCAAACCTGAAACTCAGAAGGAAATAAGTCAAATAAGGACAGGCACCCCTCACAAATTTCATGGCTCTTTATTTAAATATTTACTAAGTGCATGCATTGTCACATAGCCAAGCAATAGCCCAGCCTGTGGTTAGATAGAGTTCCCTAAAGTTTAGTCAGCAGGCACTTTTTGGCGGTGCAAGTCACTGTTTGGACAGCACCACAGCTGTAGGTTGGTCTTGGTGACCCTATTGATGTTGGAGGCAGTACAAGGCCTTGGCCAATCTGGAAATGGTTTAAAAGGACCCACTGTCCCCATAGATGATCAAAGCTGGGTGGACAATGGCAATAAGTGAATTCCAGGTTTTACCAATTCATAACCTTAATGTACTTTTCAGCTTTAGACTAACGGCTGTGAATTTCTTTGGAAATGAAGGCTACCTTGCGTTAAGCAACATAAAGCATAACAGCAGTCCAATCCTGCATTTACATAGAAGTCCAATATGCCGAAAGCACCAGTTTGGGAGGGAATAGTTGAGGAGAGATGTATGAAACAGACATAATATTGGTTGAACTTTCATATCAATAAGTGTGAGGTGATATACTTTTGGTTAGAGGAGTGGTGAGGTCACGTATACCTTGGAAAGTGTGTCTAAATGAACTCAAGGAAAAGAAGGATTTGAATGGACAAAACAAAAGTCAAGAAAAATAGCTAGGCAAATTAATAAGCCATAAAAAAATTAAAGTACTGGGATTCATCTCTAAGGATTAGAATAAAAAGAAGGAGAAAGGAGACTTTTTGAAGAACCTTGGTTGGATGCACATTTGGAATACCTAGAACATTTCTTGTCTCTTGTACTATAAAATGAATACACAGGTACTGGAGAAGGTACACAAAAGAATCGGAACTGGTAGGTATACATACCAGGAAAGACAGAACAGGCTGGGGTGTTTAAGATTATGGAAGTATTTAGTAGGGTTGATGCAGAGGAGGTGCTGTGAGAGAGGTCAGAACCAGGGGACATAAGATACTAATAAATCCACAGTACCATAAAAATAGCATAGTATTCCTATGGTGCAGCAGGAGGCTGTTTGGCCCATTGAGTCTGCACCAACTCCCCAATAGAGCATTTTTACCCAAGTCCACCTCCCCACCCTTTCCTCATAACTCTGTGTTTTTAATCATGGCCAACCCTCCAATCTACACACCTTTGGACATGGAGGGACAGTTAGCATGGCCAATCCACCGAACTTGCACATCTTTGGAGTGCTGGAGGAAACCGGAGTACCTGAAGGAAACCCATGCAGATGCAGGGAGAATGTGCAAACTCGCCTAAGACCTAAATCAAAGGCCAGGTCCCTGATGTTCTGAGGCAGCAGTGCCACTGTGCCACACAATAAGGAACTCAAGAGAACCTTTGTTACGCAGAGAATGTGGAATTTGCAGGGGTGTGTTGAAAAGGAAGCTAGATAAACACATGAGGGAGAAAGGAATGGGGAGAAATGTTCACCGAATCCTTACACTACAGAAAAAGGCCATTCAGCCCATCGAGTCTGCATGGACAATAATGCTATCCAGGTCCTATCCTCTTAACCCCATTTAGGCCTTATCCCTGTAACTCCACATATTTATCCTGCAAATCTCCTGACACTAAGGGGCAATTTAGCTTGGCCAATCCACCTAACCCGCACATCTTTGAAGTTTTGATGAGATTAGAAGAAAAGGAATGGGACGAGGCTCATTGGAGCTTAAGCACTAACATGGGCTAGTTGGGCCAGATGGCCTGCGTTTGCACTGTAAATAACATAACTATATGTAATTAGTTTATTTTCATTCTCAATTATTCTCTGCTAATTTTCTTCCCTCCCCCTTCCTCCCTAATACATTGGCTCTCTGTTGGGTTATGGCTTGATAAACACCAATTAGCTCTAGTTCTTGGCATAGAAGGCAATTTTCAAGTATGAGGATTGATAGGTGAAAGGATCTCAGCATTTGGATGAAACCTTATTGCGGTGCAGCAATCTGCAAACTGTAAATAAACCAATGACCAAATCCTGGCCAATTTCCAGGAAGTCAGCATGCTACGGTTCTCTGCCAACTAATGCACCACATTTCTGGGATTGAAATGGGGAACTTCCTGGTACTGCCGCCTTAAACACACAGAGGCAGCTGGGGGGAGCTTGATAATTGCTCCCCCCAACTCGGTCTTCTTAACTGAGCTCAAACCAGGCATAAGATGGCTCAGCACTAATTGGGGGGAATCAGTGCGAAGTCTCAATTACTCCCAGTGCCTATAACACTTTACGTCCCTTGAGTAGCCACATATTACTTAAAACAGAGGAACCACTGAGCAGGGAAAGTTGGATAGATGCCTGGTTCCTGGTGCTAATCCTGAACTAGAAACAAACGCTTCACATTCGTAGGCAGGCAAGCTCGAAGGAACCTAAAATTCCCTCTAGTGCATTGCTGCTATTGGCTCCAACCGAGCTAATGAGAGGGGTTCTCGGATTGAACCTATCAAACTACCTATCAATTACAGGAAGCCATGCCAAAAAGGGAGGAGATTCTATTTTTCATAACTTGCTTCTTAATTATTAACTAAGATTGATCAAAGATCAAGGTTTTAGATACCCACAGTGCAAGTTACAAAGAAAAAAATGTGTAACAAGGGGAATCTGTGAAATTCCATTTGATTATAAATAAAGTTTAGATGTGGGTTCAGGACAGTGACAATATGTAAGGTGGATTAAGATGCCTGTTTATAGAATCCCCACAGTGCAGAAGGAGGCCATTTGGCCCATCAAGTCTGCACCGACCACAATCCCACCCAGGCCCTATCCCCATAGCCCCATGTATTTAACCAGTGTTATTCCTCATTATTGGAGAGATTGGGGAGAATAAGTTGCAGAAACCTGGGGTATAGTGAGAGGGGATAACACACAGCCAGCATGGAAAACTATTGCAATTTGCATTGGAATTGCTACTTAACAAAGAAATATGCTCAAGGCTCTTAGCAAAATAGAAGGTTTGTTTTGTTACTGAATAAATTTCAAGAGAAGAATTAAAGTTGAAGTTTATTTATTAGCCACTAGTAAGGCTTACATTGACGCTGCAACCAAGTTACTGTGAAAGTCCCCGAGTCTGTTCAGGTCAATGCACCTAACCAGCTCATCTTTCAGAATGTGGGAGGAAACTGGAGCACCCAGAGGAAACCCATGCAGACACAGTGAGAACATGCAAACTCCACACAGACAGTGACCCAAGCCAGGAACCGAACCCAGGTCCCTGGTGTTGTGAAGCAACAGTGCTAACCACAGTGCTACCGTGCTCAAAAATACATTTGAAAATCCTGGGGGGGACATTCTTTCCGAGAGTCAGTGCAAACTTCTGCACTGGAGGGATTCTATGATATTCAGTCACGTTATCTGGGCATTGCTGGTTAAGCTAGCATTTATTGCCAATCTTGAATTGTCCTTGAGAAATATAGAAAATAGGAGCAGGAGTAGGGCCTTTCGAGTTGGCCCCTCTGGGTAAGAGGCTGTGTTACAGAGTTGATGCAATCTCAATGGTCCAAATGGTCTCCTTCTGCACTGTAGAAGTTCTATGATTGAATTGTTTTCTCACTAAACCCTTGGTTCTCTAGCATTCCTGGAAAGTTATTTCTGCCTTCCTTTGTTGTTTGCTCTGCCGTTTCCTTGTTCGCTATTTTAAATTCTCCTGTTTCAGACAAGCAGGCACCTACATTTGTCTTCACTCATCTTTTTCATATACTTGTAGAAGCTTTTATAGTCCACTTTTATGTTTACTCTCATACACTAATTTCCCCCTCTTAATCCTCTTATCCTACTTTGCTGAATACTGAACTTCTCCCAATCATGGGGAGGTGATAGCCTAGTGGTATTATCACTAGACTATTAATCCAAAAGTTCAGCTAATGTTTTGATGACCCGGGTTTGAATCTCTCTATGGTGGGTGGTGGAATAGGAATTCAATAAAAATATCTGGAATTAGGAATCTACTGATTATCCATACCTAGTAGAACATAGAACATTACAGCGTAGAACAGGCCCTTCGGCCCACGATGTTGCGCCGACCAGTTAAAAAAACAATGACCCTCTAACCTAAACCAATCCCTTTTCGTCCATAAACCTATCCACGGAAGTAGTAGGTATGGATAATGGCCTGGTAGGTATGGATATGATCGGCGCAACTTGTGGGCCAAAGGGCCTGTTTGTACTGTAGTGTTCAATGCTCTATGTTCTATATGTCGATTGTCGGAAAAACCCATCTGGTTCACTAATGTTCTTCAGGGAGGGAAATCTGCCATCCTTTCCTGGTCTGGCCTACATGTGACTCTACAGCCACAACAATGTGGCTGATTCTGAACTGTTCTCCAAGGGCAACTCGGGATGGGCAATAAATGGTGGCCAGCCAGTGATGCCCATGTCCCATGAATGAATAATAAAAATTCTCAAGCTTGTTACTTCTTCTAGCAACTTCATATGATTCCTTTTTGAATTTAAGACTATCCTTAACTTCTTTTACAAACCACGGTTGGGTCCCTTTTCTCATTGTGTTTTTGCACCAAACAGGGATGTGTAAATGTTGCCATGCATACAATTGGTTCTTAAATATTAACCATTGCGTAGCCACCATCGTGCCTTTTAATGAAGTTTCCCAATCTATCTTAGGCAACTCACACCTTATATCTTCTTAATTTTCTTTGTTTAGATTTAGAACCCGAGTTGGACTTTTTTCACTTTCCAACCTAATGAAGACTTCTATCATGTTATATTCAGGAAGTGGAGAGCCACCCTGAATCGCTGCAGTCCATATGGTGCTGACACACTCACAGTTTTAATTTGCCCCCATCATTAAGGATCGGGATATGTGTGGAGCCTCCTTCTCCAGTGAGATGTTTAATTGTCCACCACAACTGGATGTGGCAGGACTGCAGAGCTTAGATCTGATCCATTGCTTGTGATCTCTGTTTATTGCTTGATGCTTTCACTGTTTGGCAAATAATAACCTGGTTTTCTGTGTGCCAGGCATTGCTCTTGACGTAAAGAGAAAATGCTGGAAAATCTCAGCAGCTCTGGCAGCATCTGTAAGGAGAGAAAAGAGCTGTCGTTTCGAGTCCAGATGACTCTTTGTCAAAGCTAAAAGGCATAGAAAGTGGGAGATATTTATACTGCAGGGAGAGGGAATGAATATGAGTCATAGCCACAGAAACCAGGGGAAAAGACTGCTAATGGTTGTCCACAGAGAGAATAAAGGGTGTGAATGGCCAAATGGCAGAGAAGCTGTAAGCAGTGACAGCTGAAGATGTTGGGGGAGGTGATGGGGAAAGATGGGGCAGAGATAAAATGTAGAAAAGGGGAAGCGGGGGGGGGTGGAGAAAAGGTAAAGAAGGGAATAAAGTAGGGAGAAAGTGTGGGGAGGAGTTGTCCCTGACCTGTCCGCCTGCACTCTTCATTGAGTTAATGTCGATCCCCAGCTTGGTGCAAATGGTTGAGTGGGGGATATGCCGGGCCATGAGGTTAAAGATTGTGGTTGAATATAACTCTGTTGCTGCTGAAGTCTCGCAGTGCCTCATGAATGCCTAGTCTTGAGTTGCTGGATCTGTTTGAAATCTATCCCATTTAGTGCAGTGGTAGTGCCACACAAAACCAGGGACAGATTTCAACTCCACAAGGACTGCGCAGTGATTACCCCCACTAATACTGTAATGGACAGATACAAATCAGCAATGGGTAGATGTATGAGAGCGAGATCAGGCAGATTTTTCCCTCTTGTTGGTTCCCTCACTAACTGCCACTGACCCAGTCTAGCAGTTATGTCCTTTAGGACTTGGCCAACTCAATCTTTGTAAACTTACTCAGCCCCACAGCCTGTCAAGAAATCCTGCTTCTCGAAATCTGGTGTAACTCTGATTTTAATTGTTCCATCACTGGTAGGCGTGCCTTTACATGTTGCAGCCCCAAGTTCTGGAATTTCCAACCTGCACCTCTCTCTCACCATTGTCCTTGTTTGAGAACCTATCTCTCCACTCACATGATGAAGGAGCAGCGCTGCGAAAGCTCATGATTTCAAATAAACCTGTTGGACTTTAACCTGGTGTTGTGAGACTTCTTATGCTGTCCTTTAAGTCATTCCTTAAAACTCACCCCTTTGATCAAGCTTTTTCTCGCCTGACTAAATGGGCGGAATTTTCCGGCCACGCTCGCCTCAAAACCGGAAAATCCCGCCTGAGGTCAACAGACCTTTCCGTGGTCCGCTCCTCGCCCACTACGATTCCCGTGGCAGCCAGAATGGGAAAATTCACCCCAATATCTTTAATGTGTTTCATTCTCTTGGGACAGTCCAAAGATGTGTGGGTCAGGTGGATTGGCCATGCTAAATTGCTCCTTTGTGTTAGGGAGACTAGCTAGGGTTTGTGCAAGGGGTTATGGCGACAGGGCCTGAATGGGATTGTGGTTGGTGCAGACATGATGGGCCAAATAGCCCCCTTCTGCCCTATAGGATTCTATGATCTATTATCTGTTATTACCTTAAAGGCATCGTAAAAATATTAATTGCTGTTGTCAATATAGTGGCTAAATCTCTCTTCTTGATCTTCCTTGATTTCTATGCTGCTTTTAACAATGCGTCTCCTGCTCCCACTTTCCTTTTAAAATTCCTTTACCCTGACTGCGCTCCTTAGAATCATCTTGAAACTCTACTCCGAGACTGTGCTTTCGTACCTTATCACTGCTCACCCTCTCTCTTTTCTCGCCTGCTTGGTGTTTACTTTTCTGTATCGTGCCTGGAGGCATCGATCGGCACTCGCTAATTGTTAGTGCCGTTCCCCTGGTCTTATCACCTTGCATTAATTTCCTCTGGTTCGTAAAAAATGCTGACCAAGCAAGTTACAAAAGCAAAGAAGAAGGACAACCTTCATTTAGGGTTTATTAACTATGTGTGAACATTGAGAGTGAACTTGGGTGACTTTTTATGCTTGGTAACCAGTCTGTCCTCCTCAGTTTAGAAAAAGTTCAAAGAGAGACACATTCATGACCTGTGTTGACATTAATTTACTCCCGGAGTGAAGGTATCTTTTCTGATGTGCTTCAAGGCGGAAATACTTGCATTTATATATGACTTTCATATATAAAGTCTTTCATGACCTTAGGTCTTCCCAAAGTATTATGTAACTAATGAACTGTTTTCTGAATTGCAGCAAATGTAGCAGCCAATCTGAGCACAGCAAGCAGACAGAAAGAGCAAGTGATAAATGGCTAAATCATTTTTTATAAGTTCATAAGATATAGGAGCAGAATTAAGCTATTTGGCCCATCGAGTCCGCTCCGCCATTCGATCATGGTTGATATGCCCCTCGTCCCCATTTTCCTGCCTTCTCCCCATAACCTTTCAACCCATCACCAATTAAAAATCTGTTTCCTTCATTGATTTTGATTGAGGGATAGATATTGGCCAGGCACCAGAGGACAGCCCAGTGCATCACACAAACCAGCCTCCCGTCTATTGACTGTTTCTACACTTCCTGCTGCCTCGGCAAAGCAGCCAGCATAATTAAGGACCCCCTGCACTCCGGACATTCTCTCTTCCAACTTCTTCCTTCAGGAAAATGGTACAAAGGTTTAAGAGCGCATACCAACCGACTCAAGAGCAGCTTCTTCCCCACTGCCATCAGACTTTTGAATGGACTTGCCTCGCATTAAGTTGATCTTTCTCTACACCCTAGCTATGACTGTAACACTACATTCTGCACTCTCTCCTTTCCTTCTCAATGAATGGTATGCTTTCTCTGTATGGCATGCAAGAAACAATACTTTTCACGGTATACCAATACATGTGACAATAATAAATCAAATCAAATCAAGCATACTCCCTCCAACCTTCTTCCATCAGAAAAAAGATGCAAACGTCTGAGGTTATGTATCAACCGACTCAAGAACAGCTTCTTCCCAGCTGTCATCAGAGTGGTCTTATCACATATTTAGCTGATATTTCTTTATACCCTAGCTATGACTGTAACACTACAGTCTGCACCTTCTCCTTTGCTTCTCCCCTTATGTACTCTATGAACGATATGTTTTGTCTTTATAACACGCAAGAATCAATAGTTTTCACTGTATCCTATTACACGTAACAATAATAAATCAATTCAATCCAATACAAATTCCCTACTCAGCTTTAAAATTGTGCCAGGGAATCTCTTCAGTCCAACTGTGAAGGTCGTTGGGACCTTGGTATCATGCTCAAGATGAGGCATAAATCTACAATTCAAACTTTTATTTAGACCTCCTCACTCATTAGCCAATTTGATACCACTGAGTTCAGGGTGACACATGCGATAAGGAAAGCTATTTTCACTAAACACTCAGTTATAGTTTGGTTCATGAATTTTTTTTGAATTGTGCGCAGACAGGAGGAGATAAGTCTCAGTGAATCACACCATTTAAAACTCTTCCTTTTCCAGGATGATATTCTTGCTGTCAGTGTAATCCGTGAGTTCAGATATTGCAGCCTCTGCACTCAAACTCCATTTGAGACCCCCCCACCGAACACAAAGGTGGGACTTTTACCGGCACACCCGCCCGAGGCTCATAAGATTGTGCTGGAGGCCAACGGAAAATGCCGTTGTGCGAGCCTCACCTGGCCCGATTTTGGGGCTGCCGGTAAAATCAGGGTCAAAGTCACAGAATCACAGAATTGTTCCAGCAGAGAAAGAGGCCATTTGGCCCATTGTGTAATTACTCCAAATCAGTAATGCGTCTATTACCATTTTTCTCCTATTTATTCTTCGGATGTGGGCATTGCTGGCTGGGCCATCATTTGTTGCTCGCCTCCAATTGCCTTAGAACTGAGTGGCATTCCCCTTCCATCTTCCCATATCCCTGCACACTTCCTTTTTGAATTATAATCCACTTCCCTTGTGAATGCCTTGACTGAACCTGCGCCCATCAAACTCTCAGCCCGGGCACTCCAAATCCTAATCACTCGCTGCATAAAAAGGTTTCCCATGTCGCCATTGCTCTCCTTCTCAATCCTTCCAACAGTGGGAAATACCCATTAATTTTCAATAACTGTATCAAATCCCCTCTCAACCTTTACCTCTCCGAGAAAAAGTCACAACTTCTCCAATCGATCCACAGTTCCCATTCCTGTGACCATTCTTCTGTTTCCTCTCACAGTCCACAGATGTGCAGGTCAGGTCGATTGTCCATGCTAAATTGCCCCTTAGTGTCCCAAGGATAGGGGGACTAGTGGGGTCAATGCAAGATGTTGCAGGGATAAGATGGGGGGGGGCTTGGCTAAGTTGCTCTGTCAGAGAGTTGGTGCAGAGTCGATGGGCTGAATAACTTCCTTCTGCACTGTAGGGATTCTATGATTCTAAATGCCTCCACACCTTTATGTATATAATATGGTGCTTGCTGCATAAGCCCAAAGTCACTTCTCTGATGGGGAAGTCTAGGAAAAAGGCAAATTGTCTTATAGTTAGAGCTAGGCCATTCGCACAAAGGATAGTAAAAACTGTGAAGTTCATTTCCCGCCCAACCCCACCCCCCATCCCCCACGTCTCACACACACACACACACACACACACACACACACACACACACACACACACACACACACACACACACACACACACACACACACACACTGAGGCTGGCAATCAATTGCAAATTTCCAAACTGAGATTGATAGATTGATAGGTTCTTGTTTGGCAAGGGCATTATGCATCACAGAAGCACAGCAAATAGGAGCAGGGACAGGCCATTCAGCCTGCTCCGCCATTCATCATGATGGTGGCTACCCATCTAACTCAGTAACCCGTTCCCACTTTCCCCTCTGGATCTTTTCATCCCTTTAGCTCACAGAGCTATAGGTAATTCATACTTGAAAACAATAATGTTTGGGCCTCAACTGCTTCCTGTGGTCGAGAATTCCACAAGCTCACCACTCCCTGGGTGAAGGGATTACCCCGCATCTCAATGGTTTTCTTAGGCTGTGACTCCGGGTTCTGGATGCCCCCACCATCGGGAACATCTTTGCTGTACCTGCCCTGTCTAGTCCTGTTAGAATTTTACAGACTTCTATGAGATCTCCCCCACCCGGCATGGTAGCACAGTGGGCGGCACATTAGCACAGTGGTTAGCACTGCTGCTTCACAGCTCCAGGGTCCTGGGTTCGATTCTCGGCTCGGGTCACTGTCTGTGTGGAGTTTGCACATTCTCCTCATGTCTGCATGGGTTTCCTCCGGGTGCTCCAGTTTCCTCCCACAGTCCAAAGGTGTGCAGGTTAGGTTGATTGGCCATGCTAAGAAATTGCCCCTTAGTGTCCAGGGTAGTGGAGGTTAGAGGGATTAGTGGGTTTAATGTATGGGGATAGGGCCTGGGTGGGATTGTGTTCGGCATAGACTCGATGGGCCAAAGGGCCTCTTTCTGCACTGTAGGGTTCTATGTTCACCCCTACTCATGCTTCTAAACTCCAGCAAATATACACCTAACACAATGTACACAACTCTGGTGCGGCCGCACTTGGAGTACTGTGTGCAGTTCTGGTCCCCACATTATAGGAAGGATGTGGAGGCTTTGGAGAGGGTGCAGAGGAGGTTTACCAGGATGTTGCCTGGTATGGAGGGGAGGTCCTATGAGGAGAGGCTGAGGGATTTGGGGTTGTTTTCGCTGGAAAGAAGGCGGCTAAGAGGGGATCTTATTGAAACATATAAGATGATTAGAGGTTTAGATAGGGTGGATAGTGATAGCCTTTTTCCTCTGATGGAGAAATCTAGCACGAGGGGGCATGGCTTTAAATTAAGGGGTGGTAGTTATAGGACGGATGTCAGGGGTAGGTTCTTTACCCAGAGGGTGGTGAGGGATTGGAATGCCCTGCCTGCTGAAGTTGTAAATGCGCCTAGTTTGGGGGCGTTTAAGAGATCCGTGGATAGGTTTATGGACGAGAAGGGATTGGTTTAGGTTAGAGGGTCATTGTTTTTTAACTGGTCGGCGCAACATCGTGGGCCGAAGGGCCTGTTCTGCGCTGTAATGTTCTATGTTCTATGTTCTATGTTCTATGTTCTAACTGACTCAATCTCTTCTCATACATTGGTTCCACCATTCCAGGAATCAGTCTGCTAAACCTTCTCTGCAATCTCTCTAGCGCAAGAACATTCTTCCTCAAATAAGGAGACCAAAACTGCGCATAATATTCCAGGTGTGGCCCTGTATAATTGCAGCAAGCCATCCCTGCTCCTGTACTCAAATCATCTCACTGTTGAGACAAACATACCATAGAATCATAGAATCCCTACAGTACAGAAGGAGGCCATTTGGCCCATCGAGTCTGTACTGAACACAATCCCAGCCAGGACTGATTCCCGTGACCCTGCATGTTTACCCGGCTAATCCCCCTGACATTCAGGTCAATTTAACATTGCATTTTATCTTCAGCGAGCAGCGTACGAGGCCACCCAGGTCTCATTGCCCATTCCCTTCTCTCTATCATAGCCATTCTGATAACAATCTGTCTTCCTGTTTTTGCTACCAAAGTGGATCACCTCACACTTCATACCGCATTCCAGCTTTCTACTACCTTTTCGTGTGAATAAATGCTTAACGATTTCCTTCTTCATTGGCTTGGCTCTAAGAGAGAAGCCACATGCACATTACAGCTGCTAATATTAATAGAAAATGGCTCAGGTTTCATTAAAACATCTTTGAAGCAGACTTACCGCGCTCTTGAAATTCACGCGAACAAGTCTGATCCGTTCCTTTCCAAGCTCCTCATGTTCTATTTTGAGTATCGTGGTGGCCTTGTTTGTTCTTTGTCAGTTTCCGATGCTGTTGATGTACCTGAGGCAATAATTCTTCTCAGTTTGGCTGGCAGCATTCATTCTCTGTGTAATTTTCACCCACGTCTCGGAGGATTTTCCAGAGATGGTGCTGGGAGTGTGGGAAGTGGTTGGGGGGATATGGTGATGGCACTGGGAGACAGATGCACATATTCTACTGAAGCAAAGCCTCTTTATCAGCATTTCCAAGAAAATTCTGCACATTTGGCCTTTCCTGCGGTCAGATTTGTGACTTATCTTGCCCCTTCAACGCCGATAGATGTTCTACAGACTTATTGTGGTGGCTTTACCCTCAGGCCATCAAACTAGACGATTTTCATGATTTAATCTTTAGTTTTATTGGACAACATCACATTCCTTCCTGCTTGAATACCAAAGGAGAAATGTATAGAACTGGCACGCTGGCAATAAGTCATTGGCAAGGCAACTCATTTCCAGCCTGCAAAATTTCCCATGCCTTCCAAGTGCACATAATGCTGTATTCATTGACCTACGTCTTGTGCCATCAATAGTTGGTGCAGATTGGCATCTCCTCTGTAGATCCCAGACATTCCAGGTACATTCCACAGAGTGTACAAAGTCCACAGAAATGAGCTGGCACAGAGCATGTTAAAGTTATTTAATGTGGTTAAAGAAGAGTGAGGCATCATTATTCCTTCACGGTCACTGGATTTAAACCCTAGGACTCCCTACCCAAAGAACTTAGTTAGGCCGCACTTGGAATATAGTGTTCAATCCTAGGTGCCACACTACCAGAAGGATGTGGAGGCTTTTGAAAGGGCACAGAAAAGATTTACCAGGATGTTGCCTGGTATGGAGGGCATTAGTTGTGAGGAGAGGTTGGAGAAACTTGGTTTGTTCTCACTGGAGCGCTGGAGGTTGATAGAAGTCTACAAGATTATGAAGGGCATGGACAGAGTGGTTAGTCAGGAGGTTTTTCCCCAGGGTGGGGGAGTCAATTACTAGGGGGCACAGGTTTAAGATGCGAGGGGCAATGTTTAAAGGAGATGTATGAGGTAAGTTTTTTACACAGAGGGTGGTGGGTGCTTGAAACTCACTACCAGGGGAAGTACTGGAAGCGGATACGATAGTGACTTTCAAGGGGTGTTGTGACAACTACATGAATAGTATGGGAATAGAGGGAATATGGTCCCCGGAAGGGTAGGGGGTTTTAGTTCAATCAGCCACATGGTCAGTGCAGGCTTGGAGGGCTGAAGGGCCTGTTCCTGTGCTGTAATTTTCTTTGTTCTTTGAAGGTCTTCATTGTGGATGGCAGCAGTTCGTAAATAAGACGCACTGTCGTCTCAGACCAATTGACGTTTCCTGTGGTAACTATAATCACAGTAAGAAGTCTCACAACACCAAGTTGAAGTCCAACAGGTTTATTTGACCCTATAAAGGGGCAGCAAGAGCTCCGAAAGCTAGTGGATTTTGCTACCAAATAAACCTGTTGGACTTTAACCTGATGTTGTGAGACTTCTTACTGTATTTACCCCAATCCATCTCCACCTCATAAGAACATAAGAACATAAGAAATAGGAGCAGGAGTAGGCCATCTAGCCCTTCGAGCCTGCCCTGCCATTCAATAAGATCATGGCTGATCTGTCGCTGCTCAGTTCCACTTTCCCGCCCTCTCCCCATAACCCTTAATCCCCTCTCTTATCAAAAACCCATCAACCCGCGTCTTAAAAATATTTAGCGAGGCAGCCTCCACCACCTCAACGGGCAGAGAATTCCAGAGATTCACCACCCTTTGAGTGAAGAAGTTCCTCCTCAACTCCGTTCTAAACCGCCCCATAACTATAATGAATTTTGAAAAATGTGTGCCAGTACTTAAACAATTGAGGGTCAATATCTTTAATAAATTACAAAGGCATTAAACATGAGGCTCCACTTACTGTATGCACTCTGATGTTTATTTAGACAGTAAAAATCCAGCCAAAGTGTTCGTCCCATACCTGTTTCAGACAGAGCCCAAGCTGGCCGAGGTGCGCTGCTCATTTCTCAATCCAAAACAGCTGACATGGCCATTTAGCAATGAATGGAAGTTTGTATTGAGGTTCCAGAGCAAATTGTTATAGGGACTGATAAGGTATTGGAGGTATTGCCGGGCTTAACAGTGGACAAGTCTCCAGATCCCAATGAATTGTGTCCCAGGCTGTTGTGGGAGGCGAGGGAGGAAATTGCAGGGGGCTCTGACCCAAATTTTTAATTCCTTCTTGGCCACCAGGGAGATGCCAGAGAACTGGAGAGCAACTAATGCAGTCTCTCTATTTAAGAAAAATTGTAGGGACAAACCAGAGAACTACAGACTAGTAAGTCTCACGTCTGTGGTTGGGAAACTACTGAAGAAGATTCTGAAGGAGGGAATCTATCTCCATTTGGAGAGGCAAGGGATAGTCACCATAGTTTTATCAGAGGGAGGTCATGCCTAACCAAGTTGATTGAATTTTTTGAGCATGTAGCCAAGTATGTGGATGAGGGTAGTGCGGTTGGTGTGGTTCACATGGATTTCAGCAAAGCCTTTGACAAAGTCTCTCATGGGAGATTTATTAAGAAGGCTAATGCGTATTGGATACAGGATGATCCGATAAGGTGGATTCATAATTGGCTTAGTGGTAGGAGACAGAAGGTAGTGACAGACAGCCGCTTTAGTGACTGGAATCATGATGTGGAGATGCCGGCGTTGGACTGGGGTAAACACAGTAAGAAGTCTGACAACACCAGGTTAGAGTCCAACCAGTTTATTTGATAGTAAACCCACAAGCTTTCGGAAACGCTGTTCCTTCGTCAGGTGTGTGAAAAGTTCTGTGTGTGTGGAAGAACTTCCCACACATCTGACGAAGGAACAGCGTTTCCAAAAGCTTGTGGGTTTACTAACAAATAAACTGGTTGGACTTTAACCTGGTGTTGTGAGACTTCTTACTTAGTGACTGGAGGCCAGTGACCAGTGATGAACTCCAGGGCCCTGTACCGGGCTCCCTATTGTTCATCATTTATATAAATGACATAAATGACTAAGTGGGGGGTAGGATCAGTAAGTTTGCCAATGACACAAAGATTGGCTGGGTGGTTAACGGTGAGGTTGAGTATTTTGTGTTACAGGAAGATATAGAGATATAGACGAGACGGTTAAATGGGCAGATAAGAGGCAGATGGAAATTAACCCTGAAAAGCGTGAGGTGATACACTTTGGAAGGAGTCATTTCGCAAGGGAGTATACTATGAAAAGTCTGCCACTGGGAAGTTCTGAAGAACAATGGGACCTTGGCGTGTTTGTCAATAGACCTCTGGAAGTGGAAAGGCAAATTAATAGAGCGGTGAAAAAGGCATATGGCCTTTATCAATCGGGATATAGATTATAAAAGCAGAGAGGTCATGATGGAATTATATCGGACTTTGATGAGGCCACAGCTGGAGTGTGCAATTCTGGTCATCACATTATCGGAAGGATGTGAACGCACTGGAGGGGGTACAGAGGAAATTTACCAGGATGCAGCGTGGGATGGAACATTGAAGTTATAAAGAGAGGTTGGATAGGCTTGGGTTGTTTTCTCTGGAGCAGAGAAGACTGAAGGGTGACCTAATTGAGGTGTTCAAGATTATGAGGAGTATGGACAGGGTGGATAAGGAGGAGCTGTTCCCCTTAGTTGAAGGTCAGTTACAAGGGGACACAAGTTCAAAGTGAGAGGTGGGAGGTTTAGGGGGGATTTATTCAGAGGGTGGTGATGGTTTGGAATGTGCTGCCTGGGAGGGTGGTGGAGGCAAAATGCCTCACAACCTCGAAAAGTGCCTGAATGGGTACTTGGCACACCATAACATTCAAGGCTATGGGTCAAGTACTGACAAGTGGGATTAGGTAGGCAGGGTCTTTAATGTGCTGATGCGGACTCAATGGGTTGAGGGGCCTCTTCTTTTGATTTAATTTGATTTGGTTTGATTTATTATTGTCACATATATTAGTATACAGTGACAAGTATTGTTTCTTGCGTGCTGTGCAGACAAGGCATACCATTCATAGAGAAGGAAACATGAGAATGCAGAATGTGGGGTTATAGTTATGGATAGAGTGCAGAGAAAGATCAACTTAATGTGAGGTGGATACATACAAAAGTCTGACAGCAGTAGGGGAGAAACTGTTCTTGAGTCGGTTGGTATGTGACCTCAGATTTTTCTATCTTTTTCCCAACGGAAGAAGGTGGAAGAGAGAATGTCCAGGGTGCGTGGGGTCCTTAATTATGCTGGCTGCTTTGCCGAAGTAGCGAGAAGTGTAGGCAGTGTCAATGGATGGGAGGCTGGTTTGTGTGATAGATTGGGCTACATTGACGATCTTTTATAGTTCCTTGCAGTCTTGGGCAGAGCAGGAGCCATACCAAGCTGTGATACAACCAGAAAGAATGCTTTCTATGGTGCATCCATAAAAGTTGGTGGGATTTGAAGCGGACATGTCAAATTTCCTTAGTCTTCTGAGAAAGTAAAGGCATTAGTGGGCTTTCTTAACTAAAGAAGGTCGAGGGACATGGAGTTGGGGGTAGGGTGTTAGCGTGGATAGAGGATTGGTTGTCAAATAGGAGGCAGAGAGTGGGGGTCAACGGGTGCTATTCGGATTGGCGGATGGTGACTAGTGGAGTGCCCCAGGGGTCGGTGCTGGGGCCTCAGCTTTTTACCATTTATATAGATGATCTGGAGGAGGGAACCGAGTGTAGGGTGTCGAAATTTGCTGATGACACCAAGATTGGGGGAACGGCAAATTGTGCGGAGGGTGTGGAGAGTCTGCAGAAGGATCTAGATAGGCTGGGCGAATGGGCCAGGAAATGGCAAATGGAATTTAATGTTGGCAAGTGTGAGGTGGTCCACTTTGGTAGGAATAATGGTAGGAAGGACTATTACTTACGTGGCGAAAAACTGCAGCAGGCAACGGTGCAGAGGGACCTCGGGGTCCTTGTGCATGAGTCACAAAAACCCAGCTTGCAGGTGCAGCAGGTGGTCAGGAAGGCGAATGGGATGCTGGCCTTCATAGCGAGGGGGATTGAATATAAAAGTAGGGAGGTCTTGCTGCAGCTATATAGGGCATTGGTGAGGCCGCAGCTGGAGTACTGTGTGCAGTTTTGGGCGCCGTACCTGCGCAAAGATATTTTGGCCTTGGAGGGAGTGCAGAGGAGGTTTACTAGGCTGATACCGGAGTTGAGGGGGTTGAGCTATGAGGAGAGGCTGAATAAACTGGGCTTGTACTCGTTAGAGTTTAGAAGAATGAGGGGAGATCTCATTGAGACGTATAAGATGATGAATGGGATGGATAGGATAGAGGTGGAGAGACTCTTCCCGCTCAAAAAAGACAGTAGGACTAGGGGGCACAGCCTCAAGATAAAGGGGGGCGGTTTAGAACGGAGTTGAGGAGGAACTTCTTCACTCAAAGGGTGGTGAATCTCTGGAATTCTCTGCCCGTTGAAGTGGTGGAGGCTGCCTCGCTAAATATTTTTAAGACGCGGGTTGATGGGTTTTTGATAAGAGAGGGGATTAAGGGTTATGGGGAGAAAGCGGGAAAGTGGAACTGAGCAGCGACAGATCAGCCATGATCTTATTGAATGGCGGGGCATGCTCGAAGGGCTAGATGGCCTACTCCTGCTCCTATTTCTTATGTTCTTATGTTCTATAGTTTTGGCATGGGGGGACCAGGACAGATTATTGGTGATCTGGACACCAAAAGACCTAAAGCTGTCGACCCTTTCCTCTACACTGTGGTATTCTGTGATTCTGTAAAGCAAGTGATTAAGGGACAGAATTAATAAAAAAAAAGCGTTTTAATGAGCTGAGAAAGGAATCCACTTGTGCAGCAAATAGCACTTAAAATGTGTCAGCAATTAAAATGCACATTTTCACATCTTTGATCAGTAGAAACAGAACAGCCCTTTGTTGAGTAGTTTTATAATCAGTACAATGTGCTTTTTTAGCAAAGAAATAAGTACCATTGGCAAATGTTGTGATAAAACTAATGGATGACATGAAGTTCAATTATCAATCCAAGGAAAATGATCGCAATTATTGGATCTCCCTTGGATGCTTGTGATGTGAAATGTGATTGGCTGGCAATTCACCAAAGATCCTTAGACAGCACTTTCCAAACCCACGACCACTTCTATCTAGAAGGACGAGCAGATATATGGGAACACCATCATCTGGAAGTTCCTCTCCAAGCCACTCGCCGTCTTGACTTGGAAATATATTGGCCGTTCCTTTGCAGTCGCTGGGTCAAAATCCTGGAATTCCCTCCCTAATGGCATTGTGGGTCAACCCACAGTACATGGACTGTAGCAATTGTAAGAAGCCAGCTCATCACCACCTTCTCAAGTGCATCTAGGGATGGGCAATAAATGCTGGCCAGCCAGCGATGCCCATGTCTCATGAATGAATTAAAAGAAAATTCTGTGGCTCATTCACAATGAGAACACAACTTTAGCTCATGGCTTCCATTCATTTCTTTGACTTCATGCTCAGCTGTAATGGAATTTAAACAAGAATAGGTATAGTTCCTATTTTGGATACAATCAGCTCATCAGGTGAAACCTGCACCCAAAATTGCACTAGTTTTCTGAAATGTCTCCTTCCCCCTTTCCCACTCAAACTTGGATATCAGAAAACAAAGTTTGGCACGGACCAATGGGCAGTGTTTGTAATATTTAAGAAAATATTTGCTTTGAAAATATTCCTTGATACACTGAAGAGCAGTAACAAAGAGCAAAGAAGAGTACAGGACAGGAACAGGCCTTTCAGCCCTCCAATCCTTCACTGACATGAGGCCTTTCTAAAATAAAGGCCTTTTGCCTCTATTGGGACCGTATGCCTTTATTCCCTGTCCATTCATGTATCTGCCGAGATGCCCCTTAAATGTTGCCATTGTATCAGCTTCTACCATCTCCCCTGGCAGCACATTCCAGAAACTTACCACTGTCTGTGTAAAAAACCTGTCTCTCACATTCCTGTTAAATTTTTCCCCTTTCACCTTAAAATTATGCCCCCAAGTAATTGATGTTTCTATCCTGGGATAAAGATTCTGTCTTTTCCATTCTATCCATGGCTCTCATAATTTTGTAAACTTCTATCAGTTCGCCCCTGATGGCCTCTGACATTCAAGTGAAAACAAACAAGGTCTGTGTAATCTCTTCTCATAGCTAGTACCATCCAAACCAGGGAACATCCTGTTAAACCTTTTCTGTACCCTCTGTAAAGCCTCCACATCCTTCTTGTCATGTGGCGACCAGAACTGCATGCGATATTCTAAATGTGGCCAAACTAAAGTTCTATATAGTTCTAAGTAGGTGCAGTATGATTAATACAGCTGAAGATGAGTTAACTGCAAGAAACTGGAATCAAAATGTCGACCTACCACCAATATTAGATGACTGAAAATTACTTTTAAAAGTTGTATAGAATCATTTCTTATTTTATTCAGATGAATTTCTTAGTACATTAATATACGTACATTTAAAACCTTTTTAAAAATGCCTATTACTGTCTGAAATGGGCAGCATGGTGACACATTTGGCATTGCTGCCTCACAGCACCAGGACACAGGTTCAATTCCAGCCTCAGGTCACCGTCTGCGTGGAGTTTGCACTTCCTCCCCATGTCTTCGTGGGTTTCCTCCAGGTGCTCTGGTTGCCTCCCACAGTCCAAAAATGTGCAGATTAGGTTGATTGGCCATGCTAAATTGGTTACTGTCAGGGGGATTAGTAGGGTAAACGTGTAGGATTATGGGCACAGAGCCTGGGTGGGACATGGTCGGTGTAGACTCGATGGGCCGAATGGCCTCCTTCAGTACTGTAGGGATTTTATGGGTTCTATGATTACATTAAAAGCATTCGGCACAATTTTTGGAGACTCCTCAAGGGCCCAGAAGCACACATGGCGAGCTGAAACTCCAGCGGTGATCAATTCATCCTGGAGATGTGGACAGTAGTTTTTATGGGGTCAGCTTCCCCTGCAGTGTTTTGTAAGCTAGCACAAAATTTGGAAATATGTAGCTGTGCAGGATGTAATGACCATAGTCCGATAAATATTACCCCATTCAGGTGTTT
This sequence comes from Carcharhinus amblyrhynchos, assembly GCF_965287045.1. Classification (NCBI taxonomy): domain Eukaryota; kingdom Metazoa; phylum Chordata; class Chondrichthyes; order Carcharhiniformes; family Carcharhinidae; genus Carcharhinus; species Carcharhinus amblyrhynchos. The sequence goes on along the minus strand of NC_137328.1, from coordinate 116,986,884 downwards.
ATCCAATTCCATTTTGAAAGCCATTGAATCTGCCTCCGACACGCACTGACTTGTTGCTGCAGGGATCATGTGACAACACTGGAAGGAATACAGAGGAGGTTCACCAGGGTGTTGCCTGGGTTGGAGCATTTGAGCTATAAGGAGAGATAGGCTTGTGTTGGTTTCTCCAGAACAGAACAGAGGGGGGGACTTGATTAAGATTATGAGGGGTATGGACAGGGTAAGTAGGGAGTAGCTTTTTCCAATGGTTGAGGGGATCAATTATGAGGGGACATAGTTCCAGCATAAGGGGCAGGAGATCCAGAGGTGCTCTGAGAAAAAACTTTTTTGCTCAGATCATAAAATCCTTCCAGTATAGAAGGAGGACATTCAGCCCATTGAGTCTGTACTGACAACAATCCCACCCAGGCCCTATCCCTGTAACACTTCATATTTACCCCTGCAATCCCTCTAAGCTACACATCCCGGGACACTAAGGGGCAATTTAGCATGGCCATTCAACCTGACCCACACATCTTTGGACTGTGGAAGGAAGCCGGAGCACCCAAAGGAAAGATGGTTGTGGGAATCTGGAAGGCATTGCCTGGGAGTGGAGGCTGGAAATCTTGCAACCTTTAAAAAGTATTTGGATGAGCACTTGCAACATTATAACAGACAAAGATATGGGACAAGTGCAAGAAAATGGGATTAATGGGCCTTTAGTGGTGGTTATTAACTCGATGGGCGAAAAGGCCTTTTCTGCTCTGTATAACCCTTATTTTACCATTTTGATTCTAAGTGCTGGGCGGACTTAAAACTGGGAGTGTTTCAGGTCCGACCTTTAGACCCATTCCCCTATATGCACTCTGGCTGAAAAAATATCAGCAATTCCGAATCGTGCTGCAGAAGCCTGTGGGTGGCGCTTAACAAGCCCGAAATCCTGGAGCCCCAATCGACACCTCTAACTACGCATGCGCATGCAAAAAAAAGACAGAATGCCGTTCCTATGCCACATCCCTCCCGGGCTGATAATGTCTCCCCCTGATCCTCATTACCCCACCCCCACAACATTACTGACCCCTTTATCCCCCCACACTCTCCACCACCCAGACTAATCATGGCCCCTCCCCCATTCCCCTACACTGATCTCAGGCAGGGTGGCAACAGAGCCCCCTTTCTCTCCAGTGATCACAGGCAGAGTGGCAGTGGACTCCTCATCCCCCACACTGATCTCAGGCAGGGTGGCAGTGGACCCCTCATCCCCCACACTGATCTCAAGCAGAGTGGCAGTGGACCCCTCATCCCCCACACTGATCACAGGCAGAGTGGCAGTGGACCCCTCATCCCCCACACTGATCTCAGGCAGAGTGGCAGTGGACCCCTCATCCCCCACACTGATCTCAAGCAGAGTGGCAGTGGACTCCTCATCCCCCACACTGATCACAGGCAGAGTGGCAGTGGACCCCTCATCCCCCACACTGATCTCAAGCAGAGTGGCAGTGGACTCCTCATCCCCCACACTGATCACAGGCAGAGTGGCAGTGGACCCCTCATCCCCCACACTGATCTCAGGCAGAGTGGCAGTGGACTCCTCATCCCCCACACTGATCTCAAGCAGAGTGGTAGTGGACCCCTCATCCCCCACACTGATCTCAAGCAGAGTGGTAGTGGACCCCTCATCCCCCACACTGATCTCAGGCAGAGTGGCAGTGGACCCCTCATCCCCCACACTGATCTCAAGCAGAGTGGTAGTGGACCCCTCATCCCCCACACTGATCTCAAGCAGGGTGGCAGTGGACTCCTCATCCCCCACACTGATCTCAAGCAGAGTGGTAGTGGACCCCTCATCCCCCACACTGATCTCAAGCAAAGTGGCAGTGGACCCCTCATCCCCCACACTGATCTCAAGCAGAGTGGTAGTGGACCCCTCATCCCCCACACTGATCTCAAGCAAAGTGGCAGTGGACCCCTCATCCCCCACACTGATCTCAAGCAGGGTGGCAGTGGACCCCTCATCCCCCACACTGATCTCAAGCAGAGTGGCAGTGGACCCCTCATCCCCCACACTGATCTCAAGCAGAGTGGCAGTGCACCCCTCATCCCCCACACTGATCTCAGGCAGAGTGGCAGTGGACCCCTCATCCCCCACACTGATCTCAAGCAGAGTGGTAGTGGACCCCTCATCCCCCACACTGATCTCAAGCAGAGTGGCAGTGGACTCCTCATCTCCCACACTGATCTCAGGCAGAGTGGCAGTGGACCCCTCATCCCCCACACTGATCTCAAGCAAAGTGGCAGTGGACCCCTCATCCCCCACACTGATCTCAGGCAGAGTGGCAGTGGACCCCTCATCCCCCACACTGATCTCAAGCAAAGTGGCAGTGGACCCCTCATCTCCCACACTGATCTCAGGCAGAGTGGCAGTGGACCCCTCATCCCCCACACTGATCTCAAGCAGAGTGGTAGTGGACCCCTCATCCCCCACACTGATCTCAGGCAGAGTGGCAGTGGACCCCTCATCCCCCACACTGATCTCAGGCAGAGTGGCAGTGGACCCCTCATCCCCCACACTGATCTCAGGCAGAGTGGCAGTGGACCCCTCATCCCCCACACTGATCTCAGGCAGAGTGGCAGTGGACCCCTCATCCCCCACACTGATCTCAGGCAGGGTGGCAGTGGACCCCTCATCCCCCACACTGATCTCAGGCAGAGTGGCAGTGGACCCCTCATCCCCCACACTGATCTCAAGCAGAGTGGTAGTGGACCCCTCATCCCCCACACTGATCTCAAGCAGAGTGGCAGTGGACCCCTCATCCCCCACACTGATCTCAGGCAGAGTGGCAGTGGACCCCTCATCCCCCACACTGATCTCAGGCAGAGTGGCAGTGGACCCCTCATCCCCCACACTGATCTCAGGCAGAGTGGCAGTGGACCCCTCATCCCCCACACTGATCTCAAGCAAAGTGGCAGTGGACCCCTCATCCCCCACACTGATCTCAGGCAGAGTGGCAGTGGACCCCTCATCTCCCACACTGATCTCAGGCAGAGTGGCAGTGGACCCACTTTCCCCATCCACCCCCACCAATCTCAAACAGAGAACCACAGGATGCTGGGCACCTACCTCCTCACTAACTGGAGCAGCCAAATCAGACATCATTGGAGCATGTCTGTTTTGTGACAATTCTGGACGGGCAAACATGGTGGTAAAGGGGGAAGTGCTGGTAAAGTTGGGCATGCTGCCTATTAAGTCAATTTAAATGCATGCAAATGCATTTAAATGGCTGCTGCTCCAGTTATGGACGCGGTCCCGATCACAGCCGTTTTCAGGCCTTGGTAAAGGGGGAACTGGCACAGAGACAGGCATGGATCGTGCTACTTGCCTGATTTCACCAAGTTTTTGCGCCTGGAAACGGGCGCAAGCGATGGTAAAATCGGGCCCTATGACTCTATTCTTTACAGCCTTAACAGACTCTTGTTTTAATCTAATACTATGCTTAACTTCCTGACTAATTGGTCTTGCTGAGCTTTTACTTTCAAATGGAATAAATTTTTGTTGATTATTTTGAATTGTTTCTTTAAATATTCTCCATGATTTATTTTTGGCAATGTTTTTAACCCAATCAACTTTATCCAGTTTCCCCCTCAGACCGATATAATTAGCTTTGTTTAAATTTAAGAATGTTGGTTGTGATTGGATTGTATCGCTTTCAAATTTAACATGGAATTCAATTATATTATGATCACTCTTTCCCAGTGGACATTTTACTGATTTGTGATTGTTAATGAGATTATTAATTGACCCTGGCTCATTGCATAATACGTGATTTAAAATAGCTTTATCCCTTGTTGGTTCCACAAAGTATTGCCTTTGGAAATGATCACGAAATCATTCTACAAACTCAATCTCCTAGACAAGTCTTGCCAAGTTGATTGATCTAGTCTGTATGAAGATTAAAGCTCCCCAAAATTATTGCATTGAGTTTGTTGTATGTTCCAATTATTTCTTTTAAATGCTCTGTGCAGCAGCATGACCATGTTGAGGGGCTTATAAACAACTTTAACCAGCACTTCATGACTCTCGCTGTGCTTAATTTTCACCCATATTGATTCTCCTCAATGAATATCTAAGCTAAGATCCTTTCTAATGTCTTCTGGTCTTCTTTTCCTCTCAGGGCTTACTCTCCTCCTTAGTCACTCCTCCTGTCTGAAATATTGTGTACCTTGAAATATTTGTTTCCCGACTTTGGTAATCATGTAACCAACTATCTGGGATGGTGATGAGATCTGTCAGCATAATTAAGGACCCCATGCATCCCCGGAATTTTCATAAGAACATAAGAACATAAGAAATAGGAGCAGGAGTAGGCCATCTAGCTGTTCGAGCCTGCCCCGCCATTCAATAAGATCATGGCTGATCTGAAGTGGATTAGTTCCACTTACCCGCGTCTTCCCCATAATCCTTAATTCCCTTATCAATCAGAAATCTATCTACCCGTGACTTAAACATATCCAACAAGGTAGCCTCCACCACTTCAATTGGCAGAGAATTCCAGAGATTCGTCACCCTCTGAGAGAAGAAGTTCCTCCTCAACTCTGTTCTAAACTGTGCTCCCCCCCCACCCCCCACTCCCCCCCCACACCCCCGCACTTACTTTGAGGCTATGCCCTCTAGTTCTGGTTTCCTTTCTAAGTGGAAAGAATCTCTCTACCTCTACCCTGTCTAGCCCCTTCATTATCTTATATGTCTCTATAAGATCCCCCCTCAGCCTTCTAGGCTCTAACGAGTACAGGCCCAATCTACTCAATCTCTCCTCATAAGCTAACCCCCTCATCTCCGGTATCAGCCTGGTGAACCTTCTCTGTACTCCCTCCAAGGCCAATATATCTTTTGCAAATAAGGGGACCAAAACTGCACACAGTATTCCAGTTGAGGCCTCTCCAGTGCCCTGTACAGTTGCAGCAAGACCTCCCTGCTTTTATATTCTACCCCCCTCACGATAAAGGCCAACATTCCATTCGCCTTCCATTTCTTCCACCTTCTTCCGTTGGGAAAAAATATACCAAAGTCTGAGGTCACATATCAACCGACTCAAGAACAGCCTCTTCTCTGCTGCCAGCAGACTTTTGAATGGACCCACCTCGCATTAAGTTGATCTTTCTCTCCACCCCAGCTATGACTGTGACACTACATGCTGCATTCTCTCATTTTCTTCTCTATGAACGAATGATTTTTCTGTATAGTGTGCAAGAAACAATACTTTTCACTGTTTACTAAAGCATGTGACAATAATAAATCAAATCAAATCAAAAAAACCAAAATAATTAATTCTTTCATCATTTTGAAAACCTCAATTAAATCTCTTCTAAATGCTTCAGTGGAAATGGACATAGCATCTCATGTATTTCCTGTAAGCTATAGTTTCCCTCCCCTCTGACATTACTCTGGTAAATTAAAGTTGCATGTTTCTATGACTTTGCTATCCTTTGCATAATTGTCCACTCAAGGCTACTGTCATATACCGAATTTCTTTATCTTATTGTTGTCCTTGATCAAAGTGTTTTAATGTCTGCGATTAGTGCGTTCTCTTACTCTCAAAATGATTGGCCCCAGTTTAAATGGTTTCCAGCAACAAGTTTTTGTGAATTTAGATTGAACAAGGACACCCAAGTTTCTTCAGATATTAACACTTCCCAATCACTCACTATTTAAGAAATCTACAGCATTTCTTTTCTTCCTACCAAAGTGGATAACTCCCCATTTTTCCACATTACATTCCATCTGTAAAGTTCCTTACCATTCATTTAGCCTGTCTAAATCCCCTTGAAGGCATTTTGCTTGCTCGTCACATGCATATTCTCAGCTAGTTTTGTGACACCAGCAAACTTGAAAATATTATATTTAATTAACTTATTTATTAGTGTCACAAGTAGGCTTGCATTAACACTGCAAGTAAGTTACTGTGCAAATCCCCCAGTCACCAAACTCCAGCACCTGTTCGGGAACACTGGGGGAGAATTTAAAATGGCCAATGCACCTAAACAGCATACCTTTTGGATTATGGGAACACCCGGAGGAAACAAGAAGAATGCGTAGACTCCACACAAATAGTGACCCAAGCCGGGAATCGAACCCAGGTTGCCGGCGCTGTGAGGTAGCTGTGCTAACCACTGTGCTTCTGTTCCACCCTTGATTCTCACACCCAAATCATTCAAATATTTCAACAAAGCGTCAGGTGCATCTTCCTGAAATGAAGGAGCTGCTAACTAGTTGGCCAGGAAGGGTTGTGACTCTATCCTTGATATGGGAAGACTGAGTTACATTGATATAGATTGTAAACAGCTGGGGTGCAAGTTTTGACCCTTGTGACATTTCACTGTGTAGGATTCTATATGTGGCTGTACGCCATTGTAATGTAAAGGTGATCTGCAGAGCAAGGGTTAATGTGGGACTGGAGAAAAGCAATGCACATGGTATGATGTATAGAGTCACATGGCAATAGACTTAGAAGGAACACTTGAGAAACAGTCTACATGAAGACAGCACCATGCACAACAATATCTAGGATCTGTAACTAGGCATGAATAGCAATAAATGGTTCATGTTTAAGCATGCATACCTCAAGATCTTATAACTCAACACCGCAAACAAACACATAACATAATATAGTGCTCAATATTAACATTGTAGCATAACAGTAGCAGCCTATTAGCCAGAGAATTACCTGTTTATTCCTACTCCCTGTTTTCTGCCTGTTAAATAATTCTTAATCCATGCCAGTATCTTACCCCCGATCCCACATGTTCCAATTTTGCTTACCTCTTATCTTTTTGCTTCGCTGCTTACAAATGCTACTTACACTGGTATTCAGTCCATCAGGGGATGGTAGTCAGATCCAAGCCACGTATTTCAACAAAGCACCAGGAACATCTTCTTGACGTGAAAGGGCTGCTGAGCAGTTGGCCAGGAAAGGTTGCGACTCCATCCTTGACGCGGACAGAATGAGTTGCGTCGCTGAGCAAAATGGATTTTACATCGCAAAATGAAAACAAATTACGAGGGAAATATATGAGTTCCCCGAGGGGGGATTTAAAAAAAAATCATACTGTGTGTTATAACAATCATGTTGGATCAATGAGCCTCCTCTGCATAAGCAAAGCTTTAATAGTGCCCCGAAGGCTTGTACATTCTTGTCTCTTGGCAAAAATACTCGATATTTTGGGAATCCAGTTAATGATTTCCTTTACAGATGTTCCAGCATTATTGAAGAAACTTTCTCATTAGATCTCACTGCAAACAGAATACCAATAAAAAGAAGCATTTGTTACACCAAAATCTTTGCAGAATATTCGATTCTATTTATAGCTCTCCTTTCAACGTTCTTTTCAAGAGGGGAGCCAACTTTTCCTCAGCGCGTTGTGGTTTGTCTGGACCACACAGTGAAACAAATCCTATTGGATTGTGCAGGGAGACACTTAGCTGCTTGAACGATGTTCAGGAACAAGGCAGGTGCGAGGCACTTGTGAATGCAAAAGCTGTGCGTAATCATAGAATACAATCCCCACAGTGCAGAAGGAGGCCATTCAGCCCATCAACACCAATCTCACCCAAGCCCTCTCCCTGCTTAGTTAGCCTGCAAATCCCTCTAAACTATCACATCCTGGGACACTGAGGGTTAATTTAGCTTGTCCAATCAACCTAATCCGAACGCCTTTGGACTGGAGGGGGAAACCCACGCAGACACAGGGAGAACGTGCGGACTCCACACAGACAGTAACCCAAGGCCGGAATTGAACCCAGGTCCCTGGCATTGCAAGGCAGCAGTGCTAACCACTGTACTACTGTTCTGGCCCCTCACTCCACTGTGCCTCCGTGCCGCCCCGTGGTAATTGTGAGAACTCAGATGAACCTATCACACAGACAGACAGACAGACACACACACACACACACACACACACACATTTCATAAACTATGTTCAAAAGAATTTGCAATTTGAATTGAAAACCAAAGTTTACAAAAGTAAAGTTTATTTATCTGTCAAAACTAAGCTTTCATTAGCACGGTACAAAAGTTGGGCATCATTCCCACCAGAATGTAAACCAGTCAGCCAAGTATTTAGAAATATAGGCTGGAATTTTACCGCCACACCCACCCCAAAATCAGGTGGGCGTGACTCGCAGGTTGGAATTCTCTGTTGGCCTCGGGTGGTATTTTATGAGCCTTGTTCAAACGAGGTCATAAAATAATGGCCATAGAAGGAGGCCATTCAGCCCATAGAGTTTGCACCAACAACAATCTAACCCAGGCCGTATCCCGTAACTCCATGCATTTACTCTCAAATCCTGCTGTCATTGAGTAGCAATTTAACATGGCCAATCCACCTGAGCCGCACTTCTTTGATTAAGCGTGTGAGACAACTGGAGTTAAAGTTTATTTATCAGTGTCACAAGTAGGCTTACATTTACACTGCAATGAAGTTACTGTGAAAATCCCCTAGTCGCCACACTCCGGCACCTGTTCGGGTACACTGAGGGAGAATTTAGCATGGCCAGTGCACCTATCTAGCATGTCTTTTGGACTACGGGAGGAAACCGGAGCACTCAGAGGAAACAGACGCAGACACAGGGAGAACCCCAGGGAATTAATTGACAACATTCTTCTGTATGGAACGAGATACAGTCAAAAAGGAAAAGAATGTTTCCAGTCCACTGATTTGATGTGTAGCTGCTACTAGGCTGCCACAGAAAGTAGGCAAACCACCAGAGAGAGCACCTGCATAACTGCTTGTCCACCACAGAAACCAGATACACTGCCATTTGGCGATCGCAGGTGGAAAGGTAAAATAGCCACTTGGCAACCAGAGAAATAAATGCCTACTTTCAACAGCACTGTAGAAAGAAGGAGCACAGCCATGAATGAGACAGCGTGGGTATTAAACCATCAGATAAAAACAACATTGCTGCCGCAAGATTGCCACCTTAGTTTGCCAGGTGTGGGACCTCTTGCCTCTTTGTGAGAAAGGCCTGGATTCAATCCATGGTCCATATCCCGGACACATAATACTGGCTGACATTTCAGTACCTAACTGACGGAGTGCTACACTGTCAGAGGGGCCATCTTCCGGGTGAGTGTATCAGCCAAAGCCACAGTATGTCTATTGGAGTGAATCGGGCATTCTTTCGACACTTATCCCTCAGTCGGCATCACCTAAACTAGACTAAAATGCCACTTGTCTCATTGTTGTTGGTGGGATCTGCCTGTGTGCAAATAGACTGTGACGCCTGTCCACATCACAACAGTGACTGCACTCCAGAAACAAAATTGAGTTGTCTTGAGGATGTGAAAGGTGTTTTGAGAATTGCAGATCTCTTTTTCATTTCCTCTAGCATCAGTCAGGTGTCTAGTAATTAGGCTTCAATAGATAACAGGAATATAACAAATAAGTCACCACATACAAACATACCAAATGAGGAGGGTATATCCAGTCATTGATTTCATTTCCCAAAATTATGTGTTATACATAAAATATGGAAAGGCATATCACAGTTCAAGGTTCAACTTGAACATAGGGCCTGGATGGGATTGTGGTCGATGTGGACTCATTGGGCCAAATGGCTTTCTTCTGCACTGTAAGATTCTATGATATGTGCCCACAGTGAAATGATTATATAAATTCAGGTTAGTATTTTTTCAATATGATATGTAGCATTCAGAAGTGCCTGACTCTATTAACAATTACACGTCACATTTACAATATCTATTTCACGCCAAACTGCGGCCAGTGAGGGTTTCCCACCCTTCAATGTAAGATGGCATGAGGGTATTCGATAGTGGCCTTCCCCTATTGAGCCTTTGCAATGGATGCCCAAACTTTTTAGTGCATCCATCAGTCACCAGCGGAGTGCCTCAAGGATCTGTTCTGGGACCCTTGTTGTTTGTCATTTTCATAAATGACCTGGATGAGGAAGTGGAGGGATGGGTAAGTAAGTTCGCTGATGACACGAAGGTCGGTGGTGTTGTGGATGATCTGGAAGGATGGCAAAAGTTGCAGCAGGACATAGATAGGATGCAGGACTGGGCGGAGAAGTGGCAGATGGACTTCAACGCGGATAAATGTGTAGTCGTCCATTTTGGCAGAACCAACGGGATGAACGAGTACGCTATCAAGGGCAGAAGTCTGAGTAGTGTTGAGGAGCAGAAGGATCTTGGGGTCCGGGTCCACAGGACTCTTAAATCGGCCTCGCAGGTGGAGGAGGTGGTCAAGAAGGCGTATGGTGTACTGGCCTTCATTAATCGAGGGATTGAGTTTAGGAGTCGGGAGGTAATGCTGGAACTTTATAAGACCCTTGTCAGGCCTCATTTGGAGTATTGTGCGCAGTTCTGGCCGCCTCACTATAGGAAAGATGTAGAAGCTATTGAAAGGGTGCAGAGGAGATTTACAAGGATGTTGCCTGGACTGGGAGGCATGCCTTATGAAGTTAGGTTGAGGGAGCTGGGACTCTTTTCCCCGGAGAGACGAAGGTTGAGAGGCGACCTGATAGAAGTTTACAAAATGTTGAGAGGAATGGATAGGGTGGACTCTCAGAGGCTATTTCCCCGGGTTGAAATGGTCGCTACGAGAGGACACAGATTTAAGGTGCGGGGAGGGAGGTTCAGAAGTGATGTTAGGGGTAAGTTTTTCACTCAGAGGGTGGTGAGTGAATGGAATCGGCTGCCGTCAGTGGTGGTGGAGGCGAACTCGCTGGGGTCTTTTAAAAGACTTCTGGATGAGTATATGGGGTTTAATGAGATTGAGGGTTATAGATAGGTCTGTAGGTTGGTAGGTGATGTGATCGGCGCAACTTGTGGGCCGAAGGGCCTGTTTGTGCTGGAGTGTTCTATGTTCTATGTTCTATGTTCTATAGTACTGGATCTTGGAAGGTGCCAGTCTACAACTCAATGTTTGGAACAAGCTGATCTCTGCTGGGCTGGTGGTATGGACAGTACGACTCACCTCAGCAACCAAGTTGAAAGAACATTTTGCAACCTTACTTGCTGACTTTAGTTGTCAGTTCCAATTCTTCAAATGACAAGTACTCTTGCTGTGTGTAAGTGAGCTGCAATCTTTTTATTTTTAAAATTCATTTGTGGGACCTGGGCATTGCTGGCTGACCAGCACTTGTCCATCAACCACATTGCTGTGACTCTGGAGTCACATGTAGGCCAGACTAGGTAAGGACGGCAGATTTCCTTCACTAATTAGTGAATCAGTTAGGTTTTTCCGACAATCGACAATGGTTTCATGGTCATCAGCAGATTCTTAATTCCAGATTTTTTTTATTGAATTCAAATTCCACCCTTTGCTGTGAGGGGATTTGAACCCAGGTCCCCAGGACATTAGCTGTGTCTAGTGATAACGCCACTAGGTCATTACTTCTCCTGTTGCTCTATGTCCAGTAGCGATGATAGGCTCTATTCTACATCATGTGAATGCAAGTTCCTCTCCAATTCATGCACCAACCTGACTGGGACATATACCACCATTCTTTCACTATCACTAGCTCAAAATCCTGGAACTTCCTTCCTAATAGCACTATTGGTGAACTACATGCCCAACAGCGCTTCGAGAAGATGCCTCACCAATATCTTCCCAAGGGCAGTAGGATCATGGAAATCATAGAAACCCTACTGTGCAGAAGCAGACTATTCAGCCCATTGGATCTGCACTGACTCTCTGATAGAGCATCCCACCCCACTCTATCCATATAACCTCACACATTTACTGTGCTATATCCCCCCAACCTTCATATTTTGTGACATTAAGGGGCAATTTTTGGCCAATCCACCTAACCCACACATCTTTGGTCTGTGGGAGGAAACCAGAGCACCCAGAGGAAACCCATGCCAACACGTGGAGAATGTACAAACTCCACACAGACAATCACCTGAGGCCAGAATTGAACTTGGTTCCCTGACGCTGAGAGGCAGCAATGCTAACCACTGTGCCACCATGACTCTCCCAAAGGGATGGGTAATAAATGCTAGCCTAATCAGAGAAGCCCACATCCCAAAAGAAAACTTTTAAAAATTAAAGTTTATTTATTATTGTCACAAGTTGACTTACATTAACACTGCAATGAAGTTACAGTGAAGATCCTCTGGTCGCCACATTCCAGTGTCTCTTTGGGTACACTGAGGGAGAATTTAGCATTGCCAATGTACCTAATCAGCATGTCTACCAGACTGTAGGAGGAAACCGGAGCACCCGGAGGAAACCCATGCAGACACAAGGAGAATGTGCAGACTTCGACCCAGATCAAATACCAAACAAGAATGTAAACGTAATTAATAAATGTAAATCCTATGGAGTATGTTCAAGCATTTGGAAATTTTGCAATTAAAATGATTTTTTTAAAGCTTACTTATTAGTGTCACAAGTAGGCTTACATTAACACTGCAATGAAGTTATTGTGAAAATTCCCCCAGTTGCCATGCTCCGATGTTTATTTGGGTACACTGAGGGAGAATTTACCATGGCCACAGACAATGACCCAGGCTGGAAATCGAACCCAGGTCCCTGGCACTGTGAGCACTGCTAACCAACGTACCACCATGCTACCCTCATTGTGATGATATAGATCTGAAATATTAAAGCTGGAGCAGTCCGATTACAGTATAGCTTTTCAGTAATTATTTACAAATGATCACTATTATCTAAAAAAAAAGTAATTTTTTGGCAGTGTGTTGAACTCAGGATCCCGCTCAAGTTGTTTGAGCAGGTAAAGACCACCATAAAGCAGAGGGCGACATTTGTACTCTTAATTAGACACATAGTACATTTAATACAAGGCCCCCAAGCCACCCAGAGTTGAATTCAAGGGGTCAGTTACGAAATATATATTACCTTTTGAAGACTGCCCGATCGAGGATTCAAACAGCCCTTTAATGAAAACCTTCCTCGGAAAGACCTGAATCGACTGAAATGACCTATTTAAAATGACTCATAAAACAGGCAGGCCCATTGATGGCAATATCAGAATTAGGATATCCTGACAAACATTGCAAGTGGCAGAAAAGAAAGCGTAAATCATAGATCATAAAGGAGACTAATGCAACAGATGTAGCACCGACATCAAAAGCCTCTTTACATGGAACTTGTTATTTTCTTTCCCTTTGCACGACCTACTTTATGGCACATTCTCATTTCATTTATTGCAAGAGGAGACATTTATTCAAATGCAATTCTTTTCGACTGCTACAGTCCCTCTGTTAATTTGCTGGTTCACTGCAAGGCTTGAAATGTCTAGACCACTGCTCCAGGAAGGATGATAATAAACTGGTGGAGAGGCTGCAGTTGTTTTGATCGCCCAGGCAAGCTTTGCCTGAATTCATGCCAAGCCTGTAACATTTGTCAATTCATTTTTGGCAAAATCAACAAAGTGCCTTTGGGCGGCATGGTGGCACAGTGGTTAGCACTGCTGCCTCACAACGCCAGGAATCCTAGATCGATTCCCAGGTTGGGTCACTATCTGTGCGGGGTCTGCACGTTCTCCCTGTGTCTGCGTGGGTTTCCTCCCACAGTCAGAAAGACGTGCTGGTTAGGAGCATTGGCCATGCTAAATTCTCCCTCAGTGTACCCAAAGAAGCATCGGAGTGTGATGACCAGGGAAATTTTCACAATAACTTCATTGCAGTGTTAATGTAAACCTACTTGTGACACTAATAAATAAGCTTTAAAAAAATCATTTTAATTGCAAGATTTCCCAATGCTTTAACATACTCCATAGGATTTACATTTATTAATTACGTTTACATTCTTGTTTGATGTTTGATTGGAAGCCACACAATACAAGTGAAAATAGTATTAAAAATAATGGTGATGAATCATATCAACCCGTTAACCAACAAAAAATACAGGGATGGCTCGAGCGAGATGAACGAAGGCTCAGATTTTGCATTTAGAAAACATGTTGATGAGTGTGATTGCTGCCTCTTCAGGGAACACAGAGCCAGAGACTCTGTAACATGTTTTGTAATCATTCGTGGGATGCTGGCATTAAGGCAAAGTCAGCATTTGCTGCCCATCCCTAATTGCCCTGGAGATGGTGATGGTGAGCTGCCTTCTTGAATCGCTGCTGTTTGTGAGGTGTGAGAACACTCAAATGCTGTTCGGGAGAGAGTTCCAGGATTTTGACTTGGCGACAATGGAGGAATGGCGATATACTTCCAAGTTTGGGTGGTGAGTGGCTTGGAGGGGAACTTGCATTTGGTAGTGTTCCCAAGCACCTGCTATCCTTGTCCTTCTAGATGGCAGAGGCTGTGGGTTTGAAAGGAGAGCCAAAGTCAGAAGGGGCAGACTAAGGGTGGCACAGTGGCACAGTCATTAGCACTACCGTCTTACAGCACCAGGGACCTGGGTTCAATTCCAGCCTTGGGTGACTGTTGGTGTGGAGTTTGCACATTGTCCCTATGTCATAGAAGTTTACAGCATGGAAACAGGCCCTGCGGCCTAGCTTGTCCATGTTGCCCTTTATTTTAAATGCCTAAGCTAGTCATAATTTCTTGTATTTGTCTCATAACCCTTTATACCCATCTTACCCATGTAACTGTCTGAATGCTTTTTAAAAGATAAAATTGTACCCACTTCTACTACTACCTCTGGCAGCTTGTTCCAGACACTCACCACCCTCTATGTGAAAAAAATTCACATTTAGACCCTTTTGTATCACTCCCCTCTCACTTTAAACCTATTCAAGTTTTACACTCCCCTACCTTTGGGAAAAGATATTGACTATCTAGCTGATCTATGCCCCTCATTATTTTAAGGAACTCCATAAGATCACCCTTCAGCCTCGCGGGTTTCCTCCGGGTGATCTGGTTTCCTCCCATACTTCAAAAGATGTGCATGTTAGGTGGATTGGCCATGCTAAATTTTCCCGTAGTGTCCCAAGATGTATAGATTAGGAAATTTGTGGGGTAAATACGTGAGTTACAGGGATAGGGTCTGCTTAAGTTACTCTGTCAGAAAGTCAGCACAGACTCAATGGGCAGAATGGCCTTCATCTGCACTATAGGGATTCTATGATGCTCAATATTATTTGATAGCTTATAGGTCTAATCAGGACAGAGGTCCTTGTGCATAAGATTAAACATATTTCTGCACAGTTTTAACTTAATTAATCTTTAATTTATAACATCAACTTCTTACTGATTTTAGCAAGGCAATTAATATTTTTGTATCACAGTCTATTTGAGGATCAGTTTTGCTGTTTTCTTTTAACATAATAGCTTTCCTGGACTTCAGTGTGCTCACACTGGTGGTAATGGAAATGCTGGAAAATATTTCAGTGAAAAGTATCTTACAAAGTCTCTCAGATGCCAGCTCAGTTGGCTGGTTTGTGATGCAGGGCAACGCCAGCGACGCAGGTTCAATTCCCGCACCGACTGAGGTTATTCATGTACTCCCCGCCTTCTCAACCTTTCCCTTGCCTGAGGTGTGGTGATCCTCAGGTTAAATCGCCACCAGACAGTTCTCCCCCACAAAGGGGAGAGCAGCCTGTGGTTTATCAGGGACCAGGGCAGCTTTATCTACATCTTCACTCCAACTTTTTTCACCCATTGTCAGGCTGTTAAGAGAAGAGGATTCCCGATTTCTAACAACCTATTGTGTTTAAAGTGGCCTGCTTCTAATTTTGAAGTTTACGAGGGGCGATTTTTCACTCTCGTTGCGCCTGGCAGATTGTGCCAATCCCGGAAAATAGTGTGCAGGCTGAAAAATCGATTTCGTGCCCAACTCCAGCAGTTTGCAGTTGCCCCGGTCCCTTTCTAATAACACAAATCGGATCACACTCAGAGCGTGAGGCAGGTTAGCATATTTAAAGCAGCATTTAAATATGCATAGCTCGGTTGGCACGGTAGCGCAGTGGTTAGGGACTGGGTTCGATTCCTGGCTCGGGTCATTGTCTGTGTGGAGTTTGCACATACTCCTTGTGTCTGCATGGGTTTCCTCCGGCGTACTTCGGTTTCCTCCCAGAGTCCAAGGATGTGCGGGTTAGGTTGATTGGCCATGTTAAAATTGTCCCTTGGTGTCCTGAGATGTGTAGGTTAGAGGGATTTAGCGGGTAAAATATGTAGGGATATAGGGTAGAGCCTGGGTGGGATTGTAGTCAGTGCAGACTCAATGGGCCAAATGGCGTCTTCCTGCACTGAGAGTTTCTATGAATTTTATGAGCTTGTTTGACGCCAGAATCTCCCAACTCCTGGGACCGTCCCATCTTTGGGCATGGTGCAAGATTGATGAGAATCACTACTGGTCTCCAGTAGTGGAGACCAGGCGCGATGGCCATGTCAGTGGGGTGAGGGACGGACGGGTGTCGGATGCCATTGAAACTCCTTGGTGGTTGGGGGCATGGTTGGGCAGTGCTCATTTGGCAGTGCCCACTTGGCACACCAGAGGTTCCAGTTAGGTATTGCCAATGTGCCTTGGCAGTGCCACGGGGGAGAGCCTGAGTGGGGATGGGGTCTGAGTGGGGACTATGACAGAGGGAATGATGGGGGAGTGCCTTGCAGGATTGGGGGTGGGGGAGATGTGGAAGGGGGTCATGCCGATGAGGGTCATGCAGGGGTGGAGAATCAAAGGGGGCTTGCCAGGTCATGAAGGCCATTGGAAGAACCCCAATGCTGGCGATTCTTGTTGGGAAGGGGAGATGTGGAAACATGCTACCAATGATGGAAGGGGGTCCTTATGTCCATGGGAGGAAGGCCAGTGTACTGTGAGATAGGGGCCCCCTTTCAGAATGGCACCCAGTCACTTGGCAGCCAAGCTCACCGGCATGTTTCGACCCGCCATCCCTCCCAGACCTAGTGCACAACTCATATATAAAAAAGATCACTAAGTGTGGGTGATTGCTGTCTGTGGAACACCAGACAGAATGACGCGGATCACTCCAGTATTCTTGCCGTTATGAAACTTAGGCCGGAAATGTCTGACTGATCATCCCAATGAGATTCTCTGGTCCCGTTGCAATGAACAGAGATTTGGCTGACCACCAAATTTTCTGTCCTCACTTGCATCGGGGGTATGAACAGCCAGAGATGTTTTTAAAGTTTATTTATTAGTGTCACATGTAGGCTTACATTAACGCTGCAATGAAGTTGCTGTGAAAATCCTCTACTCGCCACACTCCGGCACCTATTCGGGTACACTGAGGGAAAATTTAGCACAGCCAATGCACTTAACCAGAACGTCTTTCCGACTGTGGGAGAAACAGGAGCACCTGGGGGAAACCCATGCAGACACGGGGAGAATGTGCAAATTCCACACAGACAGTGACCCAAGCTGGGAATCGGACCTGGCACTGTGAGGCAGCAGTGCTAACTAACCACTGTGCCACCGTGTCACCCTTAGTCTGCCTTTAGTCTCTTTTTGGGAAAATGGCAGCCTGCATTCCCCTGTTCTTGATTCTACCAAGCACTGTGCACCCCACACCCATGCCTCACCTCCTCAGATGACGTAGTTTCTCCTTGTTTACTCTCTGGGAATTTTAATATGTTAAATGCCTTGATCAGATCCTCCCTCAATTGTGGCACATTACTCTGAGTGAATCTAAGGGTCTAGTTTGGGGGTGTTTAAGAGATCCGTGGATAGGTTTATGGATGGTAAGGGTTTGGTTTAGGTTAGAGGGTCATTGTTTTTTAACTGGTCAGCGCAACATCGTGGGCCGAAGGGCCTGTTCTGCGCTGTAATGTTCTATGTTCTATGTTCTGTATCTCACTGTTACAGTGTGTGTGAACTCCAATTGGAGAAGCGTTCTTACACCTTCACGGCTTTACAATTTTCTCAACTGCCAATCCTTGAGGCTTTTCGGAGTGAAGCTGCCAAATTAATGCCACGTGTGTTGAACCTAAGGCGCTTTCTTATTTTGTATTCAGTTCTGCTGGCTTGAAACTCTCCATACCTATTTTTGCTGGTGACTTGTAAATATGCAATTAAGTTGTTATTTGAAACATTCCACCGCAGTCATTTCATGTTCCATTTTTGTCTGCACCACATTGCGATTCATAATTGAACATTAATATATTTTAACTTTACAATTTAACTGACTGATGTTGTGAAATGAAAAGGTTGGAGCAACATTTTATTGGAAGTTCCAGGAAACTCAAGCCCCCTGTTGATAAACGCTAACACACTATAGGCCTTCTTCACAACTCTATCCACTTGAGTGGCAACCTTCAGAGGTCTGTGGATATGAACCCCAAGGTCTCTCTGTTCCTCCACATTCCTCAGAACTCTGCCTTTGACCCTGTAATCCGCATTCAGGTTTGTCCTACCAAAATGAATCATCTCGCACTTATGTGACATGATGTAGATAATGTCACATATTGCATAGAGGGCTAAAAATTTCAGATCAAAGGGATAAACATTAAAATCTGATAGATTTTATCAGGACCCTTGTCATTTTAATCATTTCTGGTTATCAAAATGTATATACATATAGGTCAAGGATCATATAATCCCTGTAGTGCAGAAGGAGTTCATTCTGCCCATCGGGCCTGTACTAACAACGATTCCACCCAAGCCGTAACTCCAAGTATTACCCTGCTAATCTCCCTGAAGCTAAGGGGGCAATTTAGCATGGTCAATCCACTCAAGCTGCACATCCTTGGAACGTGGGAGGAAACTGGAGCGCCCGGCCTGAGGAATCCAAACACATGTGGGTTAGGTTGATTAGCCATGCTAAATTGCCCCTTAGTCTCAGGGGTTTAGCAGGGTAAATACATGGGGTTATAGGGATAGGACTTTGGTGGGATTGTTATCAGTGCACTCTTGATGGGCTGAATGGCCTTCTTCTGTATTGTAGGGATTTTATTCTATGAAATTGTATCCCAGAGTTATATCACAGCCTTTAAACTCATTTTTGATCTTTGTTTTGTTACGAGGTTATGCATCTTGAAGTTACAATTTCAAATTTTTATTTTTCTCGTTGGGTTTATATAAAAAGATAACTTAAGACAATTTTTTTTCCACATTCTACTAAGTGGGATGACGACCGACACGCAGTCCCCTAGGGAGCGTGAAAGATATTATCCCCTGTCGATTGACACCATCCTGAGACTTTCCAAATGTTTCTGTGATGAGACTTCAGAATGTAATGACCAGTTCTGAAACGTTAACTGCCGCAGGCCTGCACCAATAGGATTTCTCTGGAATATATAACTAGCGAGCTACTCTAAGGGTCCCTTACCAAGCCGGAGAGAGAGAAAACAAAGACAGTATTCTGCTGATCACAGGCAGATTGAGGCTGTGTACTCTCTCTGTCTCTGTCCGTCTCTTTCCCTGTTGGAAATGCCATTCCGGGTTTGCAAATACTGCCTGTGAACCAAAGAAAATATATGAAAATCTGTTCCGCGCAACTGCACCGATAAGGACAGAAGCATAGGATCCCTACACTACAAAAAGTGGCCATTCAGCCCATCTGGTGTGTTACAATGAAAATTTCACCCAGATCCTATCCCCATAACCCCATACATTTACCCTGCTAATCCCCCTGATCATCAGGTCAATTGACCTAACCTGCATATCTTTGGACAGTGGGAGAACACTAGAGCACCCAGAGGGAATCCACGCAGTCACAGGGCGAATGTGCAAACTCTACAAAAAGAGTGACCTCAGGCCAGAATTGAACCTGGGTTCCTGGCGCTATGAGATAGCAGTGCTAACCATTGTGCCACCAGGCCACTTGCAGTAATAGCTGAATAAAACTGCCACAATGTTGAATATAGGAGCAGAAGTAGGCCGTTCAGCACATAAAGCCTGATCAAACATTCAATATGATCATGACTGATCATCCAATTCAATGCCTTTTACCCCACTCTATCTACACATCCCTTTAGGTCACTGATATTTAGAAACCTATCAGTCTTTGCTTCAAACATACTCAATGACTGAGCTACCGCAGCACTCTGAGGTCGAGGGAGGGATTTTCCGGCCACTCTCGCCTCAAGACGGGAAAGATCCCCCCGAAGTCAGAGGACTTTGGCATGGTTTCCTTCCTGCCCATCACGATTCTCGTGGCAGGCAGGATGGGGAAATTCCACTCAGAGAATTCCAAGGATTCCACTCAGAGAATTCACAATCCTCTGAATAAAAAAAAATCTTCTCCCCATCTCAGTCTAAGTGACTTCTCCCTCATATTGAAATTGTGTCCCCTGGTTCTAGACTGGTTCCATCCAGGGGAAGCATCTTACCTGCATCTACCCTCTTTATCCCTTTAATTATTTTGTCGGTTTCAATCATTCTTCGATACTCTGGAGAATACAGACCCGGTTTCCCCAGTCTCTCTCCATAATTGAATTGAATATTTTGCCACAACAGTGAATCTGATCAATTAATGGCTATAAAAAAATGGCTGATGGGTGGCACGGTGGCACAATAGTTAGCACTGCTGTGTCACAGCATCAGGGACCCTGGTTCGATTCCCAGCTTGGGTCATTGTGTGGAATCTGCATGTTCTCCCCATGTCTGTGTGCGTTTCCTCCAGGTGCTCCGGTTTCCTCCCACAGTCTGAAAGACGTGCTTGTTAGGCACATTGACCCAAACAGGAATCAGAGTGCGGCAACTTGAGGATTTTCACATTAACGTCATTGCAGTGTTAATGTAGACCTTACTTGTGACTAATAGATTAACTTTAAAAAGCTCTACCCTGAACACAAAACCTGACCATGAGTTTGCAAATCAGGGTTTGGAATTTTCTCATTCCACTGCCACGGGAATCGAAGTGGACAGGACATGGACCACGCAAAGATCCATTGACTTTGGGTGGGATTTTATGGCTGGGCTTGCCCCATAGTTGGAAAATCCTGCCCAGGGAGTCAGCACCTCATTGTAAATGATGCCCAATTAAAAGAGTTTGGCTCTTCTGGCTTTGTTATGCAATTGGCTAATCAACTCATCAGGGTTTGCTGTGGGCACTTGGCCACATTCACTTCACATCCTAATTAACCATTTGGATGCTAGGAGGAATAAAGTTGCTACTGCTGTTTATTTTATTTACTTATTATTAGTGTAACGAGCAAACTTCCATTAACACTGCAATGAAGTTACTGTGAAAACCCTCTAGTCGCCACACTCCGGCGCCTGTTCGGGTCCATTGAGGGAGAATTTAGCATGGCCAACGCACCTAAACAGCACATCTTTCGGATTGTGGGATGAAACCAGAGCACCTGGGGGAAACCCACGCAGACACGGGGTGAACGTGGAGACTCCGCACACACAGACAGTCACTCAAGCCGGGAATTGAACCTGGGCTCCACAGTACCACCGTGTCGCCCTGAAGGTTACTAACGGTGTTTCGGAAGTCATATCATGGATGTAAATCTAAATTAAGTGGAGCACAATTCCAAAAGAAAACAGATTCAAAAAAAGATCAGGAATGAATTTACAGGCTGCAGTGTAAGTCTGGGATACAATTTTCACAGGGTTCTTCACGTCCCTATTTGTATATACTTTTTGATAACAAGCGCAGATTAAAATTGACACAGGGTCCTGGATAAAATCCGTCAGATTTATTTGTTCTACCCCTTGGATCTGAACTTTTAAGCCCTCCATACATGAAGTGGCAGTAATATTCCACTTCGCTATATTTGGCTGCAGAGACAAGTGGAAGAATGAAGACGGATCTGTGAGATGTTCTTTTATATTCCTGACATGAAATATTAGGCTCATTCATCTTGAGTGCAAAGTGGCAGTTTTAGTGTTCCTACAATAAATTATTGGAAAGGCCCATTGTCATGCTTTCTTTCAGCCTAGCATGAAAACAAATTAGTCTACACCGTTTACTTAGTTTACGATGACACCATTTACAAGAGCATTGGCTGAGAACACAATGACTAAGAAAGTGAGAATCTGTAGCTCGGTCCTTACTGTAATGGGACTGATGGCACGTAGCCAGGTCTCCTTTTACAAATTGGAGGTTTACTTTAACGAGACAAAGTTCATCTTGCTGACCTGTGTCTGGGCTGAGATGAACATTCTGGGCAAAACTCTCACTCTTATTCGCATTGACACTATTGGGTGCAGTAGTAACTGGGGTAAAATTGACATTCTTTTCATTTATGCCTGTAGAATTGTAGATTCTCCACATTGCAAAAGGAAGCCATTCGGCCCATCAACAACAATCCCACCCAGGTCCTAGACCCCTAACCAGGTGGGCAGGATTTTCAGGCTGCGCTCGGCCCAAGACTGGAAATTCCCACCCGAGGTCAATGGACCTTTGCATGGTCCACTAAATTCTCTATCCTGCCTGCTATGATTCCCGTGGCGGGGGTATGAAAATTCCACCCCACATCCTAGCTAGCTCTCCTGTCACAAAGGTGTAAATTAGCATGGGCAATCCATTTAACCCACACATCTTTGGGCTGTGGGAGGGAACTGGAGCACTCAGAGAAAACCCATGCAGACATGGGGAGAATGTGCAAACTCCACGTAGACAGTGACGCAAGGATGAAATTGTACCCGGAATTCCTAGCGCTGTGAGAGAGCAGTGCTAACCACTGTGCCATGCAGGCACGGGCTTGCCCGATTATTTGTGCTGTTTACTCTGCTGCCTACTGTGCACATGATGATTTGAATAGTGCCCACTCAATTCTCATATTGTCTCAGTGAAGTTCAAGGAATGAGCTTGCATTAATATACCGCCTTTTTGTGACCTCAAGATGTTTCGCAGACTTTGAAGATATTTTTTGAAGCCTCATCACCAATACAAGAATGCTACTCGAATGTAAAGTGCAATATTCATATTATATTGGTCCAAGTTAATATCAAGTAAAGTTTATTTATTAGTCACAAGTAGGCTTACATTAACACTGCAATGAAGTTACTATGAAAATCCCCTGGTCGCCACACTCGGGTTCACTGAGGTTGAATTTAGCACGGCCAATGCACCTAGCCAGCATATCTTTCAGATGGTGGGAGGAAATCGGAGCGCCCAGATGAAACCCATGCAGACATAGGGAGACTCTGCACAGATAGTGACCCAAGCCAGGAATTGAACCTGGGTGTCTAGCACTGTGAGGCAATGGTTCAAACCGCTGTGCCACGGTATCTGAATGCACTATAAATGGAAAATAAAACACATTTAATTTCTTCTATTTCCTGTTCTCTGTTCACTTCTATTTCTGGACCTTTGGAATGATATAATATTTGGGGTGGCACGGTAGCACAGTGGTTAGCACTACTGCTTTGCAGCTCCAGGGACCTGGGTTCGATTCCTGGTTTGGGTCACTGTCTGTGTGGAGTTTGCACATTCTCCTCGTGTCTGCGTGGGTTTCCTCTGGGTGCTCTGGTTTCCTCCCACAGTCCAAAGATGTGTGGGTTAGGTTGATTGGCCATGCTAAAATTGCCTTTTAGCATCGTAAGATGCTTAGGTTAGCGGGATTAGTGGGTAAAATATGTAGGAATATGGGAGTAGGGCCTGGGTGGAATTGTGGTTGGCGTGGACTCAATGGGCCAAAGGGCCTCTGTCTGCACTGTAGTGTTCAATGATACTATGATTTTGTTAGTTTCCCTTTAGTCATATTTAATATATGATATTTTGTCAACCTTTGATCTTACGAATAAATAATCCCAATTTCCTTATTGTTCTCTCTGAATTTTCCTGTTCCGACTATCTGTTTAAGAAACTGGAGCAATGTGAAAATAAATGGTTCCTTAAAAGATTCTCCAGACCCTTCAGCCAGAATTTTACTGCCCTGCCCCCACAGGAATTGTAGCAGGCGGGAAGTGGACCATGGAAAGGTCCATTTACCTCAGGCAGGATTTTCCGGTTTTGGGACGTGCACGGCAGGAAAACCCACCCAGAATGTTTGAGGAGGCCATTTAGAGGTGAAACCAGAAAGCACGCCACAGAATCATGGAATCCCTACAGCGTATAAGGAGGCTATTTGCTCACTGTCTGTGTGGAGTTTGCACATTCTCCCTCTGTCTGCGTGGGTTTTCGCAGGGTGTTCCGGTTTCCTCCTGCAGCCCAGGTGTGCAGATTAGTTTGAATGGCTATGCTAAATCGCCCAATAATATCAGGGGAACCAGCAGAGTAAATATGTGGGGTTACAGGGATAGAGTCTGGGTGGGATTGTTGCTGGTGCAGCATCAATGGGGTGAATGACCCCCTTCTGCACTGCCGGGATTCTATGGTGCTATGGAATATATTGGAGTAGGCATTGGTGGCTGGACCGGCATTCATTGCTTATCCCTCACTGCCCCGAGAAGATGTTGGTGAACCCTCTTCTTGAACTCCTACGATACTGCTGAGGAGGGAACTGCATGATTTTGACTCAGTGATGATGAAGGAGCCTCCATATATTTCCAAGTCAGGATGGTGTTCACCTGGAGACTGGCCTATGTGCACCCATTTTTGGGCACGAGGTTGATTTATCAAGGCTGACCTAAGCAATCAGATCCAATGTGGAAGTTAAATTGAAAGAAAAAACAGATATAATAGATACGATTGCTGCCCAATAAGTTTGTTTTGAGGATATAGCAGTAATCAGATGATAGTGAGTTGGCCACCCATTTTATACTTATGCAACATTGCTAATACTTTATACTTCCACAAAGAGGGAATCTATGGCAGGAATAGGTACCTGATGCATTTTTACAGAATTGGTGAATTAGTGGCCAGAGTAAATGTTTGCCTTATATAATGTATGTGGGTTGTGGGTTTTAACAAAACAGAAAAAGATGTGCTTCACATGGGTAAATTCAAAATAACAACAGATTAGGAACGGTTGCATCTACAGAGGATAAAATGAAACTGACTAGGGGCCTTTGAAACACCCAAATGCTACCAAAATCAAATCATGCAACTGGCTCTTAAAGCAATTGTGCAACCACTTAAATATATAGCTCCAGACAGTCAGGTTCCTGATACTAAAAAGCCAATAGGAGGCCCTCCAGATAGTGAAGGAGCTTTAGCCTAACTTTGTAGATTAGAGAGAGATGGAGACGCCCCCTCAGTCTCCACAGTTGCTAAACATCCTTGGGTGAAGGGAAGGCACCTCAATGGGAGGGGTGGCATATGGTGGTGACTGCAGCCACAGCTTTGGCTTCTTTCCATCACTGGGAGGTGGGTGAGGGTGGACATGTTGGGGGGGGGGATAGGTGGAGGAGGTGGGGGGGGTGGGGTGCAGTGGGTGGCAATTTTAAAAAGCCGTCCAGCATATGAGTTGCCTGGTCCTGTTTCTGAGAGGCTGCCTCCTTTCTCCAGCCATGTTTCACCCACTGAAGGGGAACCAACTGTTGATGTTTGAAAGATATTTGACACCTTGTTCATGAGTGATTGCTCCTTTATTGCCTTCTTATTGATAAGAAGAGGAGAACTGGAGAATTCCTAAGACTTTTCCAGCCTGCTCTGCTCAGTTGTGTAAAGTTAGCCTTTATCATTGGGCATTTCTTAGACCTTCTAATAAAGATAATAGTTTCTAGTCATACAGTCTGATAAATTATTTATGTATGTTACAAAGAGGTAGAGCTGTGAAAATAGCTGATTAATCACGTTCCAGCGATAATGTCACAACCTTTAGTTGTATGTGGATGGAATGTCTGTTCAGACAAGGGTCACTTAATCATGTCTTTATTACAGTTATGGTGCTGTTAGCAAGGATACTCAGCTGGGTCCTGTTGATACATATAGAGAAACATCTTCCTTTGTCTGCGCTGACTATTTCATGTATATGCGGAGGCTGCCAGTCTAGAGTGAAGGTGCTGCTGTTGATGTGCTGATTTCCCTAGTCCCCTGGCTGACCCCCTGCTGAGCTCAGTCCCCTCTCCCACACAAGCATCTGCTGACAGGAAATTTCCTGGAGACATAATTAGCTTAATAGGCTACCCGCTGCATGAGGGCGGGAAGCCATTTCAGAGCCAGTCAGGCCTCTTGGAAAATGGCCGGGAGTCTGGACAGTGCTGGGGAAAACATTGCAGCAGGGAATTCGGGGCCTGTCTCCGTCTCCATCCTCAATTGCACCTCACCAGAAAAAGTCTTACCTTCAGTCTTTGTGCCGGGCAACCCAAAATAACAGAAAAGAAGGATTCTTTTCAAAAAACAACAGACAGCCCTCAGGATGTTTTAAATATATATTTCAAGTTTTATGTTTTATTATAAATAATTATGAACATGTTTGCAAATATTTATACTGGCACAACATAGACGTTTAAAAATGGATTTAACATCAACAAAGCACTCATGCAATTTAAAGCTTCTACAACTTTGCAAAGCAGTAGGCAGCTTTGTGTTTGTTTTATTAATGTTAACTGTCTAAAAGCATTTATGATTCCGTCCAAAGGTCCAAAGTGCAAGTGATGTTATAAGGAGAGCAGGGAATTTGAAATAAGACATTGGTTTCAATGCTAATAAGTTGCTCAAAGATAACATTCACGACACACAAGTGGCAGGCAACGACCATCTCCAACAAGAGAGAACCAACCGTTGCTCCTTGACATTCAATGGCA
The DNA here is from genome assembly GCF_965287045.1 of Carcharhinus amblyrhynchos. Taxonomy (NCBI): domain Eukaryota; kingdom Metazoa; phylum Chordata; class Chondrichthyes; order Carcharhiniformes; family Carcharhinidae; genus Carcharhinus; species Carcharhinus amblyrhynchos. The sequence goes on along the minus strand of NC_137328.1, from coordinate 116,960,424 downwards.
TTACCATCGCTGAATCGTCCGCTATGAACATCCTGGAGATACCACTGGCCAGAAACTGAGCTAGACTAGCCATATAGGAACATAAGAACATAAGAAATAGGAGCAGGAGTAGGCCATCCAGCCCTTCGAGTCTGCCCCGCCATTCAATAAGATCATGGCTGATCTGTCGTGGCTCAGTTCCATTTTCCCGCTCTCTCCCCATAACCCTTAATTCCCTTGTCTATCAGAAACCTATCTACCCGTGACTTAAATATATTTAGCGAGGCAGCCTCCACCACTTCAACGGGCAGAGAATTCCAGAGATTCACCACCCTTTGAGTGAAGAAGTTCCTCCTCAACTCCGATCTAAACTGCCCCCCGCCTTATCTTGAGGCTGTGCCCTCTAGTCCTGCTATCCTTTCTAAGCAGGAAGAATCTCTCTACCTCTACCCTATCCATCCCCTTCATTATCTTATACGTCTCTATAAGATCCCCCCTCATCCTTCTAAACTCCAACAAATACAGACCCAGTCTATTCAATCTCTCCTCATAGGCTAACCCCCTCATCTCCAGTATAGGTACTGTGTCTACATGAATAGGTCAAAGGCTAGGTATCTTACAGCGAGTAACTCACCTGCTGGCTTCCAAAAGCCCGTCCCTAATATACAAGGCATAAGTCAGGACTGTGATGGAATATTCCCAACTTGCCTGGATGGGTGCAGCTCCAACAATCCTCATGAAGCTTGACACCACCCAAGAGAAAGCAGCCCACTTGTTTGGCACCCCATCCACATACATTCACTCTCCACCACTGATGCACAGCAGCAGCAGTGTATACCATCCAAGAAATGATGTGCTGGTTAGGTGCAATTGCTGTGCTAAAATCTCCCTCAGTGAAACTGACCAGGTGCTGGAGTGCTGTGTCTAGGGGATTTTCACCGTAATTTCATTGCAGTGTTAATGCAAGCCTACTTGTATTATTAATAAATAAACTTTAATAACTTTGTTATTGTCACTTAATGGTCCTCTGGACCCCATTTTTTATTTCTTATCCCGGGGCTATTATGTTTGCCTCGCACCATCATCCCTTTCATCATTTCATCTCTCTTGTCTATTGTCTCATCACAGATCTTCCCTTTTTCCCAGGGTGGAAGAGTCAATTACTAGGGGGCATAGGCTTAAGGTGCGAGAGACAAGGTTTAAAGGAGATGTACGAGGCAAGTGTTTTACACAGAGGGTGGTGGGTGCCTGGAACTCGCTGCCGGGGGAGGTAGTGGAAGCAGATATGATAGTGACTTTTAAGGGGCGTCTTGACAAATACACGAATAGGATGGGAATTCAGGGATATGGTCCCCAGAGGGTAAGGGATTTTAGTTAAGTTGGGGAGCACGGTCAGTGCAGGTTTGCTGTAATTTTCTTTGTTGTTTTGTCCTTCCACATGGCCCTGCTTTCCCTGTATTACTGTTACATCTTGAACGTGATCCAGGTGTGATAGTTTGCCATCAATCTGACGTGCTAATTCTGTTTCTCCACTAACGCTACCTGACCCGTTGAGTATTTCCATCATTTTCTGCTATTAAGAAGGACCACAGGCTGTTTCAGGATCCTAACACAAGAATATCTGGGGCTTGAGTGTTTCCTCTCCCTCTCTCTTCTTCACTCAAAGGGTGGTGAATCTCTGGAATTCTCTGCCCGTTAAAGTGGTGGAGGCTGCCTCGCTAAATATTTTTAAGAAGCGGGTTGATGGGTTCTTGATAAGAGAGGGGATTAAGGGTTATGGGGAGAGGGCGGGAAAGTGGAACTGAGCCACAACAGATCAGCCATGATCTTATTGAATGGCGGGGCAGGCTCGAAGGGCTGGATGGCCTACTCCTGCTCCTATTTCTTATGTTCTTATGTTCTTATGTTCTCTCTCCCTCTCTCTTGTGTTACTGATGTGCAGAAACAGCAGTATTTCGATGGAAGGTGCTTGTTGAGGAACGTGACAACTCAGGGATAACTTGGCTTCACTTCATGCTATATAAAGATTTGGCGTGTGACATTTTTCTCTCTGTTATTTATTACCTTTCGCACAGTGGGAAAACCAAGCGTCAACCTAACACATGCGCAAGTGAGGAGGTGTTGCTTATCCAGTAGGTATTTCTGTTCTATTATATAGAGGTGGAACAGTAGTTAAAGGATTCTGTAGTCTTCTGGAGATGTATCAGCCCCTTTTGAAAAGCTATTGGAATTTTGACTGGGATTGCCAACACACTGGTGAGGTCAAAGTTAAGAGAGTTCCAGTTTCATCCAGTAAAGATCCAACTTTCCCAGTCCAGCACTTCGTTTGAAAGTCCCCAAGAAGAGGAAGAACACACATTTAATGTCCTCAGAATCTTACAAAACACTTGGTTGTCGATGAAGTGCATTACAATGTTGTCATGTTGTACGGGCCAACAGTATTTCAGATATTAGCCACACTTAGAATATTTAGAATTAGCCAGAAGGTTCAGAATGACAGAATTGGGGGATCTTTCTGCCCAATTATCCCTGCCAGTGGAGTGCTTTACCAGCCAGTGGGAGCTTTACCTGCCAGTGGAGAACTTTCTCTGCCAGTGGGGAGATTTACCTGCCAGTGGGGAGGTTTGTCCAGCAGTAGAGGACTTTATCTGCCAGTGGGAAGCTTTATCTGCTAATGAGAGTTCCACCTGCCATTGGAGAACCTTTTCTGCCAGTGGGAAACTTTACCTGCCAGTGGGGAGATTTACCTGCCAGTGGGGAACTTCACCTGCCAGTGGGGAGATTTACCTGCCAGTGGGGAACTTCACCTGCCAGCGGGGAGATTTACCTGCCAGTGGGGAACTTCACCTGCCAGCAGGGAGATTTACCTGCCAGTGGGGAGATATACCTGCCAGTGGGGAGTTTTGCCTGCCAGTGGGGAACTTTGCCTGCCAGTGGGGAGATTTACCTGCCAGTGGGGAGATTTACCTGCCAGCGGGGAGATTCACCTGCCAGTGGGGAGATTTACCTGCCAGTGGGGAGATTTACCTGCCAGCGGGGAGATTCACCTGCCAGCGGGGAGGTTTACCTGCCAGTGGGGAACTTCACCTGCCAGCAGGGAGATTTACCTGCCAGTGGGGAGATTTACCTGCCAGCGGGGAGATTTACCTGCCAGTGGGGAGATTTACCTGCCAGCGGGGAGTTTTGCCTGCCAGTGGGGAACTGTACCTGACAGTGGAGAGCTTTACCTGCCAGTGGGGGGGTTTTACCTGCCAGTGGGGGGGTTTTACCTGCCAGGAACATATATTGAAAAATGGTAAGCAGCCAACAACTGAGTTTTTGATTCTCACTGTGTATGTATGGAATGATCTCAGGAAGCCCCAGCTGATGAATTACCGTAAAGACTGGTATAAAATTCTCACATGTAAAGCTTTCATGTACAAACTGACCCCATGAAGTTTATCTTTATATAACCATGAGTGTGATCTTTCCGGCCGTTCTCACTGCGCTCCCACTGCGGCGAGGTGGGAGAGTTTGGCGGCCAGCCAAATCTCCATTCGCTGTGGCGGGATGGGAAAATCCTGCCAGTGTGAACGGTGGTAAGGTTCTGACCCTCAACTTTTCATATACAGTATCTCGTGTGAGAATTTTTGCTGGGGTTAAAGAGCAGATATTCCAGAGTTGAAATATAACCCTGGACCTGTTAGCAACAGGATTTCATTATAAATGTATAAATACTAATAAAGGAAGTGCTGGTAAATAAATGCCTGGGGACCCTTTAGCACAGTTGGCTGGAGAGTGGATCGAATGAATGGAACAGCATGGGGTTTGATCCATATTCTGGCTGTGGTACACTAGATGCTCATCCCCTCACCTTACTGATAGTAAAAATCCTGGCATTTTGCCATGGTTCAGGGAATAATCACCAAGGACCTGATTCCAGGCGGAGAACTCAAGAAGAAAATAAACATTTAGGTTTTGCTTCCACCTATGCAAATAATTAAGGTGATTAGATTATGCATGATAATTATCATGAATTCTCTAGTGCCAACTCTTTAGAGCTTTTACTTTATTCCCATGACTTGAGCCCGGATACAGTACCCATGTTATCGTGAACACCTGTTTAAAAGTCCTTCCCATGACTTCTGGCCTAAAAAAGTTGCTCTCAAAATTTTGACTTTTACACGACTGTGGAAGTGTAGTCACTTTTGTAATTTAGCAGGCAATTGGCACACCGTAAACACCTCTAAACAGCAATGTGATAATCGCCAATAATCTGTATTACATAGAAACTGGAAGAAAGAGAGGGCCATTCGGCCCATCGAGCCTGGTCTGCTATTCATTTTGATCATAGCTGATCATCAAATTCAATATCCTGATCCTTGCTCCCTCCCCATTTCCCTTGATCCCTTTAGCCCCAAGAGTGATATTTAATTTCTTCTTGAAATCACACAATGTTTTGGCCTCAACTGCTTTCTGTGGTAGTGAATTCCACATGTTCACCACCCTCTGGGCTAAGAAATTTCTCCTCACTTCCCTTCTAAAAACTTTACCTCAAATTATAACTTCTAATTCTGGACTCCCCCACCATCCCGAATGTTCTTTCTACATGTACTCTCTCTGACCCTGTTAGAATTTTATAAGTTTCTATGAGATTCCCTCTCACTCTTCTAAACTCCAATGAATATAATCCTAATCAATTATTTCTCCTCATATGACAGACTTGCCATCCCAGGAACCAGCCTGGTAAACCTTCGCTGTACTCCCTCGATCGCAAGGACATCCTTCCTCAGACAAGGACATCAAAACTGCAGACAATACTCCAGGTGTGGCCTCAACAGTGCCCTTTGACATTGCGGCAAAGCATCTCGATTCTGATACTCAAACCCTAGCCTTGTGAAGGCCACCATACCAATTTGTTTTTAGCAATGTTGTTTGAGGGATATATTCCAGTCAGGGTGCCGGGGAGAACTGACTTGAAATTGTGGTATGGATGATTAGTGAGCAGTTGGGGCCCTCTGTTTAACACCTCGTCTTAAAGAGCGGGATTCTCCAATCTCGTCTGTGGCTGGCACATTGCAAGTGAGAACGGCGATCCAGCCAAAACTCCATTCACTCCCAGCAGCACCGGAGAATCCCAGCCACGAGTGAGAATGGAAGTTTTCGGCCAAAGGCAGCACCTCTGACAGTGCAGAAGTCTCTCAGAATTGTTACAATGTAGGAGGCCATTCGGCCTGTTCTGTCTGCAATGAGTCGTAGAATCATAGAACCCTACAGTGCAGAAAGAGACCCTTCGGCCCATCGAGTCTGCACCGAACACAATCCCATCCAGGCCCTACCCCCATATCCCTACATATCATACCCACTAATCCCTCTAACCTACCTATCCCTGGACACTAAGGGGCAATTTCTTAGCATAGCCAATCAACCTAACAATCCACCAAGTGCCATTCCCCTGCCTTCTCCCTCTAGCCCTGTACATTCTTCTTTGTGGGATAACAAGTTAAAGAAATTATGGGGGAGACTGCGGTGCAGTGGCATTGTCACTGGACCAGTAATCCACAAACCCAGGTTGAAATCCCACCACAGCAGATGGTGATATTTAAATTCAATGAAAATCTGGAATCAAGTGTTTCATGATGAGAGCGAGACGATCGCCGTAAAAACCCATGTGGTTCTCTAATGTCCTTTAGGGACCAGGACGAAGTCTCACAACGCCAGGTTAAAGTTCAACAGGTTTGTTTGGTATCACGAGCTTTCGGAGCGCTGCTCCTTCATCAGGTGAGTGGTCCTTTAGGGAAGGAAATCTTCACTTTGGATCACGGGGCTTCATCCTGATCAGTTATTCTTAGATACCATTGGTCCCTCAAGTCAGGTGACCCTCTTCTGCCATACTGTCTTAAAGGGGCAGGCACCACATGGAAAACAATATATGCATACATATTTGTGGCATCTGTGAGTTTATGTGTGTGTGTGCGTGTGTGTGTACGTGTGCGCGTATGTGTGTCTGTGTGTGTGTTATTTGGATAATAATGATGAAGGAACAGCGCTCTGAAAACTCATGATTCCAAATAAACCTATTGGACTTTAGCCTGGTGTTGTGAGACTTCTCACTATGCTTATCCCAGTCCAACGCCGGCATCTTCACATCATGGACAATTTTGGCGTATTGCTTAAATGCTTTGGAGACAGAAGAGATTTTGCAGGGATTCATCGTGTCCAGAAACTTCCCGGCCTGGCATTCCCATTATCTTGCAATAGTTAATTTATGCCAGGATGTATTATAATCTACTAAATCTCATTTTGTCCGGAAACCAGATGTCAGATTTGAGGATTAATTTCCATTTGGATTTTTAACTCGCAAAACGCCTTCCATGCAGGTTCCTCAATCCGACCCAGACGAGCCTCAGACGAGCCAACAACACAAGCGCGCCGGGAGGGGGGGGGGTGCCCACTTCGAACCTGCAAACTTGAGAACATGTCTGCTGGTCGGTTCAGACAGCCCCCGGCCTCTCACAGGCATTTCTCACTGCCACACAAACACTATCCAGCTCCGGGCTCTCACGTCGAGTGTGGCAACTGGTTGAGTTAATCTGCCATTACCATGAAAACAGGGGAAACTCTGCACCCATAGGGACTATCTTTCTGAGCAGACGTACATTGTAATTGTTTGTGCACATGCTTCCACTCCGCCTTTCTTCATTTTTAATAATGCTTTTTTTGCCACTGTTATTCTCAGTCGATCCCCACGTCACGGCCCAGAAACAGAATGGAAGTGAAAATTGCCTTTACATAGCGCCTTCTGCAGCCTCAGGGTTGTCCAAGGTGTTTTATATCCAATTAAGTACATTTGAAGTAGTCACTGTTGTAATGTGAAGAATGTAGCAGTCAATTCTCAAGAGTTCATAAGATGTAGGAGCTGAATCGGGCCATTCGGCCCATTGAGTCTGCCCCGTCATTGGATCATGGCTGATATGCTCCTCATCCCATTTTCCTGCCTTCTCCCCATAATCTTTCAACCCATTACCAATTAAAAATCTATCTAACTTCTCCTTAAAAGTACTCACTGTCCTAGCATCCACCGCACTTTGGGGTAGCGAACTCCACTGAATCACCACCATCCTTTGGGAGAAGTACTTTCTCCTCAACTCTGTTTTAAATTTGCTACCCTTTGTCCTAAGAGTATGGCCTCTCATCCTAGAGTGCCTCACAAGAGGAAGCATCCACTCTACATCTACTTTATTCATACTTTTTATCATCTTGTATGTCTCAATTTGATCTTCCCTCATTCTTCTAAATTCCAGGCAGTGTGGGCCTAAACTGTTCAATCTCTCTTCACACAACAAACCTCTCATCTCTGGAATCAATCTAGTGAACCTCCTCTGAACTGCTTCAAATAAGCGGACCAAAACTGTGCACAATACTGTAGGTGCGGCCTCGTCAATGCCTTGTTGTAACAATATGTTCATATTCAATTCCTTTAGCTATAAATGCCAATGTTCCATTCGCTTTCTTTATTATCTGCTGTACCTGCATAGCCTACTTTACCGTAACTCCTGAACGAGGACACCCAGATCCCTCTGCATCGGAGCACCAATTTGTAATTGGTTCACAGCATGTTCCCAAAAACAGAAAAGTTGATAATGTGACTCCAGACCCACAACAATGTGGTTGACTTTTCAGGCCTGGATCCCCAACCTATGCCTATCACTGCAACAGGTCCAGCTGAGCCTTCAACACCTTTATTCCTACGAAACTCACCTCCAAATTCCATGGCATGTGCCTTCACTCTGCGACTGGATCCTAACCCGCAGACTGCAATCAGTAAGGATAGGCAACAACATATCTTCCACTCCCCAAAGTGCTGTGTCATCAGCCCTTTACTATACTCCTTATACACCTACAACTGCCAGATTCCCCTTCAACTCAATTTTCAGTTTGCTGATGACACCACCATAGTGGGTCGGATCTCAAACAATGATGAGTTGGAGTACAAGGTTTGGTGCGATGACAATAATCTCTCTCTCAGTGTCAGTAACATGAAGGATACAGTCATTGACTTCAGGAAGAACATAGTAGAGGACTTGCTCCTGTTCACATCAATGGAGGTGAAGTGGAAATGGTTGAAAGAGATGAGGCGATGAGGGGGTTAGCTTATGAGGAGAGATTGAATAGATTGGGCCTGTACTCGTTGGAGTTTAGCAGGCTGAGGGGTGATCTTATAGAGACATATAAGATAATGAAGGGGATAGATAGGGTAGAGGCAGAGAGATTCTTTCCACTTAGAAAGGAAACCAGAACTAGTGGGCACAGCCTCAAAATAAGGGGGGGTCAGTTTAGAACAGAGTTGAAGAGGAACTTCTTCTCTCAGAGGGTAGTGAATCTCTGGAATTCTCTGCCCATTGAAATGGTGGAGGCTACCTCGTTGAATATGTTTAAGCCACGGGTAGATAGATTTCTGATCGATAAGGGAATTAGGGGTTATGGCGAGCACGCGAGTAAGTGGAACTGATCCACTTTCAGATCAACCATGATCTTATTGAATGGCGGGGCAGGCTCGAGGGGGCTAGATGGCCTACTCCTGCTCCTATTTCTTATGTTCTTATGAAAGCTTCAGGTTTCCAGGTGTCCAGGTCACCAATAACGACGCTATAGTTAAGAAAGCCCCATCAACATCTCTACTTTCTCAGGAGGCTAAGGAAATCTGGCATGTTAGCTATGACTCTCACCAACTTTTACAGGTGCACCATAGAAAGCATCGTTTCTGGTATGGCTCCTGCTCTGACTACGACTGCAAGAAACTGTAAAGGATCGTGAACAAAGCCCAGACCATCACACAAGCCAACCTTCCATCCATTGAATCTGACTACACTTCCCATTGCCTCAGAAAGCAGCCAAGGACCACACGCACCCCGGAAATACTTACTTCCACCTTCTTCCACTGGGGGAAAGATACAAAAGTCTGAGGTCATGTACTAGCCAATTCAGGAACAGTTTCTTCCCGGCTGCATCAAACTTTTGAATTGACCTACCCTATATTAAATTGATCTTTCTCTACACCCTAGCTGTGACTGTCACACTACATTTTGCATTTCTCTTTTCCTTCACTATGTACGCTATGGTTAAGAAAGCCCATCAACGCCTCTACTTTCTCAGCAGGCGCAGGAAGTTTGGCATGTCTGCTACAACTCTCACCAACTTTTACAGATGCACCATAGAAAGCAGGTGTGAGCTGGCAAGAAATGGTTAACCAGTATCACAGCTTGGTATGGCCCCTGCTCTGCCCAAGACCGCAAGAAACTACAAAGGGCCATGAACGTAGCCCAGTCCATTATGCAAACCAGCCTCCCATCCATTGACTCTGTCTACACTTCCTGCTGCCTGGGCAAAGCAGCCAGTATAATTAAAGACCCCACGCACCCCGGACGTTCTGTCTCAGACACGGTGAAAACTTGCAAACTCCACGTAGAAAGTGATCCGAGGTTGGAATTGAACGCAGGTCCCTGGTGCTGTGAGGCAGCAGTACTAACCACTGTGCCACCGTGCTGCCCTAATGCTCTTGATACTTCTCCTTAGCAGAAGTTGTGCGATCCACCACCTTCTCAAGGGCAGTCAGGGACCCGCCAACAATACTGGGCCAGCCAGCAAATGCCAAAACCTCCCGTGAAAGGGTAAATTTTGTAAAAATTGCCGTTTGTTCTGTCAGAGTGGCAGCATGGTTTTGAAGCTTTGTCTTTTCTCTCCCCTTAACTATAAAATTTATTAAGTGTATTTTGCTAAATGACTTTGAAGAATGAATGATTAAATAATATGCAGAAGATTTGCCAAATTGGCTGGATGTTTTAAATTATTGGCCCCCACATTGCATTTTTGCTGGCAAGCTCCTTAAGTTATCAATCCTGATGAGTGCCCAATTAGTTTGCCAAGAATTCCATGTTTAGATCAGGATTATCCCTGGAATAGGGATTCTGTAAATTCTACACTTAACAAAAGGAACAAACAACCTACTTGTGAATATCTCTCCCTTGATCTCGTTTATCTATTCAGGAGGTAGTCTAAATAAAAGGGAAAAAATAGGCAGACGACACAGATCAAGATTTGTAACTAGCAGAAGAAGCAAATGGATTTAACATGGGATGAACTTACTCCGCGAGCTGTACTTTGCTCAGGAGTACTGCTGAAGGGAATGCCAGAAGCAAGAACAGCTTCTTCCCTGCTGCTGCCATCAGACTTCCGAATGGACTTACCTTGCATTAAGTTGATCTTTCTGTACACCCTAGCTGTGACTGTAACACAGTGAGGTTAACTTTCCCATTCCGCTCGGGAATCGTAGCAGGCGAGGGCAAACCATGGAAAGATTCGTTGGCCTCGGGCATGATTTTCCAGTTTCGGGAAGGGCACGGCTGGAAAATTCCGCCTAAGATTCTGCACCCTCTCCTTTCCTTCTTCCCTGTGTACTCTGTGAACGGTATACTTTGTCTGTATAGTGTGTAAGAAGCAATACTTTTCACTGCATACCAATACATGTGACCATACCAAATCAAATATTAAGGTGGCATGGTGGCATAATGGCTAGCACCGTTGCTTCACAGCAGTAGGGACCCAGGTTCGATTCCCGGCTTGGGTTCACTGTCTGTGTGGAGTTTGCACTTTGACAGCGTGGGTTTCCACCGGGTGTTCCGGTTTCCTCCCACTGTCCAAAGATGTGCAGGTTAGGTTGATTGGCCATGCTAAAATTGTCCCTTAGTGTCCTGAGATGCATAGGTTAGAGGGATTAGTGGATGTAATATGTAGGGAAATAGGGGTAGGGTCTGGGTGGTATTGTCGTTGGTGCAGACTTGATGGGCCAAATGGCCTCTTTCTGCACTGTAGGGTCTCTATGATTCTATGATTCTATGTGCAGGTTAGGTGGATTGGCCATGCTAAATTGCTCCTTAGTATCAGAGGGACTAATTAGGATAAATGCATAGGGATAGGGCCAGGGTCGGATTGAGTTTGGTATAGACAATGGGCTGAATGGTCTCCTTCTGTACTATAGGATTCTATGATTCTTTTCTATGATAAAATCTTTCCAATTAGATTTGATCTGCAAGTGGCATCTGCTCTCTCAGGTGAACGCGAAGGATGTTGGGACACTAGTGTGAAATAGTGACAATCAAAGTGTGTCTATCGCGTCAATCATGAATCTTTCTTTCTACCAGGGGAAGGAGAACACATTCTATCATGGAAGGCAAAGGAGACGTTTTTGACTTGTTACTTTCTAATAGTGAAATAATTAACTTTGTTGGATTTGTAATTCTCCCCATTGTTTAAGGAAATTTTATCATTAAATAATATTGAAAAATATTATTGGGTGGCATGGTGGCACAGTGATTAGCACGACTGCCTCACGGTGCCAGGGACCCATTTCAATTCCCGGCTTGGGTCGTTAGCTGTGCGGAATCTGCATGTTCTCCTCGTGTCTGCGTGGGTTTCCTCCGGGTGCTCTGGTTTCTTCCCACACTCCAAAGGTGTGCGGGTTAGGTGGAGTGGCCGTGCTGAGTTGCCCTTTAGTGTCGGGGGGCTAGCAGGATAAATCCGTGAGGTTACAGGGATAGGGCCTGGGTGGGGTTGTTGTCGATGAAGCCTCGATGGGCCGAATGGTCCCCTTCTGCACTGTAGGGATTCTATGATTCTAAAGATAGAAAATGTCGGAAGTTCACAGCCTCAGTAAATGCTGGTTCTCACCAGTGGGACCCCCATCCCGCAATTGAATTTAAAAAATTACGGCTGAGGAGTTTTGCTCGATGTTTTGCTCGATGTATCCTTTGAACATCACTCAGATACATTATCTGATCCTTATCTCAATGCTGTTTTTAAAAGCTCAATCCGCTTACATTGGCTGCCGTCGTCCCTACTTACAATGTGTTTCCAAAGTGCTTCATTGGCTTCAGAGCCCTTTGGGACACCCTGAGATTATGAAAGGTGTGACATAAACCTCTGTTCTTTCTTTAGCACACTGAAAAGCAGATGGAAATTTTTTTGGCACGAACGTGTCTTTTACTTGGCACAGCGGTTAGCACTGCTGCCTCGCAGAGCCAAGGACCCAGGTTCAATTCCTGGCTTGAGTCACTGTCAGTGCAGAGTCTGCCCATGTCTGCGTGGGTTTCCTCCGGATGCTCCGGTTTCCTCCCACAGTCCGAGAGACATGCTGGTTAGGTGCATTGGCCATGCTAAATTCTCCCTCACTGTACCCGAACAGGCGCTGGAATGTGGCGACTAGGGGATTTTCACAGTAACTTGATTGCAGTGTGAATGTAAGTCTACTTGTGACATTAATGATAAAACTTTTAAAAATCCTTAACCTTTATAAAGATAGAAAATGCCAGAACAGCTGCTCCTGAATGAAGTGTTTTGCATCAATAGTGTCTACATGCATTTTCCTTTCCCTGATACTGGAATTTGGATCGATCTTGTAAAAGCCAATAGTGTTTGGGTATTGCATCAGATAGGCGCGTTGATTCACTGGTCTAAACCTTCCAGACCTGCCCGGCATAGGAATGGTCGTGGGTGAGATGGATAATTTGTCGGACCAGTGAAAGGTCAGTTGACCACGGGCAGGAATTTCCAGTTCCGGGGTGGGCGGGACTGGAAAATCTTGCCGAATACCTGTCATTACCGTTAGTGGGGAGCTGTTGTAAACCCAGCGGGGAGGGGAGTATATTAAAATGAACATTTATTCAGCTCCGCACTGATTTCTGGCGCAGAGTTGGCGACAGCATAAATTGGGTGGTTGGAGATGCGGGGGAGGCTGTGGCGCCCAGTGGGAAGCCAGCTACACGGCCTCCACGGTCTCCTGGCCTGTTGCACTGCTTGGAGCGGCGCAGTGGGCTGGGAGAATCTCCCCGGTGGGTTTACAGGGAGAGGTCCTGGGTGGGAATGTCGTTGGTCCAGGCTCGATGGGCCGAATGGCCTCTTCCTGCACTGTACGGATTCTATACCGCGTACAGATTGAAAATTCCCTCCCAGTGGCAGGGAAGAGGAAGTTGGATTGGAATCTGGCTTTGCGTCAGAACGATGCTTAAACAAGCACTCTGTTGGCAGCAGGGCAAGCGTTACTGTCGGTACGTTTTGCGAACAAGTCTTGTGCCACTGAAGATAAGAGAAGGAGACTCTGGGTAAACTATCCCGGGAAAGAGCTGCAGGAGGCTGCTAGGTCTTTAAAATCTGCCACAATATTAGCTTCGCGTCAGGAGGGAGAGACAAATTTCCTTGAACAATGGGGAGAATTGCAAACCCAATAGCACTTGGAAAGCAAAGTTAATTATTTTACCATTAGAAAGTAACAAATCAAAACCATCTTCCTTGCCTTACATGACAGAGTGTGTTCTCCTTCCCTTTGTAGAAAGAAAGACAAATGACCCTAGCAACAACTGACACAACAGATGCACAGATGATTGTCGATTCAAGCAACTCCACAGATGTAGCAAACAGCTAGATCGCGATCTGAAGAATTTGGCCTGATTTCAGCTGCTTCGAACTGCCCTCTCTTTTAACCCTTGCGGTCTTGACAGACGGAAGACAAACTGTTTCCTTCGGTGCCTGCCTGCTATGAACCCTGCTCTCCTGAAGTAATGAAAATTGCAGGGCCCTAGTGACGGAGCAAGGGATTGGGAATAACTGGAAGGTGAATTTTAATGCGGAGAACATTTTTCTTAATTGTCTGCCCTGTCGTTGAGTTTTGAACGCGGTGAAGAGGCACTCCCTTTTCTGTTCAGGAGAACGTCTGCACATATTGGCCCAGAGTGCAGCGGATGCAGGATCAACCAATGGATTCAAGAGAGAGCGAGATAAATATTTCATCGAAAGCAGGATAAAGGGGAAAATAGTGGTCATGATGTGGAGAGGCTGGCGTTGGACTGGGGTAAACACAGTGAAAAGTCTGACAACACCAGGTTTAAGTCCAACCGATTTATTTGATAGTAAACTCACTAGCTTTCGGGGTTAGTCCCTTCGTCAGGTGAATGGAGAGTTCTGGCCTCGGACAGAGCATATAAAGCACAGACAGTTTAGAGATTACTGATTAGAATGCGAATCTTTACACCTAACCTGCTGTTCAAGTCCTAAAGTGGCCGACAATGTGAGTGGAAGGAGCACTGGTCACAGGTTAAAGAGATGTGTATTGTCTCCAGACAGTACAGTAAGTGAGGTTTTGCAAACCCAGGCAAGTCACGGGGGTTACAGATAGTGCGACATGAACCCAAGGTTTGCCCCTTTGTCACTCACCTGACGAAGGGGCAAACCCCGAAAGCTTGTGAGTTTACTATCAAATAAACTTGTTGGGCTTTAACTTGGTGTTGTGAGACTTCTTCCTGTGATTCCAACACGCACAGACATGTTTCTGTGGGACTACCCGTAAATACAGACACACTGCAGTGTCTCCATGTAAACATTAAAACGGTCACAGTATTACCCTCTCTCCTGTAGACTCTGATAATCAGGTAATGGGCCAAAGTGGACAGATCTTTTTCCGCCTTAATTTTGTTAAGCTTATTTATTAATGTCACAAGTAAGGCTTACATTAATACTGCAATTAAGTTACTGTGAAAATCCTCAGATGCTACACTCTGGCACCTGTTTGGGTACACTGAGGGCGAATTTAGCATGGCCAATGCACCTAACCAGCACATCTTTCGGACTGCGGGAGGAAACTGGAGCAACTGAAGGGAACCCATGCAGACACGGGGAGAATGTGCAGATTCTGCACAGTGACCCAAGCCGGGAATTGAACCTGGGTTCCCGGCGCTAAGAGGTAGCAGTGCTAACCACAGAGCCACTGTGCTGCCCCAATCTCAGACATGTGTATATAAATAGTCCTGACCCATTCCCCGCCCTACTGGAGGAATGTACATTCCTGTGTGAATCACCCTAGTCTCCTCCCACTCTTCCTTTATCACCTGCTGCATAATGGCTATTTAATCCGAGACATGATTTAGCTCCGCGTGTCTGCAACTGTAATGAATGAACCTTTTATCTCACAGTCTTCATCATGCACTCTCTATTTCAACTTTCCGGATTGTCTCACTGCTGGTTGAACTCGTTCTCTACCTTGGTTATCTCTTGTAAATTATGTCCTGTACTTAGGTCCAAGATGTTGTCGACAAGGCGTGAGTGCAGGCTTCAGTAGCCAGTAGGAGTTGTTTGCCATGTACTATAGTTACTATAATCACATGAATAAATCTCATGGAACAAATGTGAAATGATTCTCAACTTATTAAGACTGAGCGTCTGCAATTAGAGGAGAGATTTCGAATCTCAGACAGTAGACTGATACAGGCACCAAGTTTCCTGTTGGACATTGCTTTGAACACGGTTTTCCTCATTTCTCCAGTGAAGTTACAGTGGCAAATTTGTGGCCATAGTGTTTGTTTCGGAGCTCGCCAGACAAGAAACATCCCAAGTGTGATTCTCCAACCCAGTGGATGTAATATCACAGTCAGGGAATTGGATCAGTGTTGCTGCTTCTGATTACTGTGCTGCAAGAACCACTCAAGCTGTGTGTGTGAGTGTGTTTCTGTGTGTACATCTGTGTGTGTCTTTCTGTGTGTACATATGTGTGTGTTTCAGTGTGTACATCTGTGTGTGTGTTTCTGTGTGTACATTGTGTGTGTGTGTGTTTCTGTGTGTACATCTGTGTGTGTGTGTGTGTGTGTGTGTGTGTTTCTGTGTGTACATCGTGTGTGTGTGTTTCTGTGTGTACATCTGTGTGTGTGTGTGTGTTTCTGTGTATGCATCTGTGTGTATGTGTTTCTGTGTGTACATCTGTGTGTGTGTTTCTGTGTGTACATCTGTGTGTGTGTGTGTTTCTGTGTATACATCTGTGTGTGTGTGTCTGAGTGTACATCTGTGTGTGTGTGTGTGTGTGTGTGTGTGTGAGTGTGTGTGTATGTATGTGTTTCTGTGTGTACATCTGTCTGTGTGTGTGTGTGTTTTTGTGTGTGTGTGTGTTTCTGTGTATACATTAGTGCGTGCATTTCTGTGTGTACATCTGTGTGTGTGTTTCTATGTGTACATCTGTGTGTGTGTTTCTGTGTGAAATTCTGTGTGTGTTTGTGTGTTTTTCTGTGTATATATCTGTGCATGTGTGTGTGTTTCTGTGTGTACATCTGTGTGTGTGTGTGTGTGTGTGTGTCTTTCTGTGTATACATCTGTGTGTGTGTTTCTGTCCGTACATCTGTGTGTTCTATGTGTACATCACTGTGTGTTTTTGCGTTCATCTGTGTGTTTCTATGTTTCCATTTGTGTGTATATTTGTGTGCTTGTGTTTATATGTTTCTGTATTTTTGTGTGGATGCTGACTGGTGAGTGTGTGTGTTTGTTGGCGTGTTTGTGTGTGTGTGGGGGGGATATGCTGTGTAATGACACAATGAGACTCAGTTGTCAACAAAACGAAAGAGATTGTCATTGACTTCAGGAAGCGTAAAGGAGAACACACATCAACAGGGCTGAAGTAGAAAGGATCGAGAGCTTCAAGTTTATAGGTTCTAGGTCACCAACAACCTGTCTTGGTCCCCCCATGCCAACACTATAGTTAAAAAAGCCCACCAACGCCTCTACTTTCTCTGAAGACTAAGGAAATTTGGCATGTCAGCTCAGACTCTCAGCAACTTTGCACCACAGAAAGCATTCTTTCTGGTTGTATCATAGCTTGGTATGGCTCCTGCTCTGCCCAAGACTGCAAGAAAATACAAAAGGTCATGAATAAAGCCCAATCCATCATACAAACCAGCTTTCTATCTATTGACTCTGCCTCAGCAAAGCAGCCAGCATTATTGAGGACCCCACACACCCCGGACATTCTCTCTTCCACCTTCCTCCTTCAAGAAAAAGTTACAAGAGATCTGAGGTCATGTACCAACCAACTCAAGAACAGAGGTAGGGCCTGAGGGGGGTGGGGTCTTACAGCTGTGGGGCTAGGCTAGAGGGGACGTCAGTAGGACGAGTGGAAAGGGGGGGGGATTCTCTGCATAGAGAGTGCGGGCTAGTTGTGGGCATGGCAATTGGAGGTCAGGTCTGCCAATTGGGGGTTGGGGTAATTAGGAGGCAGGTGATTGAGGGGAGGTCTGTTGCGGGGGGAATGAGTATCGATCAGGAGGGGTCTTCTTGGGGGTATCTGTGGGGTTGGCCTGGAGGGGGGGTGTCTCTGGAGAGGTATGTTGGGAGGTCTGTGGGTGTGGGTCAATGGGGAGGTGTCTGTGGAGGGGACATGTGTGGGTGGTGTCTGGGAGGTTTCCATTGGGCATTGGTGATGGGAGTATGTGGTCTGTGTTGGGTGAGTGTGTTGGAGGGTCTGTGGGGGGGTATGGTGGGAAGTCTGTGGGGGGATCAATGGAGGGCTGTCTGCGGGGGGTGTTCCATTGGGGGTTTGGCAATCAGGGGGATGGTGTGGGGTGTCTGTGGGGGGGGTGGAAGTAGGGGGGGAAGGGCAATATCCATTGGGGGGGGTGGTTTGACAGATCTCCCATGTAGTGTGTAGATTTGTACACAGTATATGGGAAATCAGAGTGTATGTCTAGCAGTCTTCAGCCGGCTCCCCTCGCCAGTGCAGAACTCCCTACTGCCAAAAGAATGTGGAAAAATTGGATGGGATAGCTCATTGAAAAAGCCGGAGTGAGATTCCCCGGTTTTCAGACTTTTGTGGCACGGAATTATTTTGGGGGAAGTTCCGCCCAGAGGTTTTGACAAGTGTCTCACCAGGAGAGAGGTGGGGGTGGGGGTGTTCAGGGGAGAAATTCCAAAGCATCAAGTGCAGGCTGCTGAAGGCATGGTTGCCAACTGGCAGACACAAGGAAGGAGAGGTGGCTCATGAGGTTAGTGTCAAAGGATTGGCGAGCTCTGGCGGATTGCCGTGCTGGAAAAGGTCACGGAAGTCAAGAAGGTGAAGCCACCAGATTTGGACGCCTGGAGTTTTAAATCTGAGGTCCCATGAGGTGGGGAAGCAGGTTAGGTCGGCAAGGGCAGTGGCAGCAGGTGGACAGGGCTCGGCCACAGGGAGTAGGGTTTTGGAAGGGTTGACAATAAACCAGGATGGGGCGGATGGACAGGACTAGAGGACACAGCCTCAAGATAAGGGGGAGGCAGTTTAGATTGGAGTTGAGGAGGAATTTCTTCACTCAAAGGGTGCGAATCTCTGGAATTCTCTGCCCATTGAAGTGGTGGAGGCTACCTCGTTGAATATGTTTAAGTCACGGGTAGATAGATTTCTGATCAATAAGGGGATTAAGGGTTATGGGGAGCAGGTGGGAAAGTCCACTTCAGATCAGCCATGATCTTATTGAATGGCAGGGCAGGCTCGAAGGGCTAGATGGCCTACTCCTGCTCCTATTTCTTATGTTCTTATGTTCTTATGGACGATCGGCCACCAGAGAAAGTCGAGCTAGTTTTCAGACAGCATAACTGAATGCCGAGCCTGATTAAAATGACCCCTTGTACATTTCTGAGTTGGAATCACATCCTGATCATTTCCCTTTTCAAACCCATTTGAAGTTTTATTATGACAACTTTGGTATCCTTGGCACTCGTAATCTGGAAAGAAAGCAATTCACTTATCTGGCCGCAAAATGTAAAGCCAAACGGAGTTTGACGTGGGGAGACTTGGAAAGAGGAAGTGGCTGCATTCCAGTTGAGAACAGTTTATGGCCACCTCATTTTCTCTGAGAGAAAGGCATCAGTCTGCTTGGTAGATCTCCTTCATGAAGTCATTTTCATAACCTTTTTTGAGTTTTAATGTTGACATAAATTTCACTTGTGGGTTCAAATGGAAGACATAAAAATCCCAGTGAGAGGTTAGCTCAGGGGAGAGCTTGTGATGTAAGGAGGAAAAAGAACCTAAAACAAACTGACAACAGAAGCCAAGTGGAAACAAAATGACTTGACGTTATGAATTGCTGCAACTACTGACTAAAAGCTAACCTTCCATCCAGACCCGGCGCAGGACTTTACAGCCTCACCTCGTCCCGAAACCGTATAATCTTGCCCGAGGTCAACGGGCCTTTCCATATTCTGCCCCTCGCCCGCTCCAATTCCCATGGCGGGATGGTAAAATTCTGGCCATTGTGTGGTAATTCAGCCACACACCGGTTCGCTATCATCAGCACTTTTTATTGATCACCAAAGGAAAAGGGTTCTCCTATGCCTTACAGTCAGGTAGCCTTCACCTCGGGACCTACCACTCTGATCTGGGTAAAGTTCCAAGGCTTAAGTACACCTATTGCTTGTTTCCTGCTGGGTGAGCCCCCACTCACTCAATAAGGCAGCTTATACTCTGTGACACCCACGGGTAGATCTATTAAGTATAGTTTAAATTTATTTATTAATGTCGCAAGTTGATTTATATTGAAACTGCAATTAAGTTACTGTGAAAATCCCCGAGTTGCCACACTCTGGCACCTGTTCGGGCACACTGAGGGAGAATTTAGCATGGCCAATGCAGCTAACTAGCACATCAAGGGTCAGGAGCTTCAAGTTTTTAGGCGTCCAGATCACCAACAACCTGTCCTGGTCCCCCCATGCCAACACTATAGACAAGAAAGCCCATCAACGCCTCTACTTTCTTAGAAGACGAAGAAAATTTGGCATGCCAGCTACAACTCTCACCAACTTTTACAGATGCACCTTGGAAAGTATTCTTTCTGGTTGTATCACAGCTTGGTATGACTCCTGCTCTGCCCAAGACCGCAAGGAACAACAAAAGGTCGTGAATGTAACCCAATCCATCACGCAAACCAGCCTCCCACCCATTGACTCTGTCTACGCTTCCTGCTGCCTTGGCAAAGCAGCCAGCATAATTAAACGCCCTGGACATTCTCTCTTCCATCTTCCTCCTTTGTGGAAATGATACAAAAGTTTGAGGTCACGTACCAACCGACTCAAGAACAGCTTCTCCCCTGCTGCTGTCAGACTTTTGAATGGACTTACCTTGCATTAAATTGATTTTTCTCTGCATGCTAGCTATGACTGTAACACTACATTCTGCACTCTCTCGTTTCCTTCTCTATGAATGGTACGCTTTGTCTATATAGCGCGCAAGAAACAATACATGTTAATACCGGTGACAATAATAAATCAAATCAGATCCTTTAAGACTGTGGGAGGAAACTGGAGCACTCGGAGGAAACCCACGCAGACACAGGGAGGACTTGCAGACTTCACACAGACAGTGACCCAAGCTAAGAATTGAACCCGGGTCCCTGGCATTGTGAGACAACAGTGCTAACCACTGTATCACCGTGCTGCCTCATGATTATTAATGATTCTTCATGGCCTTTGTGATGGTCATAATACCTTGTTTGGGATTTTTTGGCCATGTGTGCCTAAAAACTGGAAATTCCCAACTGAGTTTCACGGGCTTTTCCATGGTCCGCTGGATTTTCTGGCCTGCCTAAGTTCCCATTGTGGACAGGATGGGAGATATTCAGCTCAATGAGAAAATTGAATGGAAGGTCTAAAAGGGGAAAAAATAACTTTGCGTTGAAATGCTGCCTTTTGTGACCTTAGGACATATCAAGTGGCATGGTGGCACTGCTGCCTCACAGTGCCAGGGACTCAGGTTCTATTCCAGCCTCAGGTGACTGTCTGTCACCCTGCGTGAGTTTCCTCTGGGTGCTCTGGTTTCCTCCCACACTCCAAAGATGTGCGGATTAGATAGATTGGCCGTGATAAATTGCCCCTTAGCGTCAGGAGGATTTTCAGGATAAGTATATGGGGTTATCGGGTACAGGGCCAAGATGAGGATTGTTGCCAGTGCAGGATTGATGGGCTGAATGGCCTCCTTCTGCACTGTAGGGGATTCTATGGTTCTAAGTGTCTTACAGACAAATGGGACAGGATTTTACACCTCTCCCACCTGGTGAGGTATTACGTAGCTGCAGATGTAAACGGCATTTTAAATGGCCCCCCACTTCCACCAGGATGGAGACACACTGTGGTCCTGGCCTCAATATCCCAGTCATAAAATGCTTTTGAAGTGCAGGCGCTGTTGCAGTGGAGAAAATGTGGCAGCCACTGTGCTGTGCACAGCAAATCCACCCAAGCAGCAAGGTGCTAATAGACAGGCAATCTGTTTTAGTGATGCTATCTAAGGATGTTGCCTGGATTGGGAGGCATGCCTTATGAGGATAGGTTGAGGGGGCTAGGTCTCTTCTCCCTGGAGAGACGAAGGTTGAGAGGTGACCTGATAGAGGTTTATAAAATGTTGAGGGGAATAGATAGGGTGGATTCTCGGAGGCTATTTCCCAGGGCTGAAATGGTTGCTATGAGAGGACACAGGTTTAAGGGGCTGGGGAGCAAGTACAGAGGGTAAGTTTTTCACTCAGAGGGCGGCGAGTGTGCGGAATCGGCCGCCGTCGGTGGTGGTAGAGGCGAACTCGCTGGGGTCTTTTAAGAGACTTCTGGATGAGTACATGAGATCTAATGGGATTGAGAGTTATAGATAGTTCTATGGCCTGGTAGGTATGGATATGATCGGCGCAACTTGTGGGCCAAAGAGCCTGTTTGTGCTGTAGTGTTCTATGTTCTATACCAGCATAAATTCCCCTGCTGTTTGACAAAACAGTGAAATGGGATCTTTTCACTCTGCCTGAGAGAGAACTGAATTCAACATCTCATCCAAAAGGCAGCACCCCTGACAATGTAGCTCTCCCTCAGTACTGCACTGAAATCTCAGCGTAGTCCCTATGCTCAAGCCGCTTGCCTCTATATCCCCTTTCTTTACACCCACACTCAGGCTTCTCAGTCAATTGATTTTTTTTTCATTCATTCATGGGACATGGCCGCCGCTGGCTTGGCCAGCATTTATTGCCCATCCCTAGTTGCCTGAGGGCAGTTGAGAGTCAACCACATTGCTGTGACTCTGGAGTCACATGAAGGTCAAGCCAGGTAAGGGTAGCAGATTTCCTTCCCTAAAGGGAATCGGATGTCTTTTTCTAACAATTGACAATGGCTTCATGGTCATCAATAGATTCTTAATTCCAGATTTTTTTTATTGAATTCAAATTCCACCAGCTGCCATAACAGGGTTCGAATTCAGGTCCCTAAAATGTTTGGATTAATAGTCCAGCAATAACATAACTAGGCCATCACTTAGTGATGAAGCACGTTCTTTGCTGTTATGTAAATCAACATGCCAGTGCATGTGGAATGACGGCCCAGATCTTGTCTGCAAATCTGAGTAGGATTATGAATCCACCACCTTCTGGGTCAGAGACGAGAGTCTACCACCTGAACCCTGGGTGACATTGGTGCCCAGATTAAAAAGAGCAAGCGAGAGCAGATGAGGCAACTCTGGAAGGCGATTAGGTAATGGTTAGGCCCTGGGCTGCAAAGACTTATAAACTGCCAGAGGATCAAAGCACTGAGGGAAGTAAGGAGGGAGTAGTGCCATAGATTTGAGGTTGTCAGGGCTAACCAGCTAGCATAGGAGATGAGTAATGATTTCAACAGAACTAGGAGGCAGAGAGGAGGAAGGGCATATAAAATGTTGTGGCAATGTTACAGAGGGGTTGATATATGTAAGGGAGATAACCAGTGTTGACAATAGAGGACTGGTATTCATTTGTTTAACAGTGGGAGACAAAGCAGCTCGTGTGCATCTGCTGTACAAATGTAGAACTAGGCAAAAGATAGAATGTGGAACTGAGGACAGAAAATGTTCCCTATGCACAGAAATCCAGATGTCATTTGTAAAGCATTTAATTGCATACTCAGCATTGGTCTACGGAAGGAGGATTCTGAACTTGATACATAATGGGAAATTAATAATACTGTTGGATGGGCTGATATCTCAAACAAATCTTTGCATAGATAGAATTTTCATAGAATCCCTACAGTGCAGAAAGAGGCCATTTGTCCCATTGATTCTGCACCGGTCACAGTCCTAACCCTCATATCCCTTCATATTTACCTGTTAATCCCTCTAACCTACCCATTTCAGGGCACTAAGGAGTAATTTTAGCATGGCCAATCAACCTAACCCGTACATCTTTGGACTGTAGGAGGAAACCGGAGCACCCGGAGGAAACCCACGCAGACACAAGGAGAATATGCAAACTCCACACAGACAGTGACCCAAGCCCGGAATTGAACCCAGATCCCTGTGAAACTGCAGTGCTAACCACTGTGCTACTGTGCCGCCCAAGCCAAAGACTAGCAACAGTTTTCAGAGAGTGAACTGGATCATCTGCTTACATATATATATATGTATGTAATATATGCATGTAATTTTGTATATAATATCTCATAGGATAGCACATTGGCACAGTGGTTAACACTGCTGTCTCACAGTGCCAGGAATTCAGGTTCGATTCTTGGCTTGGGTCAGTGGCTGTGTGGAGTCTACACAATCCCTGTATGGATTTCCTCCGGATGCTCCAGTTTCCTCCCACAATCTGAAAGATGTGCTGTTTAGGTGTGTTGGCCATGCTGAATTCTCCCTCAGTGTACTGAACAGGCGCCAGTGTGTGGTGACTAGGGGATTTTCACAGTAACTTCATTGCAGTGTTAATGTAAGCCTATTTATGACTGATAAATAAATAACTAAACTTTCTGTAAAATTATACACAGAACCATCAGTAGGTACTGAGTCCACAAACTAATGCTGTAATTGGGTGGAATTTTACCAGCCCTCTGTAAAATAATGGCAGAAAGCGTCGGATCAGAAGTCCAATGTTTAGATAAGGACATAAAGGAATAGCAACAGGATTAGACAACTCGACCCATCAAGAGAGCTCCACCAAGCCTGATCTTGGGCTTCAAATTTGCTTTCCTATCTAATCCCCATATCCCTGCAACCCCTGAGAGAACAAAAATTTGCCTATCCCAGCCTTAAACATATTCAACAGCAGAGAATTCACAACCCATCGTGGTAAAGAATTCCAAAGATTCACAACCCTTTGAGTGAAGCAATTTCTCCTCATCCCAGTCCTAAGTATTTGGCTCCCTTATCCTGAGACTGTGCCCCTTGTTTTAGATTCCCTGACCAATGGAAACAACCTCTCAGAGTTCAGGCTATTAAATTCCTTCAGAATCTTCTAGTTAGCAATGAGATTGCCTCGCATTGTTCTAAACCCCAGAGAATATAAACCCAACTTGTTTTGCCTCTCATTGTAATACAATCCACTCAGTCCAGAGACCAGATTAGTAAACCTTTGCTATACTGCCTTCAATGCAAGGATACCCTCTTTGAATGAGAAGATCAAAACTGCACACAATACCCCTGACGTAAAAAGTCTCACAACACCAGGTTGAAACCCAACAGGGTTATTTGGAATCATGAGCTTTCGGAACGCTGCTCCTTCATCAGGTGAGTGGAGACTCGCATTCCAACCATTCTTCACGTTCCAATCGGTAATAATCTTGCAATTGTGTCTTTGCCTATATACGCTGTATTTCTGAGCCTCCCTCTCCATGCATCTACTAATTACACACATGCACAAGTGCACATGCAGCACACACACGCACAAGTACACATGCATGCACATATACACATACACATGCACACAGCACATGCATGCACAAGTATGTATGTACACACACACACACACATACACACACACACACACACATAAATGTACACACACTCACAGAAAAAGGAAGAACGGTTCATTTGAATGATACTGGCAATGGGAAGTTTCGTGACATAGACATAGGCCCACAAAAGAAAGAAAGACTTGCAATGATATCATGAACTCAGAATGCTCCAAATCATTTTATAACCAATGTAGTAATTCTGATCTTTAGGTACTATTGTAGTGGAGAAAATGCAATAGCCAATTTGTGCATAGCAAGGTTCCACAAATAGCAATATGTTGTAATTTTAGTGACTCAGGTGGAAGGATAAATATTGGTTTGGACTCTAGGTTTGGAAAAATCCCTTATTCCTCTTTGAGTAGTGCTGTAGGATCTTTCACATCCGCCTGATAGGGCAGACAGGGCCTTGGTTTTAACATCTCATTAAAAAGAAGGCACTTTTGACAGGGCAGCACTCCCTCAGAACTGCACTGGAGTGTCAGCCTAGACTTTGTGCTCGAGTCTTTGGAGGGGAGCTTGAACCCACATCCTCAGAGGCTAGAATGAGAGCCCTGAAAAATAAACTGGACTCTCCATTCTTCCTGTGATGGAAAAGGTTGCTGGATACTTTCAAGGTTATGAAAGGTAATCAGTGACATTTACCAGAACTGTGAGGTTACACCCAGGGAAGGATGAAGAGGCTAGAACTTATTACTGTTGATAGGCTGATGGTGTTCAAAATTATGAATGAATTGATGGAATAGACTCAGGGAGAATGCGTTGAATTTTCTGGTGGGCCGTAGGACCCCAACATTTAGCCATATCACCACCCCCCTCCCCCTCCATGTCATCAACGAATCCACTGGTGCAGTCATTCACCCCTCAGCCCTGTTACTGGTGCATGAAATCCCCACCTCCGATGGCTACCTGGCCTGTAACCGGAAGGTCACATTGATAGTCACCAAGAAATAAGGAGAGAATTCCAAAGAAACCTCTTTACTCGGAGCCCGGTGAGAATGTGGAACTCACTACCAAGGGGAGTAGTTGAGGTGGATAGCATAGACATGTTTAAGATGAAGCGAGATATACAAATGAGGGAGAAGGGAATAGAGGTTTCTGGTAATACAGTTAGATGAGGATGGCTTGATAAGAGTATAAATGCTGGCAAAGATTAATTAGGTTGTTGCTGTGCTTCAGTGCTATGTAATTTTGTTTAATTGCCTTCACGATCTAATGAACAAGCAAATATAGGGTCAGACTAACAAATAGTCACTACTGAGAATGAGACTGTAACATCAGTAAAAGTGAATCACTTATTGAAAGGGAAAGATATCAAAGGATACAGAGAATGACCAAAGAAATCCAGTAAGAGAGATTGCATTGAGGTGCCAGCTAGTAACTGGGGGAGAGTTTGAGGGAGGCAGTGGCCTAGAGGTGCTATCACTGGACTATTAACCCAGAAATTCAGTTAATGTTCTGGGTACCCGGGTTCGAATCCCGCTATGGCAGATGATGGAATGTGAATTCAATTAAAAAGTATCTGGAATTAATAATCTACTGGTGATCCTGAAACTGTTGTCAATTGTCAGGAAAAACCCATCTGGTCCACTAATGTCCTTTAGAGAAGAAAACCTGCTGTCCTTACCTGGTCTGGTCCTACATGTAACTCCAGAGCCACAGCAAAATGGTTGACTCCCACCTGCCCTCCAAGGGCAATTAGGGATGGGCAATAAATGTTGGCCAGCTAGCGATGCCCATGTCCCACAAATGAATCCAAAAAAAACCACTCTTGCCTCTGAATCAGAAGGCAATGGGTTCACGTCCCACTCAAGATACATCAGCATGATAACTTGGCTGACAAGCCAGAGCAGTACGGAGAGAGCGGAACACCGCTGGGATCATTGCATTTTGGATGAACCATTAAACTGATGCCACATTGGACCTTTCAAGCAAATGTGGAAGAGTTCTTGGCACTGTTTTGAAGAACCATAAATAGAATCATAGAACGCCTACAGTGCAGAAGGAGGCCATTCAGCCCATCGTGTCTGCATCAATAACAATCCCAGCCAGGCACATCCCCGTCACCCCACATATCTACCCTTATAATCCCTCCAGCTATGCACCCCAGGGTACTAAGGGCAATTTAGCATCGCCAATCAATTTAATTCACACATCTTTAAAGTTTAATTATTAGTCACAATTAAGGCTTACATTAACACTGTAATGAAGTTACTATGAAATTCCCCTGTTGGTTTGTGGGAGGAAACCAGAGCACCTGGAGGAAACCCATACAGATATGGGAAGAATGTACAAGTGCCACACAGTGACCCAAGCCAGGAATCGAACCCAGGTCGCTAGAGTTGTGAAGCAGCAGTGCTAACCACTGTACCACCATGCCGGTCTTTC
Source organism: Carcharhinus amblyrhynchos (assembly GCF_965287045.1). Lineage (NCBI taxonomy): Eukaryota > Metazoa > Chordata > Chondrichthyes > Carcharhiniformes > Carcharhinidae > Carcharhinus > Carcharhinus amblyrhynchos. Next base: position 116,933,517 of record NC_137328.1, on the reverse strand, counting down.
TTTTTGAAACATGTTCACACTGCAAGTGGTTCAGGTCTGGAATGCACTGTCAGAAAGTGTGGCGCAGGCACATCCAACCTGCTACCATGCTGCTCCAGCGGAATGTACAGGTCGTCTTATGAGGTTGCCCTAATTGTATGTTTGTACCTACATTCAATAGCAGGGCACTTGTTCCCCAGTGTCCTGGCCAATATTTATCCCTCAATAAACATCACAAACCAACAACCTGGTCACTATTACATGGCTGTTTGTGGGATCTTGCTGTGTGAAAATGGACTGCTGCGTTTTTTACATTACAGCAGTGACTACCCTTCCACAATAACTTTATTGGCCGTAAAGTGCTTTTGGGTATCTTGAAGTTGTGAAAAGCAAGACATAAATACATCTTTTACATCCTGTTGAAGAAATACTTGGGTACGAAGGCAGTGACCCAAACTGTCTTCTGTGTTTTTATTTCTAACAATGTGTGTTTTTATGTTGGGTTATATGACATCCTGTGCATTTGAAGCAGACATTTTCTGTAATGCAAAAGTAGGGAGGTTATGCTTCAGTTATGAAAAGCATTGGTGAGAGCACATCTGGAGTACTGCGTCTAGTATTGATCTCCTTATTTAAGGAAAGAGATAATTGTGTTGGATATGGTTCAGAGAAGGTTCACTAGATTAGAACTATAGTTTCTATAGTTATTTATTAGTGTCGCAAGTAGGCTTACATTAACACTGCAATGAAGTTACTGTGAATCATTGAACCCTACAGTGCAGAAAGAGGCCCTTTGGCCCATCGAGTCTACACCAAACACAATCCCACCCAGCCCCTACCCCCATATCCCTACATATTTTACCCACTAGTCACCTCTAACCTGTGCATCTCAAGACATTAAGGGGCAAGTTTTTAGGATGGCCAATCAACATAACCAGCACACCTTTGGACTGTGGGAGGAAACCCACGCAGACTTGAGGAAAATGTGAAAACTCCACACAGACAGTGACCCGAGCCGGGAGTCGAACCCAGGTCCCTAGAGCTGCCTTCTTGAATCACTGAAGTCCGCGTGCTGTGGGATGACCCACAATGCCGTTAAGGAGGGAATTCCAGGATTTTGACCCAGCGACTGCGAAGAAATGGTGATATATTTCCAGGCCAAGATGGTGAGTGGCTTGGAGAGATACTTGCAGTTGGTGGTGTTCCCATGTATCTGCTGCTCTTGTCCTTCTAGATGCAAGTGGTCATGGGTTTGGAAGGTGCTGTTTAAGGGTCTATGGTGAATTAGTGCGGTGCCACTTATAGATAACATACACTGTTGCGACTGGTGGAGGGACTGGATGTTTGTGGATGTGGTGCCAATCAAGCGGGCTGCTTTGTCCTGGATAGTAACAAGCTTCTTGAATGTTGTTGGAGCTGTACTTATCCAGGCAAGTGGGGAGTATTCCATCATACTCTTGACTTGTGCCTTGTAGATGGTAGACAGACTTTGGAGAGGCAGGAGGTGAGTTACTTGCTGCAGTATTCCTAGCCTCAGGCCTGCCCTCGTAGCCATTATTTTACCTACCTTATACTATAAGTAATTGTATGAGAACAAACAGCCGATATGGGTTGCTTTGAGGAGATATTTAAGACATGCCCATACAGAACAAACTGTAAGATTATTTGGGTAATAACCAGAATACTAACTGTCATTTGATCATATTGAACATGAGTATTGCTGAAAATAAGAGGCATTCTGTCAAAGTTTTTCATTTTGTGCTTATCAGCTTCTGACCATTGTTACAATGGCAGCATGGACAGTGCTGTCCAGATCAACACCACTGTGTGGCACCAAGTGAAAGGATACCCCTATACTCCCCAACCCTAGGCGCTGTACTGATTCTAGTCGGTGACACAGGAGGGCACGTGGGTGCAGCACCATTGTGCTATCCTTGAAGACTAGCTTGGCATGGAGCTGGAGAGCAGGAAATGATCTGTCCTGGCAACCCACCAACACCTCTACTTTCTCAGAAGGCTAAGGAAAATTGACATGTCAGCTACGACTCTCACCAACATCTACAGATGCACCACAGAAAGAATTCTTTCTGGATGTACCACAGCTTGGTATGGCTCCTGCTCTGCCCAAGACCGCAAGGAACTACAAAGGGTCGTGAATGTAGCCCAATCCATTACGCAAACCAGTCTCCCATCCATTGACGCTGTCTACACTTTCAGCTGCCCCAGCATAGCAGCCAGCATAATTAAAGACCCCATATACCCCGGACATACTCCCTTCTACACATTTCCATCGGGAGAAAGATACAAAAGTCTGAGGTCATGCATCAGCTGACTCAAGAACAGTTTCTTTCCTGTCAGATTTTTGAATGGACCTACCTCGCATTAAGTTGATCTTTCTCTACACCCTCCCTATGACTACATTCTGCACTCTCTCCTTTCCTTCTCTATGAACGGTATGCTCTGTCCGTATAGCGCGCAAGAAACAATACTTCTCGCTGTATGTTCAGACATGTGACAATAATAAAGCAAATCAAATCAAAATTAAATCAGCGTGGTGAACAGTATGTCAGAAGCTGCACAACACCATGGCAGAAAAGCTTTGATTCACTCATTTCAAAGTCTACTGTGAACTGAGGACGACCTTGTGCATGCCACACTTCAGCAATCTTCTTTCAGACCGACGTAAATTCCCTCTGATGTGACGCAAGATTGGAAGGCTGGCGAGCAGCTGTTTTAATGAACATTCATGACATGCAGATGGCATTCATAGAATCATAGAATCACACAGTGCAGAAGAGGCCTTTCGGCCTATCGATGTATTGACATGTGTGAAACACCTGAACTACCATCGAATCCCATCTGCCAGCATCTGGCCCATAGCCTTGAATGTTAAATGATGTGAGACAACCCGCCTCTACCACCCTCCCAGGCAGCGCATTCCAGACCGTCAACACCCTCTGGGTAAAAAAGATTTTCCTCACATTCCCCCCTCAATCTCTTGTCCCTCACCTTGAACTTGTACCTCCATCAGGTCGCCCCCTCAGTCTTCTCTGCTCCAATGAAAACTACCCAACCCTTGAACCAACCTCTCTTCATTATGTTCCATCCCAGGCAGCATTCTGGTGACTCTCCTCTGTATAATTCACTCCACTAGCCAAGGGGGAAGAGTGATTCACTGAGTGTCGACTCACCATTGGGAGAAATACAACGTGATTTTGCTATTAATAAACAATTGAAAAGGAAAACACCTGCAGGTTGACGGACAAAGAGCAGGGGGAGGTGACTCATCAGACAACTCTTTCTGAGAGCCGGCAGCAAACTGGGCCGAGTGGCCTCTTTCTGTGCCCCGGGATTCCATGCTTTTGTAGCGTGGGGACACAGTGAGGGAGCGTGCACTGGGGCCGGAGGAAGGGATGCAGAGGGAGACACACTGGGTGAGGAAATGAATCAGCGCAAAAAAGCACAGATGGGGACATAAATGAAAGACCGTAAGACACTGTGTTCCCTCAGGCAGTGAGATTTAATATGAGGAAGAAGAAGGAAAAAGTCACCAGGATGCTTTCTTTATAGTGAGAGTCTAACCCCACTGACAGGCGACTACAACACTTCAGCTTAGTTCAGTGTTTCTCCCTGCCCCATGTTGGCAAATACTTGTGATTGCCTGCTGAGAAAAGATGTTTTTGCTCTCTTGAAAAATGTGACATTACAGGCATCAGGTTATGGACAAACAGGAACCAAATTACAGGATTGTTACTATCGGAAATTAATCCAATGGCCACATGGGGCTTATTCCACATCTGTACTGCGCGACACTCCTCCATTGCAGAGGGGCCAGGGAACAGGTCAGAAGGTACAGTAAATCTCCTCAGATCACCACTAAATCATAAAGATTGGATGTTACGGCAGATAAAACCTTGGCTGCGTTCGCTCACTCACGTTTGTTCGCTTAAAACCACATGCACACAGTATTGCACACGGACATACACACACACACACACACACGCATTTATACACACATTTACACAACTGCACATATGCCTACACATCACATGCATGCACAAACATAGCACACGCACATTAAATACACACAGGACTGGATGCTCATGATATCTGTGTATATATTGTATACAGATAAGATCTCCCCTCATTCTTCTGAATTCTAATGACTATAGCCCCAGTCTACTCAGTCTCTGCTCCTAAGCCAACCCTCTCAACTCTGGAATCAGCCTATTGAATCTCCTCTGTACCCTCTCCAGTGCCAGTATATCCTTTCTCAAGTAAGGAGACCAAAACTGTACACAGTACTCCAGGTGTGGCCTCACCAGCACCTTATACAGCTGCAACATAACCTTGCCGTTTTTGAACTCCATTCCTCTAGCAATGAAGTACAAAATTTCATTTGCCTTCTTAATTACCTGCTGCACCTGCAAACCAACTCCTTGAGATTCCTGCACAAGGACACCCAGGTCCCTCTGCACAGCAGAATGTTGCAAATTTTTACGATTTAAATAATTGTCCATTTTGCTGTTATTCCTACCAAAATGACTGACCTCATCCATTGACCTTATGCAACCATTAGCCCATTGGGGAATACATAAGAACTCATCCTTGAAGCATGCACTGAGAGTTGGGAGAATTTGCACCCTTGGGGGAGGGTGCCTGCAAAGACAGGATCTTAATTGCTGGGGGCCAGAGACAGGGCCAACCAACTCAGGAAGAGGTGTAGAGGCGGCCACAGGGGCTGCTGGGTGAGGAGTTGAGGCAGTTTAAAAGCCCTGTCTTGGTGCCGGTGGGAAAAAAACCTACACAGCCCCTCCAGCCATCACCCTTCACCTCTCCAACCCCTTCATCAACCAAATAATTCCCAGGCTCCATGTATGGCACCCCATGCAGTGCCAGACTGTGACCAGACCAACATAGAGAATTTGATCCATGCGTCTTAACATTAGATGCCATTACCATTGCGTAATCACCCACTATCAACATCCCAGGGTTTACCATTGAACAGAAACTGAACTGGACTAACCATATATATATTCTGGATATAAGGGAGGTTCAGAAGCTGGAAACCCTGCGTCAAGAAACTCACCTCTTTACTCCCCAAAGACTGTTCCCATTGTGCAAGGCATGTGATGGGATATTCCCTACTTGCCTGGGCGAGTGCAGTTCTAACAACACTTAGGTAACTCAACACTATCCACCAACCTGCTTGATTGGTGCACCTTCCACAAACACTCACATCCTTCACCACTGATGCAGTGGAACAGGGTCCACCATCTACAAGATGCACTGCACTCAATAAGATAGCATCTTCCATACCCACAACTGCTATCACCTAAAAGGACAAGGGCAGCCGATCCATGGGAACACCAACACCTCAAAGTTCCTGTCCAAGTCACTCACTGACTTGAAACATACTGCTGTTCCTTCACTGTCACTTGGTTAAAATCCTGGAACTCCCTGCCTAACAGCACAGTGGGTGTACCCACACCACATGGATAGCAGAAGTTCACTGCCATCTTCTCAAGGACAACTGGGATGGCCCATAAATGATGGCTTAGCCAGCAATGCCCGGATCCTGAAAAATTAATTTAAAAATGCATCTATGGTATTTGTTGGAACTACCCCATGGCCAGGGGTTTTTTAGGCTCTGCTATAGCCTTTCTGCCCCACTGGATTGGGTGGGCCATTCAAATTGCCATTCACTTTGGCAGGACAGTCATATCTACCAGGCAGGAGAGGCTGTAACTTCCTAGCCTATGAATCTATGATTGCATCAGTGGAAACAGCTTCTACGTATCTACCCTAACAAACCTTTCCCCAGAACATAGAAACAAAGAAGGTAAGAGCAGGAGGAGGCCATTTGCCCCTTCGAGCCTGCTCCGCTATTCATCACGATCATGGCTGATTATCCAACTCAATAGCCTGGTCCTGCTTTCTCCCCATAACCTTTGATCCCATTCACCCCAAGTGCGATACAAGCCTCTCTTGAATACGTTCAATATTTGGCATCAGCTACTTCCTGTGGTAATGAATTCCACAAGCTCACCACTCTTTGGGTGAAGAAATGTCTCCTCACCTCCGTCCTAAATGGTCTACCCTGAATCCTCAGGCCATGACCCCCGGTTCTGGGCTCACCCAACATCCTCTCTGCATCTACCCTGTCTAGACCTGTTAGAATTTTATATGTCTGCTTGAGATCCCCCCCTCTTTTGTCTGAACTCGAGCGAAACCAATCCTAATCTAGCCAATCTCTCCTCATACATCAGTTCTGCCATCCATAGTTTAGAGAAGAAAACTGTAATCTGCTCTGACTTGTTTTACTTTTAGTCATGATTTGTTTATTTATTTTTGCTGACTTGTACTTCCGTCGTGTTCATAGTTTCCCTTTTATTGAAGAAAAGCAGAAAACTATCAAGAACTCAAATGATCCAAATGATAATGCAATTCTTGTCTCCTTGCTTGCCATTATCAACTCACTATACCATAGCAGGGATCCCAAGCAGGCAAGTTAAAGTTTCAGAACTAGGAGGTATCAAGAGTTGATGTTAGGGGAGCAAGTGGACAAGGTAATGGCAAACAGCTCGAACGGAATGTCCATATATGGATTAAGACTGGGTAAGTTAAAACTTCAACTTTAATGTGGTATCGCCAGTCGAAATAATCTCCCAGCTCAAAGCATGATTGCAGTCACAATACAATCACTTTTATAAAATACGACGGTCAGAGAGTATGGGAAATAGGGATTGAATCTAGCATGTATTCAAAGCAAACATGGGAAACTAAATTCCTATCACACTCTCCTTTCTCGCCTTTCACACTGGCATTAAACTGGTGTGCTGTGAGTTGAGTGGCAAAGTTCCAGCTGACTCCGATGTGAGGTGGAGGGTAATTCCCTCTGCTGACAAATCTCATGCCGCTTTGCTAAGGCGTCCAGCAGGCTCTTGATGTGTTCATGCTATAACAACGCTATTGCGCAGCAAACTATGGGGTCACAGGTTCAACCCTTGCTGGGCTGGTGGGAATGTTGCAGGCCGGTTTGGCGAGGGCAGGGGCGTTGGGGGTGACGAGGGAAGAGTGGGTCATCACATTCTCATAAATGACCTCGGGTCAGGCACAGAGAAGGACAACCGTCCCCAGCAGACGGGGGCCTTCGTCATGTGGAAATGTTGAGGCGTGATGGCGTCATTGGCACGGTGACCCATTTGTCCCAGGAGACCTGCACGATGCCACACCACAAGCAACAGCTCAAGATGAGGTCTTAAAATCCAGCTTAGTGTGAAATCCTTGTGTGCCAGGAGAGGCGGGGTTATCCTTCCAGCTCTCCCTCCAAGCACCAGCATTCTCATCCAAATCCTCCAGGTCCCTGCCCTGTTGTAGGTTCACTTTTTAAAAAGGCATTGAATACCCAAGAGTACAGAATACCTTTTTGTGTGTGATGATGACAAATGATCTCCACCATTTGCCCGATACTGGCAGCTATCTGGCATTTGCAATAATAGCGTAACTCTTGCAGTATATTATTCTATGTCGAGAGTGGGCTAACAATAAATTGGTTGACTTTGAATACTGGATTAAAATTATAGATCTTCGATACTGGACCATTAACACAAACAGGATACCGCACTCAGACTGGACTCTGTCACAAAGGCGGTGACACAATGGGTGACTGAAATGATATTATAAGTGACAAGAGGTTATCCTTATTTCAGGAACCACAAGATATCCCATTCCTGACAGGAACTCATTCCAGCCGGTGTTACTCAGGTTTATCATCAAAATTGCTTTATTCTCATTTTAATTGGATCACTTTTTCAAACTGTTAGACAGTGCTGTGTTGGAAAGAGACAGATAAAAAGCTCCTTTGACAGTAACACCTCATTTAAATTTATACATAAGCATCACGTGAATGAATCTGAAAGGTTTAAACACACTGTTATTGGAAATCTATACATGTGTGTGTGAGTATTCAATGTGTAAGCAAGGAGTAAGGAGGGCTAAAGGGGGTCACGCAAAAGCATTGGCCAACAGGATTAAGGAAACTCCCAAGCTTTTTACACATGTATAAAAAGCAAGTGGGAGAGGGTTGGCCCACTCAGGGATAAGGGAGGGAATCTGTGCGTGGAGCCAAAGGAAATGGGTGAGGCATTAAATGAGCACTTTGCGTCAGTATTCATCCAAGAGAAGGACTGGATGAATGATGAGTCTGGGAAAGGGTGTGTAGATAGTTTGAGTCATGTTGAGATCAAAAAGGAGGAGATATTAGTGTTCTTGAGAAACATTGAGGTAGACAAGTCCTCAGAGCCTGATGGGATATACCTCAGAATACTGAGACAGGGAAAGGAGGAAATTGCTGGGGCCTAGAGAGAAATCTTTGTATCCTCATTAGCTACAGGGGAGGTCCCAGAGAATTGGAGAATAGCCAATGTTGCTCCTTTGTTTAAGAAGGGTAGCAAGAATAATCCAGGTAGGGAAATTAATGGAGAGGATCCTTCGAGACAGGGTTTATTCCCACTTGGAAATAAGTGGACATATTAGTGAGTAGCAACATGGTTTTGTAAAAGGGAGGTTGTGTCTCACAAACTTGATTGAGTTTTTTGAGGAAGTAACAAAGATGATTGATGAGGGTGGGGCAGTGGATGTTGTCTACATAAACTTCAGTAAGGCCTTTGACAAGGTCTCTCGTGGCAGACTGGTGCAGAAAGTGAAGTCGAATGGGATCAGAGATGAGCTGGCAAGGTGGATACAAAACTGGCTCCGTCAAAGATGACAGAGGGTAGTTGTGGAAGGGTGCATTTTTGAATGGAGGACTGTGACAAGTGGCGCTCCTCAGGGATCAGTGCTGGGACCTTTGCTGTTTGTAACATATATAAATGATTTGGAGGAAAATGTAACTGGCTTGATTAGTAAGTTTGCAGATGACACAAAGGTTGGTGGGTTTGCAGATAGTGATGAGGACCATCAGAGGATGCAGCAGGATATAGATCTGTTGGAGATTTGGGCGGAGAGATGGCAGATGGAATTTAATCCAGACAAATGTGAGGTGATAGGAAATGTACAGTAACTGGCAGTACCCTGAAGAGTATTGATAGGCAAAGGGATCTGGATGTACAGGTACATAGGTCACTGAAAGTGGCAATGCAGGTGGAGAAGGCAGTCAAGAAGGCATATGGCATGCTTGCTTTCATTGGCTGGGGCACTGAGTTTAAAAATTGGCAAGTCATGTTGCGGCTTTATAGAACCTTAGTTACATTTGGAATACAGTGTTCAATTCTGGTTGCCACACTACCAGAAGGATGTGGAAGCTTTGGACAGGGTACAGAAAAAAATTACCAGGATGTTGCCGGTATGGAGGACGTTAGGAATGAAGAGAGGTTGGAGAAACTTGATCTGATCTCACTGGAATGACAGAGGTTGAGGGGAGACCTGATAGGAGTCTACAAGATTATAGGAGGCATGGACAAAGTAGATAGAAGCTTTTTCCCAGGTTGGAAGAATTAATTACTAGGAGGCTTGGGTTTAAGGTGCGAGGGGCAAGGTTTAAAGGAGAAGTATGGGGCAGATTTTTTACGCAGAGAGTGGTGGATGCCTGCAACTCATTGCTGGGGGAGGTAGTGGCAGTGGATACAGTAGTGACTTTTAAGGGGCGTCTTGACAAGTACATGAATAGGATGGGAATGGAGGGTATCCCTGGAAAGGTAGGAGGTTTTAGTTCAGTTGGGCAGCATGGGCGGTGCAAGCTTGGAGGGCAAAAGGGCCTGTTACTGTGCTGTAATTTTCTTTGTCCTTTGTTCTTTATTTATGTGCCACCCATAACCCCGGTGGCACGGTGACGCGGTAGTTAGCACTTGCTTCCTCACAGCCCCAGGAACCCAGGTTCAATTCCAGCCTCGGGTCCCTATCTGTGTGGAGCTTGCACATTCTCCCCGTGGGTTTCCCCCGGGTGCTCCGGTTGCCTCCTGAGGTCCAAAGATGTGCGGGTTAGGATGATTGGCCATGCTAAATTGTCTGTTAGTTTGTTGGGATTAGCAGGGTAAATATGTGGGGTTGTGGGCATAGAGCCTGGGTGGGATTGTGGTCGGTGCAGACACGATGGGCCAAATGGCCTCCTTCTGCACTGTCGGGATTCTATGCTTCTATGTACATAAAAATTTGGGTGGCACAGCGGCATAGTGGTTAGCACTGCTGCCTCACTGCGCCAGGGACCTGGGTTCGATTCCGGTTGTTAGAGCGAATATTCTCTCCATGTCTGCGTGGGTTTCCTCTGGGTCCCCCAGTTTCCTCCCACACTCGAAAGATGTGCAGGTTAGGTTGATTGGCCATGCTAAATTGCTCATTCGTGTCAGGGGGTTTAGCAGGGTTAATATGTGGGGTGTACGGGGCAAGGGGCTGGGTGGGATTGTTGTCGGTGCAGGCTCAATGAGCTCCTTCTACTGGCTAGGTATTCTATGGAAATAGCAGCGTTCCGATGACATTGTACATCGCAAGCTTCCTTTCTGATTAAGCTGCATCCTTCAACTCAAGGCCTAGCCTCTATTTTTCTGAATGTGCTTTTTAACATATCAGTTAAATATAACTGCTGGGAGGGACACTTTCTCACCAGGTTTTACTGTCAGTTATTCCTCAATACTGTTAAGACACTGCGATTCTCAAAGGGAGAGCTGGTGCAGCGGCTGAGGAGCTGGGATCAGGCAGAGCTGAAGGACTCCCCCCTGATTTTACTTTGAGCTCTGATTCCTTCAAGGCTCCTACTTCGTGCCGAGACTCCTGCCGAGATTGCTGGCAATGCTGCAATATGTGATCATCAGCTCTGACATTTTGGGGATTGAACCAGTGACCTATCATTCCACAGCGTTGAGACAGTGTTGGGCAATTTGCACACCCCTGTTCTTGCGTGACTCCCAATTTCAGAACAACTTTTACTTTTCCTGAAAGACTCATCACACTTCTTATTTTACTGAGGGGTTGGAGTTTTACATAACCTGGCTATCCTGTAGGGAAGGCGATGGCTGAGTGGTATTATCGCTGGACTACTAATCCAAAAACTCAGCTAAGGGTTCTGGGGGACCTGAGTTCGAATCCCATCATAGGCAGATAGAATTTGAATTCAATACTAAATAAATCTGGAATTAAGAATCGACTGATGACCGTGAAACCATTGTCAGAAAAATCCATCTGGTTCATTAATGGCTTTCAGGGAAAGTAATCAGTTGTCCTTGTCTAGTCTACATGTGATTCCAGAGCCACAGAAATATGATTGACTCTCAACTGCCTTTGGGTAACTAAGGATGGGCAATAAATGCTGGTCAGCTAACGACATCCATACCCCACGAATGAATAAAATGATTTTTCAGCGCTGCTGCCGCACAGCGCGAGAAACCCAAGTTTGATTCCTGGCTTGGGTGACCGTCTATAAGAAGTCTCATGTTCTCCCCGTGTCTGCATGGGTTCCCTCTAGGCGCTCCGGTTTCCTCCCACAATCTGAAAGACGTGCTGGCTAGGTGCATTGGCCATGGTAAATTCTCCCTCAGTGTACCCGAACAAGTACCAGAATGTGGGATTTTCACAGTAACTTCTTTGTAGTATTAATGTAAGCCTACTTGTGACACTAATAAATAAACTTAAACTTAATTGTGAATGGCGGCAGACAATTAAACAACTAACAATGAGAAAAGGCCAGAATACCATGGAATTAGATGTTAAGTTTTGAAAGTGACGTACTCCATTCACGAACAAGAATCTAAATAAAGTGAATTGCTGAGGCAGGAAGGGAGAACAGGCTCTGGTTAATTGAAAATGTAGCCCTATCTATCATGTAATCCAGCCTCCCATCCTCTGTCTATACTTCCTGCCGCCTTGGAAAAGCAGCCAGCATAATTAAGGACCCCAACATTCTCTCTTCCACCTTCTTCCTTCGGGAAAAAGATACAGAAATCTGAGGGACACGTACTAAGCAATTCAAGAACAGCTTCTTCCCTGCTGCCATCAGACTTTTGAATGGATTTACCTTGCATTAAGTTGATTTTTCGGTACACCTTAGCTATGACTGTACACTACATTCTGCACTCTCTCTAAAGGAATGGCAGTAAATGAACAGTGGAAAACATTTAAAGAAACAATTCAAAGTCTTCAACAAAAATGCAATCTATTGAAAAACAAGAACTCAGCAAGAAAGACCCATACGTGATTCACTCATGAAATTAAAGGTAGTATGGGAATAAAAGTTCACAATATTGCAAAAAAATCAGTAGCAAGATTGAGAATTGGGAGAGTTTTAGAAACCAGCAAAGGGCCACTAAAAAGCTGATGTAAATAAAACAATGGAATCTGAGAGTAAACTAGCCAGAAATATAAAAACAGATTATAGCAGATTTTGTAAGTATAGAAAAAGGAAGAGAGTAGCTAAAGTAAACGTTATCTAAGTAGAAGCAGAGACGGGGGAAATTGTCATGGTGAATGAGGAAAATGCAGAAGCTTTGAACAAATATTTTGTGTTTGTCTTCACAGTAGAAAACATAAATTTCATACCAGGAATGGACAGGAAGGTCAGGGCTAAAGAAAGTGAGGAAATTAATATCATCAGAGAAAAAGCATTGTGGAAACAGAAGGAACTTAATTGCAATAAATACATGGACAGTCTGCTCCCTAGGGTGTTAAAAGAGATTGTTGATTAAGGACGAACTGGCTATGATTCACCAAATTTACTTATATTCGGGAATGGCTCCCTTAGATTAGAAGTTGGCAAAAGTTACAACCCTTTATAAGAAAGGAGGAAGAGTGAAAACAGAGAATTACGGACCAGTTAGCCTAATGTTAGTATTAGGAAAATGCTGGAATCTATTACTATTGAAGTCTTACAAGGGAAAAGGCTGCTACTGGCAGTCCATGGAGACAATAAAAGGTGTGAATGACCAAACCGCAGAGAGGCCTATGGACTGCCATTAGCAGCCTTTCCCCTTGTTTTTGTGGCTATGACTCATCTTTCATTCTCTTACCCCACAGCATACGTATCTCCCATTTTCTATGCCTTTTAGCTTTGACAAAAGGTTGTTTGGACTCGAAATGTCAGCTCTTTTCTCTCCTTACAGAGGCTGCCAGACCTGCTGAGATTTTCCAGCGTTTTCTCTTTTGGTTTCAGATTCCAGCTTCACAGTAATTTGTATTTATCCAGTGCAAAAGACAAGGGTCAGTTAGCAGGTTATTGCTCAGTAAGTGCAGCTTGATTACACTGTTAATGACCCTTTCCATACTTGATGTACCCGCGCACAAATGTTTTGAGACTCATGCCCTAGTACAGCCAGATCCCTCTGCACCTCAGTATTTTGTAGCCAAACTTTGTTTAAGTAATAACCTGTTTCATTATTCTTCTTGCTGAAGTGAACAGTTTTCCACATTGTACTCCAGTGTGTTCTAGTGCATGATATGCGGTGACTGGGAGGATTTTAATTGTTGAAGTAATGAATGTTTTGAGTTGAGCTGGTTAAATCAAACTGCAATATGTTTGACTTTTACTGCTTCAACATTATTACTTCCCTGACGAATATAGCCCCAGTTATTAGTTCACAGTTTGCATCCCTCTGTGGGATATTTTTTGCTTTTGAATTAAAAGCCATCCAAGGAACTTTGCATCTGTGAGGCATTAAAACTCCCAGTTTGTTTAGATCATCTCCAACACAGTTAATTCCTTCAACGTTATGTTTCTTAAGCGTGACATTTCTGGAGCAACGTTGAGGTTTAGTTTTGCTTTCCTCACTGGCTTTCCCCACAGACTCCCACTTTAGTGAGGGGCAATGAAGAAGTTTCCGATATTTTCGAGTCAGACCTACTGGGATAGAGTCCCTGTTTTGGACGCCATCAGGAAATTATGGCCGGGATTCTCCGATCTCGATCGCCTCACCACTGCTGCCAGCAAGAATGTAGAATTTGACGCTCATCCAAAACTCCCTTCACTGCAGCAGGAGTGGAGAACCCCAGCTGCAGGCGAGGTTGGAGAATTCCTGCCCGTATATATAATGCATTTGGAATTGCATTGGACATTCTGTCTCTGCGATAGTTTATTTCTGTTGTCACAATTGCCAAATCTTCCATGAAACAGTGAAACGGATCATGTTTAATTTCATTTTTAAGTTTTCCATTAAAAAGTATTCCTTGATGCATTGAAACATTGTGAAGTATTATGATCGCCATGAGAGAAGTGTTCGAGTTGAAGTCTCTGAAAAAGTGGCTAAGTGACAGGTTCAGAGCCAGAAAACCGACGTGAATCTCCCCAGGGAAACGGGCAGGTTTCCCAACACAATCTTCCCACACTTTGTCATTTGGAGCAGGGTTTAGAGTTACTGGCAATCCCAGCCCCACAGAGATTGGGCACCCAAATTGAAAGTGAACTTAAAGACTCCCCCTCAACAGACTTTGGAATTCCACTCTTATTGATGGCATATTTCCCCTCCACCCCGTACATAGATTGCTGGCTTGACCTCTCCACCTCCCCAACCATAGGTAGTCAGCATCAGGGGCACTGGGGCCCTCCCAATTGATCCTTCATGTCCTGCCCCCTTGGCACTGCCTTCTGGCACTGCCCTGCCATATCCCCAGTCAGGGGCTACAATACTCTCTGAGCCCCCTGGTGTGGCCATCACGTCTGGCCTCCATATGTGGAACCAATTGTGATGACCCTCTCCCTTCCCCTTGCACTATGGCACACAGAACATTGCACCTTTCTGGAAGATTTGGCATCAAACTTCACTGCGTGCAAACCCCATTCCAGGACTCTCCATGTGTATTTTTCCAGTATGCTTTTCCTCAGGGTTGGGGAGTCAATTACTAGGGGACATAGGTTTAAGGTGCAAGGGGCAAGGTTTAAAGGAGATGTACGAGGTAAATATTTTACACAGTGGGTGGGTGCCTAGAACATGCTATCAGAGGAGATAGTGGAAGCAAATATGATAGTGACTTTTAAGGGGTGTCTTGACAAATACATGAATAGGATGGGAATAGAGAGACATGGTCCCCGGAAGGGTAGGGGGTTTTAGTTCAGTCAGGCAGCATGGTCGGTGCAGTCTTGGAGGGCCAAAGAGCCTGTTCCTGTGCGGTCATTTTCTTTGTTCTTTATAACAGGATTTGTGCTGGATGCTACACAGCTGGAGAATCATTCCCATGAACTAAAATAGCCAAATCTCCGCAAGGATTCCCCTGCTGTTTGTAATATATTTAAATGACTTGGAAGAAAACACAGCTGGTCTGATTAGCAAGTTTGCAGATGATACTGAGATTGGCGGAGTTGCAGATAGTGTTGAAGATTGTCAGAGAAGACAGCAAGATATAGATACGCTGGAATATTGGGTGGAGAAATGGCAGATGGAATTTAATCTGGACAAATTTGTGTTTTAGGCTCCCCTACCTTTGGGAAAAGATATTGACTATCTGGCTGATCTATGCCTTCAGTATCTTATAGACCTCTATAAGAGCACCCCTAAGTCTCCTACGCTCCAGAGAGAAAAGTCCTATTCTATCCAATCTCTCCTTTTAACTCAAACCATCAAGTCCCGGTAGCATCCTAGGAAATCTTTTCTGCACTCTTTCTAGTTTAATAATATCCTTTCAATAATAGGGTGACCAAAATTGTGCACTGTATTCCAAGTGTGGCCTTACCAATGTCTTGTACAACTTCAACAAGACATCCTAACTCCTGTATTCAATATTCTGACCAATGAAACCAAGCATGCCGCATGCCTTCTTCCCCACCCTGTCCACCTATGACTCCACTTTCAAGGAGCTATGAACTTGTACCCCTAGATCTCTTTGTTCTATAACTCTCCCCAGTGCCCTATCATTAACTGAGTAAATCCTACCCTGATTTGATCAACCAAAATGCATCACCTCGCATTTGTCTAAATTAAACTCCATCTACCATTCATCAGCCCATTAGAGCAATTGATCAATGTCACGTTGCAATCCTAGATAACCTTCCTCATTGTTCACTATACCTTCATCTGCAAGCTTACTAACCATGCCCACTAAATTCTCATGCGAATCTTTAGTACAAGTGCAAATTATATTTGCAGGAACTGAAGAGCAGAACCCTGATTTTGTTGTAGTTCCTATTTCTTCAGATTTAATGTTGGTAAGAGTTCCTCCACGTTGCTGTGAGTAACAAAGTCATGCATGTGTTTGCGTGTATATATTTGTTATTCCTGGCACAACGTATTTCTTTTTGAAGACCCTGTATTTTCAATCTGGCACCGGGAATTAAATTGAATGGAATTCTCAGTGGGGGATTGACATTGAGGTGGGACCCAGTCTGGAGGCCCTTTAACCTGTTCCTCTGTCCACTTTAAAGTCTGTACAGGATTGGGAGCAATGGAGGGGCAGCCAAGCCTTCTGCCTCAAATCAAAACAGAAAGTGCTGGAAAATCATAGTCTGTTTGGCCGCATCTGACAGTTAACATTTTGAGTCCAATATTACTCTCATATTACGGAATTCTCTTGTCTTGCATGCCATGCTATCGCTGCCAGCGGGAATAGAGAATTCGGCACTCAGTCAAATCTCCATCCGCAGCAGCGGGACTGGAAAATCTCAGCCGTGGACGAGTTCAGGAAAATTCTGGCCCAAATCTTTTCCCTAAACTATCAGATGGGTGTCTGGGCTGCCTTTTTGTTTATTCTGGTAATTCTGCCCGGAAACACCACACTGAAGCTTATACCAAGTGATATCAGATGACAGTTCTTTGAGGTTTTAGGGGGGCAAAAAGGCCTGGGTAAGGTACTCTGTCAGAGAGGATGGGTCCATTGAACCTGCGCCGATTCCCTCTGACAGAGGGGCCAACTCGCCCTCCCTATCCCTGTAACTCCACACGCTCACCGTGGCTAACCCATCTAACCTACACGTCTTGGGACACCAGGAGATAATTTTAGCATGGCCCAGGAAATAGGCCAAGGTGTTGATCCTTTATTACAGCAAAGATCTTGAGAACTCCCTTTGGGCTGTTACGAGGTGTGACATCTTTCAGTGATATACTGACCTGGGCATCCACTGATATTCTTCCTCAGCCATGGGTGGTCCACCTTAGTCGTCCCAGAATTGAGTTCAGGCTCTGCAGCAATCGGGCTGGGTGGTCATGAGATGGGCTGCAATGCATTTGCAGTGAGTGGAACCACCGGGCCTTACAGGCCTGGAGTGTTTATGATTTCAGCCGAAGCAGTAAACTGAGGGTAATCTTGATAAACAAGCCTCCCCTGGTTGCTGATGTGTTGCTCAAATTTCCCTTGAAGAGTTGCAGTGAAGAATTATTTAGTCCTTTGGATGATGGTGAATTGTTACGAATCAATAATATTTCACTTAGTATTAAATTGGCTGTTTGGATGAATTTGCTGTGATAACAGCCTCCCAGTGATTTCCATAGTGGTGGCTGTAATTAGTGATATAAATTGGTAGCAGATGAAGAATCCTTTAAGTGCTGTATGCTGGAGTGCTGCCAGACTATAAGTGTCATTCGAAAGCGCTGTAATAATTCCTTTCAAGTGGTACAAAATACTGTGTCCAAAATAAGCTGCAGAAACCTATCATGAAACTTCTATTGCATCTTTCTCTCTTTATTCATAGAATCATAGGCAGAGCAGAAGGAGGCCATCCAATGCATCAAGTCTATACCAACTCTCTGACAGAGTATCGTGGTAATGCCACACCTAGAATATTGTGTGCAGTTTTGGTCTCCTTTTCTGAGGAAGGATGTTCTTGCTCTGGAGGGAGTGCATCGAAGGTTTATCAGGCTGATCCTGGGGGTGGTGGGACTGATGTATGTGGAGAAATTGACTAGGTTAGGATTGTTTTCGCTGGAGCTCAGATGAATGAGGGGGGATCTCATAGAGACTTATAAAATTCTAACAGGACTTGGTCACCTAGTTACAGGAAGGATGTAAATAAGGTTGAAAGAATGCAGCGAAGGTTCACAAGGATGTTGCCGGGACTTGAGAAGCTGAGTTACAGAGAGAGATTGAATAGGTTGGGACTTTATTCCCTGGAGTGCAGAAGAATGAGGGGAGGTTTGATAAAGGTGTATAAAATTTTGATGGGTATTGATAGAGTGAATGCAAACAGACTTTTTCCACTGAGGCTAGGGGAGGAAAAAACCAGGGGGCATGAGTTAAGAATGAAAGGAGAAAAGTTTAAAGGGAATATTAGGGGGGGCTTCTTCACGCAGAGAGTAGGGGGAGTGTGGAATGAGCTGCCAGATGAAGTGGTAAATGCGGGGTCACTTTTAACATTTAAGAAAAACTTGGACAGGCTTCAGAGGGGTGTGGAGGGATATGGTCCAAGTGCAGGTCAGTGGGACTAGGCAAAAAGTGGTTCCACACAGCCAAGAAGGGTCAAAAGGCCTGTCTCTGAGCTGTAATTTTCTATGGTTCTGTGGCTAGACGGGGTAGGTGCAGGGAGGATGTTCCCAGGGTTCACAGGACTAGAGGGCACAGCCTCAAGGTAAGGGGGAGGGCAGTTTAGAACAGAGCTGAGGAGGAACTTCTTCACTCAAAGGGTGGTGAATCTCTGGAATTCTCTGCCCGTTGAAGTGGTGGAGGCTACCTCGCTAAATATATTTAAGACGCGGGTAGATAGGTTTTTGGTAGGCAAGGGAATTAAGGGTTATGGGGAGAAAGCGGGAAAGTGGAACTGAGCCACTTCAGATCAGCCATGATCTTATTGAATGGCGGGGCAGGCTCGAGGGGCTAGATGGCCTACTCTTGCTCCTATTTCTTATATTCTTATGTTTTTATGTTCTTACAGTCTGACAATACAGGATAAACCATTTAGGACAGAGATGAGGAGACATTTCTTCACCCAAAGAGTGGTGAACCTGTGGAATTCATAACCATAGGGAGTAATTGATGCCAAAACATTGTATATATTCAAGAGGTGGCTAGATATAACACTTGAGGCGAACAGGATCAAAGATTATTGGGTGAAAGCAGGATTAGACGATTGAGTTGGGTGATCAACCGTGATCGTGATAATGACTGAGCAGGCCCGAAGGGCTAAATGGCCCACCTCCTGCTCCAATCTTCTGTTTCTTTGTTACTCAGGCCCTTTTCCCCCACCCTTTCCCAATAGTCCCACACATTCACCCCGGCTAACCCATCTAACCTACACATCTTGGGCCACTAAGGGGCAATTTAGCATGACCAATCCACCTAACCTGCACATCTTTGGATTTTGGGAGGAAACCGGAGCACCCTGCAGAAACGGGAAGAAAGTCCAGACTCCACATAGACAGTCACCCAAGCCGGAATTGAATTCGGGTCCTTGGTGCCATGAGGCAGCAGTGCTGACCACTGTGCCAATGTGCTGGCCACAATTCAACTCATCTGGATTTGGGAACAGGGTGGGTTAAGATGACAAGCAATATTTGCTCGCATAGAAAGTAGACACTGACACATACTGTGTGGGACTATTTGTCCTGTTTCCATCTTGTAGTCTTCTCGGGTGGGGTTTTTCAGCCATGCTTGCCCAGAAAATCCCGCTCAAGGTCCAAAGACCTTTGCATGGTTTGTGTCCCACCCGCTACGATTCTTGTGGGAAAATTCCTCTCCTAGTTTCAGAAGGTTGAAGAGCAACACTCGAGTGAAGCTGAATTGTGGGATACACCAGTGAAACTCTTTGCTTTTGATTTTATCTGGCGGCTGAGGTTGTTTAAATTTGAAAACATTTCAGAAATTTGCTGCAAATATATAAATTAAGGACCCACATTTGTGCTATTACTGGATAATGCTTAATGCGTTTACATGTAATTACTTTGCTATCTTAAGCCACATATTAGCCTATTTAAAATAAATTGCTTAATCGTCCAGCTAAAATAGCAAAGTAGTTATATCCGGCTCACACTCATACAGTGATATGTTAGTGTAATTTCTAGTCTTTGGCTCTGCTTGATTCCATTCAAAGCATCATTGTTTTGCAATTGTTCAGCTTTCCTCGCAGGCATGTCTCAATGGGGTAAGGGTTGGATTGTAATTTGCTGAATTAATAATATCTAGGCCCAGCCTATTGCTGCAGGTGTTTTGGGTTCAAGTCCCACCATGGCAGCTGGTGAAATTTAAATTTAGTCAATAAATCTGGCATGTAGTGCGGATCATGTAGTAGGGAATGGGTTTGGACACAGCTCGGCACAACATCGAGGGCCGAAGGCCGTGTACTGTGCTCTACTGTTCTATCTTCTATCATAAAACCAATGATTGTTGTGAAAACCCATCTGGTTCACTAATGCCCTTAGATGGGAAGGAAACCTGCCATTCTTACCTGGTCTGGTCCACCTGTGACTCCCGGTGCGCAGCTTAAGGGAATTAAGGGTTATGGAGAACAGGCGGGTAAGTGGAACTGATCCACTTCAGATCAGCCATGATCTTACTGAATGGCGGGGCAGGCTTGAAGGGCTAGATGGCCTACTCCTGCTCCTATTTCTTATGTTCTTATGTTAACTGTCCTCTGCTTCTCAGTTCAAAGGCAACTATTAATGGGCAACAAATGCTGGACTTATCAGTGATCCCATGAAAGAATAGAGAAAAAAGATGTGAAATTTGATTTGATTTTTTATTGTCACTTGTATTGGGTTACAGTGAAAAGTGTTGTTTCTTGCACACTATATAGACAAAACATACTGTTCATAGAATACACACAGGAGAGGGTGCAGAATATAGTTTTGAAGTTACAGATAGGGTGAAGACAAAGATCAGCTTAATATATAATAGATCCATTCAAAACTCTGATGGCAGCAGGAAAGAAGCTGTTCTTGAGTTGATCTCAAACTTTTGCATCTTTTTCCTGATGGAAGAAGGTGGAAGAGAGAATGTCCAGGGTTGTGGGGTCCTTAACTATGCTGGCTGCCTTTCCAAGGCAGCGGGAAGTATAGGCAGAGTGAATTATTGGGAAGCTGGTTTGCGTGATGGACTGGATTATTTTGAATGGTCTTCCTCTTTCATATTGATATTGAGTTTAGTATTGCAAATAAAGTTGTGAAAGGACAGCCTGATAAGGGTGGCACAATGGTTGGCACTGCTGCCTCATAACGCCAGGGGCCTGGGTTCAATTCCTGGCTTAGGCGACTGGCTGTGTGGAGTCTGCACGTTCTCCCCATTTCTGCGTGGGTGTTTGCCGGGTACGCTGGTTTTCTCGTAAGTCGGAAAGATGTGAAGGTTGGGTTTGTTGACCATGCTAAACTTTCCCTCAGTGTACCTGAACAAGTGTCCCAGTGTGGCAACTAGGGGATTTTCGCAAGAACTTCATTGCAGTGTTAATGTAAGCCTTCTTGTGACACTGATAAATAAACTTTAAACTGATAATGCGTCACATTCATTATTTCTAGGTATGTTTAGTTTTCCTTCACTGGAAAATGATAACAGTTGTCTAAAAATTTAAAACTTTATAAGGTTGATTGGGGAGTTTATTTGTCTCAATGAATTTAATTTTAAGTGGGTTTACAACTGTATCAAAGTAGCCCACAGAGAAATTTAAACCCTCTGGGGCGTGTTAAATGACGTACATGATGTCAGCTATGACTCAACTGTAGCTATCTCGTTTTGCAGTCAGAAAGATCCATGCCAGAGACCCGAGTCCATCATCTCCGTTGGCACTCCAGTGAAGCACGGAGGGAGTGCTGCCCTGTCAGAGGTGTCATACTTTCGATTACGTCAAGCCAAGAGTCTCATGTGTCCCCTAGTGGAAGTATTCGAAGAACGGCAATCAAGTTCTCTTGTTCTGGTCAATATTTACTCCACAACCAATACCAGTGAGAGAGTTTAATTAATCATTGTTTTTGTGGGACCTTGCAGTGCACACATGGCCACCCTGCTACAGGAAGGATGTTATCAAGCTGGAAAGAGCACAAAAAAGATTGACAAGGATGTTACCCGGTCTGGAAGGTTTGAATTATAAGGGGACGCTGGGTAGGTTGGGATTTCTGTCCCTGTAGTGTGGGAAGATGAGGGCTGACCTTATAGAGGTTTATAAAATCATGCAGGATATAGATTAGGTGAATAGCCAAGGCCTTTTCCTCAGTGTAGGGGAATTCAAAACTAGAAGACACTCGAGGTGCGAGAGGAAAGATTTAAAAGGGACCTGAGGGGCAATTTTTTCACACTGATGGTTGTGTGTATATAGAGGAGGTGGTAGATGGCAGGACAATGGCACAGCGATTCGCATTGCTGCCTCTCAGTGCCAGGGATCCATATTTGATTCCCGGCTTGAGTTACTGTCTGTGCAGAGTCTGCATGTTCTCGCCGCGTCTGTGTGGGTTTCTTCCGGATGCTCCGGTTTCCTCCCACAGTCCAAAAGCCATGCTGGTTAGGTACATTGGCCATGCTAAATTTTGCCTCAGTGTACCTGAACAGGCGCTGGAGTGTGGTGGCTCGGGGATTTTCACAGTAACTTCATTGCAGTGTTAATGTAAGCTTACTTATGACACGAATAAATGTAATGACTTCAATTATGCCATTGAGGTTGGCCTATTAAAGTTTGGACTCCCTGATTATGGATCCAGTTGATTGGCCAATCAGGGAGCCCCTGCCAGGTACACTGGCATCCCTAGAGCCTAGAGCGCCCAGCCACCTGATGAAGGGAGGGGCTGTCCCAAAAGCTTGAGGTTTTTGCTACAAATAAACCTGTTTGGACTTTAAACTGGTGTTGTGGGATTTCTTTGTGTGTTGTCCCTAGAGTTACACAGTTGACAACCAGCACTCTGCATACTGCTGTTAGACTTTGTAAATAAAGGGATTTTGGTGAAGGAATTCTGCGTTTACAGACTCATTACAATAAATAAACTTTAGAGGTGGGTATAATTACAACATTTAAAAGGCATTTGGACAGGTACAAGGTTAGGAAAGGTTTAGAGAGATAGGGGCCAAACACAGGCAAATGGGACTGGTTCAGTTTCGGAAAACTGGTTGGCCTGGACGAGTTGGGCTGAAGGGCCTGTTTCCGTGCTGTATACCTCTATGACAAGATGCACTTCTCGATATTAGTAAGCTCTAAAATACATTGGTGCAACCTTTTCCTTCATCCAAGTCATTGATAAATGCAAGAGAGATCTGGGCCCTCAGAACAGAGCCCTAGAGACCACCGTTCATCACCACCAGCCAATCAGAGAGAGAACATTCCCTGACCCTCCATCTCCCATGACTGAAACAATTTTTACCCCATGCTTCATGGTCGCCTCAGATTCTGTACACTTTGAATCATACAAGAATCATAGAGTTCCTACAGTGCAGAAGGAGGCCACTCAGCCCATTGAGTCTGCACCGATTACAATCCCACGCAGGCCCTACTCCCATAACACCTCATGTTTACCCTATGAATCCCCTGACACTAAGGGGCAATTTAGCATGGCCAATCAACCTAACTCGCACATCCTTGGACTGTGGGAGGAAACTGGAGCACCTGGAGGAAACCCACGCAGATACGGGGAGAATGTGCAAACTCCACACAGACAATGACCCAAGCTGGGAATTGAACTCTGGTCCCTAGTGCTGTGAGGCAGCAGTGCTAACCAATTTGCCACCACTTTCTTTTTGCTGATGATCTTAAGTGTGGCCCTTCATTAAATGCCTACTAAGGTCCATATAGATGCCATTTATAGACACTCCCTAACATATCCAATATGTTAGTCGCCGCCTCAAAAAAATCAACCTAAATTAGTCATTCATGACTTATGGTTCACAAATCCATGCTGACTTTCACTGATCAAGTTAAATTTGTCCAAGTGCCCAAACAGTCTGTCCCTATTCACATATTCTAGTAATTTCCCCCACAATTAATTAGGTTGAAAGGCTAGACAGGTCATCTGGAGTTTCGCTTAGTTGGCCTTGGATTTAGGCAGCAGTTTGACAGAACTTTGACTCGGGAGATTAAGTAAATTGAACACAGTAAGACTGGCCAAATAACATAAGTCCCTATGGAAGGAAAGGGGCTTGACGATCCAAAATTGTCTTTCCTCGGTCTGTATTTTTTTTTAATATTCTTATTAATATCCCATTTGCCTTTGAATAAGGCCGTGGAGACTTCACACCACTGAAATCATGGATTACCAGGAAAGAACAGGGCTTGTGACAATTTGCAACTTTTTCCGCAAGGCAATGGGAATTGCAATTATTCGAAAATAGAATTGAAATTGATCCCGAGAGGATCCAAAATGCAAATCTTCAAGTAATTTTTTTCATTACATCATTCTCTCCGCTCTGTTTATTGTGGAGTTACTTTAACTGTTTCCTCATAGTCTTGTAGTCTGAATTCTCTTATTCAGGTTGAGGTTACACTGTCGTCATGGTAACCCCCCCCTCCCCATTAAAAGTTACATACCTATGAAGCAATCAAAGACATGCTGGGGTGAAATTATTCTGGGCATTAGAACTAATGCTTATTTGTCATTTCCTGTTCTTATGTTCCAAGCGAAGGGCATTGCTCATATGATAAGTGATTTTGTGTTGTCCTTCTTGTACTTATGTTCAACTAAACATATAAGAGCACAAGAACTAGGAGCAGGAGTCGGCCCCTCGATCTTTTCGTGGACTCAGCTCCACTTACCTGCCTGCTCACCATAACCCCTCGTACTTTTATTGTTCGAAAATCTGTCTATCCTTACCGTAAAAACATTCAATGAGGTAGCCTCAACAGCTTTACTGGGCAGGGATATCCACAGATTCACAACCCTTTGTGTGAAAAGAGTAGTGGGCGAGAAGAGGATTGGGAGAGGTTTAAATGTCAACAAAGATTGACAAAGAAGTTGATAAGGAAGGGTAGGAGAAACTATGAAGCTGGGCTAGCGCTTAATATAAAAAAGGATAGCAAGAGTTTTTATAAATATATAAAAAGGAAGAGGCTGGCTAGGGTGAATGTTGGTCCTTTAGAGGATGAGAAAGGGGACCTAGTGGTAGGGGATGGGGATATGGCTAAGGTATTGAATAACTTTTTTGTTTCTGTCTTCACGGAGGAGGACGTGAATAATTTGCCGGGTGTTAGCGATGGAAAGGTGGTAGGACTGGAGGGTCTTAATGACATTACTGTTACTAGAAAGGCGGTGCTCGACAGACTGGAGGGGCTGATTGTGGACAAGTCCCCAGGACCGGATGGAATGCATCCGAGGGTTCTGAAAGAAATGGCGGAGGTGATAGTGGATGCCTTGGTGGTTATTTTCCAAACGTCGCTGGATTCCGGGGAAGTGCCGGATGATTGGAAAACGGCTAATGTTACGCCATTGTTTAAGAAGGGTGCCAGGCAAAAGGTGGGGAATTATAGGCCGGTTAGTTTAACATCTGTGGTAGGTAAAATGTTAGAATCTGTCATTAAGGAGGAAATTGCGAGGCATCTTGAAGGGAATTGCTTGATAGAGCAGACGCAGCACGGTTTCATTAAAGGGAAGTCGTTTCTGACAAATTTACTGGAGTTCTATGAGGATGTGTCTAGGGCGGTGGATAGAGGAGAGCCGGTGGATGTGGTCTTTCTAGATTTTCAGAAAGCGTTTGACAAAGTGCCTCACAAGAGGTTATTGCAGAAGGTCGAGGGACATGGAGTTGGGGGTAGGGTGTTAGCGTGGATAGAAGATTGGTTGTCAAATAGGAGGCAGAGAGTGGGGGTCAACGGGTACTATTCGGATTGGCGGATGGTGACTAGTGGAGTGCCCCAGGGGTCGGTGCTGGGGCCTCAGCTTTTTACCATTTATATAGGTGATCTGGAGGAGGGAACCGAGTGTAGAGTGTCGAAATTTGCTGATGACACCAAGATTGGTGGAACGGCAAATTGTGCGGAGGGTGTGGAGAGTCTGCAGAAGGATCTAGATAGGCTGGGCGAATGGGCCAGGAAATGGCAAATGGAATTTAATGTTGGCAAGTGTGAGGTGGTCCACTTTGGTAGGAAAAATGGTAGGAAGGACTATTACTTACGAGGCGAAAAACTGCAGCAGGCGACGGTGCAGAGGGACCTCGGGGTCCTTGTGCATGAGTCGCAAAAACCCAGCTTGCAGGTGCAGCAGGTGGTCAGGAAGGCGAATGGGATGCTGGCCTTCATAGCGAAGGGGATTGAATATAAAAGTAGGGAGGTCTTGCTGCAGCTGTATAGGGCAATGGTGAGGCCGCAACTGGAGTACTGTGTGCATTTTTGGGCGCCGCACCTGCGCAAAGATATTTTGGCCTTGGAGGGAGTGCAGAGGAGGTTTACTAGGCTGATACCGGAGTTGAGGGGGTTGAGCTATGAGGAGAGGCTGAATAAACTGGGCTTGTACTCGTTAGAGTTTAGAAGAATGAGAGGAGATCTCATTGAGACGTATAAGATGATGAATGGGATGGATAGGATAGAGGTGGAAAGACTCTTCCCGCTCAAAAAAGACAATAGGACTAGGGGGCACAGCCTCAAGATAAAGGGGAGGCGGTTTAGAACGGAGTTGAGGAGGAACTTCTTCACTCAAAGCGTGGTGAATCTCTGGAATTCTCTGCCCGTTGAAGTGGTGGAGGCTGCCTCACTAAATATTTTTAAGACACGGGTTGATGGGTTTTTGATAGGAGAGGGGATTAAGGGTTATGGGGAGAGGGCGGGAAAGTGGAACTGAGCAGCGACAGATCAGCCATGATCTTATTGAATGGCAGGGCAGGCTCGAAGGGCCAGATGGCCTACTCCTGCTCCTATTTCTTATGTTCTTATGTTCTTATGTGAAGAAGTTCCTCCTCAACTCAGTCCTAAATCTGCTCCCCCCTAATTTTGAGGCCATGCCCCCTAGTTCTAGTTTCACCTGCCAGTGGAAGCAACCTCCCTGCTTCTCTACAGATTCCTTCCCTCCCTAATTTTGCAAATTTTAGCCCTAGGGCTCTTCGAGCCCGACTACCCCTCTGAGATATGGCTGTGGTGTGTAGCAGGTTTGGAAGGAGATAGGTTGGAATGGGTGTAAGGAGCGGAAAAATTGACACGCCGACAGTTCTTGATGAAAGGATCACAAGCAGGTAAGAAGCCGGAGAGAGGGGTCCAGGAGGATTGAGAATGCTGGAGGTGGGATCTGCTAAACAGGGGGAAGGACTCCTGCCCAAAGAACTGAGGATGGAGACAAAAGCAGTGGAAGCAAAGCAGTGTGTCGAGCTCAAAATTCATTGAGCTGGGGGTGTAAGGGTACAAAGCTGAGTCCTTTGCTGAGCACAGCACGTTCAACCTCAGAAAGGAAAGGTCAGAGGGTACTCGGCAAGGACTGGGATTAGGAGGATGGGGTCCAAGGGATGGGAAGGGGAGAAAGATCCTGGATGGGCGATGATATCGATGAGTCAGAGCCACAGAATCATAGAATCCCTTCAGTGCAGAAAGAGGCCATTTGGCCCATTGAACCTGCATTGACCACAATCCCACCCAAACCCTATCCCTGTAACTCCAGGTATTTACTCTGCTAATCCTCCTGACAATGAGGATCAATCTAACATGGTCAATCAACCTAACCTGCACATCTTTGGAGTTGTTGGAACTTGCATTTCTTAATACCTGAAAGGAAGAGAAAAAGTTTCTTGTTAAGGCATCAGATGAGACGAAGAATGAAATGACACATGAATATTGAGATATTTCTGCTCATCCGATTCTGTCCCTTTGAGCATTCCTGACTTTAGTCACTGTATCATTGGCAACTGTGATGCCACGCAACTCAGCTCTGAAACTCTCCCCCTGAAAATCTTCATTTCTCTTTCGGTCCTCAAGGTGCTCCTTAAAACCCATCTCTCGGACTGAGTTCTGAGTAATCTGTCTGGGAGGATTCAGGGGCACCGTAGTGATGAAGCTTGGCTACAAATCCAGAGGTCCAGGGAAATGGGTTCAAATCCCACCATGGCAACTGTTTAAATTCAATTAATAATTCCAGAATTGAACGCTAGTCTCAATAATGGTGACCATGAAACGATCATTGATGGTCATAAAACCTATTTGAATTACTAAGGAATAAAATCTTCTATCCATGATCTGGTTTGGCCTACATATGACTTCAAGCCCACAGAAATATTATTTACTAGTGTCACAAGTAGACTTACATTAATGCTGCAGTGAAGTTACTGTGAAAATCCCCCCCGTCGTCACACTCCGGCGCCTGTTTGGGTACACTGAGGGAGAATTTAGCTTGGCCAATGCACCTAACCAGCACATCTTTCAGACTGTGGGACACCAGAACATCTGGAGGAAACCCACTCAGACACGAGGAGAACGTGCAGACTTTGCACAGTCATTCAAGCCGGGAATCAAACCTGAGTCCTTGGCGCAATGAGGGAGTATTGCTAAGCACTGTACCACCGTTGACTCTTAACTGCCCTCTGAAATGGCCCATCAAATCACCCAGTTCAAGGATTAGGGATGAGCAACAGATGTTGCCTGCAATGCCTGTAACTTATGAAATAACTGTAAAGAAAATCTTCTGTGGCTTGGTATAAAGTTCAGCCTGATACTACCCCTGTGAAACACCTTAGGTCATTTTATTCTGGGCAGCACGGTAGCACAGTGGTTAGCACTGCTGCTTCACAGCTCCAGGGTCCTGGGTTCAATTCCCGGCTTGGGTCACTGTCTGTATGGAGTTTGCACATTCTCCTCATGTCTGCGTGGGTTTCCTCCGGGTACTCTGGTTTCCTCCCACAGTCCAAGGATGTGCAGGTTAGGTTGATTGGCCATGCTAAGAAATTGCCCCTTAGTGTCCAGGGATGTGTAGGTTAGAGGGATAAGTGGGTATAATATGTAGGGATATTGGGGGGGTAGGGCCTGGGTGGGATTGTGTTCGGTGCAGACTTGATGGGCCGAAGGGCCTCTTTCTGCACTGTAGGGCTCTATGATTATATTAAAAGAGTAATATAAATTTTAAAATTTGATTTAAAAGAGCAAAGCATTCAGAGTTATCGAGACCATTCATTTCAACTAGAGATTTAATTTTTATTCATTTGTGGGACGTGGGCATCGCTGGTTGGCCAACATTTATTGCCCATCCCTAGTTGCCCTTGAGAAGGTGGCGGTGAGCTGCCTTCTTGAATCGCTGCAGTCCAGGTGCTGTGGGTTGACCCACAGTGCCATTAGGGAGGGAATTCCAGGGTTTTGACCCAGTGAAGGAATGGTGATATATTTCCAAGTCAGGATGGGCGAGTGGCTTGGAGGGGAACTTGCAGGCAGTGGTGTTCCCATGTATCCGCTGCCCTCGTCCTTCGAGATGGAAGTGGTCATGGGTTTGGAAGGTGCTGTCCAAGGATCTTTGGTGAATTGCTGCAGTGCGTCTTGTAGACAGAACACGCTGATAGATATAGATGTTAATTGAGGACATCATTATCATTAATTAAGGGTTGGATTCTCCAATTGCATTTGCTCCCGTCCCGCTGCCAACGAGAATGGAGAATTTGGCACTCAGCCAAAAAGATCATTCACTGCAGCAACACTGGAGAAACCCAGCCACAGGCAAGGTCCAAGGTTTCCGACGTAAATGCTTTTTTCTCATGATAACCGTTAACTTGCAACTGTACTTTTTTTCCAAGGAAAGGCATACTTTTTAAAATTTAATTGCCAACATTTCTGTCTCACACAAGTAGTGGGGCAAAGTTTATTCTTAATGTTTACGTTGTTCTAATAGTGGTCAGATAATGTCCTCTAAGCCATTACTAATTCAAGCCAAAAAACAATTTCACAGTCTTGAAATACTTGCTCCTGAAATTTTTAGATTTTAACTGCTGATGGGAATTAAAGATCTTTCCCATGGAGCATCACTGAGCAGTAAACTGCTGGTTTTTAACACATTAACCATCATTTTACATCGATAAGTTACATTCTGCAACACCAGGCTTTCGAACTTTTCACTGCATTGACAGGTCAGTTCAATGAACAGTGAGAAGTCTCACAACACCAGGTTAAAGTCCAACAGGTTTATTTGGAATCACGAGCTTTTGGAGCACTGCTCCTTCTTCAGGTGAGTGGAGGTTAGTTCACAAACATGGCATATATAGGCAAAGACACAATTACAAGATAATTATCGATCGGCATGTGAAGAATGGTTGGACTGTGAGTCTTTAGAGATAATCTGACTAACTCTGTGGTTTGAATCAATTCACACCTCTTTAACCTGTGATTATTCCTCTCTTTACACACACTGTTTGTACCTGTAAAGAATTGATTACCTGTAAAATCTCGCATTCCAACCATTCTTCACATTCCAATCTGTAATTATCTTGCAATTGTGTCAATTCCTGCATTTCCTTAGCCCAAGCATTGGCAGTCATGCTTTTTGTCATCTGGAATTCCCTCCCTAAAATTCTCCACCTTTCCACCTGTCACTGCCCCTTTAGGACCCTGGTTAACAACCTTGTTGCATAAGGTTAAATCTCACAGGATCCAGGGTGAGGTATCTAAATGGATACAAAATTGGCCTCTTGACCAAAGCCAGAAGGTGGTTGTAGAGGATTGTTTTACAAACCGGAGGCCTGTGACCAACGGTGTGCCTCAGGGATCGGTGCTGGATTCACCATTATTTGTCATTTATATCAATGATTTGGATGAGAATATAGGAAGCATGGTTAGTAAGTTTGTAGATGAGACAAAGATCGGTGGCGTGGTGGGTGGTGAAGAAAGTTATCTCCGATTGCAACGGGATCTTGATCAATTGCGCCAGTGGGCTGATGAATGGCAGATGGAGTTTAATTTAGATGCATTTGAGGTGATGCATTTTGGTAGATTGAACCAGGGCAGGACTTACTCAGTTAATGGTAGGGTGTCGCAGCGAGTTACAGAACAAAGAGATCTAGGGGTACATGTTCATAATTCCTTGAATGTGGAGTCACAGGTGGGCAGAGTGGTGAAGAAGGCATTCAGCATGCTTGGTTTCATTGATCAGAGCATTGAACACAGGAGTTGGAACATCCTGCTGAAGTCGTAAAAGTCATTGGTAAGGCCACACTTGGAGTGCTGTGTACAGTTCTAGTCACCCTATTATAGAAAGGATATTATTAAACTAGAAAGAGTGCAGAAAAGATTTACTAGGATGCTACCAGGATTGACGGTTTGAGTTAAAAAAACAAGGCTAGATAGACTGGGACTTTTTTCTCTGGAGTATAGAAGGCTGAGGGGTGATTTTATATAGAGGTTTATAAAATAATAAGGGGCATTATCAGCCAGATAATAAATATATTTTCCCAAAGAGAGAGGAATCTAAAACTAGTGTGTGAAAAAAATTGAATGTCTGGAACAAGTTGCCAGAAGTAGTAGTAGAGGCAGGTACAATTTTTTCTTTTAAAAAGCATTTAGATAATTATATGGCTAAGATGGGTATAGAGGGATACGGGCCAAATACAGGCAATTGGGATTTGCTTAGGGGTTGAAATAAAAAGGGCAGCATGGACAAGTTGGGTTGAAAGGCCTATTTCCATGCTGTAAACCTCTATGACTCTATGACTCTAACACCTACCTTTTGGTCACCTGGCCTAATATCTCCTTCTCTGGCTGAATGTCAAATTTAAGTCTGATAATATTCCTGTGGCATAATTTGGAATGTTTTTGTATGTTGAAGATGCTACATAAATGCAGTTTGCCGTTGCTGCACCCTTCGATTTATAATGAACTTGTGAAAACAGTTTAAGTAATGTGTGACTGATTTTACTATCAACAGTATATGCCTGGTTTCAGGTTTTTTTCTAGTTTCAATGTTCTATGTGCATTTTCACCGATGTCTTGACTTTGGCCGAAAGTCTCCTGTCTCGCCCACCACGGGAATTGCAGTGGGCAAGACAGAACATTCTGTGGACCATTGAGCTGGGGCAGGAATTTCCGGTCTTGGGATGCGCGCAGCCAGAGAATTCTGCCCTTCGCCTCAGTTAATTCCCAGGAATGTCATTCAATGTATTTGGTGACTTCCCAAATGAGGCTTTTCCATTTTTTAAAAAGTTTATTTGTTAGTGTCTTAAGTAAGGCTTACATTAACACAGCAATGAAGTTACAGTGAAAACTCCCTAGATGCCATACTCTGGCACTTATCCGGGTTCACTGGGGGAGAATTTAGCATGGCCAATGCACCTAACCAGCTTGTCTTTCATACATGGGAGGAAACAGGAGCTGGTGTGTGCACCATGGGCCCTGTTTCTGTGTTATGAACCTTCTATGATTTTATGATTTAATCAGATTGCTGTAAACTGGAGTCACATGTAGGCCAGACCTTGTAAGGATGGCAGATTTCCTTCGCTAAAGGACATTAGTGAACCAAGTGGGTTTTTTTTAATGACAATCTGGTAGTTTCATGTTCATGATTAATGAGGTTAGCA
Source organism: Carcharhinus amblyrhynchos (assembly GCF_965287045.1). Taxonomy (NCBI): domain Eukaryota; kingdom Metazoa; phylum Chordata; class Chondrichthyes; order Carcharhiniformes; family Carcharhinidae; genus Carcharhinus; species Carcharhinus amblyrhynchos. The sequence continues at coordinate 116,901,273 of NC_137328.1, read as the reverse complement.
TTGCAATCCAGATTTATTCATTAATTGACTTGAATAGTTGCTTGGTAGTACAGGGCTTGAGTACTTTTGAAAAAAAAAGACATACTGTTGAAGCTTTTCTCTTGCACTCATCAGAATAGATGCAAAAATGACAGATTTCAAAGGGAGCAACAACTGATAGTGCATGAGAAAACGGTGCTGACTGGTTGACAAAATCTGATTGGTTGAGCTGTTGCCATGTTGAATGCACTTGGGAACTATATTCTCTTAAATCTTTGAATTAGAAAAAAAACAAAATGTTTCTTTGACCTGCTGACGGCAGGTTTTTGGTTTTGAATATGTATGTATCTTCTCGCAAGCATAAGTGAGCTACATTGCAAGCCTGACTGATATTCCTAAATTTGTTGTTTGCATTGTTTTTAGCACACTTAGGATTGTTCATCAAGTGTTGCCAAACAACTGTAAGGTTAGACATTACGTTCTGAGTTTTGTGAGCATGAGCATGGTTGAGTATAGCAAGGATGGCATGCTGACACAGTGGTTTGCACTTCTGCGTCACAGCGACATGGACCCAGGTTTGATTCCGGCCTCAGGGGACTGTCCGTGTTAAGTTTGTACATTCTCCCCATGTCTGCGTGGGTTTCCTCTGGATGAACTGGTTTCCTCCCACAGTTCAAAGATGGGCAAAGTTAGGTGGATTGGCCATGTTCATTCGTCTCTTAGTGTCAGGAAGATTAACACAGTAAATATGTGAGGTTACGCAGATAGGGCCTGGGTGGGATTGCCATCTGTGCAGGCTCGATGGGTCAAAATCAATGGAGATGAAGTAGAAAGGGTCAAGAGCTTTAAGTTTTTAAGTGTCCAGATCACCAACAACCTGTCCTGGTCCCGCCATGCCAACACTATAGTTAAGAAAGCTCACCAACGCCTTTACTTTCTCAGAAGACTAAGGAAATTTGGTATGTCAGCTACTACTGCTCTGCCCAAGACTGCAAGGAACTACAAAACTTGTGAATGTAGCCCAATCCATCACACAAACCAACCTCCCATCCACTGACTCGGTCTACACTTCCCACTGCCTCAACAAAGCAGCCAGCATAATTAAGGACCCCATGCACCCCGGACATTCTCTCTTCCATCTTCTTCCTTCGGGAAAAAGATATAAAAGTCTGAGGTCACACACCAACCGACTCAAGAGCAGCTTCTTCCCCGCTGCCGTCAGACTTTTGAATGGACTTACCTTGTATTAAGTTCATCTTTCTCTACACTCTAGCTATGACTGCAACACTACATTCTGCATTCTCTCTTTCCCTTCTCTATGAATGGTATGTTTTGTCTGTATAACGTGCAAGAAACAGTACTTTTCACTGTATGTTAATGCATGTGACAATAATAAATCAAATCAAATGGCCTCTTTCTGCACTGTAGGGATTCTATGATGCATTTGGTCCTCTCCGCCTGTTGCAAGCAGCCAAAGAGCGAACTGCCGCTTTTGGACCCAAAAAGTGTCCAGTCTACCTGGAAAGGTGAGGGATTTCTAAATGTGAGCAAGAAGTGAAACTAGCCATTTCACGATGCTGCTATGCAGTAGCAACACAAGTCTTTCTTTTTCACTAACAGGATGCTGCCAACAAGCTAACAAAGATGTTCTGCCTATGACTCAAATGAGTAATGTGGTACATGAATTTCAGCGCTGGTGCAATGCCAGGTCATAGATCTCAACAACTGACATGTCGTATCAAACAGCATGTTGCAACTGCTAATCCTTTGGTTACATAGCTCCACAAGAACGAAATGTAGGGAAGGTGCTTGAATCATAGGGGAGGTGAGGTTAACTTGTGGAAACTGCTGTTAAGCCATTGGGGAGAGAACACTGCTCCGTAAAATCCCAAGACGGCAACAAGTCATGGAGTGTTAAAGAGGAATTGGCAATGTTAATTCCCAAATTCATATTTGCTTCATAATGTGGTTGCCCTAGGCTGCCACCAAGTGTTGTTGCTGAAAACTAATCTGACTTTACAATTTTCCATGAAGAAAACTCTCCAGAGTTTTCCTGGACTCAACAGGAATTTAAGACTTTCCATTCCTTCTCTACGAACAGTATGCTTTGTCTATGTAGCGCGCAAGAAACAATACTTTTCACTGTATCCCAATAGATGTGACAGTGATAAATCAAATCAAAAATCAAACTTACCAGCTTTAAGAAAACAATAGGAGCATTAACAAAAATTGTGCCTGTGCGTTTTGCTATATGCCCTACCCCGATTTTTTGAACACATTGTTTATTAATGGAAATGTTTTACAGACGATGGTGGACAGGGAAGGCTGGTTACCTGGATCAAAATTGGTGGGATTTGGGAAGAATACTCATACTGTGATTTTTAAAAAAAGATTTATTTACTAGTGTCACAAGTAGGCTTACATTAACACAGCAATTAAATCACTGTGAAAATCCCTCAGTCGCCACACTCCGACACATGTTCAGGTACAGTGAGGGAGAATTTAGCATGGCCAATGCACATTATCAGCATATATTTTGGACTGTGGAACAAAACCAGAGGAAACCCACAGAGACATGGGAAGAATGTGCAGTCTCTGCACAGACAGTGACCCAAGCCAGGAATTGAACTCAGGTCCCTGGAGCTGTGAGGCAGCAGTGCTAAACACGGTGCCACTGTAAGCCTGGCTATTAGTTCTTCTTGAAGTAACAGCCATGGTGGGAGATTTTTAGGAACATGATGATTTGATTTGATTTGGTTTGATTTATTACTGTCACATGTATTAGTATACAATGAAAATTATTGTTTCTTGTGCGCTGTAAAGGCGAAGCATACTGTTCATAGAGAAAGAAACAAGAGATTGCAGTGACAAATCTGTAAGGGAATGAATTGGAACATTGTTAGAGAGTTCACAAGAGTTAGAATGAAGCTTTAGAAGCGTAGAACAAAAGTAAAAGATAGAATTAGAAGGTATGCTGGGCACAGCTTGCAGGGAGTCGCCCCGTTCCGGCGTCATCTTGGGAAAGAAAGATAAGAATTAATTTCAGGAACTGAAACCCTGTGAACCAAGGACATCTGAAAATCACTGGTTCAGGCCATTTCTCAGACCTTGCCAGTCACCGAGATGAAGCATTTGTGTCTCTCACATATGGAAATGAGGCAACATAAACAAGGCAATCTCACTGGAGTTCAGAAAGATGAGAGGGGATCGGATCGAGGTATATCAAATTTAAAAGGGATTGATAAAGTAAAGCGCAGACCAAATACTTCCTCTTGTGGAGCAATTTAGAATAAGAAGTCACAGATATAGGCTGAGAAGCAATAGATTTAAAACTGAGATGAGGAGGAATTACTTCACTCAGAAGGTGGTGAATTTTTGGAATTCGCTGGCCATAGCAAGGTGGAGTCTGAATCATTAAATGGTTTCAAGAAAGAGATAGATATATTTCTGTTAAAAAAAAGGGATAAAGGGATATGGGGAACAGGTCGGGAGGTAGACTTGAGACTAGCCAATGATCCAATTGAATGGCGCAGCAGGCTGAAAGGACTAAATTGCCTACTTCTGCTCCTAACTCCTAAGTTCCCATGTTCCTGTGTAACCTCATATGTGTCATAGCCCTTGCCTTAGCAGCTGCCAATGCAAATTTAGACAAGTATTTTTAAAAACATGTTCCTACGGAGCCAGGAGGAGTGGGACGCTCTGCCGACTTCACTGTTTCTTTAACTTGGTAAGAAGTCTGACAACACCAGGTTTAAGTCCAACCGATTTATTTGATAGTAAGCTCACAAGCTTTCGAGGTTCCCCTCTTCGTCAGGTGAATGGAGAGTTCTGGCCTCAGACAGAGCATATAAAGCACAGACAGTTTACAGATTACTGATTAGAATGGGAATCTTTACACCTAACCTGCTATTCAAGTCTTAAAGTGGCTGACAATGTGAGTGGAAGGAGCACTGAGCACGGGTTAAAGAGATGTGTATTGTCTTTAACTTGCCCACCCCAATGCCATTGAATCCCCTCTCCTCAGTGCTACTCCCGGTGAGCTGGAAAATGGGTGCCATACAGTGAAGATGGGTTAAAATCGTCGGCAAAAAACCTGGAGGGGAAATTTCTTCAATCAGCGATCTGGAATGAAATTCTCCCATCTTTCCACCACCACCACCACCACCCCCCCCCACAACCCCCAACCTCCACCACCCCCCCACCCCCCGCCACCCCTCGCCACCCCCCACCCTCACCCTCACCCACCCCTACCATTTTTGGAACACATTGTATATCAATGGAATGAGAATCCTGCTTTTGGAATGCTCCACCTGAAAATGGCGGTGGAAGCTAATTCCAGAAATGATTTTTGAAAGGGAGCTGGGCAGGAACTCGAGGCTGAGGGAATGACAGGATTATGGTCAAGAAACAGGGACCAAACCCGACTGTCTTTCGAAGAGCCGGCGCAGGCCCAATCGGGCTGAGTGGCCTCATTCTGGGCTGTAAATTTCTGTGAAGATCCATTCTTCGAATGAACGAGCTGTTTGAAGAGATGTGAGGCATGCCAGGAGCTCACCTAATCAGCATTAATGAGGCTCAGATTCAAGTTCTCATTTCAGGGATTCACGCTGGTCTCCATTCTGATACAAGGTCAAAATTATTTAAAACTCGGAACACTCCTCCTGTGGGAATCTTTTAACCAAATATGATGCATTTAGGGGTGGCACGGGGGCACAGTGGCTAGCACTGCTGCCTCACATTGCCAGGGACCCGGGTCCAATTCCTGGCTTGGGTGACTGACTGTGTGAAGTTTGCACATTCTCCCCATGTCCGCATGGGTTTTCTCCGGCTGCTCTTTTTTTCCTCCTATGCCTCACACCTTTTCAAGCAGCTCGTTCATTTAAAGAGTGGACCTTCATAGAAATTTACAGCCCAGAATGAGACCACTCAGCCCGACTGGGCTTGTGCTAGCTCTTTGAAAAACAGTCAGGTTTGGTCCCTGTTTCTTGACCACAATTCTGTAAATCCCTCGGTCTCGAGTTCCTGCTCAGCTCCTTTTCAAAAATAATTTCTGGAATTAGCTTCCACTGCCATTTTCAGATATGTGTTTTAGGTGGATTGGCCAGGCTAAATTGCCCCTTAGTGCCAGGGGGACTAGCTACGGTAAATGCAGGGGGTTATGGGGATAGGGCCTGGGTGGGACTGTGGTTGGTGCAGACTCGATGGGCTGAATGGCCTCCTTCTGTGCTGTAGGATTCTATGATTTATACAATTTGAAAAGAAAAGAGAATGTGCCACTTAATTAGAGGTTAATTCTGTTTTTCTCTTCATTGACACTGCCTGACCTGTAGAGTATGTTGAGGATTTTATTGAAGAATAGGCAAAAGCTGTCCAGGCCAGCTTGGTGTTCGACGAGGAAGGATTTCTGAAGTGATGGTGTGTCCCATTCTCCTGCTGCCTGTTCCTTCTAGCTCGGGTAGGTCATGTTTTTGAGAGATGTCACCAAGCAAGTGATAGTGAATTGCTGCAATGCACCTTGTATATATTTCACACTGCAGCTATGGTGCGGCAGAGATGGAAGAGGTAAATCTTCTAATGAATGAACTAAGTTCTTTTCAAATTGAATATATGTCCTCTGGCCTCTGACCTTTCCCTTGATAGGGGTACTTTCTCCCTATTTACTCTGCCCTCATGATTTTGATGTGGAGATGCCGGCGTTGGACTGGGGTAAACACAGTAAGAAGTCTGACAACACCAGGTTTAAGTCCAACCGGTTTATTTGATAGTAAACTCGCAAGGTTGACACTCATGATTTTGAGCAGCTTGATCAGTTAAGGTTTGGAATGTGATGCCTGAGAGTCTGATGCTTTTAAAGTTTATTTGTTAATGTGGCAAATTGGCTTACATTAACATTGCAATGAAGTTATAGTGAAAATCCCCATAGTTGCCACAATCTGGCGCTTGTTTGGGTGCACTGAGGAAGAATTTAGCACGGCCAATGCACTTACCAAGCATGTCATCTGGATTGTAGGAGGAAATTAGAGGGATCAAGAAAGTTATTGGTGATCAGGGCCCTGAGAAACTTGAAGCTCTCGACCATTTCCACTTCATCCCCATTGCTGTGGACAGGGGCATGTCCTCCCCTATGCTTCCCTAAAATGTAATTAACCCAAAGCTGAAAGAAAATGTAACTTATATTTAATCACCATTTTACTTCGCTCCTTTTATTCAATGATTTTGATGAGTGGTGACTGTTGCAGGCAATGTGAACATCTATCTTACACGTTGCTCAACAGACTGGAGGGGCTGATTGTGGACAAGTCCCCAGGACCGGATGGAATGCATCCGAGGGTCCGAAAGAAATGGCAGAGGTGATAGTGGATGCCTTGGTGGTTATTTTCCAGACGTCGCTGGATTCCGGGGAAGTGCCAGAAGATTGGAAAGCGGCTAATGTTACGCCGTTGTTTAAGAAGGGTGCCAGGCAAAAGGCGGGGAATTATAGGCCGGTTAGTTTAACGTCTGTTGTAGGTAAAATGTTAGAATCTGTCATCAAGGAGGAAATAGCGAGGCATCTTGAGGGGAATTGCTTGATAGAGCAGATGCAGCACGGTTTCGTTAAAGGGAAGTCGTGTCTGACAAATTTATTGGAGTTCTATGAGGATGTGTCTAGGGCGGTGGATAGAGGAGAGCCGGTGGATGTGGTCTTTCTTGATTTTCAGAAGGCGTTTGACAAGGTACCTCACAAGAGGTTGTTGCAGAAGGTCAGGGGACATGGAGTTAGGGGTAGGGTGTTAGCGTGGATAGAGGACTGGTTGTCAAATAGGAGGCAGAGAGTGGGGGTCAATGGGTGCTATTCGGATTGGCGGTTGGTGACTAGTGGAGTGCCTCAGGGGTCGGTGCTGGGGCCTCAGCTATTGACCATTTATGTAGATGATCTGGAGGAGGGAACTGAGTGTATGGTGTCGAAATTTGCTGATGACACCAAGATTGGTGGAACGGCAAATTGCGCGGAGGGTGTGGAGAGTCTGCAGAAGGATCTAGATAGGCTGGGCGAATGGGCCAGGAACTGGCAAATGGAATTTAATGTTGGCAAGTGAGAGGTGGTCCACTTTGGTAGGAATAATGGTAGGAAGGATTATTACTTACATGGAGAAAAACTGCAGCAGGCGGCGGTGCAGAGGGACCTCGGGGTCCTTGTGCATGAGTCGCAAAAACCCAGCTTGCAGGTGCAGCAGGTGGTCAGGAAGGCGAATGGGATGCTGGCCTTCATAGCGAGGGGGATTGAATATAAAAGTAGGGAGGTCTTGCTGCGGCTGTATAGGGCATTGGTGAGGCCGCAGCTAGAGTACTGTGTGCAGTTTTGGGTGCCGTACTTACGCAAGGATATTTTGGCCTCGGAGGGAGTGCAGAGGTGGTTTACTAGGCTGATGCCGGAGTTGAGGGGATTGAGCTATGAGGAGAGGCTGAATAAACTAGGCTTGTACTCGTTAGAGTTTAGAAGAATGAGAGATCTCATTGAGACGTATAAGATGATGAATGGGATGGATAGGATAGAGGTGGAGAGGCTCTTCCCGCTCAGAAAGGACAGTAGGACTCGGGGGCACAGCCTCAAGATAAAGGGGGGGCGGTTTAGAACGTAGTTGAGGAAGAACTTCTTCACTCAAAGGGTGGTGAATCTCTGGAATTCTCTGCCCGTTGAAGTGGTGGAGGCTACCTCGCTAAATATTTTTAAGACGCGGATTGATGGGTTTTTGATAAGCGAGGGGATTAAGGGTTATGGGGAGAGGGCGGGAATGTGGAACTGAGCCACGACAGATCAGCCATGATCTTATTGAATGGCGGGGCAGGCTCGAAGGGCCAGATGGCCTACTCCTGCTCCTATTTCTCATGTTCTTATGTTCTTATGTTGCAACATCCCACCACAGTAATAAATTACTGACAGATTGATCTATTTTTGGTGGTGTTTGTATGTTGGCCGGGACACTGGTATCCTGATGTCCACATGAACAGATGGGACCATCATTTTTTTTGGGTTTAATATCCAATAAACATACTCTTTCAATGACTGAAGAAAACTTGGTTTGATTGGCTTCTTATTGTTAAGTAAATACTTTTGGATTGGAAAAGATGTTTATGGGGAAAATAAATTAAAAAAAGACCTTTGTTGCAACAAACCATGGTGACTGAGTAAAGAGGAGCTAGTTCATTCCTCCTCAGTCGATCATAACAGAATTGAGGGCTCTCAAAATCTAACGTAAAAGTAAATTGTTCCTTCCAAAATAATTTTAAAACCACAAAAGGTCTTTTTTTGGGTCTTTAATACTGAAGTGTAACAATGTCCACATTTGATGCCAACGATTTTCTAGAAGACAGAGACGTTGGCCTAAATCTTCCTGTCCTTCCTGTTATGAGAATCATCACAATGAGGCAGAGAACAAGAAAAAAACCCATTGATCTCAGGAAGGATGGGAAAATCCTGCTCATTATTTACAAGGATTTGAAAATCATTCTATCACAGCTTGATGGCGCCTGCTCTGCCCAAGGCTGCAAAGAATTATGTGAACGTCGTGAATGTAGCCCAATCCATCACGCAAATCACCCTCCCATCCATTGACTCCGTCTACACTTCCTGCTGCCTCGGCAAAGCAGCCAGCATAATCAAGGACCCCACGCATCCCAGACATTCTCTCTTCCACCTTCTTCCTTCGGGAAAAAGATACAAAAGCCTGAGGTCACGTGCCAACCGACTCAAGAACAGCTTCTTCCCTGATGCTGTCAGACTTTTGAATGGACTTATCTTCATTAAGTTGGCCTTTCTCTACACCCTAGCTATGATTGTAACACTACATTCTGCACCCTTTGCTTTCCTTCTCTATGCTTTGTCTGTGTAGCACACAAGAAACAATATTTTTCACTGTATATTAATTCATGCGACAGTAATAAATCAAAATCAAATCAAATCAAATCTCAAAGATCAAGAAGTGATAGCTGGACGTTTAAAATTAAAGTTTCATCTGAAAGCCATAATATTGTTGCTGTTTCTCTTCCAGCACCTAATAGTGCACAAGGCAAACTTTCACTTATTTCCAGAGCTGCTTTTTTCCCCGAAACAGGTTGCTAGCTGGTCACCAGAGGCTTATAACTTGAAGGGCAACACTCCCCAGCAAGCATGGAGCTCACCAAGAGTCTCTCCTGCTCTTACCACCCGCTATTGGCGTGTTTTGGAAGGATTTTGCAGGTTGATATTGAACCTGTTTGACCGCGTTATGATTGTACCCTCCTTGGCCAATGGGTTGAGGGATGGGAGTCAAACCCAGAGCTTCTGGCTCAGAGGCAGGGACACTGCCCAATGCACCACCAGACCTCCATGAAGCCGTAAGGTTCAAACATCAGAAAATTTGATTGTTAAGACAGGAGTGAGAAAGAAATAGAACTGGTGAAAATAAAGCTGGAACAGAGATAAACTAGAATGCCAAGAATTAGAGAGAGTGGAATCTTTCCAAAGAAGATCATAGAATCATATAGCACAGAAGAGGCCCTTCAGCCCATCAAGTCTGCACCAAACACATTAAAAACACCTGAACTCCCACCTAATCTCATCTGCCAGCCCATAGCCTGAATGTTATGTTGTGCCAAGAGTTTATCCAGATACTTTTTAAAGGATGTGAGGCAACCCACCTCCACCACTCTCCCAGGCAGCTCATTACCTTCTGAGTAAAAGGTATTTTCCTCTCATCCCCCCAAAATCTCCTGCCCCTCACCTTCAACCTACGTCCCCCTCATGACTGATCCTTCAACTAAGGGGAATAGTTGCTCCTTATCCACCTATCCCTGTCTCTCATAATCTTGTACACCTCGATCAGTTCACCCCTCAGTCTTAAGGGTGAAAGGAGAGAAGTTTAAAGGGAATATTAGGGGGGGGCTTCTTCACGCAGAGAGTGGTGGGAGTGTGGAATGAGCTGCCGGATAAAGTGGTAAATGTGGGGTTACTTTTAACATTTAAGAAAAACTTGGACAGGTTCATGGATGAGAGGGGTGTGGAGGGATATGGTCCAAGTGCAGGTCAGTGGGACTAGGCAAAAAAATGGTTTGGCACAGCCAAGAAGGGCCAAAGGGCCTGTTTCTGAGTTGTAATTTTCTATGGTTCTATGGTATGCACCGTCTCTTCATAAATTAAATGTTCCATCTCAGGCAGCATCCTGGTGAATCTCCTCTGCACCCCCTCCAGCGCAATCACATCCTTCCTATAATGTGGCGACCAGAATTGCACACAATACTCCAGCTGTGACCTCACCAAAGTTCTATACGACTCCAGTGTGACTTCCCTGCTTTTGTAATCTATTGATAAAGGCAAGTGTCCCATATGCCTCTTTCACCACCCTATTAACATGCCCCTCCATATTCAGAAATCTCTAGTCAAACACGCCAAGGTCCCTTTGTTCCACAGAACCTCCTATGTCCTACCATTCATTGAGTACTTTCTTGTCAAATTACTTCTCTCAAAGTGCATCACTTCCCATTTTTCAGGGTTATATTCTAACTGCCACTTAACTGCCTATTTGACCATTTCATTGATACCTTTTTGTAGCTCAAGACATTCTATTTCACTGTTAACCACCCATCCAATCTTTGTGCAGATTCACTAACCCTATCCTCACATTGTCATCAATGTCATTTATATAAATAAAATTATGGGAACCAGAAGGCGAGGTAGAGGCAGACCAGAGAATAGTCCTCCTGAAAAGTTTGGGTAGCCCGAAGAGGATAGGAAAGACTGGAAAAAGCCAACGGGAATTGTTAGAAGACAGGGAACTGAGAATTGTTCAGAGGCCCAGATAGGGCTGAAGGGACCCGTAAGGGTCAGGGTAGCTCGGAAAGGGCTACACAGATTTAAGAAGTTAGAGAATTAGCAGCAGAATTTTGCAGGGGTGCAGAGAAGTGAAGAATGTGTAGAGGCCCCAAAATGGACAAAAGACTGATGGGAGTTGGAGTCGCTAAGAAATAGTTGCTTGAATGTGAAAAGGTCACAATTAAACCTATAGAGCTAAAGATGACTCTGGAAAACACAGTGGAATTTAAAACAAAAGGAAAGAGGGAGCCGGGACCTATGTTGTGAGGTTTATGCTCCACCTGTTTGGCCATGTTATGAACTTATCTCTCTTGGCCATTGAGCCCTCAAGCAAAACTCGAAACTGGAGCTTCTGGGTCAGAGGCAGAGACTCTAACTACTGTGTCACAAGACTTCTCTCACGTAAGAGAGTTGCGTAAGACATTGAATAAAGCCCCTATCTTTAAGGAACATACTATCAACAATAGGCACATTATCCTATTGCACCGATAGAGACCATTTGGCCCAACATTAAATCAGTTCTTTGAAAAAATCAATATTATTTTTTAAAATTTCATTTGTGGGACATTGGAAATTAGGCGTTGGGAGCAGAAGTAGGCAAATTCAGCCCTACGAGCCTGTTCCGCCATTCAATCAGATCATGGCTGGGTCTCAGATCCACCTCCCCACCTGTTCCTATATCCCTCTTTACCATTTTTTTAATTAGAAATATATCTATCTCTTTCTTGAATCCATTCAATCAGACTCCACTGCGCCATGGGACAATGAGTTCCACAAGTTCACCACCCTCTGTGAGAAGTAGTCCCTCCCCATCTCAGTTTGAAATCTACTGCTTCTTAACCTATACCTGTGACCTCTTGCTCTAGATTGCCCCATAAGAGGAAACATTTGGTCTGTGCTTTATCAATCCACTTTAAAATTTTATATACCTCGATCAGGTCCTCTCTCATCCTTCTAAACTCCAGCAACATGAGCGTTGCTGGCTGACCAGTATTTATTGCCCATCCTTAGTTGCCCAAGTGCAGTTGAGAGTGAACCACATTGCTGTGGCTCTGGAGTCACATGTAGGCCAGACCAGGTAAGAACAGGCAGATTTCCTTCTCTAAAGGGCATTAGTGAACCAGATGGTTTTTCTGACAATCGACAATGGTTTCATGCTCATCAGTAGATTCTCAAATCCAGATTTTTTTTTGTGACAGAGTTTAGGATCAGGGGGCATAAAAGGGTCACCCATTTAAGACAGAGATGAGGGAGAATTGAGTTAATTCTAGATTTTTTTAAACCCAGGTCCCCAGAGCGTGAGCTAAGTTTCTCAATTAATAGCCCAACGATAATAACATTAGGCTATCGCCACCAACACCCCCCCACCCCCAACCTGGTCTTGCCCTGTAGCCCTTTCACTTTCAAATGTACAAATAATTACCTTTTGAAAGTTACTGCTGAATCCGCTCTGAACACTCTTCCAGGCAATGCTCTCCCGGTTATAGACAATCAAATCTACAAGTGCCTCATATTTGTTTTTGGAGGTGAAGACGGGGGGAACTGGGGAGATCTACTTAAGAAAATGGTTAATAATGGAGCGAAGAAGCTACTTGTTCCCCATAATGATCTCTGAGTAATAGGCAGTTTTGCTTTGAGTTGAGACCTGATGGAAATCTTTTGATTTGATTTGATTTATTATTGTCACATGGATTGATATACAGTGAAAAGTAGTGTTTCTTGTGTGCTGTATGGACAAAGCATACCGTTCATAGAGAAGGAAAGGAGAGAGTGCAAAATGTAATGTTACAGTCATAGCTAAGGTGCAGAGAAAGATCAGCTCTATATAAGGTGGAACAATTCAAAAGAAGCTGCAGGGAAGAAGCTGCTGAGCCGGTTGATATGTGACCTCAGACCTTTGCATCTTTTTCCCGAAGATAGAAGAGAGAATGTCTGGGTTGCATAGGGTCCTTGATAATGCTAGCTGTTTTTCCGAGACAGTGGGAAGTGTAGACAGAGTCAAGGAGTGGGAGACTGGTTTGCGTGATGGACTGGGCTAGGTTTACAACTCTATGTAGTTTCTTGCGGTCTTGAGCAGAGCAGGAGCCATACCAAGCTGTGATACAACCAGAAAGGATACTTTCTACGGAGCATCTGTCGACTCAGTCAGATCTGATAGTCGATGGCTAGTTATCATAATCGATGATACTGGAGTGCCGGATACCCTCATCTGTGTTCATTTAAAGGAAAACATTTGAATTGGGCACATTGAAGTCGCATCGATCTGGGGGTCCTGCCTGCCTTGCTGGCGGTTGATTGGGAGGGCGCCTCAGGAAATTTATGGCGCCAACGTTTCACCATTACAACCATTTAATTGTTGTCAACCTTAAAAGTATTACGGCCCCATTACCCAACCGTGCTGTGTGTGGCCCTACCTCATTAAGGCTTCAATTGGAAATATCTGCTTTTCTCAGGGGCTGTCAATGGGGAGGGAGGAAGCCAGGTGCGGTTAAGTGCATGATCATTATGGCCTCCATTTCAATCAGGTTCTATGCAACCTGATGCGAGAGAAATGTAACAAATTAATTCTGCATTTGAATTGCCCAAAGTCCTGTGGCTGTTGCAGCATGTGCGTGGAGCTGGACACGGGGGTCACTCAATCTGCTATCTCACCTCCTGGGGCCTTTACAACAAGCACGTTGTGTAGCCGGGGCTTAAACCAGTTATATTGTTCCTGCGCGCGTCTCTCCCACCACCCGCACCTAACCCCAGTGCTTATTGCTAGCAGCATGGGGCTCTCTCTAGTTCTTTTATCCTATCGGGTACTTTCTGTGTTTGTTTACAGACTCCTGCGGCTTTGCAGCTTGCTTGATTTGTATCTGAGAACATAAAAATCCACCTTCAAAGGCTGGGTGGGAGGCACTTCACAGTTGAGGGAGGGTTGGCTTGTGTTGGCAGGGAATGTGTGGCAGTGGGGGGGACGGCAGTGGTCAGGGGTGGTGGTGGTTGGGGGGGGGGGAGGCGGCAGGAGGAGAAATGGTTGGCTGGAGAGGGAGAAGATAAATTAAAAGAAAACTTTCAGAGAGTGCCACAGGTCTTAACACTAGCGCCTGGCCCTAATGTTCTTTTTGGTGTTAATTACAGCAAGGTTTAAGGATGTTAATTACCTGCAGTAATGCTGTAAAATACCACTGGGTGTTAAAACCCGCTGCCTGCCCCCAGGTTAGCCATGTCAGACTAGGAGGCCGTTATTGCAGACCTACCAGTCAATCAACATTTTCGGAAAGCCCAAAGATTAATAACGCCGGTAAGTTGTTAAAAAAATACTGGCGTGTGTAAAAAAAAAGAAAAGTTTTATTTTGGTAACTAGCACAGTCCAGATGTTACCCAACTGTGTATCTGGCTGTTGCTGATTATTGGGAAAGTATTTAAACTGCAGTGTTTCTGAGGGTTTTTATAAGCCTTAATTGAAAATGCACAATAATAAAAGAGTGTACGTTACCCCTCTCATTCTTGAATCAAAAGCAGTTTTTTTGAAGTCTTGTAACAAGGAGTTCCAAGAATTGATTTTTTTTCGCCACGCTAGTCTTCTCATATTTTAACCACTTTTCCCGTACTGAAGGCAGCCCCTTTTTCTCCCCATAGTATTCCTTTTACAGCAGGATAAATTCAATGATTTCTCAGAATGGAAAGTTCTGGAAATGCCCAGCAGGCCAGCCAACATCTGAAAAGAGAAAATAATGGGCCTGCAGTGTTTATGTTTAAACTTTTCACCTGAATTTCCTTCACGTCTAGAAAAGGTCCCCACATCACAGCATGAATCTGCACTGACCTGGGTGGTGCAGTGGTTAATGCCGCTGCCTCACAGTGCCAGAGACTTGGGTTCAATTTTTGGCTTCAGTGACTGTGTGGAGTTTGCACTTTCTCCCCGTGTCTGCATGAATTTCCTCCGGGTGCTTTGGTTTCCTCGCATAGTCTGAAAGATATGCTGGTTAGGTGGATTGGCCATGTTAAATGGTCCCTTAGTATCCTAAGATGTGTAAGAAATGAGATAGAGAAACTGGTGTGGTAAAAATAATCTATTCCCAATGTCAACAAAATGAAGGAGACTGTCATTGATTTCAAGAAGTGTAAAGGAGAACACACCCCTGTCTACATCAACGGGGATAAAGTAGAAAGGGTCAAGAGCTTCAAGTTTTTAGGTGTCGAGATCATCAACAACCTGTCCTGGTCCCTCCATCCTGATGCTATAGTTAAGAAAGCCCACCAACGCATCTACTATCTCAGAAGACTAAGGAAATTTGGCATGTCAGCTATGACTCTCACCAACTTTTGCAGATGCACCATATAAAACATTCTTTCTGGTTGTATCACAGCTTGATATGGCTCCTGCTCTGCCCAAGAGCACAAGGAACTACAAAAGGTTGTGAATGTAGCCCAATCTATCATGCAAACCAGCCTCCCATCCATTGACCCTGTCTACACTTCCCACTGCCTCAGCAAAGTAGCCAGCCTAATTAAGGACTCCACGCAACCCAGACATTCTCTCTTCCACCTTCTTCCATCAGGAAAAAGATACAAAAGTCTGAGGTCACGTTCCAACCGACTCAAGAACAGCTTTTTCCCTGTTGCTGACAGACTTTTGAATGGATTTACCTTGCATTAAGTTGCTCTTTCTCTACACCTTAACTATGACTGTAACACTATCTGTATGACAGTGACAACCTCTATGACTGTATGAATTTATGACTACATTCTGCGCTCTGTCCTTTCTTTCTCTAAGAACAGTATAGTTTGTCTAGCGCACACGAAACAAGACTTTTCACTGAATAATAATACATGTGACAATCATAAATCAAATCAAATCAAGTTAGGGGGGTTAGCCAAGTAAATGCAGGGATAGGATGAGGTGCTCTCAGTACAGTCTCGAAGGCTGGGATTTTACTGTCCTGTCCACACAGGAATCTGAGCGGGTGAGGGAAAGACCATGGAAATGTTCATAGACCTCAGATTGAACTTTACGATTTTGGGGCCAGCAAGGCCGGAAAATCCTGGCGGACGGGACAAATAGTTTCTTCTGCATTGTAGGGACTCTATGATTCTTCCTTCTTTCCCTTTAACTTGGCGTGTGTTGAAACAGAATTCATGCCTCTTGTTTTAGATTTCCAGCATTTGCGTTTTTTTCTCTTGGTGAGAACTCGCAAAGTCCCACTCAGCTTGGCAGAATGTTTAGATCCATGCATTAAAAGCCCTCGGAGACAGAGTCTTGTGTGTCATCCCCTTATTGGCAATCAGCCCACGTTGTTTGATTAATGCTCAGTGGAAAACAGTACGGTTTCCACTCTGGTGAACTCTGTCGTGTAAACACATCGCACCTGGATCGCACTGTGAAGAAACCCCATCCTTCTCCTCTTTCTCCCTCGCCGTGAATGTTGTACCAGGGTGTGAGTTCAGCGTGAATGTATTGTAAACGAGGCGTGAATAAGTTCCAGCTCCGGCTTTGATGTAACCCAGGCAAGAAGGGAAAGTAAGAATTAGCCAACCTGCATGACTGGATTTCAAAGTACAGGCACTATCGGAAATCTAAATGTTGTGCACTTTTCCCGCAGTGGCAACTTGATATTGGATTCACCCAAAAACGTGCATGTCTAAAACATCTTTCCTAACCTCATATGCTCATTGGAGTTCCGAAGAAGGACAGGCAGCCTTATTGAGACATTTGGAATCTCAGGGTAGCTTAACAGAGTAAATGCTGAGAGGTTGTTTCCCCTTGCAGGAGAGTCTAGGACCAGACAGCATAATCTCAGGCTAAGGGGTTACCCATTTAAAACAGAAATGAAGAGGAATTTCTTCTCTCAGAGGGTAATGAATCAGCGGAATTCTTTACCACAGAGGGTTGTAGAGGCTGGGTCATAGAGACATAGAAAGTAAGCACGCTGGTGCAGCAGGCAGTAAAGAAGACAAATGGTATTTTGACATTCAGAGCAAGAGGATTCAAATACAGCAGCAGGGATATATCGCTGCAAATGTATCTTCGGCATGGTGGCACAGTGGTAGGCACTGTCGCCTTATAGTGCCAGGGACCCAGGTTCAATTCCCAGCTTGGGTCACTGTCTAAATTTTTATCTAACCCCCTTTGTGAAAATGACTATGGAACCAGCCTCTCTTTTAAGCAGTGCACTCCAGCTCAAAGCAACTTGCTGCATAAAAAATAATTCTCCCCACCTCACCCAATTGCCAGTTGTGCTTCCTGCCCTCATTTACTCTTATCAACACTCCGCGTGATTTTAAATAAGGTAAATTGGCTGCTTTAACTTCAGTTGCGGCAATGTACTTAACAGTGCTGATATTAGCTCTTGTGAGTTCCTCCTAAACTCATCCCCGTGTCTGCATGGGTTTCCTCCGGGTACTCCAGTTTCCTCCCACAGAACAGAGATGTGCGTTTTAGGTGGATTGGCCATGCCAAATTGACCCTTAGTGTCAGGGGGACTAGCTAGGGTAAATTCATGGGTAAGGGGATAGGGCTTGGGTGGGATTGTGGTTGGTGCAGAGTCGATGGGCCGAATGGCCTCCTTGTGCACTGTAGGAGTCTATGTTTCTATGTTTCTAAAATAGGAGCAGGAGGAGGCCATTCTGCCTGCTCTGCCATTCATTATCATCATCATCCAATTCAATAGCCAGATCCCTCCTCCCCCCCACATGCTGTCATCTCCTTTGTCTCAAGCACGATATTTAACTCCTCCTTGAAAACATACAGCATTTTGGCCTCAACTGCTTTGTGTGGCAGTGAACCCACAGGCTGACCACCCTCTGTGCCTGTGCTGTCCTTCTCTTTGCTCTTTGTTCCTTAAAACAAATCAGAGAATGATACAGCCCTGAAGGAGGCTGTTTATTCCATTCTATGTCTGCCGGCGCTGCGAAAGAGCAACCTGATTAGTCACACTCCCCCACCTATTCACAGGGTGGCACAGTGGTGCAGTGGTTAGCACTGGTGCATCGGGGCCTGGGTTCAATTCCTGCCTTGGGTCTCTGTCGGCTCTCCCATGTCTGTGTGGGCTTCTTCCAGGTGCTCCAGTTTCCTCCCACACTACAAAGCTGTGCGAGTTAGGTTGATTGGCCATGCCAAATTGCCCCATTGTATCAGAAGGGCTACCAGGATAAATATGTGGAGTTACGAGGATAAGGCCTGCCTGGAATTGTTGTTGATGCAGACTCAATAGGTCAAATGGCTGCCTTGTACTCAATAGGCGTTCTAGAATCCTAAGTTTTCATCTAACTCCCTTTGTGAAAATGATACTATTGAACCAGCCTCTCTTTTAAGCAGTGCACTCCAGCTTAAAGCAACTTGCTGCATAAAAGATAATTCTCCTCACCTCACCCTTTTGCCAATTGCCAGTTATTCTTCCTGCCCTTATTTACTCTTATCAGCACTCCTCCTGATTTTAAATGAGGTAAATTGGCTGCTTTAACTTCAGTCGCGGCAATGTACTTAACAGTGCCGATATTAGCTCTTGTGAGCCCCGTCTAATTTCATGCAAAACTCAGTCTTGTGTTGCACAACCGTAGCACATACAACTCGTTGTACAACAAACTGCATTGTGTATTCTGGAGGAGGGGAAGGGGGGGATCTGAAGTGGAAATTATTTCACTCGATGCCTCGGCTTAGCAGGTTACTCATTAGAGCTAATTTGGTGATCCAGTGCTCCGACTAGGCAGTGGAGCTCACCAGGAGTGCGTTGCAGGAAGTTGTGTGTGCGTAGACCACGATTTTCCATTTCTTCATTCGAATGAATCATTCAGCACAGAAGGAGGCCATTCGGTTTGTCATGTCTGTGCCCACTCTTTGAAAGGGCTATTCAATTAGTCCCACATCCCCTGCTCTTTATCCCTAACTCTGAAAAACTCTCCTCGTCGAGTACTTTCCCAACTTCATTTTGAACATTGTTGTTGAACCTGTTTCTGCCATCCTCTCAGACAGCGAGACCGCAACTTGATGAATAAAAAAAAAATTATTCTCATCGGCCTCATGATTCTTTTGCCAGCAAGCAATTAAATCTGGGTCCTCCAGTTGTAGACCCCCCCACTGCTACTTCAAGCATTTTCACCATACTTACTCAACCAAACCCACGGTGCCACTGTTGGATAGCACTGCTGCCTCACAGCACTAGGGACATGGGTTCGATTCGCGCCTTGGGTCACTGGCTGTGTGGAGTTTGCACGTTCTCCTCTTGTCTGCCAGGGTTTCCTCCCAGCGCTTCAGTTTCCTCCCACACTCTGAAAGAAATTCTGGTTAGTTGCATTGGCCATGCTAAATTCTCCCTCAGTTTGTACCCGAACATGTACTCGAGGTGTGGCAACTGGGAGATTTTCATAGTAACTTAATCGCAGTATTAATGTAAGCCTGCTTGAGATGAATAAATAAACTTTATTTTGTTATTAAATCTCCCTGAACCTTCTCCCTGCTCCTTTTGGGAAGGGCCTGCGATCAATTTGGTGAATCTTGTCTGCACCCTCTTTATGTCCTAGGAATCTTTAGCCCCACGATCGTGTTTGGAGAGTTGCAATACACACACTTGTGTGAAAATGCCTTGTAGAATCCAAACACTGCCTTTAGTAGCGTATAGTGAGTCTTTCATTCATTCGTGGGATGTGGGTGTTTCTAGAAAGTCTTTCCCTGCCCTGGTAAATGAGAGAGATGATGTGGAGATGCTGGCGTTGGACTGGGGTAAACATAGTAAGAAGTCTCGCAACACCAAGTTAAAGTCCAACAAGTTTATTTGATAGTAAACCCACAAGCTTTTGGAAATGCTGTTCCTTCATCAGGTGAGTGGAAAGTTCTGATCAGAGAAGGGCATATAAAGACACACCAGGGTCTACAGAATAAACTGTAAACTGTTTACGGTTTACACTGTAAACTGACGAAGGTACAGTGTTCCGAAAGCTTGTGGGTTTACTATCAAATAAACTTGTTGGACTTTAACCTGGTGTTGTGAGACTTCTAAATGAGAGAGAGCTAGTGTAAAGGTGTACGGAGGAGTTCTGCCTTTCTTTGTGCAAACTTGATATTGGATTGGGGGGGCGCTGGTCGAAATTGAGGAAGAATGGCATCTGTCAATGATATATTCAGGCTTTGGTCACGTTGTCGACAATGTGATTACATTCAGATTGCTTGAGGACTTAATTAATTACTCAAGTGTTTAGATTTCTGACAAGGAGTTCCAAAGACTCACAACCCTCTGAGAGAAGAAATCCCTCTCCATCTTTGTTTAAATTGGCGTTACTATATTCTGAAACTCTGCCCTCTGCTCCTAGACTCTCCCATGAGGGGAAACGATCTCACCATTTACCCTGTCAAAACCCTTAAGAACTCTATAGGTTTCAGTAAGATCACCTCTCATTCTTCTAAATTGTAAAATCTCAACCTGTTTAACCTTTTTCCATAAGACAATCCCTCCATACCTGGGATCATCCCAGTGAACCTTCTCTGAATTGGCTCCAATGAAATAATATCTTTCCTTAAATAAAGGGACCAAAACTGCTTGTGGTACTCAGAGATGTAGTCTCACCAGTACCTTGTACAGTTGCAGCAAGACTTCCCGACTCTTATACTCCAACCTCCTTGAAATAAGGGCCAACGTTGGGGCAGCAGGGTAGCATTGCTGCCTTAAACCCCGACCCAGGTTTGATTCCTGGCTTGGGTCACCTCTGGGTGCTCCGGTTTCCTCCCACAGTCCAAAGACGTGCAGGTTAGGTTGATTGGCCGTGCTAAACTGGCCATGCCAAATCCAATGCTGGCATCTCCACATCATGCTAAATAGTCAATTAATGTCAAGGGAACTAACTAGGGTAAGTGTTTTGGGTTATGGGAATAGGACCTGGGTGGGATTGTAGTCAGTGCAGATTCAATGGGCTGAATGGCCTCCTTCTGCACTGTAGGATTCTACGATTCTGTGAACATTCCATTCACCTTCCTGATGACCTACGGCACCTCTGTGCTAGCTACTGTGTGGTTCGTGCACAAGTTCCTCCAAGTGCCTTAATGTTGCAGCTTTCTGCAGTTTTTCTCCATTTAAATAATACTCTGTTCTTTTGTTCTCCCTTCCAAAATGAATAACTTCACATTTTCCCACATTATACTCCATTTGCCAACATTTTGCCCATTTACTTAGCCTATCAATATCTCTGTAAACTGTACTTCTCTCGCAACTAGCTTTTCCACGTATTTTTGTGTCGCTGCAATGATGCCTACAGGACATTTACTTCCTTTCTCCAAGTCATGAATACACATTGCAAACAGTTGTAGTCCCAACTCTGATCCTTGTGGAACCCCCACTGATTGCAGGTGTCCTGAAAAAGAATCTCTTATCTCCACTCAGTTTCCTTCCCATTAGCCAATTCATTATCCATGCCAAGACACTAACTCCAACATCACAGGGTCTTATCTTATTACTTAACCTTTTGTGAAGTACCTTGAGAAAATCCAGGGAAACCAGTAGATGTGTAATACATGGACTTCCACAAGGTAGGCAATGCAGAATGTAGCCCACCAGTGTGTTGCAAACTTTTCCCACTGTATGTTTTGACATTTGGTTTAAAAGAATGCAAGCAGTGAGTCCCACAACATCACGCTGGCAGGGTGGACTCTGAATGAGACAACGCACTGCAACTTTGGCTTTCAGAAGATTGGGGGCACGAAATAGGTAAAACAAGGGCTGTATGGACACAGAATTCCCTACTGTGCATCACCTTGGAATTCCCGGCACCATCCCTATAGACTGCAGTGGAAAATCTCACCCAAGTTTGAAGCATTTGCAACCAAAGAGTCTCCTCCTGAGGATTTTATGTATCCTTTCATGGGACATGGTCATCACTGGTTACATCAGCATCTTTTATTGTCCTTTCCTAATTGCTCTTGAGAAGGTGGTGATAAGTTGTTTGTTTGAACTGTTGCAGTCCATGAGGTGTGGGTACACCCACAGTGCAGTTAGGGAGGGAGTCCCACAATTTTGTCCCAGCGACAGTGAAGGAGCAATGATATATTTCCAAGTCAGCAAGATGTGTGGCTTGCAAGGGGAACTATCAGGTGGTTCCATTCAGCTGCTGCCTTTGGTGGGAAGAGTACTCTCTGTTAGATCATCATAGAGACTTATAAAATCCTAACAGGTCTAGGCAGGGTAGATGCAGGGAGGATGTTCCCAATGGTGGGGGAGTCCAGAACTAGGTCACAGGCTGAGGATTCAGGATAGACTGTTCAGGATGGAGATGAGGAGACATTTCTTCACCCAAAGAGTGGTAAACCTATGGAATTCATTACCACAGGAAGTAGTTAATGCCAAAACATTGAATGTCTTCAAGAGGAGACTGGATGTAGTGCTTGGGGTGAACTGAATCAAAGGTTATGGGGAGAAAGCAGGATTAGTCTATTGAGTTGGATGATCAACCGTGATCATGAGGGGGATTGAATATAAAAGTAGGGAGGTCTTGCTGCGGCTGTATAGGGCGTTAGTGAGGCCGCAGCTGGAGTACTGTGTGCAGTTTTGGGCGCTGTACTTGCGCAAGGATATTTTAGCCTTGGAGGGAGTGCAGAGGAGGTTTACTAGGCTGATTCCGGAGTTGAGGGGGTTGAGCTATGAGGAGAGGCTGAATAAACTAGGCTTGTACTCGTTAGAGTTTAGAAGAAAGAGGTGAGATCTCATTGAGACGTATAAGATGATGAATGGGATGGATAGGATGGAGGTGGAGAGACTCTTCCCGCTCAGAAAGGATAGTAGGACTAGGGGGCATAGCCTCAAGATAAAGGGGGGGCAGTTTAGAACAGAGTTGAGGAGGAACTTCTTCACTCAAAGGGTGGTGAATCTCTGGAATTCTCTGCCCGTTGAAGTGGTGGAGGCTGCCTCGCTAAATATTTTTAAGATGCGGATTGATGGGATTTTGATAAGCGAGGGGATTAAGGGTTATGGGGAGAGGGCGGGAATGTGGAACTGAGCCACGACAGATCAGCCATGATCTTATTGAATGGCGGGGCAGGCTCGAAGGGCTAGTTGGCCTACTCCTGCTCCTATTTCTTATGTTCTTATGATGAATGGTGGAGCAGGCTCAAAGGCCCATGTGGCCTCCTCCAGCTCCTTTCTCCTACGTTCCGGGATTCTCATCCTTTCACACGCTGCCCTTGGAAAGGCTGTGTTGAGGAAGAGCCTGTCAACCACTTCCTTTTGGAATGTGACTGTGCAAAGCATGTGTGGGAAAAGAAGCGTTTGGTTGGAGTTCATCTCAACAAGCCCACCAGCCCAGGATTCTGGCTGGGCGCTATGGGCTGTCCCCAGGGATACACACTGAGATAAAAATCAACTGCTAGTGGAGGGTCATCATTTGATGAAAGACGCTCTTTGGTCAGCCTGAAATCAGCTCGTCTTCCAGTGTTGTTGTTAATCGAGTGTTGTCGACTCGCACATTCCAAAGTCCAAGGCTATTTGCTGTGGAATGCTTTAAAGCTTGGAGCAGTTGTGCAAAGGTTCAATGGGGAAAAGCCACTGTCTAAGGCTTTTCAACAATACTTCTTGGAGGGGCTGGAAACTGAAACCCTTCACTGCTTGACATGCAGTAAATATTGTAATTTTTTAAAATATTCATTTCTGGGATGTGGGTATCGCTGGCTGGCCAGCATTTATTGCCCATCCTTAGTTGCCCTTGAGAAGGTGGTGGTGAGCAGCCTTCTTGAATCGCTGCAGTCCACGTGCTGTGGGTTGACCCACAGTGCCGTTGATAAGGGAATTCCAGGTTTTTGACCCAGTGACTGTGAAGGAACAGCGATATAGTAATTGTAAACGTTGCAAGCAAAAAATTGATTTTTGTACTTTGCAACAAAAAAAATGAATCAAGTGTATTTTTGAAAAAATAAACACACCAAGAAAAGGGAAGATTGAGATGTGACTTGGTAAGAGGCTTTAAAATTATGAAACGTTTGGATAGAATAGACAAAGACAAAAGGTTTTTACTTGTGAGGAAGAACAAAACTGGGGCTATCAATTGTAAGAAGATAAGAACTTGGAGCAGGAGAAGGCCATTTGGCCCCTCAAGCCTGCTCCACCATTCAATAAGATCATCGCTGATCTTTTCATGGACTCAACTCCACTTACCTGCCTGCTCACCATAACCCTTAATTCCTTTACTGTTCAAAAATCTGTCTATCCTTGCCTTAAAAACATTCAATGAGGTATCCTCAACTGCTTCACTGGGCAGGGGATTCCACAGATTCACAACCCTTTATGTGAAGAAGTTCCTCCTCAACACAGTCCTAAATCTGCTCACCCTTATTTTGAGGCTATGCCTTCAGTTCTAGTTTCACCTGCCAGTGGAAACAATTTCCCTGCTTCTATCTTATCTAGTCCTTTCATAATCTTATATGTTTCTATATGATCAAACAGTCACCAAATAATCCAATTGGGAATTCAAAAGAAACATCTTTACCCAAAGCATGGTAAGAATGCAGAACTTGCTGTGACAGGCTTGTGGTTAAGGCAAATAGTTTAGGTGGGGCTGTAGCTCCATTTACATGGAAGCTGGATAAATATATGAGGGTTATGCTCAGAGACTTAGATGATGAAAGATGGGTGGAGTCTCAAATTCACAGCAAAAAAGAATGGGCTGAATGGCCTGTTTTTGTGCTTTTACCCTATGTAACTCTGTGTAATGCCAATTTCTCCCAGGTTGGCAGAACTGCTGCTGATTGCTGAATGTCTTACTGGCCAGGGTTGGGTTATTGGGTGGGATTTTATAAGCGCACTTACCCCAAAACCAGGAAATCCCACCCGAGGTCAATGCATAGTCCCGCCCGCCCCCCCCCATGCACTATGATTCCTGTGGTGGGTGGGACGAGAAAATTACTCCCATTGTCTCTTTGGTTTTCCCTGAAAACCAACTAGCGTGACTGATACATCATTGCCCGGTTTATCCCTCTATCCGTGTAGCAGAGAGGTGTAAGGTCTGTAATTCTCATCCCTCTGGCACCAGCTAATGAGGATTGAAAGATTGTCACCGGAGTCTTCACTATCCCTCTGCAATTAAAAGCAAATTACTGCGGATGCTGGAATCTGAAACTAAAAGAGAAAGTGCTGGAAAATCTCAGCAGATCTTTGGAGAAAAATGAGCTGACGTTTCGAGTCCAGATAACCATTTATCAAAGCTATCAAAACTATCTCTACTCTTGCATCAGCAATGTAAGATGCATCTTCATCTTCTGCTTTGATCATTGTCAACATTTTAAGTATCTCCTCCATTAAACAATGCTGTTAGTACATAAATTGTCATTTCTGCTCAGTAATAGGTATCAAGTGTTCTCTTGACATTCTTGTATCTTTCTTACAGCAGTGTTAATATTTCTCTCAGAGCTGTCATATGTGAGGAGAACCTAAGAAGAGAAAGCCTTGAGTTGTTGGAACATTTTAAGCTGATCTTTCTCTATACCCTAGCTGTGACTATAACACTACATTTGGCATTCTCTCCTTTCCTTCTCTGTGAATGGTATGATTTGTCTGTATAGCACGCAAGAAACAATACTTTTCACTGTGTACTAATACATGTGATAAGAATAAATCAAATCAAAATCAAATTTTTTTTTTTAATTTACACTGTCTGGCTGCAAAGAACTGGACAATCACCAAAGTATTTTTTGAAGTGTAGTCATGTTACATTAATTTTTTTATTAAGGATATTTGTTGAGGGATAAATATGGGCCAGGACATGGAACAAACTGCCTTGTTCTTATTTAAAATGGTGCTGCAGAATATTTATGTCTATCTTAGAATCCTACAGTGCAGAAGAAGGCCATACGGCCCATTGAGTCTGCACCGACCACAATCCCACCCAGGCTCTATCCCCATAACCCCACGCACTTACTTATCCGAGCGAGTCCCCCTGACACTAATGAGCAATTTAGCATGGCCAATCCACCTTATCAGCACAGTTTAGGAGTGTGGGAGGAAAGTGGAGTACCCAGAAGAAACCAACACAGACACAGGGAGAACATTCAGACTCCACACAGACAGTGGCCCAAGCTGGGAATCAAACCCAGGTCCCTGGCGCTGTAAGGCAGCAGTGCTAACCAGTGTGCCACTATGATGCCAAGTGGAAATGTGGCTTCTTTGTAACATCTCATCTGAAAGGTGATACTTCTACGCTCCTTTAGTACTGTACTGGAATGTCAACCGAGGTTAATTGTTTAAGTCCCGCAGTGGACCTGGAATTTATGACCTGTTGACTAAGAGTGTTGCCAGCCGACCAAAGCAGCTTGTTCCTTGCTTAGGAAGATGGGCGGCACGGTAGCACAGTGGTTAGCACTGCTGCCTCACATCACCAAGAACCCGGGTTCAATTCTGGCCATGGGTGACTGTCTGTCTGGGGTTTGTACCTTCTTCCCGTCTGTGTGGGTTTCCTCTGGATGTTCTGGTTTCCTCCCACACTCCAAAGATGTGCGGGTGAGTTTGGCCATGCTAAATTGCACCTTGGAGTAGGATTTTCTGGCTGCAACTCGCCCTAAGACCAGAAAATCCCACTCGAGGTCAAATGGACTTTTGCACATAGTCTGATTCAGATGGTGGGTGGGATGGGAAAATACTGTCCTTAATGTCAGGTGGATTAACAGGGTAAATACACGGGGTTACAGGGATGGGGCCTTGGTGGTATTGTTATCGGTGCAGACTCGATGGACTGAATGATCTCCTTCTGCACTATATTCTCAGATTCGGATTAAGGATCCAGGAAACACAGAATTCATCAGGTATCAGGCCTGTTTTAGACAGAAAGCCTTGCATTTATATAGCAACTTGCATGACATCAATATTTTACAGTCAATGAAATAATTTTGGAGGTGCTGTCAGCACTGTGTTAACTTTTGCTAATGATTTAGCTCGAGGATAAACCTGGACCAGGACACTGCGCAAACACTCATGCTCTTCTGTTGCATCCCTTTTCCAGCTCCCATCAGATAATTAAGTGGAATTGATTAAGTTCCAGCAGGGAATCCTGAGAGAAGTAAACCTTGGTTCATGTGTGGTATTAATTAGCCTATGCACATAATGGCTTGGTTCTAATACTCTTTCAAATCCTCTATAATTAGTGGAAAATATTAGCTCTATTTATACAAAGGTATATATTGCACATCGGATATGAAGGCAGTTTTCCACTCAGTTATACCTTCAAAAGCACAATTAAAAACAGCGGTATTAAAACAAACTCTCTACTCGTTCCTCTGAGCCCATATTTTAGGAATTAGTGCACATTACGCATGGATGAAACCTGTTAACAACCTTCAGCTGTCAGGACTGGCTGGGTTTAGCCTCAGTTCATTCAGCATTTACCCTATCCCGCTGGCTGCGAGGTATAATCGGTACTTTGTGTGCTATTTAGCGGGGCTGCAGGAAACAAATCACAGCCCGGAGACAGTCCCTGGCATGGGGTACGTTGCTGTGCTGTTGCACGCGGGGAGGTGATGTTGCTGTGCTTTCATCTTGGTTGCTTGTGGTAACACATGTGGCAACACACGTGGCTGGTATTGATGCTGAAATATGCCCCGCAATCCCTGAGATCCACTGCAGTAAGCTCATTGAGATGTCAGCACGAGCAGTAGGCAGTCAAAGAGAAACATTCAGAGAGGGCAAAAAAATTAAAATAACCTCCGCGAGCGTTGCTTTTGGTCTCCGCATTTACAGGAGGGTGTATTCATCTTTGAGGCTGTGTAACAATGCCCAGTCTGAGCAAGAGGTCAGCGAGAGCGTGCCTTCCAACGCTGAAGCCTCGGCCAAACCGGTATCTGGAGGTCAGCAACGCAGAAATCAGAGCAGCCTTCTCGAAAGTCAAACCACGGAAAGCGACTGGTCCAGATGGGGGTACTCGGGCGGGCACTCAGATCCTGCGCGACCAGCTGCCGAGGGTATTTGCAGACATCTATAACCTCACCTTACAACAATTTGACTCCCTAACTGTTTCAAGAAGGTGACCATCATCCCTATACCAGAGAAAAGCCAGGCAGCGTGCCTTAATGACTATCATCCACTGGCTCCGGCATCGATCGTTAAGTCTTTTGAAAGGTTAGTCATGCAATGAACCAATTCCGGCCTCCTAGATTGCCTGGATCCACAACTGTTCGCCTATCACTGTAGTAGCCATCTCCCTGGCCCTAGGCTCAATCCTGAATAAGACATTTATGACACATAACTCACTTATGTCAGACTCCTATTTGTTGACTGCAGCTCAGCCTTCAACACCATTACTCCTAAAAACTCATCCCCAAACTCCGCTGCTAAGAGCTTGGCTCCTCTATCTGTGACTAGATCCTGAACTTCCTAACCCACAGACCACAATCAGTAAGGATAGATTACAACACCCCCTCCACGGTCATCCTCAACACTGGTGCTCCACAAGGCTGTGTCCTCAGCCCCCTACTATACTCCTTATACATTGATGGCTGTGTGGCCAAATTCCCCTTCAACTCGATTTTCAAGATTGCCAATGTCACCACCATAGTGGGTCGGATCTCAAACAATGACGAGACAGTCACAGCTGGCAGCGGTAGAGGGACATGACTTGCCGGAGAATTCCATTCTCTGTATTGATTGCTGCAAAGGCTGATTCATATCCTATCCCATGATTGAGTGAATGGGTCAGTCAGTGTTCATCATAGAAATTGACTTGCTGTGAGAATATTGGCACATACCGTGAACAGAACAAAAATGGCATCAGCCTTTCTGATGAGGGATAATCTATACCAATGCAAATTAATGCTTTTAGGTGTGAAAAATGTACCAGCAACATTTCAGAAACTAACAAGAAAAGTAATTGGCGGATTGAGTAATTGTGCTGTTTATATTGATGACTTTGTAGCGTTCAGTCGCAAAGTCGTAGAGGTTTACAGCATGGAAACAGGCCCTTCGGCCCAACTTGTCAATGCTGCTCTTTTGTTTATAACTGCTAAGCTAGTCCCAATTGCCCATATCCCTCTATATCCGTCAATACCCATCAAACTTGGGATAAACATTTACAACATTTAAAGGAAATGTACACATAATTATTCCAGGAATCAACTGTAAAGGAACAGTGGTCTTTTGCACAAAGTAAAGCAAAGCAAAAATCACAAGCCTGTGGTGAACACAAACAGGAACAATGGAATAATGGATCCACTCAGGGGGCTCAGTATATGAGCTTAATCTGATAAGGTAATTACTAATCATCAGAGAGCTTGTATTCTAGGAGCCCTACATGGTGGTCAATCAGTGGTTTCCCATGCAAGTCCTGGGGGTTATCACAGTTTGATCAACTGCATGAAGCCAATTTTGTTGCAAATTTGGCTAAGAGTGAATTTGCAAAAGTGAAAGTTACACTTTAGGCTACACTTTTGGACATGGTTAAGTGGCGCCAAAAGATGCAAAAGTAAAAAGCAATTGCAGAGCTCCCAATGCCTACAAGAAAAGGCACTGTGTTTTCTCGGCATTAATGGATTTTATCAGAAAGTCATGCCAACTTTTACTTATGTAATTGCTCCCTGACTGGATTTTAAAAAAAAGCATAGGATATTCCAATGGACACAAGAATGTCAGAAAGTCTTTGACCACTTGAAAGCTGTACTAACTACTGCAAATGTTCTAGCAGTACCTGATTATACAAAATGGTTGAGTATTGATGCCAGTAATGTGGCTTTTGGTGCGATGTTGCTGCAAGCAGATGAACTGGGACTTAAGAAGCCAATAGATTTATCTCACAGAAGTTCAGTGTATATCAAAAGAAACATTCAACAAAGTTTTATGCTAGCTTTGCAGCATTTTGATGTATATGTTGCAATCAATTCTTCAGAATCAGTTACATATGTTGATCACAGTACTTTGAGGTTTCTGGAGAAGTTTCTGGAGAACCGCAGACTGTTCTGGTTAAATTTATTATTGTAACTTTTCAATTTTAAAATTATACATATGGATGGATGAGAGAATTTAATTGCTGATGCAACGTAAGGAACTTAAATTCAAAAGGACGAGGATGTTGGGAAATTGAGAATGTACTGGGGTGAACTCTACTCTTACAAAAGAACAAAGAACAGCACAGCACAGGAACAGGCCCTTTAGCCCTCCGAGTTTGCGCCGATCATGATGCCTGCCTAAACTAAAACTGTATACACTTACAGAACCCTATCCTTCTATTTCCATTATATTCATGTATTTCATCTATTGTATCTGCTCCCACTACCTCCCAGGGCAGTGTGTTCCAGGCATTCACCATTCGCTGTGTGAAAAATTGCCTCATGTGTCTCCTCTAAACTTTTCCCCATGCACCTTAAACCTATACCCTCTAGGACAAGGATTTGTATATATTTTCACTCTCCATTGTAAATGATTTAATTAAGCTGGGGAATGGTTGTAGAGACAACTTAATTAGGAGTGGAAAGAAAAAAATGTAAAGCTCTAAATGCATACTTTTGTAGTAAGGTCATGGTGAAACGGATTCATAAATAAATAGGTTAGGTTTAAAAATTTGCTTTAGGAGATATGTTGGGGCTTGGCTTTTCTGCTGTTACATTTCAAAGGAGAATTTGAAACTTCTACAACTTACAAGTTTCAGCAGTAAACAAGGGGAGGCAATAGGAAGACTTGAAATTATTAAATAATTTTTGAAAAGCAAAGTTCAGCCTCTTACGATACTGCTTATACACCTTTGACTGTGTGGCCAAATTCCCCTTCAGCTAGATTTTCAAGTTTGCTGATGATACCACTGACGTGGGTTGGATCTCAAACAATGTTGAGACACAGTAAAGGAAAGAGATAGAGAATCTGATGAGCTGGTGTGACGACAATAATCTCTCCCTCAATGTCAACAAAATAAGGGAGATAGTCATCGACTTCAGGAAGCGTAGTGACCCTGTCTACATCAATGGGGCTGAAGTAGAAATGGTTAAGGTCTTCAAGTTTTTAGGAGTCCTGATCCTGGTCCCTCCATGCCGAGTTAAGAAAGCCCACCTATGCCTCTACTTTTTCAGGAGAATAAGAAAATTTGGCATGTCCGCTAGGATTCTCACCAACTTTTACAGATGCGCCACAGAAAGCATTCTTTCTGGTTGTATCACAGCTTGGTATGGCTCCTGCTCTGCCCAAGAACACAAGAAACTACAAAGAGTTGTGAATGTAACCCAACCCATCACGCAAACCAGCTTCCCATCCATTGACTCCGGCTACACTTCCCATTGCCTCAGAAAACCAGCCAGCATAATTAAGGACTCCATGCACTCTGGTGAATGCCTGGATTTGTTTGGTCTGGAAGAAAGTGCACAGAAATGTTTCCCAAGCATCAGCACTAGAATGTTGTTTCTCTTTCATATATATTAATGATTAGGTTTGGGTGCATTGGGCACCATTTCAAAATGTACAGATGACACAAAATTTGCAAATATCCATGACTTCAAGAAAACATGAATGGATTGGCTGGGCTGAAATGTGTGGACACATGACAAATGATATTTAATACAATTAAGTGGAAAACTTAATTTTCCACTTTTTTCACTGAGTAGGAGGAAAGGCAATGTTCACTTCAGGATATGATTCTAAAGGGCATTCAGGAACAGAGAGAACTAGACTATATATATGCACAAATCATTAGAGATGGCAGGGCAAACTGAAGAAGTAGCTAAAGATGTGAAACTACCCTGACAAGTGTTGTGAAGTTGCATATTTAAGGTGAAAAATGTGGTATTTGACAAATGTAAGTAGTGAAATATGCTTAAACAAAAAAAAAAGTCAGATGGCATTGTCTCTTTAAAAAGCAGGTGTCTTTATGCATGGGTTTTAAAATGCAGAGTGCAGACTGCAGAAGCAGGTTTTTGCAACATTTGATTCAAAGCCCAATAGTGCTCCAATCCAACCAAAACAGGCTTTTGAATTGGACCAATGAGTTTAAAGCAAGCACACAGAGACACAGAACCAATGGAATTCCAATGTCAGGGTTGTTGACAGCCTCAAACCACTCAGATCGCAGGAATACTGTGAGGTAATTCCAGGACAAGGGGGTAGCTGTCAGAGTATGCTCACCACCTCTTGAATCGGTTGGTTGACAGGTGCAGCAAGTAATTAAGAAAGCAAATAGAATTTTGTCCTTCGTTGCTGGGGGGGTGGGGAGCGTAGTTTAAAAATAGTGAGGTTATGTTGCAGCTATATAAGGTGCTGGTGAGGCTACACCAAGAGCACTGTGTACAGTTTTGATCTCCCTACTTGAGAAAGGATATACTGGAGGGGGGGGGGTATGGAGGATTCTGGAGTTGAGTAGTTTATGAGGAGAGGCTGAGTAGACTGGGGCTATACTTGTTGGAATTCAGAAGAATGAGGGGAGATCTTATAGAAACATATAAGATTATGAAAGGAATAGATAAGATAGAAGCAGGGAAGTTGTTTCCACTGGCAGATGAAACCAGAACCAGGGGGCATAGCCTCAAAATTAGGGGGAGTAGATTTAGGGGTGAGTTGAGGAGGAACTTCTTTACACAAAGGGTTGTGAATCTGTGGAATTCCCTGCCCAGTGAAGCAGTTGAGGCTACCTCATTGAATGTTTTTAAGGCAAGGATAGATAAATTTTTGAACAGTAAAGGAATTAAGGGTTATGATAAGTGGGTGGGTAAGTGGAGCTGAGTCCACAAAAAGGTCAGCCATGATCTTATTGAATGGTGGAGCAGGCTCGAGGGGCCAGATGGCCTACTCCTGCTCCTAGTTCTTATGTTCTCCTGTATTGGAAGGAGGGAAGACGAGGCTGTCATGTAAATCCTCCAGTTTCATGAATGTTGTCATAAAATCTAAGTATTGAGAGAAACCAATGCAGAAGGTGTTCCGGACGAGAGCATCAGCGGAAAAAGTTCATACTTCCAAAAGATACATGTTTGTACAACAGTTGAGAATGACTGAATTCTGCAATGATTTATTTCATTATTCCTGAAGGAGTCTTGTAATACTTGAACAGCATTCTATTTGGATTTTATTCAGTTTCTTAATTGTTTTAATAAGGTTGTCACCAGTTTAAAAATAAAGACCTGTTAAATGCTCATAATAGAGAGTGTCAGCTCCTGCTTTAATTTACCAAAACCAGTAACTTCCTACTATCTCACACACACGCTCGTACAAGATTACGAGATGAGGTCTATCCCTTTGGGTAGTTCCAAAATCGACCAGAGGGGAAAAATCACCCTCTTGCCGTAATACAAATAGTGCAATTTCTTATCTTTACCCAAACAGTTTTGACATCTTTGTCATAGGTACTCTCTCATTACTGTGCTAATACTATTCTTAATTAACAGAACTACCCCACTACCTTTTTCCTAGTTTTTATTGTCCTTCAAAATGTGAAACTGCCTTGAATATTTAGGTCCCAGCTTTGCTTAGCTGGGAATCATGTTTCTGAACTGGATATCCAGTCATACATGATTATTTTCATTTATGCTATCAATTTGTCTGTTTATATATGAATGACGCCTGCATTCAAATATAAGACAAGACTGGCCTTTTCATATATTTTGTAAACTTTAGCCTTTTCTGCTGCTGCAATCTTTAGTTGTTCTCTGGAGGCTGACAAAGGAGCATCTCCTTTCCTCTCTGCGCCCAAATTCCCAACTGTACATTTGTCTGCTTGTAGAGAGACACTAGTGACTCAAGGTGGCTTTGGTGGTACAATGGATAGCGCTGCTGCCTCGCAGTGCCAGGGACCCGTGCTCAATTCTGACTTTGGGCTGCTGTCTGTGTGGAATTTATACTCTCCTTGTATCTGCATGGGAACAACTCTCTTTTGGAGAGAGTCAGTGCAGACTCGATGGGCTGAATGGCCTCCTTCTGCACTGTAGTGATTCCAAGATAGCTCAGCTTCCTGTTATGTAATTAACCCGTATTGAAGGCACCAATTTTCAACTGATTGATAGAAAACTGCCACCACCAGATCGTTCCTTATTTACTAGGCTGTTAACTAATTTGAAGGTTAAAAGTTCTATCTCAGAGCCTGACTCTTATTTTGATTTTAAACTTGAGAAACATTTATCAGAATGCACCACGTGGACTAAATTCCCAACCACACATACAATCTATGCCTTACTGTGGTATAGTCTCCTCTCGAAGCATCTTATTCAATTTAAGACATGGACTGTTTGGTATAAGTACTCTAATTCCATGCAAGGTGCAATGGTTAAAAATTTATAACAGCAATGAACTTTCTATTGTTTAATCTATAAGTTGCCTAAGAAAGAGAAAATAATGTTTTTGTCAATAATTGTTTTAATGATTTGTTACAGCAAAAGTTTTAAAACATGAACTCTTGTTATACAATCTTTATTGGCTCATAACTCCAAGCTCCAGGAATGCCTTTATTTTCCATAACTTCTGAGCTAATCCCCACAACTGCACCCTATATGGTTTCAAAAACTGTCGGCAAAAGCCAGCAATAGTTACCACACAAGGCATTCCTATCACTTGGGGTTGCTTTTGGCATAGGGCAAAATAAACACTTGCTCAAATAGACTCTTCTACAGATATATTTTGGTTGGAGTTTGCACAGCCCCTCCTGATGTGGGCTGAGTTCTCAAAACAATTAAGTTCCCTTCACCTGTAGCTCATGTTAATTACTCAAAGAACTTCAGTAATTTGGTTACACATGATATTCCTTTCACAAGACCATATTGGCTCTGTTTGATTTCCTTTGATATACTCAAGAGCCCTTGATATAATTAATTTAATAATAGCTTTTAACATTTTCCCTATGACAGATAGAAGCTAACTTCCAGTAGTTTCCCACTTTCTTTCTCCCTCCTTATTGAATAATAGATTTCCATTGGCTATTTTTCAATCTAATGGGACATTCTGAAATCTAGTAAGTTTTGGAATGTTAAAGCAATGTATTTACCATCGCACCAGCCACTTTCCTTTTCAGGTGCTTGGATGAAGTTCATCAGGACCCAGGCACTTGGTAGCCTGTGACTCCAACAATTTACTCAGTGCAATAATGTTGTGCCTTTAAGAAATGTATTTTTATCGTGTTTCGTGTAAGGATATGTTTGAAAGTCTGTTCTGTTTTATATGGTGCCAATTTGTCTAGATGGTATGCAGCCCAAATGTGGAGAATGCAGGATAATAATTGATTTTGGGTAGGGATGTGGTTGTTTAGACAGACTTAATGCATTGTTAATAGGTTTAATTGGGGCTTCAGAGGAGGGTTTTTATTAGGTTGATTGACAGATTAGTGGGAGGGGGGCTACACTTATAGGAAAGACAGTGTTTTAGCTTCATCCTGAAGAATAAAGAGCAGCTGTATAGGGATATAGATAGTCTAAGCGAGTGGGCGAGGGTCTGACAGACGGAGTACAATGTTTGTAAATGTGAGATCATCCATTTTGGTAGAAATAACAACAGAATGGACTATTATTTAAATGTTAAAAAATTGCAGCTGCTGTGTAGAGGGACCTGGGTGTCCTTGTGCAGGAATCTCAAGGAGTTAGTTTGCAGATGCAGCAGATAATTAAGAAGGCAAATGAAATGTTGTCCTTCATTGCTAGAGGGGTGGAGCATAAAATTAGCAAGGTTATGTTGCAGCTGTATAAGGTGCTGGTGAGGCCACACCTGGAGTACTGTGTACTATTTTAGTCTCCTTACTTGAGCAAGGATATACTGGCACTATAGGGGGTGCAGAGGAGATTCACTAGGTTGATTCCGGAGTTGAGAGAGTTGGCTTATGAGGAGAGACTGGGGCTATATTCATTAGAATTCAGAAGAATGAGGGGAGATCTTATAGAAACATGTAAGATTATGAAGGGAATAGATAAGATAGAAACAGGGAAGTTGATTCCACTGGAGGGTGAAACTAGAACTAGGGGACATAGCCTCAAAATAAGCAGATTTAGGACTGAATTGAGGAGGAACTTCTTCACACAAAGGGTTGTGAATCTGTGGAATTCCCTGCCAAGTGAAGCAGTTGAGGTTACCCTGATGAATGTTTTTAAGGCAAGGATAGATAAATTTTTGAACAGTAAAGGAATTAAGGGTTATGGTGAGTGGACGGGTAAGTGGAGCTGAGCCCACAAAAAGATCAGCCATAATCTTATTGAATGGTGGAGCAGGCTGGAGGGGTTAGATGGCCTACTCCTGCTCCGAGTTATGACCAGAGCTATTTAAAAGAGAGTTCTATCATGTTTTGATTTGGCATGTCTTAAGTTTCCTTTGTACTTTTTGTTTCTGTTCGGGCTGTTCCCCTTCCTTTTGGGGAACTGCCCCTTTTACTTTGTCCTAATGTAATTTGAGTTTGTTTATTTTGTTGACCTTAAAAAAAAGGCTCTTAACCTTCTAACTCATGCCTTAAATCTTTGCCCCTTGGTTATTAACCCCTTTAGCCATGGAAAAAGCGCATTTCTATCCATGTTATCTATGCCTCTCATAATCTTACACACCTCTGTCAGGCCTCCTCTCATGCTTTGCTGCTCCAAGGAAAACAACCCCAGCTTACTCTACCTTCCCACGTAGATCAGACCCTCCAGCCCAAGCAGCATCCTGGCAAATCTCCTCTGTACCCTCTCAGTGCAATCACTTCCTTCCTACAATGTGGTGACCTGAACTGCATGCAGCACTTCAGTTGCGGCCTAACAAGCAATTTATAGAGTTCTGGCCTCACCTCCCTGCCCTTGCACTCCATGCCCTGACAAATAAAGGCAAATAAGTGGGAGGCAATGGCCTAGTGTCCTCTTTCAAGGTCAAACCAAATAGACAAACTCAAATTAAGTTAGGACAAAGTAAAAGGGGCAGCTTCCTCAAAAAGAAGGGGAAATGGCCTAGTGTATTTTCACTATTCATCCAGAAACTCAGCTAGTGTTCTGGGGACCTGAGTTTGAATTCCACCACAACAGGTGGTGGAATTTGAATTCAATAAGAACAAAATCTGGAATTAGGAATCTATTGATGACCGTGAGCCCATTGTCGACTGTGGAAAAACCCATCTGGTTCACTAATGTCCATTAGGGTAGAACATCTGCTGTCCTTACCTGGTCTGGCCTACATATAGACTCTAAAGCCCCAGCAACGTCCTCTGAAATGGCCTAGCTAAGGACAACTAGGGATGGGCAATGAATGCTAGCCAGCCAGCGACGCCATGTCCCACAAATGAATTTTTAAAAAATACCATCTGCCTTCTTAACCATGTTAGCTACCTGCCCCTGCCACCTTCTGGGATCTGTGGATATTCATTCCAAGGTCCCTCTGAACTTCAGTACTTTCCAGAGTCCTACATTTGTCGTCAGAAATTCTACATATATATTTTTCATATTAGATCGCTAGCTAAAGTGTTTTGGATGAGATGTTAAACCAAGGCCCACTCCCCCCTCAGAGGTGCTCAGAGGTATTAGTACTACGTTCAAGAACAGCAAAGTCATTTCATCCACTTTGTCTGGAACAATATTTCTGAAAGACTTGCTGATTAAGTGCATTGACCCGAACAGGCGCCAGAGTGTGGTGACATGGGGAATTTCACAGTAATTTCATTGCAGTGTCAATATAAGCCTTTCTTGTGACTAATAAATAACTTTATACTTCACTTTAAATATTTATCCCTGCTATCAACATCATTAATAAAAGCAGATAATCTGGTCATTATCAAGTTGCTCTTTGTGCCGAACTTGCTACGTGCAAATTGGCTGCTGTGTTTCCTACGTTACAACCACTTCAAAAAGTCAATACAAAACAATACTTTTCACTGTTTCTCAATACATGTGACAATAATAAATAAATTCAATATATTCAATTCAACTCAACTGAAAGTTGGGCGGCACGGTAGCACAATGGTTAGCACTGCTGCTTCACAGCTCCAGGGTTCTGGATTCGTTCCCCGGCTCGGGTCACTGTCTGTGTGGAGCTTGCACATTCTCCTTGTGTCTGCATGGGTTTCCTCCTGGTACTCAGGTTTCCTCCCACAGTCCAAAGATGTGTGGGTTAGGTTGACTGGCCATGCTAGGAAATTGCCCCTTAGTCTCCAGAGATGCGTAGGTTAGAGGGATTAGTGGATATAATATGGGGGTAGGGACTGGGTGGGATTGTGTTTTGTGCAGACTTGATGGGCTGAAGGGCCTCTTTCTGCACTGTAGCGTTCTATGGTAAAAGTGTGTCATGATCTGTAAAACACTCTGGGCTATCATGAGGCCATGGATGGTGTGATTTAAGCTCAAGTATTTATTTCTTTTGTCCTCTGATATTTTTCCAGAATATTGGAAAGAGACAAAATTATTTGTAAAAACAGTAAGTTTCCTAATTGAACCAGACAAGTTCCCCTTGATGGCAGTCCTAGGCCAAGAAAAACAGTGAGCCCCTCCCATCAACCACTATGCTGCACAACATCTGGGAAACGGGGTCAAGCTAGCATTGCAAGGGAACGCGCAGCTGCAAAAGGGGAAACAGCCTGTAAAATAAATAGTTTAATAAATTTCATGATATATTTTTAGTTGCCAGGCTGCTAGTGGTAGAATCATCATTCAACACTATAAAGCAAAACAGACATGCAAGGCATATGCTTGTTAAATACATGCGTGCACCATGCTCGCTTGGCTAACCTTGGACTGGAAAGGGGAAAACGTTTAAGGAGGATATTTTACACTTTCTCGAGGAAAGTCTTGGACGTTGTTGAGAAGCCAGGGTGCAGGAGTTAAGAAGCCACCAAAGTTGAAAACAATAAAGGAGGAGGCAGAGTGAGTCAGGAGGTAATAGGTTAAATTTGACCGCAGGGAAATGACCCGATAGCTTCAAGCTGGTGAGAAGCTGATCTGGGCATTCGAGTCGTAGAAGTTTACAGCATGGAAACAGGCCTTTTGGCCCAAATATTCCATGCCTTCCATTTTTTTAACCCCTAGATCCAATTGCCCACATTTGGCTCATATCCCTCTATATCCATCTTACCCATGTAATTGTCTAAATGCTTTTTAAAAGAGAAAATTGTACCCGCCTCTACTACTACCTCTGACAGCTTGTTCCAGACACTCACCACCCTCTGTGTGAAACAATTCCCCCTCTGCACCTTTTTGTATCTCTCCCCACTCGCCTTAAGCCTATGCCCTCTAGTTTTAGACTGCCCTGCCTTTGGGAAAAGATATTGACTGTCTGACTGATCTGTGCCTCTCACTATTTTATAGACCTCTATAAGATCACCCCTCAGCCTCCTATGCTCCAGGGGACAAAGCCCCATCTATTCAGCCTCTCCTTATAACTCAAATCATCAAGTCCTGGTAGCATCCTAGTAAATCTTTTCTGCACTCTTTCTAGTTTAATAATATCCTTCATGTGACAGGCTTCGCTGCCAGAAATTGGCCTGTCAACATTTGGGAGTTGAGGACTTTTGAGAGGATAGAATCTGGACTTTTTTCTAGTTGGGTGGGCTGAATGGCAACACAATTTTCTTTGTGATTTTGTGACACAAAATTGTTGGAGAACCGGTGAAGGAAAGTTGAGCAAAGAGCTTGGCTCTTTTGACACCCTGGGCACGAATGTGCTAGAATGCCACAGTGTGCAGTGAGTCTTTTACCAGGGAGCTGGGCGGGAGCCCAGTGAGGAACCAAACAAAGCCAGGGACATGGAGACCCTGTCAATCTTAACAGCATGGTCTCATTTAAATAAGATCTGACTGGCTCCCACCTGACACCCAGCTATATTGACTGACTGGTTGTCATTGTCAGCCTCTTGAAACCGAGGAAGATGTCCGTCAGTGAGTGGAGGCAGCTGCTTATGTATACCACAGATGTGCAATTTACAACCCAATTCCTTCCTGCTGCGAAGAGGGTGGAGGCCTCTGCCAACATTTTCGTGCAGATGCAGAGCTTGTTCGTCTGCGAGAAATTTCAGACCAATGTGTCTCATTTCCTTTCGTTCCACAATTCAATCACAAACCCTATAGTGTCCTTCGCTGCCTTACCAACCAATTTGTCCAAAATTGCTTATATTCAATCATTATTTTTGGCCATTCAATCTAAACCCCTTAAGGGGAGGCGATGGCCTCGTGGTATTATCACTAGACTATTAATCCAGTAACTCAGCTAATATTTCTGGGGACCAGGGTTCGGATCTCACCAGAGCAGATGCTGTAATTTGAATTCAATTAAAAACAATTTGGAATTAAGATGTCTATGAAACCATTGTCGATTATCGGAAGAACCTATTTGGTTCACTAATGTCCTTTGGGGAAAGAAATCTGCTGTCCTTACCTGGTCTGGCTTACATCAACACCAATGCCTCTACTTTCTCAGATGATTAAGGAAATTTGGCGTGTCAGCTACGACTCTCACCAACTTTTACAGATGCACAAAGAAAGCATTCTTCCTGGTTATATCACAGCTTGGTATGGTCCTGCCCTGCCCAAGAGCAGGAGCCATTACCAAGGAACTATAAAAGATTGTGAATGTAACCCAATCCATCATGCAAATCAGCCTCCCATCTATTGACTCTGTCTACATTTCCCGCTGTCTACATTTCCCGTTGCTTCGGCAAAGCAGCCAGCATAATTAAGGACCCCACACAACCTGGGCATTCTCTCTTCCACCTTCTGTTGGGATACAAAAGTCTGAGGTCACGTACCAACTGACTCAAGAACATCTTCCCTATTGCTGTCAGGCTTTTGAATGGATTTACCTTGCATTAAGCTGATCCTTCTCTATACTTCTATGATTGTAACACCACATTCTGCACTCTCTCATTTCTTCTCTATGAACGATATGCTTTGTCTGTATAGCGCACAAAAAACAATACTTTTCACTGTATGTTAACACATGTAACAGTAATAAATCAAATCAAATCAAAATGTGACTCCAGAGCCACAGCAATGTGGTTGACTCTCAACTGCTCTTGGGAAACTATGGATAGGCAATAAATGCGAGCCAGCCAGTGACACCCATGTCCCATGAATGAATATATAAAAAAAATTACTTGGAAACATTCATCCATTCCATCCTAGCCCATCATAATAGAAAGCACCAATAGTGTAACCAGCCTTCACCCCTCCTTTTTCCTGACTGTGTGCACGAAGAACGGTGTTCCCACAGGATAAATGCCAGAAGAATTGGTTCCATCATGTCTTACTCTTCTTTGGGTGCCAATGCAAGTTCTATGCACAATTCTAAAAAAAAGTGATTTAATCAAGAATTAGCTTGTGACTGCAAAGCTTATATTTGAACAGACACGGCCAGTTGGTTTTTATACACAGGAAATCTGGAGACAATAAAATAAATTCTTCCATTTACATAACATTGAATCACAACTCCTTACAGAATGCTTGTTGTGCAATGAACTCCTTTGAAGAATAGTGATTGTTGAGATGTGGCAAATGTGGCAAATGTTGTGCTCATCAGCAGGTTCCACGGAGCCGAAGTATGTATGCAGAATTGCACTGCAGAGTGCAAGGCCAATCAGCCCATCATGACGTTGCCAGCTCTTTGAAAGAGCTGTCCTATTACTCCTAAGCCAGATCTTTTCCCAATTCTACTTTTAAGCTTACCTACTACATTGTATAACCCCCGTTTACATATCTCCCTTCTCCTGTAGGTCCTGGTAGCATTCATATGAATCTGTACTGCACTCCTTCTAAGATCAATATATTCTTTCTCAGGAGTGGTACTGTACACTGTTCTCCAGTTGTGTTCCAACTAGGGATTTGCATTGTTCCTCCCCTATACATTCCAGACCTGTAGATGTAATGTAAGATAACATTTCATTAGCCTTATTCGAGGCTGGAATGATGGCACAGTGGTTAGCACTGCTGTCTCAGAGCATCAGGGATTGGGATTCAATTCTAGCCTTGGGTGACTATGTGGAGTTTGTGTGTTCTCCCCGTGTCCGCATGGGTTTCCTGCGGGAGGCCCAGTTTCCTTGCACAGTGGAAAGATGTGCATTGGCCATGCTAAATTGACCCTTAGAGTCCAACAATGTTTAAGTTAGGTGGATTAGCCATTGGAACTGTGCAGGGATATGGGGAGTGGGTGGGGGAGTGCGCTTGGGTAGCATGCACTTTTGGAGGGTCTGTGCAGACTCAGTGAGCTGAAAGGCCTCCTTCTGCACTGTTGGGATGCTATGGTTCCATGTTCATTATTTTGGACCTGATATTTTAGTGATCTGTGTACATTACCCCCTAAAGCTCTTTGGACTTTTATTGTTCCTACCTTTTCATCACTTAATTATGCTCCTATTTATACTGCTTTTGTTCCAGAATGACCTTTTCCTTAGCTATGTTGAAATCCATCTGCCTTGGTTCTGCCCAATCATTTAATCAAGATTTCAAATGGTGATAGCTCGCAGTGTGAAAGAAAATTCTCTTACTCTCTCCCATGGCTATTTTCCTAATTTTTTAATATGTGTCCTCAACCCTGTTGCTAAATTTCTCTTTATCTACTCTTTCAAGATGCCTGATATTTTTGAGTACCATTCTGAAGCCTCCCCTGAACCTTCTCTACAGCAACAGCCACAATCCCCTTGGGAATCCCAAAATATTCCATATGTATATAAATAGTAAAAGGATGTGGTGAAAGGCTTGTGAATGTAGCTCAGTCCGTCAGGCGAACCAGCCTCACATCCATTGACTCTGTTTACACTTCCTGCTGACTCAGAGAAGCAGCCAGCATAATCAAAGACGCCACATACCCCAGACATTCTCTCTTTCACCTTCTTCCACAGGGAGAAAGACACAAAAGTCTGAAAACATGTACCAACTCACTCAAGAACAGCTTCTTCCCTGCTGCCATCAGACTTTTGAATGGACCTACCATATACTAAGCTGATCTTTCTCTACACCCCAGCTATGACTGCAACACTATATTCTGCACTCTATCCTTTCCTTCTCCACGACATACTCTATGAATAATACGTTTTGCCTGTTTAGCACACAAAAAACAATATTTTTTACTGTATACTAAATGTCATAGAATCCCTACAGTGCAGAAGGAGGCCATTAGACCCTGTACCACAACGATTCCACCCAGGCCCTATCCCTGTAACCCCACTGATTTACTCTGCTAATTCCCTTGACACTAATGGGCAATTTAGCACGGTCAATCTGCCTACTCTTTGGACTGTGGAAGGAAACCGGAGTGCCTGAAGGAAACCCAGGCAGACACGGGGAGAATGTGCAAACTCCATACAAATAGTCACCCGAGGCTGGAATCGAGCTCGGGTCCCTGGAGCTGTGAGGCAGCAGTGCTAACCACTGTGCCACCCATTATGTGACAATAATAAATCAAATTAAATCAAAAAGAGGACTAATGTTCACTAGAGACGTAAAATGGAATTTACATATGGAGGCTGGGGGGTGGGGCTGAGGTATTAAATGAACACTTTGCATCCTTCTTTACCAAGAAGTAGATGCTACCCAAGACATGGTGACAGATGGGGAGACTCTGTCCCTAGAAGGGTTCGAAGTTGAGAAGGAATTGTTGAATAGATTATTGGTATTGAAAGTTGACAAAGCACTGGGACCAGATGAGAGTATTGAAGGAAGTGAGAATGGAAATTGCAGAGGCGCAAGCCATAACCTTTCAGTCTTCTCTAGGTGCAGGGGACATGCCAGAGGACTGGAGAATTGCAAATGTTGTGGCCTTGTTGAAAAAGGTTATAAAGATAACCCAGCAAATACAGGCCAGTCAGTCATTGGAAAGCATCTAGAAATAATTATTTGGGATGGAATTAGTAGTCACGTGGAGAAAAGTGGGTTGATTAGGAAGAGCCAGTATGGATTTCAAAAGCAGAAATTTTGTTCAACTAACTTGCTGGAGTTACTTGAGGAGGTAATAGAAAGGGTCGATGAGGGTAATTCTATTGATGTGGTGTACTTGGACTTTCAAAAAGCTTTTGACACAATGTCACACAACAGACTTCTGAGAGAAGCTCATGGAATAAAAAAGGCAGTAGCCATATGGAGACAAAATTGGTTGAATAAAAGGATGCAGAGAATAATGATCAATGGATATTCTTCGGGCTAGAGGAAGGTTTGTTGTGGTGTTCCTCAGGGGTCAATGTTGGGACCCTTACTTCTCTGATCTGTATTAATGTTCCAGATCTTGGTGTGCAGGGGACAATTTCAAAGTTTGTGGATAATTCTTAATGAGGTGCAGGAGCAGAGGGACTTGGTGGCATATTTGTATATATCATTGACAGATGGAGAGAACATTTAATAAAGCATATAATATTCTGGACATTAGTAATCAGGGCATAGAGTGCAAAAGCAAGGAGGTTATGCTGAACATATGCAAGACATTAGCTAGACGGCAGCTGAGATATTGTGTACAGTTCTGGATGCCGCACTATAGGGAAGATGAAATTGGAGAGTGTGGATAACGTTTATAAGAATAATTCCAGGGATGAAAAACTTGGATTGGAGAGGTTAGGACTGTTTTCCTTGGAGAGAAGGAGGCTCAGAGAAGATTTGATAGAGATGTTCAAAATCATGACAGGGCTGGACAGAGTAGGTCGAGAGAAATTGTTCTCATAAAAGGTCAAGAACGAGAGGGCACAGATTTAAAGTGATTTGCAAAAGAAGCAAATGTGATGTGAGAAAACTTTTTGGATTTGGGTTTGGAATGCACTGCCAGGAAGTGTGGTGGAGGCAGGTTCAATCAAGGCATTCAAGACGGCAATAGATAATTATTTGAACAGAAGCAATGTACAGGGACAGGGGGTTGGCACTAAGTCATGACGCTCATTTGGAGAGTCAGTGCAGA
The DNA here is from genome assembly GCF_965287045.1 of Carcharhinus amblyrhynchos. NCBI lineage: Eukaryota > Metazoa > Chordata > Chondrichthyes > Carcharhiniformes > Carcharhinidae > Carcharhinus > Carcharhinus amblyrhynchos. The sequence continues at coordinate 116,856,763 of NC_137328.1, read as the reverse complement.
TATCAATGGGCTGAATGGCCTCCTTCAGCACCCTAAGAGTTCTGTGATTCTGTGAGTTTCTTTTGTTGGTCTGGACCTGGGAGAACACGTTGCCATTTTTGAAACTAGTGCCAGGGGATCTTTAACATCAACCTGAAACAATGGAATATGGGTGGAATTTTGAGATTTTTTTCTGCGTCTCAGATAGGTGCGAAGTTGGGAGGGTCCAAGTCTGTTTTTTGGGCGTGTTTTCAGGACCAGACTTATGCACCCTGTCTCTGAAATTTTGGATTAGTCAGTTTCTGGCCAGTGAGGCTATGGGCGGAGCTTAATGCACCCAACAGCCTGTAGAGGGAGATATTGCGCATGTGCAGACCTCTGATGCTGCACATGCGCATTAACAGAAGCAGGGTCTGATAGACAAAGAGAGAGCTGTCAGGCCCCTGCTACTTCAGGCAGCCTCATGTAGAACTCTGCCCACCCCCCCCCCCAATTGCAGGGGTCTACTGCCTGAAATGCAGCACCCCACAGCCCAGACCGATCACAGACATCCTCCATGCCCCACCGACTGCTGCCCTGCCACCCTCCCACATCAATCGCACGCAGACTGTCTGTACACCTCCCCCCCCCCCCCCCCCCACAGACCTTGCCCCCACTGACCCTGCCTACCCACAAGTCCCACCCCTCCCGGTCCTGCCCCCAGCATTGCCCAGTGGGCATTGCCCAGGTGTCCGGTGGGCATTACCAACATGCCAGTGTGGCACTGCCAGTCCGGCGCTGCACAGGGGAAACCCCTGCTTTGCCTTCGGCCTGTCTGGGGGACCTAAATGGCCTCCAGTTGCACTGGTGAGGCCAACACGACTGATCCACATTCACGTGGAGCCGGTGTTTTCCTTACTGGATAGACCCTCTCCCGACGAGGCCATAGAGACAAACGATAATTGAGCGGTGGCAGACTCACTAAACACATGTTAATAATGATTTAAATACATTAACCAGCATCCCACCCAATTCCAGTGAGAGGCAGACCACGCTGGGAATCTGGGTGCCTTAAAATTCCAACGGTTGCGAAAGCGGGCGCCATTCGCGCTAACTGCTTTACACCCGATTTTACGGAATTTTTCTCGCCGCAAAACAGGCATAAAGTGGCGGTAAAATCCTGCCCCGTGGCGTCAGTTTAACAACTGAAGAGTGGTAACTTCACCAGTGCTAAAAGGAAGTGGGTGCATTGAACCCAAATCCCTGTCTCACAGCAAGGAGCCTGAACCAAACTGACAAACATCTTTATCAAGGAATAACAAATGTCTTTGCTTATGGGTCAGCCTGTAGTTCAAGCAGAAGAGTTTTGACCTTACAATCCAGAGGGTCGTGGGTTCAAATCTTTGGCTTGATTGACATTCCGATTTGATTACTTTCTTTTTGGCTGAGATTTTCCAGGTGGAGCATTGCACAACAGGAGAAGGCTTCATGTGGGGGAGGGGGGGGGGGGGGGAGGGGAGGGGGGGAAGCGGAGAATGGTCGAGCAGAAAGAAGATCCACCCTCTCTCCCTTCCATAGAGAATCTACTCCCTCTTGAGCTATCAGAGCATCACTTCATTCAAAACTTCACCAATTATGTAGTGAAATATCGGGCACCAAGGTATTCGGGCCCATAAAGTTTCAAGATTATTTATTCATGTCACAACTAGGCTTATGTTAACACTGCAATGAAGTTACTGTGAAAATGCCCTAGTTGCCATACTTCGGTGCCTGTTTGGGGACAGAGGAACCCGAGTGAGCTGCTGCGGTGCATCTTATGGTAGCTTATTAATAGAATCATAGAATTCGTACTGTGTAGAAGGAGGCCATTTGGCCCTACACTGACAACTGCCCCACCCAGGCCCTATCCCCTCAACCTCACACATTTACCCTGCTAGTCCCTCTGATACTAAGAGGGAATTTAGCATGGCCAATCCACCTGACCCGCAGATCTTTGGAATGTGGGAGCAAACCAGAGCACCCAGAGAAAACCCATGCAAACACAGGGAGAACGTGCAAACTCCACACAGGTGGTGACCCAAGCCGGGAATCGAACCCAGGAGCCTGCCGCTGTGAGGCAGCAGGGCTAACCACAATGCCACCGTGCCGCCCAGTGGTAGAGGGAATGAATGTTGGAAATGGTGGATGGGGTGCCAATCAAGCGGACACTCCAGCTGGCAAAAAAAAGTATACGTGAAGCTTTAAAACTATTAAAAATGCTACGTTGGTTTTAGAAGGAGCAGTTGTGACTGAAGGGATGTGAGTAACTGTTGAATTAATGTATGTGCGTGCGACTGTCTGCAACACAGATACAAGTTCAACTTTGAAATATAGCAGGCTTGAATTGAAAGAGGCAGGCAGTAGGAATTGACAGCAATGAAACACCGTCATCAGCAACCAGAGGGAGAGAAAAAAAAACGAGAGGAGAGAATGCGAGAGCAAAGAAAGGGTGAGAGATTCAGATCTAAAGAGACCGACCTTACTTAGGATTGGCACTGGTCCCACTTACTAAGTTGTAGCAAGCTCAATCTTTTATAGATGTAAAGGCGCAGAATGAATCTAAACATTTGAGAAACATTGTATATTCAACAGGTATTAAAGAACCATTGAAAAATTAGGGGCCTGACATATTTATTTTTTCACAAATAAGTTCCAAAGTTACTATCATAACTCAGTGAAGGCTCTGACATCCTATTCACTGAAAACTGATGAGAATGTCACCTTACCATTTTCTCCTGATTCACCTGACAATCCCATGTTTGGGCAGATAAAGAATTGAACAATTGTGGATTCATGCCATTTTAATCGGAGCAAGAGTTTGTGCTACGTATATGTACACAGTTCAAGCTTCAAATTTTTAGGTATCCAGATCACCAACAACCTGTCCTGGTCCTCTCATGCCAACACTATAGTTAAGAAAGCCCACCAATGCCTCTATTTTCTCAGAAGACTAAGGAAATTTGGCATGTCAGCTACAACTGTCACCAACTTTTACAGATGCACCATAGAAAGTATTCTCTCTGGTTGTATCACAGCTTGGTATGGCTCCTGCTCTGCCCAAGACCGCAAGGAACTACTAAAGGTTGTGAATGTAGCCCAATCCATCACCCAAACCAGCCTCCCATCTATTGACTTTGTCTATGCTTCCCACTGCTTTGGCAAAGCAGCCAACATAATCGGGGACCCCACGCACTCCAGACATTCTCTCTTCCATCTTCTTCCTTTGAGAAAAAGATACAAAAGTCTGAGGTTATGTACCAACCAAGAACAGCTTCTTTCCTGCTGTCATCAGACTTTTGAAAGGACCTACGTCACATTAAGTTGATCTTTCCCTAGCTATAGCTGTAACACTACATTCTGCACTCTCTCATTTCCTTCTCTATGAATGGTATGCTTTGTCTGTACTGCACGCAAGAAGCAATACTTTTCACTGTATACTAATACATGTGACAATGATAAATCAAATCAAATCAATGTTAGAAGTACAGAGGTCCAACCCAGGAAGCTTAGATGTGGCACTTAACTTGAGTAGTTACTTAAGAACATAAGAACATAAGAAATAGGAGCAGGAGTAGGCCATCTAGCCCTTCAAGCCTGCCCCGCCATTCAATAAGGTCATGGCTGATCTGAAGTGGATCAGTTCCACTTTCCCGCTTTCTCCCCATAACCCTTAATTCCCTTGTCTATCAGAAACCTATCTACCCGTGACTTAAAAAAACTTAGTGAGGTAGCCTCCACCACTTCAATGGGCAGAGAATTCCAGAGATTCACCACCCTTTGAGTGAGGAAGTTCCTCCTCAACTCCAATCTAAACTGCCCCCCCCCCCTTATATCGAGGCTGTGCCCTCTAGTCCTGCTATCCTTTCCAAGTGGGAAGAATCTCTCTACCTCTACCCTATCCATCCCCTTCATTATCTTATACGTCTCTGTAAGATCCCCCCTCATCCTTCTAAACTCCAACAAGTACAGACCCAGTCTATTTAGTCTCTCTTCATAGGCCAACCCCCTCATCTCCGGCATCAGCTTAGTGAACCTTCTCTGCACTCCCTCCAAGGCCAATATATCCTTGCGTAAGTGCGGCGACCAAAACTGCACACAGTCCTCCAGCTGCGGCCTCACCAGTACCCTGTACAGTTGCAGCAAGACCTCCCTACTTTTATATTCTATCCTCCTCGCTATAAAGGCCAACATTCCATTCGCCTTCTTGATCACCTGCTGCACCTGCAGACTGAGTTTTTGCGACTCATGCACAAGGACCCCCAGGTCCCTCTGCACTGTAGCATGCTGCAGCTTTTCGTCTTTTAAATAATAATCCATCCGACTATTATTTCTGCCAAAGTGGATAACCTTACACTTGCTAACATTATACTCCATCTGCCAGGTCCTCGCCCACTCACTCAGCCTATCCAGATCTCTCTGCAGACTTTCAACACCCTCCACGCAATTTACTTTTCCACTCATCTTCGTGTCATCAGCAAATTTCATCACCCTACACTCAGCCCCCTCCTCCAGATCATCTATATAAATGGTAAACAGTTGAGGCCCCAGCACAGATCCCTGCGGCACTCACCAACCGCCAATCCGAATAGCACCCATTGATACCAACTCTCTGCCTCCTATTAGACAGCCAATCCTCTATCCACGCTAACACCTTACCCCCAACTCCGCGCACCCTAACCTTCTGTAGCAACCTTTTATGAGGCACCTTATCAAACGCCTTTTGGAAATCTAAAAACACCACATCCACCGGTTCCCCTCTGTCTACTGCACTAGTCACATCCTCATAGAAATCCAATAAATTTGTCAAACACGACTTCCCCTTCACGAATCTGTGCTGCGTCTGCTTGATCAAACCATTCTTTTCTAGGTGCCTCGCTATTTCTTCTTTGATGACGGATTCAAGCATTTTTCCAACTACAGACGTTAAACTAACCAGCCTATAATACCCTGCCTTTTGTCTGCTACCTTTTTTAAACAGCGGTGTAACATTAGCCATTTTCCAATCTTCTGGCACTTCCCCAGAGTCCAGTGAATTTTGATAAATAATTACTAAAGCATCCACTATCCTCGCTGCCATTTCTTTCAGAACCCTTGGGATGCATTCCATCCGGTCCTGGGGACTTGTCCACCTTCAGCCCCATTAGTTACAACTCACTCGCATGCTGCGCCTGAACTAGTTTCACCCATTGGGAACGGAGAGGCTGTGGAAATCAGGTGAGGATGTGCCACATACCTGGTGGATGAGTAAACAGGATGTTGCCCGCAGCTTTGTGCCAACATACTCAGATCTCCAAGTGCTTGCCTGCTTAAGAAAGAAGACTTGAGGAACATCACACCCATGTGGAAGTGCTGAGGTCAATGATCGAAAATGGGCAGCAGCTAACAGCTGCAACCCTGGAGTCATAGAACATAGAACATAGAACATTACAGCGCAGAACAGGCCCTTCGGCCCACGATGTTGCGCCGACCAGTTAAAAAACAATGACCCTCTAACCTAAACCAAACCCTTTCCATCCATAAACCTATCCACGGATCTCTTAAACGCCCCCAAACTAGGCGCTGCTTTTGTCAGCTGCTTTTGATGGGCTGAAGATTTTTCCTCATTGCAAACATTAATAGAACGTGTGGGAGGGATCATTCACCTCCGCCTCAGGCCTTTAACCAGCCAGGGCCAGGAGACATTTGGTGCCTTCTCTTCATGGATGCACCAATTGCAACTCTGGTAGCAGCTGGGCATGGATGAGACAGCACTGGCACAGCTACTTTACATCAGCCTTCATTATAGAGGATGCTGGTAACATCCAAAAAATGGCTATAAATCAGGACGTTAAAGAGGAGAGGACCTTGGGAAAACTACAATGACCAGAGAGTAGGTACTGAGTAAATAGTTGGATCTGTGGGCTGACAAGTGCCCAGCTCCAGATGGGCTCATCCTAAGGTTTTAAAAGAAGTGGCTGGTGAGATGGTGGATACATTGCTTTTAATTTTCTGAAACACCCAAGATTCAGGAAAGATCCCATTAGTTTGGAAGATATCAAATGTAGCTCCAGGCGGCACAGTGATTAGCACTGCTGCCTCACAGTGCCAGGGACCTGGCTTTGATTTCCCCCGGCTTGAGTTACTGTCTGTGCGCGGTCTGCACATTCTCCCTGTGTCTGTGTGGGTTTCCTTCCACATTTTCTGGTGGGGGGGAAGGGAAGAGGAGGCAGATCAGATGGATCTCTGGTTGGGGGGAGGCAAGGGGGGGGTCTGCTGCCACTCTGCGGGTGATCATTGGGGGGAAGGGGGCAGGGGGTCGCGATCGATTTGGGTAGTTTGTGGGGGGGGGGAGGGTGTTGGATAAGGGGGAAGTGATATCTGTGTGGGCCATTGCTCCTGGGCCACTTTATTTGCTTTTTGCGGCCCGGGAGTGATCTGACATGGCACGTTTTTCAAATTTCTTCTTCTAACTGCGGATGTGCAGTTCAGAACTCTGATCATTTTGGATGTGCTGAGCCCCGTCCACAGCGCGATTCAGATTTGCGATTTTTTTTATCAGGCTGAGCATATATGGGGGTGCCTGAAAGCAGATTTCCAAATCTGCTCTGAATTGTGCCCAGATTCAGTACTTAGAATCAAAATGGTAAAATCTGGCCCATTGTGTGCAGCTTTGGTGTCCTTATCTGAGAAAGGATGTTCCAGCTATTGAGGGAGTGCAGGGAAGGTTTACCAGGCTGATTCTTGGGATGGTGGGACTGACATATGAGGAGAGAATTAGTTGATTTGGACTATATTCACTGGAGTTCAGAAAAATGAGGGGAGATCGCGTGGAAACCCATAAAATTCTAACAGGACTAGACAGGGTACATGCAAGAAAGATGCTCCCTATCGCTGGGGTGTCCAGAATTAAGGATCATAAACCAAGGAAAAGGGGGGGGGTAAAACTTTTTAGGACTGAGATTAGGAGAAATTTCTTCACCCAGAGAGTGGTGAGCCTGTGGAATTTGCTACCACAGAAAGAAGAAATGAGATATGGGGCTGAAGGTATCAAAGGATTTGGGGGAAGGGGGAATCAGGATATTGAATTTGATGATTAGCCATGATCAAAATGAATGCCGGAGCAGGATTGAAGGTCTGAATGGCCTACTCCTGATTCTATTTTCTACATTTCTGGGAAAGAAGGTTGTGGAAAGAACATAAGGAGGATACAGAAAGATATAAATAGATTAATTGAGTGGGCAACAATTTGGGAAATGGTGTATAATGTGGGAAGATATGAAACTTTAACCTTTGAAACCAATAGTACCTAAAACTAATGAAAAATGTGAGAGACTGCAAGCTCTTTCTTCTCTTTCTTGAGATTTGTGCAACTTGATAGGAGTAGTAATCTAAACATTATTTTAGTCCATCAGTTCAAAATAGGAACTAGCCCATAAAAGGGGAAATAAATAATAGACAACCCTAAAATGATCTGGAGTTAATATAGTTTGGATTGGCTGGAAGCGAAAAGAAGCGAATCTACACCGGTTTGTTCAAAAAGCTAAAAATTTAAGAAATTGGTTTTTATTTTTTAATTGCAGCTTTGGCACGATCAGCATCGAGAAAACCCGAATGTTTCTATCAAGAGGTTTGATGATGACAATATGGCCACGGTGATAACTTTCAAAGGTCGCTCAACCAATTGAACTTGGCAATCACTTTAAGCATTGGTCTAATATTTTATCGAAAGATTTGACTGCTGTAGACAACATTTTGCAATGCCTCTGTCATAGAATTACATCAAGTTTTTCAGCATGGATACAGATCATTTCACTCAGCAAAGTCCATACCGGGCTTTATGTCTTACATGGGCCTTTGCATGCCTTAAATTCATCTCACCCTGAAAACATATCCTTCTATTCCTTTATCCTTCATGTACTTATCTAGCTTCCCGCTAAATACATCTACACTAATTGCTTTGGGGTAGCGAGTTCCACATTCTAACCATTCTCCGAGTAAAGACATTTCTCAGGAATTCCTTAAGTTTAAGGTTTATTTATTCGTGTCACAAGTCGGCTTACATTAACGCTGCAATGAAGTTACTGTGAAAATCCCCTGATCGTCGCACTCCGGAGTCCGTTTGGGCACACTGAGGAAGAATTGGCCACCTAACATGCGAGTTCGGTGGCCAATCCACCTAACTCGCAAGTCTTTTGGACTGTGGGAGGAAACCGGAGCACCTGGAGGAAATCCACACAAACGCAAGAAAAACATGCAGACTCCGCACAGATAGTGACCCAAGCCGGAATCAAACCTGGATCCCTGGTGCTAACCACAGTGTCACTGAGGAGTTATGGAATTTGTTCGGGACCACCTAATATCATGATTTCTAGCTTTAAAACTTCTCAAGTAGAAACATTGGGTGCGATCTTACTGGCCGTGCACTCCACACTCCCGCTGCAGCGAAGTTGGAGAATTTGATGCCCTGCCAAATCTCCGTTGGGTGCAGCGGGATGGGGAAATCCCACTGGCGTGAACCGTGGTAACATTCCAGCCACCTTCTCAACAGTTACCCGATCAAACACCTTCCTAATTCTGAAGACCTCTGTTAGGTTACCCCTCCCCCTCCACCCACCAACCCCCACTACTCACCCAACCACCACCCCCCACCACTCCCCCGCTTTGTGCCCATCCACCGCCTCCACCGCCCACCCCCAGCCTTCCCTTTACTGGAGAAAAGGACTCCGGTTAGGCATGTTAGTCATGGGCGGCCTGGTAGCACAGTGGTTAGCACTGCTGCTTCACAGCTCCAGGGTCCTGGGTTCGATTCCTGGCTCAGGTCACTGCCTGTGTAGAGTTTGCACATTCTCCTCATGTCTGTGTGGGTTTCCTCTGGGTGCCCTGGTTTCCTCCCACAGTCCAAAGATGTGTGGGTTAGGTTGATGATTGGCCATGCTAAGAAATTGCCCCTTAGTGTCCAGGGATGCATAGGTTAGAGGGATTAGTGGGTTAAATATGTAGGGATATGGGGGTAGGGCCTGGGTGGGATTGTGTTCGGTGCAGACTCGATGGACCAAAGGGTCTCTTTCTGCACTGTAGGGTTCCATGTTAAATTTAGAAACCCATGGCACAGCTTTTTGCTAATTGAACCCCTTCTCATTTAGCCAGTCTGCTAGCTGTACAGCTGTGGTGTGTTGGGCAATCACTTCCAATGACCTGTGTTGACCCTGCGGCGTTTCGTATTACAGAAGATGATAAATTGCTCTTTCGGACTCTTTTCCCTTTCTGGGCACCTCTTTCGGACGACTGAGAACCGGAGCCGGTGCTAAAAGATGTCCGCCGCTCTCCCCGCACTACAGGGATAGAAAAGCCTGGAGATACCTGACTGTCACGCTAAGGGTTATTCTCCAACCAGATGGGTCCACGTGTGGGAGGTCCAATTTGCGAGACCGTTCAGAATTGCTTCCAGACTGCACGGGGACCCAACAGCTAAAATGGACGATTTACTGCGGTTTCCTATCCAGCCACCCATTGACAGAACCTAAACCCCAGCAAGTTAGCTCGCTGTGTAATTAATGCTGGACATAATTCAGCCCTGTCCAGTTAACTGAGTAATTAATGTTGGGGCAGCAGGACTTACTTGTTAATTTAAAATGCGCACTGATTCAAATGTAACCATGGCTGAAATCCTAATTTTAGGGAATCAATCTACCAAAAGTGGAGTCATGTGTTACTTTCTGTTTGGCAAGAAAGTGGATCACAAAAGTAAAGCTACTGAATAATCCTGAAGAACAGGGGCTGCGGAGTGATTGACCGCCAAATTTACTGGGACTGCGAACTGATTATGAGTTTATCTCCATTTCAAATATGTTTGCAATTCAACTTTACAGTTGCATAAACAAAACCCTGATAAAATATAATTAGCCGCTGAGATTACGGTGTAATTAGCTTGGAGATCTTGGGGAAGAATGTAAACTGCCAATTCTGCTGGGTTGATTTTTACTGTTTATTAAAGCACAGCTGTGATGGTCTTTAACCGTAGCCTCCAGATGCAGGCAGCTGCTGAGCTATTAACTGCAACCATTAGGGAGAAGGTTCAAAATATATGATCATCCACTTGTCATTAAGACCTCAGTGCGAGATTCCAAATGGCATTCGGCGTCGCTCAAACACTCTCACTCCGCGGATCCGGGGCGCCTTCGACAAGGCACTTGTGAGCATCTAATCCAAGCCCAGAGTCTCTGGAATAACAACAGAAGATGCTGGGGAGGGTGGGGGGAGCTCAGTGCATCCGGCAGCCATCCCGTGTGGAGAGAGAGTTAACGGCCGGAATTCTCCGATCTTGCACGCCCTGCCACCACTGCCAGCGGGAGCGGAGAATTTGACTTCAGCCAAATGTCCATCCGCAGCAGCGGGACTGGAGAATGCCAACTGCGGGTGAGAATTTTGGCCAACATTTCCCGTCTTTCATCGGAACTGGAGATGGTTCGAGATAGGTTTTAGAAACTAGAAGCAGGAGGAGGCCATTTGGCCCTTTGAGCCTGCTCTGGCATTCATTTTGATCTTGACTGATCATCAAATTCAATATCCTGATCCTGCCTTCCCACCATGTCCCTTGATTCTTTTAGTCCCAAGAGCTACATCTAATTTTGCCTTGAAATCATACAATAGGTGGAATTTTTCTGTCCCCCACCATGGGAATCATTGCGGGTGGGACAGGACTATTCAATTGGACTCGCCACATAAACACAGTGGCGACAAGAGCAGGACAGAGGCTCGGAATGCTGTGGTGAGTAACTCATCTCCTGATTCCCCAAAGCCTGTCCACCATCTACAAGGCACTAGTCAGGAGTGTGATGGAATGCTCCCCACTTGCCTGGATGGGTGCGGCTCCAATAACACTGAAGAAGCTTGACACCATCCAGGATAAAGCAGCCCACTTGCTTGGTACCACATTACAAACATCCACTCCCACAACCACCGGCGCTCAGTAGCAGCAGTGTGTACCATCTACAAGATGCACTGCAGCAATTCACCAAAGATCCTTAGACAGCACTTTCCAAACCCATGACCACTTCCATCTAGAAGGGCAAGAGCGGCAGATACATGGGAACACCACCACTTGCACGTTCCCCTCCAAGCCACTCACCTGACAAAGGAACACCGTTTCTGAAAGCTTGTGGGTTTACTATCAAATAAACTGGCTGGACTTTAACCTGGTGTTGTCAGACTCCTTACTGTGTCAGGAAGAAGACAGGAGAGGTTGAATGACAGAAAAGTTAGGGCCAAAGGAAAAGGAGGTGGGACACGAAAAGGAACATGGAGCCCAAAAGGTGTGCCAAGGGAATGTGTGCCCGAAAGGAAAAAGATGCAAGTAAAAGAAAGGAAGTGAAATGGGACAGAGATAACAGTCTGAAATTGTGGCACTCGATCTTGAGTTCAGAAGGCTGTAAAGTGAATGCTTGAAAGACTGGGCCTGGAATTTTACCCCACATTGGCCCCGGAATTGGGGAGGGTGCAGCTCGCAGAATGGAATTCTCCGTTGGCCTAGGGCTGGATTTTACGAGCCTCACCCGAGCGAAGTTGTGAAGTACCGGCTGGGGTGCTTACATTGAGTTTCACTGGATCAGTGCAACAGGCCAAGGACAGAGATGTCAGCGTGAGAGCAAGGTGGCAACTTAAAATCTCAGGCCATCGGGGTCATGCCCACGGACTGAACGGAAGTGATTCCACAAAGCGGTCACCCAACCTACGCTTTGTCTCCCCAGTGTATAGGAGGCCATGTCAACAATTACAGTGCACTAAATCGAGAGGAGTGTGCACAGAAATAAACGACTAGTTCACCTGGAAGGAGTGTCCGGGACCTTGGCTAATGAGGAGAGCGGAGATAAACGGGCAGGTGTTACACCTCCTGCCTTTTCCCCGGAAGCTACCATGGCCTCAGGATAAAGGACAGGCCATTTGGGACTGAGATGAGGAGGAATTTCTTCACTCAGAGGCTGGTGAATCATTGGAAAGCTCTGGCCCACAGAGCTGTGGAGACTCAGCCACTCAGCATGTTTTAGAGAGATAGCAATAGATTTTTACATATTAAGGAAAATAAGGTCTACGGAGAGAGTGTGGGAAAATGGTGTTGAGGTAGAAGGTGAGCCACGATCTCATTGAATGGCGGAGCGGGCATGAAGGATTGAATACTCCTGCTCCTATTTTTATGTTCGTATGGAAAGGAATCGGATATGTGGATGGTGACCGATAAGCGGACCAGCGCATCATGGAGGGAATAGAATCATAGAATCCCTACAGTGTACAAGGAGGCCATGCAGTCCATCTGCACTAACTCTCTAACACCACATCTTAACCAGGCCCTCTTCCCCACCCTCTACCAGTAACCCCACACATTTACCATGGCTAATCCATCTAATGTAAACACCTTTGGACACTGAGGGGCAATTTAGCATGGTCAATTCCCCCTAACCCTCACATCTTTGGACCGTGGGAGGAAACCGGAGCACCCGAAGGAAACCCACGCAGACATGGGGAGAATGTGCAAATTCCACACAGGCAGTATCCCAAGCCGGGAGTCAAACCCAGGAACCTGGCGCCGTGAGGCAGCAGTGCTAACCCACTGTGTCAGCGTGCTGCCCATTCTATGATTCTAAGTCCCTCTCTACCAAGCGACTGCACAGGTGTTTGCCAGCCAAAGATATTTCACCCCCATAATTTTTCACTGCCTTACGCAGTTCTAGGAATATAAGCCTGGCCAAGTCATTTAAAGGGACACCGTTTTTGTGAAAAAGTACCTGGAGAATTTGCGGTCGCAGTCATTTAATAATGTGAATTATGCCAAAGCGGTGATCTCAGAAAGGCAAAGCATAGGTTGTCTCTCTCTCTCTCGCTGTCTCATCAAAAATTGAAACAAATATACCATAGCTCAAGTAATCTGCAGCCATGCCCTGTATGTACACTCTATGAGGATCATTTAAAGATCTGCTATTGTAGAGTGAGGTTCATTAGCAAAGAATGTATCTTGTTATAACGTAATGGAAATCTCGTGAACTAACTGCTTTCCATTACGATCTGGCAGTGGTCTTATGTATTCACAGCTGTGGAAGTCCTAATGCAACGCAAGGGCTACCTTACACGCCTGAGCTCCAAGCTTACAAGGAAAGACTCCTTGTGTGTAGCAACAGCCTGGCCGTGTCCCCGGGCTGCTTTTAAGAACAAAAAAAAAATCGGCTTTCCTGTGGCATAATATTGCCCAGCACTTCAAAGAAGTATCAGAAATTATTGTGTGTTAGGTGAAGTGTTCTTTAAATAGCGTTAAATTCACATTCAGGAGCATTGCCCTACACATGATTCTGATTTTTCCTTTAGATATACCTTTCTCGAGTTTAAATATACAGCTTATTTGTAAACCTTTCTTTTAAAATAAAAGCCATGAGGTAGAGATGCCGGCAGTAGAACATGGAACATTACAGCGCAGTACACGCCCTTCGGCCCTCGATGTTGCACCGACCAGTGGAACCAATCTAATGACCCTTTAACCTAAACTATCCCAATGTTATCCATATGCCTGTCCAATGACCATTTGAATGCCCTTAAAGTTGGCGAGTGCAGCAGTTGTGGACTCCAGTTGGACTGGGGTGGGCACAGTAAGAAGTCTCACAACACCAGGTCAAAGTCTAACGGGTTTATTTGGTATCACGAGCTTTCAGAGCACTCACCCCTTCATCAGGTGAGTTAAATAAAGACAGCATCGTCCAAACTAAACTCAGAACAAATTGATTGTGTAAGGCATCGCCATTCCTATTATGACCATTATCGCTCACTGAGCTTTACAAACATTTCTGGGAAAAATATTGCAGTCCAAAGAAATACTTGTTTCAACTTTTGAATTGGAATCATAGGATCCGTACAGTGCAGAAGGAGGCCATTCAGCCCATCGAGCCTGCACTGATGACAATCCCACCCAGGTCTTATCCCCATAACCGCACATATTAATTTCTTAGTCCCCTGGACACTAAGGGATAAATTAACATGGCCAATCCACTTAATGCGCACAGTAATCCCACACATTTACCATGGGCTAATCTATCTAACGCAAACATCTTTGGACACTGAGGGGCAATTTAACATGGTCAATTCCCCCTAACCAGCACATCTTTGGAATGTGGGGGGAAACTGGAGTATGCGGAGGAAAGCCACGCAGACATGGGGAGAATGCGCAGATTCCACACAGATAATGTCCTGAGGTCAGAATTGAACCCGGGTTCCCGAGGCTATGATAACTACTGTGCCACATGCCACTCTTTAGGATGTTTTTGAAGTAGAAAATGACACTCTTGCACAGCTAACCAGCACTCAACTTCTCTTGTTAACAATTGTTTACAGTTGCAGAATTGAAAATCCCCAGAAATGTGAAGAATGCATTATTTAAGCTGGTTTATCAGTTTAGTACTGGAGCACTTGAGTCCTATTTTCCAGCTTCAAGACCAGAAACATGACAGTGGGCGAGGGTTTTATGCGTGTGAACTGTTCCCGGCTGCAGCCGGTAGAGTCAATCAATCCCGTTCCATTAGCTTCCACGTCAACTAAAACAGATGGGAAGGCTCCTAATCAGGGAGTCTGACTCTCTCACCATTTCAATAGCACTGAATATACCCTGAGGGCCCACCTGAAGGCAATCTTGATGGTGGAAGCAATCACATCATCTGTAAGTTTGTATCATTACCTAAGGAAATGCAATGATAGAAATCTACTCAATGTTATTGTCAGTTGTGACTATTTGCGAGAAGAGTAGTGGAAATACTCCCTGTTGCCTTGCCCTGGCAGCACAGTGGCACAGTGGTTAGCACTGCTGCCTCAGAGCACTGGGGACCTGGGTTCAATTCCTGGCTTGGGTCACTGTCTGCACATTGTCTGTGTGGGTTTCCTCCAGGTGCTCCAGTCTCCTCCCACAGTCCGAAAGATGTGCTGGTGAGGTGCATTGACCATACTAAATTCTTCCTCAGCGTACCCAAACAGGTGTCAAAATGTGGTGCCTAGGGGATTTTCACAGTAACTTCACTGCAGTGTTAATGTATGCCTGCTTGTAACACTAAAAAATAAATTTTGGACTTTATGCTTGCTCCTCAACCAACATCACTGACCCCAAGGAGCTAGTTATTTATCTCATCACTGTTTGAAGGAGCATCCTATGTAAAAATTGGCTGTAGCAATTCCTACATTCCACAGTTGGATAGCAATGGGCTTCAGGAGGATGTGGACAGATTGGTGAAATGAACAGATGCACGGGGTGATGCAAATTTCATGCAGGAAAACATGGAGTGATCCATTTTAACTAGAAGAATAAGGATTTCTTTCAATCTTGGTAAGATAAGGTCATCATCTGTTGCCCACCTCTAATTGCCCTTGAGAAGGTGATGGGGAGCCACCTCCTTGAACCACTGAAGCCCATCTAACATAGGTACCCTCATGATTCTATAAGGAAGGAAGTTCCAGGATTTTGACAATGCAACATTGAAGGGATAGCAACATAGCTCCAAATCAGGGTGGTGTGTGGCCTGCAGGGTAACTTGCAGATAGTGATGTTTCCATTCTCCTGCTGCCCTTGCCCTTCTAGATGGCAGAGTTCATAAGCTTGAAAGGTGTTGCTGAAGGAGTTGCTGGTTGCTGCAATGCATTTGTATATAGTGCACACGCTGCCTCTATGTGAAGATGGTGGAGGGTGTGAGTGTTTAATATGGTGGACAGAGTGCTGGCCAACTGGAATACTTTATCCTAGATGGTGTTGAACCTCTTCAGTGTTGTTGCAGCTGCACGCATCTAGGCAAGTGAACAGATCACTTCTGAATTGTGCCTTATTCCTGTAGACAATGACAACCTAAAGATCAAAGCCAAAGGCTCTGCAATTTCCTCCCTGGCCTCCCAGAGAATCCTAGGATAAATCCCATCTGGCCCAAGAGACTTATCTATTTTCACACTTTCCAGAATTGCTAACACCTCCTCCTTATGAACTTCAATCCTGTCTAGTCTAATAGCTTGTATCTCAATATCCTCCTCAACAACATTGTCTTTTCCTATCTTGTCTTGCAATTTCAGCTAAACATTTGTTTGCTGTTTCATTTCCAAATCCTTTCGCAAGCTCCTGAATCTTTTCACTCAGCTCAGATTATTCTTCTCCTCGTGCTTTGCACTCCATTGGCGGATTTACATTTTTCAAGCTCATTTCTGACTCTCCTTTCTCTGTTTGCGACAGGACTCTGAAGTTTGTGCTTTGTTTCGGCCTCACTGTTGGCCAGGTTTGTGCCTGGCAAAGTCTTCACTTGTTTCACTTCTGAAATTGTGCAGCTCGTAGTTGCACTGGCCACTGGCAGCTTGGAAAATTCTCCAGCTTTTTTCCTTTCAGCGCTTCCTCGTTGCCATCCAACTATTTCTTCAACTCTTCAGTCTGTAACTTTTCGGCTTCCTCCTGGAATGTTGAACATCGTTGAGTCTGCTCTGCCAACTGATTCCATCGGCTTGTTCAGAGCGATGTGAGCCTTATTTTGCTTCTCTTTGTAATCTTACAAAGCAATAAATCTTGACCGATGGAATTTTTGTAGAGTGTGAAGGTCTTTCAATGGGTTTTCCAGCCCAAGGCTGGAATTGAACCTAGGTCTCTGGTGCTGTGAGGCAGCACTGTTAACCACTGTGCCACCGTGCTGCCCTTACTCAGGGATTAAGATGACATGGAGATGCCAGAGTTGGACTGGGGTGGGCAAATAAGAACACAACACCGACTTAAAGTCCAACATGTTTATTTGGAAACACAAGCTTTCAGGGTACTGTTCACCTGATAAACGAGCAGCATTCTGAAAGCTTATGATTCCCAATAAACCTGTTAGACTTTAACCAGGGATTAAGATGATATTACTCCAATATTTGATGGATACTCTTACTTCCTTTTGAAATGTAGCAAGTCTAAACCAAGGATTCTCTTATAGAAAAAGAAAGCCAACTATCTTTTCTTCTTGGGATTTATCTAGCTAGTGATTTATTTCTTTAGCATAGCTACCATGCTTTGCACGCTATCTTATTATAACAAATGTGTGTGTGTTTAAAACTTCAATTGTCACATTAAAAGTTTTAACCAGGCCCTTATAATATTTGGGAAATTACAGTCCATTTCAGAAATAGTTGGATAAATTCTATCAAGGAGAAAGTAATGTCCGGCATTCTGCCAATGAGAATGGAGAATTTGGCGCTCAGCAAATCTCCATTCACAGCAGCGGGACTGGAGAACCCCAGCCATGGACGAGGTTGGAGAATTCCCATGCCTTATGAAGGCATGCCTTATAAAGATAGGTTGAGGGAGCTAGGTTTCTTCTCCCTGGAGAGACGAAGGTTGAGAGGCTACCGGATAGAGGTTTATAAAATGTTGAGAGGAATAGATAGGGTGGCTCCTCGGAGGCTATTTCCCAGCGCTGAAATGGTCGCTACGAGAGGACACAGGTTTAAGGTGCTGGGGAGCAAGTACAGAAGAGATGTTAGGGGTAAGTTTTTCACTCAGAGGGTGGTGAGTGAGTGAAATCGGCTGCCGTCGGTGGTGGTAGAGGCGAACTCGCTGCGGTATTTTAAAAGACTTCTGGATGATTATATGGGATCTAATGGGATTGGGGGTTATAGATAGTTCTATGGCTTGGTAGATATAGATGTGATCAGCGCAACTTGTGGGCTGAAGGGCCTGTTTGTGCTGTAGTGTTCTATGTTCTATGTTCTAATTCCAGCCAATGCTTGATTTCACACCTTTACTCAGAAGTCAAACAAGGCTCACAAACCAATTATATGTCCTTGGGTCTATCTCTATCCGACTGAATTTGAGGGGAATTAAACACTTTGGACCTTGAATAAATTTCCAATATTAATAAAGGTTGCAATACACTGCATTGTGACCTGCCCTTGTGGCCACAGTATTTATTTGGTTGGTCACTTTCAATTTCTGGTCAGTAGTAACTCCAGGATGTTGACAGTGGGGGATTCAGTGATGGCAGAGCCATTGAATGGACACTATCATGAGGAACTCTGGCACTGATGTCCTGGAGCTGAAGTGATTGACCTCTGATAACCATAATGATGGCACAGTGGCACAGTGATTAGTATTGCTACCTCACTCAGCAGGGGCCTGGGTTTAATTCTGACCTCTGGCTGTGTGGAATTTGCACATTCTCCTCGTGTCTGCGTGGGTTTTCTCCAGGTGCTCCTGTTTCCTCCCGCACTTCAAAGATGTGCGGGTTAGATTGATTGGCTATGCTAAATTTTTGATTTTTGATTTGATTTGTTATTGTCACATGCATCAACATACAGTGAAAAGTACTGTATCTTGAGTGCTATACAGGTAAAGCATGCTGTTCATAGAGAAGGAAACGAGCATTACAGTCATAGAAAAGAGTCAGAATGAAGTTTTAGGAGCATAGAACAAGAGTAAAAGGCAGAATTTGAAGGTATACTGGGCACAGCTTGCAAGGAGTCTTAGTGTCAGGGGATTAGCTAGGGTAAATACATGGGGTTATGGGCCTGGGTGGGATTGTGGTTGGTGCAGGCTCGATGGGCCGAATGGCCTCCTTCTGCACTGTAGGATTCTATGATTAATGTAACTCATATTATCTTCTCAACTTTTGATTCAGACATGGGTAAAGATTTATCAAATGTGTTTGATGCAGAATTTCTTAAACTTGCTTGTCGTAAACCCAATAATTTTTTTTAAAGAATCTAAAACATACTATGATCAACACTTTTTCTTTGAAATGACTTCAATTTATTTACGGCATGGTATTTGCAACATTCACTCTTGCCTGGAATGTCCAGTGTCTACAAGGCACAAGTCAGGAGTGTGATGGAATACTCCCCACTTGCCTGGATGGGTGCAGTTCCAATAACGCTCAAGAAGCTTGAAAACATCCAGGACAAAGCAGCCAGCTTGACTGGCACCCCATCCAGAAACATCCACTCCCTCCACCATCGACACACAGCAGGGACAGTGTGTGCCATCTACAAGATCCACTCCAGCAACTTTCCATGCCTTCCTCAACAGCATCTTTTAAATCTGCAATCTCTCCCATCTGGAAGGATAAGGGTAGCAGATGCATGGGAACACCAACACCCACACGTTCTCCTTCAAGTCACACACCATCCTGACTTGGAAATATTGCGCCATTCCTTCAGTATCACTGGCTCAAAATCCTGGAACTCCCTCCCTTACAGCAAAGTTAAAGTTTATTTATTAGTCACAAGTAAGGCTTACACAACACCGCGATGAAGTTACTATAAATTCCCCTAGTCGCCACATTCCAGCACCTTTTCGGGTCAATGCACCTAACCAGCACGTCTTTTAGACAGTGGGAGGAAACTGGAGCACCCAGAGGAAACCCATGCGGACACAAGGAGAATGTGCAAACTCCACACAGACAGTGACCCACGCCAGGAATCAAACCCAGGTCCCTGGCACTGTGAGGCAGCAGTGCTAACCACTGTGCCACAGCATCGTGGGTGTACCATTCAAGAAGGCAGCTCACCACCACTTTCTCAAGGGCAATTAAGGATGGACAATAAATGCTGGTCTAACCAGAAAAGTCCACATCCATGAAAGTATTAACAAGAGTTAGTTGGGAACGATCAACAGGCTGGTTCACTTTCTGTTGAAAAAGAAGGTTGAGGGGTGATCCAATAAAGGTCTTTAAAATCAAGAAAGGTTTTGATAGCATGGAAACAGCAAGAATATTTCATAGAATCACAGAATCCCCACAGCGCAGAAGCAGGCCATTCAGCCCGTTGAGTCTGCACTGACTCTCTGACAGAGCATCCCACCCAGGCCCTATCCCCATAACCTCACACATTTTCCCTTTTAATGCACCTAATCTACCCACTAAGGGACAATTTAGTATATCCAATACAACTAACCTGCACATCTTTAGAGTGTGGGAAGAAACCGGAACACCTGGAGGAAACCCACGCAGACATGGGGAGAATGTGCAGACTCCACACAAGGCTGTGACCCAAGGCTGGAATTGAACCCAGGTCCCTGGTGCTATGAGGCACTGTGCCACCACGCCGCCCCAACAATGGGGCTCGAATGCATGACTTGAAATTTCCTCTGTTGGGGAATAACTGGAGGCCTTCAATATAAGATGGTCACCAAGGAATCCAATAGGTTATTCAGGGGAAACATTTTTATTCAAAGCATGGCAAGAATGTGGAACTCGCTACCACAGGGAGTAGTTGAGCAGTATGGATCATTTAAGAGGAAAGTAGACAAGCATTGAAGAAGGCAGTAAATCATTACAATAGTAGATTTGGATTAGGAAAGATGGAGGAGGCTTGAGTGAAACATAAATACCAGCATGAACTGTTTGTTCTAAATGGCCTTTTTCTGCACTGTATATCCTATATGATCCTATGTAATTATTAACTGCCAGGAGTCGTGGTTGAAAGCTTAAATTTATAATTTATTTATTAGTGTCACAAGTAGGCTTACATTAAGGTTGCAGTGAAGTTATTAAGCAAATCCCCTAGCCACCATACTCCGGCGTCACTGAGGGGGAGTTTAGCATGGCCAATACACATAACCAGCATGTCTTTTGGACAATGGGAGGAAACTGGAGCACCCGGAGGAAACCCACGCAGACATGGGGAGAACATGCATATCCCGCACAGACAGTGATCCAAGCCAGGAATCGAACCCAGGTCCCTGGTACTGTGAGGCAGCAGTATTAACTATTGTGCCACCGTACCATCCACGTTATCGATTGTAAATTATTTTTTAACCAGCTCTGATCAGATGATCAGCACCTGGTGGTCTTTTGTCAATTTGCAGTAACTCTGGAGTTATTCCATTTAAATGTCCAAAGTTAAAAGGCAGATGTGTAATTTCTGTTGTGGGACCAATGCAGGTCAGAACGAACACCCCAGAGTATCTTGCCTGAAATGCCAATGTGATATTGAGAAGGGCTGCTTAATAACAATCACATTTTGCATTTGTAAAGCACCTTTAACAATGTGAAAAATGACCCAGGGTGCAGTGTAATCAGACATAGGTTGACACAGAGCCCCAGGAAATTGCAACATCCAAACTATTTTGCTCTTGTGCCAAGTTCTGGTTTAAGATTTGACAGACAATGGGCTGAATGGCCTTCTAAAGTCCTGTGATTTTTTTTTTGGAATGTGATATCTGAGGAGCCTTGGTGAGTCGCTGCAGCACATCTTGTAGCTGGTCCATTCTGCTGCCACTGTGCGTCAGCGGAGGATGGAGTCATGTTGAAGGTGATGGGTGGGGTACCAATCAAGTGGATTGCTTTGTCCTGGATGGTGTCAAGATTCAAACATAGCTACTCATTTCTGATCTCATCTGGTCCCAGCCCTGACACCTTTCCCCTGCCCATGTGAATATCATTAAAAACCCAGGGGGTCAGGGTCTATGCACGCTGGAGTCTGTTAGTTCTGGAACTCGACGCGTGCGCAGTGGCCCTGATCTGTCAGGCTCCCCATTTGCTGGCCTGCCCAAGACCCTGCAGTGCTGACTCATCCTGCGCACACCCCCCACCCTCCCCCCACCCCAGAGCCAGACCGCCCCTAGATGCAGGCCCCACCCTCACCACCCAGCAGACCAACACCCCCCCAACCCGTCCCAGTCGCTACCTCCCTCCATCCCAGACCGATCCTAATGCAGAGTGGCAACGGGACCCCCCCCCCCCACTCCCACCGATTATCCCTCGGCCCTGTCCACAATAGGGCCCACCCCCTTGGCATTGCCCGATGCTCGATGGCACTTTGCCCCTTGGGCAGTGGCAGGGGACACAGGCTGATACTGCCAGGGTGCTCATACCTGGGGGAACTAGGTATCCCGCACCAGGGATCCAGGTTCAATTTGCAGCTTGTGTCACTGTCTGTGCGTCATCTGCATGTTCTCCCCATGTCTGCATGGGTTTCCTCCCACAGTCCAAAGATATGTTGGTTAGGCGAATTGGCCATGGTAAAAACTGCAATCCTCTTAGTTTGACCAAGGGTTGAAATTGGTTATAACTTGCCAGAGCAGATCATCTTCTAGAATATGTTGAATTTTCGTTCCAAAAAATAAATGGAATCAAATGCAGATAAGATCCCTTCCATTCACGTTGGCCCACAAGTCCAAAGATGTGCAGGTTAGGTGAATTAGCTAAATTGTCCCTTAGTGTCCTGTGATGTATGGGTTAGAGGGGTAAATATGTGGGGTGGGGTAAGATGCTCTGTCAGTGAATTGGTGCAGACTCGATGGGCTAAATGGCCTCCTTCTGGACTGCAGGGGTTCTATGATTCTATGAAATATAAGGGAGACACTAATAAATCCAATCGGGAATTTAGGAGAAACTTCTTTAACTCGGAAGGGCTGGGAATGTGGAACTCACTGTCACATGGAGTAGGGGTGAATTGCACAGATGTATTGAAAGGGATTCTAGACAAGTACATGCGAGAGGAAGAAACAGAAAGAAATTCTGATAAGATGAGATGGAGTGGAGTGGGGGCAGGCTCATTTGAAGCATAAACATTGGCACAGATGATTTGGACCAAACCGGGATTCAATGTAATTCTGTGAAATTATGATACTCATCCCAACAGATATTTCTTTGGTGGTGATGGGTGAAGGTTACATGTGAAACATGAAGGCACCCTTTCTCCTCCAGCCACTTGATAAATTGATAGGTGTTTGTGAGGCCAGTGAACTGAACCAAAGCAGCTAGATGGGGATGAAATACAGGTCAACCTGCAGGGTGACATTGATGTAATGATAGCATCACTGGACTAGCAATCCAAACACCTTGGCTAATTCTCTGGGTGCATTGGTTCAAATCCTGTCATGGCTGGTTGCATTTAAATTCAGTTCAATGAATAAAGTCTGGAATTGAAAGGTAATCTCAGTAAGTGACCAGGATGGCTATCAACGGTTGATGCCCCTTATAGTGAAGGAAAAGTGCTGTCCTTACCTGGCCTGAGGTACATACAACTCCAACTATCCTTTGAAACGAACTACAATGTAACTCAGCACTTAAGGATGGGCAACTCAGAGATTTGATTTGATTTATTATTGTCACATGTATTGATGTACACTGAAAATGATTGTTTGTTGTGTGTTATATAGACAAAGCATACTGTTTATAGAGTACATAGGGAGGAAGGAAAGTTTATTTATTATTGTCGCAAGTAGGCTCACATTAAGACTGTAATGAAGTTACTGTGAAAATCCCTTAATCGCCACATTCTGGTGCCTGTTTGAGTACACTGAGGGAGAATTTAGTATGGCCAATGCACCTAACCAGCACATCTTTTGGACTGTGGAAGGAAACCGGAGCACCCGGAGGAAACCCACGCAGACAACAGAGAGAATGTGCCAACTCCACACAGACAGTGATCCAAGCCGGGAATCGAACCTGGCTCCCTGGAGCTGTGAGGCAGCAGTGTTAATCACTGTGCCACTGCGCCACCCCAAAGCAGAGGGTACGGAATATTGTGTTACAGTCATAGCTAGGGCACAGAGAAAGTTCAACTTAGCCCATTCAAAAGTCTGATGGCAGCAGGGAAGAAGATGTTCTTGAGTCAGTCGGTGCATGATCTCAGACTTTTGTATCTTTTCCTCGATGGAAGAAGGTGGTAGAGAGAATGTCCGGGCTGTGTGGGGTCCTTGATTATGCTGGCTGCTTTTCCGAGGCAGCGGGAAGTGAAGATGGAGCCAATGGATGGGAGGCTGGTTTGTGTGATTGACTGGGTCATGTTCACAACCCTTTGTAGTTTCCGACAGCTTTGGTCAGAGCAGGAGTCATATCAAGCTATAATACATCTGGAAAGGATGCTTTCAATGGTGTATCAGTAAAAATTGGTGGGAGACGTAGCAGACCTGCTGGATTTATTTAGCCCCTGATAAAGCATAGCTTTCTTTATCTTGGATCATTTCATCTTTCACTCCCTTAACCTTTAATATAAACATCTTCCTATGCTTTTTAGCTTTGACAAAGTGTTGTCTGGACTTGAAACGTCAGCTATTTTCTCTCCTTACAGATGCTGCCAGACCTGCTGAAATTTTCCAGCATTTTCCCTTCTGGTTTCCTAAAGCTGGCTTTGCAAGTAACACGTACATCCCAACAAAAAAATGATAGGTCTCAGCTTTTGTTCTGAGGCTTGCTGACCAGCTATGAATTCTGAACATATTCTGGGTCCACCCTTCATGTGTTTTTCTTTATATTTTTATTGTATGATTGCCCTCCTTTTGGAGACAGCTTGGGAATATATATTCTTGAATGGCTTTGAACGGAGCCATTATTCTTTCGAGTTAGAATTCCTCAGGAGAGTTAAATCAACTGGAAGAATGCAAAATCTTCCAGGAATTGCTGATGAGCTTTCAGAGTCGACCTAAATCATTACCAAGCCTCAGGTTCCAGCAGGTTA
This sequence comes from Carcharhinus amblyrhynchos, assembly GCF_965287045.1. Taxonomy (NCBI): domain Eukaryota; kingdom Metazoa; phylum Chordata; class Chondrichthyes; order Carcharhiniformes; family Carcharhinidae; genus Carcharhinus; species Carcharhinus amblyrhynchos. Next base: position 116,832,358 of record NC_137328.1, on the reverse strand, counting down.
CTGGTGGACAATCAGCAAAATCCTTCACTTGCTCCCAGGAATATCCAGCATGCTGTGCTCAAAACCGCCAGGTTTTTTTTTTCCTCGGCAGTTGAAAAATTGACCTTCATTTGTATCCTTCTCTGGGCTTCTGCCAAAACATAAGTTTCTTTACAGGGATTAAGTGAAGTAAATCATATTGAACAGTTTTGAAATAAGAGTAAACTCGAGGTCAAGTTGGCACTCAGGCAGCGTAGACAGTGTCACATGTTTAGTTTTACAGACAGCATTTTTTTTGCCTTTTCCATGCAAGATGAATGTGGAAACTGAGTGAAATGGGGTGCACGGTGGAGGTTAATTCACAGATCCAGCAGCATGCCTTTTTATTCTTTCATGGGATTTGGGCCTTGCTGGCTAAGCCAGCAATTGTTGCCCGTCCCCTAATTGCCCTTGAGAAGGTGGTGGTGAGCCACGTTCCTGAACCACTACCGTCCATGTGGCGTAAGTACACCCACAATGCAGCCAGGAAGGGAGTTCCAGGACAGTGATAGTGAAGGAACGCTAATATAGTTCCAAGTCAGGATGGTATCATAGAATCATAGAATCCTACAGTGCAAAAAGAGGCCATTGGGCTCAACAGATTCACTCTGACCACAATCCCACCCAGGCCCTCTCCCCTTGCATTTACCCTAGGTAGTCCCCTGACAGATGGGGCAATTGAGCATGGTCCTCTCCAAAGAGGGAACAGCCTCCCTCTTTCAGACTGCGGAAGGAAACAGGACCACCCAGGGGAAACCCAGGCAGACATGGGGAGAACATGCAGTCTCCACACAGATAGTGACCCAAGCCGGGAATTGAGCCCGGGTCCCTGGTGTTGTGAGGCGGCAGTGCTAACCACTGTGCTACTGTGCTGTCCCTTGTAGCTTGGAGGGAAATTTGCAGGTGGCGATCTACCCATTCGTCTACTGCCCTTGTCCTTTCAGGTGGCAGAGGTCACAGGTTTGGATGGTGCTGTTGAAAGAGGCTTGATGAGTTGCTGGACTGCACCTTGTAGTTGGCACACACTACCCCTGCTGTGTACCAATGCTGGAGGGAATGAATGTTTCAGTTAGTGGTTGGGGTGCCAGTCAAGCGAGCTGCTTTGCTTTTTTTTATTCATCCATGGGACATGGGCATTGCTGGTATTTACATGTGACGCCAGAGCCACAGCGATGTGGTTGACTCTCAGCTACCTTCTGAAATAGCCTAGTAAGTCATTATGTTCAAGGACAATTAGGGATGAGCTATAAATGCTAGCCTTGCCAATGATGCCCACATCCCGTGAAAGAATAATGAAAAAAAAGGTCTTCAATTCCTCCAGCTTAGATCATAAGATGTAGGGGCACAAGTAGGCCACTCGGCCCATCGAGTCTACTCCATCATTATGAGATCACGACTGATCTAATATGATAATCCTCAACTCCACTTTCCCATCTTATCCTTATAACCCTTCATTCTTATACTGATTAAAAATCTGTCTATCTCAGTCTTAAACATACTTAACAACCCAACCCCAATAACCCTCTACGATAAAGAATTCCACGATTCACTAGCCTCCGAGAGAAGAAATTCCTTCTCATCGATGTCTTGAACGTGTGGTACCTTAAGTCCGAGATAATGCCTGCTGGTCCTAGGTGCTCCCACAAGGGAAAAAAACCTCTCAGTATTTACCCTGTCAAGCTCCCTGAGAATCCTATACGTTTCAATAAGGTCACCTCTCATCATTCTAAACTTCAATGAGTAGAGGCCCAATCTAATCAACCTCTCCTCATAAGAAAATCCCTCCATATCTGGGATCAAACTAGTGAACTTTCACTGCACTGTCTCCAATGTCAGTCTATCTTTCCTTAGTTAAGGGGACCAAAACTAATCACAGTATCCCAGATGTGGTCTAACTTGTACCTTTTAGAATTTGAGTAAGACTTCCCTATGTTTTTATCCCATTCCTTTTGAAATAAAAATCAACATTCCATTAGCCTTCCCTATTGCCTGCTGAACTATCATGCTTGATTTTGGTGATTTCTGCATGAGGACCCACAATCCCTCCATGCTACAGCTTTCTGCAGTTTTTCTCCATTGAAATCATATTCCGCTTATTTAAAAAGGGCCGTGAAATATGTTTGATAACTGCACAGCTATTTATTATCAGATTAGCTCACGTTCTGTTCCATTCCAGTGTAATACTAGGCCAACATTCCCACTGTGAGAAATATGTGCTGATGGAGGGCCTTACTTGGAACAGAGTGTCAACCATCCACTGCCCATTCCTTCCAAGACACTGAAAGTTCCATGGAACCATACGTAGAAAAATGGGGAATTTTCCTCTATCATAGCTGCCATTAGGTAGAAAAGCAGGTTGCTAAAGGGACACAAACAGTTTACAAAGAGATATTGACAGGTTAAGTAACTGACAGCAGTTGATGTTTAAGGACCTTTCACATAAGCACAAAAATATGCAAGGAATACGAGATATGGACCAAGGGCAGGCAAAAGAAATTAGTTTATTTGGCATCACATTTGACACAACATCATAGGCCGAAGAGCCCATTCCTGCACTGTACTATTCTATGTTCTAAATAGAATATAATGTGTGAAAATGTGAATTTGTTCATTTGGAAGGGAGGACAAAAAGTTTATTTATTAGTCACAAGAAAAGTTTACATTAACTTTGCAATGAAGTTACTGTGGAATTCCCCGAGTTGCCACAGTCTAGCACCTGTTTGGGTCAATACATCGAATCGGCACGTCTTTCAGAATGCGAGAGGAAACTGGAGCACTTGTAGGAAATCCATGCAGACACAGGGAGAATGTGCAAACTCTGTACAGACAGTGACCCAAGCCAGGAGTCGAACGTGGGCCCCTGATGCTGTGAAAAGCAAAGAACAAGGAGCAAAGAAAAAACAGGCCCTTCAGCCCTCCAAGCCTACACCGACAATGCTACCCAACTGAACTAAAACCCTTTACTTTTTCGGACCACGTCCCCCTATTTCCATCCTAGTCATGTACTTGTCCAGACGCTTCTTAAAAGTCATTGTATCTGCTTCCACTCCCTCCCCCGGCAACGAGTTCCAGGCACCCACCACCCTCTGTAAAAAATCTGCCTCGTACATCTCCTTTAAACCTTGCCCCTCACACCTGAAACCTGCGTCCCCTAGTAATTGACTCTTCCACCCTGGGAAAAAGCTTCTGACTATCCACTCTGTCTGTGCCTCTCATAATCTTGTTGACTTCTATCAGGTCACCCCTCAAACTCCATCATTCCAGTGAGAACAAACTAAGTTTCTCCAAACTCCCCTTACAGTTAATGCCCTCCATACCAGGCAACATCCTGGTAAATCTTTTCTGTACCCTCTCCAAAGCCTCCACATCCTCCTGTGGCGACCAGAATTGAACATTATATTTCAAGTGCTGCCTAACTAAGGCTCTATAAAGCTGCAACATGACTTGCCAATTTTTAAACTCAGTGCCGCGGCCGATGAAGGCAAGCATGCCATATGCCTTCTTGACTACCTTCTCCACCTGCATTGCCACTTTCAGTGATCTGTGTACCTCTACACTCAGGTCCCTTTGCCTATCAGTACTTTGAAGGGTTCTGCCATTTATTGTATATTTCCTATTTCCATTACCTCACACTTGTCCGGATTAAGCTCCATCTGCCTCCTCTCAGCCCAAGTCTCCAACTGATCTACATTCTGCTGTATCCTCTGATGGTTCTCATCGCTATCCGCAAATCCAGCAACCTTTATGTCATCCGCAACCTAATCAAACCAGTTACATTTTCCTCCAAATCATTTTCACATATTACAAACAGCAAACGTCCCAGTACTGATCCCTGAGGAATGCCACTTGTCACAGCCCTCCATTCAGAAATGCACCCTTCCACTACTACACTCTGTCTTCTTTGACCTCTCCATTCACCTGACGAAGGGACTAACCCCAAAAGCTTGTGCGTTTACTATCAAATAAATCGGTTGGATTAAAACCTGGTGTTGTCAGACTTTTTTCTTTGACCGGACCAGTTTTCTATCCATCTTGCCAGTTCACCTCTGATCCCATGCGACTTCACCTTCTGCACCAGTCTGCCATGAGGGACCTTGTCAAAGGCTTTACTGAAGTCCATGTAGACAACATCCACTGCCCTACCCTCATCAAACAGCTTCATCACTTCCTCGAAAAACTCGATCAAGATAGTGAGACACGACCTCCCCTTTAAAAAACCATGTTGCCCCTCACTAATACGTCCATTTATTTCCAAATGGGAAAAAAATCATGTCGTGAAGGATCTTCTCCAATAATTTCCCTACCACTGATGTAAGGCTCACCGGCTATAATTACCTGGATTATTCTTGCTACCCTTCTTAAACAAAGGAACAACACTGGCTATTCTCTAATCCTCTGGGACCTTCCCTGTAGCCACTGAGGATACAAAGATTTCTTTCAAGGCCCCAGTAATTTCCTCCCTTGCCTCTCTCAGTATTCTGGGATATATTCCATCAGGCACTGGGAACTTGTCTATCTTAATGTTTCTCAAGAACCCCAATACCTCCTCCTTTTTGATCTCAACATGACTCAAATTACCTATGCACCCTTTCCCAGACTCATCATCCACCAACTCCTTCTCTTTGGTGAATACTGATACAAAGAGAATGCAGAGGAGATTTACCAGGATGCTGCCTGGTTTGGAGGGCAGGTCTTATGAGGAAAGGTTGAGGGAGCTGGAGCTTTTCTCTTTGGAGCAGAGGAGGATGAGAGGTAACTTAATAGAGGTTTATAAGATGAAGAGATGGATTGATAGAGTGGATGTGCATCGATTGTTTCCTTGGGTAGATGTAGCTGTTACTAGGGGTTGTAACTATAAGGTTCATGGTGGGAGATATAGGAGGGTTGTCAGAGGTAGATTCTTTACTCAGAAAGTGGTTGGGGTGTGGAATGCACTGCCTGCTGTGATAGTGGAGTCAGACACTTTAAGAACTTTCAAGCAGTTATTGGATAGGCACATGGAGCACTCCAGAATTATAGGGAGGGGATAGCTTGATCTTGGGATTGGACATAGCTCGGCACAACATTGAGCGCTGAAGGGCTGGAATGTTCTATGTTCTATTAATTTAAGTACTCATTTAATACCTCGCCCATTTCCCCTGGCACCATGAATAGATTTCCTCCTTTGTCCTTGAGTGGGCCAACCCTCTCCCTGGCTACCCGCTTGCTCTTTATGCATAGAAAGCCTTAGGATTTTCTTTAATCCTGTTGCCAAGGCTTTTTCGTGACGCCTTTTAGCCTCCTTTACTCCTTGCTTAAGTTTCTTTCTACTTTCCTTGTATTCCACACTTGCATGGTGTGTTCCCAACTTCCTAGTTTTTTCTCTTTGACTAGGCTCACAATGTCTCTCGTTATCCAATGATCCCAAAACTTGCCATACTTCATCCTTACAGGAAGCAGCGTTGCTAATCACTGTGCCACCATGCTGCCTCTAAAAAGAACAGAGTTTTTTTTAAATGGAGAAAAACTGCAGAAAGCTTCAACATTAAGGGACTTGGGGGTGTTTGTGCATGAAACTCAGAAAGCTAGCATACAAGTGCAGCCAGTAACCAGAAAGGCTAATGGAATGTTGGTCCTTATTTCAAGGGGACTGGAGTGTAATAATAGGGAAGAAGTCTTGTTGCAACTGTACAAGGTACTGGTGAGACAACACCTGGAGCAGTTTTTGTCCTTTTATTTAAGTAAAGATATTATTTCATTGGAGGCAGTTCAGGGAATGTTCATTAGGGTGTTGCAGGGATTATGAGGAAAGGTTAAACAGGTTGGGACTCACAGAAATTTAGAAGAATGAGAGGTAATCGCGTTGAAAATGTTGGATTTTTAAGGAGCTTGACAGGGTAAATGCTGAGAGAATGTTTCCCCTCATGAGAGAGTCTAGGACCAAGGGACACAGTCTCAGAATAAAGGGGTGCCAATTTAAGACTGGGATGAGGATAAATTTCTTCTCTCAGAGGGTTGTGAGCCTTCGGAACGCTTGCCACAATGAGCTTTGGGGCAGAGCCCTTGTGTACGTTTAAGGCAGAGATAGATAGATTTTTGGTCAGTAAGGGAATCAAGAGTTATGGGGGGGGGAAAGGCAGGAAATTGGTCATGAGGAATGTCTGATCAGCCATGATTGTATTGAATGGCAGGGCAGGCTTGAGGGGCCAAATGGCATACTTTTGTTAGTTATTTCTTACGCTGTTATGGTTTTATGGTCATTAGAGATTAACGTCTCATTCTTCCAGACAGGATCACGCTCTGTGTAAATAGACTGGCGTGTTTGCCAACATGACAACAGCCTCTGCACTTCAAAGTCACTCAGTGTGTGTCAAGTATTTCCGACTGCTTCCAAGAGAAGCGACTATCTTTCTTTCAGGCGGGACAGCAACCAAAACTATTTTTATTTAGTCCATCTCACAGGACGGTTTGGCAGGAGAGGAATGCATTTCCGATGAGTGTCACTGTTATTAATAGGAGTCATTAACAATGATAGAAAGTGGTTGCAGATGTGTCTCAGATTCTGGTCTCTTAAAACTAGGGGAGAGGGATAAACCCAGCAATTACAGGGCAGACATCAGCAACCATGTTGATGATGAGGAAATTTTTAGAGACTATTATCTGGGATCAAATTAATTGGCGTTTGGAAAAGTAAGAGCTCAGAAATGAAATTCAGCACAGATTTGTTAACAGTTAATTGTGTTTGGCCAACTTGCTGGAGTTACTTGATGGAATAATGGACTGGATCAATGGGAATAGTTGATGTTGTGGTTGTGGATTCTCAAATGGTGCATGGCAAGGGACCACATAATAGTCACCAGCGAAAATTAAATAAAAAATAAAGGGCAGTGGCCTCATGGATACACAGTTGGTTAAGGGAGACCGGGATCAGGGAGCACTGGCAGGGGCAGCATGGTGGCACAGTGGTTAGCACTGCTGCCCCAAGGAGCCAGGGACCCAGGTTCAATTCCTGGTTCGGGTCACAGTCTGTGTGGAGTTTGCACTTTCTCCCCATGTCTGCATGGGCTTCCTCCGAGTGCTCCGGTTTCCCCTCACAGTCCGAAAGACGTGCTGGTTAGGTGCATTGGTTAGGAGCTAAATTCTCCCTCAATGTACCTGAACAGGCACCGGAGTGTGGCAACTAGGGGATTTTCGCAGTAACTTCATTGCAGTGTTAATGCAAGAACTCTTGGAGAGTGTGGGCCAGCATCACCAAAACTGACTGACGGTTCCTGCTGAATTAACACTTTCCCTCAGATGGCTGAGCGAACAGAGGAAAATATTTACTGCAGCAGGAATGCCAATTTGAGATTGATCATAGAATCCTACAGTGCAGAAGGAGGCCATTTGGCCCATCGAGTCTGCACCGACCACACTCCCTGTCTCCATAACCCCATGCATATACCCTACCAATCTCCCTGGCACCAAGAAGCAATTTCACATGGCCAGTCAACCTAACCCGCACATCTTTGAACTGTGGGAGGAAACCGGAGCATCTGGAGGAAACCCACGCAGACATGGGGGGAATGTGCAAACTCCACACAGACAGTGACCCGAGCTGGAATTGAACCTGGGTCTCTGGCACTGTGAGGCAGTGTGCTAATCACCATACTGCCACGAATAAGGTTGCTGCACATTAGTGGAATGATTAAAGAAAGACAGCTAATTGCTTTTTGTGCCAACCAGACACCCAGCTACCAACAGAAAAGGACAGGGGCACCATGATGAGTTCAAGACACTCTCATGCTACAGTGTGCACATTTAAAAAAATTCATTTGTGGGACATTTATTGCCCATCCCTAATCACCCTTAAGAAGGTGGTAGTGAGCTGCCTTCTTGAATCACTGCAGAGACTCTGCGATTCGATACAACTGAATGGCTTGCTAGGCCATTTCAGAGAACAGCTAAGAGTCAACCACATTGCTGTGGATCTGGAGTCACGTGTAGGCCAGACCAGTCCTGGTCACCCTATTATAGAAAGGATATTATTAAACTAGAAAGAATGCAGGAAAGATTTACGAGGATGCTACTGGGACTTGATTGTTTAGGCTTTAAGGAGATGCTGGATAGACTGGGACTTTTTTCTCTGAAGCGTAGGAGGCTGAGGGGTGACCTTTTAGACGTCTATAAAATAATGAGGGGCTCAGATCAGCAAGGTAGACAATATCTTTTCCCTAATGGAGGGGAGTCTAAAACTAGACGGCATACTTTTAAGTTGAGAGGGGAGAGATACAAAAATGGCCAGAGGGGCAATGTTTTCACACAGTGAATGGTGAGTGTCTGGAACAAGCTGCCAGAGGTAGTAATAGAGGCAGGTACAAAGTTTTTTGAAAAGCATTTAGATAGTTACATGGGTAAGATGGGTATTGAGGGATATGAGCCAAATGCAGGCAGTTGGATTTAGCTTAGAGATTTAAAAAAGGGCACAAGTTGGACTGAAGGGCCTGTTTCCAGGCTGTAAACCTCTATGACTCTATGATTCTATAACCAGGTAAGGATGACAGATTTCTTTCTCTAAAGAACGTTAGTGAACCAGATGTCTGCATGGGTTTCCATCAGGTGCTGGTTAGGTATACTGGCCATGATAAAGTGTACTCAAACAGGCACTGGTTTGTGGTGACTTGGGGATTTTCACAGTAACTTCATTGCAGTGTTAATGTAAGCCTATTTGTGACATGAATAAATAAACTTAACAATGGTTTCTGCGGGCAGTTGAGAGTCAGCCACTTTGCTGTGGCTTTGGAATCCCATGTAGGCCACACCAGGTATGGACAGGAAATTTCCTTTCCTTAAGGGCACTAGTGAACCAGATGGGTTTTGATAATCGACAATAGTTTCATGCTCATGAGTTGATTATTAATTCAGATATTTATTTTATTGAATTCAAATTCTACCATCTGCCGTGACAGAATTCACACCATTGTCCCCAGAACATTAGCTGAGTTTCTGGATTAATAGACTAGCGATAATACCACTAAGCCATCGCCTCCCTCCTTGTGTTTGGAATCATGTGTTTTCATACCTGGGTCAAGGATCGCGAGTTTCAAATTTTTAGGTGTCCAGATCGCCAACAACCTGTCCTGGTCCCCCCGTGCTGACACTATAATTATGAAAGCTCCCAACACCTCTACTCTCTCAAAAGACGAAGGAAATTTGGCACGTCAGCTACGACTCTCACCAACTTTCACAGATGCACCATAGAAAGCATTCTTTCTGGTTGTGTCACAGCTTGGTATGGGCTCCTGCTCTGCCCAAGACTGCAAGAAATTACAAAGGGTCGTGAATGTAGCCCAATCCATCATGCAAACCAGCCTCCCATCCATTGACTCTGTCCACAATTCCCTTTGCCTTGGCAAAGCAGTCAGCGTAATTAAGGAGCCCACGTACCCCAGACATTCTCTTTTCCTTGGAAAAAAGATACAAAAGTCTGAGGTCACGTACCAACCGACACAAGAACAGCTTCTTCTCTGCTGCCATCAGACTTTTGAATGGACCTGCCTCGCATTAAGTTGATCCTTCTCTAACCCTAGCGATGACTGTAACACAACATTCTGCATCCTCTCCTTTCATTCTCTATGAATGGTATGCATTGTCTGCACAGTGTGCAAGAAACAATACTTTTCACTGTATAGAACACAGAACAGTATAGCACAGTACAGGCCCTTCGGTCCTCGATGTTGTGCCGAGCTAGGTCCGAACACAACAGCAAGCGATCCCACTCCCTATCATTCTGGTGTGTTCCATGTGCCTATCCAATAACCGCTTGAAAGTTCCTAAAGTGTCTGACTCCACTATAACAGCAGGCAGTGCATTCCACACCCCAACCACTCTCTGAGTAAAGAATCTACCTTGGACATCCCTCCTATATCTCCCACCATGAACCTTACAGGTATGCCCCCTAGTAACAGCTACATCCACCCGAGAAAATAGTCTCTGCGTGTCCACTTTATCTATCCCCCCATCATCTTATAAACTTCTATTAATTCACCCCTCATCCTCCTCCACTCCAAAGAGAAAAGTCCCAGATCAACTTTCCTCATAGGACCTACACTCCAAACCAGGCAGCATCCTGGTAAATATTGTCTGCATTCTCTCCAATGCTTCCACATCCTTCTTATAGTGAGGTGACCAGAACTGAACACAATATTCCAAATGTTGTCTCACTAATGTCCTGTATAGTTGCAGCATAACCCCACGGCTCTTAAACTCAAACCCCCTGTTAATAAACGCTAACACACTATAAGCCTTCTTCACGGCTCTATCCACTTGAGTTGCAACCTTCAGAGATCTGTGGCTATGAACCCCAAGATCTCTCTGTTCCTCCACATTCCTCAGTATCCAGCTGTTGACCCTGTAATCCGCATTCAAGTTTGTCCTACCAAAATGAATCACCTTATCAGGGTTAAACTCCATCTGCCACTTTTCGGCCCAGCTCTGCATCCTATCAATGTCTCTTTGCAGCCTGCAAGAGCCCTCCATCTCATCCACTACTCCACCAATCTTGGTGTCATCAGCAAATTTACTAACCCATTCATGTGTATTAATACATGTGACAATAATAAACCAAATCAAATCAACCTATCAGTTTGGTAAAAGATTTCTGATTGTGACAGAGCACAAGGCACTGGAGACAGTTTGGTGAAAGTCATGAAGCAGTGCACCAGCAAGATTACAATGTCTCTTGATGAAGATTCAAAGTTACAACTGTGATGGTTCGGGACAAATCAAATAATTTAATCATGTGATGAAACTCAAAGTTCTTACTTAATTCAGCACTTACAGCTTCAGAACCATAGTTCCCAATGAGCTTTGGGTCTTCTGCTCATGCCCAGTTAGGAATTGGCCACACATGCACAGTTCATTTCTTTTTAAGCTCCCAGTCAGTCTGGAAATGGTCGCACTACGCTTTTTGTTTGTTTTTTACGGTTTTCTGTCAGGGACCAGCTCTGCCCACAGACACAGAAGAAAAGGAAGTTAAAAAAAAATTAAGTGGTGCGTGAAGCAGATCAGGTGACCTGAAAACCAGTGTGCCATTGGAGACAAGGTGTAGCAAGGCGCGGGACATGGGATGGGGTCAGGGAAAAGACCCCCTTCCAAGATGAAGGTCCCAACCCAGGAGATGGGACGTATAGATGTCCCCGAAGTAAGTCCCAAGCAGGGACAAAAATAAGGATCAGAAGTAGATCCCATTGGGTCAAGTTAAATGACAGGAGCAGAGAAAGAGGCTCCAAATTAAAGAAAGAGCTGTGACGAGCAGACTTGAAGGAAAGTGGGTTCAGGAGAAGCCCTGAAGGTCCAAAATCGCGAATGATCTCTTTCATGTCCATGATACTGACTTTATCATCATCATTGACTACTCTACCTTAGACCCAAAAATGCAGTAATTGCACAATTGTTGCACATCCTATAACGTGAAATTTCAGTTTATTTGCTGTTTTAGGCAAATCATTCTGGATAACAGTCTACAAGTTATTGGTTAGCCATTTCAGGATATGTGTGAGAAGTGGAATATTGGTTATTCTACTTCTTCTCCTCATTATCACAAAACTAACAGCTAGCTGAATGGATGATTTGGACAGTGAAATCCTTAATTCTTTGACCCCTAGTGTAAAAAAACCAAATAGGATCTACACATTGCAATGTTACATCTGAGAGTGATGCCTTTAAGTACATCTATTCCACTCTCTTAGGAACTGGGGAGCAATTTATTAATGCAATTCATTATGAGAGATTGGCACCTCTGTATCATTATAACAACACTGCACTTCACAGCGCCTGAGAATTTTAAATATCTTGGGGGCGATTCTCCCAAAAAAGTTCTAAGTATCGAATTTGCTTAAAAACTGGACTAAATCACACTGCTTTTTCAGCGTGAGTTTTAAAATTATTCTCCCACTCTCTGTGCACTAGCGTGAATCATGCTGTAAATCAATAGTGGGGCCTATTCCTACTGGAGATGCTGGCAGCATAGCATTGGGAGGACCGCTGTGCATGCGCCCATCTGTCAGTGCCGAGATTGGTGAATGTGCTGTGATCCTGCGTGGCCAACCCCACGACCCACACATTGCTGGCCATGTGACCCCCTCCACTGCCCAATTGCTGGTTCCCTGAACATGCCCGGGCAGCCTTCACCCTGCTCCCCTGCCGTCCCAATCCCCTCCCCCCATCCTTACACACCACTCCACTCCCCCGCAGTGCAAAACCTCCCCCCACAGCCCCAACAGGCCGCCACCACCCCACCCCCATGGCCAGCCCCAATCATTGACCTCCCTCGCTCTGTCACTCAGCCCAAAGTGCAGAGTAGCACTGAGACGCTCCCACCCCCTTGCCCATTCCGATTCCTGTGGCAGGCGGGGTGGTAAAATTCCAGCCGTGGAATTTTGATGACCATGAAACCATTGTCGATTGTCGGAAAACCTAATGTCCTTTAGGCAAGGAAACCTGCTGTCCTTACTTGGTCTGGCCTCCAGAACTACAGTAATCTAGTTCACTCTCAACTGCCCTCGGGCAACTAGGGATGGCCAATAAATGTTGGGGGAGGGCAGGGTTGGGGGACGGATGGGGTCCGTGATCAGTCTGGGTGGTGGGATGGTCAGTGGAGGCTGCATCTACAGCTGCGGGCCCCTGTGATTGTGGAGGGGGGGAGCTGCTTAAGGCTGCCTGCATCAGCAGGGGCCTGACAGCTTTCTCTTTGTCTGTCAGACTCCTGCTGCTGCTAATGCACATGTGCACCACTAGAGGCCAGCACATGTGTACTACCTCCCTCTACAGGCTTTTGGGTGCAGTTAGCCCCATCCACAGGTTTCTATAGTGACCAACAGGCTTGCTGATTGATATGCTTGTAGCACAGTGCGATTGGGGGGGAGGGGGGGCGCTATAAACATGCCCGAAAGGCGGATCTAAAACTCTCTCAGTTTCAAAAATGGTAAAAATGGTAAAATAGCACCTTATGTATCTGATAGTTTAGCATCATCCAATTGGCTGATGAATCATTTTGCTTTCCAATTGGTGTAGGAAGGCAGTAGGTCACACGGATGGATGAGTTGGCCGACTAAAGACTGGACAAGTCACATGAATGAACCTCTGAGAATACATTTAATCACAGTTGATAACCTGACTGGTACCATCAGTGCCCATGATGAGGAGATGCCGGTGTTGGACTGGGGTAAACACAGTAAGAAGTCTGACAACACCAGGTTTAAGTCCAACCGATTTATTTGATAGTAAACATAAGAACATAAGAACATAAGAAATAGGAGCAGGAGTAGGCCATCCAGCCCTTCAAGCCTGCCCCGCCATTCAATAAGATCATGGCTGATCTGTCGTGGTTCAGTTCCACATTCCCGCCCTCTCCCCATAACCCTTAATCCCCTCGCTTATCAAAAACCCATCAACCCGCGTCTTAAAAGTATTTAGCGAGGCAGCCTCCACCACTTCAACGGGCAGAGAATTCCAGAGATTCACCACCCTTTGAGTGAAGAAGTTCCTCCTCAACTCCGTTCTAAACCGCCCCCCCTTTATCTTGAGGCTGTGCCCCCTAGTCCTACTGTCCTTTCTGAGCAGGAAGAGTCTCTCCACCTCTATCCTATCCATCCCATTCATCATCTTATACGTCTCAATGAGATCTCCCCTCATTCTTCTAAACTCTAACGAGTACAAGCCTAGTTTATTCAGCCTCTCCTCATAGCTCAACCCCCTCAACTCGCAAGCTTTCGGAGTTTGCCCCTTCATCAGGTCAAATAAATCAGTTGGACTTAAACCTGGTGTTGTCAGACTTCTTACCATCAGTGCCACCAGGAGTGGAGGCAGTCGCTGGGACTGGAGGTAGTCCCAAAATGTAAAGAGCCGGGTGAAAGATAACGGTGGGGTCTCTAGTTTGGGTGGGGATGAGGGGGTGGGGGAGGGAGTCATCGGGAGACACCCCACCCTCACCACACATAGCTGTGCAAGGTCTGAGAATGCCATTCTGCTAAGCGTTGCATTCTACAGGCACCACCCCACCCCATCCCCTGACACTGACCTTCTTCCACTGGATGGCAGATTACAGCCGGGTAGGACATGGTCCACATCTGTCCACTTAATGGCTTGAGGCGAGGGCAGGCATACATTACGGCAAGGCTGGCTGTAAGCTGGTAGGTGGCAGGTAAGTCAAGATCATTTTTTTCTGGGTCCACCCCCTATGCACCTGTAAACCCATCCTTGGGTGAGTTTAAAATTCAGCCAGGAGTTTAAGAAGCAGCCTAGATTAAGTTTATGTCTCCCTGGGTGGAACTTGAATCTATAATTCCCTTAGCGATAAAAGATCTACCACTGGGCCAAATGGCAATTTTATAAAATAGCTTACAAGGGGTGAGCGAGTGTAAGGCTGTGATACAATCTTCATAGAATTATAGACACCCGACAGTGCAGAAGGAGGCCATTCAGCCCATCATCAACAACAATCCCACCCATATCCTATTCCCGTAACCCCACATATTTATCCTGCTAATCCTGGTAATCTATGCATCAAAGAACGAAGAACAGTACAGCGCAGGAAACAGGCCCTTCGGCCCTCCAAGCCTGCGCCACTCATTGGTCCAACTAGGCCATTCTTTTGTATCCCTCCATTCCCAGTCTGCTCATGTGACTATCCAGATAAGTCTTAAACGATCCCAGCGTGCCCGCCTCCACCACCCTGCTTGGCAGTGCATTCCAGGCCCCCACCATCCTGGGACACTAAGGGGCAATTTACCATGGCTAATCTACCTAACATCTTTGGACTGTGAGAAGAGCACCCAGAGGAAACCCACGCAGACACGGGTAGAATGTGCAAACTCCACACGGACAGTGACCCAAGCCGGGAATCAATCCCGGGCCCCTGGTGAGGCAGCAGTGCTAACCACTGTGCCTCCATGCCCCCTGACTGCAATCGCGTTTAGAAAAGCAAACCATCTTCCCTCTTGCGACCAATGTTGTTGTGTGATCCCCTTAACTGAATTTGAAAGGCAAATTCTTCCTGGCTCACTGCTCTTCTACATTAAACCGAATGCACAAATGGGTGAATAGAATAGGCCTTTGGGATGTCGGATTGCATTGCAAGGCTGATGCCCAGTTGTTATTTAGATTCACATTTAAGATGGGGCCCATTCATTTTGTTGTTGGCCTACTGTTCACATTTCAAAGTGCTTGGGGATTAAACTGCTAGTGACCCAATCGAGGGGGGAGCGAGGGGCGAGTGGTGAACACGGTACATTTCAAACATGTAAGTGCAGCCTGCATTACTCTGTGGCTCTTGTCAGTGGAGAAATGACACAGGACCCTTCCCTGACCACAAGCTCCATTCAGCTATCAGCAGACACTCCATCACCATACCAGTCACTAGACTAAACAGTTCAAGTCAACTCAACCACTTTTCGCAAAACAGAGCTGCCAATCAGGCGACCTGTGCCACCAGGGAATTGGTTAAAGGGATTTGGGGTGTTTATTTAGTGAAAGGTTTGTTTACCCCCAAACAAACCACTAAACCAAATTAACATAGCTATGTCCTCATAAAAGAAACCAGATATTCTGCTTGTGGGAATGAGCACTGAATACAGTAAGTCATTTTTGCCTCAATGGTGTCAGGTTGGTTTAAATATCTGTTACAATTCCATTTAAATTATTACACATAATGCCGTCACTTTAATTTATCCCACAGATATCCTGCTCACCAGATAAAGAATTCTTCTTAAAGTCAAAAGAGGAATTTGTGCAACTGGAAATCAAATAGTAGAGAAAGAAAATGTCTGCAAAAATAGCCACAAGCAAACTACCTGGCTGCTATACAAAGCATACCATACATAGAGAAGGAAAGGAGAGAGTGCAGAATAGAGTGTTACAGTCATAGCCAGGATGTATATATAGATGTGTGTGTGTGTGTGTGTGTGTGTGTATCTCCAAGTATACATATATATTTATATAGAAAATGAGACAGAAGAGAATGAATAAAAGAAACTCGATTTGAAATCTTCTGTCATTTTGTAAAATGAAATGTAGCACATTTACGAATCAAATATTGGCCGTATAATTTTTGTTTAATTAATTTTTTTATTGAGGGATTTCTATTCTACATTTTAGCACAATCATACAACCCCAAAAGTGGAGAAGAGGACCACTTGGCCCATCAAACCAGAAATGCCAACAATCCCACCCAGGTTCTATCCCCATAACACCACATGTTTGTCTTACTAGTCTCTCTGACACTAAGGGGCAATTTAGCATGGCCAGTCAACCTAACTTGCATATCTTTGGAGTGTGGGAGGAAACTGTAACCCACACAGACATGGGAGAAGGTGAAAACACCACACAGCCGATCACTCAAGGCCAGAATTGAACTTGGGTCTCTGGAGCTATGAGGCAGCAGTGCTAGCCACCCTGCCACTGTGCCAGCACTGGATGCAACAAAACCCCAAACTCAAATACAGTCAGAGCGATCATTATTCTGCATATATACAGAAAAAAAAACCAGCAACTACTCATCCATATGGTTCAGATTATCAATCATTGTCATCATTGTAGTCAGCATCATGGATAATGAAAGAATACCAAAGAGTGGAGAGTCTCCGGATAACAGAATAAAGCCATGAGCACATGGCACCACAGTGCGCGCGTGCGCGCACACACACACACACACACACACACACACACACACACACACCTCCTCTCTCTCTCTCTCTCTCCACCCCTCCCACCACCCCCCTGCCCCACCCCCCAGGATAACAAAGACAATAACCAGGATTCCTGATGGGGTAAAATACGACCAATTGGACCTAGTTCAGCATCCCAAGGCTTCCAAGCAATGAAAGGCTGCCCCAGAAAAACAGGATCATGGGGATACCACCATTGGTATAAGACATGACATGGCGTTATACACTCTGATAAACAGGAAGCAGTAAGCCAAG
Source organism: Carcharhinus amblyrhynchos (assembly GCF_965287045.1). NCBI lineage: Eukaryota > Metazoa > Chordata > Chondrichthyes > Carcharhiniformes > Carcharhinidae > Carcharhinus > Carcharhinus amblyrhynchos. Next base: position 116,815,403 of record NC_137328.1, on the reverse strand, counting down.
GATTCTTACCCCACGCCAAACTCGCAACACAACGGTCCTCAATCCTCTCCAGCCATATCAGAGGCACCTTTGAAGCCCACCATCACTGGAAAACTTGAACCATTTTCCACCAAGGAAAGCTTACTGACAAGGAGAAGAAAAATCATCAAGGCACCTGTCAATGGGATATCTCGGCGAGAGATACAATTCTCTTCCTCCTGACAAGATAAGAAAAACCCGCTAGAATTAAATATAATAATCGGGGTCAGTGTCAGCACCTCACCAACCTAGATAAAGAAAGAAAACCCCGGAGAGAGAGGAACATCAGGGTTAGCTAATAGATGGACAAAAGTGATCTAAGAGTGTACACTTTCACAAAAAGGAAACCAGGAGCAGAACAACCTCATAAGAAGTAAGATACTGCCCTCCCACCTGCACCCCTTCCCCCTACCCCCACCCACAAGGGAGCCCAAACCTCAAGAAAGAGGTCAGTCTGCAAGTCCCTATGTAAGGCTACTTGGAGAAGGGAGGTTGACTCCTCCATCCAACTGAAGAAAATCGCTAAGCATGCTGAATCCATACACTCAGACCCCACAGCCAACAAGATGCCTCATCCCCAGGGGAACCAAGTTTCAAGAAGGAAAATACTCCAGAAGCCCCTAAAAGGGAACATCTTGGGGGTGGATGACCTACTCCCCTGCCCAACCTAACATCCATCTAACCCAGATGAACACAATTACTATCTTTTGGATGGAAAGGTTGGCACTGCTGCCTCACAGTGGCCAGGGACCCGGGTTCAATTCTGGCCTCAGGCCACTGTCTGTGTGGAGTTAGTACGTTCTCCCCGTGTCTGCATGGGTTGGGTTTCCTTCAGGTGCTCAATTTCTTCCCACAGTCTAAAGATGTGCGAGTTGATTGACCACGCTAAATTAACTCTAGTGTCAGGGGTATTAGCAGGATAAATATGAGGGGTTATGGGAATAAAGCCTGGGTGGGATTGTGGTCGGTGCAGACCTGATGGGCTGAATGGCCTCCTTCTGCACTGTAGGTTTTCTGTGATTCTATTTCCCTAACCTATTCAATCAAGCTAAACTAGGATCAATGACACACTAGCTCAAGGGCTGACAGCCAAGGATACTCACATCACTTTATATATTGAAGAAAGTAAATTACCTCTATCTCTAGACATCCCAGAGGTCCCACTTAGACCCTGCCATCAATCAGATTCTACCCATTTCCCCTCATCAAAAAAACCCTAATGGCAGGATGATATGCCCACCATACATTTCATGAGTAATTAAGCAACCACTGTCACTATCTGAATAATAAATAAAAAGGCCAACCCAAGAAATATCTAAGGATTAGTTGGCCACACCCAGACCTGCACTGTACATATTTCTCCCTACTCCAACAAAACCAGAGACACCAATGAGAGAAAAATAATAGTGAACAAAAGAACATAAGAACATAAGAAATAGGAGCAGGAGTAGGCCATCTAGCCCTTCGAGCCTGCCCCGCCATTCAATAAGATCATAGCTGATCTGTAGTGGTCAGTTCCACATTCCCGCCCTCTCCCCATAACCCTTAATCCCCTCTCTTATCAAAAACCCATCAACCCGTGTCTTAAAAATATTTAGCGAGGCAGCCTCCACCACTTCAACGGGCAGAGAATTCCAGAGATTCACCACCCTTTGAGTGAAGAAGTTCCTCCTCAACTCCGTTCTAAACCGCCCCCCCTTTATCTTGAGGCTGTGCCCCTTAGTCCTACTGTCTTTTTTGAGCGGGAAGAGTCTCTCCACCTCTATCCTATCCATCCCATTCATCATCTTATACGTCTCAATGAGATCTCCCCTCATTCTTCTAAACTCTAACGAGTACAAGCCTAGTTTATTCAGCCTCTCCTCATAGCTCAACCCCCTCAACTCCGGTATCAGCCTAGTAAACCTCCTCTGCACTCCCTCCAAGGCCAAAATATCTTTGCGCAGGTGCGGCGCCCAAAACTGCACACAGTACTCCAGCTGCGGTCTCACCAATGCCCTATACAGCTGCAGCAAGACCTCCCTACTTTTATAGTGTTTTCTAGGATACATGATCTGTCTGTACCTTAATAGCAAGGATTCCTTAATCCCAAAATAACGATAGTACAAAAGAAAAACACAGCACCAACAGTTCTAACGCGAGTTTTCCTCACCCACAATGAGGTCTAACAAGTCCATATCAACCAACTCTCTAGCAAGCCGTCTACCCGCCACCTTGATGTGGCATTACTTAACTTATCTGTAAATAAAGTGAAGGTACCAAAAATGTAGTCTCTCAGTATAAATGCAAGGATTACAGCACATAGAACACTGGATAAATATCTCACAACCCTCATGTCATACAATCAACTCAGCTTGTCCTTCAATAGATAGAAGGATACCTACAAAGGATACCGCAAAACAAGGAAGGGTTTCCATATTGCAAACTCTGAAATTAAAATGTGAACAGGATCAGAAGCAGGGTGGATAAACCCCCTTTACCCACCCTGCTCTCTGGCACCACACACCAGAACTAAGATTGAAATGCAAACGCTAATGCACATTAAATTAAGGTCTCCCTCGCCTGAGTACACCAGTAAATACCATCCAAAAGATGAAACAACAATCCTGATTTTTGTAAATAAAAATAACATGCGACAGACGCCTCTGTGCCCATATATCATACGCACTGGTCAGGATAAAAGACAAATCAAGAGTATAACCACAAGGGAAGAAAGTTCAGAATTAATAGTGAACTGCAGGAAAATATAACCATCAACAGAGCTTGAAAAGGATACAATGATGACCCTCTGAGAGATGAAATTCCTCCACAACTCTAACCCAAATGGGAAACCCATCACTTTTAAATTATGCCCATAGTTTCGGACTCCACAACCACCACCATCCCCCCGCCACCCCAACATGGGGAAATATCCTCTTTACCTTGTCAAGGACCCTCAGAATCTTACACATTTCTATAAGAAAACCTCTGTTCCTTCTAGACTCCAATGGGTGTAGGCACAAGCAGCTTGCAAGACAACTGCATTTTTGTGAGCTCTGGTGCTTTTCATCTTTTAATCCAGTGCTTGAAGACTGGGTACAATGTGCTCCATTGAACTCGAAATGAACTCCATTGAACCTTCAAATCGAGATTGTGAAAGCATGGCAGGCAACTTCTCAAATCTGGCTAGGGATTCATCCCCAGCTTCCCACGGGAGACCAGGAAGCACAGACACTACTTTACCAGCACCATCTCCCAAAATCAACCAGGCTGTATGACACCCAATGCACTCGGTCTTCCAAGGATGAAAGTGAGGCCCCAGTGGGAAGACTGACCCCCTACGGTTCTCTTCTCCACTTCATCCATTCTCTTTAGGATATCTCGCAGTTCATCAACCTGAGCACCAATAGTCTGTGCCGGGGAGCCGAGACTGTCACCCACAGCTTCACTCACAATGGTGGCTATCGTTTCCATACCGACGGCGCCACCACAGTGTAGTCCCGCTCATCAGTGAAACCGCAAATGTGAACTAGACCTCAGCTCAGCCGTCTCCAACTGCCTCGATCAAACCTGGGTAAAATTCCAATCTGCGGTCACTATCTGCGTGGAGACTGCACCTTCTCCCTGTATCTGCATGGGTTTCCTCCAGGCGCCCCGGTTTCCTCCCACACTCCAAAGATATGCGGGTTAGGTGGATTGGCCATGGTAAATTGCCCCTTAGTGTTTCAAGTTATGTAATTAAGATGGATTAGGGTTTGGGTGGGCGGGGGGAGCATGTGGGTGCAGGATGCATGGGCGTGGGTAAGATGCTGATTCGGTACAAACTCGATGGGCCGAATGGCCTCCTTCTGCATTGTAGGGATTCTATGGATTATACGAAGCAATAATTTTGCTGACTTAACTCGGTTCCCTGGCGCCAAACATTAGCCAGGACGTCCCAGGATCATAGCACAGATAATACACATCAGCATCAGGTAATTACGGGTTGTGTATCAGGATAAAAATATTGGATTAAAAGATGAAAAGCACCAGAGCTCACAAAAATGCAGTTGTCTTGCGAGCCGCTTGTGCCTACACCCATTGGAGTCTAGAAGAAGCAGAGGTGATCTTATAGAAATGTGTAAGATTCTGAGGGTCCTTGACAAGGTAAAGAGGATATTTCCCCATGTTGGGGTGGCGTGGGGCGTGTGGAGTCCGGAACTATGGGCATAATTTAAAAGTGATGGGTTTCCCATTTGGGTGAGAGTTGTGGAGGAATCTCTTCTCTCAGAAGGTCATCAGTTTTTGTTTCAATTTAAACAGAGGAATTTTATGGATATTTTGACAATATCCCTTTGACCTTCCTTCTCCTATAGGACCTGGAATGAGTGTCACTGTGACCACTTTAATGCGTTATTCCAAATCTCCAAAGATCAGCCATGATCTTACTGAATGGCGGAACGGGCTCGAGGGGCCAGATGGCCTACTCCTGCTCCTAGTTCTTATGTTCTTATGTAAAAGATGGTGGAAAACACAAGTTTAACTTGTAAATTGCAGGATCTTCTTCAGACAATCTAGTAGTTCCGTCTAGATTATACTGCTGCTATTAACATTAACAGACAGAAATCTGGCCCTGGAACCTGGCAAAAAATTAGATTAATTCAAAATGCAACTAGACGGTATATGGGAGTGACGGTATGCCGGAGAGGTGAACTTTGAGGAACTAAATGGTCTTTAAACATTTTTAAAACTTATTTTTTCTCTCTGTTGTAAAATTGAGCTCAAGCATATGATCATTGAATTATGTGGAACCACTTGAGACTCTAGTTAGATTTACTATAGCAAGTTAATATTTCCTGTACAAAACGTTACTGCAGATAAAAATGATTTCAACAATAAATAACCATTGTTATCTTCTTGTATCAACTCAGGACGCCCATCCCAAAACCAGAAAATCCCACCCGAGGTCAACAGACATTTACATGGTTTGTGTCCTGCCCCCGATGATTCCTGTGATGGGCGAGATGGGAAAATTCTGCCCAAAATGTCTCAAAGTGCTTTATGCAAATGTTACTTTTCCATTCCAGCAACTGCTATAAATATGCCCCCCTGACACAAAAAACAACCCCGTGACCATAATAACCAGTCAATCCCCCTCTAAAATCCCATGAAACTTACATCACACAAATTCATAAACTATTTTCTGAAGAAAGAATGTGAAATAACAGAAAGGAAGCTGTCAAAATATTCCTTTATTAAAATTTAAAACTCCCTGTCGAAAAGTCTACAGTCGCTGAAGATGACCTTACAGCGCAAGTGTATTCAAAACTGAGAAAGAAATGCTGATCCTAACAGGATCACATTTAGCTTATTTAACTCCAGATTGTTTCATTCTATCTCGGACCCCTGGCTGGTGTCCCATTTCCCTGACAACAGAGTTCCTGAAACAGATATTTCCTGGTTGTGTACTACTATTTCCCATGGGTAACGTCATCTCGATGATAGCTCACCATCACAGATATTTGAGTTTATTTATTTTCTTGTTACAAGCAGGCTTACATTAATACTACAAACTTCCATTTTCTTCCATCTCCTGGGTTTTATTTCCATTTTTTTCATATATTTATAGTGTTGTTATATCTATAGATCTATATTTGCTATGTCATGCTAGAGATTATACTTCAAAGGTGCACTGGGTGTAAGGTGCACTGGGGCGCTCCTGAGCTCTTGAAAGGTGCTACATAAATGCAATTCTTCCTTTTCTTCAAATTTTAATTTTGCACATTCGAATTGCACAATTAAAAGTTATAAGTTCAGTGCAGGGGTTCAGCTGACTAGATATTACCAAGTCTCCCCATATTCCAAATGGTCATGAAACCTTCAGCCAAATAGCAAGATGAACAAATCACTACTTGGAAGTTCAATGATATTACAATTCTGAATCCCCCTGCTGTCAACATCCTGGGGGTTACCATTGACCAGAAATTGAACTTGACTCGCCATATAAATACTATTGCTACAAGAGCAGCCAGAGTAACGAGTAACACACTTCCTGACTCAGCAGACCAACCTGTCCACCATCTACAAGGCACAAGCCAGGAGTCTGATGGGATGCCCTCCACTTGACTGGATGAGTGCAACTCCAACAACACTCAAGAAATCTGCTACCATTCAGGGAAAATCAGTCCACCCGATTGGCACCATAATCGCAAATATCCACCACTGACGAACACTGGCATCAGTGTGTATCAGCTCCAAGGTGCACTGCAGGAACTCACCAAGGCTCCTTAAATAGCACCTTCCAGATCCATAGCCACAACCATCTAGAAGGACAAGGGTTGCAAATACATGGGAACACCATCACCTGCAAGTTCCCCTTCAAGCCATTCACCATTTTGATTCCGGATATACATCCCATGTTGCTGGGTTAAAAGTCAGGAACACCCTCCCTAACAGCACTGTGGATGTACCTACAGTGCGTGGACTGCAGTGGTTCAAGAAGGCAGTTCACTACTACCTTTCCAAGGTCAGTTAGGGTTGGGCAATAAATGCTGGCTTAGCCAGCAAGCCTCACATCCCTTGAATGAATTAAACAAATACAGAACAATTTAGGCATCTTCTGAAATTGTGCCAACAGGTGTTAGGGTATGGACAAGTGCAAAACAATGGGGTAGGGGAGAGGATTAGATATATTAATTACATTATAAAACAGTCTACTGACTTTTGGAGAAGAACCTGTGGTTTGCCAAAATCATCAGTAAAATATACAGCAGCAAAAACAATAATTTGCATTTATATGCTGCCGTTAATCTTGTAAAGGAAAGAAACAAGATCTTTGGATGTCATTATGATCCAGTAATGAGTCGTAATTGCTGAAATCTGAAAGGGACACTTGGCAAGCTTATCACAACTCATTTCTTGTTGTATTTTGACCATGAGAAGATATATGTACTGAAGTCAAGAGCCAGAAGTTCTAATAACACTTTTGGGAATTAAATTAAAACATTCATCAGTACAAGAAAAAAAAACCTTAAACACACATGATTACACTTACACAGTTAAAATGAGTCTGAGATAATATATCCCTAAAAGATTTCTTACTTGGTTAGACTTATGAATAAACATCCTTTTAGGCAATAATCCCTCATAGATATTTAATCTATAAAATTCCAGTAATAATACCACAAGGCAAATCCACTGTAGCTAATAGGGGAGATGTGTCACAGAATTTCTTTCTCCCTCACTCACTCTGCTTTTGAAATTCAAGAAACTTTAAAGCAAAATCCTACATTCTGAAAAACACTTTTCTGTTTTGACTGAAGGCTGCTTCACTTTTTCTTTTCACAACTCTCTTCCTACAAAGAGCAGCACACCCAGAATTTTCACCTGGCCACTCCTACACATGTCTCTTTAAGTAGTTTTTCCCTCTTCCACCTTCATTCCTTTGTATTAATATTTCTTCGAAACTTGCTTCTTCCAGAATATAAAACTTTTTCATGTGCTCCTTACTGCCCCCACTCCTGGATGAAATAAAATTGAATAACTTCACCTTATTTATTTATTTGATTTGATTTATTATTGTCACATGTATGGGTAAACAAGGAAAAGTATTGTTTCTTGCGTGCTATACAGACAAAGCATACCGGACATTGAGAAGGGAAGGAGAGGGTCCAGAATGGGTGAATGATAAAATGCCTGGCAGTCACATCAGGAAGGACTCCCAAAGCAATCAAGCCACTGAGGACATTTCCAAGTGATGGAAATGGCAGGGGCTTGACTGCCTGGTGACGGTGGCGGGGGGGGGAGTGCAATTTGCATAATTAAAATCAAAATTTTTGTTGGCAGTCACCATTTTGCTGACAGTGGAGCAGTCTTCTGACATGTGAGGGTGGCCAGAGACAAAGGGTCATCCAGACTTGAAGAGTTGGCTCTTCTCTCTCACCACAGATGCTGTCAGACTTGCTGAGATTTTCCAGCTTTTTCTGTTTTTGTTTTGGATTCCAGCATCTACAGAATTTTATTTTTCTCTTCAATAGTGAAGTAGTCAATGTCAGTCTACAGCAGGACTTGTATTGAACTGACAAGCATCAGATAACACTTTCGCCCAACCAATATTAGGCAGAGTGACTACCCTGAGCAAGAGATATCACAGACATTCCCCTTACTTTAACCCTCAGCTTTGTGGGGGTCATTACTGAGCAGAAATGTAACTGAACCTTCATTGTCGATGGCTTGGTTACAAGAAAAATATAGAGATAGCGTGTATGATGAAGTGTAACTCAGCTCTTGACCTCTTATAGCTCTCTCTACCATCTACCTCTCTGCCTCAAATCAGAGGTTTGATGAAACCTCATCATTTACCCAATAATAATGTTCAAGTATACTAACACCAACCAGGACAGTGGAAAGTGCTTGACACTCATCATGGTTATTTCCACAACACCTCCCTGCTCTTTTATCTCTGCATCTGAGAAGACAACATCAGCAATGTTCTGGGAACACACTCCAAGTTCTCCTGCAAGGCCCGCCATCCTAACATGAAAGATATTGGTGATGTGGAACTCCGTACGCATGAGGACGGCCTCAAGCAGGATCTTGGGTTCATGTCACACTAAGTGTAACCCCCACCCTTTGCTTGCAAATTCCTACTAACTGCCTTGAAACAATTCACACCTCTTTAACTTGTCAATATCCCTCTCCCCACTCGCACTCTCTGTGCCTGTAAAGACTTGATTACCTGTAAAGACTCGCATTTCAATCATTCTTTACATTCCAATCCGTAATTATCTTGCAATTGTGTCTTTGTGTATATATGCCGTGTTTGTGAACCTACTTCCACTCACCTGATGAAGGAGCAGTGCTCTGAAAGCTCGTGATTCCAAATAAACCTGTTGGACTTTAACCTGGTGTTGTGAGACTTCTTACAATGATAGGCATTGCCATTCTTTCATCAATAATATCTCAGAATGCCCTAACTTATATCATTGTGAGACCAACATCACCATGCACCCTGTAGCATGGTAGCACAGTGGTTAACACTGCTGCCTCACAGCTCCAGGGAGCCAGGTTCGATTCCCAGCTTGGGTCACTGTCTGTGTAGAGTCTGCACATTCTCCCCGTGTCTGTGTGGGTTTCCTCCGGGTGCTCCAGTTTCCTCCCACAGTCTAACAGATGTGCTGGTTAGGTGCATTGGCCATGCTAAATTCTCCCTCAGTGTACCCGAACAGGTGCTGGAGCGTGGTGACTAGGGAATTTTCATTGTAACTTAATTTCAGTGTTAATGTAAGCCTACTTGTGGCTAATAAATAAACTTTACTTTTTTCAAACAAGGCCCATCAGCACCTTCTCGCAACCTGTCAAGTTGGATAATGAATACTATTATGTTTGAGGTCTAATATAAAGACTAATAAAAGACCACAAGGTAAGTGGAAATAAACTAACTGGAACTGTTAATAAACACATCCGTTGCCTAGCACAGTCAGCACAAGGCAAGTTCCACCCAGCGTGGAGCTTGAGCCCCATGTCACCTGACCCATTCCCTTAAACGGGCATGCCCCAACATACGGAACAGATACGACCTTGTCCGTTCACATGGAAAAACAGAATTTTTAAAAATTGCCTCCCTCCTACTTCGGAGCTAGCTGAGGTCAGTGAACTCAGCACAGACTGAGGTTCAATGTTGACTTGGATATCATTCTACCACACTGGGTGATCCATCAGAACCACCAGGACAGCTCACAGAGCTCAAGTCTCTATCTTTGTACTGATAGCGTGCCCTTTACTCAAGCAGGTTGACGTATATTCATTTTGCAATGGTTTCTGGATGTGGTCTTCTTATAGCCTTTGCTTTCAGTTCCATGGCCTGCTTTTATTAAATCCTTTGGATCCGTGCCCAAGAACTGAAGGATTGAAGTTGATTCTCATACAAATCTGAATTAGACTTCCTGTTACCAGTTAATCAATGGTAAAAATATCACTAATGTATGGAATACTTGAAACTGCTGGTTATGACTTTAGCTCGTAAACATTTCAGCGTTCCCAGGGTTAGAGGGATTTCAGAGCAGATAAACTGATTCTTAGCTCCGGCAGTGTCAAAACAATGTTATAGGCAGAGGGATTCAGAGTGAGGGAGAGAGATTCAGAAAGAGGGAGAGAGATTCAGAGCGAGGGAGAAATTCAGAAAGAGGAAGAGAGATTCAGAGAGCGTGAGAGAGATTCAGAGGGAAGGGGAGAGCACATGAACTTCAGTTGTATGCAGACCACAAAGAAAGAACAAAACGCTATGATGCTTTGAAATCATGATATGGAGATGCCGGCGTTGGACTGGGGTAAGCACAGTAAGAAGTCTCACAACACCAGGTTAAAGTCCAACAGGTTTATTTGGCAGCACAAGCTTTCAGAGCGCTGCTCCTTCATCAGGTGAGTGAGAACTTGTGTTCACAAACAGGACATAAACAGACACAAACTCAATGGACTGCCTCAACTAGGATCTTGGGTTCATGTCACACTATCTGTAACCCCCACGACTTGCCTGGGCTTGCAAAATCTCACTAACCATCCTGTCTGGAGACAATACACATCTCTTCAACCTGTGCTTAGCCCTCTCTCCACTCACATTGTCTGTACCTTTAAGACTTGATTACCTGTAAAGACACGCATTCCAATCATTATCTTGTAAATTGAGTTTGTGTCTGTATATTCCCTGTTTGTGAACACAAGTTCTCACTCACCTGATGAAGGGGCAATGATCCAAAAGCTTGTGCTACCAAATAAACCTGTTGGACTTTAACCTGGTGTTGTGAGACTCCTAACTGCTCTGAAATCTGTCCATGGGCCCCAGTCTACTGGTCCATTACCTAAGCACATTGCAGATAGGTGAACACTGCTCATGGAAAATGTCCAAATTCCAGAAGGATCGGCAGAGCACTTTAACTGTCTCCTCAGTCAGGCTTCTTCCCTTTATGAAAAGGCAATCAACAGGTTTTGCCACAGCTTTTCCGGCTTGGGTCACTGTCTGTGCAAAGTTTTCATGTTCTCCCTGTGTCTTCGTGGGTTCCCTCTGGGTGCTCCACTTTCCTCCCACAGATGAGTTAGTGAGGTGCATTGGCTGTACTAAATTCTCCCTCAGTGAATCTGAGCAGGTGCTCGAGTGTGGCAACTAGGGAATTTTCACAGTAATTTCATTGAAGTGTTAATGTAAGCCTACTTGTGACACTCATAAATAGGTTAATAGGTTGCTGTCTTACTGAGCCTCTCACACTGTTGGAAACCACCAGCCCAATTAAAATCCAGTCTCGCGATAAATCTTTAGGAGTTGATGCTTTTCCAGCAGAAGGCTGGAACTCAGTGTCTGGTCAAGAAGTTCATGGAACTCTTGCAGTTTATGTGGGAGCAGGAATACAAAAATGCCTCCATTGCCCAGTTAGTACAAGCAGAATGGAACTCGCCAACCTTGTGACAATCATCAAGGATCGTTTAAGAATTACCTGGAGAGTCACATGAGCAGCCTGGGAATGGAGGGATACAAACGAATGGTCTAGTTGGACCAATGTGCTGCACACGGGCTTGGAGGGCCGAAGGGCCTGTTTCCTATGCTGTACTGATCTTTGTTCTTTGTTCAAGGAATATCACTCCTCTTCATTACCAGCAAGCTCTTCGCCAGAATCCTTTCTGAGCAGTATCTGCTGCCAGAGAGACAGAAAAGGTTGATGTGTCTGCAGTTAGACAATCCAGGAGAAATATCAAGATCAGAATATAGACTAAGTCTTTAACACATTCACCCTGAGGACCTTTGAAAGTTAATGAGAAACCTGGCAAGCCTGGGAAATTCATCACAATGGTTCAACAGTCCCATGACAGCGTGCTCACATGTGTTCTATATGATGGTCTTCTGACTCATTCCCATTCAGATTGGAATCCATGTCCTCAGAATGTTATCCTGGGTCTCTGGATTACCAGTCCAGTGACAATACCAGTCCTCGTTGAGTGGAGCAAGATACAAACTTATAGCTGGCCCTGTTTAATGACCGTGATGTTTTATATTTAAAGTTTAAAGTTTATTTATTAGTGTCACATCTGGGTTACATTAACACTGCAATGAAGTTACTGCGAAATTCCCCTAGTTGCCACACTCCGGCACCTGTCGGTACACTGACAGAGAATTTAGTACAGCCAAAGCGTCTAACCAGAACTTCTTTCGGACTGTGGGAGGAAACCGGCGCACCCGGAGGAAACCCACGCAGACACAGGGAGGACGTGCAGACTCCACACAGATGGGAATCGAACCCGGGTCCCTGGTGCTGTGAGGCAGCAGTGTTAACCACTGTGCCACCTTGTTTGGAAAGGGAATTATTTTGTTAGGAAAGGAAATCAAAGATTATCAGTGGTAAATGCAGAATGTGGAAATTGAAACACAAGCAGATTATTCAGGATCTTATTGAATGACAGAGCAAGCTCGAGAAGATGAATGGCCAACTTCAACTACATTTTCGCAGTTTTGCATGTCTGTGCGTGTCTGCACGCAGCATTCCCAAATTGCCAGCTCCATTGCGGAGTTGGGAAATTCAGACCGGAAAGGCTTTTATGAAAGATGTTCACAGTTCCTCAAAGGATTTGGGAAACGACGGTAATCCCTAATTAGAAGTTGAGAACCTTTTGACAGCTAAGTTTAAAAGATTATGGTCGGAATTTTAGAGCGCCGCCTGTCACGGGAATCGGAGTGGACGAGGGGTGGACAATGGGAAGTTCCCTTGACCTCGGGCAGTATTTTATGGTTTCAGGATGAGTGTGGCCATAGAATCCTGCCCTAAAAGACTATGAGATATAGGAGCAGAATTAGGCCATTCGGTCCATTGAGTCTGCATACCATTCAATCATGGCTGATATAATTTTCATCCTCAGTCTCCCCGTAACCCTTGATCCCCTTATTGATCAAGAATCTATCTGTCTGTCTTAAAGACACTCAATGACCTGGCCTCCACAGCCCTCTGTAGCAATAAGGTCCACTGATTCACCACCCTCTGGCTGAAGATATTCTTCCTTATCACAGTTTTAAATTTTATATTTTGAATTCTTAATTTTATTTTTCCATTATTACTAATTCTGACCACAGTTGACTTTGATTTAGTCAGAACAAAGAATGAAGAAAAGTGCAGCAAAGGAACAGTTCCTTTAGCCCTCCAGGCCCATTCCGATCATGATGCCCAATCTAAAAAAAACCTTTTACCTTTACTCGGTCCATATACCTCTATACCCTCCCTATTCACGTACCCATTCTGATGCCTTTTACATGTTGATAATGTACCTGCCTCCACCACATCCTCTGGCAGAGTCTTCCAGGCACCCATCACTCTCTGAGTGAAAAACTTCCTCAACACACCTCCCTCAAACTTTTCCCCCTCTCGCCTTGAAACTGTGCCCCTTCTAATTGGCACTTCCACTCTTGGAAAAAGCCTCTGACTATCCACCCTGTCTATGCCTCTCATAATTTTGTCGACTCTCACAAGTCTCCTCTCAGCCTCTGTCTTTTCAATGAAAATGATCCTAGTTTATTTAACCTCTCCTCATAGCCATCACCCTCAAGACTAGTCAACATCCTGGCGAACCTTCTCTGCACTTTCTCCAAAGTTTTCACATCCTTCTGATAATATAGTGAGCAGAACTGCACGCAATACTCCAAATGTGGCCTAACCAAGGTTTTATATATCCACAACATGATTTCCCAACTCTTGTAGTCAATGCCCCAGCTGATGAAGATGACTATGCCATGTGCATTCATAATCGCCTTGGCCACCCACGCTGCCACTTTTAGGGAACTGTGGGTCTGCATGCCCAGATGCCGGACTGTGGCGACGAGGGGAATTTCACAGTGACTTCATTGCAGTGTTAATGTAAGCCTTTCTTGTGACTAATAAATAAATTTTAAAATAAATAATATTTACCCAAAGCATGAACATAAAATATTATATCGTATATATTCCATGATAGGCAAAAACCTTTTATTGAAACTGACCATATCTTCAAGTTCTTAATAAGCAAATTCAAATTCCTGATGATTTCTGTGCAATTTGTCTTTTAGCCATTGCTCTTGTTGAGCTTGTATCAAAAAACACATTAAATGCTTAGCAGATTTGATGACATGGGGTTGTATAGAATTTCCAGCACATAACCAGGCCTCGACTAATCTGTATCAACTCAAGCCTCTTCCTACGCTACTTCATTTCACCATATTAGCACAACTTTCCATTTCTTTCTCTCTCCTGCCCTGACCCTGATTTCCCTTATAGGCATCTGTGCGATCTGACTCAACCATTCTACAAGGTAGCCAGTCCAGGCTCCGAGAGGGCTGGATTTCCATTCTTGTTGGAACGGAGGTGGCGGAGGCCTTCGAAAATGACGGGCAGGATACGATTCTGGGATGTGAATCACATTCCCATTTCTGGCAAATTTTTGCCAGTTTGGGATAAGGTTGCGGGCTGCAGTAGGCTAATGAGGAAATGTTGTACAGACTGGGCTTATTTCCACTGGAATCTCGACCTGATGGATTATATAAGATCCTGGACAAGGTGGATATGGAAAGAATGCCTCCTCTTGTGGGTGAGTCCAGGATCAGGGGGACCGTGGTAAAACTGGAGTCCCTCTTTTAGGACAGAGATGAGGAGAATGTCTTTTTCAGAGGGTGTGCAACTTTGGAACTCTCTGTCTCTGACGGCGGTGGAGGCAGGGTCATTGAATATTTTTAAGGTGAAGGTAGATAAATTTGTGTTAGGTACGGGAATCAAAGATTATCAGGGGTAAATGGGGAATGTGGAATTCTAAACACAGGCAGATCGGCCATGACCTTATTGAATGGCAGACCAAGCTCGAGGGGCTGAATGGCCAACTCCTGCTACAAACCACATCCAAACTTACCAGCTCCATTGCGGGATAGAGAAATTCAGACCGGAATGGCTTTTAGAAAAGCTCATCGATGGGCGGAGCGAGCCGGTGAGTTGTGCGAGAGCCGAGAAATCAGGATCACACCCGATATCTCACCCCTAGTGATTTTAACGGGAGCTGGATTTCTGGCGAGGTCAGCCTCCCACTGGAAATGAGCGGGAGGCTGAATAATTTATTTAAATTTATTTAAACGCTGATTAACAAGTGGTCTCATGAATGGGGAACAGTCGTGTTGGCCTCGCTGGTGGAACTGGAGGCCGTTGAGGCACCCCGGAGAGGCCAAGAGCAAGGAGGGATGCACCTTTGACAATGCTAGCCTGGCACCTTGGCACATAGAAAACCATAGAAAATTACAGGCCCTTTGGCCCTTCTTGTCTTTGCCAAACCATTTTTTGCCTACTTCCACTGAGCTGCACTTGAACCATATCCCTCCACACCCCTCCAAGTACCCGTCCAAGTTTTTCTTAAATGTTAAAAGTGACCCCGCCTTTACCACTTTGTCCAGCAGCTCATCCCACACTCCCACCACTCTGCGTGAAGAAGCCCCCCCTAATATTCCCTTTAATCATTTCTCCTTTCACCCTTAACCCATGCCCCCTGGTTTTTTTCTCCCCTAGCCTCAGTGGAAAAAGCCTGCTTGCATTCATTCTATCTATACCCATCAAAATCTTATACACCTCTATCAAATCTCCCCTCATTCTTCTGCGCTCCAGGGAATAAAGTCCTAACCTATTCAATCTCTCTCTGTAACTCAGCTTCTCAAGTCCCGGCAATATCCTCGCGAACCTTCTCTGCACTCTTTCAACCTTATTTACATCCAATCTGACAACTTGGCACTGCCAGCCTGGCACCTAGGCAATGCTAAGCAGGGCCTATGAGCATGGGGCCTATGGGGGTGGCACCTATGGTGTGGGCCTGAAGTGGCAGTGCCCGAAGGGGGCAGGGTCTGATGGAGGTGGTGCTTGAAGGAAGCAGGACACAAAGGGAGCAGGACACAAAGGGAGCAGGACACAAAGGGGGCAGGGAATGAAGGGAGCAAGACATGAAGGGGTGGACTGATCAAGGGCGGAGAAGAGGGGAGAGGGGGGCCTGGTGCACACTCTGCTCATGATCAGATTGGGGAGGGGGGGCCTGCTGCCATTCTGCAGTTGTGATCGGAGGCGGGGGGAGAGGGGCATGATCGGTCTGGGTGGTGGGGAAGACAGGGCTGGCAGAGACAGGATGTCTGTGCTTCGTGGGACTTGTGATCGACTGTGGGTCTCTGCAGTTGTGGGGGTGGGACTTGGTTCAGGCTGGCCCAGCAGCAGGGGCCTGACAGGTTTCTCTCTCTCTGTCTCTCTCTTTCTGTCTGTTCGACCCCTGCTGCTGAAATTATGCATATGCAGCATTAGATTCTGCACATGTGCAGTAGCTCCCTCTGCAGGCTAGCTCAGAATTAAGCCCAGTCCACTGCTTGCAGCAGCTAGAAACAGTCCAGACCATTTTTTTTGATGACTAAGTACATAAGATTGGGCATGAAATGTCAGCAAACAATAGATCAGGAACTGTCCTATTTTTAAGCCAGCTGGACACATAGAATCATTCTCATAAAACTCCACCTATTGCTCAAATGATTTGTGAAACATATGTGACTCTTAATTTGAAGTTGAGAACCTTTTGTGATAATAGGTTTACATTTTAATATTTCAGGCTTTTGTATGGCTTCATTAGTTTCAATACAATGATTGATTATACAACTCTGTGCTAAAAGGTTAAGACACAATTAAACAGACCAGTATTGTGTTAGGATTCAGAACTAATAAATGGTTTTCTCTAGTGGATAAAGTACTATTCTGCATTCTACAATATAAAACATCAGATATGAATATATGCAGGGACTTTGTGGTATGTAATTTAATGTTCTGATATCTGCTGAGCCTTTGAAGCTCTCACTTAGTATTTACTAAGTACAGAGACAATCAGTCCTATCATAACACTTTCAAGTCTTTGGAATTCTCAATGAATGAAAAAAAGCAGGCATTCAGCATTACCGATGGAAAAAATGCCCATCTCATACTATCATAAAACTACCAGCCAGTGAAAATGAAACACGCCTTAATCAAAATAAACACACAGACTTTGAAAAACTGCTTCAAAGAAGTATAATGTATTAAAAAAATCATAAAACTGTCAGTTAAGCAAAGCCAACAGTCCTCTTTGCAGCTGTCTACCAGGCTGAGGCCATTCCCAGAACTCAGCCAAGCATTCATAACAAGGCTACCTGTCTGTATCAAGAGAAGCAGATGGAATAGATGGCCTCATTATGAATGATTGGCTGAACGCCAAGATTTCCTCATGGACTGAATCCAGCAGTGGGGTGGTTTACGCAACTGGCTGTCTCTGATTAAAACTTTAATGATGACCAGGAAACTATAATTAAGGGACCTTCTTCTCCTAGGGTTTGTGGTAGTGGGTGACGTACTTAATACTGACATACTAATTATGCAGCTGTTTCAGCTAAACAGCATACATGACAGCCTTTTGCTGTTCATTCCTCAGAGCAATGCTTTGCCCAATCAGAGTCAAGCTGCCTTGTTTAAATTTCAAGTGGTGCTTAGCTGTTAATTATCAGTCATTATCAACTGATGCAATCTCCATGACAGTGCCTTTACCAATCAGCACTCTTTTCTAATACAGTATCAGTTTGTTGGCTCCCTCGGGTGTACACTCTGGCAATATGTCTTGATGAGTGCAAGATGAAAATTGTCAACAAAACAAAGTCTTTTTCTTCAGCAATAATCATGTGTTTTGTTAACATTTATTAAGGGATAACATGTAGCTGGACAGGAGGTGTGACTCTCCAACTCTTCTTTTCAATAGTCCATGGGATCCCTTCTTTTCACTTGCCAGGGCAGATGGGGGGGTAGGGGATCTAAGTCCAACATCTCAATCAAAAGGCAGTACTTGTGAAGGTGCAGCACTCCCTCAGCACTTCGATTTTGTACCCACAACCTTCTGATTCGGAGGTTAGAGTGTTACCCAGCGAACTTCAGCTGAGGATATCAGGGGAAGTGGTTTAGAGCCAAAACAGAAAATGCAGGAAAATCTCAGCAGGTCTGACAGCATCTGTGGAGGGAGAATAGAGTTAATGTTTCAAGTCTCTTTTGGCTTAAGGAGTACTTAACTTGCTTGTCTCATACGTTTTGATTTGATTTTTATTATGACATGTATTAGTGTGCAGCAAAAGGTATTGTTTCTTGCATGCTAGAGACAAAATATACCATTTATAGAGAAGGAAATGAGAGAGTGCAGAATGTAGTGTAACAGTCATAGCTTGGTGTAGAGAAAAGTGAACTTCATGCAAAGTAAGTCCATTTAGAAGTCTGATGGAAGAAGGCTATTTTTTGAGTTGGGTCGTACGTGACCTTAGACTTTTGTATCTTTTTCCTCTCGGAAGAGGGTGGAAGAGAGAATGTCTGGGTGCGTGGGGTTCTTAATAATGCTGGATGCTTTGCCAAGGCAGCGGGAAGTGTAGACAGAGTCAATGGATGGGAGGCTGGTTTGCGTGATGGACTGGGCTACATTCATGACGCTTTGTAGTTTCTTGAAGTCTTGGGCAGAGCAGAAACCATACCAAGCTGTGATACAACATGAAAGAATGCTTTCTATGGTACATTTGTAAAAGTTGGCGAGAGTCGTAGATGACATGCCAAATTTCCTTAATCTTCTGAGAAAATATGGCGTTGGTAGACTTTCTTAACTATAGTGTCGGCATGGGGGGACCAGGATAGGTTGTGCAATCTAGCTTGGAAATGACCAAACACGATCAACAATTTTTCATGGGATGTGGGCATCGCTGACTAGGCCAACATTCATTACCCACCTCAAATTGCTCTTGAACTGAATGTTTTGCTAGGCCTTTTCAGAGAGTTGTTAAGAATCAAATTGGATTTGGAGTCACATGTATATCAGACCAGATAAGGAAGGCAGATATCCTTCCCTATAAGAGACTACTCAACCATTTCAGTTTAAATGACAATTCATTATACTTTCCTGGTCAGCATTAAAATTTTAAAGTTTATCTATTGGTCACAAATAGGCTTACATTAACACTGCAATGAAGTTACTGTGAAAAGCCCCTAGCCGCACACTCTGCTGCGTTTGGGTACACTGAGGGAGAATTTAGCATGGCAAGTCCACCTAACCTGCACATCTTTGGATTGTGAGGGGCAACTGGACCATCTGGAGGAAACCCACACAGACATGGGGAGAATGTGCAAACTCCACCAAGACAGTAACCTAAGCTGGAAACCAAACCCAGGTCCCTGGCATTGTGATACTTCAGTGCTAATCACGTGCCACTGCGCCATCCCAGAGCCCTATAGCATTGATAAAATGAAGTGAGAAGAAACAATGGAATAGATTGAGGCAGAAAATGAGTAGGCTGAGATTTTCCGACTCGTCCTGCCAGTGAGATTTTCCGATCCTGCTGAAGTCAATGGACAATTGCATGGCTATACCAAGGTGCTACCTGGAAAGTCCCAGCCTAAAGGTGCAAGAGGGGCACATGGGAGGAATTTTAGGGCCCTGTCAGCATGGGAGTGGATTGGAAAATGGGGCAAGCCATTGAAAAGTCCATTGACTTTGGCAGGACTGGAAAATTGCACTGTCAGGCGGGTCTGTAAAATTCTATCCCCTGCATTTTTTGGTGAGCTATGATGCTTTACTGAGTTTAAGCTTAAGTTTATTTATTAGTGTCACAAGTATGTCAACAATAACACTGGAATGAAATTACTGTGAAAATCCCCTTGTCGCCATACCCCGGTGCCTGTTCAGGTACACTGAGGGAGAATGTAGCATTTCCAATGCACCTAACTTGTGCCTCTTTCAAACTGTGGGAGGAAACTGGAGCTCCGAGGAAACCCACGCAGAAACGGGGAGAACGTCCAGACTGCACAGAAAATATCATAGGACTAATCATAGAACCCTACAGTGCAGAAAGAGGCCCTTCGGCCCATCGAGTCTACAGCGACCACAATCCCACCCAGGCCGTACCCCCATATCCCTACAAATTTTACCTGCTAATCCCTCTAATTTACGCATCTCAGGACACTAAGGGGCAATGTTAGCGTGGCCAATCAACCTAACCAGCACATCTTTGGACTGTGGGAGGAAACCAGAGCACCCGGAGGAAACCCACACAGACACGAGGAGAATGTGCAAACTCCACACAGTGACCAGTGCTGGGAATCGAACCCAGGTCCTTGGAGCCGTGACGCAGCAGTGATAACCACTGTGCTACCGTGCCGCCCTTGGACAGTAGCCCAAGCTAGGATAAGGCAGCACAGGGACAGACCCTTCAAGCCACCATGCATGTGCCCAAATGCTTTTTTTTTCCCCTCTGTTCGCCTCCTACATGTGTTTTTCAAGGTATACACTGAACATTGTTAACACGCCTGTTTTCACCATCTCCACTGGCAGTGTGTTCCAGACACCCACCACCCTCATAGAAATAGAGATCAGAGAAACCCTACATTGTAGAAGCAGGCCATTTGACCCATTGAGTCCGCAATGACAACAAACTCACCCAGGCCTTATTCCCATAACCCCACATATTAGCCTCGTTAATCTTTCTAACCTACACATCCCGGGACACTAAGGGGCAATTTAGCATGGCCAATCCACCTAACTTGCACATCTTTCGAACGTGGGAGGAAACCGAAGCACCCGGAGGAAACTCACGCAGACACGGGGAGAATGTGCAAACGTTTGAATGAACCCAGATCTCTGGCGCTCTGTGGCAGCGGTGCTAACCACTGTGCCACTCTGCTGCCCAAGGTGTGAAAAACATCCCTCACACACTTCCCCTAAATTTACCACCTCTCAACTTGAATCTGTGCCTTCTTGTAGTCACCACTGCCACCCTGGGAAAAAGCTTCTAACTATCCACCCTGTCGATGCCTCTCATACTTTTGTAGACTTCCATCAGGCCGCCCCTCAGTCTCCTTCCTACCCATGAAAGCAATCCGAGTTTATCCAATTTCTCCTCATACCTAAAACCCTCGAGACCGGGCAGCATCCTGGTAAACCTGATAAGTAGGCCCGTGCTTTCTCTTTAGCTGTTGAATTGGGTGGGGTCACACGTGCACGTGTGAGAGAAAGGATGGATAATTCAGAGACCTGTCAGGAATCTACTGATGGAGTATTTGCCTGTGGGCCTGTTGTCCAGAGTAAACTCCATCTGGGTTACATTTCCCACCCAGAGGAGCTTTCGCTGGCTATCTAACCCTGTGTCCCAGGGTTTACCCGAGAATTCTTGAGCAGGAGATTAATATTTTTTCCAGGGCAATGGCAGATGAGCCGAGGTCATCCGGGGTCACCTCTGCAACACAACTCCTACATTTTTTATTAACCAAAACAGTCCTTTGGGTTTGGAGGTTATGCCATCACATGAGATTGTTTGGGGATTGGGCGAGGGGGTGGGGAAGAGCATTCAGTAGAACCCTTTCCAGCGGTCGATTATGCTCAATATAATGACATGACCCATGACCTATTTGTAAGAAAGCCAGGGTCATTGTAAGCTCTGCGCCTGTCAGGAATCTCGAGCTCGCTAGAAATTTCCGTTTGGCAAACAATTTCTTTTCTGATTCACTGACACTAAAGACATTGTTTCATGGCACTGAGTGGATCCAGTCAGCTGTACTTTAAACATATTTTCACTGTGAAATATGCCTTGCGGAGAATCTCAAGACGGCACGCTGTAAACCCAGTTCCATAAGGGAAGCAAAGACAACACAGCGCATGTGTTGGGGGAAAGGCTATCGAATGGACAAGAGCAGAAAGGCACGTTTAACAGTGCCAGCATGTTCGGTTAACCTTCAGTTTAACAGCTGGGCACCCCTTTCTCCTCCGCTTGCCACCCTCCTCCCCTCCCCCCCTCTCCCCACCCCAACCTTCCTTCTCCTCTCGGACCATTCAAAGGCTCATTATCTGATGTGCGCCACAGATAAGACTCAAGTGGCCTATTGTGAGAGGACCGAGCTCCAGTGAGTCATTTCCTCTGAAAAAATCAGATTGCTTTCTTCAGTCTCTACATCACATCGAGCACAAGTTATCCACTTCCCTCATTACGCGCGTCGGAATCTTAGCACCTCACTATCGGCCACTTTGTTTTGGTTGGATTTTCTTTGCTGTACGAGCGGTATCAGTTTTGATTTTTGCAAAAAAAAAGGCGAGGCGAGAGAAGGGACGGGTGTAATTTCAGCACTGGCCCCTCCGGTGGGCTTGGAGATTCACACCAAAAACACAGATAGACAACCGCGAGGAGTCACTGACTTTTGCGAGCATTGCTGCTGCCCTCCCCTGCACGGAGGGACTGACTGCTGGAGCCAGGTTTCTCCCAATCTATCAAACCTTATCAGCTTGTTTGACAGTTCAGAAGCGAAGCTGCGGGGTGATCTATGGATAGTTTGGCCGCTGGAGACTCGAGGCAGTTTTACGCACCACCTCCCCCCCCCTTCCCCCCTCCACCCCCTGAGTTTTAGGATGGGCAGTATTAAAGGTTGGATGGGCAACGTGGCCAGCAGAGGTGCTTGGTTAGATACAGTTTCTTAAACCTTCAAGAGTGCACTTCTGCCAGAATGTTTAGTGCCATTTAAAGAAGTGAAGCAGAAGGAGCTACACTGAATAGGTTGCCATGTACATATATACATAGAACGAGAAAATATCACAATGACTACATTTCAGAAAGCACTTCCCTGACCTTCACTGCAAAGTCAGCACGTCCTAAGGCCTTGTCAGGCACTTTATAAATAATATTTCTTTAGCATCAAAGATTCAAGGGCAATTGAGTTTCAATTGGATAATAGTTTTAAGCCCATGGCTTGCGTATGATATTATCTGTGGGTATGCCCTTAATGTCACATTTACATAGCCTGCGACCCAGGCGTTACACTGAACAAGATGTAAGAAGTAGGCTTCCATTCAGTCTCCATTTGCCGTATTGGTCTGTAAGATTGCAAGCTAATTGCAGGTGAGTAAGGCCGTTCAGCCCATTAAATATCACCCACAGGTAAGATCCTGCTGTCCCGCCCAGCACAGCATCCAGCTTACTCTGAAACAATTGCAGAGTTTCCACTCAATGTCCCTATCTTGGAATGCATTGGTCACTCTGTACTAATATGGGAGGAGGGTGGGATTAGACCATTGATTTGGATGATCAGCCATGATCATAATAAGAACATAAGAACATAAGAATTAGGAGCAGGAGTAGGCCATCTAGCCCTTCGAGCCTGCCCCGCCATTCAATAAGATCATGGCTGATCTGAAGTGGATCAGTTCCACTTTCCCACTTTCTCCCCATAACCCTTAATTCCCTTGTCTGTCAAAAACCTATCTACCCGTGTCTTAAATATATTTAGCGAGGCAGCCTCCACCACTTCAACGGGCAGAGAATTCCAGAGATTCACCACCCTTTGAGTGAAGAAGTTCCTCCTCACCTCCGTTCTAAACTGCTCCCCCTTATCTCGAGGCTGTGCCCTCTAGTCCAGCTGTCCTTCCTGAGTGGGAAGAATCTCTCTACCTCTATCCTATCCATCCCTTTCATTATCTTATACGTCTCTATAAGATCCCGCCTCATCCTTCTAAACTTCAACGAGTACAGACCCAGTCTATTTAGTCTCTCTTCATAGTCCAACCGCCTCATCTCCGGTATCAGCCTAGTGAACCTCCTCTGCACTCCCTCCAAGGCCAAAATATCCTTGCGCAAGTGCGGCGACCAAAACTGCACACAATACTCCAGCTGCGGCCTCACCAGTACCCTGTACAGTTGCAGCGAGACCTCCCTGCTTTTATATTCTATCCCCCTCGCTATAAAGGCCAGCATCCCATTTGCCTTCTTGATCACCTGCTGCACCTGCAGACTGGGATTTTGTGACTCATGCACAAGGACCCCCAGGTCCCTCTGCACCGTAGCATGCTGCAGCTTTTCGCCTTTTAAATAATAATCCCTCCTACTATTATTCCTGCCAAAGTGGATAACCTCACACTTGCTAACATTGTACTCCATCTGCCAGGTCCCTCGCCCACTCGCTCAGCCCATCCTGATCCAGATAATGAATGGTGGAGCAGGCTCGAAGGGCGAAAAGGCCTATTCCTGCTCCTATTTTCTAAGTTCCAATGTTTCTAAGTTCTGGAATATCCTCCCTAAACCTTCACACCTCTCTAACTCCCTCTACTTTGCTACACGTTATATCGAAGCTGATAAGACCCTATAAGAAAGAAAGTAGAGCACTAAAGGGTAATTTTTAAAGTAGAGAATTGTTTTCAGCTCATGCAGGGAGGCAATGGTGTAGTGGTATTGTCACTGGGCTAGTCATGCAAGAACCCAAGGTAATGCTCTGGGGAGCTGAGTTCAAATCCCACCAGGGCAGATGTGGAATTGTAACCCTTACAGCATTTAGGTCAGCACTTGAAATATCAAAGCTCGCCAGGTTCTGGATTAATTACTGGAAAATGGAATGGCGAATACATAGGTGCTTGATGGTTAGCACAAACACAATGGGCCAAAGGCAGCTCCGATCAGGGAGGAGGGGTGGGGGAGAGATCATGAGACCTCTGTGGTGGTGGGAGGAGGAGATTCACTGCTGTTCTGATCGGGCATCCTTTAAACATGGCTCTCTGCTGTCAGGGCTTTGAGGGTGCATTAAGGCCCTACATGATGGTGTGATACACACCCATGTGAATGTTCTTGGCAGAGTATTGAAAGATCTGAATAGAAAACTGACCTGTTCTCTGGTATTCTCATTTGGAAACAACACTCTGCCATTTTTGGTACGATTTTTCCCAAACCTGTTTCACTCCCCTGCATGTTCTTCCTTTTCAGGTAACAATCCAATTTCCTCTTTGAATCCTTCAATTGAATCTGCCTCCACTACACTCTCAAGCAATCTATCCCAGCTCCTAACCATTCTCTGTGTGAGTCTGTCTCCACCACACTCTCATACAGTACATTCCAGATCCTAACCACTCGCTGTGTGAATCTGTCTCCACCATACTCTCAGACAGTGCATTCCAGATCCAATCCACTCACTGTGTGAATCTGTCTCCGCCACACTCTCAGAGATTGCATTCCAGATCCTAACCACTCGCTGTGTGAATCTGTCTCCACCACACTCTCAGACAGTGCATTCCAGATCCAATCCACTCACTGTGTGAATCTGTCTCCACCACACTCTCAGAGATTGCATTCCAGATCCTAACCACTCACTGTGTGAATCTGCCTCCACCACACTCTCAGACAGTGCATTCAAGATCCTAACGACTCACTGGGTGAATATGTCTCCACCACACTCTCAGAGAGTGCATTCCAGATCCTAACGACTCACTGTGTGAATCTGCCTCCACCACACTCTCAGACAGTGCATTCAAGATCCTAACCACACACTGTGTGAATCTGCCTCCACCACACTCTCAGACAGTGCATTCCAGATCCTAACCACTCACTGTGTGAATCTGTCTCCACCACACTCTCAGACAGTGCATTCCAGACCCTAACCACTCACTGTGTGAATCTGTCTCCACCACACTCTCAGACAGTGCATTCCAGATCCTAATGACTTGCTGGGTGAATATGTCTCCACCACACTCTCAGACAGTGCATTCCAGATCCTAACCACTCACTGTGTGAAGAAGTTTCTCCTCATGTCTCCATTGCTTTTTTTTTGCCAATTACCTCAAATCTGTACCCTCTGGTTCCCTATCCTTTTTTCTAGTGAAAGTAGTTAGTTACTATCTACTCTCTCCAAACTCCTCATGATTTTTGAGTCGATAGAGTGGTGAGAACGTGGAATGTATTCAGGGAGTTTTTGTGGCTAATGGCATATAGAGGGAAACTAGATAATCGAAAGCAAGCACAAAGATAAGGATATATTAGTTTTGGTTAGCTTATTTATTAGTGTCACAAGTGGGCTTATAGTAACACTGCAATGAACTTACTGTGAAAATCCCCTCGGCACCACACTCTGCCGCCTGTTCGGGTACACTGAGGGAGAATTTAGCACGGCCAGTGCATGCCATAGAATCTCTGCAACGCAGAAGGAGGCCAGTCAGCCCATCAACATTGCATTGACAACAATCCCACCCAGGCCCTAACTTTGTAAGTCCACGTATTTATCCCATTAATCCCCTGACACTGAGGGGCAATTTGGCATGGCCAACCCGCCTAACCCGCACATTTCTGGGCTGTGGGAGGAAACCGGAGCACCCGGAGGAAACCCACGCAGACACGGGGAGAATGTGCAAACTCCACACAGACAGTGACCCGAGGTCGCAGTTGAACTCTGGCGCTGTGAGGCAACAGTGTGAACCACTCTGTCACCATGCCACCTTGATAAAAGAGGGTAATAACTTCAAAAGCAACACCAATCCTAGTCTTATTTGCACGATTTACTGTGAGTTTCGCTCACAAATAGGGGGCCAATAATCTTTTTTGAACAAGAATTTCCAATGAATGCAAACTACATTTTTGTTTTGTACTGTAGCCAGCGCTAAGCCTCAAAGGTTAACACAGGGGAAAATGACAGTTTGCTGCGAACATGATCCGACTGTTTTCAAAAAGAATAAGTGAACTGTTCTACAGAGTGGATAGTCAGGATGTTTTCTTGGCTAGCAATTGTCGTGGTTGTCAGGTTAAATCATAGGGCCAGGCCTGGATTAGATAGAGACAGGCTTATCATGAGCCGGGGAAACAGCACCACAGGACTGATAGCTCTGACATGGGGCCTTGTTTGAAAGCAATGACTCACTTCAGGGGAGCCCCAGATCCTTGGCCCTGTCCGCTGTCCTCTAAACCAAGCTATTAGCAGTCTGAGGCTGGGGTTGCGTGCCTCACGCTGATTACTCCAGTCGATGGGACGGGACAGTGGTGGGGGCTTGGGGGAGGGGGTAGGGTGAAGGGTGGACATTCTTTGCTAATAGACATTCATCATCATTTATCAGTGGTTAGGCCGCTTTCCCTCAGTGAAAGCGACTTGAATGGACCTTGGTTATTAGTTGATTTAATTTTTTTTTTTAGCCAAGGTTGTTAGCAGAAAGTCCGTTGACTCTGAGGGGCTTTATTGTCGAGTGAAGAATTAATTGTTGGCATCGCTTCGACCCACTTTTGTCGGTTGCTCCTATGCGCCTTCATGAGTCAGGGGGCTGAACTGCTATGGTGTCACTCAGCATTCTTTCCTCCTTAGGAGCTAAGCGCTTTGGAATGCTCTCTGCAGAAACCCGAAATGAGAGCGTTGTGTTCAGAGCCGCGGATTCAGCAAAGCACAACCTTCCCGTTACGCCGCGGCGACGAACACGTTTAGTTTAGCGAGGGCAGGGAAAGAGGGTGTTCGATTTATCCCCGGCCCCAGAAGAAAAAGAAAAATCAAACTATTAATTTTATTCGGGTTGTGGGGCCTGTCAAAGGGTCTTCCTTTCCTTTGGGATGACTGTGGGTGTGTCTGCTTATCCCTTCAAGCTGGGCTTTCCATGTCAGCAAGGATTTTGAACGAAGGAAAATAAGTGAAGCACTTGGTGATGGTACAGGGAGAGGTGGGTGGCAGGGTGTGGGGAGGGGCGATATACTCAGTCCACTTAAAGAAATAAGATCCTTTGACAAGAAACCTAAACGAAGCAATCATGCTTCTAAAGATAGGTGCAATTCGATGGTCCCTTCCAGGCAAAATAGACAATTGCTCCCCAGACAACTAATCCCCTGTTTCTTTAGCCTAGACCCTGCCTTGCTGTCCAGAGTGTAATGGCTCCTAGTAATTGTAAATGGTCTTTTCTATGGTACTGTACCCCTGTCTCTGGGGCTTTCAATTAGTGTACCAGACAGAAGATAGACCGCCACACAGTTTCATGAATACCCTTTTAGATGGAGCCATGACAATACATGGCACTGTTATGAAAGGAAATAAAGACTGAATGTGCTGCTCTGCAAATTCATTGATCAAATTCAGCCCCTTTAATCATGCGAATGTCACGTGTTGCAGTTGTCCGAATTCAGCTGTGTGCTTTTTCAAAATTGTAAGATAAAGGGATTAAGATGTGAGCCACCACTGACAATCCGAAATCTTCCTTCTCTCCCAATGCTTAAATCAGCTCTTCTATTTAACAAAAAAGCAAATTCCACGAGCTAATCATTTTCAAATTAACAACAAATTGCCGTTCAGTCAGCCCCTCTTGTGTGGCATATTGGATAATAATTACTAGCTGACACAGAACTGTTCTCTTGTTTCAGTGTCACTCTTTGTACCACAGTCCAAGCTGGTGCTTTGCAGACTAGCATTCCTGGCCCTTCACAACTTTAGGAGTAGGCTAATGAGTGTGCATTGGGATAGGAAAAGTACCTGTCCTTGCAGCTGGTTTCAGAGATTTTTAATCATTCGTGGGACATGGGTGTCGCTGGCTGGCCAGCATTTCTTACCCATCTCAAGTTGCCCGAGGACAATTGCAAGCCAACCACATTGCTGCGACTCTGGAGTCACTTGTAGGCCAGGCCAGGTAAGGACAGCAGATTCCCTTCCCTAAAAGGCAGCACGGTGGCACAGTGGTTAGCTCTGTTTCCTCACAGCGCCAGGGACCCGGGTTCAATTCCAGCCTCGGGTCACAGTCTCTGTGGAGTTTGCACATTCTGCCTGGGTTTCCTCCGGGTGCTCCGGTTTCCTCCCATGGTTCAAAGGTGTGTGAGTTAGGTTGATTGGCCATGCTAAATTGCCCCTCAGTGTCAGAGGGGTTAGTAGAGTATATATGTGGGATTGTGGTCAGTGCAGACTCGATGGGCCATTGGCCTCCTTCTGTATTGTAGGGATTCTATGATTCTAGTGAACAGAAGTGTTATTCTGTCAATTAACAATGGTGTCATGATCATCAGTAGATTCTAATATTGTAGATTTTTAAAACTGAATTCAGAATCTAGCAACTGCCCTGGTGGGATTTGAACCCCGATCCCCAGAAGATTAGCTGAGTTTCTGGATTAATAGTCTAGCGATAATACCACTAGGCCGACACAACGTGAATGTGTCAGTGTTTACAAGTGATGACTGGAAGTGTTGTCAGTGCTTATAGATGGCCACTGTGAACGTGTCCGTAGACTCAAATGTTTTTGGGGAATGCGTTGGGATCACTGGGAATACTGTCTGTGTTTGTTTGATTTTGCTGGGAGCACATCCCTGATTGTGGTGAAAGAAAGGGAAGACGGGACAAATAAAAAGATGTTCCCGGATGGATAAGCCCAGCCAAGAGGAACATCGAAACTTTGTTTGGTAATGATAGGGTCCAAAAAAATAAACAAACTCAATACTGGAATGAGTTTGCAGTGGCTGGAAAACATTCCTGCTGAGTGGAAACCCAGGACTGAAGTGTTATTAACATAGTAATAGCTGCAAGCAGGAGAGCACCTTTGGTCTACCTAGCCCACCTATCCACAATATCCCCACTGGTGTATTGATAATAATGCTGAACCCAATTTGCTGGGAAGAACTTGCCTAGTTCATTCTTTAAGCTCAGTATCATTTCAATCCACCACAGGTATTGCTAATCTATTGTAAATACACACTATTCTAGGTTAAAAAAGGCTTCTCCCACATTTCAGATGTATTTTTATTGTCCTTAACGTGTAAATATAACTCTCCGTGCTTTCATTCTGTGTGTGGCAGAGATGTTCACTTGGATCCAATTTGATAGAACAAAAGAACAAAGAACAAAGAACAACCCAGCACGGGAAACAGGCCCTTCGGCCCAACGAGCCCGTGCCGCCGCATCACCCTACACCTATTCTACCCTGCATGTCTACGAATGGAACCCCTAACTTAGCCAGATTCAGGGGAGAATAGTGTCAATTTGGTAAAACCAATCAGCCTAAGAGCACATCTTTGGGGTGTGGGAGGAAACCGGAGCGCCCGGAGGAAACCCACGCAATCACAGGGAGAATGCGCAAACTCCCACAGGCACAGGCCCAAATCCATGTATCTGCACAGCTAGCAGTGCTAGTCATCGAGCTGTTGCGGCGCCCGTCTACCGGTCCAGGATCAAGCACACACACCGACACGAAGTACTAGGCCACTCCTGGAACCTCCAAGAGCAGCCCACGCACGACCCACCGTGTGCATGCCCCTCGTTTGACACGAGGTGGACCTCCACCTGCAGAATAAAAAGACAAAAATGTTAATCTTACAAGCCTGCTTTTCCGGTGTCTCCCGAGGTTCTAACCTTATTTAATAGCCTTCATCCTTTTCTAGTGCATCCCCTTCCTCACTTAACCTTCCCAAGAGGGAAACCTCAGAATGGCCACTCTTTCCTCTCTTAGACACCGCTTCCAATAACTTAATACCCTCTTCGAACTAGGGAGACTGAAACTGCAGTCAATACTCCAGGCAAGGGGCAGGACTTTTCTGGCTTACCCCAAAGTCGGAAAATCCCACCCAAGGTCAATGGACTTTTGCATGGTACTCCCCTCTGCCCCCATCACTCTTTCCCCGCAACCCCCCCCCCCCTCCCCGCCCTCTATGATTCTTGTAGCAGATGGGAAGATGCCCCTCCAAGGCCTCACCAAGATCAAATGCAGTTTAAAATAATTTTGATGAATTTATCAGTTATGTTCCTTGTTCGCCGTCCCAACACTCTGTTTGATTTTGTTCTTTAACAGCCTGAGGCTCAGTGGGCTGAATGGTCTGTTTCTGCACTGTTGTGTTGTTATGATTCTCTAATGTGCGCAGTTTTGGTCTCCTTATCTGAGGAAGGATAGAACATTACAGCACAGTACAGGCCCTTCGGCCCTCAATGTTGTGCCGAGCTATGTCCAATTCCAAGACCAAGCTATCCCACTCCCTATAATTCTGGCCTGCTCCATATGCCCATCTAACAACCGCTTGAAAGTTCCTAAAGTGTCCGACTCCACTATCACAGCAGGCAGTCTATTCCACACCCCAACCATTCTCTGAGTAAAGAATCTACCTTGGACATCCCTCCTATATCTCCCACCATGAACCTTATAGTTATGCCCCCTAGTAACAGCTACATCCACCCGAGGGAATGTCCACTCTATCAATTTCTCTCATCATCTTATAAACCTCTATTAAGTCGCCTCTCAACCTCCTCCGCTCCAAAGAGAAAAGTCCCAGCTCTCTCAAACTTTCCTCAAAAGATCTACCCTCCAAACCAGGCAACGCCCTAGTAAATTGCTCCTGCACTCTCTCCAATGTTTCCACATCCTTCTTACAGTGAGGTGACCAGAACTGAACACAATATTCCAAATGTGGTCTCACCAACATCCGATATAGTTGCAGCTTAACCCCACAGCTCTTAAACTCAAATCCCCTGTTAATAAACACTAACACACTGTAAGCCTTCTTCACAGCTCGATCCACTTGAGTGGCAACCTTCAGAGATCTGTGGATATGAACCCTAAGATCTCTCTGTTCCTCCACATTCCTCAGAACCTTGTCATTGACCTTGTAATCCGCATTCAAGTTCGTCCTACCAAAAACCTCACACTTATCAGGGTTAAACATCATCTGCCACTTTTCGGCCCAGCTTTGCATCCTATCAATGTCTCTGTAGTCTACAAGAACCCTACACCTCATCCACTGCTCCACCAATCTTGGTGTCATCAGCAAATTTACTAACCCACCCTTAAGCTCCCTCTTCTAAGTCATTGATAAAAATCACAAATAGCAGAGGACCCAGCACTGATGCCTATGGTACACCACTGGTAACTGGCCTCCAGTCTGAAAATTTTCCCTCCACCACCACTCTCTGTCTTCTATGAGATACAGTAAAAAGTCTGACAACACCAGGTTTTAGTCCAACCTATTTATTTGATAATATTCTCACAAGCTTTCGAGGGGTTACCCTCTTCGTCAGGTGAATGGAGAGTTCTGGCCTCAGACAGAGCATATAAAGCACAGACAGTTTAGAGATTACTGATTAAAATGCGAATCCTTACACCTAACCTGCTGTTCAAGACCTGAAGTGGCTGATAATGTGAGTGGTAGGAGCACTGATCACAGTTTAAAGAGATGTGTATTGTCTCCAGACAGTACAGTAAGTGAGGTTTTGCAAACCCAGGCAAGTCACGGGGGTTACAGATATCGTGACAGACACCTCCAGACCCTGAAAGATGCCCTCGTAAGAACAGGATATGGTGCTTGACTCATAGATCGGCAGTTTCGATGCGCCACAGCGAAAAACCGCACCGATCTCCTCAGAAGACAAACACGGGACACAGTGGACAGAGTTCCCTTCGTCGTCCAGTACTTCCCCGGAGCGGAGAAGCTACGACATCTTCTCCGGAGTCTTCAACATATCATTGATGAAGACGAACATCTCACCAGGGCCATCCCCACACCCCCACTTCTTGCTTTCAGACAACCACACAACCTCAAACAGACCATTGTTCGCAGCAAACTACCCAGCCTTCAGGAGAACAGTGACCACAATACCACACAACCCTGTCACAGCAACCTCTGCAAGACATGCCGGATCATCGACATGGATACCATCATCACACGTGAGAATACCATCCACCAGGTACATGGTAAATACTCTTGCAACTCGGCCAACATTGTCTACCTGATACGTTGCAAGAAAGGATGTCCCGAAGCATGGTACATTGGGGAGACCATGCAGACGCTACGACAACGGATGAATGAACATCGCTCGACAGTCACCAGGCAAGACTGTTCCCTTCCTGTTGGCGAACACTTCAGTGGTCACGGGCATTCAGCCTCTGACCTTCGGGTAAGCATTCTCCAAGGCGGCCTTCACAACACACGACAGCGCAGAGTCGCTGAGCAGAGACTGATAGCCAAGTTCCGCACACATGAGGACGGTCTCAACAGGGATCTTGGGTTCATGTCGCACTATCTGTAACCCCCGTGACTTGCCTGGGTTTGCAAAACCTCACTTACTGTACTGCCTGGAGACAATACACATCTCTTTAAACTGTGATCAGTGCTCCTACCACTCACATTATCAGCCACTTCAGGTCTTGAACAGCAGGTTAGGTGTAAGGATTCGCATTTTAATCAGTAATCTCTAAACTGTCTGTGCTTTATATGCTCTGTCTGAGGCCAGAACTCTCCATTCACCTGACGAAGAGGGTAACCCCTCGAAAGCTTGTGAGAATATTATCAAATAAATAGGTTGGACTAAAACCTGGTGTTGTCAGACTTTTTACTGTGTTTACACCAGTCCAACGCCGGCATACCCACATCATGACTTCTATGAGATAGCCAGTTCCTTATCCAATCGGCCAAATTTCCTTCTATCCCACACATCCTTATCTTTTTCATGATCCTACCATGGGGAACCTTATCAAATGCCTTACTAAAATCCATATATACGACATCAACTGCTCTACCTCCATCCACACACCTGGTTACCTCCTCAAAAAATTCACACTTGTGAGGCAGGATTTACCCCTCACGAAACCGTGCTGACTATCCCGAATTAAACTGCATCTTTCAAAATGGTCATAAATCCTATCTCTCAGGACCCTTTCCATTAACTTACCAACTACCAGGTTCATTCCTATTTCCTTTCTTGAACAGAGGAACAACATTCGCCACCCTCCAGTCCTCTGGCACTATCCCCGTAGACAGTGAGGACCCAAAGATGAAAGCTAAAGGCTCTGCAATCTCATCCCTTGCCTCCCAAAGTTTCCTAGGATTATCCCATCTGGCCCAGGGGACTTATCCACCTTCAGGTCTTTCAAAATTGCTAATACATCTTCCCTCAGAACATCTATGTCCTCCATTCTATCAGCCTGTATCACGCACTCATCCTCAAAAACATGGCCCCTCTCCTTAGTGAACACTGAAGAAAAGGATTCATTCATTGCCTCAGCTTGTTCTTGTTATAGAAGGAGTGCAGAGAACGTTTACCAGATTGATTCCTGGGATGGCAGGTCTGATTTATGAGAAGGATTGAATCATTGGGATTATATTCACTGGAGTTCATAAGAATGAAGGGGGGAGTCTCATAAAAGAACTCTAATATGACTAGGCAGGGTAAAAAGCATTCTTTCTGGTTGCACCACTGCTTGGCATGGCTCCTGCTCTGTCCAAGACCACAGGAAACTACAAAAGGGTCATGAAGGAAACCCAGTACAAGACTCAAGCCAGCCTCCCACCCATTAATTCTGCCCACACTTCCCACTGCCTCGGAAAAGCAGTCAGCATACTTAAGGACCCCAGACACCCCAAACATACTCTCTTCCACTTCCTTCCGTCGGGTAAAAGATACTAAAGTCTGAGATC
This sequence comes from Carcharhinus amblyrhynchos, assembly GCF_965287045.1. Classification (NCBI taxonomy): domain Eukaryota; kingdom Metazoa; phylum Chordata; class Chondrichthyes; order Carcharhiniformes; family Carcharhinidae; genus Carcharhinus; species Carcharhinus amblyrhynchos. The sequence continues at coordinate 116,781,216 of NC_137328.1, read as the reverse complement.
ATGTACCAACCGACTCAAAAACAGCTTCTTCCCTGCTGTCACCAGACTTTTCAATGGGCCTACCTTGCATTTAGTTGATCTTTCTCTACACCCTGGCTATAACTGTAACACCTTACCTTCTCCTTTCCTTCTCTATGAACAGTATGCCTTGTCCATATAGCATGCAAGGAACAATACTTTTCACTGTACACTAATGCATGTGACAATAATAAATCAAATCAAACCAAATCAAATTATACCGATCACAGATGAACACCGAGCCTTGTTGCACTCACCGGCTACCAGCCAAATAGATATCTGTGTCATGTACTGCCAACCAACTTTTTGCCAATTCATTTTCAAACATTTCCATCTATCACACGGGTCTAGACATGTTTTGTTATTCATTCATGTAAGATGGGCATCACTGACAGGACTAGCATTTGTTGGTTATGGGGAGAGGGCGGGAATGTGGAACTGAGCCACAACAGATCAGCCATGATCTTATTGAATGGCGGGACAGGCTCGAAGGGCTAGATGGCCTACTCCTATTTCTTATGTTCTTATGTTATCCTGAATTCCCCTTAAACTAAGCGGCTTGCTAGGCCATTTCAGAGGGCAGTTACAAGTCAACCGCATTGCTATGAGTATGGAGTCAAATGTAGGCCAGACCAGATAAGGATGATTTCCTTCTCCTGTTATGACTGGGTGAGGAGGAATGGACTGGCTCCCATTTATTCAGCCCCCTCAATTGGTGGCACCAATGGTATATTTCAATTTCTTTTCCACGTAAATGCCTTTTCCTGTTCAAATGGAATTATTTTTTCATAAGGAGCCAATCAAAACATTTTTTTTTAACTGAGGGGGTATATAAGAATCAACCTCACTTATTAGCAGATTATCACGCTGTGCAGAATCAGATTGTTAATTGTAACCCAGCTAGATAATACCTTTCCTTCATGAATTGACTCTGTCATCTCCTCAAAGAACCTAATAAATAAATCAAAGGTCATCACCCACTCCGAGAACCATTTGTGGATTAGGTTACTTGCTGTCAAGACATTCCCTTGCATTTCCTCTCGAAAAATGTTCATATTCCCAACTCCAGAAGTATGGTGCGCAAGTCAATAACTTAATGGCACCTCCAGTCCTTATCTGAGGATGGGAATTACACTTTTGCTATTCCATAATCATTCAGGATTTGGCATAAGTCAAGAGAACTTTGAGAAATACTTACAAGAAGCTCCATAGTCATTTAAACCAATTGCAGCAGAGTGAATGATGCCAGAATTAGGAGTCTTATCGAGCGAGAGAGTCAATGATCTTTCGGCTGCAGATTTAATCATTTTTCAACCCAGCTGCCACTGCAATTCTGTGAACGCAGTCGGCTCGGGGCACTGAGTACAAGAGTTGGCAAATCATGTTGCAGCTATATAAAACCTTGGTTGGGCTGCATTTGGAATATTGCGGCAGTTCTGGTCTAATGAGTTGCGAAGAATGTGGGATGAGATCATTGAAACTTGCAGAATACAGAAAGGCCTGGGTAGAGTGGACGTGGGAAAAATGTTCCAACGGTTGGAGAGACTGTGATCCGAGTGCACAGCCTCAGAGTGACGGGATGACCCATACGAACTGGGATGCGGAGGAATTCCTTCAGCCAGAGGGCGGTGAATCGATGGAATTCATTACCACCTATGGCTGTGGAGGCCAGATCGTTGAGTACATTTAAGGCAGAGATAGATAAGGTCTTGATTGATAAGGGAATCAAAGGGAAAAGGCAGGAGAATGGGGTTAAGAACGTATCAGCCATGATTGAACTGGCTGGGTCAAATGGCCTAATTCTGCTCCTAGGTCTCATGTTCTTATAACTTAACACTGAGGCAAAGCAGGACAGATTAGGACAGGTGACAATAGGATAGTTTTTTTTTCATAGGATGTGGACATTACTGGCTGGGTCTGCATTTATTACCCTTGAGGGGGCATTTAAGGGCCAACCACATTGCTGTGGATCTGTAATCACATGTGGACTAGATTTCCTTCCCTAAAGTACATTATTGAACTGGGTTGATTTCTACAACGGTTTCATGGTTATTATGAGACTTTTGATTTCACCATCTGCCATGGTGGGATTCGAACCCGGGTTGCCAGGGCATTACCCTGGGTCTCTGGATTACTCGCCCAGTGATAATACAACTATGCCACCGTCTCACCATGGAACAAGATTTTTAAGGAGTGCGCTAACTGAAGTTGCAAGAAATGAAGAGATTTGGGAATGTCAATTTCATCAAGTAATTCAATCACTACGTTGCAGAAGGAGGCCATTTGGCCCATTGAGTCAGCACTGAATCTTACCCAGGCCCTATCTCCATAATTCCACATATTTATTACGCTAACCTCCCAAACCGACACATCTTTGGACACTAAGGGCAATTTAGCATGGCCAATGCACCAAGCCTGCACACATTCAGCACTAAGGGGCAATTTAGCATGGCCAACCCACTTAACCTGTGCATCATCGGAAACTAAGGGGTGATATTGCATGGCCAGTCCACCTAAAATAATTTGCATTAATACAACACTTTTAATGTACTAAAACACACCAGGCTGCTTCACAGAAACATAATTAAACTCAATTAACAAAAAGAGGGGATGAATGTGCCTTCTTCGTGCAAGTGCTGTGGGAAAAATGCCAAGCATCTTTTTATTCTGTGTAGCCTCAAAGGAAGCAGAACATTTATCTCTGCACAAGAGGCCTGTTTTGCAAAAAGCAAGAAAAATGTGCATTGCTGCAGCAATTTACACAACTACTGGATATCTCAGAGACCCCTGCAGCCAGAATGGAGACCTTTTTGAAGTGTAGTTATTGTTGTCATATAGGAAACTCAGCAACTAATTTGCATTTAGCAAATTCCCACAAACTGAAACCAAACGGATAATCTGTTTGTTTTTAATTTGTTGAATGAAGGTTAAGTATTGGCCAGTTCCCGGAAAGGAAAATTAGTCTGGACCAGTATTTTTATTTCCCAGATTTTGCTGGTGTTTCTTCTCAAGGTATACAAGTTCCAATTCAGACCAGGAATCTTCTTTCCAAATTTTTACTTTTTTTTCCTTCTAGGGTTTATATTTCACTTTTTTAAAGATTTTAAATATATTTGTTGTCAGAAACTGGATGAAATGAGCAAGGTCAGCATCATTGCCACATACCTAGTTGCTTTGAGGGTATTTCATAGTATCATAGATTCCCTACAGTGCAGAAGGAGGCCATTTGGCCCACTGAGCCTGCATTGACAACAATCCTAGCCAGGGCCTATTCCGTAACCCCATGTATTTACCCTGCTCTGACCCTAAGGGGCAATTTTGGATGGCCAACCCACCTAACCCACACATCTTTGGACTGTGGGAGGAAAACAGAGCACCCAGAGGAAATCCAGGCAGAAATGTGGGGACAATATGCAAACTCCACATAAATAGTCACCCAAGGCTGGAATTGAATCTGTGTCCCTGGTGCTGTGAGGCAGAGACGCTAACCACTGTGCCACCCCTAATTAGAACCAACAATACTGTGTAGTCACTGGAGTTACTCAGGAATATCAGAAATAGGAGCAGGAATATTCCAAACGCTCACTCAAGCCTTGAACATTATTCTGTAAGATCATGGCTGAACTTGAATTTTAATTCCATTTCTCCATTCTCCCTCTCTACTCTCTTAATGTCCAAAACTCTTACTGATCTCAATCTCAATCTTGAATGCATTTGATTTGATTTGATTTATTATTGTCACATGTATTAGTATACAATGAAAAGTATTGTTTCTTGATTGCTATACAGGAAAAGCACACCGTTCATAGATTACATGGAGAAAAGGAAAGGAGAAGGTGCAGAATGTAGTGTTACAGTCATCGTTAGAATGGAGAGAAAGATCAGTTTAACATATGGTAGGTCCATTCAAAAGTCTGATGGCAGCAGGGAAGGAGCTGCTCTTGAGATTTTGTATCTTTTTCCTGATGGAAGAAGTTAGAAGAAAGAATGTCCGGTGTGTATGGGGTCCTTGATTATGTTGGTTGCTTTCCCAAGGCAGATGGAGCCATTGGATTGGAGGCTGGTTTGTGTGATGGACTGGGCTGCATTCACAACCTTTTGGTGTTTCTTGCAGTCTTGGGCAGAGCAGGAGCCATACCAAGCTGTGATACAACCAGAAAGGATGCTTCCTATGGGGCATCTGTAAAAATGGTGAGCGTCGTAGCGGGCATAGAAACTAGAAACAGGAGAAGGCCATTCAGCCCTTCGAGCTTGCTCTGCCATTCATTTTGATCATGGCTGATCATCGAATTCAATATCCTGATTCCTTCTTTCCCCCATATCCCTTGAGCCCTTTAGCCTCTATAGTTATATTTAATTTCTTCTTAAAATCAGACAACATTTTGGCCTCACCTACATTCGCTGGTAATGAATTCTATATGTTCCTCATTCTCTGGGTGAAGAGGTTTCTCCTCTCCTCAATTTTAAAAGGTTTGCCCCTTATCCATAAGCTATGACTCCTAGTTCTGGACTCCCCCACAATTGGGAACATTCTTTCCAAATCTGCTCTGTCTAATCCTGTTAGAATTTTATAAGTTTTTATGAGATCCCCTCTCACTCATCTAAAATCCAGTGAATATAATCCTAATTGACTTAGCCTCTCTCAAATGACAGACCTACCACCCCAGGAATCAGCCTAGTAAACCTTCACTGTATTCCCTCTGCAGCAAGGACATCCTTCCTCAGATAAGGACAATACTGCGCACAATATTTCAGGCGTGGCCTCACCAATGCCCTATACAAGTAAAAGTCCTTTCATAAAGTTTATTTATTCGTCACAAATAAGGCTTACATTAACACTGCAATTAAATTACTGTAAAATTCCCCTAGGCGCCACACTCTGGTGCCTGTTCTGGTCAGTGCACCTAACCAGCACGTCTTTCAGACTGTGGGAAGAAACCCAGGAAGACATGGGGAGAATGTGCAAACTCCACACAGACAGTGGCCCAAGTGACCTGGAATCGAATCCAGGTTCCTGGCTCTGTGAAGCAATAGTGCTAACCACTAAGCTTCCACACCACCCCAATTGCAGAAAAACATCCCTAGCCCTAGACTCAAATCCTCTCACAATGAAGGTCAACATGTCATTTGCCTTCTATACTACCTGTTGCACTTGCATGCTTACTTTCAATGACTGATGCATGAGGAAACCAAGGTCTCGCTGAGTGTCTACCTCTCTCCATTTACACTCATTCACTCTGCAGGTCATCAGTGGGGTTGGGAGGAGTGTGTTAATGGTATGGGTCTCACCAATGTCATAAAGGTTTTTAGCATGGAAACAGGCCCTGTAGCCCAACTTGTCCATGTCACCCTTTTTTTGGCTGCTAAGCTTGTCCTAATTGCCTGCATTTGGCCCATATCCCTTTATATCCATCTTACCCATGTAATTATCTAAATGCTTTTTAAAAGACCTGCCTCTACTACTACCTCTGGCAGCTTGCTTCAGTCTCTCACCACCAATGAATTATTTCTCTGGACCCTTTTGCATCTCTTCCCGCTCACCTTAAATCTGTGCCCTCTAGGTTTAGATTCCCCTACTTTTGGGAAAAGACGTCGACTATCGAGCTGATCTGTGTCCCTCATTATTTTATAGATCTCTATAAGATCACCCCTATACTCCAGGGAAAAAATCCCAGTCTATCCAGCCTCTCCTTATAACTTGAACTATCAAGTCTTGGTAGCAAGCCAGTAAATCTTTTCTACACTCTTTCTAGTTTAATAATATCCTTTCTATAATAGGGTGACCAGAACTGTACACAGTATTCCAAATGTGGCCTTACCAATGTCTTGTACAACTTCAACAGACATCCCAATGTCACGCCAAAGATGTGCAGGTTAGGGTGATTGGCTATGCTAAACTGTCCCTTAGTGTCGGGGGGATTAACAGGGTAAATGTGTGGAGTTACAGGAATAGGGCCTGTGTGGGATTCTGGTCGGTACAGACTCAATAGGCTGAATGGCCTTTTTCTGTACTGTAGGGATTCTACGATTCTGTTACGGTCACATGAGAAGAGGGGAAAGGGCTCTTCTGTTCCTTTACTCCAGATCTGGCCATAATATGATCCTTCTGAGAATTTAGATAGGATATACTTTGTTGATTCTGTAAGAGCCCCACCAGTGATACTTTGGGGGTGATTTTACTACTTCGCTCTGTGCATCGATGGACGGGGCGAGCTGGTAAGATCTTGCGAGTGTGAAGAAATCAGATTCGCCCGCAATTTCTCACCTCTCACAACACCATTACCGGCGCCATATCTGGCGAGGTCCACCTCGTGCCCATTTCCAGTGCAAGGCTGAATAAATTATTTAAATTGAATTTAAATTTACATGGAATTATGAGCCCAGGACTCAATCGTCTGGGCTCACTTGGCTCTATGGCTTTGTCGGGACAGGTTCTCTCTGGACAAAATCATATCTGGTCCCCACGAATGGGAACCAGTTGTGACGGTCTCGCTGGTCAAATCAGAGGTCACTGAGGCACCCCAGGGAGTTTGGGAACAAGTGGGGGTGCACCTTGGAAAGTGCCAGCCTAGCAGTGCCAACCTGTAACCCTGGCACTTCCCACCAGCTGCCTGGCACTGTCCACCAAGCACTGGACAGTGCTAAGGGGGTGAGGCATAAGAGGGTGGGGCATAAAAGGGGGCATGACCCATTGGGGCAGTTGATGGGGGCAGGAGCGACCACTTGAGGAGGGTGTGATTGGTTGGATGCTGAGGCAGGGAGAGTCGGGAGTGATACTTCTGGCTGGGGTGGGGCTTGCGATAGGCCATGGGGCCTCAGGATAGCTGATGTGAGGGGATGGGGGCTGAGTCGAGGCCTGAATGATCTCTCAGACAAGTCTTTCTCTCTCTGACCTATCAGCCCTCTGCTGATTGCTATTGTGCACATGCAACCACAGAGGTCTGCACATGCGCAATGGTGCCCTCTGCTGTTACAGCAGGCTGGCTGGTGATTTAACTCCTGCCCCATTCTCCTTAAGGTGAGGAATGATTTAACCCATTTTCTCATATACTCAGTGCATAAAATTCTGGATTTGAATTTGCCCAAAAAACAAGTGAGAAACTTTCCTGTTTTCCCACTCGTCCTGAGTTTAAAATTGTTTTGATAAGATTACCATCCCCCTTTGTCCCACTTTGAGATTGTAAAGAATTATTCAGACAGGTTAAACAAATAAGAGGATAAGCTTATGAAACTATTTGTGGAGTTAAAAAATACTACTTTAAATGCAATGACCATGCATACGATCACGCACATTCGCTGAGACACACCCACACAGGTCACAGAGTAAGTTTAAGTTTATTTTATTTGTGTCATAAGTAGGCTTACATTAACACTGCAATGAAGTTACTGTGAAAATCCCCTAGTCGCCACAGTCAGGCGCCTGTTCGAGCTCACTGAGGGAGAATTTAGCATGGCCAATGCACCTAACCAGCACATCTATTGGACTATGGGAGGAAACCCACACAGACACAGGGAGAATGTGCAGACTCCACATAGACAGTGACCCGAACTGGAATTGGACTCAGTTCCCTGTTGCTGTGAGACAGCAGTGCTATCCATTGTGTTATCGTGTCACCCTAATTGAATAGTTGAAGCCTGAGCAAGGGCCACTGCAACACACCACTCGTTACAGCTTGCCCATGTGAAAATGATGTATTTATCCCAAATCTCTGCTTCCAGTTTGTAGCCAATCCTCTAACCATACTAATAAATTACCCCCTACACCGTAAGCTCCTGCCACATACAATAACTCTTCGTTTTGCACCTTATTGAATGCCTTAGGCAATCCAGATACATTGCATCTATTGGTACTCCATTAACCACCCTACATTCTCAAAGAACTCTCATAAATTAGTCAGATACAATTTGCCTTTCACAGAAACATGTTGAATTTGCCTGAATATAGTGTGATTTCCCAAATGTCCTGCTCCTACCTCTTCAATATTGGCTTCTTGCGTTCTTCCAATGACAGATGTTAGACTAACTGGCTTCCTGCTTTCTGTCTCCTCTACCCTCAGATTGTGGTGTTATATTACAGATTTTCCAAACAGCTGGGACATTTCCAGAATCTATGGAATTTTGAAAGAATGTAAGTGATACATCCACTATCTCTGCAGCCAGCACTTTTAAGACCCCAGGATGCAGACCATCAGTTTCAACAGACTCATCTGCCTTAGTCCTATTCATCTTCCTAATACTGATTCTCTAGTGATCGTGATCATTAAGTTTCTCACTCCCTTTTGCCCTCCCTGATTTTCTACTCATCTTGGATGTTCTTTTATGTCTTGCACTGTGAAAATGCATAGAAAATATTTGCTCTCCGTCTCTGCCATTTCTTTCTTTCCCATTATCGATTCCCCAGTCTCACTAGCTAAGGGACCAATGTTTGTTTTTGCTATTTGTTGTATATCATAGAATCTCTACAGTGCAGAAGGAGGCCATTTGGCCCATCAAACCTGCACTGACAAGAATCCCACCCAGGCTCTACCCTGTAAATCTCCCCGACACGAAGGGGCGATTTAGCATGGCCAACCAAATTAATCTATACGTTAGAGTGTGGCAGGAAACTGGAGCACCCGGAGTAAACCCATGCAGACATGGGGAGAAAGTGCAACCTCCAGTGATCCAAGCCAGGAATCGAACTTGGGTCCCTGGAGCTCTGAGGCAGTAGCATTATACTTCGGAAATTTTCACTGCCTGCTTTATTCCTTGCTAGTCACTGTCTCTCTTATTCCTCTAATTTTCCCCTATTTATTATGCTTTAGTCATCCCTACTGCTGTCTAAAATGCTTCCAATCCCCACTGGACTATCACTAATCTTTGTTGTTGCTGCTTAATCATATTGTGATTTTCCAAATAACATGTTACCACGCCCTTAATGATAGATTCGAGCTATTTTTTTCCCCATTACCAGCTCAGGCTAGCTGGCCTGTTTTTTCTCTGCCTCCTCACTTTGATGAATAGTGTAGGAATGGGAGATTCTCATTCAATGGCTCAGCAGCATTGTGGTGCAGTGGTTAGCACTGCTGCCTCACAGTGCCGGGGACCCCGGTTCTGTTCTGGCCTCGGATCACTGTCTGTGTGGAGTTTGTATTTTCTCCCTGCATGGGTTTCCTCCGGGTGCTCCGGTTTCCTCCCACAGTCCAAAGTTTAAGGGTTATTTATCAGTGTCACAAGTAGGCTTACCTTAATGCAATTAAGTTACTGTTAAAAGCCCCTAGTTGCCACACTCCGGTGCCTGTGTGCAGATTAGGCTGATTGATCATGCTAAATTGGCAGTATGGTGGCACAGTGGTTAGCACTGCTGCCTCACAGTGCCGGGGATCCGGGTTCGATTCCCGGCTTGGGCCACTGTCTGTGTGAAGTTTGTACGTTCTTCCTGTATCTGCATGGGTTTCCTTCAAGTGTTCTGGTTTCCTCCTACAGCCAAACGATGAGTGGGCTGGATGGATTGGCCATGCTAAATTGCCCTTTAATGTCAGGGGAACTGGCTAGGGTAAATGTATGCGGCTATGGGGATAGCGCCTGCGTGGGATTGTGGTCTGTGCAGACTGGATAGGCCAAATGGCTTCCTTCTGCATTGTAAGATTCTATAAGTTGCCTTTTAGTGTCAGTGGGGGCTCAAGGGAAATAATTGGGGTTAAGGCAATCGGGCCTGGATGGGATTGTTGTGGGTATAGCCTCAAAGGGCTGAATAGCCTCCATTACTTCTGGGGATCTTCTGTGAATGTCCGTATAGGCTGCGTATGTTTATTGATGTCTCTTTTTTTTTACATCCACAGGTGATTCGGTCCCCCTTGTTGGCCAACAAGTGGCATACACGCGGTGGGTCGTGCGAGGGCTGCTCTTGGATGTTGCTTTGAGAGTTGCCTAGTGCTTCACGTCGTTAGTGTACGCTTAAACTGGACCATCTGACGGGCAACACGACAGCTCAGTGACTATCACTGTTTGCTGCGCAGATATATGGACCCGGGTCGGATCTCCGACTTGGGCCGGTGTCTGTGGGAGTTTGCACATTCTCCCGGTGCTTGCGTGGGTTTTCTCCGGGTGCTCCGGTTTCCTCCCACACCCCAAAAATGTGCTTTTCGACTGATTGGTGTTAACAAATTGTCCCTAAATTAGACCTCCCTTAATCTGGCGCACATATAATTCTCTAAGTTTGCATCCCTTTATTGTGGAGTCCAAGAGGCGTAGACAAGAGTCGTAGGTAGAAGAAGGATTGGAATGAGGCACTCACTGAGTGTTAAAGAGGGAGGCGCGGGTTTGTTGGGCCGAAGGGCCTGTTTCCTGTGCTGTGTTGTTCTTTGTTCTTTGTTATTACACTGGAGGGATCCCATGATTCTAAGAAGGCCCAATGCCAGCTTCTCGGGAAAACCAGGGATGGCAATAATCCCCAGGTCTCATAGCGATCTGAGGGCAAACAAAAAAAAACTCATGTTTGCCCAGTGATTAACCAGTGACTGACCTTCTTGCCAGGATTTAACCATATTCTCTACAGGTTTGGATTAATCCAAAACACACTTGGCAATCAAAGGTCAGAACAACGTTAGCCAACTCTGCTAGATTTGCAGATTTGGCTCCGTGTAACTCAGGTCTATGATCGTCCAAGGCTCTGCAGATAATTGCTCAGCTGGTCTGCATTTTAACCAGGTCACATAGAATCAAAAATCTTACAGTGCAGAAGGAGGCCATTCAGCCCATTGAGTCTGCTCTGGCCACAATCCCACCCAGGCCCTACCCCCATAACCCCATGCATTTACCCCTGCTAGTCCCCCTGACACTAAGGGACAATTTAGCATGACCAATCCACCTAACCGGCTAGGATTCTTCCTCATTTTTTGCCAGATAACCCTGGGTGAGGCTAATGTCCCGACAGAAGTGAAAGTATAAACACTGTTGCTTTGTCACTGGCAGCCTCAGCTGGCTGAATACTCTCAATTCGTTTAAAAAAAACATGTTTCACCCAGATCTCTCACACTTTACCCAAAAGGTAACTGACACGGTATGGTCCAACTTCTGCCCCCATCACAGAATTTCAGAATGATTACAGTGCAGAAGGAGGCTATTTGGGCCAACATGTCTGCACTAGCCCTCCAAATGGCTTCTCCTTTGCAAACCTGCCCCCAGTGCTCTCACCCCTTAGGTAAATGGAGTGCATCCTGAAGGAGAGAGAGTTTGGATTTAACTATTGGGCAAATAGAAACATTATGTACACAGGGCTTCTTAGCTGTGTCGCTGTGGTTAGCACCCTAGCCTCTGAGCCTTGAGCAGTGTCATCCTGGCTCATACATCAGTGCAGCACTGGTGGTCATGCTGTCATTCAAATGAAGTGTGAAACTGAGGATACGTCTGACCTCCTGGGTGGAGGTAAAACATCCCATGGCACAGTTCAGAAGAAGAATAAGGGTGCTCTTCCTGGTGTTGTGGCTAGTCCAGCCAGTGATGCCCACATCCCATTCATGAATACTAGTAAACCAATATCACTAAAGCCTGAAACAAATGATCTATTCATTATTACCTGACTGTGGGAGCTTGCTGCGCACAAATTGGTTGCTGCATTTCCTACATAAAGCAGTGCATCGTTTGAAGACCATTTTGGTGGTGCAGTGGTATTATCAGTGGGCTAGTAATCCTGAGACCCAGGGCAGGATATTCTGGCTGAGCTCACCGAGAAACAGGAAAATCCCACCAGAGGTCAACAGACCTTTCTGTGGTCTGGTCCTCATTTGTGGAATGGGAAAATTGGCCTCCCGAGAGTAATGGTTTGGGGACACAACCAGCGATGCCCACATCCTCTGAATGAATGACAAAACACTTCAAAAGGTACTGTATTGTGCGGTAATGCATTTTGGAAGGTCCAATGCATGTGGGAATTATGCAGTAAATGGTAGAACCCTTCGGAGTATTGACAGGCAGAGAGAACTTGGCATACGTGTCCACCGATGACTTAATGTGGCAAAGCAGGTGGATAAGGTAGTCAAGTATACAGCATGCTTGCCTTTACTGGTCGGGGCATTGAATATAAAAATTGGCAAGCCATATTGCAGCTGTGCAGAACATTAGTTATTTAGATTTTTGTGTACAATTCTGGGGTGGCACGGTAGCACAGTGGTTGGCACTGCTGCTTCACAGCTCCAGGGTCCTGGGTTCGATTCCCGGCTTGGGTCACTGTCTGTGTGGAGTTTGCACATTCTCTTCGTGTCTGCATGCGTTTCCTCTGGGTACTCCGGTTTCCTCCCACAGTCCAAAGATGTGCAGGTTAGGTTGATTGGCCATGTTATGAAATTGCCCCTTAGTGTCCTGGAATGCATAGGTGAGAGGGATTAGTGGGTATAATATGTAGGGATATGGGTGTAGGGCCTGGGTGGGTTTGTGTTTGGTGCAGACTCGATGGGCCGAAGGGCCTCTTTCTGCACTGTAAAGTTCTATGATCTATGACCAGAAGGATGTGGATGCTTTGGACAGGGTACAGAAGAGGTTTACCAGGATGTTGTCTGGTCTGGAGGGTATTAGCTGTGAGGAGAGGTTGGGTAAGCTCGGTTTGTTCTCACTGGAATGGCAGAGGTTGAGGAGGTGACCTGATAGAGGTTTACAAGATTATGTGTAGCATGGACAGAGTGGATAGTCAGATGCTCTAGGAAAGTTAGGTACTAGTGGACATAGGTTTAAGGTGCGTGGGGAAAAGTTTAGAGGAGATGTGCGAGGCAAGTTTTTTACACAGAGGGTGGTGAATGTCTGGAATGTGCTGCCCGGGGAGGTGGTGGGAGCAGGTATGATAGGGGCATTTAAGGGGCATTTAGGCGAATAGATGAATAGGATGGGATATGGACTCCATAAATGCGTACAGTTTTAGATTAGGTAGACATCATGATTAGCGCAGGCTTGGAGGGCCGAAGGGCCTGTTCCTGTGCTGTACTCTTCTTTGTTCTTTATATTGGTTGTAAAGTGCTTTGTGATGTCCTATGCCTGTGAAAGTTGCTATATAAATGTACCTTTGTTGTTGCTAGGTTTACAAACACTCAAGCCTGAATGTTGTTGCTGTTCACTAGCCACCCTGATGCCCACATGTGAGTCTTTCCATTATCTTTAGAATTGGGCTGTACCTGTCCGAATGACTCCAGCCTGTTCCACCGCATGGCAATGCTCTTGTCGCTCCCTGATCCATATCTGCACTGACTGCAAGTCAGTAGAAACTCCACGGTGGAAGGTACATGTGGGAATAATCAAAAACTCACAGAATTTGGACTTCTAGATAAAACAGCTTAGTGTTCGTTTCCCCAGCTTTAGTGGAAATATTATCAGAGTGGCACAGGACTGAGGACTTATCCATTAGTCAGCAACTAAGAAGTTTTTGTTGGCGGAGCAAGAGGAAGTTATTTTTGTTCATTAAGGTGACAGATGTTAGCTCTTTAGGAATGCAACATTTTCCCTCATAATACACTCAGTGTCAGCATCAAGCGCTCTCAGGTCATCTGCAGTATAGGTTATACAGAGGGTTAAGCTCCTTGTGCATTAACCCGGCAATATGCCTTAATCTTAACCAAGCACACCGGCACGTCATGTTCCATTTCTCAATAGGGCCTGTCCTCGTGGCCTCTCTGAATGAGATTGCCAAATTAGTGCCAGGTATTGTTGAATTATAGGCAGTCTCATGATGTGGACTGGGGCCTAGCAATGTTCCTCCTCCCCCCACACTCTTACCCACACACACACACACACACACACACACACACACAAACGCATGCACACACATACACACACACACACACACACACACATGCACACACACACATTCACACACGCGCACACACACATGCATGCATACACATACACACACACGCATGCATACACACACATACACACACGCGCACGCACACGCACAGACATGCGTGCACACACACATATACACACACTTGCACACACACACGTGAACACACACAGGCACACACACACACACACACACACACACACACACACACACACACACACACACACACACACACACACACACATCGGCACAATAGTTAGCACTGCTGCCTCACAGCGCCAGGGACCCAGATTCCATTCCCAGCTGGGTCACCGTCTGTATGGAGTTTACACATTCTCCCCGTGTCAGCGTGGGTTTCCTCCAGGTGCTCCAGTTTCCTCCCACAGTACGGAAGACGCGCTGGTTAAGTGCATTGGCCAGGCTAAATTCTCCCTCAGTGTACCCGAATAGGTGCCGGAGTGTGGCGCCTAGGGGATTTTCACAGTAACTTCATTGCAGTGTTAATGTAAGCCTACTTGTGACAGTAATAAGTAAAGTTTAAACTTTAAAACACACCAGTCCTCAGCCACACCCCAAGTTTTACAGGCACCTCCAAGAAGAAACTTTCATTTAACTAGCGTGGCAACTAAAGTTCTACTCAGATCCCGAGTTCAAGCACAGTGTTCAGAACTCACTGCACCACCCAGTTCCGAGGTAATCACCCCGTTCACCTCTTACAACACACCGATTTGAAAAATGCGAAGCATTAAGAGATATGTTGCACATCATCTTGCAATTTGTCGACTGTTTATCTTTGTACGCCACGGCGCCTCTGAGATAAAATTGTCCTAATTTATTTGGCGGACAGGCCACAGAGATTTGACTAAGGCTAAACACGCTCTGCGAGTTTCTTTTTCAAGGATGGGAAGGAGGCCATTCACTCCACCTCCCCATCATCACCAACAACAACTCCAAAAGTACCGCAGTCAGTAAGATTTTAGGACTTAAAGTGATCAGTCTGATGAGGGGAGCACTGAGCAAACACTGGTGGTGAAGCCAGGCTGCTAAAAGTGTTCAAAACTTGACTCTTGTCTTGTGAAAGGAGGAATAGTAAGAAGATTGGATGGAACAAACAAGATAGAATAAAATTATCCAACTGCATTATCAGCAAAAAAGGGCTCTGAATTATAAAGCCGAAGGGAGATTTAACCCAAGAACACCATTGGTCAGGCGGCCAGATCTGCAGTCACTATACAGCTCATTAAATGGCATTAATTTTCTGGCGGACACATTAATTCAGAGTAGGGATACTTAGATAACTGTTTTGCTGCATTGTGATGTGCAGGTTAGGTGGATTGGCCAGGCTAAATTGTCTCTTAGTATCAGCGGGACTAGCCAGGGTAAAATGCATGGGGTTATGAGGATAGGACCCAGGTAGGATTGTGGTTGGTGTAGAGTCGATGGGTCAAATGGTCTCCATCTGCATTGTAGGATTCTATGATTCTATTCTGGGAGGTCATTTGGCACAGAGGCTTTGTCTATGGGCTGGAGGCCCCCAGTTCCCCAGTGGAATTTAATGCGGAGAAGTGTGAGGTAATTCACTTTGGTAGGAGCAACAGATGTGTCGAGTATAGGGCTAACGGGAGGACTTTGAATAGTGTGGATGAACAGAGGGATCTAGGTGTGTGTGTACATAGATCCCTGAAAGTTGGGAATCAAGTAGATAAGGTTGTTAAGAAGGCATATGGTGTCTTGGCGTTTATTGGTAGGGGGATTGAATTTAGGAGTCGCAGTGTAATGTTGCAACTGTACACTACTCTAGTGCGGCCGCACTTGGAGTACTGTGTGCAGTTCTGGTCCCCGCATTACAAGAAGGATGTGGAGGCGTTGGAGAGGGTGCAGAGGAGGTTTACTAGGATGTTGCCTGGTATGGTGGGGAGGTCCTATGAGGAGAGACTGAGGGATGTAGGGTTGTTTTCGTTGGAAAGAAGGCGGCTAAGAGGGGATCTTATTGAAACATATAAGATGATTAGAGGTTTAGATAGGGTGGATAGTGATAGCCTTTTTCCTCGGATGGAGAAAGCTAGCACGAGGGGGCATGGCTTTAAATTAAGGGGGGGTAGCTACAGGACGGATGTCAGGGGTAGGTTCTTTACCCAGCGGGTGGTGAGGGATTGGAATGCCCTGCCTGCTGCAGTTGTAAATGCGTCTAGTTTGGGGGCGTTTAAGAGATCTCTGGATAGGTTTATGGACGAAAAGGGATTGGTATAGGCTAGTGGGTCATTGTTTTTGTAACTGGTCGGCGCAACATCGTGGGCCGAAGGGCCTGTTCTGCGCTGTAATGTTCTATGTTCTATGTTCTATAGTTCAAGTCCTGCTTCTATACTAAATGGCCGCAGAGAGTAGCCACAGCCAAGTGTTTTTGACTGATCTACATCTGAGAATTGCTATGGTGCAGAAGAAGGCCAGTCAGCTCATCATGTTTGCACCAGTTCTTTAACTGTTCATTACGACTTTGTGCCTTTCTCCTGCCTTTTCCCGATAGCTCTGATCATCTAATTCCCTCTGGAACGCCGTAACTGAATCTGCTTTCAACACACTCCCAGGCATGAACAAATCATTGCGTGAAAAAGCTTTTCCACAGTTGCTCCTTTTGCAAATCTGCACCCTCTCGGTCTCAATCCTTTTACAAGCAATGAACAAAGAAGAAAGGAAAAGTACAGGGCAGGAACAGGCCTTTTGGCCCTCCAAGCCTGTGCCAATCATGATGCCCAAATTAAACTTCTGCCTTTCTGTCTTACTTGGACCATAGCCCTCTATTTCCTCATTATTCATGTAGCCATCCAAGTGCCCCTTAAATGTTGCTGATGTACCTGCTTCTACCACTTCGTCTGGCAGCACCCAGCGCTCTCTGTGTGAAAAACTTCCCTCGTACGTCCCCCTTAAACTTACTCCCCCCCAATCTTGAACTCTGTCCCCTTGTATTGACACCTCCTTCCTGGGTAAAAGCCTCTGACTATCCACCCTGTCTGTGCCTCTCATAATTTGTACACCTCGATTAGGTCTCCCCTCAGCCTCTGTCTTTCCAGTGAAAACAATCCTAGTTTGACTTGATTTTGATTTGATTTATTATTGTCACATGTATTAACACAGTGAAAAGTATTGTTTCTTGCGCGCTAAACAGACAAAACATACCGTTCGTAGAGAAGGAAAGGAGAGACTGCAGAATGTAGTGTTACAGTCATAGCTAGGGTGTAGAGAAAGGTCAACTTAATGCAAGGTAAGTCCATTCAAAAGTCTGACAGAAGCAGGAAAGAAGCCGTTCTTGAGTCGGTAGGTACATGACCTCAGACTTTTGTATCTTTTACCCAGAGGAAGAAGGTGGAAGAGAGAATGTCCAGGGTGTGTGGGATCCTTGATCATGCTGGCTGCTTTGCCGAGGCAATGGGAAGTGTAGACAGAGTCAATGGATGGAAGCTGGTTTGTGTGATGGATTGAGGCTACATCCACGATCTTTTGTAGTTTCTTGCGGTCTTGGACAGATCAGGAGCCGTACCAACCAGAAAGAATGCTTACTATGGTGCAACTGTAAAAGTTGGGGGACTTGCTGTGCAAAAATTGGTCACCTAAACTTTCTTTCATTATAATAATGGCCACATCTGTTTAACATGTGAAAATATTAAAAGATGCTATTTGAATGCAGTTTCTTTCCTGCTGAATTTGCTTTGTGCAGTAACTCTCTAGTCTATCAGGATCATTTTTGTACAAGTGTCTGGTGATAGCAACCTTACCTCTTAGTGTAGAAGTCCCGCTGTGGCACTTGAACAGAGCAAGCTGGGCTGACACTCCAGTGTGGCACTGAGAGAGTGCTGTGCTGTTGGAGGTGCCGTCTTTCAGATGAAACATCAAACCAAGGCCCTGGCTGCCCTCTCAAATGGTTTGCAAAAGATCTCTTGTGGCTATCTGAAAGATGACCAGTGGAGTTATCCCGTGTTCCAGTCAATAGATATTTCTCAGTCCTTATCACATTGCTGTTGGCAGAAGCTTGCTGTCCACTTTAAGCTGCTGAATATCCTACATTGTAACATTTTCTATACTTCTGAAAAAAATCAGAATCCCTACAGTATAGAAGGAGGCCATTTGGCCCATCAAGTTGGCACTGAAAACAATCCCACTAGGCCCTACCCCTGAAACCTCACATATTTACTCCACTAATCCCTCTAACCTACACACCCTGGGGCACTAAGGGACAATTTAGTGTGGTCAATGCATCAAATCCACACATCTTCGGACTGTGGGAGGAAATCGGAACACCTAGTGGAAAGCCACGCAGACGCAAGGAGAATGAGCAGACTCCATACAGACAGTGACCCAAACGAGGAATCGAACTGGAGTCCCTGGTGTTGTGAGGCAGTATTGCTACCCACTGTGCCACCCTTGAAAATGTACATCACGTTCTACGCCTAGTGTGACGTTCTAGAGTGTTTTAAATCCACTGGAGAGCACAGCGGCACGGTGGCACAATGGTTAGCACTGCTGCCTCATAGCTCCAGAGACGCGGGGTCAATTCCCGGCTTGGGTAACTGTCTGTCCAGAGTATACACATTGTCTGCGTGCATTCCCTCTGGGTGTTCCTGTTACCTCCCACAATTCAAAAGACGTGCTGGTTTGATGCACTGAAGTTCTCTGTCAGTGTTCCCGAACAGGTGCCAGGGAATGGCAAGATTTTCGCAGTAACTTCATTGCAGTATTAATGTAAGCCTATTTGTGACATGAATAACTCAACTCCAAAAATCATTATTTCAGTTTGTAGCTCATTTATTTAGAACGCGCTACAATTTTGTTTTAATCCTAAATTGGATATTTGCTCAGAAATTAAAAAAAAAGATGGAAGGCTCCTTGTTTTGTTTCTATGTGCTGGCAGTAATTTTAGTGTTTTAAATCACTTTGTCACTGATTAGCATGTGACAACAGCATGGGTCATTATCTGGAAAGAGAGAATGATTCCCCTGATCTTAATTGTTCCTGTAAATAATTCACTGCCCATTTTTAAGCTCTATAATTTTCACTCTTAAAAGAGAAATTGCGTAGATTAAACTGTAGTCGGCCAATTCAGACACAGTACCTCTGCAAATGCTCCGGGGCCAGGTAGAGCCAGAGGTCAGCCTTGTCATTTTGACTGACACTTGACATCTGCGGCTATGTGATGTTAGTACATAGCGCCCAGGCCTTGGCTTTGGAGAGTTAAATTGATGGGGTAGGAGTTGCGATGATCTACCTTACAGACGCCATGGGCTTGCCTGGGTCATGGCCTATCCTAAAAAGGTCTCAGAAGATTCCACTAATAGCTTTAAGCTGTTGATACCGTGGCTCTAGGCAGTGTGGTTAAGAATTGCTTAATGCCCAGACACACATAATGTCCCCAGTCCTGGGAAATTATGCATTTTTCCATTAATGAGGCCACACACCAGACCCTACCCAGTATTTTAACAACTGCCTTTCAATCACACGGGGCGACCTTAATATCTCTCAGCAATTTTATTTGACAGGTACAATTTAGTAAAATTTGTTTGAATACTTTGCAGCCATGTTCCCTTTTCTCTCTCGGCTCCTTGCTCAGATAAGGAGTGTTGACCATGGCATTGTGATTGCAAAGCTGAAGACACTTACGGTGAACTGAATATTTTATCACATCAGCCAGCTCAATTTCCCAATAACGATGCTAAATCATTCAAAAATATATTCCTACAGATTTTTCTGCATTTAACAAACCTCAATGTTACGCACTCACCAAATGAATGTGCAAGAACACTAGTGAAAACCTTTTAACAAAGGATGTTCATTTTCAATGCCTTTGGCAATGATTCAACATTAACCCAAATGTTTCACAGAGCGGATTTTTCCAGCACTCCTGCCGTCGCCCAGTGGAGTGCTTTCTAGCAATGGATTTGGCTCACCATTGGTTGCCGACAAGATCTTCCAGTCCTGCCGAGGTTCATGGTATTTTGCGTGGCTCGCCCGTACTGCCGCTGGGGAACCCATCACGGAGGGCAGGGTGGACGACTTATCTTCGGTGGGACCAGAGGGTCCCGTGGCAGGAAGGGCCAAAAAGTCCCAATTATAGTGAAAAAGAGGCACATTTAATAAAGAACGTCTACTGCCTATTTACAGAACCCAGAATTCAGTTGTGATGATCTACTGAGGGAAAAATATCTATTAAAATATCCTCAACTCATATATTGAAAATATTGAAACAAATTTTAACCGTAAATACATAAGTTGAAAGGGCAGCATGTGGAAAGTAGTCTAAAGTCACTCATAGGAACAGAAGAAATAGGAATTGAAATGGGCGATCTTATCCTTCAGGTTTACTCTACCATTTAACAAATTCATGACTAAGCTTCTATCTTACTTTCTGTATCATTTAATTCCCTTTGAAACCAAAAATATATCAAGTTTTCCCTTCTCTATTCTCAATGAGTGACCATCTCCAACTCTCTGAGGTAGAGAACTTCAAAGATACATAACTCTTTCAGTGAAGAAATTTCTCCTCATTTCAGTCCTAAATAGCTGACACTATATATTAGTGACGATGATCCCACATTCTAGATTCTTAGGCCAAGGGAAATATTTTCTCCACATCCACTTCTATCAAACCCTTTAAGAATCACCCCTCATTCTTCTGAACTCCAGGGAATATCAGACTGGTCTACTCAATCACATCATCCCATTCCAGCTAATGATCTTTGATGAGGGTCTTTTCATGACCATCCAGGACACATTATTTATTCATTCGTGGGACATGGGCATCGCTGGCTGGCCAGCATTTGTTGCCCATCCCTACTTGCCCGAGGGCAACTCAGAGTCAACAATGTTGCTGTAGCTCTGGAGTCACATGTAGGCCAGACCAGGTAAGAACTGCAGATTTCCTTCCCTAAGGGACATTACTGAACCAAATGGGTTTTATCAGACAATCAACCATGGCTTCATGGTCATCAGTAATTCTTAATTCCAGATATTTTTTATTGAATTAAATTTCTACCATCTGCTGTGGTGGGATTCGAACCTGGGTCCCCAGAACATTTGCTGAATTTTTGGATTAATAATCTAGTGAAAATACCACTAAGCCGTTGCCTCCCATAGTTCTGGTTAGAGGTTGCATTTATCCCATTAATACATGTCCTATGAAGTAGGCGATTAGAAGTCAGATGATTTCCCACCCTATCCAAATGTCAGGTTACACCTATGCCCCACTCTTCAACTCACCTCCTGTTCTGTGCCGAGCTTAAAAGTGACACCTATTTTCTGTGTACACTCCATACAAACATCCTCCATTATAAATTCCAGTTGCTACTGCCAATGAAATTTACCTATGCCTGCCTTTCTCCACAGAATGGGAATCTCAAAACACCCTACCTACGGGAAGGTGTATTTAAAAGGTGACATATACGCAGATGAATTACAAAATAGGCATGTAATTCATAATTGAAATGCAGGAATAAGGACAGAATGTATGTCTTTAAGGCAGGCACTGACTAAAACAGCCCCAAGTTGTATAGGTATAGCACCTCTAGCATAGTAGAAGAAGTATCCTAAGGTGCTTCACAGAAACATTATCAAGCAAAATTTGACATTGATTTATGTAAGATGTTAGGGAAGATGACTAAAGCCTGGTTTAGGAGTAGATTTTCTAGAGAGACTTACAGAATGAGAACGAGGTCGGGAGGTTTGGAGAGGGAAGTCAAGAGCTTGGCCCCAAAGCAGCTGAAGGTGTGGACATCAAGGGCAAGGTTTTCCAGCCGCACTTGCCCCACCCACCACACCACCCATAACCCCTGTGGTGGGCAAGATGGGAAAATCATACAAAAATCTTACAGTGAAGAAGGAGGCCATTCAGCCCAATGAGTCTACCCCATCAACAATCCCACCCAGCCCCACATTTTTACCTCACCAATCCCTCTAACCTACACATCCTGGAACACTAAGGGGCAATTTAGCACGGCTGCACGCCTTTGGATGGTGGGAGGAAACTGGAGCACCCGGAGGAAACCCACGCGGAAACGGACAGTGACCCAAGCCCCTGTAACTGTGAGGCAGCAATGCTAACCACCCGTGCCGCTCCAGCTCCCCACTAATGCTTAAAACTAAAGATGTTCAAGAGGCCAGAAATGGAGGGCACAGAGATCTCAGAGGGATGTAGGATTGGAGGGATAAGACCTTGGATAGGGACTTTGGGGGGCCTATGTTTGGTAACAGTGGCAAACATTTTTAAATGGAGGGTGTTGCTGCCCAGGAACCAAAGTCAAGGCCAATGAGAACAGTTTTGCTCTGCTTCCTAACCCTACCTCACCTGAAGCCTGCACTCGCTTTTGAACCGAGAAATATTTCCTTTCAATTCTTTTCATTCTAAACTCTGCTGTTCATAGATAAAAATTACCTCTGTAAACCTGTCACGCTGTAATGACACTGCTTCCCAGGTGGAAGTGCTGCAGCATTATAAATGTGGACTTCAGAATTTATACTGTAAGGATCAGTGAATGAGGTGTACGACTTTAAAATGGAGACTGAAGAGGGGTGGCACGGTGGTACAGTGTTGCCATATAGCGCCAGGGACCCGGGTTCAATTCAGGCCTCGGGTTACTGTCTATGTGGAGTTTCCACGTTCTCCCTGTGCGCACATGGGTTTCCTCCGTGTGCTCCTGTTTCCTCGCACAGTCCAAAAATGTGCGAATTAGGTTGGTTAGCCATGCTAATTTAACACTAGTGTTAGGGGGATTAGCAGGGTAAATATGAAGGGAAACAGGAAAAGGGCTTGGGTGGGATTGTGGTAGGTGCAGACTTGATGGTCTGAATGGCCTCCTTCTGCACTGTAGGGATTCTATGATTCTAAATCTTTGTGCCTCGGTACAATTATCTCCCACCATCTAACCCCCACCCTATCTGACTACCGCAGCAAGACTGTTAAGTTTATCAGTGTCACAATTAGGCCTATATTAACACTGCAATGAAGTTACTGTGAAAATCCCCTGGTTGCCACATCTGGCATCTGTCCAGGCACGCTGAGGGAATATTTAGTGTGGCCAAAATTCACCCAAGTAGCATGTCTTTTGGACTGTGGGAGGAAACCAGAGCACCCAGAGGAAACCCACACAGACATGGGGAGAACATGCAGACTCCGCACTGACAGTGACTCAAGCCGGGAATTGAACCTGGGTCCCTGGCGCTGTGAGGCAGCGATGTTAACCATTGTGTCGCCATGTTACCCCATTAACAGCTCTCAAATAGTGTTGAAGGAGATTAACTAAAATAAAGATTTGTATTTATATAACCCCTTTCAGGGCATCAGGATGTTCCAAAGTGATGTATTTTCTGAAGTGCAGCCACTATTGTAATGTGATATCGTGTCTTTAATATAAATCAATGACAAATAGTCAAAAGTATTTCTGTTTAATTATCTGTTATAGCTCTGGTGTGTCCACAACAAACGTCAAACTACTGATCGGATCCAATCATCTTTCTTAATGCTTCATTTTTCTACTATACTCTTTGTACTATAAAGGGGAGGTAGTGGTATTGTCACTGGGCTAGTAATCCAGAGACAGCTTAAAGCTTTGGGGACCAGCATTCAAATCCCACCACAGCAGATGGTGAAATTTGAATTTATAGAATCGCTAAAATGCAGAAGGAGGCCATTTGGCCTATCTAGTCTGCATTGACGACAATCCCACCCAGCCGCTATCCCTGTAATTCCACATATCTATCCTGCTAATCCCCCTAACCTACACATCTTAGGACACTAAGGAGCAATTTAGCGTGGCCAATCAACCTAACCCGCACATCTTTGGACTATCAATAAAGATCTGGACTTAAATATCTAATGATAAGCATAAAATCGTTGTCGATTGCTGTAAAAACCCACCTGGTTCACTAATGTCCTTCAGGGAAGGAAATCTGCTGTCCTTACATGGTCTGGCCTACATGTAACTAGCTATGGACCAGCAGTGAGGCCCAGATCCCATGAATGAATTAAAGGGAACAAAAATGTCTTTGTAATTCTGGCCTCTTGCTCTGCCATAAGCCATTTAGCTGCCAAGATCCTGGACTCTGGAATTCCTTCTAAACCTCTCTTTCCTTCTTTAAGACTCTCCATAAAAACCTATCCGTTTGACCATATATCTTTGGTCATTTTTCCTCATACTCTCTCCAGTGGCTCAGCATCAAATTTAATGTTCCAGTGAAGTGCTTTGGGATGCGCAACTAAGGTAAAGATGCAAGTTGTTGTGAATAAAGAGAATAAAGAAAATTACAGCATTGGAACAGGCCCTACGGCTCGCCAAGCCTGCACTGACCATTCTGCCTGACTGAACTAAAACCCTTCTGGGGACCATATCCCTCTATTCCCATCCAATTCATGTATTTGTCAAGATGCCCCTTAAAAGTTACTATCTTATCTGCTTCCACTATCTTCCCTGACAGTGAGTTCCAGGCACCCACCATCCTCTGTGTAAAAAAACTTGCCTCGTATATCTCCTTTAAACCTTGCCCCTCGCACCTTAATTACCCTTGTAAATGACTCTCCCACCCTGGGAAAAATCTTCTGACTATCCACTCTGTCCATGCCCCTTGCAGTTCAAGATTTCCAAAGCTGATGAAAGTGCCCTACTGTTCATTTAAAAATGTAACAATCCGTCATCCAGGTCTTGTGCATTAGTGAATCCCAAGTCCGATCACTGTGCAGATACAACCATCACTCCAAGGGGCCAGTTTTCTTTTAGTTCTCCTCTTGAGTTGCAAGTTAGGTTGTTTTATGGAGGGAAGGTACAACTGGAGATAAGTGGAGCGGGGCAATGAGGGGGGCGGGGGGGAGTGCGGTGAGGGCAAGAGTCATTTCAAGTCTAATGGGAGAGCATCTCTTGCTGTCTGACGAGAGAGAGATGATCAAAGGAGAGTTCATAGTTCAGGTCATAACACACCTAAAACAAGGGTGATATGATTCAACCTAACAATCTCAATTGACGGGGAAAGAGAAACACTGAAGGTTATCACGGTTTTTGGCGATTGCATTTTGGACCTGCCTGCAAATGTTTCCCGAGAACCAGTCAATGCCAGCAGTATGCACCGCCTGGTCGGAAGGTAATTAAGTATCTGTGACATTCCCTCCAATAAGAGAGGGGTTATTGGTCAGATGGCAACTGTTGCTATTAGGTCTTTCCAAAGGATCCTTGAGTGCGTGTTTACATTAATTTAACCACATCGATTGAAGTCGACATAAGGAGTTAGTGGGCTAATGCACCAGTTTTATAGCATGTCGGAACAAAATGATTTTTTATTGAGGAAAGGTCAAGCGAGTTACTGTGCTTTTGTGGTGTCACAGCAGATAATATGAGGCCAGTGTTATAAGGAAACTCTATGCTCTCACTTGAAGGCGGCTAAGAGCTATGATTTAAAGCCCGATTATCCTGTTTCTAATTGGCTCTCCTTCCTCCTGCGGAAATGTAATTGAAGGAGGCAACGAAGGGGGGGGGGGTTTAGCATTGCCTTCCACATGCACTTAAAGGAGGCAACATCTATTTCATGAGACCTGTTATGAGCTAGCATATAAGGCTGCAGTGCCCTTTTAAGTTGCGCACTAAGCACGAGATTTCGCTTTAAAACCAGTTGGTTATGTTGTTCTGTGCCTTTCGCCTTTCTCCGAAAATGATACACAAGAAAGTTTAAAGAGTAAAATTAAAGTTAAATTTAAAGTTAAAAGTTTAGAATTTAAAGTGGACGGGTACATGAACAGGGAGTTAATAGATGGATACGGACTGAGTCAGGGCAGAAGGTTTTTTTTTGAAATTTAGTTAAGGTATTATGGTCGGCGCAGGTTGGTGAGCCAAAAACCCTGCCCCTGTGCTGTACTTTTCTCTGTTTTTTTTGTTCTTTTCAAGTTTTAAAGTTTATTTATTAGTGTCACAAGTAGGCTTACATTAACACTGCAATTAAATCACTGAACATTCCCTAGTTGCCACACTCTGGCGCTTGTTCAGGAGAATTTAGCATGGTCAACGCACTTAAACAGCACATCTTTTGGACTGTGGGAGAAAACCAGAGCACCCGAAGGAAACCCACGCAGTCGTGGGGAGAAGGTGTAGACTCCACACAGACAGTGACCGATGTCAGGAATCGAACTCGGGTCCCTGGCGTTGTAAGGCAGCAGCAAAGCTAACAACTATGCCACTTAAATCAGAACACTGACTACCAACTGTTCCAGAACTTATCTTTAGACTTACATCTTCCTGGTTTAACTCACAGATAGATTCTTCCAGAGCATCACACTGCCAATAGCTCAGATCTTGTTTTTCAAAAAGAATTCATTTCTTTCCCCCCAGAATAATCTTGAAATCCAGTTGAAAGGGCCAGCGGTTATTAAACAAGAAACAGAAGATGGCCAGTGTCTCTGATGAAGCACGCTACTTATCCATCCAGGTATAAGATAGGTCACCGAGATCTGAAATGCGTGCTCGCTAATAATACTTACCTTATATCATGCGGGAAAAAAAAGCAGACTCGTACTCCTGTATCTTTCAACACCCCTAATACAATATTAAATCAGACCTGGCAGGGCAGTGTCGAAACCCTTTCATAAGACAGGCATTTCCTTTTTAATGGCTTCTTGCTGGCCGAGCTAAAGATTGACTTCTGAACCTGAGGTGGATTTTAATAGTAGAGGAAGGACATGATATAGGTTTAATGACAGGAAGCATGTGGCTCCCAACTGAACAAATTCTGCCACTGAGTTCCTTACAATGTGCTAATTATTTCCGTGTATAGACTCAGGCAAACGACATATATAGAGGACCAGGACATAAATATGCTTTATAGTTATGCTCAATTTTTTTATCGTTTGCTAAGCCAGCCCCACTTCTAGGCCTGAGAGAAACTAATATGGGGCTTAAATTGAGCTTGTAACAATTTTTTTCCGACATAAGGTCCGGCGATCAAAAAGCCCATTCATTAAAAAAAAATCCCTCCCTCCCCTGAATAGATACTTGGTTCGCAATTATCCAATTGATCTGTAGATGTGAGTCTACAAATTGATTTATTTTCCAGGTAGGTTACTCATTTAAAATAATGATCTGCCATCCAGCTTGTGTTTTGCGGTGCTCATTTTAATTATTTTTCAAACGGATTGTAAAACGCTTGATTTTAGGTGCACGGGTTTTTGGTTCACTGTTAAGCTTACAATTACTCTTCAGTTTTGATGAGAAAGGCAGTTTGGCCAGAGAGCTGCAGTTGAAGATTTTGGGCTGCCGTGGGTACAATGAGGTGGAGAAGTCTCACAGTGCCAGGTTAAAGTCTAAGTGCTGCTCCTCTACTCACCTGATGAAGGATCAGCGCTCCGAAAGCTCGTGATTCCAAATAAACCTGCTGGACTTTAGCCTGCCGTTGTGAGACTTCTTACTGTGGGCACAATTACAGAGACAGCTTCAGTGCTCGAAATATTCTGACACCACATTCCATAAAGAACATGGTTTTTATAGCCATAGATGTCAGTTGTGGCAGAGGAATCAATTTGTTTTAAAGTTTATTTCTTATATTCATGAGTAGGCTTCCATTAACACTTGCAATGAAGTCACTGTGAAAATCCCCTCGTTGACACACTCCGGTGCCTGTTCAGGTACACTGAGGGAGAATTTAGTATGGCCAATGCTAATCCCCACATCTTCGGACTATGGGAGGAAACTGGAGCACCCAGAGGAAACCCATGCAGACACGGGGAGAATGTGCGGTCTCCGCACTGACAGTGACCCGAGGCTGGAATTGAACCTGAGTCCCTGATGCTGTGAGGCAGCAGTGCTAACCACCCAATCAAATCTCCACTCAGCTTTCTCCACCTGCCTGGCCACTGTTCAAGGATTTGAGAGGATAACTATGATAAAGTTGCCCAACAAAACAGACAGGAAGAACCCAGTGCAGAAAGGCTGTTTAGTGAGCATCTTTCACTTCACACAAGTTAGTAGCTTTGAACATTTAAGTTGCTGGTTTACATCTGGGACATTTTTCTGTTGATTACGGTAGCACAGTGGTTAGCACTGCTGCTTCACAGCTCCAGGGACCTGGGTTCGATTCCTGGCTCAGGTCACTGTCTGTGTGGAGTTTGCACATTCTCCTCGTGTCTGCATGGGTTTCCTCCGGGTGCTCCAGTTTCTTCCGACAGTCCAAAGATGTGCGGGTTAGGTTGATTGGCCATGCTAAAATTGCCCCTTAGTGTCCTGGGATGTGTAGGTTAGAGGGATTAGTGGGTAAAATGTGCAGGGATATGGGAGTAGGGCCTGGGTGGGATTGTGGTTGGTGCAGACTCGATGGGCCAAATGGCCTCCTTCTTCACTGTAGGGTTCTATGTTCTATTTTCTGTTTTCCGTAGGTGAATCCTAACTTCCTGTGCCAACGTTAATGCCTGGACTGTCTCTGACTATGGATATTTTGGTAAGTCTGCATTTGGACTGAATGAAAAGTTAGAGCAACAATAATTTGTCATAATATGATGCCTTTGATATATGACTGAAGGTGCTGCCTTATCACTTGAAGTTTGACACCAAGCCAGGTAATTGGGACAATTGACTAAAAGCCTGTCCATTGAGGTAGGTATGAAGGAACAGCTTAAAGGCAGAGAGGTAGAAGGTTTAGAAAGTTAATTCTAAAGGCAGGGACTCATCCCGGCTGCCAATGGTAGAGTGGTAAAAATTGTAGGAGAGGCAAATGGTCAGAATTGGACAAGGGCAAAGATCTCGCAGGGAGCAGTGAAGATGGCATCTGGGGAAAAAAGGAGATGAAGGAAGAACGTGTGGCATGGTGGCACAGTGATTAGCGTTGCTGCCTCAGAGAGCCAGGGATCTGGGTTCAATTCTCGGCTTGGGTGACTGTCTGGTGTGGAGTTTGTACATTCTTTCTGTCTCTGTGTGGGTTTCCTCCGGGTGCTCCAGTTACCTCCCACACTCCAAAGATGTGCAGGTTAGGTGGATGGGTCATGCTAAATTGCCCTTTAGTGTCAAAGATGTGCAGGTTAGGTGGACGTGCCATGGTAAATACCTGGAGTTATGGAGCTGGGGCAGGTGGGTGGGCCTGGGTAAGATGCTAGTCTGGAAAATCGGTGGAGACTTGATGGGCCACAGCAGGGATTCTATGAAACACCTTCGATGAATTTGCTTTGGTCAGGTTAGGTTTCTAGATTCCAAAAAAATTCACGTGCAATGTCACATTTGTATAAAGATGCCTGAATAAATGAACTTAATTCCCAGAGCATTCCTGAGCTAGCACAGTCAGCAAAATGTCCAATATTGCCCAAGGGGCATATCCAGCTTTGTGGGATGGCCTAATCTGGGTGACATCACTTTGCCTTGAGTTGAAAGTTCCTTGATCTTTGTGACCATTTGACCGATTCCACCCAGACTCTGCTGCAATTACTCTGGTAACAAGTGAAAACACGAGCCTCGGTCTATATGACTGTAAAAATGCCAGGGAGATTCGCACCAAATTAGGGCGGTATGGTGGCACAGTGGTTAGCACTGCTGCCTCACAACTCCAGGGACCCTGGTTCGATTCCCGGCTTGGGTCACTGAGTGGAGTTTGCACGTTCTGCCAATGTCTGCATTGATTTCCTCCGGGTGTTCTGGTTTCCTTTCACAGTCCAAACATGTGTAGGATAGGTTGATTGGCCATGCTAAATGAACTCTAATGTCGGGGGACTAGCTAGGATAAATATGTGGGTTTACAGGCCCTGGATGGGATTGAACATAGGACCCTACAATACAGAAACAGGTCCTTCGGCCCATCAAGTCTACACCAACCACAATCCCACCCAGGTCCTATCCCCATATCCCTACACATTTACCTGCTAATCCCTCTAACCTACACATCCCAGGACACGAAGGGGCAATTTTAGCATGGCCAATCAACCTAGCCCGCACATCTTTGGACTGTGGGAGGAAACCGGAGCACCTGGAGAAAACCCACACAGACATGAGGAGAACGTACAAACTTCACACAGTCAGTGACCTGAGCCAGGAATCGAACCCAGGTCCCTGGAGCTGTGAAGCAGCAGTGCTAACCACTGTGCTACTGTGCCGCCCATTGTGGTCGATGCAGATTCAATGGGCTAAATGACCTCCTTCTGCACTATAGGGATTCTATGATTCTATTCTATGAGAGCCTTGATATCTTTATAAATGTTTCTTGAATGTTCAAGATAAACAAAATGAGTTTGCTGCAAAGAACCAGTCTGGCTGAACAAACAGCAGCTATGATCCACTAATCATAACCATTCAGGCAAATACTGAGTTAAGTCAAATGTTCTTTTGCGGTCAGGTGACAAGTAAGAAATCCCACAACACCAGGTTAAAGTCCAACAGGTTGATTTGGAATCACGGGCTTTTGCAGCACTTCATCAGGTGAGTGGAGCAGTGTTTCAAAAGCTTGTGATTCCCAATAACCTTGTTGAACTTTAACCTGGTGTTGTGAGACTTCTTACTGTGCCCACCTCAGTCCAACGCCAGCATCTCCACATCCAGGTGACAAGTAGATTCATCTCCAGTGTCGATTTGGGTAGCTGTTCAGATATTTTCTGGATGAAAGCCATTAGACAACATGTCATTTCTTTCCTTTGACAAGTGGGCTACATAGAATCATAGAACCATAGGATCCCTACAGTGCAGAAGGAGGCCAATTGGCCCATCGAGCCTGCACCATTAACAATCATACCCAGACCCTAGCCCCATGAACCCCACCCTGCTAACCCCCCAACCCCCTGACAGCAAAGAGCAACAATAAAGATTAGCATGGCCAATCCACCGAACCTGCACATGTTTGGAATGTGGGAGAAAACCTACCTGGACACTGGGAGAATGTGCAACGTCCACATCCGGAGGGTCAATAGTCTGAGACAGCTTTTTTAAAATGTTGATTCATTTACTCTTTTGGGGTAAGATTTGTTACTCCTTCCAGTTTTGGTCTATCACTCTTGCTTAAGTCTCAGATGATAAGTGCTCGCAACTTCTTTCACCATCAGCTTGCAGGCTGCTCATATTATGTTGGGAATTGTGAGACCAACCGGGGTTTTCTGCCCATTGCTATTGATGGCGACATGGAATCTAAACAAAATCTCCAGCGGGGAAGGTTATTAACCGTTTGTTCTTAAGTCTGGGGACCATATATCTTGGGTCCGACTCTAATGACAGAGATTAAATTGTGTACTCGATAGCGATTCTTTAATGCAGTTTGTTTCTGCTGCTCCCTTCAGTAAGGCTCAAAACACTATTTATAGTGTCGTTCCTGCTGTATTCCTCCACCTCATATATATGTCAGACATTTCAGCAGCAGCATGAAGCTTTGGGGAGAGGGGTTATAAATTTTGCTGACATTCACCACAGGCTATGCAAAAGCAAATGCATTCTTTCGAAACTGTCGGAGCACTGGTGCAATGCAGTGAAAGGTACAGCTTAATCAAGGTAAATTTGTTACAATCCCCTTACATCGCTCGCTAAAACATCACCCTTCTAAACTCTGTGCTTTGTATGAAGTTGTTAAGTGACTCCAAGTCCAGGTTTCGGAAAAAGGTAAAAGAACACAAAATCCAGCATAATTACAAACTTCCTTATTTAACAATTTAGGAATCTACTTAAAGTCGGAGAGATCACAGCCACTTTGGGTGGCAAGCAGCCTCAGATGGTTACAAGATCTTTATGCACCAACAGAGATTAGGAGGCCACAGCAACTAGCATTGCACTGGCAACTCCGAAACAGCCAAAGGAAATCCGACACAGCATAAACAAATAAAGTTAAGGTTTATTTGTTAGTCACAAGTAAGGCTTAAATTAACACTGCAATGAAGTTACTGTGAAAATCCCCTCCTCGCCATATTCCGGCGCCTGTTTGGGTACACTGAGGGAGAATTTAGCATGGCCAATGTATCTGACCAGCGCGTCTTTCAGACTGTGGAAGGAAACCAGAGCACCCAGAGGAAACCCACGCAGACACGGGGAGAATGTGCAAATTCCACACAGACAGTGACCCAAGCCGGGAATCAAACCAGGCTCCTGGCACTATGAGGCAGCAGTGCTAATCACTGTGCCACCCAATGGCATACATCTGGAAGGTGTTTCAATATTACACTAGCGACAATCTAGAAGGATTGGCCAAGGGTTTCCAAAGTAGCTTTGTAAGTCTGCTTGTAGCTAATAATTAAACTTTAAGAATCACCGTTTTAAAAAGCTCCCAGATTATCACCCCACTTTTCAAGTGAGAGGGTGCACAAACACATACATGGACACACATGCATGCACAAACAGCTGCTACAGATTCTACAGATGCACCACAGAAAGCATTCTTTCTGGTTGTATCACAGCTTGGTATGGCTCCTGCTCTGCCCAAGATCTCAAAATACTATAAAGGTTCATGAATGAAGCCCAGTCAATTGCTCAAACCAACCTCCCATCCATTGACTTCGTCTACGCTTCCTGTTGCCTCAGAAAAGTAGCCACAGAATCAAGGATCCCAAGCATCCCGGACATTCTCTCTTCCACCTTCTTCCAACAGGAAAAAAGATAGAAAAATCTGAGGTGACATACCAACCGACTCAGACTTTTGAATGGACCTACCTTGCACTAAATTGATCTTTCTCTACACCCTAGCTATGGCTGTAACACTACATTCTGCACTCGCTCCTTCTCAATGAACAGTATGCTTTGTCTGTACAGCATGCAAGAAACAATGCTTTCCACTATATACTTTCCACTGCATGTAATAATAATAAATCAAATCAAATTAAACAGACATGCAGATGCATTGCATGTACGCAATCAGAGGCTCCCACATGCACACAAATATATGTGAGCATACAAACACATATGCTCTCTCACTAATCCGGGGGGTTTTGACAAAAGGTCACGACCTGAAGCATTAACTCTTTTATTCTTGACAGGTGTCTCCTAACCTGCTCTGTCTTTCCAGCATTTTTTGCTTTTATTTCAGACTTCCAGCATCAACGCTTTTTTATGCTTGCCCAGTTTTCACCCTTGTAGGTTGCAAGTGCATAACCAAGTACTTTTCAGATGTTATGAGGATTTCAGCCTTTACCACCCTTACACAGTCAGATCTAGATGCCCAGCACCACCTGGGTGAACATATTCCCCTTTGAATCCTCTCCAAAGCTTTTACGCACTTACAGAATACTGAAAGGCTTAGATAGAGTGGACACAGGGAAGGTGTTTCCATTAGTGGGAGAGACTAGGAACTGAGGGCACAGCCTCAGAGTGAAGGGACGACCCTTCAGAACTGAGGTGAGGAGAAGTTTCTTCATCCAGAGGATGGTGAACCTGTGGAATTCATTGCCACAGAGGCCTTTGGAGGCCAGGTCATTCAGTGTCTTTAAGACAGAGAAAGATATGTTTGTGATTGGTAAGGAGATCAAAGGTTACAGGAAAAAGGCGGGAGAATGGGGTTGAGAAACTTATCAGCCATGAATGAATGGGAGAGCAGACTCAATGGGCTGAATGGCCTAATTCTGCTCCTATATCGTTTTGGTGATATGGTCTAAAATCAATGCTCCCTAATAATGGAGCCCACAACAAAGGGATAAAGAGTCCTTCTCTCTACTCTATTTAAATCCCTCATAATTTTAAAAACTTCAATTAGGTCTCCCCTCAGCCTCCTCTGTTACAAAGAAAACAACTCCAGCCTATCCAATCTTTCCTTATAGCTCAAATTCTCCAGTCCTAGCAGCATCCTGGTAAACGTCGTCTGTGCCCTTCCGAACGCAATCACACATTTCCTTTAATGTGGTGACCAGAGTTGGATGCAGTACTCAAGTGGTGGTGTTACGAGGATGTGCTCTGTTGAAAAAAAAAGGTTTCTAATTTTTCTTTTCCTGGTTGGATTTTGGAAAGCAATAAACCAAATCTTGCTCAGGCAGTGGAGAACTGGCAACCAGCTACAATATGCAAACCAAGTAGGAAGAAACAAAGCCACTCAGGCGCCCTGGGGTGTGTGAACAGCCCCATCTCCTTTTGGCTCCACACTATCCTGAAACTTTCCAAAGGAGAAACCTCAAAATACAATTCCCTGTTCTAAAACCAATGACTACAGGAGATGCGAGTTAATTGAATTCCCTAGGAGTATACAGCCAGCAAGAACTGTTTACCAAGCTAGAGCGATCCAAGATGAGAATGTAGCTCTGTAAGGCTGTGGAAGCAGTCACTGTCTCTATTTAAAAAGTATTGTACCCGGATTTGCAAAGTAACCATCCTGAGAAGGGCAACCTAGTAAGCCAAGATCTTTTGGGGACAAAATGTGGAAATCTGCTCCGTGCAAATACATCCAGGAAGGCAACCGAATAAAATTGCGGCACAGTGGTTAGCACTGCTGCCTCACAGCACCAGGGACCCATGTTCGATTCCTGGCTTGGGTCACAGTCTGCATGGAGTTTGCACATTCTCCCTGTGTCTGCATGGGTTTCCTCTGGGTGTCCTGGTTTCCTCCCACAGTCCAAAGATGTGTGGGTTAGGTGGATTGGTGTCAGGGGGACTAGCTCAGGTAAATGCATGGGATTATGGGGATAGGGCCTCAGTGGGATTGTGGTCAGTGCAGACTTGATGGGCCAAATGGTCTCCGTCTGCATTGTAGGGAATCTATGATTCTATGAAATTGGCTGTAAGTAGACCAGTCAAAGGACAGGTAGCTGCATAGTACTTTGTTTTACCTTTTACATGAACAGTAGAAAATCCTTAAGCTGTCCTCTTATTCTGCCATCTGTACGAACGGACGTGTGTGAGTTTATGTAAGGCCAAGGAATGCATGTGATGTATGAGTGGTGATGGCAATTGATTTTTTTTTTAAATTTGGGAAATAGTTTCAATGAACTTATCTTGTTTTTGTTTAAATTCAGACCTATCTGACTAATTCTTCATAATCTGAAAGCAGACATTGTGGGATTCTTCAGTATTGGCAAAGAAAATTAATTTAAAATAACTTGGTTAGAGTCAAAGCTGGAGTCGTGGATGAGGGGAGTCATTTATAACCCTCCTCTTATAGTCGTAATGATAGTCTAACCAGTGTTTTATACAGTTCCAACATTACCTTCCTGCTTTTATGTTCTATACTGAGCAGGAAAAATTAGAACCAGAGGGCACAACCTCAGATTAAAGGGACGATCCTTTAAAACAGGGATGAGGAGGAATTTCTTGAGCCAGAGAGTGGGGAATCTGTGGAACTCTTTGCCGCAGAAGGCTGTGGAGGCCAAGTCATTGAGTGTCTTTAAGACAGAGATAGATAGGCTCTTGATTAATGAGGGGTCAGAGGTTACGGGGAAAAGGCAGGAGAATGGGAAAAATATCAGCCATGATTGAACAGTGGAGCAGACTCGACAGGCCGAGTGGCCGAATTCTGCTCCTATGTCTTATGGTCTAATTTGTTTATCTGAATGAAGCTGGTGACAATTGCTTTCCATAGTCAGAAATTTCATCACTTGAGTAAGAGGGGGCAATTTGAAAATGCAATTTGTTTTTGCAAATAACAATGTCCCAAAGGCCAAGGCTGGGATTTTCTGACCCTCTCCTGCACCATGTTTTCCAATGGTGGAGGCAGCTCTCCATTGGCCACCAGTGGGTATTTCCCTTCCCGCTGATTTTGTATGGCTCGTCTGTCCTGCCGCCATGCTGCAGCAGGTGGGGGTAATCTTTGGCAGGACCAGAAGATCCCATCGACGGGGAGAGTTGGAAAATCCCACCCCCAAGGCACCATCAATGGGAAGTGTAAGGCTTTTGCACCACTGCCTCATGAGTAAACCATAAGGCAACTACCCTCAATCAAGAGCTGCACTTAATATAACTTTAAGATTGAAGGGAATTAAGTGATCCTGGTGCACATTGCAGTATAATTCAAGGTGAGGGGAGAACAAACCCTTGACAAGGAGTTTGAAGGCAGGATTTGAATTGGAAGCATGAAGTGCACCTACAGCATTTTGATCATATACATGGTGGCACAGTGGTTAACACTGCTGCCTCACAGCACTGGAGACCTGGGTTCGATTCCTGGCTCGGAGTCACTGTCTGTGTAGCATTTGCACATTCTGCATGGGTCTCCCCCCAGAGTCTGAAAGACATGCTGGTTCGGTGCATTGACCCTAACAGGCGCTGGAGTGTGGCGACTAGGAGATTTCCATAGTAACTTTATTGCAGTGTTAGTGTAAGCCTACTTGTGACTAATAAATAAACTTTAACTTTTACTTTGCTTTCATGTGGGAGCACCAATTCAGTGTCATGATCAAGAAGTGAATGAATATATACTTACCAATACAGACATTTATCAGCTGGGCTACTTCATAAATGTGAGCTTTTCACATTGGACACTTACTGAGCTAACAAGACACCTTCCAGCAGTTTCAAAACATCAATGGTCCTGTGTACGATGGGTCTTAATGTCCCATGATGGTGTTAACAGCCTAAGTATTAACGGTTCTAACGCAATGGTTTTGACAAGAGGGTTGCATTTACTTCACCAAGAATGAATACCTCCAAAAACAAAAGGAGTTCTGACTCCACTTAAACGCCTCACCATTCCAACCCTGGCAATATACGATTTTTGTCCAACATTGAGGAGGTACGTCACATGATCTCTAAGCTGCACGGTCATCTTGTCTGGTGGAACTGAACTCCAGCCATTACTGTTTTGACTTCCGTGAGAACAGAACTCTAAACAACAGCCTGTGCTGTCTACCAACAGGCCGGCAGCAGCAGAAAGATCTCTGGCCCTCATCAAAACTGCCAACTGCTGGAACCTTGGAAACTGTGCCTCCAGGCTAGCTTGCTCTATGTGCCAACAGCTGGGCTAGCTATATGAATAGCGTGGCTACTACAGTAGGTCAAAGGCTGGGAATCCTGTGGTGAGTAACTCAACCTCCTGACTCCCCAAAGCCTGTCCACCATCTACAAGGCACAAGTCAGGAGTGTGATGAAATATCCTCCGCTTGCCTGGATTGTTGCAACTCCAACAACACTCAGGACAAAGCATCCTGCTTGATTGCTACCCATTCCACAAACATTTACTCTCTCCATCACTGACAAATAGTGGCAGCAGTGTGAACCATCAACAAAATATACTTTTGGAACTCACCAAGCTTTCTTAAGCAGTAACTTCAAAACTCAAGACCACTACCATCTAGAAGGACAACAGCAGCAGATACATGGGAACACCACCACCTGGAGGTTCCCCTCCAAATCACGCGCCATCCTGACTTGGAAATATATCACCGTGCCCTCACTGTCCCTGGGTCAAAATCCTGGAACCCTTTCCCTAACAGCACTGCGGGTATACCTGCACCACAGGGACTGC
The DNA here is from genome assembly GCF_965287045.1 of Carcharhinus amblyrhynchos. Lineage (NCBI taxonomy): Eukaryota > Metazoa > Chordata > Chondrichthyes > Carcharhiniformes > Carcharhinidae > Carcharhinus > Carcharhinus amblyrhynchos. The sequence continues at coordinate 116,744,048 of NC_137328.1, read as the reverse complement.
AGCAATTCAAGAAGGCAGCTCACCACCACCTCCTCATGGGTAACTAAGGATGGACAGTAATTGCTGACCTAGACAGCGAAATCCCGTGAATTAATTTTTAAAAATTGCCATTCCTACACTGCCCTTAACATACCAGCAACCCACTTGTAAGCTCACTGCATCTATAGACTGCTTGCCCCACATCCAATACTGAGTGAGTAGAAATTTTTTTCAACTGAACACTGGAAAGACCGAAGCCATTGTCTGAGGTCCCCGCCACACACTGCTCCCTAGCCACAGAGACAGTCATCTGCCTGGTAACTGTGGAGGGTTGACCCAAATGCCTTATTGGTCCATGAGTTCCGCTTCTGACCACTACCACTTTGCAGCATCACCAATGTTACTTATTTTAATTTCCAAAACATGACCTAGCTCCATCACAGCCTCATTTAATCTGCTGTCCAAACTCTTAACCATGCCTTTGCCATCTCAAGCCTTGATCTATCCAACACTCCCTTGGTCAGTTTCTCAACATCCATCCTAAATAAACCATGAATCGTCCAAAGTTCTATTGCCTGTATCTTAATGCATCAAACTCCACTGCTCACCGACCTCCCATTCTGGCAGAACCCCAATTTTAAAATTTAAGATTCTCGTTCGTTGTTTTCAAATCCCTCCACAGCCTTTCCCTTCCAGTCTTATAACCCTTTGAGGTCTCTGTGCTCCTCCACTTCTGGCATTCTGCGTATCTCCAGTTTTTAACCTCTCCACCATTGGCAGCTCTGCCTTCAGCTGGGTCTCACCTTTGGAATTAAATTTCACTGGCCTTAAATAGAATCATAGAATCCCTACAGTGCAGAAGGAAGCTATTCAGCCCATCGAGACTGCACCGACCACAACCCCACCCAGGTGCCATCCCCACAACCCCATGCATCCACCCTAGCTGGTCCCCTTGATACTAAGAGACAATTTAGCATGGCCAATTCACCTAATCCGCATGTCGTTCAAACTGTGGGAGGAACCGGAGCACCCGGAGGAAACCTATGTAGACACAGGGGCAGCGTGCAGAGTCCTCCCAGTGACCCAAGTCGGGAATCAAACCCGGATCCTTGGCGCTGTGAAGCAGCAGCGCTAACCACTGTGCCACCTGTGTACCTTAAAATGTACTTTTATTTTGAATTTGAATTCAATAAAAAATATCTAGAATTAAGCACCTACTGATGACCATGAAACCTTTAGTTATTGTCAGAAAAATTGACATCTGATTGCCTAATGTCCTTTAGGGAAGGAAATCTGCCATCCTTACCTGGTCTGGCCTACATGTGACTCCAGAGCCGCAGCACTGTTTTTGACTCTCAATTGCCCTTGGGCAATTAGGGCTGGGCACTAAATGCTGGCCGGCCAGCCATGCTGATGTCCCGTGAATAAATAATTTATTTGGGAAATGCACTATAAGTCTTCATACGTTGCTTGTTGTCGAGTTATGTTCCTGTGAAAGGTCTCAGGACATATCAGTGTGCGACAGCTTTTATGTAACTGCTTTTCATTATTGCTTATCAAGGGCGATTTTAGTTAATCCTGCAGGTAGATCTTCCTGTAGCCATGGTCCGTGCAGCTTATCATCTACAGTCCAAGACGTTTTGTAGAACAAAGACGCCTTCTTCGTAAACCGCCCGGATATTCTTCATCTTGAGCAATTTTCGACAATGTCGGGTCAGATCGAAAATTATCAATGCCATTTGAAGAAGAGGAAAAGCAGGAGATAAGAATGACCAGTGACGTTCTTTCAAATGAATAATGACTGCTTATAGAACCCAATGTGCTCCTGATTATCAGAAGGAAAATAAAGCTGCAATAATAGATAAGAACTTGAATCGTCGCAACTGATTCTCAAAAGCCCAAACTGTTTTCCCAGGCCTGCTGCTTGACATACTTCAGGGAGCGAGAAGCTGAACCTTAAAAAGTGAAGAAATGAATCAATCATTGATTGATTATATTTTTCTACCTTATAATGTGTACATTGCTAAAGTGATGTACTCATTGAGCACAAAGTGTGGGCTGACACTCCAGCACAATGCTGAGGATTAGCCACACTGTCAGAATATGGAGATGCCAGCGTTGATCTGGGATAAACACTGTAAGAAGTCTTACAATACCTGGTTAGAGTCCAACTTTAATTTAATTTAATCCAATCCATCCCATGGCCAGATCATTGACACGGATGCCATTATCTCACGTGAGAACACCATCCACCAGGTACACGGTACATACTCTTGCAACTCGGCCAATGTTGTCTACTTGATACGTTGCAGGAAAGGATGTCCTGAGGTGTGGTACAATGGGGAGACCATGCAGACACTACAACAATGAATGAATGAACACCACTCAACAATAACCAGGCAAGACTGTTCTCTTCCTGTTGGGGAACATTTCAGCAATCATGGGCATTCAGCCTCTGACCTTCGGGTAAGGGTTCTCCAAGGCGGCCTTCACAACAGCGCAGAGTCGCTGAGCAAAGACTGATAGCCATGTTCCGCACACATGAGGACGGCCTCAACTGGGATCTTGGATTCATGTCACACTATCTGTAAGCCCCATGACTTGCCTGGACTTGCAAAATCTCACAAACTGTCCTGTCTGGAGACAGTACACATCTCTTTAATTTGTGCTCAATGCTCTCTCCACTTATATTGTCTGTACCTTGAAAGACTCGCATTTCAATCATTATACCGTAAATTGAGTTTGTGCCTTTATATGCCCTGTTTGTGAAAAGATCTCCCACTCACCTGATGATGCAGCAGTGCTTCGAAAGCTAGTGGCGTTTGCTCCCAAATAAACCTGTTGGACTTTAATCTGGTGTTGTGAGACTTCTTGCCATGCTGTCAGAGGCACTGTTTTTCATGAAATGTTAAATTCGAGGCTCTGTTTGCCCTCTCAACTGGATGTAAAAGACTGAATGGAACTATTTTGATGAAATGTAGGGGAATGGTGATTTGACCAAGGTTTATCCCTGAACCAAAGTCACTTAAAAAAAGGTGACCTGGTCCCATGACTTTGCTACTTCTGTGAGCTTTCTGGAAAATAGGAAGAGAAAAAGCCCATTTAGCCCCTTGCCCCTTGTCAGCACAGTGACGCAGTGGTTAGCATAGTGCCTCATAGTGCCAGGGACCTGTGTTCAATTCCACCTTGAGAGACTGTCTGTGTGGAGTTTGCACGTTCTCCTGTGTCTGCGTGGGTTTCCTCCGGGTGCTCCGGTTTCCTCCCACAGTCCAAAGATGTGCGGGTTAGGTTGATTGACCGTGCTAAATTGTCTAGGTTAGGGGATTAGTGAGGTAAAAATGTAAGGGTACGATAATAGGGCGGGAGAGAAGAACAAGGTAAGATACTCCGTCAGAGTGTCAGTGTATGGGCTGAATGGCCTCTTCTACACTGTAGGGATTCTATAAAAACTATTCTGCCAGTCAATGGGATCATGGTCCAACTATGGAGTAAAGTCACATGCCTGTCTTTGCTCTGTATTTGTATCTTTGATTAACAAAGCTATCAACTTCAGTTTCAAAATTTGAAATGTATTGACATTTGAGAAAGAGTGTTTTAAATTTCGATATGCCTTTCAATGTATGGAAGCATTTTTAATATCACTCCTCAAAACGCTGGTGCTAATTTTTAGATCTTGTCCCCAGACTTTTTGTGTTCCCCTTCATTGCAACAGTGACGAAACTTCAAAAATATTTCAGGACATCGAGCACTCAACACCCTTTATCCCACTAAATTTGACAGGCCTGTGCCATTTTATGCTTAACCAAGCATTGATTGGTAACAAGCAGGACATCCATTCATCTTGCAGGGCTGTCGGCCAATCAGATTGACTGACAGCACTCCAGTCCCTCCAGGTACAGCGCTGCAGTGTTCAGAAGAGGTACTGCAGCTCTGTGACTGAGACTAAGTCCTGGGACTGCAGTTCAGTCCTATCCTCCCAAGGGGTGCCAGGAGGATAGGGGATGCCCTCAGTGATCAGGAGCAGGATGGGGGAGTGCAGGGGAGGGGGTGGGGCTGGTGATGTGACTTCAGTGTCGCTAGTCTGGGTGGGGAGGGAAGACTGGAGCTCCCAGATCCTAGAACTAGGAGTCATACTTTGAGGATAAGAGGCAAACCTTTTAGAACTGAGGTGAGGAGAAATTTCTTCACCCAGAGGGTGGTGAATGTGTGGAATTCACTCCCACAGAATGTAGTTGAGGCCAAAACATTGTGTGATCTCAAGAAGAAATTAGATATAGCTCTTGGGGATAAAGGGATCAGGGGATATGGGGGGAGAGGGTTTTAGGATACTGAATTTGATGATCAGCTATGACCAAAATGAATGGCAGAGCAAGCTCGAAGGGCCAAATGGCCCTCTCTTGCTTCTAATTTCTATGTTTCTAACCCTGAGGGGGAGGATGGCGCCAGTCTGAAGGGATTGAGTTACCCCCTCATCCCCTCACCACGACCTCCCCCCCCACACTCCGTCCACCTACATCCTGCCTGGAATTGAGAGTGAAAAACTTTTCAGTCTCCCACTTTCAGTCACTGGGTGCCCACTTGGCTAAAAATCGAGGCTGGACGGGAAAAAGCCCTTTGGTAGCCATTAAGTGGCCAATAGCCAGACACCTCAGGGGGGAGGGGTTGTGGGTGGCGGGCGGCTGCTTTGTGGGATCTTGCTGTGGATAAAGAGGCTGCCACGTTTGCCAACGTAACAACGTTAACTACACGACAAAGATAATTCAACATCTGCAAAGCTCTTTGAGATTTCCCGAGATTGTGAAGGGCTGCTGGATAAATACAAGCTCTCTCTCTCTCTCTCATTCACCCTAATTTAGAACGGTGACCGCGAGCATTCAGTCTTGTGCCTGCTGTCATAAATATAAAAGTTTGGATCGGAACAGTCCCAATCCCACTGGATTCGATGCCAGGATCTGCATATGCTTCGCACATTATGGCATGGCAGCCTGCATCGCCAATGGTAGTATTATTCTTGGTTAGCATTCAGAGTGAACAAGGGGCCTGTTAGCAATTTCCATGCTGGCACAGAAATAAAGAAAGTTCTGGTCACTTGCTTAATCCTGCACTGAAGCAAAAGAAAGACTCGCTTTTATATAGTGCTGATCGTGACCTCAGGATGTTCCAAAGCACTTTACAGCCAACAAATCACTTTTGAAGTCCAGAACCATAGAATCATACAGCATGTAAGAGGCCCTTCAGCCCATCGAGTCCGCACCAACACGTTAGGAACGCCTGATCTCCCACCTAATCCCATTTGTCAGCACTTGGCCCAGCGCCCTGAATGTTATGACATGCCAAATGCTTATCCAGGTGCTTTTTAAAGGATGCGAGGCAACCCACCTCCACCACAGACAGCGCATTCCAGACTGTCACCATCCTCTGGGTAAAGACATTTTCCCTCACATTCCCCCCAAACCTTCTACCCCTCACCTTGAACCTATGTCTCTCGTGACTGACTCTTCAACTAAGGGAAACAGCTGCTCCTTATCCACTCTCTCCATGTTCTTCATAATCCTGTAAGCCTCCATTAGGCCGCCCCTCAGTCTTCTCTGCTCCAACGTAAACAACCCAAGCCTATCCAACCTCTCTTCATAACTTAAATGCTCTATCCCAGGCAGCATCCTTGTAAATCTCCTCTGCACTCCCTCCAGTGAAATCCCACCCTTCCAATACCGTGGTGACCAGAACTGCACACAATATTCTAGTTGTGGCCTTACCAATGTTCTATACAACTCTAACATGACTTCACTGCTTTTGGGCTCTAAGTCTCGATTGATAAAGGCAAGTGTCTCAGATGCCATTTTCACCAGTCTACTTCCATGCCCTTTCTGAGGTCTGTGGGCAAACGCGCTAAGATACCTTTGTTCCACAGAACCTTCTAGTTCATTGAATACTTCCTTGTCGAACTATGCCTTCCAGAGTGTATCACCTCATACTTTTCAGAGTTCAATCCCATCCGCCACTTATCTGCCCATTTGACCATTCCGTCCGTATCTTCTTGTAGTCCAAGACACTCCGCCTCACTGTTAACCAGCCGGCCAATCTTTGGGTCAAACTTACTGACCCTACCCCCCCCAACATAGTCATCAATGTCATTTATATAGAACATAGAACATAGAACATAGAACACTACAGCACAAACAGGCCCTTCGGCCCACAAGTTGCACCGATCACATCATCACCTACCAACCTAAAGACCTATCTATAACCCTCAATCTCATTAAACCCCATATACTCATCCAGAAGTCTTTTAAAAAACCCCAGCGAGTTCGCCTCCACCACCACTGACGGCAGCCGATTCCATTCACTCACCACCCTCTGAGTGAAAAACTTACCCCTAACATCACTTCTGAACCTCCCTCCCTGCACCTTAAATCTGTGTCCTCTCGTAGCGACCATTTCAACCCGGGGAAATAGCCTCTGAGAGTCCACCCTATCCATTCCTCTCAACATTTTGTAAACTTCTATCAGGTCGCCTCTCAACCTTCGTCTCTCCAGGGAAAAGAGTCCCAGCTCCCTCAACCTAACTTCATAAGGCATATAAATGACAAATAATCGGGGGGCCCAACACAGATCACTGTGGTACTCCACTGGACACTGGCTTCCGTCACTAAAGCAATTAGTCACGGGTAAAAAACAGGAAATGCAGCAGCCCATTTGGGCACAGCAAGATCCCACACATTTTACTATCGTAATCAGCAGCTAATCGGTGATCTTAGTCAAGGGATAATAGGATGCTGTGTAGAACTTTCCTGTTCTCCTTCAAAATACTGCGTTGAGATCCATCATGTCCTTCTGAGAGGGCAGGCAGGGATTCAGTTTAACATCTCGTCCAAAAGACAGCACCTCCCGCAGAGCAACACATCCCCGAGTGCTGCACTGGAGCATCAGCTGAAATCAATACTCGAATTTTATACAGTGGGACTATAAATCTACTGACTCAGGAGCAGGAGCCAAAGCCACAGATACAGTTCACTGGAACTGATCTATAAAATAAAGAGCGTTGCCTGGAGAGGCCAATATCTAAGTGAAGCCAACATGAGGCATAGGATGTCACCCGGTTCCCTCTCATCATTTTTCAGATGCAACCAAGTATGGTGAACAAATTCAATCACACAAATTGCAATGAAAACATTCACTCGCAATTATTAACCACGATTATTTTACTTATTAATCTACATAATTCGAAGAAATAGGCATTGGAAGAATTAAGGACCCGGGGGTTCAGTTCCCGGCTTGGGTCACTGTCCGTGCAGAGTCTGCATTCCCTCCCTGTGTCTGCATGGGTTGCCTCTGGGTGCGCCAGTTTCCTCCCACAGTATGAAAGACATGCTGGTTAGGTGTATTGGCCATGCTAAATTCTCCCTCAGTGTACCCAAACAGGTACAGGAGTGTGGCAGCAAGGGGATTTTCACAGTAACTTCACTGCAGTGTTAATGTAAGCCTACTTGTGACACTAATAAATAAACTTAATGGATCAGTTACGAGTGTTTTAAAAATAAACCAACAGGGAATATTGTAATTCAGAAGCTTTGCCGATCTGGAGATAGCGATGGTTTCACAAAATGCCCGTTCTGAACTATTTTTCTAAGCGGCATCTAAGCAATAGGTAGGGATCGAAAGAGGGTGAGCAGAACTTCCTTTCCAAACGTTAATGCAAATTCAAGTCCAAATTTTGCTGTTGTCCGACCTCTTTGTGCAGAGTAAAGGTATTGTGATTGTGTAATCGTCCAGCTTTTCTTCCTGCCTCACAGTGCCAGGGACCTAGGTTCAATTCCAGCCTGGGGCCACTGCCTGTGTGGTGTTTGCATGTTCTCCCCATGTCCGCATGGACTTCCTCCAGGTGCTCTGATTTCCTCCAAAGATGTACAAGTTCGGCTGATTGGCCGTGACAAATTGCCTCCTTAAGTGTCAGGGGAATTAGCAGGGTAAATACGTGGGGTTACGGGGAGGGTTCGAGGTGGGATAGTTGTCGGTTGAGGTTTGATGGGCTGAATGGCCTCCTTCTGCACTATAGGGATGCTATGATAATTTGTGTGCAGCTGGAGCACTGATGGCACAATGCCACGGGGTGGGACGGGGGGGCACCCGGATCATTAAATAATGATAGAACATGCATTCAGTCCCTTGCTATGATAGGACACATCAATACAAATCAAAGAGGTGAAGTTTGCTCCTTTGACAAAGCAAGCAACAGATTGCCTTTTTTTGCTCGATGATAATTGACTTGTTAATAAGCTTATGGGCGCTCATGACTTTGGAAGGTGTGACTTCTGAGAACACAGTTTTGTTAGAGAATCATTAACCAGGGAGTAAAACAAAACACAGTCTCCTCTTTCTTATTAAAAGAGGAATTGTGCCCTGATGCTGCAGTTACACGCATGTACAGTAAGCCTTACATATCTAGACAAAAACCGAGTGATAGAACGGGAAATAGGGGCTGAGAGAAGGGAGGAAGTGTAAGGAAGAAGGAGAAGAAAGGGAAAGAAGATGGAAGTAAAAATGAGATGGTCGCTTGGCACCACAGAGCACGGGTATGGCTGAGAAAAGAGACATTCTGTCATAGAATCATAGATTCCTTACAGTACAGAAGGAGGCCATTTGTCCCATCGACCTCTACCAATCATAATCCCATCCAAGCCTTATTCCTGTAACCCCTCACATTTACCCTGCTAATCCCCTGACACTAGAGTCAATTTAGCATGGCCAATCAACCTAACCCACACATCTTTGGACAAAGCTCTTTGTGTTGTACTCATCAATAGGGATGCATGGGTCTCAAATTTTAAGAGGAACAACACTTTATATCACATGTGAAAACCGGTGCTGAACTCAGAATTTGGCCATAGCATCAGAGCGCAGAAGAGGCCCTTTGGCCTATCGAGTCTGTACTGACATGCAAGGAACACATGACTTCCCACCTAATCCTATCTGCCAGAACTTAGCCCATCGCCCATAGCCCTGAATGTTAGGACATGCCAAGTATTTTTCCAGGTACTTTTTAAAGAATGTGAGGCAACCTCTACGACCTTCTCAGGCAGCGCATTCCAGACTATCACCACATTCTGAGTAGAAGGGATTTTCTTCACATCCCCCCTCCTCACCTATGTCCCCTTGTGACTGACCCTTCAACTAAGGGGAAGAGCTGCTCCTTACCCACTCTGTCCATGTTTCTCATACACCTTCAGTCTTCTCTGCTGCAATGAAAACAACCCAAGCTGACACAACCTCTCTTCATAATTTAAATATTCCATCCTAGGCAGCATCCTGGTGAATCTCCTCTGCAGCCACTCCAGTGCAATCACATCCTTCCGACAATGTGGCGACCAGAATGTGGAGTCTATCATGAGTTGTGATTTTGTGACTGGACAGTTGCTACTCAACAATCTCGAGTGTGCTAAGAATTACAGAACAATCAATTTAAGATTATAAATAGGCTCACAATGTAGTTCCCTTACACTTGCTAGAAGCTACATGCATTCATGTGAACAGCCCTGTCCTCTGTGAACAGAAAGAACATGTCCAAGCGTTGCACCTTTTTTCAATTAAATAAAAGCTTGGGAGAAACTCGTCCCCTTGTCCATTTTCCATGGCAACATCTCAACCAATCAAAGCCAACTTTCCCAGCCAATCAGCACCATTTTTCTTGTGCAGCGTAAATTGTTGCTACATTTGAAGTTGGATAATCTACACCAAAAACCTCTGACCTCGCGCACGGCTAGGAGTCTCCAGCGCTGCTGCAATGGATGCAGTTTTGGCTGAGCACCCAATTCTCCATTCTCGCTGGCAACCAGGCGGCCATGGACAGGATCAGAGAATTCCGCCCCTAGGGTCTGTCCTGATGAATGCAAGATGAAAAGTTTCAACAGCAATAAAAATGTGATCATTATGGAAGAACAGAGGCTAGAAAGACAAAAGTAAACAATTAATAAGAATAAAAAAACCAAGAAGTGAAATTCTCAAATTAATTCAGGAATCCATCTGGAGCTAATATTTGTAAAATACAGTTTGCTATCTGGACCAATGATTTTGAAGGAAGGACTGGATGATTATAATGGGAGTGAGATAAAATGCTAACATCAGGAGTGATGTAAATTACATCAAGAAAATGTATCTCAGTAAATTGAATTGCTTAATGCACTTTGGATTTATAAACCAAGTGTAAGTTGAAAGGGTGAGTACTATTAACGGCTACTTAGAGAATGCCGATTACAAAACACTGCATAATGCCTCAATGGTCATCCTCAACACTGGTAACTCACAAGAGTGTGTCCTCAGCCCCTCACTATATTCCTTATACCTATGACATATTTCTAAATCCCTCTCCAACTCAATTTTCAAGTTTGCTGATGACACCACCGCAGTGGATCGGATCTCAAACAATGAAGACACGGAGTACAGGAAAGCAATAGAGAACCTGGTGAACTGTGTGATGACAATAATCTCTCCCCCAATGTCAACAAAATGAAGCAGTTAGTCATCGACTTCAGGAAGCGTAGTAGAGGATATTCTCCTCTCTACATCAAAGGTGACAAAATAGAAGTCGTTGAGAGCTTCAAATTTTTTGGTGTCCAAATTACCAACAACCTGTCCTGGTCCCCCCATGATGAGACTATAGTTCAGAAATCCGACCAACACCTCTACTTTCTCAGAAGACTAAGGAAATTTGGCATGTCCCCTATAACTCTCACCAACTTTTACAGATGTACCATAGAAAGCATTCTTTCCAGCTGTATCACTGCTTGGTGTGGCTCCTGCTCTGTCCAAGACATGCAGTAAGCTACAAAGGGTTGTAAACGAAGCCCAGTGCATCGCTCAAACCAGCCTCCCAACCATTGACACTGTCTGCACTTCACACAGCCTCAGAAAAGCAGCCAGCATAATTGAGAACCCCGGACATTCTCTCTTCCACCTTCTTCCGTTGGGAAAAAGACACAGAAGTCTGTGGACATGTACCGACTGACTCAAGAACAGCTTCTTCCCTGCTGCCATCAGGCTTTTAAATGGACTTACTTTGCATTAACTTGATCTTTCTCTACACCCTAGCTATGATTGTAACACTACATTCTGCACTGTCTCGTTTCCTTTTCTACGAACAGTATGCTTTGTTTGTATAGTGCACAAGAAACATACTTTTCACTGTATGTTAATACATGTGACAGAAATAAATCAAATCAAATCAAATCAACTGTGGCCTCACCAAGATTTTACGTCGATTCATCATTATGTTTTCTACTTTCATATTCTGTAACTATTGCCATAAAACCCAGAACTTTTTTCTACTCCTACAATGAAGCATCTTGAGATCCACCTCCACATTAAAGATAGAGTCATAGAGGTTTACAGCATGGAAACAGGCCCTTTGGCCCAACTTGTCCATGCCGCACTTTTATTTTCAAGCCCCCAAACTAATCCCAATAGCCCGCATTTGGCCCATATCCCTCTATATCCATCTTAAAAATTTAACTATCTAAACACTTTTTAAAAGATAAAATTGTACCAGCCTCTACTACTACATCTGGCTTATTGTTCCAGACACTTACCACCCTCTGTGTGAAAAAAATTGCCCCTCTGGACACTTCTGTATCTCTCCCCTCTCACCTTAAACTTTTACTGTCTAGTTTTAGACTCTCTTATCTTTGGGAAAAAATATTGACTATCTAACTGATCTGTGCTCTTCATTATTTTGTAGACTTCTATCAGATCATCCCTAAGCCGCCTACGCTTCAGAGAAGAAAGTCCCAGTCTATCCGGCCTCTCCTTATAACTCAAACCATCAAGTCCTGGTAGCCTCCTAGTAAATCTTTTCCGCACTCTTCCGAGTTTAATAATGTCCTTTCTATAACACAGTGACCAGAACTGTACACAGTATTCCAAGTGTGGCCTTACCAATGTCTTGTACAACTTCAACAAGACGACCACTTGTGTTTTTTGTGTCACTTTTTTCATCTCGCTGTGGTGGATTTCTCAATTTCTAAGCCTGTAGCAAAGCTTTCTCAACTTTGTCCTTAACTTCTTTTCTTAAGTGTACATTTCTCTACTGCAGCTTCAGCTGCTGTTTAGTTTTTCATATCCGGATATACTGTACTGGGCTCATCATTTAGAATACCAGATTTCATGTCACCATTGATATGATATAGAGTCATAGAGGTTTACAGCGTGGAATCAGGCCCTTTGGCCCAATTTGTCCGTGCCACCCTTTTGTTTGAACCCCGAAACTAGTCCCAGTTGCTTGCATTTGACCCGTATCACCAAAGTGACACAAAAAACCTGGCATGGACCGGTTTGGGCCGAAGGACCTCTCTCCGTGCTGTAGATTCTATGATGCTCTGGCAATCAGACCACACCCTGCCGAAACTTCTATATTGTGGGATGTCCAGCATCAACAATAGAAATAATCGCCCCGAAGAGAGCTGCTGCCATTTGGAATTTTAAAAAATAGCTTTAAAACATGGCACACAATACAGGGGGTTCTGAAAAAGCACGCCAGATAGACATGTCAGAGTGCAAAGTTCCTGCAAAGAGCAGGTTCAAAAAAAGAAACTGCTACAGTGGCTTTTTCATTTTAAGAAGTGGCAACATTTAAATGTCTTAAACACTTCTTTAAATAAAATGAAGTTGTCAATTACCGGATAGCCTGCCAAATACAGGAAAAGTGTGGGGAAATCAAAGACAAGAAACCCACAGCAGCAGGGACAGCCTGTGTGAAAAAAATGGTTACTGCACTAAGAGCCTTAAAGGGACAATGACATTAAAGCTGTAACTACAATATGGCTATGGACAGAAAATTAGAAGAGGCCTCAGAGAGAGGGGAACTTCTAATAAAGCACTGAGGGCAATTAGAGGCCATGGAGGGATGGTAATTCCCTATAAAGCACCAAGAACTCTAAAAAAGCCCTGGGTGAGGGCCATTCCCAGTGAAGTAGAGTGGCACAATGGTTACCACTGCTGCGTCCCAGGGCCAGGGATCCAGGTTCAATTCCAGTCTCGGTAACTATCCGTGTGGAGTTTGCATGTTCTCCCCGTGTCTGCATGGGTTTCTTCCGGATGCTCCGGTTTCCTCCCAACTCCAAAGATGTGCAGGCTAGGTGGATTGGCAATGCTAAAATGCCCCTTAATTTCCAAAGGGCTGTGAGTTAGGTAGATTAGCCATGGCAAATGTGCGGGGTTAGGGCGGGGGAATGGGCCAGGAGAAGATGCTGAGGTGGTGCAGACTCAATGGGCTGAATGGCCTCCTTCTGTACTCGATGGATTCTATGATTCTATGAAGGTAGAATTTGATTTGCAAGGCTATGAGAAAGGTGCAGAGAAATGGAGCTAACCAGATAGCTCCTTCAAGGATCCAGCACAGGGATTAATGCTGTCTGATTCTGTGAAGTTACAAAGCATTAATAAAACAGTTGCCCTTGAACTAACCCTTCCCCGTGTTCAGAAAACATAGAAAACCGTCTCTCCCAGTTTCGAAGGCAACAAAAGCAAGCTGAGATTCAGAAACCAAAACTTCCAGGAAGACTGGACCTGATTGATAGATATGAAAGGACACAAATCAGAGCAGTAGCAGTTGTTGAGTCCAGTGGTGCAGTACAGGCAGGTTGCAATAGGCAGAGTCCAGATCCAGAGCTGAGAAAAGTTGCTGCAGCTGTTTTTGTTAACTGAGGGTAACATTGGTGGATCTACACCATCCAGACTGAGTTGAGCATGTTGGAATATTGTGAGCAATTTGGGCCCTGTATCAAAGGGAGGAAGTACTGGACCTGGAGAGGGTCCAGATAAAGTTCACGAAAATGATCCCAAAACGAAAAGCTTGAGGCGTATTTGAGGACTCTGGGTCAGTATTCCTTGGGATTTAGAAGGATGAGGGGGGGGATCCCATTGAAATTTACAGAATACTGAAAGGCCTGGATAAAGTGGATGTGGGGAAGATGTTTCCATTGGGAAGAGAGACTAGGATCTGAGTAAGACAACCCTTTACAACAAAGATGAGGAAAAATATCTTCAGCCAGAAGGTGGTGAATTTGTGGAATTCATTGCCACAGAAGGCTGTGGAGGTCAGATCATTGAGTATTTTTAATGTAGGGATAGATAAGTTCTTGATTGGTAAGGATATCAAAGGTTATGGGAGAAGGCAGGACAATGGGTTTGAGAAACTTAGCAGTAATACGTGGATGGCAGAGCAGACTCAATGGCCCAAGTAGCCTAACTCTGCTCCTACGTCTTATGAGTTGTGCAGACGTGTGCAGTTTTTGATGAAGAATGGAACCCCAATAGAGAAGGAATTCAGGAAACTTGTTTACTCCAGTAGTGATTAGAATGATTGGCAGCATGTAGAGAAGTTGAGGGATTCACAGATGCAATTAAGGGCAAGCTAAATAAGTCCATGAGAGAAATAAATAGAAGTATTGATTAATAGAGTTAGATGAAGTAATGTTATACACTTGCTTTTCGGTTGGAATTAGACTGAAATTCTTCATAAGAAAGTCAGAGTTTCAAAGGGCAATGTGATTGAGTTTAATGCCGATGCTTACGGACTGCTGAGCTATTTCTTAAGATCTCTCGGCGATTTCTCCCATTTAATGTGTAATTTATCAATCATAATCGGCTATAATTTGCCTGTGAATTTAGCATATATTGATTCTGGATGTTAAAGTGCAGATGGCTATCTGAGATAATATTTCATGTTTGTTTCATTTGACTCTTGCATTTTAAAAGTTCTACTGCTTTAAATGGTGGGCCTTCATACTTTTAGTGAATAACTGGAATTTCAAATTTAAAAAAACATAAAGTTAATTGTCTCCATCAAGATCATAACAGAATTGCAGTTTGATATTTGTTTTGTGCAGTAGGATAGAATTGATGATCAGAATAATACAATTTAGAAGGGAGTCCTCTGGTCAAACATTCCTGTACAAGCTCATGTCATTTTTATAGTAGGTTACAAGTCAACAGGTCGAGAATATTCTAATAGTTAAGTACGTATCACAGAGTGGGAAGTCAAAACTAGGGATCATGAATATTTAATTTGATTTATTATTGTCACATGTTTTAACATACAGTGAAAAATATTGTTTCTTGTGCACCAGACAGACAAACCATACCGTTCATAGAGAAGGAAAGAAGAGAGTGCAGAATGTAGTGTCACCATCATAGCTAGGGAATAGAGAAAGATCAACTTAATAGAAGGTAAATGCAAAGTCTGACAGCAGCAGGGAAGAAGCTGTTCTGGCATCAGTTGGTATGTGACCTCAAACTTTTGTATCTTTTTCCCAACGGAGGAACATAAGAACATAAGAACATAAGAAATAGGAGCAGGAGTAGGCCATCTAGCCCTTCGAGCCTGCCCCGCCATTCAATAAGATCATGGCTGATCTGTCGTGGCTCAGTTCCACTTTCCCGCCCTCTCCCCATAACCCTTAATCCCCTCTCTTATCAAAAACCCATCAACCCGCGTCTTAAAAATATTTAGCGAGGCAGCCTCCACCACTTCAACGGGCAGAGAATTCCAGAGATTCACCACCCTTTGAGTGAAGAAGTTCCTCCTCAACTCCGTTCTAAACTGCCCCCCCCTTTATCTTGAGGCTGTGCCCTCTAGTCCTACTGTCCTTTCTGAGCGCGAAGAGTCTCTCCACCTCTATCCTATCCATCCCATTCATCATCTTATACGTCTCAATGAGATCTCCCCTCATTCTTCTAAACTTTAACGAGTACAAGCCTAGTTTATTCAGCCTCTCCTCATAGCTCAACCCCCTCAACTCCGGTATCAGCCTAGTAAACCTCCTCTGCACTCCCTCCAAGGCCAAGGGGGTCTGGACAGAGTAAGTAGAATGAAACTGTTTCCATTGGTGGAAGAATTGGGAGTGAAATAGCCCAGATTTAAAGTTATTGGCAAAAAAAGCAAAGTGTCAAACTGGCAGCACGGTAGCATAGTGGCTAGCACTGCTGCCTCACAAGAAATCCAGGTTCAATTCCAGCCTTGAGTCACTGTCTGTGTGGAGTTTGCACGTTGTCTGCATGAGTTTCTCCTGCATGCTCTGGTTTGCTGCCACAATCCAGAAATATTTGATTTATTATTGTTACACATATTAGAATACAGTGAAAAGTATTGTTTCTTGCGCACTATGCAGATAAAGCACACCGTACATAGGGGAGGAGAGAGTGCAGAATGTAGTGCTACAGTCATAGCTAGTGTGTAGAGAAAATTCAAGTTAATGTGAGATAGGTCCATTCAGAAGTCTGATGGCAGCAGGGAAGAAGCTGTTGATAGATGTGCTTGGTTCAGTGGATTGGCCATGCTAAATTATCCCTTAGTGTGCAAGATGTGAAGTTTAGGGGATTTAGCCATGATCAACACATGGGGTACGAGGTTAGAGTGGGTGATTAGGCCTAGGCAGGGTGCCCTTTTGAAGTGTCAGTGCAGATGTGATGGGCCAAATGGCCTCTTCTGCACTGTAGGGATTCTATGATTTTATTCTATGATTCCATGACATGAGGAAAATCTTTTTCAAGCAGCAAGTGGTTTGGATCTGGAATCCCAGAGTGCGGTGGAGACAGTTTCAATCAAGACATTCAGGAGGGAATTGGCTAATTGTCTGAAAGGAAAGAATGTGCAGGGTCACGAAGAGTAGAAGTGGTGGCACCAGGTGATTAACTCCTACAGAGAGTCACGGAGACACGAGGCCTGATTTTACCAACAAGTTGCACCCATTTTCGGATGTGAAAACTTGGTAACGTCGCGTTTGAGGCGAGTAGCCCCATCTGTGACCACCTCCGTGCCAGTTGCCTCTTTACCAAGTGCCTAAAATTGCCACGATCAGCACCATTTAAATTGACTTAATGGGCTGGATGACCAAACTTACCGGCACCTTCCCCTTTGCCACCGAGTTTGCCCGTCCAGATTCAGCACGAAGCAGACGTGATCCGCAAAGGTCCAATTTGGGTGCTCCAGATTCTCAGGATGTAAGTTTAGAGCTTCCGGCAGTGATAAGCCCGATTCAGACTCGCGGCTTTATTTTCAGGCAGAGTGTGTATGGGGGTGCCGGAGAACAGGTTTACTAGTCAGATCTGGAACACTCCCAGATTCAGCACTTAGAATCAGAACAATAAAATCGTGCCCACGATGTGCTGAATGGACTCCTTCTGTGCTGTGACCCTGTGATTTATTTAACAGCGATATAGGGAAGAAACCAATGGGACTTTAAATAGATAAATCCCCTGGAACTGATGACCTATATCCCAGTGGCAGTGGGTGTATTGGTGATCACCTTTCAGAATTCCAGAAACTCCACAATGGTTCCTGCAGATTGGAAAGTAACAAATGGTCAACTATTTAGAAAAGAGATTGAAAATCCATCCACTACATGTGATTTGATTTGAGTTTATTATTGTCACACAAAGTTTAAAGCTTATTTATTAGTGTCACAAGTAGGCTTATATTAACATCGCAATAAAGTTACTGTGAAAATCCCCTAGTCGCCACACTACGGCACCTATTCGGGTACACTGCGGGAGAATTTAGCGCGGCCAATGCGCCTAACCATCATGCCTTTCGTGCTGTGGAAGGAAACCGGAGCACCTGAAGGA
Source organism: Carcharhinus amblyrhynchos (assembly GCF_965287045.1). Lineage (NCBI taxonomy): Eukaryota > Metazoa > Chordata > Chondrichthyes > Carcharhiniformes > Carcharhinidae > Carcharhinus > Carcharhinus amblyrhynchos. Next base: position 116,726,453 of record NC_137328.1, on the reverse strand, counting down.
AACCCACGCAGATATGGGGAAAATGTGCAAGCTCCACCTAGTCAGTCACCCAAGCTGGAAATTGAACCCGGATCCCTGGCACTGTGAGGCAGCAGTGCTAACCAGTGTGCCACTTGTATTAGTTTACAGTGAAAAGTATTGTTTCTTGCGTGCTGTGCAGACAAAGCATTCTGTTCATAGAGTACAAAAGGGAGAAGGAGAGTGCAGAATGTAATGTTACAGTCAGAGCTACTGTGTAGAGAGAGATAGCTTAATGCGAGGTAGGCCCATTCAAAAGTCTGACAGCAGCAGAATAGAAGCTGTTCTTGAGTCAGTTGGTACGTGACCTCAGACTTTGGTACCTTTTTTCTGAAAGGTGGAAGAGAGAATGTCCGAGATGCGTGGGGATCATTGATTATGCTTGATTGGGCAATGTAAGAATAATCTCCCCAAAACCCCTCGCACAGGGAATCCATAATCACAGTCTCTTCAAACTGAGTGTCTGAAATGGCTTCATTTGAAAGTTGTCTTCAGTTTCTGAATGAGCCTTTCATCTCTCCCCATCGCAATTTATCCTCCTGCTTAGGCAATTATCGCAGGCGATGCTTCATGGCAGGGTGAGTCAGCTGTCGTGTGCAGGGGAGAAAGAAAGGACACAAACAAATCTTGACTTGTAACGGCTGCTATTATTTGTCAAGTGCCCCTGAGGGGATGGCTGAAGACAGCTAGCAGGCGACGGAGCATTACTGTGTCCCACTATCAGAAATCAGATTACGGGGAAAAGATTCATGAGCTGATGGGGCATCAACTGTTCCTGCTTATGTCTGACTTTCTCTAATCAGTGCTCTCCATCTCACTTACACTGTTGTAGGCCGTGGGTAGAGTGCTGCATGACAAATTAGATATTACCGCATCTAATTGTGTGTTTTTTAAACATGAGAGAATTGAATTGTTGGGCTGGAGTCCTGTTATTGCGTTGACAGGGACCTTGCTCGGTCTGCTGCTCTGGGTGCAGCATCGCTGAATGGCCTTTGAGTCACACGGCCAGCAGAATGTCACCTGGAGGTCAAAGAAGGGGCAGCGAGTTGTGGGGTTGGGGGGGGGGGTGGGGGGCGGTGGGAGGCAACGGAAGTATCGACAATAAAGGGATACATGTCATCAAAAGTTTACATTGTGAGGGCTCAGTCATTGCACCAAGCTCTAGGCTTTCAAATCCTATACGATTTGCGTTGGGTTCAATAGGCCATTCGGCCCAGTTGTTCTGTGCTGGTATCAAGGCTCTGAACAAACTTCCTCCTATCCCTTTTCACCTCACCCTATTGGTGTATCCACTTATGATCTTTCCTTCTTACGCTTAAGTTTTTCACTCAGAGGGTGGTGAGTGAGTGGAATCGGCTGCCGTCGGTGGTGGTAGAGGCGAACTCACTGGGGTCTTTTAAGAGACTACTGGATGAGTACATGGGATTTGATGGGATTGAGAGTTATAGATAAGCCTGGTAGGTATGGATATGATCGGTGCAACTTGTGGGCCGAAGGGCCTGTTTGTGCTGTAGTGATCTATGTTCTATGCTATCTAGCTTTGGCACAAATGCATCAATGCCATTCACGTCAATTAATCCATTTGTGTGGCAGCATTCTCTGTATTCCAGCCACTCACTGGATCAAGAAATTGCTCCCAACTTCCCAGTTGAATCGTAGAGTCCTATGGTACAGAAGGAGGCCATTCAGCCCATCGAGTCTGCACTGACCACAATCCCACTCAGGCCCTATCCCCATAACCCTATGCATTTATTCTAGCTAGTGCCCCTGAGACGAAGCATGGCCAATCAATCTAACCTGCACATCTTTGGAGTGTGGGAGGAAATTAGAGCACCCAGGGGAAACCCATGCAGACACTGGGAGAATGTGCAGACACAGCACAAACAGTGACCCAAGCCAGAATCAAACCCAGGCCTCTGGCACTGTGAGACAGCAGTGCTAACTATTGTGTCAGCATGCTGCCCCAGTTGAATTTATTAACATCTGTCTTAAATTTATTTTATTTCATTTATTTTAATTAGATTCTTTGATCCGCTCATTAATTATTGACAGCCATGATATTTTTCTTAAATTCTAATAATATGGGCTGGGGGAAAGGAGTCAAGCAGGATCTCTGGGGGGTTGGCTGGGGACAGGATCCATGAGAATTGCTCTGGTTGCTAGATTTTAAATGCACCCCTGAATAGTCCCTACTTTTGTTGTGATATTATAATTTCTGGTATTGCTGCACATCATAGATTTGATGTGGAGATACCAGCGTTGGACTGGGGTAAACAAGTAAGAACTGTCACAACACCAGCTTAAAGTCCAATAGGTTTATTTGGTAGCACAAGCTACTAGCTTTTGGAGTGTTGCCCTTTCATCATAAGAACATAAGAAATAGGAGCAGGAGTAGGCCATCTAGCCCTTCGAGCCTGCCCCGCCATTCAATAAGATCATGGCTGATCTGTTGTGGCTCAGTTCCACTTTCCCGCCCTCTCCCCATAACCCTTAATCCCCTCTCTTATCAAAAACCCATCAACCCGCTTCTTAAAAATATTTAGCGAGGCAGCCTCCACCACTTCAACGGGCAGAGAATTCCAGAGATTCACCACCCTTTGAGTGAAGAAGTTCCTCCTCAACTCCGTTCTAAACCGCCTCCCCTTTATCTTGAGGCTGTGCCCCCTAGTCCTACTGTCTTTTTTGAGCGGGAAGAGTCTCTCCACCTCTATCCTATCCATCCCATTCATCATCTTATACATCTCAATGAGATCTCCCCTCATTCTTCTAAACTCTAACGAGTACAAGCCTAGTTTATTCAGCCTCTCCTCATAGCTCAATCCCCTCAACTCCGGTATCAGCCTAGTAAACCTCCTCTGCACTCCCTCCAGGGCCAAAATATCCTTGCGCAGGTGCGGCGCCCAAAACTGCACACAGTACTCCAGCTGACTGGGATTTCAGTTCACAAACAGGGCATATAAAGACACAAACTCAATTTACAAAATAATGGTTGGAATGCGAATCTTTACAGGTAATCAAGTCTTAAAGGTACAGACAGACAATGTGAGTGGAGAGAGGGTTAAGCACAGGTTAAAGAGATGTGTATAGTTTCCAGCCAGGACAGTTAGTGAGATTTTGCAAGCCCAGGCAAGTCATGGGGGTTACAGATAGTCTGATATGAACCCAAGATCCAGGTTGAGGCTGTCCTCATGTGTGCGGAACTTGACCATCAATCTCTGCTCAGCGACTGCGCTGTCGTGTGTCGTGAAGGCTGGCTTGGAGAGCGCTTACCTGAAGATCAGAGGCTGAATGCCCATGACCACTGAAGTGTTCACCAACATGAGGACGACTTCTTACTGCATAATAGCTTTCCCAGAGGAAGTAGATTCCAAAAGATTCATGGATATTGCTATGTTTTGATCAACACACACACACACACACACACACACACACACACACACACACACACACACACACACACACACACACACACACACACACACACACACACACACACACACACACACACATTCAAACAATCCAGATTCTTGAGCAACTTCACCCGGTGACGTCAACTTTCAGGAGAAACATTGAACCCCAGATCCGTCTCATAGAACCCCTTAGTGCAGAAGGAGGCCATTCTCCTCATTGAGTCTGCACCGACAACAGTCCCATCCAGGCCCTAGCCCCAGGATCTTATGAACATTGGATGGACATGCCAGTAAAATTCCACCCTAAAGGACAGTTTAGCATGGCCAATCCATCTAACTTGCACATCCTTGGAGTGTGGGAGAAAACCAGAGCACCTGGAAGAAACCCATGCAGACACAGGGAGAAGGTGCAAACTCCATGTAGACAGAGGCCAGAATTGAACCCTTGACTCATTGGCACTGAGGCAGCAATGATAACGACTGTGCCACTGTGCCAGCCAGTTGGATGTGAAATGGAAGAGGAGCGGGGGTGATCTTCCTGGGGTCCTTCGCAATGTGTATCCTTCAGCCATCATCACTTAAACAGATTTCTCTGCTCATAAGTTTGCGGTTCGCCAGTTGGCTGCTGTATTTCCATTCATTACAATAGTGACCACACTTCAAAAGCATTTCATTAGCTGTAAAAACTTTTGGGACATTCTGAGATCATGAAGAGCATTTTATAAAAGCAAGCCTGGCTTTATTTCCAATAAGTGAGGGTGGGAAGGCCTTTTAAGTGGCATTTAAATGCTATGAAAGTGACCACATCATAGAATCATAGAATCCCTGCAGTGCCGAAGGAGGCCATTCTGCCCATCATATCTACACCTACTCTCTGACAGAGTACCATGATTCAGCCTGCATTAATTGCCCATCCCTAATTGCCCTTGGCTTGCTAAGCCATTCTGGAGGGTGGTTAGGAACCAACCACATTGCCATGGGTCTGGAGTCACATGTAGGCCAGACCAGATAAGGACAGCAGCTATACCTCCCGAAAGGATGTTAGTCAACCAAATAGGTTCTTAACAACAATTGATGGTAGTTTCACATTCACCATTACTGAGACGAGCTGTCCAATTCTCGATTTTATTCGTCGAATTTAAATTCCACCAGCTGCCGTAGTGGGATTTGAACCCATGTCTCCAGAGCATTAGCCTGGGCCTATGGGATTACTAGGCCAGTAACATTACCACTAACTACCCCACCATCTCCCCCTAACTTAGTTTAATTACTTTAACGGAAGTCAAACTAATGTTGAGACTTAAATTAGAAAAGAAAGTTGAAAAACCTATCACAGTCTGGCAATGCCTTTCAGTGACTGTCCAGATAACAGTTCCTGCTCCCATCCCCCACCCAATCGATGCCACCCCCCCCCCCTCCCCCATCCCCAACCCCCCGGCCGCCTCTCCCCACCCCCATACTTCACAAAGCCAACCAAATCAAGTCGTGCCAGTAACAGAAATATGTTTGGAACATAAACAGATCAAAGCTGGCAAGCAAAACACAGGAAATACGAGGTAGGATGGGTTCAGAGTGGAGATAAAGGAACACTGATAAGCAAAGGTCTGTGTTTTCCAGCAGCCTCTCTGGGTTTGTCAAAGGGGCCATCTCACAGAAAGAAAGGATATATATATATATGTGTGTTTAGAGAGAGCGAGAGAGTGCGTGCGTGTGTGTGTGTGAGAGAGAGATCGAGAAAGGGGAGAAAAATGCTGACTTGAGAGCTTCTTATCTGCAAGGTCCGAGTGGAATTTGCCTGCTCTTTCATGAATGTCCTCCCAAATCTCCTTTTGCTATCAGTACAAACCAAAGGTCCCTCCTGTTAACCCGTCATCTAACCTTAGCCTGCAGGATTTTACACCAGCAGCTCATACCAGCTAACGTTTTATAGGTCAGCCTGGCTCTTTCCTCATAGACTGACAATCCTGGATTTGCTTTGATGGAGATTTCAGGGTTGGAGGTGGTCAACAGTACAAAAATTCACCAGTAGAATAACCCAGAACTCTTGTGCATCCAAACCCCACTGCTTATCGTTCTCTCACAGGCTAACGCAGAAACATTTGGCCTAAAGTGAAGGGATGGCGTGGTGGTTAACACTGCTGCCTCACAGCGCCAGAAACCTGAGTTCGATTCCTGGCTTGGGTCACCGTCTGTGCAGAGTCTGCACATTCTCCCCGTGTCTGCGTGAGTTTCCTCCGGGTGCTCCGGTTTCCTCCCACAGTCTGAAAGATATGCTGGTTAGATGCACAGGCCATGCTAAATTCTCCCTCAATGTACCTGAACAGGTGCCAGAGTGTGGCGACTAGGGGATTTTCACAGTAACTTCATTGCAGTGTCAAAGTAAGCCTAGTTGTGACACTAATACATAAACTTAAACTTAATTTTACCTTAGAATAAGTGGGAATAGGCCAGCGCGGTTACACCTTCCTGTTAGCAAGCGGAGGGGGAAATCCTATTAACGTTGCCTTAAAGACATCACTTCTAACAGCAGAGTGCAGCTTGTTGAACAAGTTAAAAAAAATCTTTCCAGAACACAGAAAAGACCAGAGCAAAAGCTTTGATTGAAATTGTAGTTAGATGGATCACAAACTAAGTTACAATAAGTCAGACTTCTGAGCCCATTCTGGCACATCTATCAGGAAATATCCCATAATTTCTGATCAGGGAATCCAACAGTTCCCCCATGTGAATTCAGCTCTTCCATTAAGCTCCCCAAAGCCCATTCTATGAATCTGTGTAAAGATTGGTTTCTTGACTTCAGTGCAACAGATCCCTGTTGTTAGATTGTCCTGCACTCCCTCACCAAGCACCAAGAGCAAAGAACAAAGAAAACTACAGCACAGGAATAGGCCCTTTGGCCCTTGAAGCCTGTGCCAATCATGATGCCCTAACAAAACTAAAAAAAGACCTTCTGCCCTTCCTCGGGCCATCCTCTCTATTTCCTCCCTATTCCTGTACCCATCCAGGTGCCTCCTAAATGCTGCTAATGTGCCTGCTTCCACCACCTCCTCAGCCTGCATGTTCCAGGAATCCAACACTCTCTGCGTGAAGAGCTTCCTCCTCACAGAATCCTACAGTGCAGAAGGAGGTTGTTCTGCCCATCGAGTCCTTACCGACCATGATCCCATCAAGCCCCTGTTCCCATCATCTCATGCATTTACCCTAGCCAGTCCCCCTACACAAAGGTGCAATTTAACATGGTCAATTCACCTAATCCACACATCTTTGGACTGTGGGAGGAAACTGGAGCACCCAGAGGAAACCTACACAGACACAGGGAGAATTTGCAAACTCTGCATCGACAGTGACCCAAGCCGGTAATCGAACCACAGTCCTTGGCGCTGTAAGGCAGCAGTGCTAATGACTGTGCCACTATGCCGCTCCAATAGTCAACACCCTCGAGTACAGGCAACATCCTAGTGAACCTTCTTTGCACTCTCTCCAAAGTTTCCATGGGGTGGCATCACCTGATGAAAGGGCAGTAAGCACTCCGCAAGCTCCTGGCTTTTGTTACCAAATAAACGTGTTGGACTTTAACCTGGTGTTGTGAGACTTCTTACTGTGGCACGCTAGCACAGGGGTGGTACGGTAGCACAGTGGTTAGCACTGCTGCTTCACAGCGCCAGGGACCCGGGTTCGATTCCTGGCTTGGGTCATTGTCTGTGTGGAGTCTGAGCGTTCTCTCCGTGTCTACGTGGGCTTTCTCCAGGTACTCCGGTTTCCTCCCACAGTCTGAAAGACATGCTGGTAAGAGTGCATAGGTGCGAACAGCAGGGCAAACCATGCAAGGATCCATTGACCTCAGGTGGAATTTTCCAGTTTTCAGGTGAGCGCAATTGGAAAATCCTGGAAATGTAGAAATTAGTAGCAGGAGTAGGCCATTCAACCTTTGAGCCTACCCCGCCATTCATTATGATCATGACTGATCATTAAATTCAATATCTTGAACCCTCTTCCCCCCATATCCCTGATCTCTTTAGCCCCAAGAGCTATATCTAATTTCTTCTTGAAATCAGGCAACGTTTTGGCCTCAACTACATTCTGTGAGAGTGAATTCCACACATTCACCACCCTCTGGGTGAAGAAATATCTCTTCACCTCAGTTCTAAAAGATTTAGAAGTCAATCTCCTAACAGCACTCTGGGTGTGCGTACATCATAGGGTCTACACCACCACCTTCACAAGACAACTCGGAAGAGTAATAAATGCTGATCTTGCCATGTAGCAGCATATACATCACATGACTGAATATAACACGACTTATCTTTGTGTTGCTAATTGTGTTCTCCACCGATTTTCATTTTGTGTCATAATTTGGTAGGATGGATCTCACACCCACCTCGAACCTGCCCAAATTTCATTTCTTCAATTTCCAAATCAGACTGGCTGTATAAGAGGTGTGCTCCACTAGATTACTGTGCTGGAGCTAACAACAGAAATCTCATGAAATATTTGTACAAATTTGCAGGAGCACTTGCAAGAAGGACTTTACAAAATCAACAGACAAACACACATGTCGCTGGTTTTCAAATAATCCTTTCATACAATTAAGCTCTGTACTCATCCTCTCTTACAGAACAACCGGAAGAAACTCTGTTCTAATGAGTACAATAAATTAAATTAAATCAGGAGATAATTAAAGATATTGTCATGTCGGATTCCTTGGAAGATGCCAGACCGGGGCGAACTCGCAGCTGCTGGTTGTGTTAAGTGTGGCTAAAGGAAGTGCGATACAGAAGAAGTGGTGGCACAGTGGTTAGCATTGCTGCCTCAAAGCGCCGGAGACCAGGGTTCGATTCCTAGCTTGGGTCATTGTCTGTGTGGAGTTTGCACATTCTCCCCGTGTCTTCATGGGTTTCCTCCAGTAGTCTCTCACAGTCCAAAGGTATGTGGGTTAGATGGATTGGCCATGCTAAATTGACCTTTTGTGTTGGGGGGGGAACTAGCTAGGGTAAATGCATGGGGTTGAGGGGATAGGAGTTGTGGTTGGTGCAGACTTGATGGGCTGAATGGCCTCCTTCTGCATTGTAGGGATTCTAAGATCAATCTGACCCTCGCCTACTTTTACAAATCCTCTTTATGACAAGCCACGATACCGAGCTCGTGGTGTAGAAAGCGAGATCGTAATTTAGACCTGGATGACAGGGCTCCACTTCGCAGGGAGAGGGTCACCTCGTTCGTTTTGAACAAGCAAATCTCAACCCAGAGTACAGAAGGAAACTACTGTGGACGCTGGAATCTGAATCAAAAGCAGGAAATGCTGGAAAACCTCAGCAGGTCTGACAGCATCTATGGAGAGAGAGTAGAGCTAGTTCTGAGTCTGTGGAAAGAAAATAAGGAGTTAAGATATTCACCAGTCAACTCTGCAATATTCAGGCTGTAAAACCTAAAAATTGCAGCTGCACTGCAATACTAAGCTGCTCTTTGAGTGATGTTGTTGTATGTTCATACACAACATAGAAGTTGTTTGCGCACACTGTAATAGGGGGGGTCTCTGACCCGATACATTGGACTTCACATTGCACCAGGATTGTGAATGGTGCCAGGACCTACTGACCCTTTTTCAATAAACCATTATAATAGCTTAGAGATTGTAATTCTAGTCCATCTCTTCATAGAAACCCTGCAGTGCAGACAGAGGCCATTCGGCCCATCAAATGTGCACCTACAACAATCCCACTTCAGGCCCTATCCCCACAACTCCACACATTTGCCCGGCTAAACCTCTCGAACCTACACATCCTAGGACACTAAGGGGCAATTCAGCATGGCTAATCGATCTAACCCGCACATCTTTGGATTGTGGGAGAAAACTGGAACACCCAAAGGAAACCCATGCAGACATGGGGAGAATGTGCAGACTTTGCACAGACAGTGACCCAAGCCGGGAATCGAACCCAGGTCCCTGAAGCTGTAAGGCAGCAACGCTAACCACTATGCCACCCACTAATCTTATTTAGCATTCTCCCGGACCATTAACAGGACAGTTTGGATGACACTTTATCAGCGCAGCTCTGTCAAAGGGTCATCCAGACTTGAATCATTGGTTCTTTTCTCTCTCCACAGACACTGCCAGACCTGCTGAGACTTTCCAGCATTTTCTGTTAAATCTCAACATCATCTCCAATGGTATTTTTTGAGTATATTTATTCATGTTACAAGCAGGCTTACATTAACACGGCAATGAAGTTACTGTGAAAATCTCCTACTCGCCACACTCCGGCGCCTGTTCAGGTACACTGAGGGAGAATTTAGCATGGCCAATACACCTAACCAGCACATCTTTCAGACTGTGGGAGGAAACTGGAGCACCCGGAGGAAACCCACGCAGACATAGGGAGAATGTGGAACCTCCACACAGACAGTGACCCGAGGCCAGAATTGAACCTGAGTTCTTGGCTCTGTAAGGCAGCAGTGCCAACAACTGTACCACCGTGCCACTTTAATATTGAATTGAATTGATTTGTTATCATCACATGTATTGGGATAGAGTGAAAAATATTGTTCTTTGTGCACTACACAGACAAAACATACCGTTCGTAGAGTACATGGGGAGAAGGGAAGGAGTGGGTGCAGAATATAGTGGTGCTGTATATGTTGCCCGTCCTGATCGCTGACCTTCCTCCAGCCCACACCGATCCCAATGCAGAGTGGCAGCTGGACTCCCCCAACCCCGCCAATCACCTCTAGCACCCAACCACAATAGGCCCCACTTCCTTGGCACTGCCCAATGCCTGGTTGGCAGTGCCAAGGTGCCTCCTGGGCATGGCCACTGTGCCCCTTGAGCAGTGCCAGAGGCACAGGCTGGCACTACCAGGGTACCCATGCCCAGGGGGCACAACACCCCCCCCCGGCCATCTGACCCCTTGTGAGGCCCCGATTGCTCCCCCTTCACTCCAGCAGTGTCTCCCGCTAGTTCCCCGAATGTGGGGAACTACTCTGAACCCTGCCGGAAAGAAGTACTCCTGGTGAGGTGGAAGATGCTATCGGACCTGGCAAGTTCTGTGCTGGGCCCAATAATCGCCTTTAAAATACATTTACAATATATGAAAAACATATTCAAATGACTTACCTCACTTCCCAGCGGACATCTGCATGTTCCCAGCGATGCCATTTTCTTCCGGTTGGGAGATTTGCGCGGATTGTAGAAGCTTGTGAGGAGCCTGCTAAATGGCCGACACACGCATTTCCCGATCCGACCCGCCAGTAAGGTTGTGGGTCGCAATGGCGGAATTGGGTCCAGTCATTCCGACTGAGGAATTTGACTCAAACCGAGACTCTCTCTGCACTGTCCCAGTACAAAAGCTTGGGTATAATCTCTGTGACCAATTACAAAGGCGAGGAGACTGGACAGAGTGGATGCTGACTGGATGTTTCACCTTGAGGGAGAGGCTAGAACCAGGGGACACTGTTTAGAAATAAAGGGCAAGATTTTACAGCCTCGCTCGTCCTGAAACCTCACCCAACATCAACAGGTCTTGCCATGGTCCCCTCCTCACCCCCTCCGATTCCCATGGCAGGTGGGACGATAGATTTAGAACATAGAGCATAGAACAGTACAGCACAGTACAGGCCCTTTGGCCCACGATGTTGTGCCAAGCTATGTCCAATCCCAAGATCAAGCTATCCCACTCCCTGTCATTCTGGTGTGTTCCATGTGCCTATCCAATAACCGCTTGAAAGTTCCTAAAGTGTCCGACTCCACGATCACAACAGGCAGTCTATTCCACACCCCAACCACTTTCTGAGTGAAGAGTCCACCTCGGACATCCCTCCTATATCTCCCACCATGAACTTTACAGTTATGCCCCCTAGTAACAGCTATGAATTCTGCCAGAGGGGTCTCCCAGTTAAGATGGAGAAATTTAGGCTAAAAATTTCTCTCTGACATCTGTGGGACTCTCTTCCTGGGAGACCAGTGGAGGCGGGATATTTTTAAGGCAGAGGTAGACATATCCTTGATTGACAGGGAAGTCAAAAGGTATGTAGGGAAGACAGGAAAGTTATCTTGAGACTACAGTCAGGTCAGCTATGATCTTATCAGATGGTGGAGCAGGCTTGAGGGGCCCGATGGCCTGCTCCGGCTTTCAAGTTATATCTTCATATTTCCAGCGCTTTTAGAGATCAGTTTAATGAGCACTCAGCATGAATTTCTTTTTGCCACAAAATCATTAGGTTCTTCACTAAGCTTTGTGCGTTGAGATGTCTTTGTAAAATTTAATGGCAAGAATGCAGACAGAGTGGGCGGAATTCTCTGGCCGAAAAACCGGTAAGTTCCCACCCAACTGTCACTGGGATTTCACATTGACCGCAACCCGCCTGCTAAAATTCCAGTGGCTGGCGGGCTGGGAGAATTCCAGCCAGCATCTACAAACCTGTCTGCTATTGTCAGGATTGCAGACAGCTGTTGTGGAAACTAGGTTGAGAAAGAGGGAAACGCATTTAAATAATCTTTTCATGTCTCTCAGAAACTTCTTCAACGGCCTCACAGACAGTAATTAATTGGAAATGAATGACTGACAAGAAAGCCAAGGACTTATATTTTCAGGATTTCCAAAGCACTTAAAAGCCAATAGTTTAAAAGCTATTTTATGATAGCGGCACAGAAGCACAGTGGTTAGCACTGCTGCTTCACAACACCAGGGACCTGGGTTCAACTCCCGGTTGGGGTCACTGCCTATGTGGAGTCTGCATGTTCTCCCCGTGTCTGCGTGGGTCTCCTCCGGGTGCTCCGGTTTCCTCCCACAGTCTGAAAGATGTGCTGGTTAGGTGCACTGACCTGAACAGGCGCTGGACTGTGGTGACTGGGGAAACTTCACAGGAACTTCATTGCAGTGTTAATGTAAGCTTTGTGACTAATAAATAAATAAATAAATAAACTTCATTTTATTTTTCAAACTGCAGTCAACATTGTTTTTGTAAGAAACTGTGACAGCTAGTTTACACACAGCAAGATTCCACAGGCAGCCAGCTAAATCACCATCTCGTCTGTTTTGGTGTTACGTGTTGAATGAATGCCTGCCATACACATGCAGGGTGCCCCAACAATGCTTTTAACAATGCCATCCATATCTGCGAACAGACAGTATCTGAGTTTAATGTCTCACATGGTTGCCAACAGCTCTGATAATGTAACACTCTCTCAAAGGCCAGAATGAATATCGGGAGACTATGAGAAGTGGGGGAGTCAGGATCACATCAGAGGCCAGGAAAGGCCACAATTTTGATGCACCGTTATGTTGTTAACCTTCCGGGCATCACATACTATTGTTGAAATGATGTCAAATTACTCATTAGGAATATAATGTCCGAACTATGATGGGGGTTGTGGGTTTTAAACAAAATGAAAAAAATGTGGATTCAAAGTAACAGACAACAGGTTTGACAAAGGGTCATCTGGACTGAAACGTCAGCTCTTTTCTCTCCTTACAGATGCTGCCAGACCCACTGAGATGTTCCAGCATTTTCTCTTTTGGTTTCAGATTCCAGCATCCACAGTAATTTGCTTTTATCCCAGGTTTATTCTAAGAGCTCTTGTTCTATACAGAGAGGAAACTGAAACTAAAACAGCAGCCTGAGCAACACCCTAATGACATCATCATCAAATCATATGACTGGCTCTTAAAGCAATCATGCAACCGTTTAAATATGCAACAAGTAACATCTCTTTTTTTTTCTCATGGGAAGTAGGAATAACTGGCAAGATTAGCATTCATTGCCTGTCCCTAATTGCCCCGAAAGAAAGGCCTTCTTTTTAAACCATTACAGTCTTTGTAGTACACTCACAATACTACATGGAAGGAAGTTCCAGGATTTTGACCCAGCAACGATGAAGGAACAGTAGTAAACTTCCAAGTCAAGTAGCTATGTCTCTTGGAGGGGAACCTCCCAGTATGTCTGCAATCCTTGTCTTTCTAGGTAGTGATGTTCATGACTTTGGGAGACGCTGTTGAAGAACGCCTTGGTGAGTTGCTGCAGTGCATCTTATAGATAGTACACTGCAGCCGCAGTGTGCTGGTGATGGAGGGAGGGAATGTTTAAATTGATATTTGGATTCCAATCAAGCGGGTTGCTTTGTGCTGGATGATGGCAATCTTCTTGAGTATTGCAGCATCTGTGCCCAGCCAGAGAGGTAGAGAGTACTACAAAACATGGTGGAAAGATTTTGGGGAGACGGGCAGCACAGTAGCACAGTGGTTAACACTGCTGCTTCACAGCTCCAGGGACCTGGGTTCAATGCTCGGGTCACTGCCTGTGTGGATTTTGCACATTCTCCTCGTGTCTGCTTGGGTTTCGTCCAGGTGCTCCGGTTTCCTCCCACAGTCCAAAGATGTGCGGGTTAGTTTGATTGGCCATTCTAAAATAGCCCCTTAGTGTCACTAGGATGCTTAGGTTAGAGGGATTAGCGGGCAAAATGTGTGGGGATATGGGGGTAGGGCCTGGGTGGGATTGTGGACAGTGCAGACTCGATGGGCCGAAGGGCCTCTTTCTGCACTGTAGGGTTCTATGATTCTATGAAGTCTGTCCCACAGAGTTCTCACCTGCTCTTATAGCCACAGTGTTATGTGACTGATGCAGCTAAGTTCCTGGTCAAAAATCTGAATTACAACCAAAGGGTGATCCACAGAGCAGAAGTGAAACATTTGTACATTTCTTTCATTTAGATTAATTTTCCAGCTTGGAACATCGCCAACCAATCATTCAGGTGTTCTCTGCAAATCTATAAGATTATGAGAGGTTTAGATAGGGTTGACAGTCAGAATCTTTTTCCCAGATTTGGAGGACGAAATTTTCCCATCTTCCCTGCCACCTTAGCAGGTGGGACACGGGCTGTGCAAAGGTCCATTGTCCTTGGGCGGGATTTTCCGACCCTGGATGATGCAGCCAGAAAATCCCTCAGGGGTATGCACTTAAGGTGAGAGAGGGGAAGTTCAAAGGAGATCTGTAGGGGACATTTTTTATATAGAGACTGGTAGGTGTCTGGAACGTGCTGCCAAGAGTGGGGGTGGAGATCAGGGCATTTAAACAGCTTTTAAATAAGCACGTTAATATACAAGGAATAGAGGGATATGGGCAGGCGGAAGAGATTAGTTTAATTTGGCATCATATTCAGCACAACATCGTGGGTCGTAAGGCCTAAGAACAAAGAAAACTACAGCACAGGAAGAGACCTTCAACCCTCTAAGCCTGTACCAATCATGATGCTATAACTAAACGACAAAACAACTTTCTGCCTTTTTTTGATCTGTATCCCTCTATTCTCTCCATCATGGACCCCTCCAGATGCCTCTTAAATGTGCCTGCTTCTACCACTTCTGTTAGAGTTTAGAAGAATGAGGGGAGATCTCATTGAGACGTATAAGATGATGAATGGGATGGATAGGATAGAGGTGGAGAGACTCTTCCCGCTCAAAAAAGACAGTAGGACTAGGGGGCACAGCCTCAAGATAAAGGGGAGGCGGTTTAGAACGGAGTTGAGGAGGAACTTCTTCACTCAAAGGGTGGTGAATCTCTGGAATTCTCTGCCCGTTGAAGTGGTGGAGGCTGCCTCGCTAAATATTTTTAAGAAGCGGGTTGATGGGTTCTTGATAAGAGAGGGGATTAAGGGTTATGGGGAGAGGGCGGGAAAGTGGAACTGAGCCACAACAGATCAGCCATGATCTTATTGAATGGCGGGGCAGGCTCGAAGGGCTAGATGGCCTACTCCTGCTCCTATTTCTTATGTTCTTATGTTCTTATGTTCTTAATGCGTTGCAGGCACCCAGTACTCTGCATGTAAAACTTATCCAGCACATCTCCTTTAAACTTTCCCCCTCTCACCTTGAACCCCCTTGTAATTGACACTTCCACTCTGGGAAAAAGCCTCTGACTATTCACCAATGCCTCTCATAACTTTGTAGACCTCTATCAGGTCTCCCCTTGGCTTCCATCTTTCCATGGTTCTAAGTTCTAAGGCATTTTGCAAATTGTAAAAGTGGTGTTAATAATAGGAGGACATTTCTAGAGAGGTGATTGCAGAGCCTCTGGCTCTGATCTTCAGGTCATCGTTGGTCTCTGGTATAGTACCGGAAGATTGGAGGACAGCGAATGTTGTCCCATTGTTTAAGAAGGGGAACAGAGACTTCCCTGGGAATTATAGACTGGTGAGTCTTACTTCTTGATTAGAGACAGTCAGCATGGTTTTGTAGCAGGTAGGTCGTGCCTTACTAACCTTATTGAGTTCTTTGAGAAAGTGACCAAAGAGGTGGATAGGGGTAAGGCAGTTGACGTGGTATATATGGATTTTAGTAAGGCGTTTGATAAGGTTCACCATGGTGGGCTTCTGCAGAAAATGCAGACGTATGGGATTGGGGGTAATCTAGGTACTTGGATCAGGAATTGGCTAGCAGATAGGAGACAGAGGGTGGTGGTTGATGGTGAATATTCGTCATGGAGTTCGGTTACGAGTGGTGTGCCTCAGGGATCTGTTTTGGGGCCACTGCTGTTTGTAACTTTTATTAATGATCTGGATGAGGGTATAGTTGGGTGGATTAGTAAGTTTGCTGATGACACCAAAGTCGGAGGTGTGGTAGATTGTGAGGAAGGGTGTCATAGTTTGCAGGGTGACTTAGACAGGTTGCAGAGCTGGGCTGCGAGGTGGCGGATGGAGTTTAATGCAGAGAAGTATGAGGTAATTCATTTCGGTAGGAGTAACAGATGTGTTGAGTATAGGGCTAACGGGAGGACTTTGAATAGTGTGGAGGAGCAGAGGGATCTAGGTGTATGTGTACATAGATCCCTGAAAGTTGGGAATCAAGTAGATAAGGTTGTTAAGAAGGCATATGGTGTCTTGGCGTTTATTGGTAGGGGGATTGAATTTAGGAGTCGCAGCGTCATGTTGCAACTGTACACAACTCTGGTGCGGCCGCACTTGGAGTACTGTGTGCAGTTCTGGTCCCCACATTACAGGAAGGACGTGGAGGCTTTGGAGAGGGTGCAGAGGAGGTTTACCAGGATGTTACCTGGTATGGAGGGGAGGTCCTATGAGGAGAGACTGAGGGATTTGGAGTTGTTTTCGCTGGAAAGAAGGAGGCTAAGAGGGGATCTTATTGAAACATATAAGATGATTAGAGGTTTAGATAGGGTGGATAGTGATAGCCTTTTTCCTCGGATGGAGAAAGCTAGCACGAGGGGGCATGGCTTTAAATTAAGGGGTGGTAGTTATAGGACGGATGTCAGGGGTAGGTTCTTTACCCAGAGGGTGGTGAGGGATTGGAATGCCCTGCCTGCTGCGGTTGTAAATGCGCCTAGTTTGGGGGCGTTTAAGAGATCTGTGGATAGGTTTATGGACAAAAAGGGATTGGTTTAGATTAGTGGGTCAGTGTTTTTTTTTTAAAAACTGGTCGGCGCAACATCGTGGGCCGAAGGGCCTGTTCTGCGCTGTAATGTTCTATGTTCTATGTTCTATGTATTTCTGGTGCTGATGTGATGGGAAGGGTTAAATAGAACAGGTAGTATCTCTGTCATTACCAAAAGGGGCAGAACCTATGCACTAGACCCAGGCCGGGTGATCATAGACGGATGCAGCTAATTGGATGCCTTGCTTGATTGAGAACTGAGTGACAGGTAAGCTTATAAATCTAAAATCCAGTAGCACAATGGTTAGTACTGCTGCCTCACAGCTCCAGGGACATGGTTTTGATTTCTGGCTTGGGTCTCTATCTGTGCAGAGTTTGCACGTTCTCTCTGGGTTTCCTCCAGGTGCTCCGCTTTCCTCCCACAGTCCAAAGATGTGCTGATTAGGTGCGTTGGCCATGATAAATTACCCTTAAGGGTCCAAGGATGTGTAGATTAGAGGGATTAGTGGGGTAAATATGTGGGGTTTTGGGGATAGGGCCTGGGTGGGGTTGTTGTCGGTGCAGACTCGACAGGCCAAATGGCCTCCTTGGGCACTGTAAGGATTCTATGATTCTAAATCAGCCCAACTTGCTCAAAGGCTATTAATCTTTGATGCGGGGCTGTAAGTCGCGTTGAGCATCTTTGTAAATGCAACTCGAGCCAGATGGAACCGTGCAGCTGCCAAGCAATGAACTGGGAACAGCTGCACGAGGGGGCAATTTTGGAATCACGTAAACCACGCTGTAAATAGATTATCCATTTTCCTTATTCCATTAACACTGAACTTACTTAGTCAGGTACCCGAGAGCTAGCAGATTCCCTGTTTGTATTGTGCCATTAACCCAGCCATTTCCTATTCATTATCATTTACAACATCCTGTGTGGAGGAAGATGGGCCAACTCTGCAATTACTTTTCACCATTTTCTCCATCCACCTTATCATCAGAAAGCCGTAGTCTCAGGCCGTGTTGTTTAGCGACTCTTTAATGCTGGCTGCCTCACTTCTCCAGGGATCTACTTAGCACTTTCAGGTCAATTTCATTTAATTGAAAGGAATATTGCTCTAAGGAGCTCGATCCAGGTTAAATAACTCAAGAATCGTAATTGAAGGAAAATGCAATTTCATTCAGCACAGCTGCTGAATAAAGTGGGCAGTTAAAGTGGAACACGTGTAGAGTTACAGAAAGCCACATATCTCAGTTTACTTGTGAAGCAACGATAGACACAAACATTGTAAACAATGGAGCTGAAAGTATAAAATGACCAAAGAACATTAATGGATTAAATGCATCTACACTGTCAGCGGCACAGCAGCACAATGGTTAGCACTGCTGCCTCACAATACCAGGGACGCCGGTTCGATTCTCAGCTTGGATCACTGTCTGCGTGGAGTCTGCATGTTCTCCCCGTGTCAGTGTGGGTTTCCTCCGGGTGCTCATGTTTCCTCCCACAGTCTAAAAGATGTGCTGGTTAGCTGCGTTGGCCATGCTAAATTCTCCCTCAGTGTACCCGAACACGCACCAGAGTGTGGCAACTAGGGGATTTTCACAGTAGCTTCATTGCAGTGTTAATGTAAACCTATTTGTGACACTGATAAAAAAAACCTGCAAAATGGATTTCTATGCAATTACGCAACTTGACAGCTCAAAAGGAGAGGACAGAGTACTTTCTAAATCGTGAAAAGCTAGACACAGTGGAGGTCCAAACAGATTTCAGGTATATAGAAAATGTCATAAACAAGCACAGAAATTAAGCAAATTAATCGAATGTGATATTTATATTTAAGATCTCTAAAGTACATTTATTAGTCACAAGTAGGCTTATACTAACAATGCAATGAAGTTAGTGAAGTTCCCCTTGTCGCCGCACTCTGGCACCTGTTCGGGTCAATGCACCTCACCAGCACTTCTTTCGGACTGTGGGAGGAAACCTGACCACGTGCCGAGGGACGCGCTGAAGCTTGGGGCAGCCACTGCAAAGGCACAATGGGGAAAGGCTACACTATAAGGCCTTTTAACAGTGGCAGACCGAGGGCCCGGGAACAGCAGAATACCCTCGGCCTGCGTAACTGTGTGCCAATCTGAGAAATAATGGCACACAGTAAAATTTGAGGCATATATGTAGTTTTAAGTTATGAAATGTAATGAATGTAATTTGTATACAACTGTAAAATTGTTTTTATTCTGCGCTGTTTGCAATTTTTAGGCATGTAGATTTGCAATAGTTTAATTGAGATTTTTATGAATAAAGTATATTTTTGGAAAAAATACTCTTGGAGGAAACCGGAGCACCCGGACAAAATCCACCAGACACGGGGAGAACATGCAGACTCCACACAGACAGTGACCCAGGCTGGAAATCGAACCTGGGCCCCTGGCATTGTGAGGTAGCAGTGCTGGCCACTGTGCCACCGTGCCACCCCTAAGAGGACTTGAATGCAAGTTCTGAACTGACGTACAAGAAGAGATCAAAGCCAGAATTCTCCAGTCTTGCACCCACCACTACTCCACCAGCGAGAATAGATAATTTAGCGCTCAGCCAAATCTCTGTTCACAGCAGCGGGACTGGATATTTCCAGCCACAGTTAGGTTTATATTCGCTGAAGCTCAGGTGAATGAAGGGGGATCTCATAGAAACCTCGAAAATTGTAACAGGACTAAAACAGGCTAGATGAGGGAAGGATGTTCCCAATGGTGGGATGTTCAGAACCAGGCATCATAGTCTAATGATAAGGGGTAAACCTTTTAGGACTGCGATGAGGAGAAATATTTTCACCCAGAAAGTGTTGAGCCTGTGGTATGCACTGCCACAGAGAGCGTTTGAAGCCAAAACACTATCTCTGGAACTGCCCGCCATGGAATTGGGATGGGCCGGGGTGGATAATGGAAATGTCCGTTGAAATCGGGTGGGAATTTCTGGTCTCGTTGGTCTCACCCAAGATCATAATGAGTGGCGGAGCCTTGAGGAATGGTCTCCTGCTGCTTCTCGTTTCTAGGTCTCTATGTGAATCATACTTCAACTGTACAAAGCCCCAGTTAGGCCACACTTGGAGTACTGTGAGTTGTTCTGAGCACCAGAACAATTGGAGTAATATTCTAATAATAATGCCTTGGAGGGAGTGCAGCATAAATTTATCAGAACCATACCTGGGTTCCAGGGTGGAATTGTGAGGAGAAATTGCACAGATTAGATTCACTAAGTTGATTCCAGAGTTGAAAGGGTTGGCTTATGAGGAGAGACAGAGTAGACTGGAGCTCTACTCATTGGAATTCAGAAGAATGAGGGAGGATCTTGTAGAAACGTATAAGGTTATGAAGGGATTAGATAAGATCGAAGCAGGGAAGTTGTTTCCATTGGCGGGTGAAACTAGAACTAGGGGACATGAGCTCAAACTAAAGGGAAGCAGATTTAGGACTGAGTTGAGGAGGAACTTCTTCACACAAAGCGTTGTGAATCTGTGGAATCCCCTGCCCAGTGAAGCAGTTGAGGCTACCTCATTGAATGTTTTTAAGGCAAGGATAGATAAATTTTTGAACAGTAAAGGAATTAAGGGTCATGGTGAGCGGGCGGATAAGTGGAGCTGAGTCCACAAAAAGATCAGCCAAGATCTTACTGAACGGTGGAGCAGGCCTGAGGGACCAGAAGAGAAACATACCCTTCAGCCCATCTTGTCCATTTGCCCTTTTTTTTAAACCTCAAAGCTAATCTCAATTGCCTGCATTTGGCCCATATCCCTCTATACCCATTGTACCCATGTCACTGTCTAAACACTTTTTAAAAGACAAAATTATACCCGCCTCTACTACTACCTCTGGCAGCTCATTCCAGACACTCACCACCCTCTGTGTGAAAAAGTTGCCCCTCTGGTTGCTTTTGTATCTTTCCCTTTCACCTTAAACCTGTGCCCTCTAGTTTTAGACTCCCCTACCTTTGGGAAAGATGTTGACTATCTAGTTGATCTATGCCCCTCATTATTTTATAGATCTTTACAAGATCATCCCAAATCCTCCTACGCTCCAGGGAGAAAAGTCCCAGTCTATCCAGCCTCTCCTTACAACTCAACCCTTCAAATCCCAGTAGCATCCTCGTAAATCTTTTCTGCACTCTTTCTAGTTTAATAATATTCTGCCTATATAATTGAAGTATTATGTTAACGTCAATCAAGTTTAGGATTTAGACATGTTTTAACATTTATTTCTCATACAGTCAATGAGACTTCTAATTGTAAAAGGTGTTTCCACTTGTAGGGGAGTCCAAAACTAAGAATCTTACAGAGAGAAGGAGGTCATTTGGCCCATCGAGTCTGTACCTACCACTATCCCACCCAGGCCCTACCCCCATAACCCCATGCATTTACCCTAGCTAGTCCCCCTGACACTAAGGGGCAGTTTAGCACAGCCAGTCTACCTAATCCGCATATCTTGGGCTGTGGGAGGAAACCGGGGCACCAGGAAGAAACCCACGCAGACATGGGGAGAATGTGCAGACTTCACACAGACAGTGACCCAATCCAGGAATCATTCTCGGGTCCCTGATGCTGTGAGACAGCAGTGCTGCCCACTATGCTACTGTGGATGCTGAAACAGTTTAGCTTCTCGCTCGCAGCAGAGCTCGTTACAAACTGTGTACTGTTATTCAAATCGCGCAGATGAAAAATGACAAAGGGCTCGATCTTGCAATGTCTGTGTTTTTTTACACAATCTTCAAATGGCTTTCAGAGAAAGAAAGGCTTGTATTTATATGACGCACCAGCACGTATCTCGGGAATGTCTTAATGAACTTCACACACAGTCAATTACTTTGAAGCACAGAACTATTGTTGAGTATGCAAATTGATTGACCATTTGGCATACAGCAAGATTCCACAAAACAGCAATGAGATGAAGGATTGGTTGATCTCTCATTTTGATGTTAGTGGAAAGAATTTGGATGAGAACTCTGGGAGGGCTATTTTCTGAAAGAGAAGCGTGGGATATGTGTCATCCACATAAACTGGCAGAAAGGAGCTCAGTCTAACAAGTCATCGTAAATGGGCAGCACGGCAGCACTGCCGCTTCACAGCTCCAGGGACCTGGGTTTGATTCCCAGCTTGGGTCACTGTCTGTATGGAGTTTGCACATTCTTCTTGTGTCTGGAAACTGGGTGCTCCAGTTTCCTCCCACAATCCAAAAATGTGCGGGTTAGGTTGAAAGGCCGTGCTAAAAATTGCCCTTAGAGTGCTGAGATGCGTGGGCTAGAGGGATTAGCAAATAAATATGAAGGAATATGGGGGTAGGGCCTGGGTGGGATTGTGGCCAGTACAGACTTGATGGGCCAAAGGGCCTCTTTCTGCATTGTAGGGTTTCTATGATTCTATCTCACCCTCAAAGCACCTCTAATAAAGCAATATCTTCCTCTGTAGCATTATGCTGGAGTGGTACGTTTAAACTATGAGCTCATGGGTCTTGATCACATAACCTACTGACCCAGAGGCGAGAGCACTGCCAACCAAGCTAGGCTGGCACGAGGAGGGGCCCAGCTGCGATTTGCAAAGGCACTTCAAAACCTTTCGGAATTATAGACGGTTGCATGAGTCATGAAACTGTACAAACAGCAGTACTGTCAACCTTGGCTCAATGCTAGCTCTCCTGGCTCGGGTCCAGTAAGCAGTGAGTTCAATTCAGCACCAGTCTTGAGTACAACATTTCCAGTACTGTGCTGAGGTGACATCGTCCTGTCCAAGGCACTAAGCTGAAGCCCCACCATTCAAGGTAGTGCATGAGGAGGTATCTGGGTGTGTACTTTACTGCTGTTTGTGGGTCCTTGCTGCAGTCAAAATGGCTGCCACATACATGGAACTGGAATGTTACCACCACATCCACCCCGGAATCGGGGCAGGCACGGCTTGCAAAACAGGATTCCCTGTTAGGTTGAGGGAGCCTGGTCTTTTCTCCTTGGAGAGACAAAGGATGAGAGGTGACCTGTTAGAGGTGTATAAGATGTTGAAAGGTACAGATCGGGTGGATTCTCAGAGGCTTTTTCCCAGGGCTGCAATGGTTGCTACGAGAGGACACAGGTTTAAGGTGCTGGGGATTAGGTACAGAGGAGATGTCAGGGGTAAGTCTTTCACTCAGAGGGTGGTGGGTGAGTGGAATCGGCTGCCATCGGCTGGTGGTGGTGGAGGCAAATTCAATAGGGTCTTTTAAGAGACTTCTGGATGAGTGCATGGGACTTAATAGGATTGAGGGTTATAGGTAAGCCTAGTAGGTAGAGATATGATGGGCGCAACTTGTGGGCCGAAGGGCCTGTCTGTGCTGTAGTTTTTCTATGTTCTATGTTGGCCTCAGATGGGATTTTACAAGCTTCACCCAAGCGAGGTCGTAAGATATCGCCATTGAATCGTAGAGGTTTACAGCTTGGAAAAGGACCTTTGGCCCAACTTGTTCATGTCACCTTTTTTTTTAACCACTCAGCTAGTCCCAATTGCCTGCATTTGGCCCATATCCCTCCGTACCCATCCTACTCATGTAACTGTCAACTTTACAACTTTGACTACTCCTTAACAATAACTTGGCTGGCTGTAAATTGCTTTGGGATGTCCTGAGGTCATGGAAGTCACCGTATTAATGCAAGTCTTTTCCTTTTTATTCTTTTACAAGGCCCTGCATTTGGCCCAATCGCGGGTCTTAGCAAATAACATTTGGATTGAAATAATTGGCTTGAAAGGGAAAATGTCCCGTTTAGCACTGGTGGAGCAGAAAGCCTTGTGAATAAGTTAAATGGAAGTAACTTGGCAGTCTTCTTGGGTTACTGCAAGTTCAGTCTGGCAAAGACGTGTTTCCACAGCTGACAACTGCAGCAGTTAATGGTTTTGGAAATTGCCTGCAGTGCAAAATGTCACTGGGGAAAGTCTCTGGAAATGGCGGACCATGTTGGTGTAATTAGCTTGGAATTCAAGGGCACTTCTACAAATATCATTACAAAACAAGAGTGCAAATATATGAACTTGTCATTCTGATGCATGAAAATAACAAGGTGAAAAACGTGTCCTGCCTTACAGATTAGCATTTAAAAGAGAAAAAAAAATCAACTGTAGTTAAAATTGTCATCGAGGCGTGCTGCTAAAGAACAACATGCACTTATTTAACATCTTTCACAACCTCAGGATGTTCCAACATGCTTTACAGCCAGTGAAATACTTCAGAGGGTTTGTCGCTGTTGCAATGTAAGAAATGCAATGGGCAACATGCTCAGAGCCAGGTCCCACAAACCACAATGTGATAATGACCAGTTTGCTTATTTCAGCGCTGTTGATTGAGAGATAAATGTTAACTCGAGCACTGGGAATAAGTCATCTACCTTTCTCTAAATAGCGCGAGGGAATCTTTCTATGCACATCTGACAGGACAGTCTATGAGGTTATGAGGGGCACGGACGGAATGGATAGTCAGAAGCTTTATCCCAGGGTGGGGGAGTCAATTGCTAGGGGGCATAAGTTTAAGGTGCGAGGGACAAGGTTTAAAGGAGATGTACAAGGCACGTTTTTTTCACACAGAGGGTGGTGGGTGCCTGGAACTCGCTGTCGGGGGAGGTAGCGGAAGTAGATGCGATAGTGACTTTTAAGGGGCGTCATGACAAATACATAAGTAGGATGGGAATAGAGGGATATGGTCCCTGGAAGGATGGGGGATTTTAGTTCAGACAGGCAGCATGATCAGTGAAGGCTTGAAGTGCTGAAAGGCCTGTTCCTGCACTGTAATTTTCTTTATTCTTTGTAAGAGCCCCCTTTAAAGCCCCCCCATGAAAACCGCTCCTCTGGTAGTGGAGGACTCCATCAATACCGTGCTGGATTGTCAACATTAAGTTTAAGCTTATTTATCAGTGTCACCAGGAGGCTTACACCTTAACAGTGCAATGAAGTTACTGTGAAAACCCCCGAGTTGTCACGCATCAGCGTGTGTTCAGGCGCACTAAGGGAGAATTTTTTTTTTTAGCCAACGTACTTAACCGAAAAATCTTTCGGGCTGTGGGAGGAAACCGGAGCGCCCAGAGGAATCCCACGCGGGCATGGGGAGAATGTGCAGACTCCGCCCAGACAGTGACCCAAGCCGGGAATCGCACCCAATTCCCGGGCGCTGTGAGGCAGCAATGTTAACCACCGCGCTGCCCACTGGTGTCATCCTTAAGTCTTGCGGAGTTAAACCTGCAAACTTCTGATTCAAACACTGAAATGCAACCACCAATAACATTTTTTTTTACAAAAAAGAATTTTGGCTGGTACTTTCCAACCACTTACATCCTGCGATCGCTGCAAGCGAGATTGGAGAATTTGGCGCTCAGCCAAATCTCCGTTCATGGCAGCGGGACCAGAGATTCCTGCTGGCGTGAATAGTCGGAAAACTGTGGGACCATGTTGGGGAAATGCTTGTGATGTTACAATGTAACCGAGGACAAGCACCTTTTCATGTCAAGCATTTTCTTTGCCTTTTTGGATTCATAGGAAATTCCTAGAGATTTCATTCCCTGTATTTAATAAGGAAAGTCTTAAAAACTGCAATTTACAAGTCCAGAGACAGAAACTGGGACTGATTTTCACACTAACTTTGAAACCAGAGACTTCCAAGCCAGTTGCAAATGCCAAGCAGCATCCTATTGGAATATCAACTGGAGAGAACATTGTCCAGACAGATGACATTCGATCAGCAATCAGCGATTTTATTTTGCCATTTGGTTAGCAGAATTAACAAACATTTCAGCAGTTCAGAGATACAGTACCACAAAGTCTGCACTTAAAAATCCATCTGGAATTAACCAACAGACGTTGTTCAAGTTAGCGAAAAGTGCTAATGCCCATATTAAAACATCCTTCCAGTCATCTTGACTGGCAGCATGGTGGCACAGTGGTTAGCACTGCTGCCTCATAGCGCCAGGGACCTGGATTCGAGTCCAGCCACAGGTCACTGTCTGCGTGGAGTTTGCACGTTCTCCCCGTGTCTGAGTGGGTTTCCTCCAGGTGCTCCAGTTTCCTCCAGCAGGACAAAGGTGTGTGGGTTAGGTTGATTGGCCATTCTAAATTGCTCTTTAGTGTCAGGGGGATTAACAAGGTAAATAAGTTAGGTAATGGGGACAGAGCCTGGGTGGGACTGCTGTTGGTGCAGGCTCAATGGGCTGAATGGCCTCCTTCTGCACAGTAAGGATTCTATGAAACATTGGCTCTATTCTCTCTTTACAGATAGTGTCAGACCTGCTGAGATTTTCCAGCATTCTCTGTTTTTGTTTCAGATTCCAGCATCTGTAGCATTTTGCTTTTATCTTTTAATGACCTTACCAGGCAAGAGATCATTGCTGTTTTGGCGATGTAACTGAGGCAGCTTTTGATGTGGAGAATTCCACCATCTATTGAGTGAAAAGTGCTTCCTGATGCCACTCCCTGTCTAGCTCGAATTTTTAATTTATAGCCTCTAGTTCTGAACTTTCCAGAGGGAGTTGTATCTCTCATGGTGGCACAATGGTTGGCACTGCTGCCTCGCAGCGCCAGGGACCCAGATTCGATTCCTGGCTTAGGTCACTGTCTGGGTGGAGTCTGCACATTCTCCCCGTGTCTGCGTGGGTTTCCCCCGGCTGCTCCAGTTTCCTTCCACAGTCCAAAGACTGTGCTGGTTAGTGCATTGGCTGTGCTAAATTCTCCTTCAGTGTACCCAAACAGGCAGAGTGTGGCAACTAGGGGATTTTCACAGTAACTTGACTGCAGTGTGAATATAAGCCTACTTTTGGCTAATAAATAAACTTTTATCTCTCTGCCTTCCCTAATAAAATCCATTAAAAATCTCAGATAGATCACCCCTTGCCCTTTTATACTGAATCAATTTGGATGCCTGCAGTGCAGAAGGAGGCCATTCGGTCTATCAGGTCTGTCCCCCCACTTCCCTCCACCCTCCCCCTTCCCCCCCCCACACCCTTCCCCACACGCTGCCTCTCCCACTCCCCTCCCCCCCACCCACCCCTTCCCTCCCCCCTCCCCCGCCCTCCCTCTCCCTCCCCCTCCCCCTTCCACCGTGCTCTCCCCCCCCTCCCCCTCCTTCCCCCTCCTTCCCCCTCCCTCGTCCTCTCTCCCTCCCTCCCCCTCCTCCTCCCCACCCTCCTCCTTCCTCCCCTTCACCCATCCTCCCCCAACCCCCTCCCCCTCAACCCCGCCACCTTCTCACTCCCCCTCCCCCTCCCCACCCTCTCTCCCACCCTCCTCCTCCCTCCATCTCACCCACCCTCCCCCCCATCCCCTTCAACCCGCCCCCAAATTCTCCCTCACGCGTCCCCCTCCCCCCAACCCCCTACCCTCCTGCCCTGTGACTCTGTGACTCTATGTCCCTCTATTCTATTCTCCTTCATGCATTATCTAACCTTCCCCTTAAATGTATCAGCCAAGGTATTCATGTAATTGTCCCTTAAAGTTGTAATCAGCACACATTGATTGGAGCCTGATTCACAAAAACCATGTTTTGTGAGTGGGAGAGTGCAGGCAGGGGATGGTGATGGTCATGAGACGAGTGGGAAAAGTTGTGCGGCGGGGAGGGGGGAGTGGGTAGAAAAAAAATGATCTTTTAATCACAATTTTGTCTGTCTCCCTTTTGGACTTCGCAGTACTCAGGAATGTAGCTCTCTGAAATATCATTCTGGGCCGATTTTCAAAAACTCAGTCAGTCCTTCAGTGGTCCAGTAGTTGGGAGACACTACGTTAAAATCAGGTTACACAATAGGAAATGAGATCAAGTCTTGAAAAGGGCTTAAAGCTCTTTAAAATAAATGAGACAAGTCTAGGTTGTAAATTGCAGTTCCAGGGCCTTCCCACGTAATAATTCTATCTTTTTGACAACTTTGAGTCTGAGGTGCATCCTGTATTTTCCAGCAGATGTGATTTAGCAGCTCTTCCAGTAATGCACGCACATTCATGGTTTACTCAATTCTTTAGGCCGTGATCGCACTGTCAGCTTTCTCTGACCTCTGGCCCTGCATCTGAATCAGGCTTCTCATGAAGGTCTTGCCACATTGCTTTACGTGGCGAGATATTCATTAGATATCAGAGTTTATATCTGCTTTTCACCCCGCAACCTCCCCCCCACCATCCCACCACCTCTCTCTCCAACATTTCCCCATCAATCCTCCCACTAAACCGTTGGTTCTTGCTACGCTTTTGATCAGTCAACGCAACAGAATTAGTAACCTGTGAATCATCCACTCGTACTGCACGCAGGCTGGCACGTTAGGGGAGGTGATGGCCCAGTGGGATTATTGCTTAGACTGCTTATCCAGGAACTCAGCTAACATTCTGGGGATCTGGGTTCAAATCCCACTCACAACAGATGATGGGATTTGAGCTCAATTTTTCTTTTAAATCTGGAATTTAGAATCTACTGGTGACCATGAAACCATTGTCGATTGTCGAAAAAAACCCATCTGGTTCACTAATGCCCTTTTGGGAAGGAAATCTGCCATCCTAACCTAGTCTGGCCTATACGTGACTCCAGACCCACAGCAGTGTATTTGATTTAATTGTTACATGTATCAGTAAACAGTGAAAGATATTGCGCGTTATACAGACAAAAGCATACCGTTCACAGAGAAAGAAAAGAGACAATGCAGAATGTAATGTGACAGTCATAGCTAGAGTATAGAAATCAAATTAATGCGAGGTGGGTCCATTCAAAAGTCTGATGGCAGCAGGGAAGAAGCTGATCTTGAGCCGGTCGATACGTGATCTTAGACTTTTGTATCTTTTTCCTGATGGAAGAAGGTGGAAGAGAGAATGTCTGGCATATGTGGGGATCCTTGACTATGCTGGCTGTTTTCTGAGGCAGCGGGATGCGTAGACAGAGTCAATAGATGGGAGGCTGATTTGCGTGATAGACTGGGCTAGGTTCACAATCCTTTGTAGTTTCTTGTAGCCTTGGTCAGAGCAGGAGCCATACCAAGCTGTGATACAATCTGAAAGAATGCTTTCTATGGTGCATCTGTAAAAGTTGGTGAAAGTTGTAGTGGATATGTCCAATTTCCTTAGCCTCCTGAGAAAGGAAGGGCATTGGTGGGCTTTCTTAATGTGGTTGACTCTTAACTTCTCTCGGGCAACTTGGGATGGGTAATAAGTGCTCGCCAGAAGAGTTGTCTTGTCGCCAAATTTTCCATCTTCGCTGAAGCAGGCCTGTAGTGTGAAAAAGCAGTGAGGTCACACCCATAGAATCCATAGGTTCAAAGAATCCCTGCAATGGAGAAGGCGAGCATTCGGCCCATCGAGTCCACAATGATTGAGTCATGAAGCCATTAGCTTTGCGAGTGTAAGGAAGGCTTGTAGGCCAGCTGGTTCTTTCCTGCCAGTCATTTATCTTATATTCATACACCTTCACCTATTTACCTTCCAGTGGTAAATCATGAGAGCCTTGGCCAATTTACCCCTTTCTTTAACCCAGGGTGTTGAGGCCAGTTGTTAGTGTCCCTAATGTAGTCCATTCAGCACAGATCAATAATGAATAGCCCCAGTATTAACTCCAGTTGATATTTTCAAGTAGTAAGAATCCAATCTTCCTTAAACAACGCAGGTAGGTGAATGGCTGTGTGTCTATGCTAATTTAGTCCATCAGTTAAGATTCTGTGGGATAGATTTCTTCAGGAATCAGATCACCTGTCACTCTCTGGCTTGCGGAAGAAATGTGAAAAAGTGGTTTTCCACAGGGCTGGGAATAAGGATATTTGATACCATAGAAAAGGTTTCCAAGGTGCCTTTCCATATCGTGGCACTAAGAGCAGTGTTCGACGTTGAAAGATCATCCCTCATATGTGGGCAGCACGGTGGCACAGTGATTAGCACTGCTGCCTCACAGCACTAGGGATCCGGGTTCCATTCCGGCCTTGGGTGACTACGTGGAGTTTGTATGTTCTCCCCATGTCTGCGTGAGTTTCCTCCGGGTGCACTGGTTTCCTCCCACAGTCCGAAGTAGTGCGGGTTAGGTTGATTGGTCATGCTAAACTGTTCCTTAGTGTTAGGGAAACTAGCAGGATAAATACATGGGGTTACGGGGATAGAGCCGGGATGGGATTGCTCTCAGTGCAGGCTCAATGGGCCAAATGGCCTTCTTCTGCACTGTGTGGATTCCAAGATTCTGTATACTATCCATCTCCTACATAGAATTTTTTATGCTGTGCAGAAAAAGGCCATTCGGCCCATTGTGGCTGCACCGACAACAATCTCATTGAGGCCCTATCCCCACAACCGCACACATTTACCCCACTAATCCCTCTAACCTACACATCCCAGAACACTAAGGGGCAATTTAGCATGGCCAATGCACCTAACTCACACATCTTTGGACTTTGGGAGGAAACCGGAGCACCCTGAGGAAACCCACACAGACACAGGGAGAACGTGCAGACTCCACACAGTGACCCAAGCCGGGAATCAAACCCGGGTCTTTGGACCTGTGAAGCAACCGTGCTAACCACTGTGCCACCGTATGGCCAATAGCTGTCCATTTCTCAGTCCGGGAGTATTTGTAATGAAAACAAACGTTGCGCGCAGTCTCCTTATTGTGTTTAATTGACAGCACACTGCCTATGGAAGGGCATCCATGGAGTTGACAGGAGGACTGCACCGCTCTGCCTATGGAATGACGTGATCTGTGGTCGTAACAAATCAAAGTCACAAAAGTGCTGAGTGACACCAAAGTATAAATTTGCTCATGCAGATTAAACATCTAGCGATGTCCTGAGCACCATCTTCATCTGATAAATCAACCTTTGATCTCTCCTCTGTCAGCCCAGCCAATCCATACAGTGCATCACCAGTCCAAGGAGAATCTGAGCCACATTCACTTTTTATACAAAGGTCCCGTCCCTTCGGGCTAAGGTGCCAT
This sequence comes from Carcharhinus amblyrhynchos, assembly GCF_965287045.1. Classification (NCBI taxonomy): domain Eukaryota; kingdom Metazoa; phylum Chordata; class Chondrichthyes; order Carcharhiniformes; family Carcharhinidae; genus Carcharhinus; species Carcharhinus amblyrhynchos. The sequence goes on along the minus strand of NC_137328.1, from coordinate 116,695,732 downwards.
GTATCTGCAGCAGCACCACCTGGCCAAAAGGTGAAAGCACTCCCAACCGCTGAGTGATCTAAAGAAGACTTGTACTCATATAGGAACTTTCCCGACTACTGGACATCCCAGTGCATTTTACATCCACTGAAGTACCTTAGAAGTCGCTGTTGTTATGTAGGAAACATAGAAATAAAGAAGATAGAAGCAGGAGCAGGCCATTTGGCCCTTCGAACCTGCTCCACTATTCATCACAACCATGGCAGGTTATCAACTCATAAGAACATAAGAAATAGGAGCAGGAGTAGGCCATCTAGCCCTTCGAGCCTGCCCCGCCATTCAATAAGATCATGGCTGATCTGAAGTGGATCAGTTCCACTTTCCCGCTTTCTCCCCATAACCCTTAATCCCCTTGTCTATCAAAAACCAGATATTCTGTCTCCCACCTTTTTCCATTGGGAAAAAGATTCAAAAGTTTGAGGTCATGTACCAACTGACTCAAGAACAGCTTCTTCCCTGCTGCCATTGTTTTGAATGGAAGTTCCTCACACTAAGTTAATTTTTCTCTACATCCTAGCTATGACTATAACACTACATTCTGCACCCTCTCCTTTCCTTCCTTATGAACAGTACTCTTTGACTGTTTAGCATGCAAGAAATAATACTTTTCACTGTATGTTAATACATGTGACAATAATAAATCAAATGCATTCAAATCAAAATCAAATTTCTGTTCAATTCAAATGTTATCATCTACCGTGGCGGGATTTGAACTAGTTCCCCAGATTTTACCCTGCGTCTCTGGATTACTAGTCTAATGACATAGCACTGCTTTGGTATTTCTAGTATACACAGTATTTTGCTTTCAATCCATGAATAATGATGCTACTCTTCTTCAAAATAGCACGGTGGGATTTTTTTTACATCCATTGGAAAGGGCAGACAGTTTCACATCACATACGAAAGACAGCATCCCCAAACGGTGCAGTACTTTGTCAGTTTGACACTGCTATATCAGCCTTGATTTGTGTGCTCAAGTCCTGGTGTGGGCTACAAATTCACAACTTTCTGAGCCTCTCCCCCAGTGTCAGTAAAATGAAGGAGATAGTCATTGACTTCAGGAAGCATAGTGGAGAACATGCCCCTGTCTACATCAACAGGGATAAAGTAGAAATGGTCGAGAGTTTCAAGTTTTTAGGTGTCCAGATCACCAACAACCTGTCCTGGTCCCTCCATTGTGATGTTATACTTAAGAAAGCCATCAACGCCTCTACTTTTTCAGAAGGCAAAGGAAATTTAGCATGTCCACTATGACTTTTGCCAATTTTTACAGATGCGCCATTGAAAGCAGTCTTTCTGGTTGTATCACAACTTGGTATAGTTCCTGCTCTGTCCAAGACCACAAGAAACTACAAAAGGTTGTGAACGTAACCCAGTCCATCATGCAAACCAGCCTCCCATCCATTGACTCTGTCTATACTTCCAGCTGCCTCGGAAAAGCAGTCAGCATAATCAAGAACTTCACGCACCCCGGATAGTCTCTCTTCCACTTTCTCCTGTCAGGAAAAAGATACAGACGATCACATACCAAACGATTCAAGAACAGCTTCTTCCCTGCTGCCATCAGACTTTTGAGTGGACCTACCTCGCACTAAGTTGATCTTTCTCTCCACCCCAGCTTTGACTGTAACAATATATTCTGCACTCTCTCTTTTCCTTCTCCTCTATGTATTCTATGAACAGAATGTTCTGTCTGCATAGCACACAAGAAACAATACTTTTCACTGTATCCCAATACATGTGATAATATATAAATCAAATCAAATTGGGATGAGAGTGCACTAACAAAGCCATGGCTGACACAGAGGAGCATATTACATATTTCAGGTCTAAAATGAAGGAAAAGACTTCTACCTTGCTTTTCACTATTTCAGAACACCCCAATACATTTTTCAGCCAATGAAGTGCTGGTGTATAATACAGGAAACCCGTCAGCTAATTTGAACATAGCAAACGGCAATGTGAGAATGACCAGGTCATCTGCCTTAATGGTCTTGACGGAGAGAAAATTATTGGCCTGGCCATCAGGGAATGCCCCTTACCCTGCTATGAAATAGTCTCAGGGAATCACCTGGGAGGTCCTCAGTTTAATTTCTCATCTAAAAAGCAGTGCTGCACTCCCTTGGTAGGGCAATGAAATGCCCGCCCGCATTACTTGCTCAGCTTTCTAGATTGGGAGCTATACCTCCAAACCTATCTGACCCAAGAGTTTTGTCTCTGAGATACAGCTGACAATTAGATGTCACCGAGGTTTTGGACATTAATGGAGACACACTTGTTATTCTCTTGGGCTCAGTCTCCCAGAATCCTCTGCAATTGACTTTTGCCCCTAGCATTGAGTCTTGGATTATTTGATTCTGTAGTGATAGAATGATAGAATCCCCACAGTGCAGAAGGAGGCCATTCGGTCCATCAAGCCTGCACCGATAACAATCTCACCCAGGCCCTATCCCCGCAACCTCATGCATCCATCCCACTAATGCCCCTGACACTGAGGGGCAATCTAGCACAGCCAATCAATCATACCCACGCATCTTTGGACTGTGGGAAGAAACCGGAGCACCCAGAGGAAACCCACGCAGACATGAGGAGAACGTGCAAACTCCACTTAGACAATCAGCCGAGGCTGGAATTGAACCTGTGCCCTGAGTGCTGTGAGGCAGCAGTGCTGACCATGGTGCCACTGAGTCACATCAGCTAATAGCATTTAATCCTCCAACTGGAAACCACCATCTCACAGGTAGATTTATAGGGCGGGATTTTATAGCCACACTTGTCCTGAAACCATGAAGTCTTTCCCAAGGTCAACTGACTTTCCCATTGTTTGCCCCTCACCTGCTCCGATTCCCATGGCAGACGCGGTGGTAAAATTCTGGCCTTGGAGTCATAGGGTGGGATTTTCCAGCCATGCTCACCCCAAAGCTAGAAAATCCTGCCCAAGGTCAATGGACTTTTGTATGATCCCTGTCCTGCACACTAGAATTCCTGTGATGGACGGGATGGGAAATTTCCATCCATAGAGTCACAGAGTCGTACAGCGCAGGATAGACCCTTTGGCCCATTGACTCTGCACCAACAATAGCTATCACTAAGAACATACTCATCCCCCTTTCCTGCATTTATCCCATATTCTTGAATGTTATGATGTTGCAAGTGCGTTTTGAAGGTTATAAGGTTTCTGGCCTCCATTACTTTCCCAGGCAGTGCATTCCAGATTCCCATCTCCCTCTGAGTGAAATTCTTTTTCTCAAACCCCTTTGAATCTCCTGCACCTGTGAATTTCTCCTTTCTTTAGGAAGCTGATTTGAGTGAGACAAGGCCAATTGTAAACCAGCGCCTGTCGGTGCTTATGAAGGAAGGGAACACAGTTTGTTCAGAGCACCAGGGACCCAGGTTCAATTCTGACCTTGGGTGATTGTCTGTGAGGGCTCTGCCCATTCTCCCCATGTCTGCGTGGGTTTGTTTAGGGTGCTCTGGTTTCCACCCACATGTCTAGGTTAGGTTGTTGGCCATGCTAAATGTGTGGGGTTACTGGAATAGCGCAGGGGTGGGCCTGGGTAAGATGTTCTTTCAGAGCACACAGTATATGATTCCATTGCCAAATGGGCTCCTTCTGCATTGTAGGGATTCAATGATTTTATGAATATTGGAATTCCTCAGTGCTGAGGCCTCAGCTATTTACCATCTATATTAATGATATAGAGACAGAGAGTAATGTAGACTGAAGGTACCAAGACAGGTGGGAAAGCAGGCTGTAGGGAGGACTCAGAGAGGCTGCAAAGTCATAAAGACAGATTAAGTGAGTGGGCATCAAGTGGACAGATGGAGTATAATATAGAGAAGTGAGAAGTTATTCACTTTAGTGATAAGCAGGACATTTTTAAATGGTGTGACCCTTGTTAAGTGTTGACGTTCAAAGAGATTTGGGTGTACACAGAATGCAGAAAGTTAGCATGCAGGTACAGCAAGCAATGAGAAAAGCAAATAGCCCCTTTGTTGTAAAGAGATTGAGTACAAGAATAAAGAATTCTTGCTAGTGTAGTATAAGGTTTTGGTAAGACCACATCTGGAATACTGTGTGCAATTTTGGTTTCCATAGTTAAGGAAGGTTATACTCGCATTGGTGGTGGTGAAGAGAACAAAGAACAAAGAATAAAGAACATTACAGCACAGGAACAGGCACTCCAGTCCTCCAAGCCTGCATCGATCATGATGCCTGCCTAAACTAAAACCGTAAGCACTCACAGAGTAAACAACTGTACCCAATGTGGGGCACGAGCCCACCATCCTGAGATTAAGTGTCTCATGCTTGACCGACTGAGGTTCACTACTTTGATTCGGGGGATGAGGAGGGTTGTCTTATGATGAGAGGTTGAATAAATTGGGTTTATATTCTCCGGAGTTTAGTAGAATGAGAGACAAACTCATTGAAGCTTACGTAATTTTGAAGGGTGGAAACTGACAGTTTGTTTCCACTGGTTGGGGAACCTAAAACACAGGAGCGCTGTCTCAGGATAAGGGGCTGATCGTTTGGAACTGAGATGAGAAGAAATGAGGAAAGAATCTTTGGAATTCTCTACCCTGGGTAATTGTGGATGCTCTATTGTTAAATATATTTTCAGGCCAAGACAGACAGATTTTTGGTCTCTCAGGAAATTAAGGGATATGGGGAGAGACGGGAAAATGAAGTTGAAGCCTAAGGTCAGCCATAATCATTTCCATAGATTCACTACAGTGCAGAAGATGCCATTCAGCCCATCAAGTCTGCACCAACTCTCTGGTAGGGCACTTACCCCGCAACATATCCCCATAACCCCACACATTTACCCCACTAATCCCCCTAACCTGCACACCTTGAGACACTAAGGCACAATTTACTACGGCACATCCAACTAACATGTATATCTGTGGACTGTGGGAGGAAACCCAGGCAGACACGAGGAGAATGTGCAGACTCCACATAGACAGTAACCCAAGGGTGGAATTGAACCTGGGTCCCCGGCGCTGTGAGGCAGCAATGCTAACCACTGTGCCACCATGCCATCCTTTTTGAATGGCGGAGCAGTCTCGATGACCTCTTCCTGCACCTATATCTTGTGAACTGGCGTTTTTAAATCACTGAACTCCTCCACCTTGATTTCGCTTGCTGCAGCCTTGAGTCAGTACCCTGAAAATGCAAAGATGCAATCATCAGTCAGCTGAGTCAATCCCTGCGGCAGACAGACATGTTATGTTCTACACATTTGGTAATTATTTTTTCGGTTTATGATTGATGCGGCGTACAAGAGGAGTTTAAATTTATTGCTCAGCTTAAGGATAGAGTGATGAATTCTATTGCGGGGGAGAAGGTTCAGCATTGTGGAGTTTATATTCATAGCGCATTTTTTAGGAAAAAGGAATATTTTTCCCAGTCTCTCACACCATTTTGACTGAAGTCTCTCAAAATAGTGGCAGAGCCCATGTGAGAATTCATCCCCCTTTTATTCCTTAAAGTAAGGAATTAACAGACAGGAGAATATGGTAGCACAGTGATTAGCACTGCTGCTTCAGAGTGGCAGGGTCCTGTGTTTGATTCCTGGCTTGGGGTCACTGTCTGTGTGGAGTTTGTATGTTCTCCCTGTGTCTGTGTGGGTTTCTTCCAGTGGCTGAAAGATGTGTTGGTGAGGTACATTGACCTGAACAGGTGCTGGACTGTGGTAACTAGGGGAATTTCACAGGAACTTCATTGCAGTGTTACTGTAAGCCTTACTTGTGACAAGTAAATAGGACAATAACATAAGCAAAGTTCATATGGTTAAAAAAGGGCTTCTGTTTTCTTGCTTTCTCTCACCATTTTCTTTGATGTTCTTCTTTAATTAACTATCCAATACATTATTGAATGCTCTGACCAACTTTTCATCAAGTGCGACTTGAGGCAAACCTTCAACCTCAGCTTTCTAATAAAAATGCAGGAAAAAAGTTGGTCCTAAACTCCCCTGCTCTGTATCTTCACCTTTATCTTGACATTTTGGGTTTGTGTTCTCAATTTATTTCAAAGCATAGGACAATTAATATCATCGAATCATAGAAATCATAGAATCCCTACAGTGCAGAAGGAGGCCATTCAGCCCATCGAGTCCACACCAACCACAATCTCACCCAGCTCCTATCCTCATAATCCCATGCATTTATCCTAGCTAGTCCTCCTGACACAAAGGGACAATTCAGCATGACCAATCCACCTAACCTGCACGTCTTTGGAATGTGGGAGGAAATCTGAGCATCCGGAGGAAACCCACATAGATGCAGGGAGAATGTGCAAACTCCACACAAATAGTGACCAAGTTGGGAATCAGTTAACCAACCATCCAAGCAAAACCACTGGGGCCATTCAGGTTGCAATTGGGTGTGTCAGTGTGACATTTTCCCATTAGTAATTAGAATGGCCTGAGCAACTGCTATCCTTCACACAGGGATTATGTTAATTCTGTAGAAGATGGGAAATCAAAGGTGAGACCTGGGAGCAGTCCATCCTCTTGTTCAGATGCTTCAGAGCAGGACTGAAATGTCAGAGGTACTGGGTAGGATTTTCCATTTCCCTCCGCAGCATATTTTCCAGTGGCAGAGGCAGGTTGCCATTATCCTCTGGCAGGATCTTCTAGTCTACAGTGTTTCGTGTGGCTCGCCCTTCCTGCTGGCAGGGAAACCATCACGCAAGGTCATCTTTGGCGGGAGCAGAATATCCCACTGGTGAAAGAGCTAGAAAATCCTGCCGACCATCTTTCAGATCAGATGTCAATCCAAAGTCCCCTGTTGGGTGGACATTGTACACCCAGTCGCCAGGTACGGTTCCTCAATTGTGTTAACCTGGGCAAAATTCCTCAGTTTGTTGCCATACAACCGAGATACCCCCAGATTGTTATGTCCTGGATACTAATTCAACCCCCCCACCAACCCTTCCAACCCCAACATCTCTGCTGGTTGCCAAAAAGATTTAATCTAAAAAGGATTTCTTCCTTAACGGATCCCTTTTTCCAAATCCCAAAATTTAAGTTTCAAAAGGAGCCCATTTAATAAAGCTTTTTTGAGTTAAAGATGGAATGGGTTTATCAACAATTAAAGACAAGACAATGATGAACCACTTACATATATATTCATACTCCCATTTGGAGTATTGTGAGCAGTTTTGGGTCCCATATCTAAGGAAGGATGTGCTGGCCTTGGAAAGGGTCCAGAAGAGGTTCACAAGAATGATCCCTGGAATGAAGAGCTTGTCGTATGAGAAAAGGTTGAGAACGCTGGGTCTGTACTCGTTGGAGTTTAGAAGGATGAGGGAGGATCTTATTGAAATGTGCAGGATTCTGTGAGGCCTGGATAGAGTGGATGTGGAGAGGATGTTTCCACTGGTAGGAAAAACTAGGACTAGAGAGCACAACCCCAGGCTAAAGGGATGATCCTTTAAAACAGAGATGAGGAGGAATTTCCGCAGCAAGAGAGTGGTGAATCTATGGAACTCTTTGCTGCAGAAGGCTGTGGAGGCCAACTCATCGAGTGTCTTTAAGACAGAGATAGATAGGTTCTTGGTTAATAAGGGGATCAGGGGTTATGGGGAAAAGGCAGGAGAATGGGGATAAGAAAAATTTCAGCCATGATTAAATGGCGGAGCAAACTCAATGGGCCAAGTGGCCTAATTCTGCTCCTATGTCTTATGATCATACAGATTAGAAGTGAGAATTGAGTCCAAAGTAAGTAGGTGAAAAATAAAACAAAACCGTCCTTGATTTGTGAGGGGTAGATCACTGAGCATTGCAGACTATTTGAGCGCTGACTTCTGTAGATGAATAGTCAGTTGCAAGATTCCAGTGTTCTACAGCTTAACTAAGAAATTTTTCTATTTCCATTTCAGCTGGTGGTCTTTGATGACTTGGCTTACTTCTATAATCTGAGACAGACAGATAGAGATAGACCTACAAAATATTTTGCAGGGGTACTGTTGCTGCTGACTGGCATTTAGCTTTTGTGTCATACACTCTGACACTCCAGCAATGGCATACACATGCACGCATATGCAAGCATACGCGCCCATATACAAGCATACACATCCATGCACATATGTCCATACACATGCACACATGCCCACACATACGCATACGCACACATGCGCACACACCTGTATGTTCCTGGAAGGCAAAATCCACAAATCTGTTTGGACACTATGCACAGGATATCTCTCGATGAATGATACTCATCTCCCATGATGTCCTATTGTCTCCACAAGAGATGGCAATTAGTTTCTGGATGCTCTAGAAGTACTTCTGCCTGCAAAAGGGGTGGGTTTCCATTGTCTCTCTCAAAGTATCACCCAGCAGCAATTTTGCCAGTGACTGACTTTATACCCTCAGACACCTTTACCTTGCTTGTCAATTTTTGAAAGCCATAGGTCTTATTCAAATTTCAATATTTCCAGATGTATTTCAATGTTTTTCTTTCATTATTATTACAGGATACAAGATCCGAGGGCACTGTTTCAGGAAAGAGCAGAGTCCAGTGTGTATCCAACAGGCCCAGTGTATATCACTCGAGCAACATCACAAAAACAGATGATCTCATTGCTTGTGGGAACTTGCTATGTGTAAATCGTCTGTTGAGACTCACAAAGTCTCCTTCAAGAGCATCTTCCAAACTTGCGATCTCTAACGCTAGAAAGGACCAGGGCAGCAGATACATGGGAACACTACCACCTGCAAATTCCCCTCCAAACCACTCACCATCCGGACTTGGAACCACACCATAGAAACTATTCTTTCTGGTTGTATCACAGCTTAGTGTGGCTCCTGCTCTGCCCAAAACGACAATAAACTACAAAGGATCATGAATGAAGGCCAGTCCATCACACAAACCAGCCTCCCATCCATTGGCTCTGTCTATACTACCCAATGCCTCAGAAAAGCAGCCAGCATAATCAAGGACCCCAAGCACGCCGGGGTCCTCTTCCATCTTCTTCTGTTGGGAAAAAGGTAGAAAAGTCTGAGATCACGTACCAACTCAGCTTCTTCCCTGCTGCCATCAGACTTTTGAATGGACCTACCTCCCGTGAAGTTGATCTTTCTCTACACACTAGCTATGACTGTAACACTACATTCTGCACTCTCTCCTTTCCTTCCCTATATATGGTATGCTTTATTTGTATAGTGCAAGAAACAATACTTTTCGCTGTATACTAATACATGCGACAATAATAAATAAAATCAAATTTGAAAGTTTCTTCAGAGTCACTGAGTTAAAATCCTGGAACTCCCTCCCTAACAACATCCAATAAACTGCAGCAGTCCAAAGAGGTGGTGTATGTCAAGGGTAATTAGCAATGGACAACGAATTCTGGCTTGGCCAGCGATGCCCACATGCTATGAAGGAATAAATTAAAAAAAAAACAACAGTGGCTATACTTCTAAAGCACTAAAACTGTGAAGCATTTCAGGACACCTGATTCATGAAAGGCGTTATATAAATGTAAGTTCTTGCAGCTAGAGGAAGGGCTGAAAATGAATGAAAAGTCAAATAAAGTTTATTTATTAGTGCCACAAGTAGGCTTACATTAACACTGTGGTGAAGTTACTGTGTAAATCCCTTAGATGCCACATTCTGGCACCTGTTTGTGTACATTGAGGGAAAATTTAGCACGGCCGTTGTACCTAACCAGCATGTCTTTCGGACTGTGGGAGGAAACACAGGCAGACACGGGGAGGAACAGACAGAGAAACACAGACAGGAATTGAGCCCGGTGCTACCGTGTCATTTGGGAAAGTTGGGAGGGATGAACAGTGAAAGTGGTTTCACCCTTGTATTTCAACAAGATGGAAATATGTAAGAGCAAGTACATTCAAGTTTGTTTGTCAAAATAGGTGTCAACCAACCAGATTATATCTTCTTCAGATCATCTAATCATGCTGGGTCAATGTCTGCTCATTGTCATTAGGTTGAGTCAGAAGTTATACCATCCCAGGCTCTGAGTATCAATTACCTCAAACCCAACCCATATTATCAGTGCTGGCAGGTAAACAAGTACTGGCTAGCAACAAATTGCAGGATAGAAACATAGGTGTATTCAGGTACGGCTGAACACTTCAATATTCATAATTTCACCTAGAACTCTCAATTGTTCACTGGACTACACACTGACCTAACCCAACACCCCAACTGGGCCACCCAACCACACACCCTCACACTCCAGCTACCCCCAACCCCCCCAACATCCTCACTAATCCCTGAACACCTCCAACTACCCCCCATCAGCCACCATTCAGCTACCCATACCATGCAGTCTACTCTCCAGATTCCCCAACTACCCTCTCAATATCCCTCACCCATGCCAGCTAACCCCCCAACCTTTCTGACTACACTCCTGATGCCCTGATTGCACTCACCCAGCCATCCTCTTGACCCCCTGATCAATGCCCATCCCCTGACTACCAGCCCTTGCAGCTAATGTCTTCACTAACTCCCTCACTATACCCTTAACTATACCCCAGATGCTCAACTACCCTCCAACCCTCCACTCTCCCCCTCGCCAACACCCCCCTTACGCTCCCCCACCTAGCCTCGCAACCACGAGGCTAACACCTGACTACCCTCCTGACTGCTGGCTAACACCCGGGTATCCTCCCCAGCCCCTCAATAACCCAGACTCTCGACACCTCTCAATTACCCTCCTGACCCCTACTATTCCCACCACTTAACTATCCCTGCACTTCAAACTCCTTCCCCACTTCCACCTACCCCCAATTACCAACTACCCCCACTTCCCCAACTATCTCCCTCACCCCTATCTCCCCTGACCTATCAATCCCTTCCTCACCACCCCTCCCCCTCCTTTCCACTTACCTAACTTCTCGCTGGCTTCTCAAATGACATGTAAACATATCGGGTTTGGAGCAGCGAGTGGCTTCACTCCTTCCCAACTCCGCTACCTGGCACTGAAGTGTCCCAGGAGCCAATGCCATTTACCAGCAGGCCCAAGTCAGAAGGTTGGAAATGAGTGGCTCCCGACTCAGATAAGTACCTCGGAGCGGAGTAACAATTCGCCTGAGATTGACATTCCTCAGAGGCTCTGGCCCATTGATCTAAACATCTTGGAGGAAGGGTGGGTTGGTGGGATGAGGGTTTGAAGCATCTCACTGTGTAATAAAGATGCCAGAGGGAAAGTTGTACATCTGTGTGACCGCACAGAGTTATACAGAATTTACAATATGTAAACTGGTCATTCCTGTTTCCAGGAATCCATAGAATCATAGAATCCTACAGTGCAGAAGGAAGCCATTTGGCCCATCGAGTCTGCGCCAACAACAATCTCACCCAGGCCCTATTTGCCCTACTAATCCCCCGACACTAAGTGCAATTTAGCATGGCCAATGAACCTAACCTGCACATCTTTAAACTGTGGGAGGAAATGAGAGGAAACCCACGCAGACATGGTGAGAATGTATAACCTCCACACAGACAGTAAGTCGAGGGCAGAATTGAACCCGGGTCCCTGGCGCTGTGAGGTAGCAGCGCTAACCACTGTCCCACCCCATTTATGCACTTATGCTCTGTGTTATCATCCTCTCACCTTACTTCATTGAACCACATTTGTAATTTTGAAACATATTAGATAACAAAGAGTGCTAGAACAATTAATTGTCAGGAAACCAAACTCACTGCAAGCATTATGTTGGGTCAAAGAACCTGCTCTCAGGATGAAGTGCTTTTATTGATAAGAGATCCTGAGGAACATTACCATTTTTTTAATAGAATTCCTACTGTTCAGAAGGTGACCATTCAGCCCATTGAATCTGCACCAGCTCTCTTAAGTAGCATCCTACCCAGATCCACACCACCTGCCCCCCCGCCTTATCCTCATAACCCCACACATTTATCCCGTTAATCCCTCTAACATACATGACCAGAATTCTCTTGCTGTTCATGCCAGTGGGATTCTCCGGTCCTGCCGGCAGTGCACTCCCCGCCCATGGGTCTCCTGCCGGCATGCGGTGATATCAATGGGAATTTCCATTATCAGAGAATCCCGCTGCTAGCAAACAACACACCACTTCCTGCCAGCGGGAAACATGCAGCTGAGAGGCTGGAGAATTTCACCCACCACCTTTGATTTGATTTGATTTGATTTATTATTGTCACGTGTATTTACAGCGAAAAGTATTGGTGTTCTTGTGTGTTATGCAAACAAAGCATACCGTTCATAGAGAAGGAAATTAGAGAGTGCAGAAGGTAGTGTTACAGTCATAGCTAGGGTGTGGAGAAAGAGCAACTTAATATAAGGTGAGTCCATCTTGGGAAACTGAGGGGCAATTTAGCATAGCTAACCCACCTAACTGGCACATCTTTGGGCGCTAAGGGGCAATGTTTAAAACTTTATCTTTGGACATGGGCATCGCTAGCTCTCCAGCATTTATTTCCCTTCCTTACTTGTTGTTGAACAGAATGGTTTGCTAGACCATTTCAGAGGGCAGTTGAGAGTCAACCACATTGCTGTGGCTTTGGAGTCACACGTAGGCCAGACCAGGTAAGGACAGCAGATTTCCTTCCCTAAAGAGCATGAGTGAACCAGATGGGTTTTTTTTCTGACAATCGGCAATGCTTTCATGGTCATCAGCAGATTCGTAATTCTAGTTATTTTCTATTGAATTCAAAATCCACCATCTGCCGTGGCGGGATTTGAACCTGGGTTCCCAGAACTTCAGCTGAGTTTTTGGATTAATAATCTAGTGATAATATCACTAGGCCATTGTCTCTCCCGTGTAAAAGTTAGCAATCCACCTCACTTGCAAGTGTTTGAACTGTGGGAGGAAACCGGAGCGCCAGGAGGAAACTATGCAGACATGGGGAGAACTTGCCAACTCCACACAGTGGAGGCTGGAATCGAGCCTGGGTCCCTGGCGCTGTCAGGCAGCAGTACTAACCACTGTGCCGCCAAAGAATTGTTACGAGAACCCAGTTCCTCAGGAGTTCTGTCGCAACACAAAATGGTAATTTCCTACCACCAAAGCAGCAAGAGTTTAATCCTTTCGTGAGTCACTTTTGTCGGTTTCAATCTTAGGGTAAGGAGAGTGAGGGTTTAGATTTGCACTCGGTTCACCCACATCTCCCATCTGCAAAGTGATGGCCTGAGCTGAGGAGTTTTGCCATTATTTCTAACAAGGCCTATTAATCATTGCACTACAGTGCACATAAATACTCAGAATATGGAAACAGTTACGATGTAAAACAGCCTGTATCAGGACATTTTTCTGACAAATTATATTCCTCTGTTTTGACGTATCTGTCTGAAGTCGTTTGTTATTAAAAGGCCTTGTTACTTTTCTGGCCTAATATGAGCTAAAATCATTGGCCTGACTTTGACACCCTGGCATGCCAAATACTCTTGATGTGTCAGTAGACATGTTTCCTCAGGGATTCAGCTGCACTTTCTGGGTCTATTTTTTATTATTATTAATGCCGTGTGAAACATAGCAAGCATTCTGGCATGGAAATCCAATGCTTAGAGGGAGGAAAAGTGCCAGCTTTGGAATGGTCGAGGAGTTACTGACAAAACCTTAGCGTTGGATTGGGGCTGAACTCAGGGGAATGAACTAATGTTGTTCTTTAATGGGATAATTGACGAGAAATCCTTGAATAAGCTGCCAATGCGGGTAAGTTACTGGGGGAATCCGAGGTTTCCAAGAGGATTTAAAAGCAACAAGCAGTTTTACAGGCAAATCATTTGCAAGTGTCCTGTCTACAATCTCACACTGCCATCCTAACATGCCCTATGTTAGCTTTTCTTCAAGTGGGGGAGAGAACTGGATGTGCAACAGGTTCAAACGCTGCCCATGCCTTGGATTTGATACCAATCCAACTCGGACTGATAAAATGAATGCCCAAGGTTTTGTTTCTGCTTCAGGTGCACTGGGTTGGAAGTCATGTCTGCCACCCACAGAATTAATATGGAGTCTGGCTGGTCGGCTGGGCAAAAGGCCTGTCTCAGTGCTCCAATACTTTGGTTCATTTGTTTAACAGATTAAAAAAAAACAGCTCTCAGCTCTCCCCCAAATTCTCCCATTGTTCCATCTATGCCTACCTATGCCACCTCATTTGCCCCATCCATTCCCATTGCCCTTATGCCATTCCATAACCATCTACTAATCCCCCATATCCCCTCTTGTCCCTATTCCGTCCACATCCCCATGGCCCTTCATAACTTCTGTTTCAACTTAATGCCAACTCATACCACACCCACCACTCGTTGCCCTAACCACTTCTATGCCAACTCCCCCTTATCCTTTGGCAAACTTGAAAACTGAAGACAGCTTGACAGTTCCTTGACAGCCCGACAGTTCTTTGAAATCACTGCCAGGTCATTAACAGCTTAACAGTTCCTTTACGACTTTTGCAGTTTTGAGAGCTTTGACCGATCCCTGACAGAATTGACAATTTCTGGGCAGTTTTCCACCAGCTTTCACAGTTCTAAAGATTCTATATACCTTTTATACAAAATCTTGTTTACTTTTAACAATCCAATCTCTGAAAAGCTACTCTGAACTATATCCAAACAAATCTACCAAGTTTAGATCTCCTCTTAGCACATCTCATCTGTACACTTTGGATTCCACAGTTCTGGCCTACCAAAATCCCACGTCAGTAGACGCAGCTGGTGATTTAAATGGCTGCCTCTGTAAACCATGAATGAATGAGCCCAAGACTGACTCCACTCCCCCCTCCATGAAAATAGGAAATGCCATGTTCACCTTTCCATGGTAAATGTGTGAGGTCATGATGTGGCTATGCCGGCGTTGGACTGGCGTAAACACAGTAAAAAGTCTGACAACACCAGGTTTTAGTCCAACCTATTTATTTGATAATAGACTCGCAAGCTTTCGGGTTAGCCCCTTCGTCAGGTGAATGGAGAGTTCTGGCCTCAGACAGAGCATATAAAGCACAGACAGTTTAGAGTAATCTAAACTGTCTGTGCTTTATATGCTCTGTCTGAGGCCAGAACTCTCCATTCACCTGACGAAGGGGCTAACCCGAAAGCTTGCGAGTCTATTATCAAATAAATAGGTTGGACTAAAACCTGGTGTTGTCAGACTTTTTAAATGTGTGAGGTTACAGGGATAGGGCAGGGAGAGGGCTTAGCTGAGAAAATCTGGCCAGAGTTAGTACAGACCCAATGGGCTGAATGTCCCACTTCTGCACCGTAGGGAATTCATGGCTGTGAAAATCTGGGCTGAAATTTTACTTATCTAGTAAACTATGCATGCATCATTAAATGAGTTGTGTGCAACTGAGCCAGTCCCAAATGGACTCAGGCCAACAGTACGCAGCTCTTTATAATTTGGCTCAACAAATTGTTCCATCTTGATTACAGGGGTGTGTGAAGGCAGGAATAGATATCTCCCAATTACTGTTTCAGTAGATGGTGTTGTTACAAAGCAGAGGGTGCTACATTCACCCTCCCCCAACCCTCACTCTGTCAATGGTGTGAAGCCAGAGGGATTACTGGGCAGGAAGTTCAAATCCACTTCTCTGCAAACTCTGACTCTCAGGCCCAGCTGCATTGATTACCCTCACGCAAGGCAGCTTACCGTCACAGCATTGAAGACCCAGAGAACGAAGCTGCTCTCTCGAGAATTGCTTCAAAAGTTAATTGCATACCGTTCAGGATTCAGCAGCGTCTCATCAAGATGAATGCTGTTGATGGCGTGACTGGTGGATTTTGGAGAAGTTCAGCATGCCAGTTTAATATCCAGAGCTAGATCCAGTTGCACGCTCAGGGAACAAAGTTTAACTCTTTGGAACACCAAGCCCCATGAATATGGACATTTATGGAACATGGAGGGATTAGTGGGTAAAATATGTAAGGATACAGGGGTAGGGCCTGAGTGGGATTGTGGTCAGTGCAGACTCAATGGGCCAAATGGCCTCCTTCTGTACTGTTGGGTTTCTATGATTTTTTTTGATCTCTTTTAATTCAAGGGTTGACGGTACACAACTCGCACTATGGCGAACACCCAGACCAGGTAGGATGCTGATAGCTGGCACCACTCGCCCTGTTCAACATTTTGCGCGGCACCATTTTTAACGTGCCACATCAGGATGCAGACCTTGTTGCCATGCATCCTCTCCTATGCACTTCAACACTAGAGCAAGGTCAGGGGCTGGTGCTCTTTGGCTGGGAGGGGTGGCGGGGATTGCAGAATTTGCAGATCAGATTCCATGTGACAATCAATGCTCAACATAATGCATGCTATTGGAATGCAGAGGAAGCTATGTGGGGATGTAGTGTCAGAGGGAGTGGTTCGAGGAAGAGCAAAAATTCACACAGGTAATGGGAAGCACTGGGTTAAAAGTCACAGAAGCATAGAAACATAGAAAATAGGGAAGCAGTAGGCCATTCGGCCCTTTGAGCCTGCACCACTGTTCAATATGATTATGGCTGATCATGCACTTTCAGTATCTCACTCCCACTTTCTCTCCATACCACAAGGGTCACGTCCAACTCCCTCTTGAACATATCTAATGAACTGTCCCCAACAGCTTTCTGTGGTCGAGAATTCCACAGGCTCACAACTCTCTAAGTGAAGAAATTCTTCTTTATCTCAGTCCTAAATGGCTTGTCCCTTATTCTTAAAGGTCACTAGACTGTGACCTTTAGTTCTGAACTTCTCCAACATCGGGAACATTCTTCCCTCATCTAGCCTGTCCACTGCCGTCAGGATTTTATATGTTTCTATGCGATCCCCTCTCACTCTTTTAAATTCCAATGAGTACAAGCCTTGTCGATCTAGTCTCTCTTCATATCAGTCCTGCCATTCCAAGGATCAGCCTGGTGAAGCTTTGCTGGACTCAAAGAACGAAGATCAAAGAAAGGTGTAACACAGGAACAGGCCCTTCAGCCCTCCAAGCCACTGCCGATCATGATGCCCTAACTAAAAAAAAACTACAGCCCTTATTTGATCCGTATCCCTCTATTTCCTCCCTATTCATGTACCCATGCAGATGCCTCTTAAATGTTGCTAATGTGCCTGCTTCCACCGCCTCCTCTGGCAGCACATTCCAGGCACACATCCGTCTGCATGATAAACTTACCCCGTACATCTTCCTTAAATTTTCCCCTCTCACCTCGAACCTGTAATTGACACTTCCACCTGGGAAAAAGCCTCTGACTATCCACTTTGTCCACGCCTCTCATAATTTTGTAGACTCCCTCAATGACTATAACACTGTAATCTGTGCTCTCTCTTTTTCTTCTCTATGAATGGTATGCTTTATCATATATAGCACACAAGAAACAGTACTTTTCACTGTATACTAATGCCTGTGACAATAATTAATCAAATCAAATCAAAAATATTCTTTCTCAGACTAAGAGGCCAAAGCTGTACACAATATTCAATAAATGGCCTTAGCAAGGCCCTATATAGTTGCATCAATGATACGGGGTAAGAAGTCTCGCAACACCAGGTTAAAGTCCAACAAGTTTATTTGGAATCACGAGCTTTCAGAGTGCTGCTCCTTCATCAGGTGAATAGTGAATCACTCAAAAGTTTATTTATTGGTCACAAGTAAGGCTTACGCTATCACTGCAATTAAGTTACTGTGAAATTCCTCTAGTCCCCACAGTCTTTTCAGGTCAATGCACCCTAACCAACGCATCTTTAAGAATGTGGGAGGAAACTGGAGCTCCCGGAGGAAAACCCATGCAGACATAGGGAGAATGTGCAAACTCCACACAGGCAGTGACCCAAACTGGGAATCGAACACTGGTCCTGGCACTGTGCAGCAGCAGTGCTAACCACTGTGCCACCCATTCGGCACCATTTCAGAGCTGCATGGGATTCCACTGTCTTAACATCCCCCTCGTCTGCTATTACACAACGTGCTTCATGCAGGGGCGTGCCCATTGTCTGTCCTTGGGGGAGAGTGGCGGCTGGAGGGATGGTTCCTCAGGGCCAAGAGGTGCCCATTCAGAAGGTGGCTGATGATGCCAGTGCGGAGACCACAAACACCAGCGGAGACGTGACACAATGATGCTCACACTTGCAAGCTGGTGTTAGTGAAGCAGGCGATCTGATTATTGAAGGTACATTTCTGGTGCCTGGGCCAGTCAGGGGGTGCCCTGAGGAGATCTGGTGCTTGCCCACCTCCTCCAGGTGTCTCTTCTCTGCAGTGGTAGGTTGCAGAGAACGCAGCAAACCACAATAATGTGGGAGATCCCCCTGGGGGCTGTATTGGAGATGTGGCTGTAGTGTCAGGAGAATTGGATTGAGAGAGAGCAGAAATTTGCACAGGTAATGAGAAGCACTGGGGTAGGATTCAGGTCGGGTGACTTCCACCCCAGTGCTTCTCATTACCTGTGTGAATTTCTGCTCTCTCTCAATCCACCCCCGACAATACAGCCCAGAGGTGGATCTCCCACATTATTGTGGTCTGCTGCACTTTCCACAACCTAGCACTACAGAGGAGAGACAACCTAGACCTGGAGGAGGTGGGCAAGCACCACATCTCCTCAGGTGAGGAGGATGTTGAGGTGGAAGCTAATGATGTTGTGCCGACATTATCTAACCATTTGGGTGGACATTTTCAATGGCAGAGGATTGAAGCCATTGGCTTCACTCTGCAGGAGAATAATGATGAACAAGTACAGCGTAATGTTTCTCTCATCCTCAGTGCTATATCTGACTCCTGTCGAACAGAGAGCAGCATGTGCCCTTCCAATGAACAGGCACATTGGGGAATTCACCAAAACTGGAGTAATAGTCTCAAGCACTACAGGCCCCTGGAAGTTTTTTTTTAATTCATTTGTGGGACATGGGTGTCGCTGGCTGGCCAGCATTTATTGCCTATCCCTAGTTGCCCTTGGTGGTGAGCTCAAAAAAGACAATAGGACTAGGGGGCACAGCCTCAAGATAAAAGGGGGGCGGTTTAGAACGGAGTTGAGGAGGAACTTCTTCACTCAAAGGGTGGTGAATCTCTGGAATTCTCTGCCCGTTAAAGTGGTGGAGGCTGCCTCGCTAAATATTTTTAAGACGCGGGTTGATGGGTTTTTGATAGGAGAGGGGATTAAGGGTTATGGGGAGAGGGTGGGAATGTGGAACTGAGCAGCGACAGATCAGCCATGATCTTATTGAATGGCGGGGCAGGCTCGAAGGGCTGGATGGCCTACTCCTGCTCCTATTTCTTATGTTCTTATGAGCTGCCTTCTTGAATCACTGCAGTCCATGTGCTGTAGGTTGACCCACAATGCTGTTAGGGAGGGAATGCCAGGATTTTGAATAAACGGCTGTGAAGGAACAGCTGATATATTTCCAAGTCAGGATGGTGAGTGGCTTGGAGGGGAACTTGCAGGCGGTGATGTTCCCATTTATCTGCTACCCATGTCCTAGATAGGTTGTGGGTTTGGAAGGTGCTGTCTAAGGATCTTTGGTGAATTGCTGCAGTGCATCTTGTAGACAGTGCACACTGCTGCTACTGAGTGTTGGCAGTGGAGGGAGTGGATGTTTGTAGATGTGCTGCCAATCGAGAGGGCTGCTTTGTCTAGGGTGGTGTCAAGCTTTTTGAGTGTTGTTGGAGTTGCACCCATCCAGGCAAGTGGAGAGAATTCCATCTGACTCCTGACATACCTTGTAGATGGTGGACAGGCTTTGGGGAGTCAGGAGGTGAGTTACTCACCACTGTATTCCTAGCCTGTGACTCTCACTTGTAGCCACGGTGCTTATATGGTGAATCCAGTTCAGTTTCTGCTCAGTGGTAACCTCACGGACGTTGGCAGTGTTATGTGGCCAGTTTTTCACTTTCATCTTACATCCGAAGTGAGCAGCCAAACAGCACCTTGACAGCCTCTCCCACTCAGGCGAAGGGATGCAAAACTGAACTGCTCTCGATGTGATGGTGCGGGGGGGGGGGGGGGGTGGGGGGGGGGGGGGTGTGGCGGGGTGGGTGTGGGTTTGCTGCTCCTGCGAACAGGATCTCGGGAAAAGTGACTGGGGTAGGGGCTGCCTACAGCAGAGGTTCTTTTCTCTGTCCTCAGTGTGGGAGAGGCATAGTACGGCTGTTCTCAAACTCCACAGGAATGAAGCACTGGGTGTGTGCATGTGGGTTTACTGAGCTTGAAATGACAGAGTGGAGGCTCTGTGAGTGAATGGAATCACTTATTATTTATTAACGACATTCAGTGGTGACCTCTCTATTCTAGTGCCTATTTTCACCCATGCCAACGAGCGCCAACGATGTGTTTTAAGTCACAGATAGATAGATTTTTGACCAATAAGGGAATTAAGGGTTATGGGGAGAAAGCGGGGAAGTGGAACTGAACCCACTATCAGATCAGCCATGATCTTATTGAATGGCGGGGCAGGCTTGAGGGGCTAGGTGGCCTACTCCTGCTCCTATTTCTTATGTACTTCTTAATCTTCCTCACTCTCCCACTACATCTAGGTGCTTCCCCAGGATCTGCAGCTGAGGTTGAGGAGGTCTACTGATTCTATGTCCTGTTGCCTGAGATCACCTTGGTGGGGGCATTCCCTGGGTGAGGGGCATGCTGGACTTGTGAGCCCTGGCCTGCTTTTGACAGCACGGTGTGAGTGGTTGGACGAGTATCACTCACTATAAGTGGGGACTCAGATAAGCCGAACATCCCCAGGGTCTCCTGGGTGGAAGGCCCAAGGTGTGCACCAGATGATCCTCATCCCTTTGGGTGCCCGATGGGCCTTGTGGTCCTCCATGAGATAGAGGGGCAGCTGGAATTAGGTTCAGAAGCCTCACCATCCCATGGAATTGACACTCATGGATTCCAACAACTGTCTGCACCATGCAGTTGAAGCTCTCGAGGAGGGGGCATGGAGGTGATGGGTTGAGCCATAGTGTGGACATCTGCCACAGAATGCAGATGTTGCACCAAGGTCTCCACTGCAGACACCAACCTGTGGTGTTCAGCATTGGCTGAAACGACCATCTCCTCAGACAGAAAGTGATGAAACTCCTCCAATCGCCCTTGTCGTGTGAGGAGGGATGCTGTTATCCCTTCCTGATATTTGCGACTCTGCCTTTACAGTTCCATCAGCTCTAGGGTGATCTGACCCAGAGGCACATCATTGTTCAGGTGTCCAGAAGAGCCCTGGCCCCCAGCCGTACTAGGTCTCTCCCATACCTCTGTGTGTTGGTTCCCTGGGCCATTCCCATGTCCAGCACCGCTCACAACTCCTCAGGTACTGAAGTAGCCCATTTCCAAATGCAACAAGAGCTGGAATACATCCAGGCTTCAGCTGATAAATGGTAATTAACATTTATGCCGTACAAGTGTTAGGCAAAAATCATCCTGAACAAGAGAGAATCGAACCAGCTCCCCATAACAGTCAAAAGCATTACCATTGTTGAATTACGCACAGTCAACATCGTGGGGGTTGCCAGTGAGCAGAAATAAAATCAACCATATAAATGCCATGGCTAGAACAGCAGGTCAGATGTTGGAAGTTTTCAGCCAGTAACACTGGGGAGGCAGTGGCGTAGTGACTTTGCCATTGGACTAGTAATCCAGAGACCCCAGGTAATGCTCTGAGGACCCAGGTTCGAATCTCACCCCGGCAGAGGTTGAAATTTGAATTCAGTTTAAAAAGAAATCTGGAATTATAAGTATAATGATGGCCATGAAGCTGTTGTCAATTGGTGTAGAAACCCATTTAGTTCACTACTGTCCTTGTGGGAAGAAAATCTGCCATCCTTGTCTGGTCTGGCCTACATGTTATTCCAGTCCCACAGCAATGTAGGTGACTCTTAATTGCCCTTGGGGATGGGGAATCAATGCTGACCCAGTCAGTGATGCCCACATCTCAGGAATAAATAAAAAAAAACACGCCACCTGACCCTTCAAAGTCTGTCCACCATCTAGAAGACGCAAGTCGGGAGGGTAATGGAATATTCTTCACTTACCTGGATGAGTGTGGCTCCAATTTGGATTTTCCAGTTTTGGGGTGAGCACAGCAGGAAATCCTGCTCATTATTGTTACATATGTTCAAGACAGAAAGAGATTTTTGATCTGACAGGAAATTTGTCGAATGTAATTATTCACTTATCGAGGCGCACACCCATAAATTGTCACTTGTGGCAATGAACTTCTCTGACTAGAGAACACTATCAACATAGGAACCTAAGTAATAAGAGCAGGTATAGGCCACACAGCCTCTGAAGCCTATTCTGCCATTCAGTATGACCATTTTCTGATTACAACATCCTGACACCCCCTGCATATGTGAGTAAATCCACTGTTACACAGCCTTCCTGTAACAAGGGATAGATAAATTTCCCAAACAGCTTGGTATGACTCCTGCTCTGCCCAAGAGTGAGCAAGGAACTAAAAGAAGTTGTGAATGTAGCCCAATCCATCAATCAAACCAGTCTCCCATCCATTGACTTTGTCTACACTTCCTGTTGCCTCGGCAAAGCAGCCAACATAATTAAGGAACCCGGACATTCTCTCTTCCACCTTCTTCCATTGGGAAAATGACACAAAAATCTGCGGTCACATAAGAACATAAGAACATAAGAAATAGGAGCAGGAGTAGGCCATCTAGCCCTTCGAGCCTGCCCCGCCATTCAATAAGATCATGGCTGATCTGTCGTGGCTCAGTTCCACATTCCCGCCCGCTCCCCATAACCCTTAATCCCCTCGCTTATCAAAAATCCATCAACCCACGTCTTAAAAATATTTAGTGAGGCAGCCTCCACCACTTCAACGGGCAGAGAATTCCAGAGATTCACCACCCTTTGAGTGAAGAAGTTCCTCCTCAACTCCGTTCTAAACCGCCCCCCCTTTATCTTGAGGCTGTGCCCCCTAGTCCTACTGTCCTTTCTGAGTGGGAAGAGTCTCTCCACCTCTATCCTATCCATCCCATTCATCATCTTATACGTCTCAATGAGATCTCCCCTCATTCTCCTAAACTCTAACGAGTACAAGCCTAGTTTATTCAGCCTCTCCTCATAGCTCAACCCCCTCAACTCCGGAATCAGCCTAGTAAACTTCGCCTGCACTCCCTCCAAGGCCAAAATATCCTTGCGTAAGTACGGCGACCAAAACTGCACACAGTACTCCAGCTGCGGCCTCACCAATGCCCGATACAGCTGCAGCAAGACCTCCCTACTTTTATATTCAATCCTCCTCGCTATGAAGGCCAGCATCCCATTAGCCTTCCTGACCACCTGCTGCACCTGCAAGCTGGGTTTTTGCGACTCATGCACAAGGACTCCGAGGTCCCTCTGCACCGTCGCCTGCTGCAGTTTTTCGCCATGTAAGTAATAGTCCTTCCTACCATTATTCCTACCAAAGTGGACCACCTCGCACTTGCCAACATTAAATTCCATTTGCCAGTTCCTGGCCCTTTCGCCCAGCCTATCTAGATCCTTCTGCAGACTCTCCACACCCTCCGCGCAATTTGCCGTTCCACCAATCTTGGTGTCATCAGCAAATTTCGACACCATACACTCGGTCCCCTCCTCCAGATCATCTATATAAATGGTAAATAGCTGAGGCCCCAGCACCGACCCCTGGGGCACCCCACTAGTCACCAACCGCCAATCCGAATAGCACCCATTAACAAGCAACTCAAGAACAGCTTCTTCCCTGCAGCTGTCAGACTTTTGAATGGACTTACCTTGCATGAAGTTGATCTTTCTCCATACCCTAGGTATGACTATAACACTACATTCTGCACTCTCACGTTTCCTTCTCTATAAACGTTATTCTTTTCCCGTATAGCACGCAAGAAACAATACTTTTCACTGTATGTTAATATATGTGACAGCAATAAATCAAATCAAAATCAAGTCAAATCAAAAAACAGCTACAAATTCTGGAATCCCAGGAAATAACAAGTATTGGAGATTTATTAATTTCACAGAACAGTTATCTTAATGACATTGATCGTAGGTTTGTGAAGGAACCCCACCCCCCACCTTGTGTCCTGTTGTAACCTGAGTGTGTGTTTGGCTAAAAGAGGTGTAAACGACCACTTGCACCATTCCTGACCGAGTCCAATCTCCTGCCAATGTTAAATGGGGAAGACTGGGACAGCTCGATCAGAATTTCAGAGTCATCTCTTATTTTATGCTTATTCTGGAATGCCTGAACTTGAGGGAACAATCTGCATGTCCACTGGAACCCAGGGAATTATTGTTTCTGCTGGACCTACTTTCCAGAATTCAGATGGAATAGACAAGTTTTGCCTTTGGCTCTGGTTATTAATGTGTTAACATTAGTCAGGAAGGTTAGAGTTAAAATCTAGATAAATCAAATGAAATCCAGCCAAACCTCAGGATATATTAAATGTAAGTGAATAGTCCATTTTTCTTTCATTGTCTCTTTTTTAACTTGACTCTGAACTTTTGTAATCTTTGTGTTTAGTTCTTATTATTGGCATTTTGCCTAAGATCTCTCTCTCTCTCTCTTTTAGATCACTTCATTCTTTCTGTGGCCTCTTTTGCCCTTTTACCCTCTCTAGCCAGAATTTTACAGCCCCACCTGTCACAGGAATTGGAGCAGGTGAGGGGCT
The DNA here is from genome assembly GCF_965287045.1 of Carcharhinus amblyrhynchos. Classification (NCBI taxonomy): domain Eukaryota; kingdom Metazoa; phylum Chordata; class Chondrichthyes; order Carcharhiniformes; family Carcharhinidae; genus Carcharhinus; species Carcharhinus amblyrhynchos. The sequence continues at coordinate 116,671,135 of NC_137328.1, read as the reverse complement.
GGACAGCGGGAAGGTGCGTTGACCTCGGGTGAGATTTTACGGTTTTGGGACGAGTGAGGCCGTAAAATCCTACTCTCTATTTTGATCTCCTAGTTTGAGGAAGGACATTCTTGCTTTTGAGGATGCCCAGTGAAGATTCATCAGACTGATTCCTGGAATGGCAGGACTGATTATGAAGAGAGATTGGATTGACTGGAATTTAGAAGAACGAGAGGGGATCTCATAGGAAAATCCTGATGGGGCTGGACAGGCTAGACGCAGGAAGAATGTTCCTGATATCAGGGAAGTGCAGAACTAGGGACCACAGTCTAAGAATGAGGGTTAAGCCATTCAGGATTGAGATGAGGAAGACCCTGTTCACTTAGAGAGTTGTGAACCTGTGGAATTCTCTACCACAGAAAGCTGTTGGGACCAGTTCATTAGATATATTCAAAAGGGAGTTGGACATGGCCCTTGTGACTTGAGTGATTAAAGGGTATGGAGAGAAAGTGGGAGTGGGATACTGAAACAGCATGATCAGCTATGATCATTTGAATGGTGATGCAGGCTCGAAGGGCTAAATGGCCTACTCCTGGAACATTTTCAATGTTCCAATGCTTATCTCTCTGCAAGGGTATCTCTCCATGAGATATCTCTCCATGGAATATCTGCCACTCACTTGTTGGTATTTTTCCAACTATCCTCAGCACAACAATACATGATATAAATATGATAATAATAATTGAATGCCCCTGATATTCAATGTCTGAAAGCCCCACTGTCAAATTCCTGGGTGTTACCATTGACCAGAAACTAACTGGATTAGCCATGTAAATACTCTGACTAAAAGCACAGGTTAGAGACTGGGAATTCTGTGTCTAGTAACTCACCTTATCATTCCATTTGCGGTTATGTGGCCAAATTCCCCTCCGACTCCATTTCCAAGTTTGCTGATGATGCCACTGTAGTGGGTCAGATCTTGAATAATGAGACGGAGTCCAGGAAAGAGACAGAGAATCTGGTGAGCTGGTGCAATGACAATAATCTCTCCCTTAAAGTCAGTAAAACAATGGAGATAGTGATCAACTTCAGGAAGCATAGTGGAGGGCATACCTCTGTCTAATCAATGGGGATGAAGTGGAAAGGGCCAAGAACTTCAAGTTTCTATGTGTCCGGATCACCAAGAACCTATCCTGGTCCCTCCATAGAAAACATCCTCTTCGATTGTATCACAGTTTGTTATGGCTCCTACTCTGACCAAGACCACGAGAAACTACAAAGGGTTGTGAACACAGCCCAGTCCATCACGCGAACCAACCTGCCATCCATTGGCACCACCTATATTTCCAGCTGCACTGGGAAAGCAACCAACATAATTAAGGACTCCACGCATCTCAGGCATACTCTCTTCCACCTTTTTCCATCAGGAGAAAGGTACAAAAGTCTGAGTTCATGTACAAACTGACTCAAGAACTGCCTCTCCCCTGTTGCCAGTAGACTTTTGAATGGACCTACCATTTATTAAGTTGATCTTTCTCTATACCCTATATATAACTGTAACACATACTGCATTCTCTCCTATCCTTCCCTTTGAATGGTATGTTTTGTCCTTATGGCACACAAGAAACAATACCTTTCACCGTATGCCAATACATGTCACAATAATGTCATGGCCTTCATAGCGAGGGGGATTGAATATAAAAGTAGGGAGGTCTTGCTGCAGCTGTATAGGGCATTGGTGAGGCCGCAGCTGGAGTACTGTGTGCAGTTTTGGGCGCCGCACCTGCGCAAAGATATTTTGGCCTTGGAGGGAGTGCAGAGGAGGTTTACTAGGCTGATACCGGAGTTGAGGGGGTTGAGCTATGAGGGGAGGCTGAATAAACTAGGCTTGTACTCGCTAGAGTTTAGAAGAATGAGGGGAGATCTCATTGAGACGTATAAGATGATGAATGGGATGGATAGGATAGAGGTGGAGAGACTCTTCCTGCTCAAAAAAGACAGTAGGACTAGGGGGCACAGCCTCAAGATAAAGGGGAGGCGGTTTAGAACGGAGTTGAGGAGGAACTTCTTCACTCAAAGGGTGGTGAATCTCTGGAATTCTCTGCCCGTTGAAGTGGTGGAGGCTGCCTCGCTAAATATTTTTAAGAAGCGGGTTGATGGGTTCTTGATAAGAGAGGGGATTAAGGGTTATGGGGAGAGGGCGGGAAAGTGGAACTGAGCCACAACAGATCAGCCATGATCTTATTGAATGGCGGGGCAGGCTCGAAGGGCTAGATGGCCTACTCCTGCTCCTATTTCTTATGTTCTTATGTTCTTATGTACAATAATAAATCAAAATTAAGGTCTGTTCGCCATCTACAAAGCACAGGTCAGGAGGGTGATGGAATGCTCTCCACTTGCCTGGATGGGTGCAGTTCCAACAACACTCAAGAAGCTCGACACCATCCAGGATGAAGCAGCTCACTTGCTTGCTACCTCATCCATAAACATTCACTCCCTCCGCCACCTATGCATATTAGCAACCATGTGTAACATCTACAAGAACCCATCAAGGCTCCTTAGGCATCACCATCTAAACCACAACCGCTATTGTCTAGAAGGACAAGATTAGCAGATACCTGGGAACACCACCACCTGCAAGTTCCCCTTCAAGCCACTCCCCATCCTGATTTGGAAACATATCACTGTTCCTTCACTGTCACTGGGTCAAAATCCTGGAAAAACCTGAATAGTACTGTGGGTGCACCTACACTGCAGGGACCGCAGTGGTTCAAGAGAGCAGTTCAGCACCACCTTCTTAAGGGTAATTAGGGATGGATAATAAATGATGTCCTAGCCAGCAATACCCACATTCCATGGACAAATTAAAGATAAGACCACTGTGCCAAGTATAATCGTGGGCCAATTTAATGGAAGAGCATGGTCACCTTTGCCCTCTGAAGGAGCGGACGGAATGGTGGGGGTGAGAAGTTAGGCAAAGAATCTTCCAGTCCAAAGATATGCAGGTTAGGTGGATTGGTCATGCAAAATTGACTCTAATGTCAGGGGGACCAACAGGGTAAATATGTAGGGTTACGGGAATAGGGCCTGGGTGGAATTGTGGATGGTGCAGACTCGATGGGCCGCATGGCCTCCTTCTTTACTGTACAGATTCTATGATCCTATGAATTGGAAGCAAGGGGGAATGAAGGAAAATAAATCAAAATTAAATGATATAACAGGACAGCGACAGGGACAGAAACAAGGAAAACAGCAATAAGCAGAAGCAAAGGCACTGAGATAAAGAAAGCACTGCAACTGGCATGGGTTTGATGGGCCAAATAGTCTCAGTGGTTCATAGAATGAATCATAGAATCCCTACAGTGCAGGAGAAGGTTCTATGATGAGAAATGAATGATGGTTAATGAGGGGAAATCCATTCAGGTATTTAGGAAATAACAACAACAGTGGAATGTGCCTCTGATTGGGTGAGACTGTAATTTCATCTCTCCTAACAGAAGCTGGGGATTCAGTGATGGTACTTCAGAAGATGTCAAAAGGACACAAGAGTTTCTAGGAATTGGATACGGCCAGAAGGCAAACCTCTTTATTGGATCAAAAATAATCGATTACCCCTTTTTTTTGAATAACCGAAACCCACCTTCCTGCCTTTTCACCATATTCCCCAACTTCTCCTCTCACCAGAAACACAGTGATCCACTTCATAGTACTTCCCTGGAGTGACTTAGAATCTCTGCAGTGCAGAAAGAGGCCATTCAGCCCATCGAGTTCGCACTGACTGTCTAAAAGAGCATTTCACCCAGACCCTCTCCCCAACCCTATCCTGTAACCCCAAACATATACCATGGCCAATCCACCTAATCTTGGGACATTAAGGGGCAGTTTAGCATGGCCAACCCAACTAATCTGCACACCTTTGGACTGCAGCAGGAAACCAGAACACCAGGGGGAAGCCCATGCAGACACAGGACAAACTGGCAAACTCCACGCTAAAAAGTCTCACAACACCAGGTTAAAGTCCAACAGATTTATTTGGCAACACAAGCTTTCAGAGTCTCAGGCTCATCACCCAAGGCTGGAATCGAACCACGGGCGTGTTCCACCATATTCTGCAAGTCCATTTGCCTTTGGGTGAAAGTACTCTGTCTGATTTTTCTCGTCATGTCAGTTCCCTAATATTTAACTTCTATCATCTAGTATTTGAACTATATCCAGAATAACCAACCTGCCTCAACCAACTTGTCAAGCCTTTCATAGTCATTAAAACATCAACTGGGTCATTTCGAAGCCTCTTCTCCAAAGCCAACAAGCCTAACTTCATTAACTTTCCCTCATGCTTGGAACCACCTTTACAATTAACCTCTGGTCCTGATTAAAAGACAAGCATACCTTCCCTATGTTTTAAAGACTTAAAACTTCACACACTGATACATCTGGTGTCCAGGCAATACTTTACACAGCTAAAAAAGTCTAAAAGACGTGCTGATTTGGTGCATTGGCCGTGCTAAATTCTCCCTCAGTGTACCCGAACAAGCACTGAAATGTGGCGACTAGGGTATTTTCTCCTAGACAGCACGTGGGCAGCACGTGTGGCAGAGTGATTAGCACTGCTGCCTCATAGCGTAGATACCTGGCTTCGATTCCCGGCTGGGGTCACTGTCCGTGCGGAGTCTGCACATTCCCCCTGTGCCTGCGTGAGTTTCCTACGGGTGCTCTGGTTTCCTCCCACAGTCTGATGTGCTAGTTAGGCGCATTGGCCATGCTAAATTCTCCCTCAGTGTACCTGAACAGGTGCCGCAGTGTGACAAAGAGAGGACTCCCACAGTAACTTCATTGCAGGGTAAATGTAAGCCTACTTGTGACACTAATAAACTTGAAAGATGTCCAAAGTCCAAAGGTGTGCGGATTAGATGGACTGGCCATGCTAAATTGACCCTAGTTTCAGGGGGATTAGCTAAGGTAAATGCGTGGGGTTATGAAGCTGGATGGGATTGTGGTCGGTACAGATTCAATGGGGCGAATGTCCTCCTTCTGCACTGTAGGGATTCTATGATTCCAAGATGACTTAACTTTAAAGTCCAGCATTCAAAAAAAGAAATGTGCCAATCCAGTCCAATACCTTCCTTAATTCATTTTAACTTATTTAAGTTGCGCCCGGTATCCAGTGTGTCTAAAACCAAAATACAAAGGAGGCAAGAAAAATATACAAAATGGAGGAAATCATATATGTGTGTGTGCGTGTGTCTGCACATGAATGACCCTTCAATGTTTGGAGTTATGTCAACTCCAGTTGTTACAACACAGACTATCCGAGTGGCCTTTGCTAATTATATAAATACGACCAATGTATAGCAATGTGGAAGGCTGAAATTTGCCTTCAGAAAATAATTACGAATGCTGTCACATTTTCCCCGTGTCACTGACCGTTGTGTGAAAGTTTATCGGCAGCTGACTGGCAAGGAACAGGCAAAGCTGTTGCAGGGCTTTTAATATTATAGTTCGGCCAGGCTTGTAAGGTTGCTTCTGGAAACGGGAGGCCCAACTCCACTCTGAGTCTGGGGAACGTGGCCAGGGGTCTACAGGAACTAGTCATTCAAGTAAGGGCGGTCAGCAAAAGCCACACTTCCCCTGTGTGTCATTAGCATGTGACAGAAAACATGCCGCTCTGTAAAACGCCGTTTGGCAATCCGATGCATAAACAGGCACGCACACGTGTTCCCGTTCACTGCATTACTCGTGACCTCATGATGTATGATCGCTGGCGACTCAGTTTCAAATCTTACGCGATCATATTTCTCGAGCACATTGCAAAGAATCGGCAATAAACCACAATATCAAGTGCCACCTAAAGACTATTTCTATATTCAGGTCCGCGAAGGGATGAAGTGTTTAGAGATATTTTAACAGACAAGTGGTTGAGAAGTAGTGTTTGACTCTGTGTATAGTCCTTATTGAGATTTGTTGTGGTAGATAGTAAACAAAGTGAACAACAAATGTCATAAATCGCGCGGAATAATAATGCTTGCTGGTGGAAGCAGTATCTATCCGACATTGTTCGTCTGACATCGTTTTTGTTAATGTGCCATGTGAGTGAGACACGCAGCCACACTGGAGCCAGGAGTCTAAGTGAGGTGGCTGAAGAAAATTAATGCACCAATGCTTTTAAAGCATTGAACGTATCTGTTTAGAATTTCCTTTTGAGGGCTGAAGTTAGAGCCAAACATCTTTCACACTGAGGCATGTACAAAATGGCATCAGCTCGCTGCTTTTAAAAAATCCATTAAGAAACTGCGCGCCTCACTCAAGAGATGTTTAAAGAATTGTTAAAAGGGGAGGCCATGTCACTGTTTACTAACAGCCCAGAGAATGATCCCCATATTGCGCCTGATATAGAAAGCCAATCCATTTTATCTCCGAATCCTATTTAACCTGCCGTAGGGTCCTTGTATAGTTTACAATTCATTTTTAAAAAATAATATATCGGGCAAGTAAATGATCTTTTGAGAAGTTATAGTGTGATTTTGATTTGATTTGATTTAGTATTGTCCACCATCGGGCCACCATCTGCAAAGCACAAGTGACTGATCAGTTAATTGATTGCTGTCACATGCATTAATACAAAGAACAAAGAAAATTATAGCACAGGAACAGGCTCTCCAAACCTGCACCGACCATGCTGCCCGACTTAACTGCAACCCCCACCCCTCCAGGGACAATATCCTTCTATCCTCATCCTATTCATGTACTTGTCAAGACACCCCTTAGAAGTCACTACCATATCTGCTTCCACTAGTTTCCCCGGCAATGAGTTCCTGGCACCCACTATTCTGTGTAAAAGATCTGCCTCATACATCTCCTTTAAACCTTGCCCCTCGCATCTTAACCTACGCCCCTTAGTAATTGACTCTTCCACCCTAGGAAAAAGCTTCTAAATATCCACTCTGTCCATGCCCCTCACAATCTTGTAGACTTCTTTCAGGTCTCCCCTCAACCTACGTCACTCCAGTGAGAACAAAACTCATGTTTCTCCGACCTCTCCTCATAGCTAATGCCACGCAATATCCTGGTACATCTTTTCTATACCCTCTCAAAAGCCTCCACATCCTTCTGGTAGTGTGGCAACCAGAACTGAACACTATATTCCAAGTGCGGCCTAACTAAGGTTCTATAAAGCTGCAACATGACTTGCCAATTTTTAAACTCAGTGCCCCGGCCAGTGAACGCAAGCATGCCGTATGGTTTCTTGACTACTTTCTCCATTTGCATTGCCACGTTCAGTGACCTGTGTACCTGTACACCCAGATCCCTTTGCCTATCAATACTCTTAAAGATTTGCAATTTACTGTATATTTCCTATCTGTATTAGACCTTCCAAAATGCACTACCTCACATTTGTCTGGATTAAACTCCATCTGCCATCTCTCCACCCAAGTCTCCAACTGATCGAAACCCTGCTTTATCCTCTGATGGTCCTCATAGCTATCCATAAATCCATCAACCTTTATGTCATCTGCAAGTTTACTAATCAATCCAGTTACATTTTCCTCCAAATTATTCATTTATATTACAAGCAGCAAAGGTCCCAGCACTGATCCCTGAGGAACACCACTTGTCAGGGTCCTCCATTCAGAAATGCATCCTTCCACTGCAACCGTCTGCAACCTTCTTTGACCGAGCCAGTTTTGTATCCACATGTCAGCTCATCTCTGGTCCCATGAGACTTCATCTTCTTCACCAGTCTGCCATGAGGGACCTTGTCAAAAGCTTTACTGAAGTTCATGTAGACAACATCCACTGCCCTACCCTCATCAATCATCTTCATCACTTCCTCGAAAAACTCAAGTTAGTGAGATACGATCTCCCCTCCACAAAACCATGTTGCCTTTATCTAATACGTCCACTTATTTCCAAGTATGAATAAATCCTTGAAGAATCCTCTCCAATAACTTCCCTACCGCTGATGTAAGGCTCACTGGCCTGTAATTAGTTGGATTATTCTTGCTACCCTTCTTAAACAAAGGAACAACATTCGCTATTCTCCAATGCTCTGGGATCTCCCTTGTAGCCAGTGAGGACACAAAGATTTCTCTCAAGGTCCCACCAATTTCCTCCCTTGCCTCTCTCTGTATTCTGGGGTATATCCCATCAGGCCCTGGGGACTTTATATTTTAATATTTCTCAAGAACCCTAATACCTCCTCCTTTTTGACCTCAACATGAGTCAAACTATTTACACATCCTTTCCCAGACTCATCATCCATCAAAAGTCCTCCTCTTTGGTGAATACTGACACAAAGTATACAATGAGAAGTATTGTTTCTTTTGCACTATACAGACAAAACATAGCATTCATAGAGAAGGAAATGAGACAGTGCAGAATGTAGTGTTGTCATAGCTAAGATGTAGAAGAAGATCAATTTAATGTGAGGTAAGTCCATTCAAAAGTTTGACAGCAGCAGGGAAGAAGCTGTTCTTGAGTCAGTTGGTACGAAACTGGGTAGAGAAAGCAGGAAAGTGGAACTGATTCACTTCGGATCAACCATGATCTTGTTGAATGTCGGGGCAGGCTCGAAGGGCTAAGTGGCCTACTCCTGCTCCTATTTCTTATGTTCTTATGTAACCTCAGACTTTTGTAACTTTTTCCCGACGGAGAAAGGTGGAAGAGAGAATGTCCGGGGTGCGTGGAGTTCTTAATTGTGCTGGCTGCTTTGCCAAGGGAGCGGGAAGTATAGACAGAGTCAATGGATGGGAAGCTGGTTTGCGTGATGGATTGGTCGACATTCATGACCTTTTGTAGTTCCTTGTGGTCTTGGGCAGAGCAGGAGCCATACCAAGCTGTGATTCAACCAGAAAGAATGCTTTCTATGGTGCATCTGTAAAAGTTGGTGGGAGTTGAAGCTGACATGCAAAATTTCCTTAGTCTTCTGAGAAAGTAGAGGCGATGGTGGGCTTTCGTAACTATAACATCAGCATGGGGGGGACCAGGACAGGTTGGCGGTGATCTGGACACCAAAAAACTTGAAGCTCTCGACCCTTTCTAATTCATCCCCGTTGATGTAGATAGGGGCATGTTCTCCTTTACGCTTCCTGAAGTCAATGACAATTTCCTTCATTTTGTGGACATTGAGGGAGAGATTATTGTTGCCGCACCAATTCACCAGATTCTTATCAATAGCCAAAAAATGGAGATATCACATATTTCTAATAACTTAGGAGAAAAAGTGGAAGTGACTTGAAAGGTGCCAGTCGAGAAACAACAGTGAAGTAAATAACCTGTTAATCTGTTCATACAACAACAACAACTTGCATTTGTCTAGCACTTTTTACCGTAAAATAATATCCCATATGGAGGAGCATCATAAGACAAAATCTAACACCCAGGCACACATAAGGAGATATTAGGGTGGATGATCAAAAGCTTGGTCAAAGAATTCACAGAATCCTTATAGCACAAAAGCCATTCAGTCCATCAAGTCTGCACCAGCCACATCCCTCCTAGGCCCCATCCCCTTAACCCATGTTTCCCTGTTAATCCTCCTGACACAACACCAGTTGTATTCATGGTTGTTAGGCTCTAACCTTCATCCCTCAACCCCTCACCATCCTCTGCCAACCCCTAACTCCCTCATATCCTCCAGGCTCCCTTCATGATCCTCATTACTCCTATGGCCCCTCCAAGCCTTCCCTATGACCCTTCCATACGCATTCACCCAGCAAGACACCCTTCGTGTTCAAGTGGAAGCAAACATCCAGCAGTGGGCAGCAGAGTGGCAACGCTGGTTTGATTTGATCTGATTTATTATTGTCACGTGTATTAGTGTGCAGTGAAAAGTATTGTTTCTTGCGTGCTATACAGACAAAGCATACCATACATAGGAAAGGAAAGGAGAAAGCGCAGAATGTGGTGTTATGGTTATAGCTAGAGTGTAAAGAAAGATCAACTTATTGTGAGGTAGGTCCACTCAAAGGCCTGATGGCAACAGGGGAGAAGCTGCTGTTGAGTCAGTTGGTGTGTACCCTCAGAATTTTGTATCTTTCTCCTGGCAGAAGAAGATGGAAAAGAATATGTCCAGAGTGCTTGGGGTCCTTGATTATGTTGGCTGCTTTTCATTGAACCATAGAATCCTACTGTGCAGAAGGAGGCCATTTGGCCCATTGAGTCTGCGCTGACCACAATCCCACTCAGGGTCTATCCCCATAACCCCATGCATTGACTCTGACACTAAGGGGCAATTTAGCATGGCCAATCCACCTAACCCACACATCTTTGGACTGTGGGAGGAAACTGGAGCGTCCGGAGGAGACTCTCGCAGACACAGGGAGAATATGCAAACTCCACATGGACGGTGACCCAAGTTGGGAATCGAAACCAGGTCCCTGGTGCTGTAAGGCAGCAGTGCTAACCACTGTGCCACTGTGTCGCTCGTGCCGTCCACCTTTTACGAAGCAGTGGGAAGTGTAGACAGTGTCAATGGATGGGAGGCTGGTTTGCGTGATGGACTGAGCTTCATTCATTACTCTTTGTAGTTTCTTGTGATCTTGGACCAAGCAGCAGCCATATCAAGCTGTGATGCAACCAGAAATAATGCTTTCTATGGTGCATCTATAAAAGTTGGTGAGAATTGTCGCGGACATGCCAGATTTCCTTAATCTGCTGAGAAAGTAGTGGCATTGATGGGCTTTCTTAACTGTAGGATAGGTTGTTGATGAACTGGGCACCTAAAACTGACGCTCTCAACCATTTCTACTTCGCCCCCATTGATGTAGACAGGGGCCTGCCCTCCGCTATGCTTCCTGAAGTCAATGACAATCTCATTTGTTTTGTTGACATTGAGGGAGAGATTATTGTCATCGCACCAGTTCCCCAGATTCTCTATTTCTTTCTTGTACTGTGTCTCATCATTGTTTGAGATCTGACCCACATCAGTGGTGTCATCAGCAAACTCGAAAATCAAGTTGGTGGGGAATTTGACCACACAGTCAGAGGTGTATTAGGAGTATAGTAAGAGCCTTGCAGATCACCAGTGTTGAGGATGATCGTGGAGAAGGTGTTGTTGCCTATCCTTACTGATTGTGGTCTGTGGGTTAGGAAGTCTTGGAGGGGGTGCAGAAGAGGTTTACAAGGATGCTGCCTGGGTTAGAGGGTATGAGCTCAAAGGAAAGGTTGGACAAATTGGGGTTGTTTTCTCTGAAGTGGCGGAGGCTGAGGAGAGACTTTAAAGAAGTCTATAAAGTTATGAGAGGCATAAATAGGATTGACAAACTTTCACCCGGAAACAGTACTGTAAGGAATATGTAAAATTCCTTCAAAATGTTTGTGGATCTGTAATTGTTTGTATGAGTGGTTGAAAAGGATGTTTTAAAGTTTGCAATCAATTGGAAAAGAATTAATTGTAATTTTCTTGCATGATAAAAAAACGCCAGTCCATGTGACCTGGACACACTTGACTTGGAAACAATACCAGCAGGTCAACAGGAAGGAAGTTAAGAAAGAAGCTGTGCGGCTGGAAGACACAAAGGAGAACCAAAAGCAGAGGAGCTGGAGGGTGAATGTTCCAATGCATTGGTCAAGGAGAAAGCAGACAGAGACAGAAAGAAAAGTCTTGTGAGGAGATGGGACAAATTCCTCTCAGGGCAAGATCATTTTTTTCTGACAGAAAAGAAAACAAGAGTTCTTATAGGTTCTGTGCAAGCTAAAAGGTCTAAGACCTGGAAAGCTGTGTGAATAGCTTGGAGATGCTAAAGAGCTGGATGTTTTTCCAGAAGTGGTCAAACCATGAACTGTACTGTCATTGGTTGCTGGTGGAAGGAGAACTCTTGTTAAATTTCACCATCCATAATATTGTGATCTGAAGGAGAGAAGGATTGATTTGATTTGATTTATTATTGTCACATGTATTAGCATATAGTGAAAATTATTGTTTCTTGCGCTTTTCAGACAAAGCATATCATTCATGAAGATGGAAACGAGAGAGTAACAGAATGTTACAGTCATAGCTAGGGCATAGAGAAAGGTCAACTTAATGCAAGGTAGGTCCATTCAAAAATCTGATGACAACAGGGAAGAAGCTGTTCTTCAGTCTTTGGTACGTGACCTCAGGCTTTGTACCTTTCTCCTGATGGAGGAAGGTGGCAGAGATCACATCTGAGATGCATGAGGTCCTTAATTATCCCGGTTGCTTTCCCAAGGCAGCAGGAAGTGTTGACGGAGTCAATGGGTGGGAGACTGGTTTGTGTGATGGGCTGAGCTACAGGAGGGGGCCTTGTTGATGATAATAGTGCCCTGTGAACCTCAAAGCTGTTATTGGATAGAAGTCCTGACCAGTCCTGCATGAATAAAGAACCATGAAACTGTGTCGCTATGTAGTGCCACTTATGCAGGAAATGATAAGTTTGCTTATGGTAAGATGTATCCTTACTGACTACTTAAAGTCAAATTTACCTTTTCATTTGAAGAATCGCTTGCCTGTTAATTCATGTTTAATTTGCCCAGTATCCCTGGATCAGTCATGTAGTGAGCATAGAGCTTGGAGGAGAGTGGTTGAGAGTGTGGCTAATAAACTATATTGCATCCTCGGTTTTATCAGTGGCAGCACGAAAGTTATGTTAAACCTTTATAAACGACTGGTTCAGCCTCAACTGCAATACTGTGGCTAGTTCAGGGCAGGACACTTTGGAAAGGATGTGAAGGAATACTGTGTGCAATTCTGATCACCCTATTATAGAAAGGATATTATTAAACTAGAAAGAGCGCAAAAAATATTTACTAGGATGCTTACAGGGACCTGATGGATTGAGTTATAAGGAGGGGCTGGATAGACTGGGACTTTTTTCTCTAGAGCGTAGGAGGCTGAGGGGCGATCTTATAGAGGTCTATAAAATAATGAGGTGCATAGATCAGCTCGATAGTCAACACCTTTTCCCAAAGGTAAGGGAGTCTAAAACTAGAAGGCATAGATTTAAGGTGAGAGGGAGAGATACAAGTGTCCAGAGGGGTAAATTTTTCACACAGATGATGGTGTCTGGAACAACCTGTAGTAGCAGAGACAGGTACAATTTTGTCTTTTAAAAAGCATTTAGTTACATGGGGTAAGATGGGTATAGAGGGATATGGGCCAAATATGTGCAGTTGGGATTAGCATAGGGGTTTTCAAAAAAAAGGGCGGCATGGACAAGTTGGGCCAAAGGGCCTGTTTCCATACTGTAAACCTCTATGACTCTGTGACTCTATGAAGGCATCAGAGAGCGTGCATTAAAGATTCACAAGATCAGTTCCAGGAATGAGGAATTTCACTTAAGTAGAAAGGATGGGGAAGATGGTGCTGTTCTGCATGGAGAAGAGAAGGTTGAGAGGGGATTTGACAGACCTATTCAATATACTGATGGATCTTATACTGTGTATATGTGGAGAATTTGTTCCCATTGGTGAATCGAAGACCAGAAGGAAATTGGCAAAAGGGGCAACGGTAATACTAGGAAAAGCATTTCCACACAACAAGTGGTTAGGATCTGGAATGCACTGTCTGAGAGTGTGGTGGAGACAGGTTCACACAGTGAGTGGTTAGGATCTAGAATGCACTGTCTGAGACTGTGGTGGAGACAGATTCACACAGCGAGTGGTTAGGATCTAGAATGCATTGTCTGAGAGTGTGGTGGAGACAGATTCACACAGCGAGTGGTTAAGATCTGAAATGCACTGTCTGAGAGTGCGGTGGAGGCAGATTCACACAGTGAGTGGTTAAGATCTGAAATGCACTGTCTGAGAGTGTGGTGGAGACAGATTCACACAGTGAGTGGTTAGGATCTGGAATATACTGTCTGAGAGTGTGGTGGAGACAGATTCACACAGTGTGTGGTTAGGATCTAGAATGCATTGTCTGAGAGGGTGGTGGAGACAGATTCACACAGTGTGTGTTTAGGATCTAGAATGCACTGTCTGAGAGGGTGGTGGAGATGGATTCACACAGCGAGTGGTTAGGATCTGGAATGTACTGTCTGAGAGTGTGGTGGAGACAGATTCACACAATGAGTGGTTAAGATCTGAAATGCACTGTCTGAGAGTGTGGTGGAGACAGATTCACACAGTGAGTGGCTAGGATCTGGAATGTACTGTCTGAGAGGGTGGTGGAGATAGATTCACACAGTGAGTGGTTAGGATCTGGAATGCACTGTCTGAGAGTGTGGTGGAGACAGATTCACACAGCGAGTGGCTAGGATCTGGAATGCACTGTCTGAGAGTGTGGTGGAGACAGATTCACACAGCGAGTGGCTAGGATTTGGAATGCATTGTCTCAGAGTGTGGTGGAGACAGATTCACCTGGTGAGTGGTTAGGATCTAGAATGCACTGTTTGAGAGTGTGGTGGAGGCAGATTCACACAGTGAGTGGATAGGATCTGGAATATACTGTCTGAGAGTGTGATGGAGACAGTTCAATGGGGGCTTCCAATAGGAATTTGATTATTACCTCAAATAAAGTTGTTCAGGATTACATGGAAAGGACATGGGAATGACAGCAAATGAATTGCTCCCTCAGAGTGTGAGTCAATGATGAGCTAAATGTTCTCCTTCTGAGCCCTAACCACTCTGTCATTCTGGGATTTTGGTTTAACTGCACAGAGAGGCTACATGCCTTACTGGTGAGATATTTAGGGAATGTCACAAAGAGAGTTGGCTTTTTGAGTCTTGTACTAAAAGCCTCTGTAATGATCTATATCCTGTCTGTAAATCCTATTTATACTAAATCTTTTTTGTCTATATTCTGAGATTTTTTAAAAAAAGGTTTAGTTCTTAATCCTCGAAACTATTACAGTTTACAGAGTGGATTGACAGCCTGGTGATTCTACAGATCAAAGGATTAAGGTGTCTTGAATTAACTTTATCTGGGAAGCTTGATGGATGTCTCTGGTAGCAAATATCATCTTTCAAAAGGCGTTCAGGGCTGATTGGATTAGCAGATCATGGTCATTTTGGCGGTTTAACACTCACACAACTTTTAGGCCTTTTGCCACGCTAATCACTTGGAAATGAAACAACTTTTCAGATAAGACATTGGCTGAAGACTGGTTCGTGCGGGGCAGCGGGGGGAGACGGGGAGAGATTCTGAGTTTGCTAACAGTTGGGGAGAACTCACGAAGTTCAACATGTCTGTTCAAGCAATCGATGCAAAAACTTGAAATCTGAATTGGAGCAAAACTTGTGTCAAACGTCAAAGAGCATTGAGCTGGTCTATAGCTGGCAGACAATCAATGGCTGTGTGAGCAACGTGAATTCTGAATCCCATTCTTAACTAATGTCTAGCCCAACATGCCCTCGGAAGGTGAGATATATCAGTCCCTGATTAGGGAGAGAAGAGATGTGAGCAACGTTCTATTTATGAGTGTGTGAGCATGTAGTTGATATAATTCTCACTTCTGGGTCAGAGGGTTATACATTTGAGTGCTGGGGCTCGGGCCCAATACAATACTCAGGATGTGTTGAATTTTCAGACATACCATTTTGGGATAAGCTGTTAAACTAATGTCCCCATTTGTCTCATGAGATATCCCACTGCAATATTGGAACAGTAATGTGACCTTAACAAAAAAGGACGGCATGGTGGCACAGTGGTTAGCACTGCTGCCTCACACCGCCAGGGACCCAGGTTCATTTCCAAGCTTGGGTCACTGCCTGTGTGGAGTTTGCATTTCCCCCGTGTCTGCATGGGTTTCCTCCGGGTGCTCCGGTTTCCTCCCACAGTCCAAAGATGTGCAGGTTAAGTTGATTGACCATGCTAAATTCTTCCTCAGTGTACCCAAACAGGCGCCGAGGTGTGGCCACTCAGGGATTTTCATAGTAACTTCATTGCAGTGTTAATGTAAGCCTACATGTGACACTAATAAGTAAACTTTAAAACTTTCTGGCCTGCTGACCAACTTTCTTCCTTGAACTTCAATCCATTAAAGACACCAGACTTTTCATCTCATTGATGTTCTTGGGATTATCTAGTGCAAAGTAGCCCCTGTAGTTGGTTACAGAACAATAGTTACTGCCACTCCAAAAACAATGTGTGAAATGAAGACTTGGTAGAGAAAATTACTAAATCCTCTGTTCCATCTAACAAGAATGACTTGCATTTATATAGTGCCTTTAATCATAGAATCCTTATAGTGAAGAAGGAGGTTGTTTGACCCATTTGTCTGCACCTACTCCCCGACAGAGCATCTTACCCGGGCTCTAACCAGTAACCCCAAATACTTACGCCACTAATCCCCTCTAACAGGTGTTAGGGGCAGCATGATGGTAGAGTGGTTAGCACTGCTGCCTCACATAGCCAGGGTACCATGTAGAATTTGCATGCTTTTCCCATGTCTGTGAGGCTTTCCTCCGGGTGCTCTTGTTTCCTCCCATAGTCCAAAAGGTGTGCTGGTTAGGTACATTGGCTATGGTAAATTCTCCCTCAGTGTACCCAAACAGGTGCCTGAGTGTGGCAACTCAGGGATTTTCACAGTAAGTTCATTGCAGTGTTAACACTTGTGACACTGATAAATAAACTTAAACTTAACCTACACACCCTGGAACATTAAGGTGCAATTTAACATGGTCAATCTGCCTAGCCTGCACATCTCTGGAGGTTGGGAGGAAACCAGGGAACCCAGAGGAAACCCACACAGACATGGGGAGAATGTGCAAACTCCACACACAGAGGTCGGAATTGAACCCGGGTCTCTGGCGCCGTGAGACAGCTGTGCCACTGTGTCGTCCAATGTACTGAAATATCCCAAGGCATTTGACAAGTGAAAAGTTAGTTCGAACCTGACATCTGGCCACATACAGAGGTACTGTACAGGTAACCAGGAGCTTGGTGAAAGAGGAAATAGGATTTAAGGAGACTCTTAAAAGAGCCCTTCGGAGGAAATCCCAATGCTAAAGTTTGAGGCAGCAGAAAGCACAGCTCTAATGTGGAGCGAGGAAAGGAGAAGAAGGGAAAATCTCACAGAAGTCATTCCAACCAGAAGCATCAGAGGATTGACAGCAGATGTGGAGATTCCCCAGCCACAGACTGCCCCACTCTCCTGGAGGACTGAGGAAGTCCCTCCATGGAACTTCCTTAGTCCATTTGAGGGAGAGAGAAAATATTACACATGGCAATGGGGAGACGATGGCCTAGTGGTACTGTCGCTAGAATATTAATCCAGAAAACTCAGCAAATGTTCTGGGGACCTGGGTTCGAATCCCACACAGCTAAGGTGGAGTTTCAATAAAAATATCTGGAATTAAGAATCTGCGGATGACCGTGAAACCATTATCAGAAAAATCCAACTCATGTCCTTTAGGGAAGGAAATCTGCCATCATTACCTGGTCTGGCCTCCATGTGACTCCAGAGCTACAGCAATGTGGTTGACTCTCAACTGCCCTCTATGGGATGGACAATAAATGCTGGCCAGCCAGCGACACCCATGTCCCACGAATGAATACAATAAAGGGGAAAAGATTAATCTACAGGCAAGGGAACTAAG
This sequence comes from Carcharhinus amblyrhynchos, assembly GCF_965287045.1. Classification (NCBI taxonomy): domain Eukaryota; kingdom Metazoa; phylum Chordata; class Chondrichthyes; order Carcharhiniformes; family Carcharhinidae; genus Carcharhinus; species Carcharhinus amblyrhynchos. The sequence continues at coordinate 116,653,660 of NC_137328.1, read as the reverse complement.
TCTGAATAAGTTTCACCAGTTGATGGCATGTATACTTTAACGTATTTTTTTTTTGGTTGTTTCAGCGAACAAATATTGAGCGAAAATGATTACTTGAGTATTCATGCTGGGGTTTTTCATATGGTGTCTCAAGTGATGATGTCATGGTTGCTGTCTGTATGTTATCTAAACTGCGGCTGAGAGTGGATGGAAGATTAATAGTTTCAGCTTAATGCTGGGGTCTTGTGAAAGTCGATAAGATTAACTACGTTGTTAGGTATGCAAGTCACAGACACAGCCCCACTATTAATGAATAAACTACCATGACATTTTGGTGGGAAAATTAGACGGGTGAAATGAAGACAAATATTTTTAAAAGGAACACTTCATCATTGCTCATAATTATACAAAAATGGCATTTTTAATCACTTGACAAATATAATTTCCTGTAACTGTTGCTATCCCTTTTCCAAACTGAACTACTATTGTAACTTTCCAAGGATAATCAGCGTCTCGATTGGAGATTTTAGGTAGAATTTTCTCCTTTTATCTCAGGCGGGAAAAGCAGTGCGCAGACCTCTGGCTGTTGGTCTTTTTGACCTGTCGGTCGAATTTTTTAATTAATGGGGGAAGAGGATGCTGGAGGCAGATACTATGACATCAGGCCTTGAAAAAGCCTCTCCTGCCAGTGACGTCAGCCTCCCAGGGATCAGGGCACCCTTTAGAAAGGACATCCCTATCTAACAGAACTAAAAACAAAAACAAAGGTGGCCCCCACCCATGGATAGAGACCCCTCCCCACCCAACCCTACCCTCCAACACACACACACATAGTGTGAAAAAATCCCTCTTCCTCCCTATCCTAAATGGGCTACCCATCATTCTGAGACTGTGTCCCCTGGTTCTGTCTGTAGCCCTGATCTGATGTCAATAAGCAGTCAAACGCACAGTAGTTGTCATCAGGGTCAAGATTATCGCCAACATACCAGGATGTTGCCTGGTATGGAAGACTTCCCAATAGGAGAGGTTGGAGAAAATTGGTTTGTTCTCACTGGAATGTCGGAGGTTGAGGGGCGACCTGATAGAAGTCTACAAGATTATGAGGGGCATGGACAGAGTTCTTCTTATTCATTCAGAGCATAACTGGCTGTTCAGGAATTATTGCTCATCCCTAGTTGGACCCAAGAGAGCGAAGTGCAGCAAGTTTGGAAAGAGACAAGTTAAAGTGGGTGAGAGGAGCAGAGAAATTGAGACAGTTGATACCACACCGACTGTTCTCACTGAAAAGATCAGGAGGAGGCAAGAGGCCAGAGGGAGTGGTCCAGGTCAAGGGAGAATGTTGGAGGTGGGCGAATGGATCCATTGAACAGGGACAGGATTCCTACCCAAAGGGCTGAACAGAGACGAAGGCAGCGGAAGAAGAGTTCAGCATCGTATAGAACCCGAAATTCATGGAGGTGGGGGTGTAAGGGTGCAAGGCCAAGTCTTTCGCTGAGCACAGCACATTGAGTTTCAGAGAGGAGAAGGTCAGAGGGTATGGTAAATTCATGGCAAAGGCTGGGGTTAGGAAGGATGTGGCCTCGGGACGGGAAGGTGAGGAAGGTCCTGGATAGGTGTTGGCACCACTGAGTTGCTGGAGCTTATGCTCCCTAATACCTGTAAGGAAGAGAAGAGTAAAAGTAAAACAAAGTATTTCTGCCATGTTGGAATAGAAGCGTAACCAACATGTTTACGGATTCATAGAATCCCTATAGTGAAGAAAGAGGCCATTTGGCCCATTGAGCCTGCACCAACCACAATCCTACCCCGGCCCTATCCCTGTCACTCCACATATTTAGCCTGCTAATTTCCCCGATACTAATGGACAGTTTTAGCATGGACAATCAACCTAATCTGCACATCTTTGGGCTGTGGGAGGAAACTGGAGCACCCCGGAGGAAACCCATGCAGACACGGGGAGAATGTGCAAACTTCACACAGACAGTGACCCGAGCTTGGAATCGAACCCAGATCCCTAGTGCCGTGAAGGAACAATGCTAATCACTGTGCCACACGTAGAATCCCTACAGTGTAGAAAGAGGCCATTTGGCCCTTCAGGTCTGCAGTGACTCTTCGACTGAGCATCTTACCCCAGCCCACCCCGTTCCCACGAATAAAAATAGGAAACACTGAAAAGTTACTTTCACTAAGGAGTGCAGTAAGTGGTGAAAGAACAAACCCAACGAGGTTTTAGGAAAGAGGTAAAAAGGTTCTTGCCGTACAGCATAAAATCCATCACATTTCCGTCTCTCCTCAGTTCTGATGTAGAATCCATAGAGCCATAGAAGCCCCACAAAGCAGAGAGAGGCCATTCAGCCCAACCAGTCTGTACTGACTGTCCAAAAGCGCACCATAGAACCATAGAAATGTTACCGAAGGGCCATTCAGCCCATCTTGTCCATGCCGACCCAAAGACAGGTGCCCTTTCTAATCCCACTTTCCTGCATTCGGCCCATAGCTCTGCAGCTTACTTAAGGTGCAGATCCGGGTACTTTTTAAATGAGTTAAGTGTCCATCTTGAAGTGTGGCCACTGTTGAAACATGACAGTCAAATTGCGCAAGGCAAGTCCTGTAAAATTGACATCCCCTTCTCTTCTTCAACACAGTACCTTCTGCAATCATCTGACAGACAGATGGAAATTTAGTTTAATGTTTTAACCTAAAAGACAGTGGCAGTGCAGCACACTGTGTGTATAAGGCCCAATGTCTCTCAAAAACGACTTTGATTCGTAGAACCACAGAACCCTACAGTGCAGAAAGAGGCCCTTCGGGCCATCGAGTTTGCACCAAACACAATCCCACCCAGGCCCTACCCCTATATCCCTACATATTATACCCACTAATCCCTCTAACCTACACATCCCAGGACACTAAGGGGCAATTTCTTAGCATGGCCAATCAACCTAACCCGCACGTCTTTGGACTGCGGGAGGAAACCGGAGTACCCAGAGGAAACCCACGCAAACACAAGGAGAATGTGCAAACTCCACACAGACAGTGACCCGAGCAGGGAATCAAACCCAGAATTGGGTGGACAAAGTGACTGAACTAAGTTTGTTAACTCAATTCTTGTGAGCTTAATCACCATGGTAAATTGTGAGGTTGAGTTCACTAAATCTGCCATATGAGCAAGCAGCAGAGGGCAAGTATGACTAAACTCAGTAAGAAAATTTTTGGATTTTCCAGCCTGGGTTACACCATTGTCTCTTAAAACAAGTTGGACTAAAACCAGCCATTTTTTTTTAATCGCTTCCTCATGACAAAGGGAACAGGATAATAAATTCAACTTGGCTTTTTCACCTCCATCCTGAAAGAAAAATTAAATTAAATTATTGATTCAAACTCAAGAACCTAGCTAGTCTCCTGAGGGAAACAAAAATGGGGGGAATGACTGTGCCACAGGCATGGGCTCAATGCTTATTTATTAGTGTCACAAGTACGCTTATGTTAACGCTGCAATGAAGTTACTGTGAAAATTCCCTAGTCGCCACACTTCAGCGCCTGTTCGGGTACACTGAGGGAGAATTTAGCATGGCCAATGCACCTCACCAGCACGTCTTTCGAACTGTGGGAGGAAACCAGAGCACCCGGAGGAAACCCATGCAGACATGAGGGAGAAAGTCAGACTCAGCACAGACAGTGTCCCAAGCTGGGAATCGAACCTAGGTCCCTGGTACTGTGAGGCAGCAGTGCTAACCACTATGCCACCACACGGCTCACAAAAGGCCTCTTGCGGTGTTGCAAAGAAGCAGCAAGTCTATGATTCCACAAATCTCTTTCTCTTCACCCTATTTGTAACTGCAACACTATATTCTGCACACTCTCCTTCCCTTCTCCCCTATGTATGTTACGAATGGTATATTTTCTCTGTACAGCACAAGAAACAATACTTTTCACTGTATCGTTGAGGTGTGGTCAGCACTGCTGTCTCACAGCGATAGGGACCCGGGTTCAATTCCATTGTCTGTGTGGAGTTTCTCCCTGTGTCGGCGTGGGTTTCCTCCGGGTGCTCCGGTTTCCTCCCACAGTCTAAAGATTAGTGGGTTGGGTTGATTGGCCATGCCAAATTGAGCCCAGTGTCAGGGGGATGAGCAGAATAAATGTGGGTTATGGGAATAGGGCCTGGGTGGAATCATGGTCGGTACAGACTCGATGGGCTGAATGGCCTCCTTTTGTACTGTAGAGATTCTATGAGACAATAATAAATCAAACCAAAAATGATGACAGTCACTCTCAGAAGTTATCCTGCCAGTTAGTTTGTAAGATGCTTTTTCAAATTACTCCCAGAAAATAAATTTGAATACCCAGTTTGTCTATTGTTGTGTTGAAGAGGGTTAGTGTGTAATGAGCGTCAGCGGAAAGTGCAAAGCTATTTTATGACACACCCAATGATATTAGAAGGACCCTTTGTGTAACCATTGTAAGTTATTGAATGTTCATTCACTTAGGCAACGAGACCGGAGGTTATTCTCAGTCAAATGATTTGTGGTTCTATTCATCCATTAACCAGCAGAAAATGGCAGCACCAACTGGCGCCAAAGATGAAAGCAGTTTGTCTTTGTAATTCCACGTTGGGCCACCCACTCACAACTGTCCGTGTCCTAATGTGTCTTGTGTGAAATGAGGTGATAATGAATGTGAAGGTGTTGCCTTTATTGCTGTGCCTCACGCTGCTCGTTTTGGCCCAGGGCACCTTTGACACCCTTACTGCCACTAAACTGCCGATTTTATGGGATCGCTGCGGATGTTCCTCGGCAGTTTTAACTTTTTCCCGTTAAAATCTGTGATCGTTACAGCTCAAAGGGGGACCCGATGCAGCAACCTGGAAGGGAAACAAAAGTGTTCCGCTTTTACAGAAGTCACAACGACCCTCTGATCCAATAAACTGTCTCCGATGGGATTTTCCGGCTGTGCTCACCTCAAAATCCCGCCTGAGGTCAACAGACCTTCGTATGGTCCGCCCCCGCACCCCCCCCCCCCCCAGCAACCCCCCCCAGCGCCCCCCCTCCCATTCCCATGGCCAGCAGGACAGGTAAGTTCTACCTGAAGTCTTTGGGAACACACATCATATTGTGCCTCCTTTTTGACGACCTCAAGACTCAAAAACATCAACAAAATTTCAGATTCAAACAGGCTCTGGGCTGGAATTTTACCACCAAACAGAACGGAATTCGGCATTGGCCTTAGGCGGGATTTTACAAGCCTTATCTGAGCGAGGTCATAAAACCCCACCTGTGGTTTCATGGCGACCTGCGAAGACTTTAAACCAAGGCCCCATCTGCCCCGTCAGATGAATGGAAATGTTCCCAAGGCGCTACTGCAAAGTCATGATGTGGAGGTGCCGGCGTTGGACTGTAGTAAACACAGTAAGAAGTCTCACAACACCTGGTTGAAGTCCAACAGGTTTATTTGGTAGCAAATGCCACTAGCTTTTGGACCGCTGCTCCGAAAACGATGAAGATGAACATCTCGTCAAGGCCATCCCCACACCCCCACTTCATGCCTTCAAACAACCGCACAACCTCAAACAGACCATTGTCCGCAGCAAACTACCCAGGCTTTCAGGAGGACAGTGACCATAACACCACACAACCCTGCAAGACATGCCGGATCATCGACATGGATGCCATCACCTCATGTGAGAACACCATCCACCAGGTACATGGTACATATTCCTCCAACTCGACCAACATTGTCTACCTGATACATTGCAGGAAAGGATGTCCCGAGGCATGGTACATTGGGGAGACCATGCAGACGCTATGACAACAGATGAATGAACACCGCTCAACAATCACGAGACAAGACTGTTCTCTCCCTGTTGGGGAAAACTTCAACAGTCACAGACATTTGGCCTCTAATCTTCGGGTAAGCGTTCTCCAAAGTGGCCTTCACAACACAACGCAGAGTCGCTAAGCAGAGACTGATAGCCAAGTTCTGCACACATAAGGACGGCCTCAACCGGGATCTTGGGTTCATGTCACACTATCTGCAACCCCACAACTTGCCTGGGCTTGCAAAATCTCACTAACTGTCCTGGCTGGAGACAATACACTTCTCTTTAACCTGTGCTTAACCTTCTCTCCACTCACATTGTCTGTACGTTTAAAGACTTGGTTAGCTGTAAAGGCTCACATTCCAACCATTATTTTGTAAATTGAGTTTGTGCCTTTATATGCCCTGTTTGTGAACACAACTCCCACCCACCCGACAAAGGAGCCACAGGCGCTCCGAAAGCTAGCGGTGTTTGCTACTGGAAAGAACAGATTACATGTCAGGGTGATATGGCCCATATCTATCCCTTCACCAACTATCTCTTTGTTGTCTGGGGGAGTTTGCTCTGAATAAGTTAGGCAGGAATTTCCAGCACACTCATTCCAAGACCAGAAAATCCTGCCCAAGGTCAACAGAACTTTGCATGTTCCTGTCCCACCTGTTACCATTCCTTGACAGGTAGAACGGGAAAATTGATGTCTTCCGCATTTGATACATGACAAGAGTTGCTTCAGAAATGCCCCACTGGATATATTGGGACGAGGTTGTGAAAGATAGAAATTCTAATCTTTGCTCGGGGTGGGGGGGAGGGGAGGGAGGGAGGGACGGGTGAAGGGTTGGGGGTGGAGTTTCGGGGGGGAGGGAGGGGGGGAACCAGGTCAGGAATGGCAGCAGGAACAGATAATCCCACGTGAATTCCAAAATGTCTTTTACAATAGCGAGATTTTTCCTATGGATTGTCCCCAACCCCTGCCATTGAGATAACGGGAACCCTGACTTGAAAAGTTGGATTTCCACTTGCGTATATTTAAGTATAATTATCAGGCCTTTCTTTATGCCTGATAGCCCCAACACATTAAACTGCCCATTTACATCAGTGAGACCTCACAGCACAATGTGCACCTGGCCAGCAGATCCCACCAGAGACACACAGACGGGTACATCCCTCGAGAGGAAGAGGGCCATACCTGGGCAAAATCCAGGAACTTCACTCTGTCACTGCCAGTGCACTTTGGCACTGGGCAGCATGGTGGCATGGTGGTTAGCACTGCTGCCTCACAGCGAAAGAGATCCAGATTTGAATCCAGCCTTGGGTGACTGCCCGGAATCTGTACGTTCTCCCCACATCTGTGTGTGTTTCTATCAGATGCTCCAGTTTCCTCTCACAGTCCGAAAGACGTGCGGGTTAGGTGGATTGGCCAAGCTTACTTCCCCGTTGGTGTCCCAAGATGTGTGGATTAAGGGGATTAGCAGGGAAGTTGTGTGGGGTGACTGTGTTTGGGTGGGGGGAGAGTTTGGTGTAGGACGCTGGAATGGTAGGGGGCCAGGGGACGTGGGCCTGGGTAAGAGACTCTGTCGGAGAGTCGGTGCGGACTTGATGGGCCGAATCTCCTCCTTCTGCACTGTAGGGAGTCGATGACTCCATACCTCCACTGCCCAGGCACTGCAGTTTTTGTTTCTCTGTGCATGTTTGAGGGAGGGGGTGAAGGGCGGGGGGAGGAAACAGGTGGTGGGAGGAGGGAGGAGGTCCATGGTGAAGTTGGAGGAGGTGCAAGGTGGGGAGCTGGTGTTAGTATTTTTATGCTGTCACATCACAGTACCCTTTTAAAAGGTGAACGTCACAATCTTTTGAAACCCTAAGTTGCTGCCAGGGTGGGTTCAGTCAGAACTAGCCCCGCCAACGCTATCTCATTGGGCATTTGTTTTCTCTGTAAGTTTAAAAACAGTGCTGGGAAACTCTGCTGACGTGCTACCCTCCTCTTCAACCAACCGAGAGGAAACGTTGGCAAAGCTCCCCTTTGTTTCATTTTATTGGTAAGATAGAACATAGAGCGAGGCTCTCAAAATCGGGATGTTGTTTGTGTGCTTTTAAATGTAGGTCCACAATTTTGACGGTAAATGTGTGGGTGACCCCTACCCCCATTTCCAACAAAGTTCAAAGGTGGCGGGGTGGTGAATAGCAGCCCTTGGGCATCGTGAGGAGGGGAAGTAGATATAGGTTGCCCTCTGCCAGGCAAAGTTGTGTAGTGCAACTTGAAAAGAAAAGCAGTGTGGGAGGGTGGGGTGGGTGGCGTGGGGGAGGGCAGGGTGGGTGGGGTGGGGTGGGTGGGGTGTGGGCACTGTCACCCTGGACACAAGTCTTGTCCCCGATATGTGTGGGTGTCATTCCAAATTCGAAACAACAGTAATTTTAAATGACTAGAGTCATTTAAGAGTAACATAGACAGGCACATGACTGGGTTGGAGATGGGTGGATATAGGAGATTGTTTTAAATAAGGGTCATTAGCACTGGGGCGTCCCTGGTAATGTAAATGGGTATGGTATGATAATAATGTTTTTTCTCTTTTCATTCACAGGTTTTAAGTCGGTCTGCCTCGTGTCCAACGAGGGGCACACACGCGATGGGTCGTACTTGGGCTGCTCTTGGTTGTTTGAGATTGGCCTAGTGCTTCATGTCGTTAGTGTGTGCCTAAACTGGACAAGATACTGGGCAAGACGACAGCTCAGTGACTATCACTGATTGCTGTGCAGACACATGGATTTGGGCCGGTGTCTGTGGGAGTTTGTGGAGCATTCTCCCCGTGCTTGCATGGGTTTTCTCTGGGTGTTCTGGTTTCCTCCCACACCCCAAAGATGCGCTGTTAGGCTGATTGGCAGGAATAAATTGTCCCTAAATCAGTTTCCCTCAATCTGGATGGCCATAAAACATTAGACAGGGGTCGTGGGTGGAGAGGGGGACTGGTGGTGTTGAGATGGTGGCGCGGGCTCGTTGGGCTGAAGGGCCTGTTTCCCAGGCTGATTTTGTTCTTTGTTCTTTGTTCTAATTTTCATTGGAATGTTTGATTGATTAAGAGACATAGAGTATGAATAATGGGAGCATCCTCTGTCAGGAGGTGGCAAATGACATTCCTCAAGGAATTGTATTGGGGGCCATGGCTTTTCACCACGTGAGTCCTTGGCTCAAGTGAAGGAAAAAGCACGTTTGCAGATGACCGCCAAGTGGGTTTCCTCCGGGTGCTCCGGTTTCCTCCCACAGTCCAAAGATGTGCAGGTCAGGTTGATTGGCCATGTTAAATTGTCCATTAGTGTCAGGGGGATTAGCAAGGTAAATATGTAGGGTTGTGGGGATAGGGACTGGGTGGGATTGTTGTTGGTGCAGACTCGATGGGCCAAATGGCCTCCTTCTGTACTGTAGGGATTCTATGATTCTGTGATATGAAAGAAGGAACTTGGGTACAAGCAGATGAAGTGAATGGGCAAAGCTACAGCAGATGTGGGAAAGAGTAATGTCAATCATCTTCCATCCGAGGAAGGAAAAACAAAATATTTTCCAACTGGAGAAAGCTGGGGGGAGGAGAGAGGTTAGTGTTGGGTTTGGTTTGATTTGATTTATTGCAGTCGCGTAATGTATATAGTGAAATGTATTGTTTCTTGCGCGCCTTGCAGACAAAGCATACAACTCATAGAGTGCATAGGGGAAAATGAAAGGAGAGAGTGCAGAATGTAATATTACAGTCATAGCTAGGGTGTAGAGAAAGATCAACTTAATATAAGGTAAGTCCATTCAAAAGCAGAGAAGAAGCTGCTCTTGAGTCAGTTGGTACCTAACTTCAGAGCTTTGTATCTTTTTCCCAATGGAAGCACTTGGGAGGGTTTATGTCTAGGGTGCGTGTGGTCCTTTATAATGCTGGCTACTTTTCCGAGGAAGCGCGAAATCTAGACGGAGTCAATGGATGGGAGGTTGGGAGGTTTGTATGATGGGCTGGGCTATGTTCAGAACCCTTTGCAGTTTGCACAGATCACTGAAAGCTAGACCAAATATACAAAATGTAATCCAAAAAGGTTAATGGAATTTTGGTCATTTATCTCACATGGTCGGGGGTTGGAATACGAAAGTGACGCTTCAGTTGTACACGCTGGAGTTACCTTCTGGGCACCAAATTGCAGCAAAGATGTATTTGCCCATGCACTGTTTTGGGTTAAACCAATTAAAATGAATTAAATTAGACAACTAGAATAGAATCATAGAATCCCTACAATACAGAAGGAGGCCATTTGACTCTTCAAGTCTGCACTGACAACAAAAGCACCCAGGCCCTATCCCTGTAAGCCCATGTGTTTAACCTCCTAATCCCGCTACACAGACAGTGACCCAAGCCGAGAATCGAGTCTGGATCCCTGGCACTGTGAGAGAGCAGTGCTAACCACTGTGCAATAAGCCATCCTAAACTAAAGGACAAATTAAAGGGACAGTCCCTTAAAGGAGTGCTGCATCGAAGGAAAAAACAAATGAGAGAAGAAACTTAAGACATGAAATTAAAGTGGGTTCTAAAGAAGTCGAAAAAATATACCAGTCCCCGCAGTGTCCACTGGACGCGGGTGGCCTCGATTATGTTAGCAGACAGGACGGAAATCGTAGCAGACGGGACACAGACGATGTAAACGTCTATTGACCTCAGGTGAAAATTTCCCACCTTGGGCCGAGTGCAGCCGGAATATCTCATCTCCCACGTACCCTCTTGTGCTAGGGGTAGACGCACACTGTAGATGCACCAGCCTGATATCAGGTCTGTAAGGGTTGACTTGGGAAGTCAAGTTACCTGAACGTGGGTTTAGCAGTTGAGGCGTCATAAATTAACTCTCAGCAAACGGGTGAGGTTAACAAAGGTCACACTTATTGCTCGTCCCTCGTTGCTTCTGAGAAGTAGGTGGGGACCCTTCTTCCTGAACCCTGTCCTTCTGACCCAGTGACCATGACAGTATTGTTACAATCGTCGTCCCTCAATCTGGTTATGGTTCCGTTATTGTGGAGTCCAATAGGTGTAGACAAAGGTCATTGGTAGAAGAGGGCACTCACAATGTTAAAATGGCGGCACGGGCTCGTTGGGCCGAAGGACCTGTTTCCCGTACTGTGTTGTCCTTTGTTCTTTATTCTAATCCAGGAATTTGGGCCCCTTTAAAGATCAAAAAACAAAGAAAATTACAGCACAGGAACAGATCCTTCGACCCTCCAAGCCTGCACCAACCATGCTGCCCGACTGAACTTAAACCCCCCGGCCTTCCAGGGACCATACCCTTCCATTCCAATCCAATTCATGTATTTGTCAAGACGTTCCTTAAAACTCACTATCGTATCTGCTTCCACTACTTCCCCTGGCAACGAGTTCCAGGCACCCACTATTCTCTGTGTAAAAAACTTGCCTCGTACATTTCCTTTCAACCTTGCCCCTCGCACCTTAAACCTGTGCCCCCTAGTAATTGACTCTTCCAACCTGGGAAAAAGCTTCTGACTATCCACTCTGTCCATGCCTCTCATAATCTTGTCGACTTCTATCAGGTCGCCCCTCAACCTCCGTCGTCCCAGTGAGGACAAACCAAGTTTCTCCAACCTCCCTTCATAGCTAATGCCCTCCATACCAGGCAACATCCTGGTAAATCTTTTCTGTACCCTCTCCAAAGCCTTCACATCCTTCTAGTAGTGTGGCGACCAGAGTTGAACAGTATGGAGGCGATTCTCCCATCGCGATCCGCAAATTTTGAGGTGGGTCTGATCCGCAGAATCGCGTGTCGGCCATTTTGTGGCAACGCATAGACGTCTCCCAGAGTCAGGGAACAGGGGCAGTTGGGACTGCGCTGGAAACTGTCGGGAAGAGAGGTAAGTGATTTTATTCTGTTTAAAATATATTTTAAATGAGGCTTAAATGTCATTATGGAGTCTGGCAGGGAGATTGCCGGGCCAGATAGCACCTCCCACCCCACTGGAGTATTCACTCAGGCGGGGTTTAGAGTAGCTCCCCATGTTCGGGGAACCAGTAAGAGATCCTGCCAGAGTGAAGGGGGGGCGCAATCAGGGCCCCCAGGGGGTTGGGCGGCCGGGAGGTTGTGCCCCCTGGACATGGGTGCCTTGGCAGCGCCAGCCAGTCACCCCTAGCCAGTCCTGCACCACTGCCGTGCTAACCCTCCAGCTCTAACCCCCCTCCCCCCCAATGGCCCAAGGGGCAAAGTTCCCCTGCCGAGGGGGCACATTGGCACTGCCCATTGGGCATTGGGCAGTGCCATGGGGGCAGGGCCTAATGTGGGTGGGACCTAAGAGTGATCAGTAGGGGTGGGTGGGTCCCTCTGCCAGGGAGGCTAGCGATCGGGGTGGGCTGGGGTTGGAGTGCTCTGCCGAAGGGGTCTGCCTCCCATCGGAGGGGTCTGCCTTTGGGGGCGGTTGTCTGCCGGGTGGCGGGGTATCAAGTGTGGTGGGGAGGCAATCGCCACTGCTGGGGGTGGGGGTGGGTCCGAGGGGGCGGGGGTGGGGGCTGGACATCAGGGCGCTCCAGGAGGATAAGGGGAGCAGCTGGGCCTGGCCCAGGAATTGTTGTGGGGGGCCACGATCGGCTCGTGGGAGGGGCTGGGGAGGCAGCAGCGAGAGGGTCCCGGGCTGGCCGGTGATTGAGCTGGCCAGCAAACGGGAGGACTGACAGATCGGGGCCACTGCGCATGCACAGAGTTCTAGAATTCCAGACTCTGGCATGGAAAGATCCCGCCTCCTGGGTTTTTAATGATATTCACGATTGGGACCTCAGTGCAACTTCAGACCCGAATTTCTAACACAGAGAAAAACAGGTGTGATATAGACCAGCTTTCTCACCAAGTCAGCACTTTTGGGACAATCGCCCTGCGTAGTCCAAGTGCGACCTCGGTAAGGTTCTGTCAAGCTGCAACATAATTTGCCAATTTTTAAATTCAATTCCTGGCCGATGAAAGCAAGCATGTGTATGCTTTCTTAACTACCTTCTCCACCTGCATTGCCACTGAGAGTGACCTGTGTATCTGTACACCCAGATCCCTTTGCCTACCAATACTCTTAAGGGTTCTGCCATTTACTGTATATTTCTTACCTGTATTAGAACTTCCAAAATGCATTACCTCACATTTGTCTGGATCAAACTCCATCTGCCATCTCTCCGCCCAAGTCTCCAACTGATCTATAGCCTGCTGTATCCTCTGAAGGTCCTCATCACTATCTGCAAATCCACCAACCTTTATGTTGTTTTAGTCTGAATTTCTTCTCCTCTGGTTCTGCTATTTTAACAATATCTATGTCCAATATACTTTAATTGCATGAACGTGTGGCCACAGTGGAGGGAAGAATTTTGGATGAGCTTGTTTAATGCTCATATGTGCAATCAGTCCACAGGAAGATTTCAGGATTAGCAGGTTTAATTGGATGAAAGACTGTTTATAGTTTCAGTGGAATGTAGCAAGAATGATAGCAGCATTAGCCAAAGAAAAGGACCAAACCTTTACTCAACTGCCAAAATACAAATGCCAAAATATTCTGCCAAAAAATTCCAGGCCTTTAGCAACTGAATATTGAGGGTACGTAGATTCATAGAATCCCTACAGTGCAGAAGGAGGCCATTCAGCCCATCAAGTCAGCACCGATCATAATCCCACCCAGGCCCTATCCCCATAACTCCATTCATTTACCCTTGCTCATCCCCGACACTAAGGGGCAACTGGTGCTAGTGTCAGGGGGATTAGTAGGATAAATGCATTGGGTATTGGGTCACAGACAGTAACCCAAGGCCAGAATTGAACTTGGGTCCCTGGCGCTGCAAGGCAGCAGTGCTAACCACTGTGCCACCATAGTTAAAGCAAGTTGGTAGAATCCCCTATAGTACAGAAGGAGACGATTCAGCCCATGGAGACTGCACCGACCACAATCCCACCCAGGCCCCATTCCTGTAACCCCTCACATTTGCCCAGCTAATCCCCTGACACGAGGGTCAATTTAGCATGGTCAATCAACCTAACCCGCACATCTTTGGACTGTAAGAGGAAACCCACACAGACACAGGGAGAACTATTAATTAAATAATTAATTAAGATCCATTTAAAAAAACAGAACAATGAGAATAACAACTCAGATTGCATTTATCGCATACGGATGATTGATTTCCGTCCCATAATATGAAATCCCAGCTTGATGTATGGAATATTTACTGGGAGATTAAATAATAATTAAACTGTTATTGTGCTAACCACTGTGCCACCACAGTTAAAGCAAGTTGAATCTATCAATTTAAGAGGGAGTCAGTTAAACACGTGAGGGAGAAAGAAAGAGGGATATATTGATGGGGATAAAATGAAGGGCAATGGGAGGCTCACCTGGATCATATATAGACCAATATGAACCGATTGCACTAAGCGGCCTGTTTCTGTGCTGCTGATACTTTGGAATGCTTTGTAGTTGTTTGGTTCACGATATGGGAAATTTAAAGTGGCCAGTCCCATTTCCCTGAACCATGAGACTGTGTCACCGTTACTCAGCCACATCACATGGTGGATTAATGGCCTGAGGTATATGGGTTCAGAGTCAGGAACATACATCTTGATCCATGAACGTTACAGCACTGAAGTAGGGGCACAAAATAGCAGCAGGAGAGGTCCGTCGAGAAAAGAATTTTCAAACAGATTGCTGCCTAAATACTTTGAGATAATTAAGTTAAGAGGAGATAATTTCTGCCCACTGAGGCTGCTGTTGTTTTAAGTCTCTGTTGAAAATGTGCATTTTTCCTTGATAGCAGTTTTAACATGTCACACTGGAGCCAGGGTGAATTAAACTGAAGAGCAACACAGTCTAAACAAACAGCCTTCACCATTATCACTTGACTGACAACATAATAGCACCTCCTTTAACAGAACTACAGCCAGTAGACCCATTCAAAAGAGGGACTGCATTGGCATTCAATGGGTCTTATTCTCCCAGTAAATATTCCATGCATCAAGCTGGGATTTCATATTATGGGACTGAAATCAATCATCTGCATGCGATAAATGCAATCTGAGTTGTTATTCTCATTGTTCTGTTTTTTTAAATGGATCTTAAGTAGAAAGAGGTTCTTGAGATTCATTCATACAAGTGTGTGAAACATCCCACAGATGGTTTTGTCCTCAAATAATAGGGATGAGATTTTCCACTTTGATTTGATTTATTATTGTCACATGTATTAACACACAGTGAAAAGTATTGTTTCTTGTGCGCTATACAGACAGAGCATACCGTTCAAGAAAAGGAAATGAAAGAGTGCAGAATGTAGTGTTACAATCATAGCCAGGGTGTAGTGAAAGATCAACTTAATTCAAGGTAGGTCCATTCAAAAGTCTGTGACAGCAGCAGCAGGGAAGAAGCTGCTCTTGAGTCGGTTGGTACGTGACCTCAGACTTCGTATCCTTTTCCCGAAGGGAGAAGGTGGAAGGGAGAATGTCCGGGGTGCGTGGGGTCCTTAATTATGCTGGCTGCTTTGCCGAGATTGCAGGAAGTGTAGACGGAGTCAATGGATGGGAGGTTGGTTTGCGTGATGGATTGAGCTACATTCACGACCTTCTGTAGTTCCTTGCGGTCTTGGGCAGAGCAAGAGCCAAATCAAACTGTGATACAACCAGAAAGAATGCTTTCTATGATGCATCTGTAAAAGTTAGTGACATGCCAAATTTCCTTAGTCTTCTGAGAAAGTAGAGGCATTGGTGGGCTTTCTTAATTATAATGTTGGCATACTCTCACCCCCAAAGCTGGAATGTCCAGTCCAAGGTCAACAGACCTTTGCATGGACCCCCACCACCGCCCCCCCTCCCCCACCCTTCCATGCCTGCTTCAATTCCTGAGGAAGGTGGGATGGGAAAATGCCCCCCATGTCTTCACATTCATCCTCACATTATTCAAATAATGATCACAATATTTACAACACCTCACACTATCCTTTCCTCCAGAGACCCATGCAAAACTGTTCTTCTTGTTCTTCCAGTTAGTAACAGGAGACACATTCATGGAATGTCATTTAGAAATTTGATTTGACTTATTATTGCCACATGCATTGGAATATGGTGAAAAGTATTGTTTCTTGCACGCTATACAGTGTAAACATACCTTTCATAAAGTACAGAAGAGAGCAAACACACCTTTCAAAGAGAAAGATTCAAAAGCCACTAAAGCTCTCAAATTAAAAGTTCTTCAGCTTAAATGTTCCATATATTTTGTTAAATACTGGCTAAACGGTCCTTAATATTTGAGATTGCCTTAACTGGGAAGGAAAGTAGAGCTGGAAACAGGGCAAAATACGAGAGAAGATCCTTTGTGAAATTGGACTGAAAGTCATTTCCTTCAATTCAGAATAGTTCTTGTACGTCTGTAGTTTTCAGCAGTCAGGTCTCATTGCCCATTGGCTGTGACGTCTCCAGTATAGCGATGGCACAGTGATTAGCACTGCTACCTCCCAGCGCTAGGAACCCGGGTTCGATTCCTGTACTCAGGTCACAATCTGTGTGGACTCTGCACATTCTCTCTGTGTCTGTGTGGGTTTCCTCCGGGTGCTCTGTTTACCTCCCGCAGTCTGAAATATGTGGTGACTAGGGGAATTTCACGGTAACTTAGTTGCAGTGTTAATGTAAGCCTTACTTGTGACTAATAAATAAGCTTTACTACGTGAGTTTTGCACGTACAGATGCAATCGGCTTTGCATAGCACTTTATCACATCTCCCAGGAAGGTCTCAAAGTGCCCCACATTGCAATGAATTACTTTGAATTACAATGGCTGTTGTTATGTAAGCAAACATTACACCCATTTTGCAGGCAGGCAAACCTCACAAACAGCAGCGAACTGGCTCGATGGAGTTTGTGGAGATGCAAGTGTTTCAGGAGACACTCAACGCGCAACGTAATTTACCCAATCCAGGGCAACGTTAACTAAGAAAACAGAATGGTGAACGATATAGCAAATGGTATGAGTCAGAGGCAGTCATGCCCAACATCCTCTTATCAGACCACACCTTGGGCACTGTCAGATTCTGATCAACCGGATACAAAGGAGCTTTCAAAACCTGGAAGCAATTCAGAAAAGAACCAAGGGTTTATACCTCAGCTTCAGA
Source organism: Carcharhinus amblyrhynchos (assembly GCF_965287045.1). Taxonomy (NCBI): domain Eukaryota; kingdom Metazoa; phylum Chordata; class Chondrichthyes; order Carcharhiniformes; family Carcharhinidae; genus Carcharhinus; species Carcharhinus amblyrhynchos. The sequence continues at coordinate 116,636,729 of NC_137328.1, read as the reverse complement.
GGACTGAGTTATGAAAATCAGCTGGAGAATTGGGGATCTTTTTCACCTTTGAAAGAGGGTAACTGAGAGATGAACTGACAGAGGTTTGTAAGAATTTAAACAAGTGCAAGAAATTATAATAAAAATTTTAAAAATGCAGGAAATGTGCATTTGGAACTTTTTACCGCAGGGATACATGTGCCAATGTTCATAAGCAGATATAGCCTCATGTTTGCTGTCCGGTGCCGTATTTACATTCAATTTAAAACAAGGTGGCATGGTGGCACAGTGGTTAGCATTGCTGCCTCACGGGACCAGGGTTCAAATCCAGCTTCGAGTCACTATCTGTGTGGAGTCTACACGTTCTCCCTGTGTCTGCGTGGGTTTCCTCCCACAATCTAAAAGCCGTGCTGGTTAGGTGCATTGGTCATGATAAATTCTCCCTCAGTGTACAGGAATAGATGCTGATGTGTGGTGATTAGGGGATTTTCTCAGTAACTTCATTGCAGTGTTACTATAAGCCTACTTGTGACACTGATAAATTAACTTTTATTGCCTCTTCCTTGAAGTCTTCATTCTTCATCTGCCTTTTCCTTGAGGTCTACATTGCTTCCTCTGAGCTCCTTCTTGCCAATGGACATTTTTTGAGCCCCTCTTTTTTGGGCGCCGCACCTGCGCAAGGATATTTTGGCCCTGGAGGGAGTGCAGAGGAGGTTTACTAGGCTGATACCGGAGTTGAGGGGATTGAGCTATGAGGAGAGGCTGAATAAACTAGGCTTGTACTCGTTAGAGTTTAGAAGAATGAGGGGAGATCTCATTGAGACGTATAAGATGATGAATGGGATGGATAGGATAGAGGTGGAGAGACTCTTCCCGCTCAAAAAAGACAGTAGGACTAGGGGGCACAGCCTCAAGATAAAGGGGAGGCGGTTTAGAACGGAGTTGAGGAGGAACTTCTTCACTCAAAGGGTGGTGAATCTCTGGAATTCTCTGCCCGTTGAAGTGGTGGAGGCTGCCTCGCTAAATATTTTTAAGACGCGGGTTGATGGGTTTTTGATAAGAGAGGGGATTAAGGGTTATGGGGAGAGGGCGGGAAAGTGGAACTGAGCCACGACAGATCAGCCATGATCTTATTGAATGGCGGGGCAGGCTCGAAGGGCTAGATGGCCTACTCCTGCTCCTATTTCTTATGTTCTTATGTTCTTATGTTCTTTCTGGGGTCTTCTCTAATTTTCCTGTCTGTAGCTATTTTTCTTTTCCTCCTTGCTGCTTTAAGCAAGTTTCCACCTTAAATGTATTACCACTACAGTGTATTACAACTTTAAGGCTGTATTTTTGTTCACTTCTCGACTTTCACTGTTTTTTGGCATGAACTTTTTTTGAATTTTTAGAACTTCTCCTTTCACTGAAAGAAGGACCGTTTTAGTGATCTCTGGAGATTTCTTTTCATTGGGCCATTTTGAAGCATTCATTTTTTTCCCTTCCTTTTTTCTGATGAGTAGTTTTTTTCCCCCACTTGGAGACCCCAGTGCGTCACTGGTGGTCAGATTGGGGCCATTCTTATTTAAACTTGTTATTTTGTTTAATGCATGAGAGCCTTGACTGAAGTTCAGTAAGAAGTCTCACAACACCAGGTTAAAGTCCAACAGGTTTATTTGGAATCACGAGCTTTCTGAGTGCTGCTCCTTCATCAGGTGAGTGGAATGGCTAGTTCACAAACATGGCATATATATAGGCAAAGACACAACTGCAGGATAGTCACAGACTGGAATGTGAAGAATTATTGGAATGCAAATCTTTACCGGTGTCACAGTAACTTCATTGCTTAATGTAAGCCTTACTCGTGACTGATAAATAAACTTTAACTTTGTAATCAGGTCTTTGCAGGTACAGACGGTATGAGTGGAGGGAGAGATAATCACAGGTTAAAGAGGTGTGAATGGTCTCAAGCTGAGACAGTTAGTAGGCTTGTGCAAGCCCAGGACAATTGGTGGAGTGCGACATGAATCCAAGATCCCAGTTGAAGCTGTCCTCATGCATGCAGAATTTGGCTATCATTTCTTTTCACTGTTGGCCTCTTGGAGTTTGTGGAAGATCTTCTGAGTGCTCATTCGCATGATGACTGAAGTTCACCCATGCAGCACCTGCTGCCACTGAACATCTGCAGGCTCTCCTCCCATCCCATCACTCAGGAATCTATCATTCAGCTTCAGCTTTTTGATTATCCTGTGCTTTGGAAAGCCTCAGTGCAGTTCACTGCTTTCTATGTGCTCTGTTTTTGACCTTTGTAGAAAATTTTTTGTGGGGATCGTTACATCCCTTCGGCCATCTATAAAAAAATTTACAGCAACAACGCTTCTGTTTCTTCTGTAAAGCATCAATTCATTTGCTTTTAACTTAAGTTCCTTTTTAACTTAAAGCCACAGCTCTTCCACCTGCCTGTTCCACACAGACGTCTTCTCTTGTTTTTACTTTGTAAATTTATTTTTTAAATCTTTGGCCCTGCTGGCCAATGTTACAGAGCTTTTATTTTCTGCATCTGTCTATCAGCATCTTTAATGCACTGAACCTCTTGGGATTATCACCAAGTCGATAATGGAAGTACAGGTTTTTTTTTCTGTATTTCACTCTCCCTTCTTGTGGATCCTGACCCAGGGATCCTGCTGCATTCTCTTCATTGCTCACCCATCTTATAAACATCCATGTTTTCAGATGCTACATTACTCTGTGTCTGGTAATATCTCAAATGGGTCTATTTGCTCATGAAAGGCATTCTGATGAGTATAGACTTTTTGTTTCTCAGACAAAGAACACAGACACCAAAGAACAAAGTACAGCACAGGGACAAGGCCTTCAGCCCTACAAGCCCAAGCCAATCATGATGTCCTAGCTAAACTTAAAAAAAAACTTCTGCCCTTACTCTGTCCATATCCCTCTATTCCCTCCCCATTCATGCACCCATTCAGCTGCCTCTTAAATGTTGCTAATGTTCCTGCTTCCACCACCTCCTAAATGCGGGTCCCAGGCACCCACCACTCTCTATGTGAAAAACCTTCTCCCTTAAACTTTCCCCCACTCACCCTTGAACCTGTGCCCCCTTGTAATTGACACTTGCACTCTGGAAAAACGTCTGACCATCCACCCTGTCTATGCCTCTCATAATTTTGTAGACCGCTATCCGGCCTCCCATCAGACTCCATCTGTCCAGTGAAGATAATCCTAGTTTATTCAACTTCATGATTAAAGAGGGATAATCACATGTATCGGGCCAAAGGCAGTGTCACGATAATTCATCCTCATCACCAGTTGGAACGATGCATTTTCAGAGACTTCATTAGTGAACAATAAAGGATTTATTTGCAAAGAACTTCAAGGGTAGCAACATACCTGCTGCTAGTTCTGGAATGCCTTTTACCCGAGGGAACTTCTCCCCTGGGGTGATTCCTCACTCTGCGTCCCAATTGGTCACCAGGCCAAGAGACCCTTACTCCGCTGTGTTGCCCTTAAAGGGACAATCACCACAGAGTGTCTGCTCTTCATTGGAATTGTGCTATGGGATTTTAATCAGCACTGTTGGAGGCAGGACGGCCTTCCACTTAACATCACAAGTGGCTTTTGCACATATGACAGAGCTAGAGAAAAGCTCAAGAAATTGGGATCAATGTGTATCTCATGGTTTTCAAATAAGACATTGAAATTCTGCAAATAAAACCTTGGTGTCTTCCGTATAATACAGAAGGAGGAAGACTCACCTGAACCATGTGAATCTGACCCCCCCCGCCCCCGCCAACCCAAGACCCAAACCCTAACCCGGCCCCCTGAGCTCCTCCTCCAAAACCCGATCAAACCCTTCCCAAATCTCATCCACTTAGCTGGACACTCATCCCTCTCCCTGGCCTGTCAGGTTCACTGGGCCCTTTAAACCGACCTGTTTTCCGGTGAGCCAATGCTACAAAAGGGAGCCGCCAGTGTTGAACTGCGCTGTGGCCTTTGGAGACTCCAAGCAGCTTCAGCCAGCAGAGGTGTCATTGATATTTTCCAGAGTAAGTAAGCACAATTTACGCTCCTGCAATTCCAGCAGGACATCACTTCACGTGGGAATGGAGGGATACAAACGAATGGTCTAGTTGGACCAATGAGCAGCGCAGGCTTGGAGGGCCGAAGGGCCTGTTTCCTGTGCTGTACTGTTCTTTGTTCTTTGTTGCTGGTTGGAAGTGATGTTCCATTACTTGGTCAATTACCACATCGCTGTTCGTCGGACCTTGTCATGTACAAAATGGCTGCCATGTTCCTGCAGCTGTATAGTATATTTGAAGGTAACTCATAGGTTTATTAAACTAATATTGCTTCTATACATTGGTGCGGCAGTGGTACAGTAGAATTATCATTGGACTAGCAATCCAGGGGTCTGGGGTTCCAGGTTCAAATCCCACCATGGCAGATGGTAAAATTTGAATTCAATAAAAAAATCTAGAATTAGAAGTCTAATGATGACCACAAAACCATTGCTGATTGTAGTGAAAACCCACTTAGTTCACTAATGCCCTTCAGGGAAGGAAATATACTATTTGTACCTGGTTTGGCCTACATGCGACTCTGGAGCCACATGAATAAAACATCAAGATTAGGGTCTGATAAAGATATGATATTGTTGACTCTCTTCTCCTCCCTGGCTTCAACTCAGGGTCCTCCCCGTCCCAGGGCGCCACACCCTTGCTCCCGGCTTCCCACGTGATCACTCTATAGACTCCTGCCCAATCACGTGACCCACAAAGGATTGCTCTTAAAGGGGCCAGAATTCCACTTCAAAAGTACTTAATTGTCTGTAAATCACTGTGTGCCACCTTGCGAAAGGCCCTGCATAATTAGCGTTTTTTTGTTCAGGAACTGTGAATGAGATCTGTATGTAAAGCAGCTTAAACTGATAAGGCTGAAACTGTTGTGAAGGGGGAACCATGTTCAAAAATGCAATCTCCATAGGTATCCCCATAAATGTTACCTCCTGTCAGAAGCAAACACACACACTAAACCACAGCTGGCTCCTATCACCTTCAGAGTAAGGTTCTTGTTAGTGTAATTTAACCTCTTGTACACTAACACTGATAACACTAGCACCCCTCTCCTGCACAAACTACTACCAGCCTCAGTACATTAATATGGGACTGGCAGGCGGCACAGTGGTTAGTGCTGCTGCATCACTGCACCAGGGACTCGGGTTCATTTCCGGCCTCAGGTAAGTGTCTATGCAGAGTCTGCACATTTTGATTTTGATTTGATTTATTATTGCCACATGTATTAGCATACAGTGAAAGGTATTGTTTCTTGCACACTATGCAGACAAAATATACCGCTCATAGAGAAGGAAATGAGGGAGTGCAGAATGCAGTGTTACAGTGTAGAGTGTACAGCTAGAGTGTAGAGAAAGATCAACTTAATGCAAGGTAAGTCCATTCAAGAGTCTGACAGCAGCAGGGAAGAAGCTGTTCTTGAGTCAGTTGGTACGTGACCTCAAGACTTTTGTATCCTTTTCCCGACAGAAGAAGGTGGAAGAGAGAATGTCGGGGGTGCGTGGGATCCTTAATTATGCTGGCTGCTTTGCCAAGACAGCAGAAAGTGTAGACAGTGTCAATGGATGGGAGGCTAGTCTGCCTGATGGATTGGGCTACATTCACAACCTTTTATAGTTCTTTGCGGTCTTGGGCAGAGCAGGAGCCATTCTAAGCTGTGATACAACCAGAAAGAATGCTTTCAATGGTGCATCTGTAAAAGTTGGTGAGACTTGTTCTCCCTGTGTCTGTGTGGGTTTCCTCCCACACTTCAAAGATGTGCAGGTTAAGTGATTGGCCATGCTAAATGGCCGCTTAATGTCTAAAGATGTGCAGATTAGGTTGCTTTGCCTTGTTAAGTTGCCCCATAAGGTCAGGAGGATTAGCAGAGCAAACATGCGGCGTTACAGGAGTAAGGGATTGTTGTCAGTATGGGCTCGATGGCTGAATGGCCTCATTCTGCATTATGATTAAGGGTAAAGACTTGCAAATAGGAATCAGATCTGCAGCAAGCAAAAGAGTGTGAAGGATAAACCCTGTTAGCTTCAAATACTGTCTTGCTTTGTGACGCTTTTTAAATCGGCCAGCTCCTGGCATCTGAAGGCAGTCTGCAGCACAAGAACAGAAAAATTAGGAGCAGGAGTAGGCCATTTGGCCTCTCGCGCATGCTCAACCATTCGATTAGATCATGTCTGACCTGATTGTGGCCTCAACTCTGCTTTCCAGTCTACCTTCCCATAATCCTTGACTCCTTTATTTCCTCGGATGGAGAAAGCTAGCACGAGGGGGCATAGCTTTAAATTAAGGGGGGGTAGTTATAGGACGGATGTCAGGGGTAGGTTCTTTACCCAGAGGGTGGTGGGGTATTGGAATGCCCTGCCTGCTGCAGTTGTAAATGCGCCTAGTTTGGGGGCGTTTAAGAGATCCGTGGATAGGTTAATGGATGGAAAGGGATTGGTTTAGGTTAGAGGGTCATTGCTTTTTTTAATTGGTCGGCGCAACATCGTGGGCCGAAGGGCCTGTTCTGCGCTGTAATGTTCTATGTTCTTTATAGATCAAAAATCTGTCAAAACCAACCTTGAGTAGGTTCAGTGACCCAGCCTCCTCTGGTCTCTGGGGAAGACAGTCCTATAGACTGATGACCATCTGAGAGAAAAATATTCTCTTCATCTCCTAATTTATAAACAATGTCGGCTGGTTCTAGCCTCCTCCAGTTATGCATGTTGGGCGCATGCCCCTTTAAGAGAATGGGTCAGGTGACCTGAGGTACAAGGTCCAGCCTGGATGGAGTCTGCCAAGCCAGTCTTGCCCTGACTGTGTTACGATGTTTATATGAACAGTCCCAGTTAGTTTACACCTACTTATCTCGTGGTCTCTTTATAGTCCATAATTAGACCTCATACATAATGCCCACCGCGCAAAATTCTCCCAGCATCCCTTGTCAGGTCCCTCAGGATCTTACACGTTTCAATTTGATCGCTTTGCATCCTTCCAAACTCCAGTCAGCCCAAACTGTTCAATGTTTCCTCATGAACTAATCCCTTCAGCCCAAGGATGAGTCAAGTGAACCCTCTCTGAACTGTTCCTAATGGAATTATATCCTTTCTTAAGCAAGGAGACCTAAACTGTACACAGTAGTGCACATGCAGTCTAACTAAAACCTTGTACAGCTGCAGCAACATCTGAATGCAGCACATTTAAATTTATGGAAGGATTACATCTTTTATCATTTTCCGCTGAAATGTATTGACATTGCATTTTCAGTGAACCGTTTACGAAACTGTATGTTTATAAAATTTAAATGAGTACAAGGAGGGGTCAGGATTGTTTCTCAAGTTTAACGGCAACGCTCGTAGAATGACGCCCCTTATTTTAGAATTGAAATTATATTGGCTCTCGTGCAACATAACACACTGACCGGCTTAGATTCCAGTTGGGCTGAGAAGCCTGTTTCTGTGCTGTAAAATACCCTGTGTTTGTGCCTCACACTAGATTTATAGAAACTTTCTGACCCTTCCCAATCTTGTGGTTCCCCCCCCCACCCCCCCCCCTCCCCCCCCCACCCTCCCCCACCCTCCCCCTCCCCCCCCCACCCTCCCCCCCCCACCCTCCCCCTCCCCCCCCCACCCTCCCCCCCCCACCCTCCCCCTCCCCCCCCCACCCTCCCCCCCCACCCTCACCCTCCCCCTCCCCCCCCCACCCTCCCCCCCCACCCTCCCTCCCCCCCCCCACCCTCCCTCCCCCCCCCCCCCCCCCCTCCCCCCCCCCCACCCTCCCTCCCCACCCCCCCCACCCACCCTCCCCCCCCCTCCCCCCCCACCTCCCTCCCCCCCCCCCTCCCTCCCCCCCCCCCCTCCCCCCCCCTCCCTCCCCCCCCCCCTCCCCCCCCCCCCACCCCCTCCCCCCCCCCCACCCTCCCCCCCCCCACCCTCCCCCCCCACCCTCCCTCCCCCCCCCCCTCCCCCCCCCCACCCCCTCCCCCCCCCCCACCCTCCCCCTCCCCCCCCACTCCCTCCCCCCCCCCACCCTCCCCCTCCCCCCCCACTCCCCCCCCACTCCCCCTCCCACCCCCCCCACCCTCCCCCTCCCCCCCTCCCCCTCCCCCCCCACTCCCCCTCCCACCCCCCCCACCCTCCCCCTCCCCCCCCACTCCCTCCCCCCTCCCTCCCCCCCTCCCCCCCCCCCACAATGCTGTGACCCCAGCTCTGCAACCCCGCCCCTCAGGGCGAGAGCCTAGGCCTCATCCTTCCCACTATAAAATTGTGGAGAGGTCAAGGTGGGCAAGAGGCCAGCGGAAAGGCAATCCGAAGAACGAAATAGTCAACCCTCACCTACAATCCTGCGGCAGGCGGATGCAAAATTCTGATGCCCGCCTATCCTTCCTCATGGCGTGGTGAAAACATCCATTGCCTCACAGCGCTAAACTTAACCATCCGCGGAGGAAACTAGCTTTACCATGCGGCTTTTTGAAGAGCCATATGACACATGAGACGTACTGAACTGTAAATTAATAACATCCCAACATCTGTCAGACCTGCTCACTAATGTTACCTCTGAACATGAATTTCCCTCAGCTCTGTGCATCCAGCATACATGCAGATGTGCAGTTGAATTTAAAAAAGATGTAAGAAGTGGGATTCGTTAAGAATGTGTGCATGTCAATGTGTGATTTGCAAATCAAAGGGTTACTGGCAGAGGGAGTGGCTCACACTTATAGAAGCCTAACTGCATATTTTTGAACCAATTAAAAGAATTTGACGGGAACTGTTCTGCCTCTGAAGGTATTTTCACTTAAATCAGGTTTTTATTTTCTTACTTAATGTTATATTTGGTCTTATTACAGGAACATTTTCCACAAATAAATGAACACAGAGTGATTGCACTAGCCGTTACTCTAAAATGAGAACATAAGAAATAGGAGCAGGAGTAGGCCATCTAGCCCTTCGAGCCTGCCCCGCCATTCAATAAGATCATGGCTGATCTGTCATGGCTCAGTTCCACATTCCCGCTTTCTCCCCATAACCCTTAATCCCCTCGCTTATCAAAAACCCATCAACCTGCGTCTTAAAAATATTTAGCGAGGCAGCCTCCACCACTTCAACGGGCAGAGAATTCCACCCTTTGAGTGAAGAAGTTCCTCCTCAACTCCGTTCTAAACCGCCCCCCTTTATCTTGAGGCTGTGCCCCCTAGTCCTACTGTCCTTTCTGAGCGGGAAGAGCCTCTCCACCTCTATCCTATCCATTCCATTCATCATCTTATATGTCTCAACTATCAGGACATCATCTTATATGTCTTAACTATCAGGACATAGGTCAGAACAGGATAAAGCAAGGTGACATTTCCCACAATTGTTCTCCACAGTTCTCTCAGACAGTATCAGTTGATTTAAATGCCTGCCATGCTTAGTGAGAATTACATCTGAAAATTCTAATACATAAAGATCTTAGGAATTAATAAGCCAAAAGGGTTAAATTTTAAAGACAAGTTCCATTGGCTAAGTTTGTATTTCCTTAAGTGTAGAAGAGTAAAGAGATGATCAATCTGCGGTGTTTAAGGTCATTAACATAGCTGATCAGGAAAATAGAGTGAGATTATTTCCTATGGTGAGGAAGTCCAGAGGAATAAGACATAACAGCAACAAATTGTTTTTATATAGTGTCTTAAAATGAAAATGGTCCCAAAGCGCTTCACAGGAGCATTTCAAGAAGGATTTAGGTATAGCTCTTGGGGCTAAAGGAACCAAGGGATATGCGGGGATCAGGATATCTAATTCGATGATCAGCCATAATCAAAATGAATGGCTTGAAGCTTGGTATAGACCAAATGATTGACATCCTGGAGATGCACTTCCGACATTTGGAGCATTCCGGCCGGACGCTGCAGCACTCTCCATGGAGCGTGTCACGCATCATAGTGGTCTGCTGTGCATTGCACAATCTGGTGCTCCAAGGGAGGGTATCGTTTGCAAGTGGGAGACACGGATGAGGCAGACATTCCCTCGGATGAGGGGGACTTGGAAGGACAGGCACCTGAAGAGGGCCAGAATAAAGACATTCTGCGTGAATATTCCATTGTAGTGGCAAAATATGGAAGACATGTCTGTGGCACACTGATTGCCGCAAGGCTTCAGCAAGAATAAAGTCCAAGCAAAGTGACAGATGTGTATTCATCTGCCCTTTAGAGACGTGGGAAGTGGTCAGGAAGTCCTCCACAACGATTGACATCTCCAGCAAGATCATCTTTCAGCTTGCGACCAGTAACCCTCAAGGATAATGAGGGCATTAGCGTTGGAAAGGTCTGCACTCAGTGTTGCATATAATAGCCCCTGTGCAAAGTGAAAGGGAGCACACTAGCACGTACCCTGAGTCAACTGTACATTGTGCAGTCTTTATTGCCAACACACAACTCTTTCAACAGCCATTGAGAATTGGATTTGCTTGTAGTGAACACAATTCATCCAAGACATGTACTTTCACACTCACAAGGACCACAACTCAATGCTGATGATGCAACATTAGATTGCACACACACATATTTCAATCATGTGTTGGTAGTGCGATAGAGTAGAACCTGACACTACGCTTATGACACAGCAACAATGAATTTCAAGTCAGGATGGCATGTGACTTGGAGAGAAACTTGATGGTAGTGGTGTTCTTAGTGTGTCTGCTGCCCTTGTCCTTCTAGGTGGTCGAGGTCACAGCATTGGAAGATGCTGTCAAAGGAGCCTTGGCGAGTTGTTGCAATGCACCTTGCAACTGGAACACATTGCACTGGCAGTGGAGAGGGTGAATATTTAAGGTGGTGGATGGGGTGCTGCTTTGAGTAAGTCACTTCACCCTGGATGGTGTCGGGCTTCTTGAGTGCTGTTGAGCTGAACTCATCCAGGTAAATGAAGAGAATTCCATCACACTCCTGGCAAGAATCTTGTAGATTTTGGAAAGATTTTGGGAAGTGCAGTGTTGACAGAATGCCAAGTCTCTGACCTGCTCTTGTAGCACAATAAAAAGTCTCACAGCGCCAGGTTAAAGTCCAACCAGTTTATTTGATAATAAACCCACAAGCTTTCGGAAACAATGTTCCTTCTTCAGGTATGTGGAAGGTTCTGATCAGAGAAGGGCATATAAAGACATCACAGTTTACAGAATACTGATTAGAATGTGAGTCTTTACAGCACTTGGCCCATAGCCTTGAATGTTATAAAGAACAAAGAACAACACAGCACGGGAAACCGGCCCTTCGGCCCAATGAGCACGCACCGCCATTTTAATATTATGAGTGCTCTCCTCTACCTATGACCTTTGTCTACGCCTATTGGGGAAGATTGAGGGAAGACTAATTTGGGGACAATTTGTTATACCAATCAGCCTAAGAGCATGTTTTTGGGATGTGGGAGTAAACCAGAGCACCCGGAGAAAACCCACGCAATCACAGGGAGAATGTGCAAACTCCCACAGACACCAGCCCAAATCCATGTATCTGCACAGTGAACAGTGATAGTCACTGAGCTGTCATGTTGCCCATCAGATGGTCCAGTTTAAGCACACACTAACAACGTGAAGCACTAGGCAACTCTCGAAGCAATATCCAAGAGCAGCCCTCGCACGACCCATCGCGTGTATGCCCCTTGTTGGACAACAAGGCAGACTGAATCACCTGTGAAGTAAAAGAAAAGACATCAATCAACATGCAAAACTTTGACAGACATTTACAGAATCCCCAGAAGCTCAGAAGTAAGACAAGTGAGCCATACAATATGTTGGAAGGTCTGTAGGGTGCCCAGTTCTCATCTAAATAGTTTTTAAATGTGTAAGGCAACCTGCCTCCACCACCCTCTCAGGCAACACATTCCAGATCACTCTCTGGGTAAAAAAGTTTTTTCTTGCATCCCTCCCAAATTTCCTGCCCCTCTCCTTGAACTTGTGTCCCCTCATGACTGACTCTTCAACTGAGGGGAACAGCTTCTCCTTATCCACCCTGTCCATGCCTATCATAATCTTGTACACCTCAATCAGATCGCTCTTAAATCTTCTCTGCACCAAGGTAAACAGCCCAAGCCTATCCAACTTTCTTCAATGACTTAAATGTTCCATCCCAGGCAGCATCTTGGTGAATCTCCTTTGCATCCCGTCCAGTGCAATCACATCTTCCCTGTAATGTGATGACCAGACATGATCTTATTGAATGGCGGGGCAGGCTCAAAGGGCTGGATGGCCTACTCCTGCTCCTATTTCTTATGTTCTTATTCGAGCTGCGGCCTCATCAAAGTTCTATACAACTCCAATATGACTCTCCTGCTTTTGCAATCTGTGCCTCTACTGATAAAGACAAGTGTCCCATATCCATTTTTACCACCCTATTAACACGTCCTTCCAAAGTCCTTTTGTTCCACAGAGCTTCCTCGAAACCTATCATTCCCTGAGTACTTCTTTGTCATATTAGTTCTTCCAAAGTGTTGCTTATGTGAATATATCTCTGTGCATGAATCATGTTTATTCAAAAAAAACTCTTGCATTGCTCAGTGTAACAAAGAATACAATATGTATGAGACGCTTTGAAGTGTCTAAGTGGGGAAAAAAATGTGACAGGCAGCAGGAGAGAATAAACTGGGACCCAGGTTCGATTCCCAGCTCAGGTCACTGTCTGTGTGGAGTTTGCACATTCTCCTCGTGTCTGCGTGGGTTTTCTCCAGGTACTCCGATTTCCTCCCACAGTCCAAAGATGTGCGGGTTAGGTTGATTGGCCATGCTAAGAAATTGCCCCTTAGTGTCTAGGGATGCGTAGGTTAGAGGGATTAGTGGGTATAATATGTAGGGATATGGGGGTGGGGCCTGGGTGGGATTGTGTTCGGTGCAGACTCGATGGGCCGAAGGGCCTCTTTCTGCACTGTAGGGTTCTATGATTCTATGATCTATGTGCTGGTTAGGTGGATTGGCCATGCTAAATTCTCCCTCAACGTACCCAAACAGGCGCCGGAGTGTGGCAGCTAGGGGATTTTCACAGAAACCTCATTGCAGTGTTAATGTAAGCCTACTTGTGACACAAATAAATAAATTAACCTTAAACAAATAAACAAAATGGTTGTAAGTGCTCCCATTCTGAAATGCAAGAAAATAGGAAAACAGCAGAAAAGAGCACCACCTGTGAACACACCCTTGAGTTCCTGTCCTTATCAGAGAATACCAAACATCTGTACACCAGATGTACTGAGGCAGAGCTAGATGCAAAGACCCACAGCAATCTTGACAATAATGGGAGGATAGCAGGTGTGAATCGGAGCTGGGCCCACACCTCATCAGCCCGCACAGCTAATTGACTTCCAAATTCGCTCTCTCCCCTCCAACCGTAACCTTGACAAGGCAGCCATAAAATACCTCCGAATCCTCCGGCCTTTCAGCGAAGTTGCTCGTTGCCAATAGCCGGCACACCTGAGCAGAAACCGAGATGACCAGATGTGAAAAAAAAAATTGCGGCAAATGGAAACCATACTCCATACTTAAAAGTGGGGCAGAGCAGAGATCTTGCCTTGCTGAATGTAACAAGATATATCCAAATTGCTGCCTTTGACCCATTAGTGAATCGTTCATTTCCAGCTTGTAATACAGACATCTGTGATTTATTCCATAAAAATAGGTGCCCTTTATTCACTTGTTCAGTAATTGTCTCACAGTTCCCATGGTTTCCAATGCAAGCAGTTGAAGTGCAAAACAGTGCTGCCTTCAACCTTCATCACTCTGATTTGAGTTGATTTGATTTATTCTTGTCACATGTATTGGTCTACAGTGAAAAGTATCATTTCTTGCACACTGTACGCACAAAGCTTGCAGGACAGCTGTGAAGTATTGGAACCCAGAGTGCAATATGTGCCTCCTTTACTTTCCTTCTCTGCCACCAGTGTCCATCATCAATAAGAGCTCAGCATTGTGGCACAGTGGTTAGCACTGCTGTCTCACAGCACCAGGGACTCAGGTTCAATTCCCGGCTTGGGTCACTGTCTGGGCGAAGGCTGCACATTCTTCCCATGTCTGCGTGGGTTTCCTCTGGGTGCTCCAGTTTCCTCCCACAGTCCAAAGACATGCGGGTTAGGCTGATTAGCCATGATGAATTGCCCCTTAGTATCAGGATAAATACATGGGGCTACAGTGGTAGGGCCTGGGTGGGACTGTTGTCAGTGCAGGCTCAATAGGCCAAATGGTCTCCTTCTGCACTGTAGGGGTTCTATGATTCTATGATAAGAGGACAACACGGTGGCACAGTGGTTAGCACTGCTGCCTCACAATGCCAGGGGCCCGAGTTCAATTCTTGGCTTGGGTCACTGCCTGTGTGGAGTTTGCACATTCTCCCTGTGTCTGCATGGGTATCCTCCAGGTGCTCCGGTTTCCTCCCACATTCCAAAAGAGGGTGGTTCAAGTGGATTGGTCATGTTAAATTGCCCCTTGGTGTCAGAGGGGCTAGTTAGGATAAATGCATGGGGTTATGGGGATAAGGCCTGGGTGGGATTGTGGTCGGTGCAGACTCGATGGGCCGAATGGCTTCCTTCTGCACTGTTGGGATTCTATGATTCGATGAACTGAGGACAGTAAAATTTATTCAGGACACCTCTTCCATCAACCAAAAAAGATGAATTACCTTTACAAATGTAGGGAATCGCCGATTGGGAAGGTATAGTTGTAAGTTCTTCTCAGGTTTAAGCAGACTGCCAAGCTTGCAAATGGTCTGGCTCAGTCACAGATGGTGGCCAAGGAATGGAAATTGTGAGGGGTAGCAGGAAGAGGAAGATAATACCTCCCTAATATTAAATAATAGGAGAAAATACAAGAAACTATAAAGCTTCATGAATGAAACCCAGTCCATCACGCAAACCAGCCTTCTGTCCATTGACTCTGTCTATACTTCATAAGAACATAAGAAATAGGAGCAGGAGTAGGCCATCTAGCCCTTTGAGCCTGCCCCGCCATTCAATAAGATCATGGCTGATCTGAAGTGGATCAGTTCCACTTTCCCGCTTTCTCCCCATAACCCTTAATTCCCTTGTCTGTCAAAAACCTATCTACCCGTGACTTAAATATATTTAGCGAGGCAGCCTCCACCACTTCAACGGGCAGAGAATTCCAGAGATTCACCACCCTTTGGGTAAAGAAGTTCTTCCTCAACTCCGATCTAAACTGCCCCTTATCTTGAGGCTGTGCCCTCTAGTCCTGCTATCCTTTCTAAGCAGGAAGAATCTCTCTACCTCTACCCTATTCATCCCTTTCATTATCTTATGCGTCTCTATAAGATCCCCCCTCATCCTTCTAAACTCCAACGAGTACAGACCCAGTCTATTTAGTCTCTCTTCATAGTCCAACCGCCTCATCTCCGGTATCAGCCTAGTGAACCTCCTCTGCACTCCCTCCAAGGCCAAAATATCCTTGCGCAAGTGCGGCGACCAAAACTGCACACAGTACTCCAGCTGTGGCCTCACCAGTGCCCTGTACAGTTGCAGCAAGACCTCCCTACTTTTATATTCTATCCCTCTCACTATAAAGGCCAACATCCCATTCGCCTTCTTGATCACCTGCTGCACCTGCAGACTGGGTTTTTGCGACTCATGCACAAGGACCCCCAGGTCCCTCTGCACCGTAGCATGCTGCAGCTTTTCGCCCTTTAAATAGTAATCCCTCCTGCTATTATTCCTGCCAAAGTGGATAACCTCACTCTTGCTAACATTGTACTCCATCTGCCAGGTCCCTCGCCCACTCACTCAGCCTATCCAGATCCCTCTGCAGACTTTCCACACCCTCCACGCAATTTGCTTTACCACTTATCTTCGTGTCATCAGCAAATTTCGTCACCCTACACTCAGCCCCTCCTCCAGATCATCTATATAAATGGTAAATAGCTGAGGCCCCAGCACAGATCCCTGCGACACTCACCAACTGCCAATCCGAATAGCACCCATTGATTCCCGCAGCCTTGGCAAAGCAGCCAACATAATTAAGGCCATCACGCACCCTGGACATTCTCTCTTCCACCTTCTTCTGCCAGGAAAATGATACAAAAGTCTGAAGTCACGTACCAACGAATTCAAGAACAGCAGCACGGCAGCACAGTGGTTAGCATTACTACCTCACCACGCCAGGGATCCAGGTTCAATTCCTGGCTTGGGTCATGTCTGTACGGAGTCTGCACATTCTTCCCATGTTTGCGTGGGTTCCCTCTGGGTGGTCCGGTTTCCTCCCACAATCCAAAAGACATGCTGGTTAGGTGCATTGACCCAAACTGGAGTGTGGCAACTAGTGGAATTTCACAGTAACTTCATTGCAGTGTGAATTTAAGCCTATTTGTGACTAATAAATAAATTTACCTTTCTTCCCTGCTGCCATTAGATTTTGAATGGACATACCTTGCATTAAGTTGAGCTTTCTCTATACCCTAGCTATGACTGTAACACTACATTCTCCACTCTCTTCTTTCTTTCTCTATGAACGGTATGCTTTGTTTGTACAACGTGCAAGAAACAATACGTTTCACTGTTTTCTAATACATATGACAATAATAAATCAATTCAGCTCAATACAAAACAAAAAATGTTGCCCCTATGTGTTTGTTAATGGTCACAATATAATCCATGGGAAAGATATTATTAAACTAAAGAGAGTGCAGAAGAGATTTACAAGGATGTTGCCAGGACTCATGGGACTGAGTTATAGCGAGAGACTAGATAGGCTAGGACTTTTTTCTTTGGAGCGTAGGAGCCTGAGGGGTGATCTTATAGAGGTGTATAAGATCATGAGAGGCATGAATAGGGTGAATGCACTCAGTCTTTTTCTCAGGGGTTAGGGAATCATGAACTGGAGGGCACAGGTTTAAGTTAAGAGGTGAAAGAATTGATGGGAACCTGGGGAACAATGTTTTTACACAGATACGTGTGTGGAATGAGCTGTGGAGGAAGTGGTTGAGGCAGGGACATTAACAACATTTAAAAAGGCATTTGGACAGATACACGGATCGGAAAGGTTTAGAGGGATATGGGCCAAATGCAAGCAAATGGGGTTAGCATAGATGGGCATTTTAGTTGGCATGGACCAGTTTGGGCTGTAGGATCTGTCTCCATGCCTTAGATCCAATGACTCTATAAAGAGGGATTCTTTTCCTTTATAAAAACCTTTCTTTATCTTGACAAATTGGTTGTACAGAATACATTACCACAAGAGACGAATAATACAAATCTTACTGAGCATCAAAGAACACTCCAAAGCTTCATTTACAACAGGCCCCTGGAGATGCTCATTTTCTTTGTCCGAGATCTCAATATTTATGCAATAAAAGGGCAGATGTTCCTTTCTTTTCATGTCTCATTCTTTGCTCTTGTGTCACTTTTCCAGTTAAGATAGCCAAACTCACAAATCCAATTGTTGGAGCTGTAATTTGCAAAACCCAGCCCACTTGGCCGGCCTAATCTCCAAGCACATCAAGGTAACTGCATTAAGGCGCATGAGCAGGTATCTGGAGAACATCACCGTTCATCTACAGGCGCTGGCTAATATACTGTGCTCCTTGTCCTACTTGTATGGCAGCAGTCTTGAATGAAGTTGACCATTTGCTGGAACTATGTAACGCCAGCAATTAACGCAGGCTGGAAGCTGGCAAATCAGGTTAGACGGAGACAATGAGCTATGAGAGGACCGCGTGATCTAATTAGTTACGACAATCAGTGTTCCAACTTGTGATTTATTGTTTCCTGTTTCAGTGCTGCTCTTTAGTTGTGGTACTGTATGCACAGCATTTCCAAATGACCCTCTTATCAAAGGCAGCTATCAAGAGGACAGCCTGAACAATATTTATTTAAGTCAACATTTAATGCTTCCTTCTGCAATTAGGAAATTGCCCATGGCAGAGCAGAGCAGTCTGGTAATCAGACAAGCATTACTCATTAACAATATTTCTTCATTTGCAGTCTTGTGTACAAGTTAATTGACTGCCTGTGGAATAGGATTATTGTAACCCAAGAAGAGGCAATTCTTTGCATTAAGTTGGGATATTGCAGTCAAATTCTAAACTGTGAGGCCTCACAAATTATGCATAGCAAATATTCACATCTGAGCTCTTCACCATTCGTTCGAAGACCTTTTGCCCAATATTTTAGGAGGGCGATTTACATTTTGGGGCAGTATGATGGCACAGTGGTTAGCACTGTTGCCTCACAGCGCCAGTGACCTGGATTCAATTCCCCGCTTAGGGTCACTGTCTGCGCATTCTCCCCATGTCTGCATGGGTTTTCTCTGGGTGCTCCAGTTTCCTCCCACAGTCTGAAAGATGTACTGGTTAGGTACGTTGGCCATGCAAAATTCTCCCTCACTGTGCCAGAGTGTGGTGACTAAGAGGTTTTCACAGTAATTTTGTTGTAATGTTAATGTAAACCTACTTATGACAAATAAATAAACTTTAACTTTAAGAGTCAGTTGTCCAGAATTTTTCTACAAAGGACTTTTTGAGGCAGAGCTGTAAAGTCAGTCAAACAGTAGCAAAGTTTTAAAGTTTATTTATTAGTGTCACAAGTAGGCTTACATTAACACTGCAGTGAAGTTACCATGAAAATTCCCTAGTCACCACATTCTGGCATCTTTTTAAGAACATAAGAACATAAGAAATAGGAGCAGGAGTAGGCCATCTAGCCCCTCGAGCCTGCCCCGCCATTCAATAAGATCATGGCTGATCTGTCGCTGCTCAGTTCCACTTTCCCGCCCTCTCCCCATAACCCTTAATCCCCTGTCTTATCAAAAACCCATCAACCCGTGTCTTAAAAATATTTAGCGAGGCAGCCTCCACCACTTCAACAGGCAGAGAATTCCAGAGATTCACCACCCTTTGAGAGAAGAAGTTCCTCCTCAACTCCGTTCTAAACCACCACCCTTTCATCTTGAGGCTGTGCCCCCTAGTCCTACTGTCTTTTTTGAGCGGGAAGAGTCTCTCCACCTCTATCCTATCCATCCCATTCATCATCTTATACGTCTCAATGAGATCTCCCCTCATTCTTCTAAACTCCAACGAGTACAAGCCCAGTTTATTCAGCCTCTCCTCATAGCTCAACCCCCTCAACTCCGGCATCAGCCTAGTAAACCTCCCCTGCACTCCCTCCAAGGCCAAAATATCTTTGCGCAGGTGCGGCGCCCAAAACTGCACACAGTACTCCAGCTGCGGCCTCACCAATGCCCTATACAGCTGCAGCAAGACCTCCCTACTTTTATATTCAATCCCCCTCGCTATGAAGGCCAGCACTGAAGAAGAATCTAGTGTGGCCAATGTGTCTAACCAGCACATCCTTCAACCTGCGGGAGGAAACGAGCACCCAGAGGAAACCCACCCTGACACAGCATGAACATGCAGACTCTGCGCAGATAGTGACCCAAGCTGAGAACTGAACCCAGATCCCTGGAAATGCTAACCACTGTGCCACCGGGCCACCCCAGCACGTGAGACTAAAGGGGTAGCTTGCACAGAACCTGCATAGCTATGATCAGCTGAATGGACACCCATTCAGTGCTCCACCAATCCACCCCGTCACCTTCACCCCTTCCGCCACAACTGTATAAATGTAATCCAACTTGCAGTTGTCTTTAGCTTTGCTGAAGGCTCATCCAGACATGTAAGATTGGCTCTGTTCTCTCTCCACAGATGCTGTCAGGCCGGCTGAGATTTTCCAGCATTTTCTGTTTTTGTTTCAGGCTCCAACGTCGATAGTAATTTGCTTTTATCTTCGAGTTTTGTAATGTTTGGAGCGCTGGATGTGATGGATGGGCTAACACAATATTCTTTCAGATCAGCAACCTGAATTCAGCCTCTGCTGATTGCATGAATGGTCTCCTTTCTCTCGGGTTCGAACTGTTCTGTCGTATTCCTGGAAAAGAAGTTCAGAACCGTAACCAGCCTTACTTCCCTCAATCAGCAATACCAAACACAAACTAACTGGGAGGAGAGATAAATTGACAAAAAAGATGATGGCACAGGGCAAAAGGCAGGGGGATGGTGGTGATGGTGCAGGGGGTGGGGTGGAGGGGGTGCGGGGTGGAGTTGGGGGGGGCTGTCTCCACAATATCCCCACATGCCTGGATGGGTGCAGCCCCAACAACACTCAAGAAGCTTGACACCATCCAGGACAAAGCAGCCCGCTTGGTTGGTACCACATCCACAAACATCCACTCCCTCCATCACCGACGCTCAGTAGCAGCAGTGTGTACCACCTACAAGATGCACTGCAGCAATTCATCAAAGATCCTTAGGCAGCACCTTCCAAACCCACAACCATTTCCATCTAGAACGACAAGGGCAACAAGTACATGCAAACATCAGCACCTGCAACTTCCCCTCCGAGCCATTCACCATCTTGACTTGGAAATATATCGGCGTTTCTTTGCTGGGTCAAAACACTGAAATTTCCTCCCTAATAGCATTGTGAGTCAACCCACTGCACACGGACTGCAGTGATTCAAGAAGGCAGCTCATCACCACCTTCTCAAGGGCAACTAGGGATGGGCAATAAATACTGGCCAGCCAGCGATGCCCATGTCCCACGAATGAATTAAAAAAATAGAGCTTTCCAGCCAAATCTCAGTTCCCAGCTCTTAGCCCCTAGCCCTGTTGGTCTAAGTACTTCATGTATATATCCAAGAGCTTTTTAAATGCAATAATGGGGCTGGACTGTACCAGCCCTCTGTATCAGGCTGGGATGCCAAGAGGGAGGCCTTATAAAATGGTGTGGGAAGGCAGGGGGTGCAGTACCTGTCATCTACCTGAAACCATGCCATTTTGCCAGTGGCTGTTCTGGACAGAGGCCATATGAACCAATCAAGTGGCCAATTAAGGATCTCTTTCTGCTGCTGCTGGCATTTAAGCAGCAACTCTTGGGCCTTGTGCCCTTTTGGAAGCTGACTGGGAACTGTTGGCTCGGTGATCAGGTGTATCTGGTGTCCCTCATCTTTGGTCCACAAGCAGGCCCCAAACAGCAATGGCTGTTTCCAAGGCAACCTCTTCACCAATCACCTGCCCCTGCAAACACAGGGGCCGGCCTGCCTGACCCTGATGTTTCCAGATTTCACTTACCTAAAGGTATAGGCAGCATCTATCGCTGCACCCTCTTCTGCCTGGTGCATCTCCAGCAGTGGCCACCACTTCTGGTGGCGCTGCTGAGGTAACTGAGCTGTCAGCACTCCGGATGTGGCACGGTGGCACAATGGTTAGCACTGCTGCCTCACAGCGCCGGTGACCCGGGTTCGATTCTCAGCCTCGGGTCGCTGTCTGTGTGGACTCCTCACATTGTCCCCCTGTCAGCGTGGGTCTCTTCTGGGTGTTCTGGTTTCCTCCCACAGTCCAAAGATGTGTGGGTTAGGTGGATTGGCCACGCTAAATTGCCCCTTAGCATCAGATTAGGTGGATTGGCCATGCTAAATTGCCCCTTAGCATCAGATTAGGTGGATTGGCCATGCTAAATTGCCCCTTAGCATCAGGTTAGGTGGATTGGCCATGCTAAATTGCCCCTTAGTGTCAGGGAGACTAGCTAGGGTAAATGCCTATGTTATGGGGATAGGGCCTGGGTGGGACCGTGGTCAGTACAGACTTGGTGGACCGAATGGCCATTCCTTTACTGTAAGGATTCTATGATTCTATGGCAGCTCCTGGAGGCAGCAGGAATGCTTTAAAGTGATGGGAACCTGGATGGCGATTAATTAGTTGCCTGGCCCCCAACGGAGAGGCGGGGTGGGGGGAGTAAGCGCGGTCAAAGAGTTCAGCTCATGGTCTCTGTCTGCCACTCCGACGATTAGTTCATTCCAGATTCCCACCACCTTCCCAACAAGGTTCAGGGCCAGAGTGGATTTATTAGTGGATGTCATGGTGTGCGATACAACGCACCAAAATGCTGAATGCATTCATATGAGAAACCGATGCACATTGTTATAGTGAAAGTGTTAACCACACAATCTGAAAATGATTAACAACTGCAGTCATATAATGGACCAAGAAATGTTAAAGAAAGGTGTTCATAAATTATCACAGTGGGAGCACACTGCACTCAGGAAGGGAAAAAAAGATCTACCGGTCTTCCTGCTAATGATTGCCATTCTCTGGTTTTTGGGAAATCTAAACACGTGAGAACAGAGTCAGGTTAGGCCAACGCGCTTTGGAACTCCTCCATTAAATCCTTTGGATTTCTCCCTAACTCTCCCTTTCCTCCATGAGGGTCTTCCTTGAAACCCATCCCTTCAACCAAGCATTCGGTCACCTAAGAACAAAGAACAAATAAACATACAACACAGGAGCAGGCCCCTTCGGCCCACCAAACCTGCGTCAATCATGATGCCTGCGTAAATTAAAACTGTATGCACCAATGGCATTCATATCATTCCATTCCCATTCTGTTCATGTATTCATCTAGATGCCCCTTAAATGCCCCTACCTTACCTGCTCCCATCACCTCCCCGGGCAGCACATTCCAGACATTCACCACCCTCTGTGTAAAAAAACCTGCCTCGCCCATCTCCTCTAAACTTTTCCCCAAGCACCTTAAACATATGTCCCCTAGTACTTAACTTTTCTACCCTAGAAAAGAGCATCTGAATATCAGCTCTGTCCATGTCACTTATAATCTTGCAAACCTCTATCAGGTCACCCTTCAACACCCGTCGTCCCAGTGAGAACAAATCAAGTTAATCCAAATTCTAATAGCTAATACCCTCCAGACCAGGCAACATCCTGATAAACCTCTTCTGTATCCTCTCCAAAGCATCCATATCCTTCTGGTGGTGTGCTGGCCAGAATTGAACACTATGAGATCTAACTAAGGTTCTGTACAGCTGCAGCATGACCTGCGAACTTTTAAACTCAATGCCACGACCGACGAAGGCAAGCATGCCGTATGCCTTCTTAACTACCTTATCCACCTGCGTTGCCACTTTCAGTGAGCAGTGTACACGTAGGCCAAATTCTTTCTGCCTGTCAGTACTCCTAAGGGTTCTACCATTTACTATATAATTTCTACATGTATTGGACCTTCCTATTTGCATTATCTCACACCTGTCTGGATGAAACTCCATTTCTTCACCCAATTTTCCAACCGTTCTATATCTTGCTCTGCCCTCTGACAATCCTCTTCACGATCCGCAACTTCATCAATTTTTGTGTAGTCTGCAAATTCACTAATCAGACTAGCTACATTTTCCTCCAAATCATTCGTATATACTGCCATTCCTGGCATTTCCCAGGTTCTATATTCTGCCCCTTTTCCTTTCCTTCTCCCCTATGTATTGTGTACAGTTTTGGTCACCCTGTTATAGGGAAAAGACATCGATAAACTGGAAAGAGTGGAAAGAAGATTAACAAGGATGTTACCAGGACTGGTGGGGAGTGTTTGGCCGCAGGGAAAAACCGGGGAACTACAGTCCGGTGAGGCTCACATCTGTGGTGGGTAAGTTGTTGGAAGATATTCTGAGAGGCAGGATCTATGGGCATTTAGAGAAACAAGGACTGATTAGAGACAGTCAGCATGGCTTTATGAGTGGAAAATCATGTCTTGCAAATTTGATTGAATTTTTTGAAGGGATAACCTTCCTCCCACTACCCAGAAGACGTGCTGGTTATGAGCATTGACCCAAACAGGCGCTGAACTGTGGTGATTAGTGGAACTTCACGGTCACTTCATTGCAGTGTTAATGTAAGCCTTTCTTGTGACTAATAAATAAACTTTAAAAGGTGCAATTTCTTTCACACAGAGGGTGGTGAGTGTCTCGGACAAGCGGCCAGAGGCAGTAATAGAGATGGGTACAATTTTGTCTTTTAAAAAGCGTTTAGACAGTTACATGTGTAGGATGGGTACAGAGGGATATGGGCCAAATGCAGGCAATTGGGATTAGCTTAGTCATTACGAAAAAAGGTGGCGTGGACAAGTTGGGCTGAAGGGCTTCTTTCAATGCTATAAATCTCTATGGGCCTGATTTTACCATTTTGATTCTAAGTGCTGAATCTGGGAATGTTTCAGATCCGACTTTTAGACTGTTTCTCCGGCGTCCCCATACGCACTCAGCCTGAAAAAATATCAGCAATTCCGAATGGCGCCGCAGGAGCCTGTATGCGGGGTTTATCGCACCCAAAACGCTGCAGCTCCGATTGGAGCCTCCAACTGCGCATGTGCAATAAAAAAATTGAAAAACGCTCCCCTGTCACATCGCTTGCAGCCCAGGAGCGTTGGGCCCACACATTGCCCCACCCTCCACAACATAACTGTGCCCCTTATCCCCCCACCCCCTGCTACCCAGCCCGATCACGGCTTCCTGCCCCACTTCCCCTCCACTGATCACCCGCAGAGTGGCAGCGAACTCCAATGCCCCTGGAGTTTGGGGCGGCGCAGTAGCACAGTGGGTTAGGACTGCTGCTTCACAGCTCCAGGGTTCTGGGTTCGATTCCTGGCTTGGGTCACTGTCTATGTGGAGTTTGCACATTCTCCTTGTGACTGCGTGGGTTTCCTCCGGGTGCTCCAGTTTCCTCCCACAGTCCAAAGATGTGCGGGTTAGGTTTAATTGGCCATGCTAAGAAATTGCCCCTTAGTGTCCTGGGTTGTGTAGATTAGAGGGATTAGTTGGTAATACATGGGGATAGGTGGGATTGTGGCCGGTGCAGACTCGATGGGCTGAATGGCCTCTTTCTGCACATTGGGCTCTATGATTCTGCCCCTCCCCACCACAGATCCATCTGACCTGCCTCCCCCCTCCTCTCTCCCCACCAGAGAACGATCTGGCCCTCTTCCTCCTCCTTCCCCCCACCCCCATCAGAGATCCATCTGGCCTGCTTCTTCCCCTCTGCCCCCAACCAGAGATCCATCTGGCCCTCGCCCCACCAGGGAACCATTGGGCCCACTTCCCTCCGTACTCACCCCCGCACCCCCATCACTCCAGCCAGAGAACGATGAGGCTTCCCTCCTCCTCCACCCCCCTCTCCTCCCCACGAGAGAATGATCAGGCCTCCCTTCTCACCCCTCCACCACTGACAAGCCGTTGGAAGCTCTGAACATACCTCCTCAAGAGCTGGAGCACCAGGAACAGACTTTTGCCGAGCGTGTGTCTGTTTCGCGCCAAATCTGGATGGGCGAACACGATGGCAGAGGGGGAAGTACAGGGAAGTTTGGACATCCGGCCCATTAAGTCAATTTAAATGTATGCAAATGCATGCATCCCTTTTCGGGCCTTGGTAACGGGGGAATCAGCGCGGAAGCAGGCGCGATAGCACTATCCGCCTCACTTTACCAAGATTTTGCGTCCGAAAACAGGCTCAACTCAATGGTCAAATCGGGCCCAATGACTGTGTGTATTCTGTGAATGGTATGTTTTTGTCTGCAGAGCGCGCAAGAAACAATATTTTTCACCGTATGCCAATAAATGCGACAATAATAAATCAAATCAAATTTTCTCTGACTACATATCCGTGAAGTGCTTTGGGACATTTTTGCTACAGTTAAAAGGCAATTGATTGTTACATTGGTTAGTCAAAAGGCTTTCTCCCACCCCCCCGTGACCTGTAGGTTTTCTTAACTGATTATTTGAGAAGTTTATCCTTCCCAAGTTTACTTTTCACTAATGCGCTACCCAAATATCTCAGGCAATCTGAATCATTGTTCATCAGATACAACAACGATACTTTGTTCCTGTCACGTCTGTTTCTTTAGCGATATTTATTATAACAGGAAGGTGCAAG
The DNA here is from genome assembly GCF_965287045.1 of Carcharhinus amblyrhynchos. Lineage (NCBI taxonomy): Eukaryota > Metazoa > Chordata > Chondrichthyes > Carcharhiniformes > Carcharhinidae > Carcharhinus > Carcharhinus amblyrhynchos. Next base: position 116,610,983 of record NC_137328.1, on the reverse strand, counting down.
TTGAACCCGATAAATCTGAAAAGGGCCTCGCCACAGTGATAAAATAATGAATTCTGTTGTCAGCCCTGGAAAGGATCGACTAAGCATTCAGCTGCATCTGTATATTTGTACAGTTTTTTTTTAATCCTTTAGCACCCTAACAATTGATTCTTGGAATGTGTGGGCTGACTAATGGGAGGTTTGGGTTGAGTGAAATATATTGGGAATTTTTTAATTCTTTTTTAGCACGCGGGCATCGCTGGCCAGGGCAGCATTTATTGCCCATGCCCAATTGCCCTCGGAGAAGGTGGCGATTAGCTGCCTTCTCGAACCACTGTGGTCCACATAGCATAAGAATTCCAACAGTGCTGTTTGCAAGGATTTTGATCCAGAGACAGTGAGGGAACAGTGATAATACTTCAAGTCAATATGGTTTAGAACATAGAACACAGAACATTACAGCGCAGTACAGGCCCTTCAGCCCTCGATGTTGCGCCGACCAGTGGAACCAATCTAATGACCCTCTAACCTAAACTATTCCAATATTATCCATATGCCTATCCACTGACCATTTGAACGCCCTTAAAGTTGGCGAGTCCACAACTGCTGCAGGCAGGGCATTCATAAGAACATAAGAAATAGGAGCAGGAGTAGGCCAACCAGCCCTTCGAGCCTGCCCCGCCATTCAATAAGATCATGGCTGATCTGTCTTGGCTCAGTTCCACCTTCCCGCCCTCTCCCCATAACCCTTAATCCCCTCTCATCAAAAACCCATCAACCCGCGTCTTAAAAATATTTAGCAAGGTAGCCTCCACCACTTCAACGGGCAGAGAATTCCAGAGATTCACCACCCTTTGAGTGAAGAAGTTCCTCCTCAACTCCGTTCTAAACCGCCCCCCCTTTATCTTGAGGCTGTGTCCCCTAGTCCTACTGTCCTTTCTGAGCGGGAAGAGTCTCTCCACCTCTATCCTATCCATCCCATTCATCATCTTATACGTCTCAATGAGATCTCCCCTCATTCTTTTAAACTCTAACGAGTACAAGCCTAATTTATTCAGCCTCTCCTCATAGCTCAACCCCCTCAACTCCGGCATCAGCCTAGTAAACCTCCTCTGCACTCCCTCCAGGGCCAAAATATCCTTGCGTAAGTGCGGCGCCCAAAACTGCACACAGTACTCCAGCTGCGGCCTCACCAATGCCCTATACAGCTGCAGCAAGACCTCCCTACTTTTATATTCAATCCCCCTCGCTATGAAGGCCAGCATCCCATTAGCCTTCCTGACCACCTGCTGCACCTGCAAGCTGGGTTTTTGCGACTCATGCACAAGGACCCCGAGGTCCCTCTGCACCGCCGCCTGCTGCAGTTTTTCTCCACGTAACTAATAGTCCTTCCTACCATTATTCCTACCAAAGTGGACCACCTCGCACTTGCCAACATTAAATTCCATTTGCCATTTCCTGGCCCATTCGCCCAGCCTATCTAGATCCTTCTGTCGACTCTCCCCACCCTCCACACAATTTGCCGTTCCACCAATTTTGGTGTCATCAGCAAATTTCGACACCCTACACTCGGTTCCCTCCTCCAGATCATCTATATAAATGGTAATTCCACGCCCTTATCACCCTCTGAGTAAATACGGAGTATAATAGGGGGCTGAGGACACTGCCTTGTGGGGCACCGATGTTGAGGATGATCGTGGAGGAGCTGTTGTTGCCAATCTTTACTGATTGCGGTCTGTGGGTTAAAAAATTCAGGATGCAGTCGCAAAGAGAGGAGCTGAGTCCCAGGCATTGGAGTTTGGAGATGAGTTTTGTAGGAATAATGGTGTTGAAGGCTGAGCTGTAATCAATAAAAAGGAGCCTGATATAGGTGTAAGATCCATGGGAAGTTGTTGAATATTTTATAGCTCAGACATATGCAGAGATGTCTCGGTGGCACAGTGATTAGCGCTGCCGCCTGTTTATTAGTACCACAAGTAGGCTTACTTTAACACTGCAGTGAGAAAGCTTTTTTTAAATTTATTTATTAGTCACAAGTAAGGCTTACATTGACACTGCAATGAAGTTACTGTGAAATTCCCCTATTTGCCACACTCCGATGCCTGTTCAGGTAAACGCACCTAACCCGCACATCTTTCGGATTGTGGGAGGAAACCGGAGGAAACCCATGCATACATGGGGAGAATGTGCAGATTCCTCACAGACATTGACCTAAGCTAGGAATTGAACCAGATCGCTGGCACTGAGAGGCGCAATGCTAACCACTGTGCCACCTCAACTTACTGAAGTTACTGTGAAAACCTCCTAGTCGCCACTCTCCTGCACCTGTTCGGGTACACTGAGGGAAAATTTAGCATGGCCAATGCACCTAACCAGCACGTCTTTCGGACTGTGGGAGAAAACTGGAGCACGCGGAGGAAACCCGTGCAGATATGGGGGAGAGTGTGCAGACTCTGCACAGCCAAGCCAGGAATTGAACTAGGGTCCCAGACTCTGTGAGGCAGCAATGCTAACCACTGTGCCACCGTGCCATATGTCGCTGGAGGGAAATTTGCAGGTGGTAGAAGTGCCAGGGAAAGAAATCATGTCCCATTGTGCCTCTCCTTTTTCTGGGGTCCTTATTGGCTTCCCACCATCAAACTCCCCCAGTATCCCTGTTCTCCCCCCAATCACTTAACCCTCCCCCTCAATAGAACATAGACATAGAACATAGAAAACTACAGCACAAACAGGCCCTTCGGCCCACAAGTTGCACTAATCATATCCCTACCTACTAGGCGTATCTATAACCCTCAATCCCATGTACTCATCCAGAAGTCTCTTAAAAGATCCCAACGAGTTCGCTTCCACCATCACCAACGGCAGCCCATTCCACTCACCCACCACCCTCTGAGTGAAAAATCGTGCAAGATATTCTTCCCCCTTTCAAGGTTCATACCAACGTACAAAGTGAGAGCAGGAGTAGGCCATTCTACCCCTCAAACCTACTCCGCAATTCAACAAGATTGTGGCTGATCTGTTTGTAAGCTCAACCCCACATTCACACCTACCCCCAATAACCATTCACCCCCTTATTAATCGAGAATCTCTCCCTCTGCTTTAAAAAAGTCTCTCAAAGTCTCTGCTGCCACCACCTTGAGGAAGAGAGTTCCAGGAACTCACAACTCTGAGGGAAAAATTATCTTTGTCACCATCTTAAATGAATGACCCCTTATTTTGAAACAGTGACCCCCGAGTTCTAGATTCTCCCACAAGCGGAAACATCCTCCCAGCCTCCACTCTGTCGAGACCCATCAGGATTTTAATGGTTTCTATAAAATCACCTCTTCTTCTTCTAAACCCCAGTGGATATAAGCCTACCCTGTCCAACCTTTTCTCATAAGATAACCCTGATATTAGTCGAGAGAACATTCTCTGAACTCCTTCTAACACAGGTTGGCGCAACATCGAGGGCCGAAGGGCCTGTACTGAGCTGTAATGTTCTATTACATTCTTCCTTAAATAAGGAGAACAATATTGTACACATATTGTACTCCAGACGTCACCTCACACTGCCCTGTACAACTGCAGTGCACAATCCCTACTCCTATATTCAATTTGCCTCACAATAAAAGTTAACATTCTATTAGCTCTCCTAATTACTTGCTGTATCTGCAGCCTAGGCCTTTGTGATTCAGGCACAAAGACACACAATTCCCTCTGAATCTCAGAACCCTGCAATCTTGCACCAATCCTTCTTATTCTTCTTGGCAAAATGAACAATTTCACATTTGCCCACACTACACTCCATTTGCCAGATACTTACCCTAGTATAAAACATATCTACATCTCTTTTTGGCTTCTTCACGTCCTCTTCATCACCTACCTTCCTATCTCTCTTTATTTCAACACTAACCAATTCACCAATCACAGAATGTTCCCAGTAAAGTGGTGACACCATTATTGACATCCAGTTACCAAATATTATCCGATATATAAGCAACATGGGGCATTTAAAGTTTTTATTTATTAATTTATTTATTTGGGGTGGCACGATGGCACAGTGCCAGGGACCTGGGTTTGATTCCGGCTTGGGTCATTATCCGTGTAGAGTTTGCACATTCTCCCCATGTCTGCGTTGGTTTCCGCCGGATGCTCTGGTTTCTGGTTTAATAGGTGAAGAGGCAAAAGGATAATATTGAAGTCAATGGAAAAGACTCTTTGAGAATCAAGTGCAGTGTAAAACAGTTTACTGATTCACTATGAGCCCATTACACACCTCTGTCCTGTCTTGTCGATAGTACACATTGCTGCCACTGTGCATCAGTTGTGACAGTCTGTTTTTTTCCTAGATGGTTGAGATTCTTGATTACTGTTGATACTGCACTCATCCAGGCAAATGAAGAGTATTCCATCACCTCCCTCACTTCCATCTTGTCGATGTTAGGACAGGTTTTGGGGAGCCAGGAGGTGAGTTGTGGTTAGGATCTCCCCACAGTAAACCCAGCCTCTGACCTGTTCCCGTATCCACAGTATTTATGTGGTTGGTCCAGTTCAGTTTCTGGTCAATGGATATTGATAGTTTGAACTGTGTATTATCTATGATCGATAACTTGAACACACTACTTGTTCCATCGAAACAAGTGAAAGGTCACCAACCTACAAGGTTAACTCTGTTTCTCTTCACAGATACTGCCTAACCTAAAAGCAGCCAGCATAATTAAAGACCCCACAGATACCGGACATTCCCTTTTCCATTTTCTTCCATCGAGAAAAAGATACAAAAGTTTGAAATCACATGCTGACTAACGGTGCGTTGGTCCACCTTGTTGTCTAACGAGGGGCATGTACACGGTGGGTCGTGCATGGGCTGCTCTTGGATGTTTCGAGAGTAGCCCAGTACTTCACGTCGTTTGTGTGTGCTTAAACTGGACCAGCTGACGGGCACCACGACAGCTCAGTGACTATCACTGTTTGCTGTGCAGACACATGGATTTGGGCCAGTGTCCGTGGGAGTTTGCGCATTCTCCCTGTGGTTGCATGGGTTTCCTCCGGGTGCTCCGGTTTCCTCCCACACCCCAAAGATGTGCTCTTGGGCTGATTGGTGTAACAAATTGTCCCTAAATTATTCTCCCCTTAATCTGGTTTCCAATGGGGGTACCATAAGCATAGACATGGGTCAAGGGTGGAGGAGGAAAAACACATTGTTAAGATGGCGGCACAGGCTCGTTGGGCCGAAGGGCCTGTCTCCCGTGCTGTGTTGTTCTTTGTTCTTTGTAACTCACGAACAGCTTCTTCCCTGCTACCATCAGACCTTTGAATGGGCCTACCATATTTATAGAATCCCAATACTGCAGGAGGAGGCCATTTGGTGTATCAAGTCTGCACCGACCACAATCTTACCTAGGCCCTATTCCCGTAACCCCACGTATTTACTCTGCTTTTCCACCTGACACTATGGGGCAATTTACCATGGCTAATCAACCTAACCCGCACATCTTTGGATTGTGGGAGGAAATCGGAGCACCCGAAAGAAACCCATGCAAATACAAGGAGAACATGCAAACTCCACACAGTCACCCAAGGCCAGAACGGAACCTGGGTCCCTGACGCTGTAAGGCAGCGGTTCTAACTACTGTGCCACTGTGTCTCCCCATATATTAGTTTGATCTTTCTCTATACTCTAGCAATGACTGTGACACGACATTCCGCACTCTCTCCTTTCCTTCTCCCTTATATAATCTATGAAGGGTATGCCTTGTATAGCGCATAAGGAAAAATACTTTTCACTGTATCCCAATACATGTGGCAATAATCCATATCCATAACCAATAATAAATCAGACCAAACAATCAATTCAATCCAAACAAATTGCAAAAGAGCGACAGGTCAGTAATATTTACACATCCAACCGCAACAAGCAGAGTGACCAGAGGAGGACAGAATACATTTCTCTAAGCTGCCATCAGATGAAGACTTCATGGTGCTTTTCCTTCTGTTCTTGCCGCCCCAAGTACACAAGGAAGCCGTAAACATCAATATAGGAGGGCTTTTTCCTTTAATTAGTGGATTTCACGGGTTTCAACAGCTTTGTTGCTTATTAAACATTCCTTGTGTTAATGGCCGTTTCGTACTCTGGCGAAGGAAGAAAATAAAAAGCACAAATTATATACCACCCTCCGCCAGCAGTGCACCGCCGTGAATCCCTGACTGAAGGGCTACTAATCATTTCCCTACAGCCGCCAATCTCTGAGCTCAGTAAGTGGAAAAATCTCCACTTCAGAACTGGATTTTATGGCAGACCGGAAATTATAAAAATTAATTAGTGCGGGGACCTAAATATTGAAGGGGGCTCTGCACGTTCAAACACAAGTCGTTTGGCGTCTTTAGTCTCCTTTGACATGAGAAAAGACAAATGTTCGCCTCTCGCCTGGGCTTGTCTGGATATTGCTAGCATCAAGAATCATCGAAACCCCACAGTGCAGGAGGAGGTTTGGACAAATGTGAGGTAATGCACTTTGGGAGGTCTAATACAGATAGGAAATATACAGCAAATAGCAGAACCCTTAAGAGTATTGATAGGCAAAGGGATCTGGGTGCACAGGTACACAGGTCACTGAAAGGGGCACTGCAGGTGGAGAAGGTGGTCAAGAAGGCAGACGGCATGCTTGCCTTCGTGGGCCAGGGCAATGAGTTTAAAAATTGGCAAGTCATGTTGCAGCTTTATCGAACCTCAGTTAGGCCGCACTCGGAATATAGTGTTCGATTCTGGTCGCCACACCATCAGAAGGATGTGGAGGCTTTGGAGAGGGCACAGAAAAGATTTACCAGGATGTTGCCTGGTATGGAGGGCATTAATTGCGAGGAGAGGTTGGAGAAACTTAGTTTGTTCTCACCGGAGATTGAGGGGCGAACTGATAGCAGTCTACAAGATCATGAGCGGCATTGACAGAGTGGACAGTCAGAAGCTTTATCCCAGCGTTGAAAAGTCAATTACTAGGAGACACAGGTTTAAGTTGCAAGGGGCAAGATTTAAAGGAGATGTATGAGACAAGTTTTTTTTACCCAGAGGGTGGTCGGTGCCTGGAACTTGCTGCCGGGGGAGGTAGTGGAAGCAAGTATAATAGTGACTTTTAAGGGGTGTCTTGACAAATACATGAATAGGATAGGAATAGAGGGATATGGTCCTGGAAGGGTCATGGGTTTTAATTCAATCGGGCAGCATGGTCAGAGCAGCCTTAGAGGGCCAAAGGGCCTGTTCCTGCGCTGTAATTTTCTTTGTTCTTTGAGGTCCTTCTGCCCATCATGTTTGCACTGACAACAATCCCACCCAGGCCCTCTCCCCGTAATCCCACATATTTCCCTCATTGATCCCTCTAACCTACTCATCCCGAGACATTAAGGGGAACAGCCAATCTACCTAACCTGCACATCTTTGGACTGTGGGAGAAAACAGAGGCACCCAGAAGAAACCCATGGAGGCATGGGGAGAATGTGTAAACTCCACACAGACAGTGGCCCAAGCCGGGAATCGATCCCAGGTCCTTGGAGCTATGAGGCAACAGTGCTAACCATTGTGCCACCATGCTGCCCCAAGGAGAAAAGGCTATGATGTGTACTGTCAATTAAACAAGCGCAGTTTCCACTTCTACATGCATATGTGAAACTGTGCCACCAGTTGTTAGGGAAAGTGAAAGGATTTAGGCAGGTGCAGTGATTTGTAGTAATGTCTTCAAATGTGGGTTTCAGAGAGGAAAGCTGAAACTGCCCCGGGCACGGTAGTACAGTGGTTAGCACTGCTGCCTCACAGCACCAGGGACCTAGGCTCGATTCCGGGCTTGGTCACTGTCTGTGTGGAGTCTGCACATTCTCCCCATGTCTGCATGGGTTTCCTCTGATGCTCCAGTTTCCTCCCACAGTCCAAAGACACACTGGTTAAGTGCAATGTCCATGCTAAAAATTCTCCCCCAGACCAGCTGAGGAGCAGCCAAGGAGGGTCCGAGGTGTAGCCAAGGAGCAGCTCCAGAGGAGCCAAGAAGCATTTCAGGGCCAGCCGAGAAGGAACCAAGGGCCAGCCAAAGAGCATTCAATGGCCAGCCAAGGAAAAGCAAAGGACCAGATAAAGAGCGTCTAAGGGCCAGCCAAGGAGTAGCCAAGCATGAGGCAGGATGCAGCCAAAAAGCAAGCAAGGAACAGCCAAGGAGGAGCCATTTAGCAGCCAAAGAGGAGCCCAGCAGTGAAGGAGGGAGCAAGCCAAGGGTACCCACAGTCCAAACTACGTTGAAAGCTCACGCTCCTCCCAACCTCAGGAATAATTTGGTTTGAGCTTTATTTTTGGTGACTCTGGTTCATCGACAGCTTCAGTTGAGGAGATAATCTGTGCACGCAGCCAGAATGGCTTTGTGGCCCTGGTCCCTGGCTCTGCACCAATTCAAGAGGCTCCTGTTTGAGTTGGGAAAATCTACCAGCTGGTGTTGAATGGTGTTTGAGGTGATAAATGGGGTTCCGCTCAGTGAACAGCCCATCCATCACCGTAAAAAGGCCACTCTGTCCATCATCAGCGTACAGCAGCCGCAGTGTTGACTATCTATATAATGCACTGCAATGATCTGCCAATTCCTCGGATCCCGACCACTGAGAAGGAGATGGGCAGCAAGAGTGTGATTACATCAATACCTCTTTGTTGAGGCATCTGAATGGGTACGTGAACCATAGAATCCCCATAGTACAGAAGGAGGCCCTTCAAGTTTGCAGCAACAACAATCCCACTCAGGCCCCATCCCCACAGTCCCACATATCTACCCCGCTAATCCCTCAAACCTACACTGTGGTCCAAGTAAGGACAGAAGTTTAGCGAGTTTAGTTCAGGCATCATGAATATCACAGGCTTGAAAGACCAAAGGGCCTGTTCCTGTGCTGTACTTTTCTTTGTCCTTCTTTATGTTCCCTGTTAATCCAGGAGGAACTCTTAGACAATAAAAAAAACTTACACCAACTTATAAATCAAAGAAAAGGTTTACTAAAGAAATTTCATTACCTCAAACTTGAGGCTTCACCCTGGGCCGTTCTAAGTTCCCCACAATTCCCAACATGTTCTAATTTATGCTGAGTCAGCTGGTCAGCTGAGCATCACATCATTCTGTCATTGGTTACCTGGTTTACTGGGTCAGCTGACCCTTACATCTTGTTTCCATTGGTCACATCACAATGGATCCAATGTTATCACCGGTTACATTCTAGCATTCCCCTCCAAGCCACACACTGTCCTGATTGGCAGCAATGCCACCATTTCTTGGCAGTCAATGGGTCAGAGCCCAGGGACTCTCTCCCTAGCCATGCCCTATGGACTGCAGCGGTTCAAGAGGGCACCTCACCAACACCTTCTCAAAGAGAAATTAGGAATGGGCAGTAAATGCTGGGCTTCCCAGTGCCATCCACATCACCAAGCAAATTCATTAAAACTAGTGATGTGAGGCTCCTCCAGCTTACTCTTGTGCACCAACGCAAAGCTGACACTGTGCTCTGTTCTTTTGTCTGTTGTCCATCTGTTGTCTGATGCCACTTTTAAAAAGTACTCGAATGTTATGGAGCTACCGGAGCTTCGAGTGTTCGCTGTGAGCAGGCAGGTGAAAGCTGGCAGCCACTGTGCAATTCATGGCCTGTGGCAACACATGAGCGGCACGTTGGCACAGTGGCTAGCACTGCTGCCTGATAGCACTAGGGACCCGAGTTCAATTCCCGCCTCAGGTGATTGTCTGTGTGGAGTCTGCACCTTCTGCCCATGTCTGCATGGGTTTCCTATGGATGCTCTAGCTTCCTCCCACAGTTTAAATATATGCAATTAGGTGAATTGGTCATGCTAAATTGCACCTTAGAGTCCAAAGATGTTACGGTTAGGGGGATTAGCCATGGTAAATACACTGGGTTATGGGGATAGGCTAGAGAGATGGGTCTGGGTAAGATACTCTTTTGGAGTGTCAAAGCAGATTCAATGGGCTGACTAGCCTCCTTTGCATTGTAGGAATTCTATGGTTGTCCTGTCACCTGATCATACAAATAGATCTCAGACAGGGAATGATTCTAGTTCCTTTGTGTGATACTAGTGGATTGTCCATGTCTCAGAAGAAAATGATGGAAGAACCACTGATTGGTTGACTTTGATCTTCATCCTGAGACAGAGTCCATGCTCACAGATCACCCAAGATCTGTGGGTGAACCTGCCAAATACGGAGCATGTTTATTTCATCATCCGGTGTAGTGACATTAAAAACATAAGAACATAAGAACTAGAAGCAGGCGTAGGTCATCTGGCCCCATAAACCTGCTCCGCCATTCAATAAGATCATGGCTGATCTTTTTGTGACTCAGCTCCACTCACCATAACTCTTAATTCCTTTACTGTTCAAAAATTTATCTATCTTTGCCAACACTCTCAACTCTGGAATCAACCTAGTGAATCTCCTCTGCACCCCCTCCAGTGCCAGTATATCCTTTCTCAAGTAAGGGGACCAAAACTGTACACAGTACTCCAGGTGTGGCCTCACCAGCACCTTATACAGCTGCAACATAACCTTGCTGTTTTTAAACTCCATCCCTCTGGCAATGAAGGACAAAATTTCATTTGCCTTCTTAATTACCTGCTGCACCTGTAAACCAACTCCTTGAGATTCCTGCACAAGGACACCCAGGTCCCTCTGCACAGCAGCATGCTGCAATGTTTTACCATTTTAATAATAGTCCATTTTGCTGTTATTCCTACCAAAATGGATGACCTCACATTTACCAACATTCTACTCCATCTGCCAGACTCACTCATTCACTTAGACTACCTATATCCCTTTGCAGACTTTCAGCGTCCTCTGCATTAAGAACATAAGAACATAAGAAATAGGAGCAGGAGTAGGCCATCTAGCCCTTCGAGCCTGCCCTGCCATTCAATAAGATCATGGCCGATCAGAAGTGGATCAGTTCCACTTTCCCACTTTCTCCCCATAACCCTTAATTCCCTTGTCTATCAGAAATCTATATATCCATGACTTAAACATATTCAACAAGGTAGCCTCCACCACTTCAATGGGCAGAGAATTCCAGAAATTCACCACCCTTTGAGTGAAGAAGTTCCTCCTCAACTCTGTTCTAAAGATTGGAGAAGGTACATTGGAGATACATCTCCTAAACATTGGAGAAGATAGTCTCAAGACAGCAGAATTTCTGCACTGAACACAGGGTGTTGTTGATGGTGACTGTGGGGTCCCGGGGTACACAGCAGAGATGGGTTGATACAAGATCTTCTGCAGCGTATTGAAAGGTCAAAGTGGTCTGAGGTTAGGGCAAAAAGATCAACAAGGCAGTTGAATTCTCACTCATCTCATTGACTCTGTGTAGCCAGGGTCACTCTGCATTTTCCACGTAGGACAGAAAAACAGTGGACATGATCAATGCAGCAGGTTAAATCCTATCTTTCTTATCTATCGCATTGGCACGGAGGGGGCAGGACAGATAGTTGGTGATCGGAACACCTACAAACTGAAGCTTTCGACTATTTCCACTTTATCACCTTTGATGTAGACAGGGCCATGTCCTTCACTGCGCTTCCTGAAGCCGATGACTATCTCCTTCGTTTTGCTGACATTGAGGGAGAGATTATTGTCATCGCACCAGTTCACCAGATTCTCTATCTCCTTCCTAAGCTACTGAGTGAACTATATGTGCATATAGAATCATAGAATCATGGAATCCCTACAGTGTGGAAAGAGGCCTTTTGGCCCATCACGCCTGCACTGACAACAATCCCACCCAGGCCCTACCGTTGTAGCCCCATATATTTAGCCTGATAATCCTCCATAACACTAAGGGACAAGTTATTGTGGCCAATGCACCTAACCCACATATCTTTGGACAATGGGACAAATCCAGAGGAAACCCATGCAGACATGGGGAGAGCGTGCAGACTCCACATAGACAGTGACCCAAGCCGGGAATCGAACCTGGGTCCCTGGTGCCGTGAGGCAGCAGTGCCACCATTGTGCTACCATGCCGTGTATGAATAGAAATAAAGTACATCAAGATATACTTTGTATGTCGACATACACATTGATAATATATTGGAATATATGAGCCTGTAAACCTGGAAAGCAAAATGACACAGAATCTGGCTCTACTGAGGCACACTTTTCCGCTTAACGCCTGCTTTAACTTTCTCCGTGTGGTGCTGATTGTTCCTGACAGGAAAAACCACCCCAGTGAGCCACACAGGAGCAAGAGCAGGCATGTACATAAATAATGACAATCAAAAATAATGAGCAGAAACTCCAACACTAGCCAATAAAAGAGAGAAGCATTTAAAGCTGGCAATAGCTCTCTCTGAAGCACCGATCTTCTTTAACTGTCGAGAAAGTTTGCCTTACCTAAGCCAGGCATAACAATTCACAACCCACCAAAACCTCCTGGCAAGTAGTAAACATTGCACGCGCTATGTCTCTGGGCGAACGTCAGTGAAGGGTAGCAGAGGATGACACACTTAACCACGCACGCATCAATCCATGTAACATAGGTTGTGGTACGGCTGTCAGTGTTAATCCAAGATGCTAGATCATGAGTAAGAGCTGATTCTTCCCAAGCCAAGCTAATTCATTCACAGAAATGCCTGAGGATTGATATCATGTTTCATTATGGCCTCAGTAGGCCTTGAGTGCTTAATTCATTTTGATCCATTCCACAATTTTTTTATTCATTCATGGGACATAGAATCATAGAGAATCATAGAAACCCTATCGTGCAGAAAAGGCCATTCGACCCATCAAGTCCACACCGACCACGATTCCACCCAGGCCCCACCCCCCAGATCCCTGTACATTTACCCACTAATCTCTCTAACATACGCATCTCCGGACTCTAAGGGGCAATTTTTTTTAGCATGGCCAATCAACCTAACCCGCACATCTTTGGACTGTGGGAGGAAACCAGAACGCCCGGAAGGAACTCACGCAGACACGAGGAGAATTTGCAAACTCCATATAGACAGTGAACCAAGCCGGGAATCGAACCCAGGTCCCTGGAGCTGTGAAGCACCAGTGCTAACCACTGTGCTACCGTGCCACCCATGGGCATTGCTGGCTAGCCAGCATTTATTGCCCATCTCTATTGTCCTTGGAGAGCAGTTGAGAGTCAACAACATTGCTGTGGCTCTGGAGTCACATGTTGGCCAGACCAGGTAAGGACAGCAGATTTCCTTCCCTAAAGAGCATTCGTGAGCGAGGTGGGTTTTTCTGACAATTGGCAATGGTTTCATGGTCATCAGTAGATTCTTAATTCCAGACATTTGAATTCAAATTCCATAAGAACTCGGAGCAGGAGTAGGCCATCTGGCCCCTCGAGTCTGCTCCACCAATCAATAAGATCATGGCTGATCTTTTTATGGGCTCAGCTCCACTTACCCACCCACTCACCATAATCCTTAAATCCTTTACTGTTCAAAAATTTATCTATCCTTGCCTTAAAAACATTCAATGAGGTAGCCTCAACTGCTTCACTGGGCAGGGAATTCCACAGATTCACAACCCTTTGTGTAAAGAAGTTCCTCCTCAACTCAGTCCAAAATTGCTTCCTCTTATTTTGAGGCTATGCCCCCTCATTCTAATTTCACCCGCCAGCGGAAACAACTTCCCTGCTACTAGCTTATCTATTCCCTTCATAATCTTATATGTTTCTATAAGATCTCGCTTCGTTTTTCTGAATTCCAGAGAGTATATCCCCAGTTTACTCAGTCTCTCCTCATAAGCCAACCCTCTCAACTCTGGAATCGACCTAGTGAATCTCCTCTGCACCCCCTCCAGTGCCAGTATATCCTTTCTCAAGGGAGGCAGCTCTCCGAGGCAGGACTTCCTCCCGATCTAGAGACACGGGGAGAATGTGCAAACTTCATATAGACAGTTACCCGAGGCCGGAATTGAACCCAGGTCCCTGACACTCTGAGGCAGCAGTGCTAACCACTGTGCCAGCGTGCCACCCTTGTCCAGCACTGTGATTTCAAATCAGTGTATTGCAGCACACGGGTGTGTCGTGAAGGCCGCTCCCCCTCCCCTCCCCGTGCAAGTATGCCATGAAGAAAGGTTCAAGATTATTCAAAATTTGTGTAATTCAACTGAAACTAGTCTTTGCCAAAAGCTCTGCGCTTGACATCTCCAAGGCTCGATGAATCATGGGCCTTCTGCCCACGCGCGGGCTGGGAATGAGTCACACATGCACGCTTTAGATTTTTTATGTTCATCAGGCCCACACATATGACCAACGGGACTTGGATCTCAGGACAAAGCTCCCAAGCGCCCACATGCAAAGCGAAAGCTCAAAAAAGGCGCAGAAATCCTGGGAGACACAGTAAGAAGTCTCACAATCCCAGGTTTAATGCCGGCATCTCTACATCAGAAATAGGAGAGACAGGGAGAGGTTAAAAAGAAAAGGTGAGTGGACAGGGAAAAGTTAAAAACAAAATTCTGAGTGAGAGAAGAAGACAGAGAAAATAGAAGTTGCACCTCAATTTGTCTTACATATAGAGGTGTGCTGTGATACATTAAAGTTTGAGAACCTCTGGTCTCGCGACATGAGAGAACTGTGGGTGTCACTTAGTTTCTCCTTTGGGCTGTAATTTCTTCTCTTGTCTGGGATAAGCTTCATAGGGACCTGACTGCCCAACTAATGACCCCTTTAGGGTATCAGCAGTGACTGAGTAGGGTGGCACATCTATCTGGGGGTCAGAGAGTTAAGGATTTGACTCCCACTCCAGAGACATGAGCACAAACTTCAATCTGACATCCCAGCGCAGTATCCAGGGGATGCTGCACTGTCAGCGGTGCCTGGTTCAGTTGAGAAATTGGAGTGAAATCCTGTCTTCCCCCTTAGTTTGAAGCGATGCTATTGTTGGGAAGACCAGGAGATCTCTCCCTAGCCTCCTGGACTTAATATATCGTTCAACCAACAGCGAAAACAAATTATCTAGTAATTATTAGATTGCTGTACACAAATTGGCTGCCTCACTTCCTAGGTGGCTACAGTGCTGAGAAAGATCCCACAAATAGAGTGGCACGGTGGCACAGTGGTTAGTACTGCTGCTTCACAGCACCAGGGACCCGAATCCAATTCCGGCCTTGGGCGACCGTCTCTGTGGAGTTTGCATGATCTCCCCGTGTCTTCGGGTGCTCCAGTTTCTTCCCACACTCCAAAGATATGCAGGTTATGTTGATTGGCCATTCTAAATTCCTCCTTACTTGGGGGGGGATTGGCAGGGTAAATACTTAGGGTTACGGGGATAGGGTCTAAATGGGATTGTTGTCGGTGCAGGCTTGATGGGCCAAATGGCCTTGTCCTGCCCTGTCGGGACTCTATGATTCCATGAAATATCAACATTCAGCCATCGACCACATTGCCATGCTTATACTGCCTGAGTTGAATGGAAATCTTTCTTTCTCTGGTACTAGGGGGTTGAGCTATGAGGAGAGGCTGAATAAACTGGGCTTGTACTCGTTAGAGTTTAGAAGAATGAGGGGAGATCTCATTGAGATGTATAAGATGATGAATGGGATGGATAGGATAGAGGTGGAGAGACTCTTCCCGCTCAAAAAAGACAGTAGGACTAGGGGGCACAGCCTCAAGATAAAAGGGGGGTGGTTTAGAACGGAGTTGAGGAGGAACTTCTTCACTCAAAGGGTGGTGAATCTCTGGAATTCTCTGCCCGTTGAAGTGGTGGAGGCTGCCTCGCTAAATATTTTTAAGACGCGGGTTGATGGGTTTTTGATAAGCGAGGGGATTAAGGGTTATGGGGAGAGGGCGGGAATGTGGAACTGAGCAGCGACAGATCAGCCATGATCTTATTGAATGGCGGGGCAGGCTCGAAGGGCTAGATGGCCTACTCCTGCTCCTATTTCTTATGTTCTTATGTTCTTATGTATCCTTGATCGTTGCTGAGATTTATGCCACGCTGCAAAGTAACACAGCTGGATACTGTTTGAGTTTCCATCTTGAATGTAAATCACAATTAAGTTTCCTGTGAAACCCTCGTTTCGGATCTTGACATTTTGATCTCTCCCTGAGCTCCGAGAAGCCACACCGATTCTCCTCTTGAGCTGGATTACTGAGCACGGCCTTGCCCGACGCCTGGCCTGCCACGCTGGGCCAGCGACAGAGCGGGAGGGGGACAGATGTGACCCCTGGGGGCGGGGCCTCTCAGCCAGCTGTCACCCACGGAGAGCTGAGGCCGTTAATTATCCTGACCAGCTGCAGAGTAACACCTCTGTCCCTGCCAGCTGGGCGACTCTCTGACAACTGGCCACGTTCAAGGATTTATGAGCTGCCAGCCACCGCTGGAATGTCAAAAGGTTCCTGAAGAGGTACGTAGAGCGCAGTTTCTAGTACAAGTCTTCGAACCACACTTACAATGCTCAACCATTCAAAACCCATGATTATTTTTAATGATTTGTAAAATGGTTTATCTACTGTCAGCTCTCTCTGCTAACCAACTTTAAGGGCGTTCAAATGGTCAGTGGATAGGCATATAGATAACATTGGAACAGTTTCGGTTAGCGGGTCATTAGATTCGTTCCACTGGTCGGCGCAACATCGAGGGCCGAAGGGCCTGTACTGCTCTATGTTCTATACCATTTAACCCTGAGTGAAAGAGGCCCTTCAGGCCATCGAGTCTGCACCAAACACAATCCCATCCAGGCCCTACCCCCGTATCATTCCCACTAATCCCTCTAACCTACGCATCCCTGGATACTAAGGGGCAATTTCTTAGCATGGCCAATCAACCTAACCCGCACATCTTTGAACTGTGGGAGGAAACCAGAGCACCCGGAGGAAACCCACACAGGCACGAGGGGAATGTGCAATCTCCACACAAACAGCGACCCGAGCCAGGAATCGAACCCAGGACGCTGGAGCTGTGAAGCAGCAGTGCTAACCACTGTGCTACCGTGCCGCCACTCTCCACTGGAAGCTCCACTGATCACTCCACCCAAACAGGACGACAGCGGCACGGTGGCGCAGTGATTAGCACTGCTGCCTCATGGCACCAGAAACCCGGATTCAATTCCACCCTTGGGTGACAGCCCCTGTTAAGTTTGCACATTGTGTGTGTGTGTGTGTGTGTGTGTGTGTGTGTGTGTGTGTGTGTGTGTGTGTGTGTGTGTGTGTGTGTGTGTGTGTGTGTGTGTGTCTGGGCGGGTTTCCTCTGGTTTCCTTCCACCCTCCAAAGATGTGCAGGTTAGGCTGGTTGGTCATGCAAAATTGCCCCTTAGTGTCAGGGGGATTAGCCGAGCGAATGTGTGGGATTACGGGGATAGGGCCTAGGTGGGATTGTTGTCAGTGCAAGTTCGATGGGTCAAATGGCCTCCTTCTGCACTGTAGAAATTCTACAATTCTATGATTATATGGTAAATTGCCCCTGAGTGTCAGCGGCATTAGCAGGGCAGATATGTGGGATTACGGGGATAGGGCCTGGGAGGCATTGTTATCAGTATAGGTTTGATGGGCCAAATGGCCTCCTTCTGCACTGTAGAGATTCTGAGATTCTACGGACAGATGGAATAGTTTTCTCAATGACCTGCTGCTCAAATACAATAGCGATTACACATCAGAAAGTCGTTCGCTGACTGTGAAATGCTTTGTATGTCATGAGGTTGAGTGCTACGTAAATAAAAATTCTTTCTTTTCTCTCATTTATCGATCCAGCTCTCTGATTTTCTTCCAAGTGATGAGGATTTAGATACTATTCTTACAGGTGGAACAACTACTTTCCTGTAAGAATCTCAATTTGGGAATAATTCACCCTTTCCCACTTGTATCTCACTCTGTTGCATTGGAAGTGTATGTACATACAGTGCACGTGCATGGGCCAGTAACCCGGCCACGCCCATTTATGGCTGCAAATTTGGGAAACACACACATACTGCGGAAGGGGCTTAAATCTCCTCAAATACTGGAGCATGAGGCTCAATGTAATCGAGCCAGCTCGGTGCAGTGGCAAGAATTATGTACTCAGGTTTCTAGAGCGTATAAAAGATTGGTAATGTTGTTCCTCCTCTGCTTCATACAACTTGGTATTATAATAGGAAGGCTAAGTGTCTCTACTGTTTTAGCGAAGACTTTTGTTCGAAGCCTTCAGCTGCCTTTGTCCGGAGTTGTAAGGACAAGGTCATACTGTGAACTGTTTTAATCCCCTTATCTAAAGAAAGATATAATGGCAATGGAGAGAGTCTAGCGAAGATTCATTAGGTTCATCCCAGGTATGGAGGGATGTTAACATACAAACATTATTATTAGGAGCATGAGTAAGCCATTTAACCCCTCGAGTCCACTCTGCTTTCGGATAACATTGCCTTCATTATACTAGGGTCAGTGTGGTGACACAGTGATTATCATGCTGCCTCACAGCACCAGGGACCTGAGTTCAATTCCAGCCTCAGGTCACTGTCTGCGCCAACTTTGCATGTTCTCCCCGGGTCTGTGTGGGTTTCCTCCGGGTGCTCTGGTTTCCTCCCACAGTCCAAAGATGTGCAGGTTACGTTGATTGGCCATGCTAAATTGACCCTTCGTGCCAACAGGATTAGCAGGGATTGCAGGGATAGGGCCTGAGTGGGATTGTTGTCAGTGCAAGGTTGATGTGCTGAACGTCTCCTCCTACACTGTAGGGATTCTATGATTCTATGATTTTCTTTTGAGGAGAGCTTGAGTAGATTGGGACTTCACTCACTGGTGTTTATTGGAATGAGGGGCGAACTTAATGAGACATTTCAGATGCTCGGGGGCTTGACCGGGTATATGCTGAGAGATTGTTTCCGCTTGTGGGAGAATCTAGGACTAGTGGGCATAAATCCCAGAGTAAGGAGTCACCCATTTAAGACAGCCTAATAATAGTATAGGCTAATAATATTGCTGGTTACAATTTCACCCCCATGTTTTGTTAACTCACCATGCCATGCCATACATCACTTTGTGATGCTTCCCTTGTAATTTTTCCATATGCTTGCTCACACACATAGAAACTAGAAGCAGGAATAGGCCATTCAGCCCTCCAAGCCTACTCTGCCATTCATTTTGATCATGGCTGATCATCAAATTCAATACTGTGATCTGTCTTCACCTCCTCCCTCTAGCCCTTGATCCCTTAAGTCCCAAGGGCTATATCTAATTTCTGCTTGAAATCACACAACGCTATGACCTCAACTACTTCCTGTGGTAGTGACTTCCATAAATTCACCACTGGGTGAAAAAGTTTCTCATCACCTCAATCCTAAAAAGTTTACCCTTTACCCCTCACGTCCCCAGTTTGAATTTGTCTGTTCCGTCAATCGACTTCCAGAGTGTCTGTCGCCTAAAATTATCGTCCTTGCACTTTGGAGGGGAGTTACCTGGCTGAGACTGACGAAGGTGGTAAAATGGTTAACAACACTGCCCATCCCCAGGGGCTTTAAGGGGTCCATGGCATGACGGGAGGAGGGTGGTTGGAGGGCAGTCAGGATTCCAAGCTAACCATTAGGAACTGGTTGAAGGTCTCCTCAGTTTTTAACAGCTGCCAAGGGCCCTATGTGGAATGCGATTAGGCAGCCTGATCATTGTTCCCAGTGGATAAAAGTCAACAGCACAAAACTACCCATAACATGGCACTAATTGGACAAGCCGATCGAATGGCCATAAATAAAATGGATTGGAGGTGGAAAAGGGCTGTGTCGCATTGATTCAATACAAATTGCCCTTAGAGGCTTAGCTAAATCCTGCAATGTGTTCTACCCCGATGCCCCCGCGTCCCCGGCACATCCACAGATTGCAAATGCAGTTTAAAAGCACCTGGGCTTGTTAGGTTTGAGTTATAAAATTGTAGAATCATTCACCACAGAAGATGGCCATTCAACTTATTATGCCTACGCCAACTCATTCAAAAACTGTCCAATTAACCCTAGTACCCAATACTTTACCACAAAGATCTTTGCATTGAAATTGTGTTGTAAAATCCACTTCTGTGAAATCACTTTGTCCACCAACAGAGGCATTTATTTTAAACAAGTTAGCGTCTTTGCAAAAATCAACAAAAGAACTGTATAGGAACACATTTACATACTTGTTTCTAATATTGCATCGCACAAATTCAACCTCATTCATCCCTTGTGTGAACTAAAATCTCAATGGTGCAAACTTAACAGGCCAGACCTTTCAACTGGGAAGGCCTTAGTCAGTAGCTTTGTCAATGGAAGTTCTCACTCAGCAGCATGTGCAAGTTCAGCGCGTTCTGTAATACTGCACTGGGCTAAAATATAGATCACTGCCGATAAACCAAGTGAGGAATTCAAGATAAAATTATTTCCCAAAGAATGGCTAGAATGTAGAACAGACTACCAAATGGAGATGCTAAGCTGTATAGCATTGATTTGATTTGATTTATTATTGTCACATGTATCTATATATAGTGAAGAGTATTATTTCTTGCATGCTGTACAGACAAATCATACCATTCATAGGGAAGCAAAAGAGAGAGTGCAGAATGCAGTGTTACAGTCATAACGAGGGTGTAGAGAAAGATCAACTTAATGCAAGATAAGTCCACTCAAAAGTCTGACAGCAGCCTGGAAGAAGCTGTTCTTGAACTGGTTGGTCAGACTTTTGTATCTTTTTCTCGAAGGGAGAAGGTGGAAGAGAGAATGTCTGGGATGCGTGGCGTCCTTAATTATGGTGGCTGCTTTGCCAAGGCAGCGGAAAATGTAGACAGAGTCAGTGGATGGAAGACTGGTTTGTGTGATGGGTTGGACTACATTCACGACCTTTTGTAGTTTCTCGTGGTCTTGGGCAGAGCAGGAGCCATACCAAGCTGTGATACAACCAGAAAGAATGCTTTCTATGCTGGATGAGCACCTGAAGGAGAAAGAAATTGATGGTAACCTTCATTATGCATCCCTAGTTGCCCCTGAGAAGATGGTGATGAAGAACCACTTTGGTAACACAATGTCTTGTTTAGAGTCATAGAGCAATACAGCTTGGAAACAGGCCCTTCGGTCCAACTGGCCCGTGCCGACCATTGTTCTGGACTATTTCAGAGGGTAGCTAAGAGCCAATTACATTGCTGTTCATCTAGAATGACATGTTGGCCAGGCGGGTAAGAATGGCAGGTTTCATGCCCTAAAGGATATTTGTGAATTGGAGGGTATTTGTAGCAATACAGTAGTCACATGGTCCCCCCGACTGATACCAGAATATTCTTCCATTTGCTTAACTAGTTGAAAGAACCTCACATTCCACCTGCCATTGCTGTAAAATCCACCCAGAGCTCTCGCTCTTTGACCTTTCACCATGTCAACCCCGCTGAGGCAACGGTTTCTCAAGCCTCAGCTGCCGCATCTGCGTTGCCAATAGTATCTTCCATCAAAATTGTGGCTCGATTCCAAACACAATCCCTCAGATCTGGAAGAAAATTAAAATCCTAAATGCTAAACAGCTGGGGCTGTAATGATGACATTATATTTAATTGACTGAACATTATACTTCGCAAAAAAAGACGAAGTCTCCTGCTATCCTGTGCCTCGCGAGCAAATCTACATGGAGGTGCAAGCGGAGATGTAATCATTGTGCAGTTATCAGGCTATCCAAGATCTCAGATGGATTCAATGGATTGCACCAGTGAGATTGCAAATACAGTCGTAAATGCAACAATGAGAATTCCAGCCCATCTGTAAAGGTTGCACATGTGAAAATAATCCCCACATTTGGTCAGCTGCCACGCTCTGCAGCTGCTTTTTAATATAATTTAATATCAACTTACCCTCGCAGTTCCATCATCAAGACAGAAACAGAAGATGCTGGAGCACAATATCATAAAATATTACAGTGTAAAAGGAGCACATTTGGCCTTTGCTGTCTGTGCCGGTTCATTGAGGGGGTGGCACGGTGCCACAATGGTTGGCACTGCTTCACAGCACCAGGGACTTGGGCTCGATCCCTGGTATGGGTCACTCTCTGTGTGGAGTTTGCACATTCTCCCCGTGCCTGCGTGGGCTTCCTCCAGGTGCACCGGTTTCCTCCCACAGTCTGAAAGACATGCTGGTTAGGTGCACTGGCCATGCTAAATGCTCCCTCAGTGTACCCAGACAGGCGCCAAAGTGTGGCGACTAGGGGAATTTCACAGTAACTTCTTTGCAATCTTAATGTGTGCCTTACTTGTGACTAATAAATAAACTTTAACTTTGGATGAATGATTCACTTAGTTCCACTTCACCCGTGCCTCACCCATCACCTTGCAATTTTTTTTTTCCACTTTTAAAATACGCAGTGTATCCAATTCTTTTCAGAAAGTTACAGCTGAATTTGCTCCCACAGACGTTCCAGGCAAAGCGTAAATAAATTTCTTCTCATCTCTGCCACTTGTTCCTTTGTCAATTGCTTTGAAGCTGTGTCCTCTGGATACTGACAAAGAACAAAGAACAGTACAGCACAGGAACAGGCCCTTTGGCCCTTCAAGCCTGTGCCGATCATGATACCTACCAAAACTAAAACCGTATGCACTTACGGAGTCCGTATCCTTCCATTCCCATCCTATTCATGTATTCATCTAGTTGCCCCTTAAATGATGCTATCGTATCTGCTCCCACCATCTCTCCAGGCAATGCCTTTGAAACATTCACACCCTCTGACTGCTCACTCTTGCCGGTGGAAATCTGTGAAGTCCAGTGTAAACACCTCAAGCCCACTGAGAAGATTTCCTCTACTATTTTGATTACAGTCATCAGCCTACATTTTCAGAATTCTTCATTTCTCCAACTTTGCTGCGACTCCCACCAACTTTTACAGTTGTACCATAGAAAGTTGTATCACAGCTTGGTACGGCTCCTGCTTTGCCCAAGATTGCAAGAAACTACAAAAGGTGAATTTAGCCCAACCCATCACACAAACCAGCCTCCCGTCCATTGACTCTATCTACATTTCACTCTGCCTCAGAAAAGCACCCAGCATAATTAAGGACTCCACGCACTCCGGACATCCTCTCTTCCACCTTCTTGCATTGGGAAAAAGATACAAAAGCCTGAGATCATGTACCAACCGACTCAAGAACAGTTTCTTCCCTGCTGCCATCAGACTTTTGAATGGAACTACTTTGCACAAAATTGATCCTTCCCTACACCCAACAGTACACTCTGCACTCTCTCATTTCCCTATGAATATTACGCTTAGTCTGTATAGTGTACAAGAAACAATACTTATCACTGTATCCTAATACATGTGACAATAATAAGTCAAATCAAATCAAACTCAGGCCAGTTCTACATGCTCCCTCCATCTGCAATGACCATGCCTTCTCCACTGTTATATATTTAAATGGTTTCATGATTGCTTTAAAAGCTGAAAACATGGTTTGATGGTGATGTAATTTAGATGTTTCAGAGACTACTGCTTTTATTTTCAGTTTGCACTCTGTACAGAGAACATCTCTTTCAATAAACCTGTTGTGTATCACTTTGAATCCACATATGCAAATCATGTCTTTTCTTTTTGTTTGAAACCCACAACCCTGAACATAATTAGGATATTACAAAAAGAAAATTGGCAACGAGTCAGGATTTTGTTTCTCCAGAACAACAAGAAAAGATCCTAAGTAGGAGACAATGTGGGTCACCTTACTTTGAATATTAGAAGGCTAGGAAGAATGTACAAGCGAATAAAATTGAAATAAGAGTTGCACCTACAAGCTTTTCTCAGGACAATAGGAAGTAAAACATTCAATTTTCTCCAGAGACTGGTTCATCCAGCAAAGCCGGGAACTAAAAGTTACAATGACTTGACAAAGATCCTTAAAGAGCATCACTCTCCACAACCATTGATCATCGCTGAATGGTTCAGGTTCCACCAAAGGAGTCAAGTGGAAGATGGAAGCATTGCTCAGATCGTGGCAATCTTGAGAAAAAGGCTGTCCCAACATTGTGAGTTTGGTGAGTCATTAGGTCATCGAGATTGTCTAATATGTGGTCTCCAAAATGAGGCTATCCAAAGAAAATTGCATACAAAAAAAGCTTTACTTTAAAGGCAGCAGTAAAAAACACAGAGCCAATGCAGCTTAAATAAAGAAGCTTCACAATTTGCTGCAGGAATGAAAATCCACAAGCTCAGAACTGTCCATAAACACCAAAACATCAACAAGCATGTCACTGATGTGTCAAGAGGGATCATTCGGCAAGTGAATGTTGGAGCAAGGATAGTCAATGCAGGAATTGTGCCAAAATGGGTTACATTGCAAAAGCTTGTTGGGCAAGACCAACTTCCCCTGGGAAGAATATTGAGAAGAGGAATCTGGGTGCCATCACAAAAAAGAACGAATTCTAGAGTCATAGAACGATAGAGGTTTACAGCATGGAAACAGGCCCTTCGGCCCACTTGACAAGGCTGCCCTTTTTTAAAACACTAAGCCTGTCCAATTGTATGTGTTTGGCCCATATTCTTCTATACCCATCTTACCCATATAACTGTCTAAATGATTTTTAAAAAATAAAATTGTACCTGCCTCTACTACTGGCAGCTCATTCCAGACATTCACCACCCTCCAAGTGAAACAAATTGCCCCTCTAGACCCTTTTGTATCTCTCCACTCGCACCTTAAACCTATGCCTTCTAATTTTAGACTCCCCTGTCTTTGGGAAAAGATTTTGACCACCTAGCTGATTCGGGGCAATTCTGAAGTTAAGTGGACAACCTACTAAGAAGGAGGTTGATACTGGTGCTGCTGTATCTTTAATTCCTGAGGTTACATGCCAACAAAAGCTAAAACATCTTCCTTTAAAACCAACTGATATGATTTCAAGGACATAGGTGGAAGAGATTGTACCATTAAAAGGTTACTTCATAGTCAATGTAGAGTTGAAAAGACAAACAGCAGAGATGCCTTGCTGTGTCTTTCGTGGTACTTTGCCAAATCTATTCAGGAGATCATGATTGGAAAAGTTAAAGCTTTACCTGGATGCTGTCAACAGATTGGTCAGCTGATTCATCACTGACATTCCATCATTCATAATGTCGGAAGTGGGGATGTCCGCTGATGACGACACAATGTTAACACCATTCGCAACTCGTCTGACACTGAAACGATCCATATACAAATGCAGCAAGACCTGGACACATTCAGACTTATAGAACATTACAGCGCAGTACAGGCCCTTTGGCCCTCGATGTTGCGCCGACCAGTGGAACCAATCTAATGACCCTCTAACCTAAACTATTCCAATATTATCCATATGCCTATCCACTGACCATTTGAACGCCCTTAAAGTTGGCACGTCCACAACTGCTGCAGGCAGGGCATTCCACGCCCTTACTACCCTCTGAGTAAAGAACCTACCTCTGACATCCATCCTATAACTACCACCCCTTAATTTAAAGCTATGTCCCCTCGTGTTAGCCATCACCATCCAAGGAAAAAGGCTCTCACTGTCCACCCTATCTAACCCTCTGATCATCTTGTATGCCTCAATTAGGTCACCTCTTAACCTTCTTCTCGCTAATGAAAATAACCTCAAGTCCCTCAGCCTTTCCTCATAAGACCTTCCCACCATACCAGGCAACATCCTGGTAAACCTCCTCTGCACCCTTTCCAATGCCTCCACATCTTTCTTATAATACGGAGACCAGAACTGTACGCAATACTCCAAGTGCGGCCGCACCAGAGTTTTGTACAGTTGCAACATGATCTCACGGCTCCGAAATTCAATCCCTCTACCAATAAAAGCTAACGCACTATACGCCTTCTTAACAACCTTATCAACCTGGGTGCCAACTTTCAGGGAGCTATGCACATGTACCCCGAGATCTCTCTGCTCATCAACACTAACAAGAGTCCTTCCATTAGCCCTATATTCTGTATTCCTGTTACTCTTGCCGAAGTGAATCGCCTCACACTTTTCCATATTAAGCTCCATTTGCCACCTCTCAGCCCAACCCTGCAGCTTATTTCTATGTTTCTATATTTATTTCTATATTTCTATGTACTAGAAAGGATGCTCAGATCCATTAAGATCTTTCAAAAGGCAATTGGACATGCACGTGAGGAGAACTAATTTGCAGGAGTGCTGTTGGAGTTTGGAGCTATGGGATAGTTCAGTCAAAGAGCTGACATTAGAACAGTGGACCAAATAGCTATCTTCTGTGCTCTAAGATTCTCTGATTTTATGATTGGTTTTGCTGCCTACCAGTCAGTTTACCAACTTTACCATTGACAATCGCTGGAATTCTATCACCTCACCTGCCACGGAATCGGAGCAGAGCGGACAATGGAAATGTCCATTGACCTTGGGCGGGATTTTCCGGTCTTGGTCGAGCAAGGCTGTAAAATCCCAATATGTTTACTAAAGATAAATGTTTTTTTATTCTGCATATAAGCAACCCATTCCACCTGGTTATAGAATTCTCCAGCCATCTAAAATTGATCTTGTAAACCCTCAAGTTGCAGATATTATCTGATGCTCATTAAGTCCCTGGTATGAATATGGTAAAACATGCTGCTGATACGCTATCAGAGAATGGACCAGCTAAAATTCACATTACTCTTGTGCCATCATTCTACTTACGTGAGAAGCTGCATACAGAATAGGCAACTGTAAACATCAAGGTGTGTTGTAAAGTGCGCATTTGCTTTGTATTTCTCAATGCAAATTTAGTACGTTGCATACGAGAAGCTGGTCGAATTGGTCAGGCAACATTCGAAGAAAGAGAGAAGAATAAGAAACGTTTCAGGTGGATGATCTTTCACCAGAACTGAGAAGTTAAAGGTGTACAGAAGCAGGAAAAGAAGGAGTGAACGAAAGAACAACCAGAAAGATCTGTGATAGGATGGAAGACAGGAGAGATTAGAGAAAAAAATAATGGTTACAGGAAATGATTGTCCAGCACAACCTGGTCCAGACTTCAATTAACTGTTACCATTTCCGTTGGCAACTACCCATACAAACATAGGAGATGCAACTCCCCCACACTGCCCCATCTTCCCCACACCCACACCCCATCCCTACCCTTGGTTTATGGACCTCAAACCAGATGGTGAATCAAGACACAAATCTCTTTCCTGATGGTAGATTTATTCACAAAATGCAGCGTGACAAATTTCTATCCATCACCCAACCCAATGTTCCAGCTATTGGTTTTACGCTCTTCTGAATAAACCAATGAAAGTCAAACTTATTAACAAATTAACTCATAAGCAAGTTAACAGCTTCCAAATGGGGCACTGTAACAAAAAAGCTGCCCTTTTATTTCTGAACTCTGCAATCCAAAAGAGTCACTGCACAAATGGACCAGCTCCAGAGGACTGTCTGTTCAGCTGAGATGATAGGGCTCACACCTCCCGGTCCTAAGGTGCTGGGATTCTTGCGCTGTTGCATCAGTACTTGATTGTATAATCTAAATGGACATTCCAGTGTGGGGGAGGGTGAGGGGATGTGACTGTGTGCTGTCGTGCAGATGATCTATTAAAATAGAGGTGTTAGATGTTCAGACTGTAATGGGAAGATGGTGGAGATTGGGGATAGTTACTATGACATGTTGAATCAAAGAGCATTAATCCCAGCCTAGAGTAAGAAAAGAAGGACTTGCAAAGACTTATAAAGTGTCTTGCGCAATCTCAGGACATGCCAAAGTGTTTTGCAGCCAATTAGATGATGTTATCCAATGGCTGTGCTGTCATGTAAGAAATGCAACAGCCAATTTGTGCACAGCAACATCCCAATGAGATAATGAGCTTCAGTGGAATTGGGTCAAAGATAAATATTGACCATGGCACCAGGGTTCTTTATTAGTGAGTATGTAAACAGTTTATCACTTCTCCAGAAAGGCAGCACCTCTGACACTACAACACTCCTCCTGTACTGAAGTGACAGCGGAGATTTTGTGCTCAGTTCTCTGTGGCGAAGTTTAAACCCATCGCCATTGGATTCAAAAGTGACAGTGCAAGCCAATGAATAGCTCTAATGGTGGAGTAGGTCCAAGAGGCTGAATGGCCTGTCCCATTTTCCAATGTGTTTCTTTTCCTAGGTCCAGGGAAGATGAATGGGGTGCCAGTGAGCATGAGCTGCTGGTGACAAGCGGGTCCTCACCAATCCTACAACCCCTAACTGAGACCTGAGCTCATCCTCTAAAGAGTGCCATCCAATTAGAATCATAGAATCCCCACAGTGTAGAAGGAGGCCATTCAGCCCATCAAGCCTGCACTGACAACACTCTCATCCAGGCCCTATCTCCCTAAGCCCAATGTTTCCTCTGTTAGTCCCCCTGACACTAAGGGGCAATTGACCATGGCCAATCAACCTAACCCACATATCTTTAGAGTGTGGGAGGAAACTGGAGCACCTGGAGGAAACCCACGCAGACATGGGGAGAATGCGCAAACTCCACACAGACTTTCACCCAAGGCCAGAATTGAATCTGGATCCCTGATATTGCAAGGCAGCAGCCCTAACCACTGTACCACCATGCCACCCACATGTATTAGAATACAGTGAAAAGTATTGTTTCTTGCGCTAGAGACAGACAAAGTATACTGTACATAGGGAAGGAAAGGAGACAGTGCAGAATGTAGTGTTACTGTCATAGCTAGGGTGTAGAGAAATGTCAGGTTAATATAATTAAGATCATTTCAAAAGTTTGATGGCAGCAGGGAAGAAGCTGCTCTTGAGTTTGTTTGTACGTGAGCACAAACTATTATATCTTTTTCCCAACAGAAGTAGGTGGAAGAGAATATGTCCGGGTGTGTAAGGTCTTTGATTATGCTGGCTGCTTTTCCAAGGCACAGGAAGTGTAGATGGAGTCAATGGATGGGAGGCTGGTTTACATGATGGACTGGGCTTCCTTCACAACCATTTGTAGTTCCTTGCATTCTTGATCAGAGCAGGAGCCATACCAAGAACGTGATACATCCGGAAAGGATGCTTTCTACGGTGCATCTGTAAAAGTTGGTGAGGTGGTTGTGCTAACCGCTGTGTCACCGTGCTGACAATTTAAATCATTTGGTTGGCAGAGAATAAAAATGCCAATGACCTGATCCGACAAATGATTTCCCTGTTCTGAAATACTTGACATTAAGTCTAAAGCCTTCCAATTTGCCTTTTTCGAATGTACTCTGCCCCACATTAAGTCTGTGGAAACAGGGAAAAAAATAATAAAATGCCTCATTGCCTTTTATGTAGCACTTGAGGTGAGAACAAATTCTAAGTCCTGGGTTTCAAGGAGATTGGAGAACAATAACGCATTCAAACTAAGTACCAGTTAATTTGTTCCAAAGGTTTATAAAGTCCCAGTGACTGCCAATGTCTGCTGTTGCTGTGTTTAACTGGCTTTACCCAAATCTTTGTTCACTTATCAAACTCAAAACCCTGAATATCCTTCAGATTAGAGAGGCATGAATAAACTTTCTTCAGTCAACTTTCCTCCCGTGTCCAATCGGATCTGTGAATCAAATGGAGTGAAATTGTTCCCAATCATATTAGTGGGGCAACACCGGTAGTTAGCACTGCTGCCTCACAGTGCCAGGGACCCGGGTGTAATTCCCAGCTTGGATCACTGCCTGTGCAGAGTCTGCATGTTCTCCCCGTGTCTGCATGGGTTTCCTCTGGGTGCTCTGGTTTCCTCCAAAAGACGTGCTGGTTAGGTGCATTAGCCAAGCTAAATTCTCCCTCAATGTATCCAAACAGATGTCAGAGTGTGGCAACTGGAGGATTTTCGTAGGGAAAGGACAGGGGGAGGCCTGGCTAAGATACTCTGTCAGAGAGTCAAAGAAGACCCAACAGGCCGAATATCCTCTTTCTACTCTGTAGGGATTGTATGTATGATGCACAGTAATTTCATTGCCGTGTTAATGTAAGCCTACTTGCGACACTAATAAACAAACTTTAAAAGCTTAAACTTTGTGACCAACAGATGGCATCAAAGAGGGGTGTGAGAGATGGGGAGGGGACTCTTATAGAATCCTATGGCGCAAAAGGAGGCCATTCTGCCCATCAAGTCTGCAGCGACAACAATCCCAGCCACGCCCTATCCCCATAACCCCATGCATTTATTCTAACTAGTCACCTTGACACTAAGGGGCAATTTAGCATAGCCAATTCACCTAACCCACATCTTTGAGCTGTGGGAGGAAACCAGAGCACCCAGAGGAAACTCACGCAGACACAGGAAGAACGTGCAGACTCTGCACAGACAGTGACCCAAGCCGGGAATCGAACCTGGGTCCCTGGCGCTGTGAGGCAGCAGTGCTAATCGCGGTGCCACCCTGACACCCAGTTAATCTTAAAATGTTTCTCATGCAGTTAAGTAGCCAAGCAGTACACTGGTCCTGTACTGAACTGATTAATGACTGTAATTAATTTCCAATCCCACACAGTGTCCTTTACTGAGCCGTAACTGAGAGCATTTACACCCCCATTAACTCCAGCAGGATCCAGAGGCTAAACCCCTGCCTCCCCACGGCCCCCACTGACTTACATCCCAAGGAGAGAAAGATTACAGTCGCCAAGAAGTCATCTACCCACTGGAGTTGCAGCACTGCAACTGGACTTGTCACCTAGTGACTGGTACATCTTCCCAGGGGGAGATGCAGGAAGTTCAGGTAGCAGATCTGAGATTCAGTGTGGCCTTGGTGCCAGGAAAGGGATTTGCAGAGACTCACCGCTTACCTTTCCAAAAGTTACTGGGGTGGATTTTGACTGTGTGTGACAGCAACTCGGCAACCCACCTCTTCTGATTTTCATTTTAAATTCCGGGGCATTCCCATGGAAATAAACAAGCATCTCACAAGTGAAAATCTACCTCAAACTACTGAGTCAAGTATGAGATGATGTGGAGATGCCAGCATTGGATAGGGGTGGGCACAGTAAGAAGTCTCACAACACCAGGTTAAAGTCCAACAGGTTTATTTGGTACCATGAGCTTTCAGAGCACTGCTCCTTTGTCAGGTGAGTGGAAAGGTAGGTTTCACAAACAGAGCGTACATAGACAGAGAATCAATTGCAAAATATTGTTTGGAGTGCGAGTCTTCACAGGTAATCAAGTCTTTACAGGTACAGACAGTGTGAGTGGAGAGAGGATTAATCACAGGTTAAAGAGCTGTGAATTGTCTCCAGCCAGGATAGTTGGTGAGATTTTGCAAGCCCAGGTCAAATGGAGGTTACATGTTGTGTGACATGAACCCAAGATCCCCATTAAGGCCGTCCTCATGTGTGCAGAACTTGGCTATCAGTTTCTGCTCGACGATTCTGCGTTGTCATGTGTCTTGAACCTGCCTTGGAGAACGCTTACTCAAAGATCAGAGGCTGAATGTCCTTGGCTGCTGAAGTACTCCCCAACAGGAAGGAAACATTCTTATTTGCTGATTGTTGCGTGGTGGCATCAACTATGGTAGCACTGATATATCTTAAATGGAACACTAAGGTGCCAGAAATGCATAGTCTCTCTAAGTATTGGGGAAGTGAAGTGGGCATCCACCACTCTTATATAAGAACATAAGAAATAGGAGCAGGAATAGGCCATCTAGCCCTTCGAGCCTGCCCCGCCATTCAACAAGATCATGGTTGATCTGAAGTGGATCAGTTCCACTTTCCCGCTTTCTCCCCATAACCCTTAATCCCCTTGCCTACCAAAAACCTATCTACCCGTGTCTTAAATACAAGAATCATTGAAACCCTACAGTGCAGGAAGAGGCCATTTGACCCATTGAGTCTGCACTGACCATAATCCCACCCAGGCCCTACCCCCATATCCCTACATATTTTACCCACTAATCCCTCTAACCTACACATCTCAGGACACTAAGGGACAATTTTAGCATAGCCAATCAACCTAACCTCTTGTTAAACTGTCCTTTCTCGCCAAGAACTCATGTGTTACCCACCCCCCCACCCTAAACTCTTTCACCCACTTCCTCCCCCCCCACCACACCTCCCCCTGAAATTCTGCTTTTAATTAATAAAAGCAAATTACTGCGGATGCTGGAATCTGAAACCAAAAGAGAAAAAGCTGGAAAATCTCAGCAGGCCTGGCAGTTTCTGTAAGGAGAGAAAAGAGTTTTGAGTCTGGGTGACCAAGTGTTGGCTTTACTGTCTCTCTACAGACGCTGTCAGACCTGCTGAGATTTTCCAACAATTTCTGACTTATTAGAAAGCTGAATCCCCCCCACCAACTGACTGCCATTGGTCAGGCATGATGGAGGATCACTCCCGCCCATAGACCAAGGAGTGATGGAGGGTCCCACCCACCCATGGCTGAAGGGGTGACAGAGGGTCCCCCCCGCTCATAGGCCAAGAAGTGATGGAGGGTGCCCTAACCCATGGGTCCAGGGGTGATGGAGGGTCACCCCCACTCATAGGCCAAGAAGTGATGGAGGATCCCCCCACCCATCAGCTCAAGGGGTGATGGAGCATTTCCTCCCCCCCCCCACCCATTGCCCAGGCATAACTGAAGGTGCCCCCCCCCCCACTCATGAGTCCAGGGTGAGGGAGGGTCCCCCCCCAACCCACTGGCCAGGTGTGATTGAGGGTCCTCCCACCCATGGGTCAAGGGGTGATGAGGTATCTCCCACCCTTTGGCCAAGGTGTGATGGAAGCTCCCCTCACCCATTGATCAAAGGGTGATGGAGGGTCCTCCAACCCATGGGTCCAGAAGTGATGGGGGTATCCCTGGCCCATGGGGCAAGAGGTAATGGAGGGTGCCCCCACTCATGGGCCATGAAGTGATGATTCCCCCCCCCACCATGTGTCTAGGGATTTTTACGGATCCCCACCCACCCATAACCTCCCGAATTAGTTAATCTACCTCAGGGACTTAACCAATGACTGTCAGCCCATTAGAACAGTTCAGCATTGACTGTGGTAAGCAGAACAATACAGATAAAAATCACACAGAGTTTCGTAACTATTTAATCTTGACTCTGATGTGGAAACTCTCAGGTTATATTTGAGACACAGGTCCAGGTTTCTCAGACTCCCTCTCTTTTTTTTAGTTTATGTCCAACTCAAGCTGACAAGACAGGCTCACCACTTCCTGTCTCGGGCTTGGTCTACATGATCCAAACTGATTGGATCCAAGGTTTAATCTCATTTGCATCTTCGCCAAAAGGCCTAGATGCTGCTTTAAGGAAATGAAGCCTCAGTGTAACCTCATGACTCCAACCAAGTGCAGCACAGAAAAACCACACTTGATCTCAGCCAAAAAGCCGAGAAGCAAATCAAAAATCTTTTTAGTTAAATGAGATTAAATGACGGCGCTGAGTCCTGGCTGGTGGATGGTGAGCGAATTATTCCACAATTTGACTTGGAGCGGTTACTACACACAAACTCTCAACAGTAAAGATGGGTAGATTTGCAATGGTTTGCTTGAGATTTTTGTGAGTGAAGTATATTTTTGGAAAAAAGGTGGTTCGGGAAAGGCCACACTGTAAGGCCTTTTAATAGAAGCAGAGAGAGGGCCCGGGAATTGCAGAACACCCTCAACCTGCGCAACTGTGTGCCAATGTGAGAAATAACGGCACACAGTAATTTTTGAGGCATGGATATAGTTTTCAGGTTTGAAATGTTATGACTGTAATTTGTATAGAACTGTAAAAAGGTTTAATTTTGCACTGTAGGCAATGCAAACACATGTAGATTCGCAATGGTTTATTTGAAATTTTTACGAATAAAGTATATTTTTGGAAAAAAGAACAGTACCCTGAGTGCCTTGATCTGTCAATTCATTTCAGGCAGTCGGTAATCATTTAAGATGAACCGGCTGATTTCCCTTTCGAAATAGCGCACAGAGGATTGAATGTATTAAATGATTCATGCAGGACTGCATCCAATAGAATCCCCAGGAATCAGCTGCATTTTAAAAAGCCCTCTTTTTAGTAACTCCAGATTTTCAGTGGACACGGGACAGATGTTAACATACAAACCGAGTTTGTCAAGTAACAGACAAGTGGCCAACAACTCTTATTAAATCTAATCAATTTCTCATGAAATTCCACACTGTTTAAAATATTTTGACTCATCTAATTTGCGAGAATATCTTTGAGAATGGATTAAGTAAGGCATAACACATTTGCCACAATACATGTGTGTCAATTGATATGAGCAGACCTTTGTGGCTTTGGCTGATAACTTCTCAAAGTTTTATTCTTCAAGTGCAGGACACCACAGTGTATTATTTATTTATTAGTTGCAAATAAGGCTTATATTAATGCTGCAGTGAAGTTACTGTGAAACTCCCTGAGTCGCCATTCAGGCGCCTGTTCTGGCCAATGCACCCTACCAGCACGCCTTTCAAACTGTGGGAGGAAACCCATGCAGACACGGGGAGAACGTGCAAACTTTGCACAGACAGGAATCAAACTCAACTCCCTGGTGCTATGAGGCAGCAGTGCCAACCATTGTGCCACTCTGCCACCCACTGTGCTGCCCAAAAGTACAGTTAATCTTAGCCAAAAGTTCCCTCTGCTACTAAAACCAATTTTTTTTTAAGTGAGAGTAATGAGAGCTCCGCATCCTGGCCGGTGGATAGTTCATGTTGAACTGTGTCAATGAAACCTGCTGCTGAGATCTGCACTTTATAATATTTTCTTTCAATCTTGCTCATTTTTTTTCCAGCAAGCATGGGTGGAAAATGCAACTTGGCTGTAAACGGTTTGGTGATAAAATATAACTTATCAAGTTCCAGCTCAGAGATGAATTATATTTAGTCAATGAAGTACTCTTTGACCTAGTTAGAGCAACACAAACAGGAAATGTTTGGAGTTATGAGGAATTCTGAGAGGCTCAACAAAAAGAGAAAATCCATTCATTTTTCCCCCTTAAAAATTGGCAACCTGATTGTTAATGTCCGGAGAATGGATATGAGGCAATGAGCAGGAGACAGCAACTTAGATGTGAATGATTGTTCCTCTAACTCAAAAGTTCCCACTCTATAACTTGCATCACTCCAGAAGATTTGAGATGGTGGAATTTAGAAATAATGCAGAGATAAGTGGCATTTTATTGTACTTTTCAAGTTGAAATGTTTTTAATGTACTTTAACAAACTTCATGGTATATTGAGTTACTATATCGACATATATAAATTATTAGAATGAAATTATATTTATCTTATGGAGGGCAGTATGTGGAGTTGAGACCACAATCAAATCATCCACGATTATGGGTTTCCTCCGGGTGCTCAGGTTTCCTCCCACAATCTGGAAGATGTGCTGTTTAGGTGCATTGTCCATGCCGGTAGCACAGTAGTTAGCGCTACTGCCTCACAGCGCCAGAGACCTGGGTTCAATTTCCGGCTTGGGTCACTGTCTTTGTGGAGTCTGCACATTCTCCCCGTGACTGCATGTGTTTCCTCCGGGTGCTCTGGTTGCTCTCACAGTCCAAAAGAAATGTTGGTTAGGTGCATTGACCATGCTAAATTCTCCCTCAGTGTACCCAAACAGGCGGTGGAGTGTGACGACTACGCGATTTTCAGAGTAACTTTATTGCAATGTTAATATAAGCCTACTAGTAACACTCATAAATAAACTATGAATGGCAGATGAGGATTCAATTAGTGGAATGGTCTGCTCCTGCCCCAATGAAAGTATTTTTTTTGGAGGTGGGGGGATGAGTCACATTCAATCTGTTCAAATTCCTGCACTTGAGCAGCACTGCACATTATTAAATCTGGGATGAGAGGGAGTCCATAACACTAAATAAGACCTGGTAAAACTGCAACTTTGAAGTCATTAACTTTGAGGTTAGTACACTTATCCAGGCGATACCCGACTTGAAAAATTTCAAATTTCAAAAAAATACTTTACTAATACAGGCAGCACAGTGGCACAGTGATTAGCAGCGCTGCTTCACAGCAGCAGGGGCCTGGGTTTGATTCCGGTCTTGGGTCACTGTCTGTGTGGAGTCTGCACATTCTCCCTGTATCTGCATTGGGTTTCCTCCCACAATCTGAAAGACAGGCTGGTTGGGTGCATTGACCCAAACAGGGGCTGGACTGAGGCGACTAGGGTAATTTCCCTGTAGTGTTTCATTGCAGTGTTAATGTAAACCTTACTTGTGACTAATAAACTCTTAACTTTATCTTAAAAGTACATTGCAAAATATTGAAAATCACAGAAAATTGCCATCGATGACTCCACATATCATGTGTGGAGGCCTAACTGCCTCTGTACAATTGTAATTCTCTCGATTATTTACCTCATTGTTAGGCCTGGCGAGAGGGGGCGGGGGGCGACTTGCAAAAGCGACTGTGAGTCGATTCACAAAATGCCTTTAACTCTGGCAAGTTTCGAGAGAAACCTTGAGTTTACCCCAGAGAATCTCCCTTTTCAGAAGAACGCGTCTTGTGTAAAGTGTTTTTTTTTGTTTGACTTTTTGTCCCGATATGATATGTTTCTGGTGCAGCGTTGGCTGCCAGAGTTTGACTGAGAGCCGAGAGGCGTTGAGGATTTTTTTTTGACCCAAGGAAGTCGTCAGAAAAGGAGGAGAAAAGTTGCCCAGCGCCGATGAGCGGGTCTCCTGTTAAATAAATCCACAGTGACTGGATTTCTTCCAGTTAAGATCAAATGGCTGGGACATATCTATATACATATAAAAAGTTGTGTTCTTCAGTTTCATTTTAGGTTTGAGAGCAACCACCCCCTCCCCCCCCCCAAATAAATATTACTGAGATGAAGAGAGAAAAAAACAAATTCTCTCCCTCCCTCCCTTTGTAGTGAAGTATCAACATGAGGGACACGCGTCTGTTTATTTTCAGATATTAAACTGAGTAAAGGGAAAGACATCTAATGCCTGCGATAGGGAATGCCTTTTTTTAAAAAAAAAAATTTCCTCCTGTATCTACCTTTAACTGGCTTGCGGGGTGGGGGGTGGGGGGATACCCCATGGCACCAAATGGGCCATTAGAGAGAGACTGATAGCGATCAGTTCAGACATTCTGTGGGCTCCTGGCACACTCACTTCAAAGGCTTTGCCTGCCTAATCAACATTAAGTCATCATTTTACCTCAGATAGCGACAGCTGCCCACAATCTATTTGTTTCCAAACAGATTTGAAAACCCACTTGTTTGTGTGTGTGTGTGTGTGTGACAGGATTCGATGTTCCTGCTTGACAAAATGTTTTTGGAGGTTAAAAAATAAATGATAAACAGTTCGATCTTCTTTGAGAGAAAAAAAAAGCAAACACACACGTCCTAAGGATATTTTTTAGTCTTTTATTTTCCAACTGCGGCAGACTTTAGTATTTTCTAATGGGGTTCTTAGGACAAGGACAGGGTATACTATTGTTCTGTAACTCCTAAAGTTTAAAAAGTTATATATATACTATTAAACTATAGTGTGTGTGTGTGTGTGTGTGTGTGTGTAACCAGCTCAATGTGTACCTTCCACAATTCTGTTACTATAAAGAATTTCAGCTATTGGGTGACTAACTCTTAAAGTTTAAAAGTTTTATAGATATGTACATATATATAATATCTAACCATCGCAATGTGTACATACACAATTCCGTTACTATAAAGAACTGGCCTCCAGCTATTTGGTGGCTAACTCCTAAAGTTTTTTTTACAAAATATATATATATATAAAATATGTAATTATATATATCTAACAAGCTCAGCGTATATCTTCCACAATTCTGTTACTTTAAAGAACTTCAGCTATTGGGTCGCTAACTCTTAAAGTTTAAAAGTTTTATAAATATATACATATATATCTAACCATCTCAATGTGTACATATGCAATTCCGTTACTATAAAGAACTGGGCTCCAGCTATTGGGTGGCTAACTCCTAAAATGTTTTAAAAATGATATATATAATATTTAATTGTAT
This sequence comes from Carcharhinus amblyrhynchos, assembly GCF_965287045.1. Lineage (NCBI taxonomy): Eukaryota > Metazoa > Chordata > Chondrichthyes > Carcharhiniformes > Carcharhinidae > Carcharhinus > Carcharhinus amblyrhynchos. The sequence continues at coordinate 116,573,187 of NC_137328.1, read as the reverse complement.
GTATATCTAACAAGCTCATCGTGTATCTTCCACAATTCTGTTACTATAAAGAACTGGGCTCCCGCTATTGGGTGCCGAACTCCTAAAGTTTAAAAGAATGTATGTATATATTTAATTTTATATATATCCAACCATCTCAATGTGTACATACATAACTTGTTACTATAAAGAACTGAGTTTCAGCTATTGGGTGGCTAACTCTTAAAGTTTAAAAAATTATACATATATATTTATTGTATCTAACCATCTCAATGTGTACATACACAATTCCGTTACTATAAAAATCTGGGCTCCAACTAGTAGGTGGCTAACTCCTAAAATTTAAAAGAATACATATATTTAATTATATATATTATGTCTGACAAGCTCAATGTGTACCTTCCACAATTCTGTTACTATAAAGCACTGGGCTTCTGCTATTGGGTGGCCCAGGCATTGTAAAGATGAGCTAAGTATAAAGAGAGTTGCAGTTAATTTGTACTAAAACACACAAGACGAGGCATAAACTTCAAAAGAACTGAAATCCTTCCTAGCGCTCTTTCATCTGTGTCAAAACACAAAAAATGCCTGTATTGTTAAATTAGAGCGGGGGTTGGGGGGCGGATTGTTTTAAAAGATTTAATCCCATTTAAGACCTGCAGTTTCCGAACTGCAAGGTCTGTGTTTCACAATTATTGCACATCCCCTTGAACGGGATACACGCAGAACTTTTGCGTCGACTGTCTACGACTTCGGAGAGAACAATGTTAGGAAGATCTTGTTTTTTGCCCCCTGAATGTTTTACGCAGCGGAGAACACTCTCCAAGCGTTTAGTCTATCGGATGACTGGCGATGCAACATCATCTAACTCCAGCAAACTCGGCGCACAGCGCTGATTGGGAACTCTGAAAATATCAGTGAAGGCCACCCCTTCAGTTTCTGGTTGAGTTCAGACCTGGCGTCCGATTTTAACATTGGGACTAGCATTACTTTTCAATCTCGTTTAATCTGTGAATCTATAATTTACCGATTATTATGCGGCATTTGCTTGCTCCAGTTATATGAGACTGCAAAAACAAATGCATGTCGAAAATTAATCAGAATTTCTCTTTTTACTCCTAGAATCTTAATAAAAGTACAAAATAAACTAAATATGAATTGAAGGAGAAAAGAAGTGATTTCAGAATATTTGGTCATAAAAAAATTATTCAATTTAGCCTTGATTTAATTTATATTGTTTTGCGTTAAGTGATGGACGAAATGTGATAACAAGTTTGCTGCAAAGTGCGAAAGTAATAGATAACTCACCACCTGCGAAGTTTAGCCAACCCCTTTCCACAGTGGGTATAAATTTAAGTCACATGAGGGGTCCACAAAATTCACTGTGTCCAGGCTTGCAAACTGCTTCTCAAAAATTCAAATAAATGTGGAAAGCATCAGCCAGGGCTTTGAGGGAACTGGATTTTCCTTTTTAACTCCCAAAAGAACATGGATGATTTTTTTTAAAACTTTATTTTTGGACCATGTTAACAAAAAAAGTTCGAAAAATTGCTCCGTCAAACAAAACAATTACCTTCATTTAGAATGAGTACATGGGACGTATTAAGATAGAGGGTTATAGGTAAGCCTAGTAAGTAGGGACATGTTCGGCGCAACTTGTGGGCCGAAGGGCCTGTTTGTGCTGTAGTTATTCTATGTTCTATTTAGAATGATTGAATTTTTAAACTGCATGCTGCACAACCTTAGGATGGCCAATGGTGGAGGCTGGGAATTCTGGACACGAATCATGTTCCAGTAGTCCGCCAACCCTGGTGCATGACCTCCCACCCCCATGTGCTTTGACAATCTGTGACCAATACTCATTCCAGATTACACCATAGAATCCCTACAGTGTTGAAGGAGTCCATTTGGCTCATTGAGCCCGCACCAACTCTACCTAGGCCCACTAACCCTACCTCTGCAACCCCTGCTCACTGATCAGACCTTATCCACCCAGCCTACACACTAAGGGGCAACTTAGCATGGTCAATCCACCTAACTTGTACACCTTTGGAGACCAAGGGACAATTAATTTGACATGGCCAATCCACCCAACCTGCATGTCTTTTGGACTGTGGGAGGAAACTGGAGCATTCAGAGGAAACCCAGGCATACTCAGGGAGAACGTGCAAACTCCACACAGTCACCTGAGGCTGGAATTAAGGACCCTGATGCTGTGAGGCAGTAGTGCTAACCATTGTGCCACTGTGCTGCCTGTATTCAGAAGTCAGATCAACTGCATTGCTTACGATCACTCGGCCTTTTGGCTAAGATCAAGTGTGTAGTGTGTAAAATATCAACGTCAGATCTTTCAGCTTGGGAGAGACAGGTGCAAAACTGGCTATGAGCAAACCAAGGTTGGATTTGGCAATGTAATTAATTAAAATGAGCATTAAATACTGCTGCCGATGTTAACTATGTTAAACATGTTATCTGTTAACTATCAGAAATTGCAACTCCTGGTAAAGTGTTTTTCATTTATCGCAATAGACAGCAAAAAAAATAATGAAGAAACAGGATTTATCTTCAGTGAGGACTGAGAAATACATAGTTGACACAGTCTATCAATTCACGTATTCTTTCTGTTAAGAGGCTGCATGCAGTTTCAATGTTTAGCAAGCCAAAAGAATTAGTTGGTAATATCTATCTAGACATTGACCTTGATGCTGGCTTAGCTTTGGAATGGCTGTAAATGATACAAAAAGAATCATAGAATCCCTGCAGTACAGAAGGAGACCATTCAGCCCATCAAGTCTGTACTGACCACAATCCCACCCAGGCCCTATTCCCATAACCCCACTTATTTACCCTGCTAATCCCCCTGACACTAGAGTCAATTCAGCATGGCCAATCAACCTAACCCACACATCTTTGGATTGTGGGAGGAAACCTAGGCAGACACAGGGAAAAAGTGCAAACGTGACCTAAGGCTGGAATTGAACCTGGGTCCCTTGCGCTGTGAGGCAGCAGTGCTAACAATTGCGCCACCCATACTTTCAAACACTTTCAAAGGGAAGTTAAGACCACTTCTTTAGTTAATATCTGTATCCCACATGCTAATGACAACTGAGAAATTTCATAAATAAAAGAATCTCATGCTTACATGACACTGCCAATCCTCAGTCTCATTCTTTACAAGAGAGGGGATTAAGGGCTATGGGGAGAGGGCGGGAAAGTGGAACTGAGCCACGACAGATCAGCCATGATCTTATTGAATGGCGGGGCAGGCTCGAAGGGCTGGATGGCCTACTCCTGCTCCTATTTCTTATGACTGAATGAGATCAGCTCCTTGCAAGAACAAGCCTCTTCTTAGCTAGGTCATCCAGCACTGTGAAAGGTACGAGGCAATAGCCGTAACGAGCTTTTATGATATTGGGTGTAAGACCCTCTGCTACTGGAAGAGGCCCAAATTCAGAAAGCTGGACTGTTTAAGTTTATTCATTAGTGTCACAAGTAGGCTTACATTAAAACTGAGATTAAGTTACTGTGAAAATCCCTGAGTCGCCACACTCCTGTACCTGTTCGGGTACACTGAGGGAGAATTTAGCATGGCCAATGCACCAAACCAGCCTGTCTTTTGGACCATAGGAGGCAACCGGAGCACCCGGAGGGAACACACAGACAGACATGGGGAGAACATGCAGGCTCTGCACAGACAGTGACCCAATCCAGAATCAAACCCAAGTCCCTGGCACTGTGAGGCACTTATTCTACTAGAATAAGTGTTCAATTAATAAAGGACCTTTGGATTTCTAAGCCAATAATTTAGCCATTATCTAACCATCTCCCCAAGACATTCAATGGCATTACCATTACAGAACTCTCACTATCAGCAAGGAAATTTGGCATGTCAGCTGTGACTCTCACCAACTTTTTTAGATGCACTCTTTATAGAAGCATTCTTCCTGGTTGTATCACAGCTTGGTATGACTCCAAGACTGCAAGAAACTACAAAAGGTCGTGAATGTAGCCTAATCCATCACACAAACCAGCCTCCCATCCATTGAATCTGTCCACACTTCCCGCTGCCTTGGCAAAGCAGCCAGCGTAATTAAGGACCTCACGCACCTCGAACATTCTCTTTTCCACCTTCTTCCTTCAGGAAAAAGATACAAAGGTCTGAGGTCATGTACCAACTGACTCAAGAACAGCTTCTTCCCTATTGCTATCAGACTTTTGAATGGGCTTACCTTGCATTAAGTTGATCTTTCTCCTCACCCTAGCTATGACAGTAGCACTACAATATGCACTCTCTTGTTTCCTTCTCTATGAACAGTCTGTTTTGTATTTATAGCATGCAAGAAATAATACTTTTCACAATATGTTAAGACGTAACAATAATAAATCAAATCAAGTCAAATCAAAACATCCTGGGGGTTACAATTGACCTGCAACCAAACTGGATCAGCCATATAAATACTGTGGCTGCAAGAGCAGATCAGAGATTGGGAAACCTGCAGCTAATAACTCACCTCCTGACTCCCTAAAGTTTGTCCGCTATCTATAGGACACAAGTCAGGAGTATGATAGAATACACGCAGTGCATACCATCTCCAAGATGCATCATAACAAGGGTGACAAGGTAGCACAGTGGTTAGCACTGCTGCTTCACAGCTCCAGGGACCTGGGTTCGATTCCCGGCTTGGGTCACTGTCTGTGTGGAGTTTGCACATTCTCTTCGTGTCTGCGTGGGTTCCCTTTGGGTGCTCTGCTTTCCTCCCACAGTCCAAAGATGTGCGGGTTAGGTTGATTGGCCATGCTAAAATTGCCCTTAGTGTCCTGAGATGTGTAGGTTAGAGGGATTAGTGGGTCAATGTGTAGAGATATGGGGGTCGGGCCTGGATGGGATTGTGGTTGGTGCAGACATGATGGGCCAAATGGCCTCTTTTTGTATTGTGGGGTTTCTATGATTCTATAACTCACCAAGGTTCCTTTGACAGCATCTTCCAAACCCACGACCTCCACCATCTTTAAGGATAAAGGCAGCATGTGCACCTGGACACCACCACATGCAATTTCCCCTTCATGTCACTCACCATCTTGACTTGCAACTATATTGTCATCCCTTCACTGTTGCTGGGTCAAAATCCTGGAATTCCTTCCCTAACAGCACTGTGGGTGGAATCTACACCACATGGACTGTAGCAATTCGAAAAGGCAGTTCCCTACTTCCTGCTCAAAGGCAACGAGAGATGGGTAATAAATGCTGGCCTGGCCAGTGATGCCCACATCTCATGAATGAATATTTTAAAAAGCTCCATCAATTTCAAAAGAAGGGATCTCCAATTTTTAAGTCAAGCGATGAGGAGGAATTTCATTCTCGGAGGATCATTAAACTTTGGAATTCTCCATCCCAGAGAGCAGTGAATATATTCAAAATAGAGATGGGGATATTTTTGATCTATGAGGGTGGCAAGGGTTATGGGGGAGAGGGGCAGAAAAGGCTTTGATCAGACCAGCCATGAGCTTACTGAATTCTGGAGGAGATTTAAAGGACTAACTCCCACTCTTATTTCTTATGTTACAAATTGTACTTCAGCAGATAGCGTTGTTTCTTCTTTAATTCCTTTATAAGTATCTGTGACAAGCCCCTCCCACCCTTCCCTCCCCACCCACCCTCCGCCCCCAACCCTCCCCGCATCAAGCAATTTGAGAGTTACATTACAACGAACAAAACTGGCAAGAGTAGTTTTCTGGGTTATTTGATGATAACACATTTATCTGGCACTTAGCAACATTTCCAAACAAACCCCGAGCGCAGCTCTCCCCAAAGGTCAGTAAGATGGCGTCTCAAATTCTAACCGTGGTCATGAATCTGGGCCAGAATCTTTATCCCGGTGTGGGTGAGATCATATGGGCTGGGGGGGGGGGGGGGGGAGTGGGGTAGGGGGGGTGGGTGGTGGAGAAGAGAAGTGGTTCCATTACATTTCCAAAGAACACTCTCCTTTCAATCCAACAGGATGCTGGTTCCAATTAGTGACTTTTATTTACGATACTCCTTTGCAGATTAAAAATGGATGTAACAAAGTCAAACAGACCCGTTGTAATATGTCAGAGCTGTGGAGATCATTGCACTGCAGCATTGGACTGTTTAATATTGTAATCCACTTCCAGAGGAGTATATAAAGTGTAAAAGAAAGAATAGCATTTCTGTTATGCCCTTTGCAACATCACAGCTAATGAAGTACTGCTGGTGTGTAGTCACTGTTGTAATGTAGCCAATTGACACATGGCAAGGTCTCCTCCTAATGTCCCACAATTACTAATCCAATTTTAGCCGTGTTGGCTAAGGGGTAAATCTTGGTAAAGGTATCAGGTAGAACTCCCCTGTTCTTCTTCACAATAGTGCCTTGGAATCTCAACGTGCTGACCTGGGACATCCAAAACTCGTCATTCCTTGGCAATGCTGCACTCAGTACTGTGCTGGCAGTGTCAACTAGATTTAGTGCTCAGGCTTTTACACTGAAACATACATGGGAAATAGAAGCAGGAGCATTAGTAGGCCATTTAGCGCTTCAAGCCTGCTCCACCATTCATTTTGATCTTGGCTGATCATCAAATTCAATATCCTGATCCCACCTTACCCCCCCCCAGTATCCCTTGATCCCTTTAGCCCCAAGAGCTATGTTTAATTCCTTCTTGTTTTGGCATCATCTACTTTCTGTGGTAGCGAATTCCACGCATTCACCACTCTCTCAGTGATGACATTTCTCCCCACCTCACTTCTATCCTCAAACTATGACCCCTAGCTCTGGTCTCCCCCACCATCAGGAACATTTTCTCTGGATCCATCCTGTCTAATCCTGTTAGAATTTTATAAGTTTCTATGTAATTTCCCCCCCTCGCACTTCTAAACTCCAGTCAATATATTCCTAACCAATGTCTTTCCTCATTTGACATTCCTACTATCCTAGGAATCAGCCTAGTAAACCTTTGCTGCACTCCCTTTGTAGCAAGAACATCCTTCCTCAGGTACGGTCACCAAAATTGTACACAATACACTAGGTGTGGCCTCACCAGTGCTTTATACAACTGAACATAAGAACATAAGAAATAGGAGCAGGAGTAGGCCATCTAGAGCTTCAAGCCTGCCCCGCCATTCAATAAGATCATGGCTGATCTGAAGTGGATCAGTTCCACTTTCCCGCTTTCTCCCCACAACCCTTAATTCCCTTGTCTATCAGAAACCTATCTACCCATGACTTAAATATATTTAGCGAGGTAACCTCCACCACTTCAACTGGCAGAGAATTCCAGAGATTCACCACCCTTTGAGTGAAGAAGTTCCTCCTCAACTCCGTTCTAAACTGCACCCCCCCTTATCTTGAGGCTGTGCCCTCTAGTCCTGCTGTCCTTTCTGAGTGGGAAGAATCTCTCTACCTCTACCCTATCCATCCCTTTCATTATCTTATACGTCTCTATAAGATCCCCCCTCATCCTTCTAAACTCCAACAAGTACAGACCCAGTCTATTCAGTCTCTCTTTATAGTCAAACCACCTCATCTCCGGTATCAGCCTAGTGAACCTCCTCTGCACTCCCTCCAAGGCCAAAATATCCTTGTGCAAGTGCGGCAACCAAAACTGCACACAGTACTCCAGCTGTGGCCTCACCAGTACCCTGTACAGTTGCAGCAAGACCTCCCTGCTTTTATATTCTATCCCCCTCACTATAAAGGCCAGCATCCCATTCGCCTTCTTGATCACCTGCTGCATCTGCAGACTGGGTTTTTGCGACTCATGCACAAGGACCCCCAGGTCCCTCTGCACCGTAGCATGCTGCAGCTTTTCACCCTTTAAATAGTAATCCCTCCTACTATTATTCCTGCCAAAGTGGATAACCTCACACTTGCTAACATTGTACCCCATCTGCCAGGTCCCTCGCCCACTCACTCAGCCTATCCAGATCCCTCTGCAGACTTTCCACACCCTCCGCACAATTTGCTTTTCCACTTATCTTTGTGTCATCAGCAAGTTTTGTTCCCCTGCACTCAGCCCCCTCCTCCAGATCATCTATATAAATGGTAAATAGCTGAGGCCCCAGCACCGATCCCTGGGGCACTCCACTAGTCACCAACCGCCAATCAGAATAGCAGAATAACTGAAGTGAAAATCCCTATTCCTATACTCAAATAGTCTTGCTATGAAGGCCAACATATCATTTCCCTTCTTTACGGCCTGCTGTTCCAATGCTCACTTACTTTCAAAACTGATGGATAAGGGCACCAAGGTCTCATTGAGTATCCACCTCTCTCAATTTACGCTCCTTCTTATTTTTGCTATTGCAATGGATAACCTCTTGTTTATCCCCATTGAAATGTATCTGCCATGCAGATGCCCACACAGTCAGCCTGTCCAAATCACACTGAAGTATCTCTGCATCCTCCTCACAGCTCACCCTCCCACCCAACTTTGTATCATCTGCAGAATTGGAGATATTACATTTAGTTCCCTCTTCCGAATCATTAATATATAATCTAACAGTTGGGGTCCTAACGCAAATTCCCGTGGAACCCCACCATTCACTGCCTGCCAATCAGAAAAAGACACATTATGCCAACTCTTTGCTTCCTGTCTGCTAACCAGCTTTCTATCCCACTCAAGACACTATCGGCAATCCTATATGTTTTAACTTTACAGAGTAGTCTGTCAAGTGGGACCTTGTCTGAAAGTCTAAAGAAACCATATTCACTGGTTCTACTTGATCAACTCTGCTAGTTACATCCTCAAAAAATTCCAGTAGATTCATCAAGCATGATTTCCCTTTTGTAAATCCATGCTGACTTTGTCTGATTATACCACTGCCTTCCAAATGCTGAGTTACGAAATCCTTGATAATGAACTCTAGCAACTTCCCCAGCGCCGATATATGGCTCACTGGTCTATAGTTCCCTGTTTTCTTTTGACCTCCCTCTACAACATTTCGAAGGCAGGCAGGAGTAAATTATGTACTGGGATATCAATGAAATGTACATTTGACGTTTCTCAGTGCCATAACGTACAACGTGTTAGCCCAATTCAACAATCTATGCCTTTTGTCATGCATGGTGCAGGATTAGTTCCACTTGATACGTAAAAGTAGTCTTTCACCAATAGCTGCTCTAGTCTTAGAAACATAGGAACTCAGGAATTAGGAGCAGAAGCAGGTAATTCAGCCCTTTGAGTCTGTTCCACCATTCAATCAGCTCATGGTTGATGTCTCCCTGGTCTCAAATCCACCTTCCCACTTGTTCCCCATATCCCTCTTGCCCTTTCTTATTAGAAATATGTCTCTCCCACTTGAAACCATTCAGCGATTCAGGCATTATGGGGCTGCGATTTCCACAAATTCACCACCCTCTGCAACAGGTAGTTCCTTCTCCTCTCGGACTTTCCCCTCCACAAAAGACACCGAGACACTGAAAGTCACCATCATTGTTGTTTTGCTTGGTAGCCACAGGATGTGACTGATGTTAAAAAGATCATGGAAAGTGTTTGGCTCAACTACTCCTCGCTTGCACAAGAACATAAACTGGGCAGAAATACTTGATTGTATTGTCTCGAGATCGCCAAAAGCTTTTAAAAATGTTAGCAGCACACACTTGCACAGTATCAATCTTGCTTAATAAGCTTAAAGATTTCCAATTAATTTTCTCCACTGTGAGTAATGGGCCCTTTGATATTGTAAATGCTGCAATGTGGAAGATATTCAATGAGCCACAAATATTTTGTTGGGACTTAAGTAGGACTTCAGTAATAGATGTGGACTTGTGTGGGATTTACAGTGCGGCGTTTTGAGAATGACTAAACCGTGATGAATATCAGATAAAAAGCAAATGTTTTCGAGAAATGGTAAACTTTTGTATGTTTTCAGGATATGGAGAAGGAAGGGTTGACTCATCAGAGGATGCAGTCAACATGTGAAAGCCCAAATTTCATATGTGACTGTTCATAGAATAGAATCATAGAATCTCTACAGTGCAGAAGGAGGCCATTCAGCCCATCGAGTCTGCACTGAGCTCAATCCCACCCAGGCCCTATTTCCGTAACCCTACACATTTATCCTGCTAATCCCCCTGACACTAAGGTTAAATTAGCACGGCCAATCAACCTAACCCACACACTTTTGGACCGTGGAAGAATAACAAGCACAATCACCGCAAACACGGGGAGAATGTGCTGATTCCACTCAGTGACCCAAGCCATGAATCGAACCCAGGTCCCTGACATTTTCCGGAAGCTATTGCACTACCGTGCCGCCCTCAAAGGGTTTACAGGGCAGTTTTGATGATGCTTTTTATATTTTTAAACAAAGCCCTGTTTTGTGTATGACTTACTGTAAATATATTACTCACTGTTTCCCTCTGCGTTCTGAGCTCTTTTCGATTGTGCAGTATGTGTTCATGTTTTTGGATTATGTTTCAGTTAACTCATTATTATGGGAGTTTGAAGTATAGAACTAGAGATGTGCTGATATTGGTCTATTAAAATCCATGGCATGTATGTCACATTCATCCACTGGAGTGGCTGACTTAACAACCCCGGCACGGTGGCACAGTGGTTAGCACTGCTGCCTCGCAACACCAGGGACCCAGGTTTGATCCTGGCTTGGGTCACTGTCTGTGTGGACATTGCATGTTCCCCCCGTGTCTGCTTGGGTGTCCTCCAGGTGTTCCCATTTCCTCATACAGTCTGAAGGTTAGGTGCGTGGACCTGAACAGGTGCCGGAGTGTGGCGACTAGGGGAATTTCACAGTAACTCCAATGCAGTGTTAATGTGAGCCTTCCTTGTGACTAATAAATAAACCAATTAGGTAATACTTGTAAATGGCAGTGACTGTGCTTGTTATTCTTGCCTCTTCCAGATGATGGCAGCGTTACCCCCAACAACGCAAATTGCTGGGCCACCTGTTAATCTCAGTAAGACGCCTCCCAACGCCAGGTTAAAGTCCAATAGGTTTATTTGGTAGCAAAAGCCACAAGCTTTCAGAGCGCTGCTCCTTCGTCAGGTAAGCGGGAGTTCTATTCACAAACAGGGCATATAAAGACACAAACTCAATTTACAAAAAAAAAGGTTGGAATGTGAATCTTTACAAATAACCAAGTCTTAAAGGTACAGACAATGTGAGTGGAGAGAGGGTTAAGCACAGGTTAAAGAGATGCATATTGTCTCCAGCCAGGACAGTTAGTGAGATTTAGCAAGCCCAGGCAAGTCGTGGGGGTTACAGATAGTGCGACATGAACCCAAGATGCCGGTTGAGGCCATCTTCATGTGTGCAGAACTTGGCTATCAGTCTCTGCGCTGACGTGTGTCGTGAAGGCCTTGGAGAATGCTTACCCGAAGCCCATTTTTAATCTCTCCAGGTGTGGTACTGTTATCTCTCTCCGACTGTGATAGAAAACACTGAGAAATAAATTACTCTGGTTGGAATTTTCCCACTTCAACCATCTCCTTTCAAATAAACAGAACGAGATTTGTACATGGCAGACATGGTGGCACAGTGGTTAGCACGGCTGCCTCACAACACCACGTGGATTGGGTTTTATTCCCAGCTTGGATTACCGCCTGTGTGGAGTTTGCACATTCTCCCCGTGTCTGCGTGGGTTTTCTCTGGATGCTCCGTTTTCCTCCAATGTACCAAAGGACATGCTGATTAGGTACATTGGCCATGCTAAATTCCTCCTCAGTGTACCCGTATAGGGGCCGGACTGTGATGACTCGGGGATTTTCACAGTAACTTCATTGCAGTTAAGCTTACTTATGACACTCATAAATAAACTTTTAAAAAACATATTCTGTTTGCTATCACACACTGTGCGCGCTGATCCACATTGGCTTCCAGACAAACAGCATCTTGATTTTAAAATTCTCGTCTTTATTTTCAAATCTGTCCTCACCCCCAACCCATCTCTGTAATCTCCCCATCTCCACCAGCCCTACAACACTCTTAGCTATCTGCGCTCATCTAATTCAGGCCTCTTGAGAATTGTCAATTATAACCACTCCGCCATTCATGGCCTTACTTTTGTCTGGGTGCCAAGCTCTGGAATTCAGTCCCGAAATCTCTCCACCTCACTTTGAAGGAACCTCTTTTCATCCACCTCTTTGACCATGTTTTTGGTCACCTGACCTAATATTTCCTTATGTTGCTCGGTGCCATTTTTGGTCGAGCTGTGCATTTGTGAAGTGCTTTGGGATATTTTATGACTTGACCGGTGCTATGTAAATATAAGTTGTTGATATCCTCTTCGCCATCACGGGTTTTCATGTGACCAATATGGATAATCTTACCTACCCATTGAAGTGGCTTTAGCCAGTTGACCATATCAGAGCAAAGATGGACGGGCAGAAGATGACAGCCTTGTCCGTGATGTCCACATCCAGAGTATGAGCAAAAAGAAAAGCAGGTGATGTCTAACCCCTTTTCTCTGACTGACTAACTCCCAAGAGAATTTAAATCAGAGAACACCCTCCTGGGATGTGGAAATATCTCGATTGATGGACATAATTTTGACAGATGATCCCTATAAGTGATGTAAATGGCCATTTACCTGTGACCTTGCACCAAACATATGGTGGAACTCACTTCCACAGAAAATTCTAGACACATATCCTTACCAGGAACTAATACTGAAATCGTCTTTTTTATAAGATGGTTTGGGATGTCCCTTAGTTTTGGCATATTTATAGAACAGAGAACATAGAACACTGCAGCACAAACAGGCCCTTCGGCCCACAAGTTGCACCAATCATATCCCCACCTACCAGGCCTCTCAATCCATTAAATCCCATGTACTCATCCAGAAGTGTCTTAAAAGACCCCAGTGAGTTCGCCTCTACCACCACCCAACGGCAGCCGATTCCACTCACTCACCACCCTCTGAGTGAAAAACTTACCCCTGACATCTCCTCTGTCTCGCCTGTTCGGGTACACTGAGAGAGAATTTAGCATGGCCAATGTACCTAACCAGCATGTCCTTTGGTACCTGGGAGGAAAACGGAGCATCCGGAGAAAACCCACGCAGACATGGGGAGAGCGTGCAATTTATAAACCAGCTCTTATGCTACCTACCTTGTAATTCTTCTGTCTAACATTTAATTCCAATTTTTTAAAGATCCAAATTTTACCATCTGCCTTGGTGGGATTCAAACCCTGATCCCCAAAGCAATACCCTGGGGCGCTGGATTACTAGTCCAATGGCAATGCCACTACACCACCGCCTCCCTATTAATTGGATCACTCCTTCAAAGAGCCAGTACATGTATGATAGTTCAAACAGCCTCCTTCAGGGCTGTATCCTCTTTGAATTCTATCATTAATTGGAATATTTGATCCAGCAACTGTTATATTTGGCCCCATGAGGCTCATCACTGACAGAAGTTTTATCAATGGATGAAGCCGACTAATGCTGTGAAGATTTGGTTAAGCAGCATTGGCAGAAGTGCACATTCTAATATCCTGATAATAATTCCAGTCCCACTCGTTTGCTGGCGTTCCATAAGGCTTGGGTCCTTCATTAAAACCTTATGGACTAAAATAGTGCATCTTTTGTTTCGCAATGGAGGCAGGGAATGAGTGGGTTGGAGCCGGAGTAGGGGAAGAGGAGGTGTCGTCCAGAGGAAGCAGGGGAGGGGATGAATGACATCGGGTTTGCAATGCATCTGTTTGGAGAGGAAGTCAGGCCGGAATATTGGCAGTCGGCAGAGCCGCCAGAGGTTGCTTATTAAATAAAGTCAATCGGGTAGGATTTCTGTGGGGGGTTCGAATTTCCTCGAGGTTTGGTTCCGAGCTGTACATGAGTAACTGAACGGAGAGCAGGCCCTTCCAGTCAAAACTGCGGGGTAAACAGCAACTGCCCATTTAAGTGACGGCCTCAAAGAATAACATCCAGGAATCGACTTTTTGCTGATTCCTGCACTCGCTTCTCTCACGCTATCCATGGTCTTGCAGGCTGGGTGGCGAAACAGGACAAAAACACGCAATCGGAACTAATCATTGCAATGGAATGTAGTGTGGGGCTGTGTGTGCAGAAATTAGAAAGAATAAGCTCAGGAAGCCAGACCACAGAATTGAAACTTTTAACTTCGCAGCTGAGACTCACTCACAGATGGCATCACACGGACAGTGTTCACCCATTCAGAAAGGCATAGCAAGGTATGGCAATAATTCTGATCAATCACGCATGCACACATAGATACATCTGAGTTGGTATTAGCCGATGTGGTGGACATTGTTACAGTCGGAAAGAATGAGGATGAGACAGTGAGGATGGATTTTACAGTTTGCAGAGGGACATAGATAAGCTGCAGAGCTGGGCTGAGGGGTGGCAAATGGAGTTTAATATAGAAAAGTGTGAGGTGATTCACTTTGGTAAGAGTAACGGGAATACGGAATATAGGGCTAATGGAAGGACTCTTGTTAGTGTCGACGAGCAGAGAGATCTCGGGGTACATGTGCATAGCTCCCTGAAAGTTGGCACCCAGGTTGATAAGGTTGTTAAGAAGGCGTACGGTGTGTTAGCTTTTATTGGTAGAGGGATTGAATTTCAGAGCTGTGAGGTCATGTTACAACTGTACAAAACTCTGGTGCGGCCGCACTTGGAGTATTGTGTACAGTTCTGGTCACCGCATTATAAGAAAGATGTGGAGGCATTGGAAAGGGTGCAAAGGAGGTTTGCCAGGATGTTGCCTGGTATGGTGGGAAGGTCTTATGAGGAAAGGCTGAGGGACTTGAGGTTATTTTCATTGGCGAGAAGAAGGTTACGAGGTGACCTAATTGAGGCATGCAAGATGACCAGAGGGTTAGATAGGGTGGACAGTGAGAGCCTTTTACCTCGGATGGTGATGGCTAACACGAGGGGACATAGCTTCAAATTAAGGGGTGGTAATTATAGGACGGATGTCAGAGGTAGGTTCTTTACTCAGAGGGTAGTAAGGGCGTGGAATGCCCTGCCTGCAGCAGTTGTGGACTTGCCAACTTTAAGGACGTTCAAATGGTCAGTGGATAGGCATATGGATAACATTGGAATAGTTTAGGTTAGAGGGTCATTAGATTGGTTCCACTGGTCGGCGCAACATCGAGGGCCGAAAGGCCTATACTGTGCTGTAATGTTCTATGTTCTATAAAATAATAAGAACATAAGAACATAAGAAATAGGAGCAGGAGTAGGCCATCTGGCCCTTCGAGCCTGCCCCGCCATTCAATAAGATCATGGCTGATCTGTCGTGGCTCAGTTCCACTTTCCGGCCCTCTCCCCATAACCCTTAATCCCCTCTCTTATCAAAAACCCATCAACCCGCTTCTTGAAAATATTTAGCGAGGCAGCCTCCACCACTTCAACGGGCAGAGAATTCCAGAGATTCACCACCCTTTGAGTGAAGAAGTTCCTCCTCAACTCCGTTCTAAACCGCCCCCCCTTTATCTTGAGGCTGTGCCCCCTAGTCCTACTGTCTTTTTTCAGTGGGAAGAGTCTCTCCACCTCTATCCTATCCATCCCATTCATCATCTTATACGTCTCAATGAGATCTCCCCTCATTCTTCTAAACTCTAACGAGTACAAGCCTAGTTTATTCAGCCTCTCCTCATAGTTCAACCCCCTCAACTCCGGTATCAGCCTAGTAAACCTCCTCTGCACTCCCTCCAAGGCCAAAATATCTTTGCGCAGGTGCGGCGCCCAAAACTGCACACAGTACTCCAGCTGCGGCCTCACCAATGCCCTATACAGCTGCAGCAAGACCTCCCTACTTTTATATTCAATCCCCTTCGCTACGAAGGCCAGCATCCCATTCGCCTTCCTGACCACCTGCTGCACCTGCAAGCTGGGTTTTTGCGACTCATGCACAAGGACCCCGATGACAATTGTGTGTTGGGAGACGTGTGAGATAATGTATGGGTGGCCATGAGCATCATAGTAATGTGTTGGGGGCAGTGTGTAGGATAACACTGTTAGAAGATGTGCAGGAACTGTTCATGAATCTATTGTGACGTTGGTGTACCTTTAAGAGATTTTGTTTTTTAAATCATGATCTCTGCGGCTCTCACAGTCCGTGTTTCTCAGCTCACAGCTTTAGCAGTTGTCATTATGTTGTCGGGTTGATCACGATGAGTCCTTTTATTGCTACACAAGTGGCTCAAGTAGGGTTATTTGTGTTTACTCTGGGATTAGTTTTACAATCCTGCATCGTTAGGAGGACGGTCATGTGTTTTTGTACAGTTTTTTTTTCAGGGAGTTTAAGATTTCAACTTACGTTTGGCTGAAGTTAGAGCTGGAGTTTTAGAAGGGACAGCAAGATAAAAGGAAATGATTTTTCTCTCTCCCTGTTGTTTTGAACATTCTGATGGCTAGTTGAAAACAAGGGACCTGATTTTACTACTGCGTCGCGCCTGTTTTCGGGCAAAAACACGGTAGAGTCAGGTGTGAGGCCATTATCGCTATCCGGCCCGCATCCCGGCAAATTGCCACTTCACCGAAACCCGGGAATGGTGACAATTCAATACGCACCAAAAATGGGCGCAACGGTGATTTAAATGCATTTGCGTGCAGTTAAATTGAATTAATGAACTGCCCACCCAACGCTGTCAGCATTTCCCCCTTTTATCACCACATTCGCCGATCCAGAACCTGCTGACTAAAAGTCTGAATCGGGCACTCCAGCTGCTAAAAAGCGTGTTCAGAGCTTCCAAAGGCTCTCTGACTCAGATCAGTGGTGGAGGGGGAGGAGGGAGGCGAGTCAGATCATTCTCTGGTTGGGGGTGTTGGGGAACAAAGACAGATTCTTGTCTGGTTTTGGGAGGGGGGAGGAGGAGGAGGTGGGTCAGATGTATCTCTGGTGGAGGTGGGGGGTGAGTGAGGCCAGACCATTTTCTGGAGGGGGTAGGAGTGAGGCCAGATCATTTTCTGCAGGAGGGGGAGTGGTGGGAGAGAAGGATGGAGGCCCAATCGCTCACTGGTGCGTGGGGGGGCGGGGGCAGATAGATCTCCGGTGGAGGTGGGGGTTCAGATGGATCTCTGGTGGGCGGGGGGGGGGGGGGGGGGGGGGCAGGGGAGCCCGCTTCCCACTCTGCGGGCAGTCGGTGGTGGGGGAGGGTGCAGGTGTGGCCATCGGCCTGGGTAGTGGTGGTGTGGATAAGGGAGACAATGATGTGTGTGGATAGTGGGAGGGTGGATAAGGGGAACAGTGATGTGTGTGGGCAGTGGGGGGAGGGGGTGTTGGATAAGGCGGACACTGGTGTGTTTGGGTAATGGGCGAGTGGACAAGGGGGGCAGTGATGAATGTGGGTAGTGGGAGGGGGAGGTGTGGATAAGGGGGACAGTGATGTGTGTGGTGTCCATCACTCCTGCTTGTCGCTCCCAGGCCGCTTTCTCTGCTTTCTGTGGCCCGCGAGTGATCTGACACCGGCGCGTTTTTTCCAACTGCACATGCGCAGTTTAGATCTCCAATCATTTCGGCCGCGCTAAGCCCTTCCTACAGCGCAAGTGAGACTGGAGATTTTGTTTTCAAGCTGAGTGTGTATGGGGGCACCCGAAAGCAGATTTCTAAGTCAGATCTGCATTACGCCCAGATTCAGCACTTAGAATGAAAATGGTAAAATTGGGCCCAAGGTCTTGTTTTCCTGTAGGATGGAAATCTGCTGTTGAGGGGGATGGAGTTGTACCTGAGTCTCCCTGGCGTTTTGGGAAGCTGTCTTGTCTTCAAACTGTACGGAGTGAATCCAGAGAAATGCAGACTTCAACTAAAGAACGCAAATTCCCTTATCACGTGAGCAGTAGATTTTGCTATATTAAACCTGTTTAAAGAGTCTTGTCTAATGGAACACATTAGAGTTATACATTTTGTGGCTGTTTTGTTTCTTGATTGTAACTGATAAAAGTTCTTGCTAATTTTCTTACTATACATGTTGACTATATTCTTAAGTAAACTTCATTTGATAAAAGCTCCCTAGTGGATCATTTGAATCATATCTGATGTGAAACATCTCAAGCTTATCTTCGCTGAATTCAAGGTACAAAACATATGATTCAGGCGGGCTCCATAAAACACCTTGGAATTTCTAAGTTGAACCATAGTACCATAGAATTTGGAAAGGTGATCATTGTATGCATTTAAAACAGAGATAGATAGGTTCTGGATTGGCAAGAGGATCAAAGATTCAGGGAAAAGGCGGGAGAATGGGGTTGAGAAACATATCAGCCACGATTGAATAGTGGAGTAGACTTGATGGGTTGAAGAGCCTAACTCTGCTCCTATATCTTATGATCACCAATGCATCCACTATCTCTACAACCACTTCCTCACTCTGGGATACATGTCACCACATCCAGGGGATTTATCAACTTACAGCCCCATTAATTTCTCCAGCATTATTTTTTATTAATTTATTTTCGCTCCTCAATCTCACTCGTCCCTTGGTTCCCCACTGTTTCAGGGAGATTTCTTTATATCTTCCCCCATGAAGACAGACGCAGAATGATTGTTTACCTTCTCTGCCATTTCCTTATTCCCCATTATAAATTCTCTTGTCTCTACCTATAATGGCCCACATTGGCCTTTACTAACCTTTTCCTTTTTACATACCTATGGATGCCATTAGAGTCAGATTTTATGTTCCTTGCTAGTTATATTTCATCTTTTATATTCCCTTTGTCAATTTTTTAGTTCTCTTTTGCTGAATTTTAAATGACGTGAAGCACTCGGCAACTCTCGAAGCAACATCCAAGAGCAGCCCTCGCACGACCCACCGCGTGTATGTCCCTTGTTGGTCAACAAGGCGGACCAAATCACCTGTGGATTAAAAAAAAGACATCAATAAACATGCACAACCTATACAGACATTCACGGAATCCCCAGAAGCTCAGACGTAAGACAAGTGAGCCATAAAATATGTTAGACGGTCCATAGGAATCAATTGATTCCCAGGAACGTCCTAAGGCTCGTGATCCTTATTTAGAACAATCTTTTGTGTCCCTCCATCTCTAGTCCGCTCATGTGCCCATCTAAGTAAGCCTTAAACAACTCCAGCGTGCCTGCCTCCACCACCCTACTTGGCAGTGCATTCCAGGCCTCCACAACTCTCTGTGTGAAAAACCTCCCTCTGACATCTGAATTATCATAGAATCCTACAGTGCAGAAAGAGGCCCTTCGGCCCATCGAGTCTGCACTGACCACAATCCCACCCAGGCCCTACCCCCATATCCCTACATATTATTACCCGCTAATCCCTCTAACCTAAGCATCTTAGGACACACTAAGGGGCAATTTTAGCATGGTCAATCAACCTAACCCGCACATCTTTGGACTGTGAGAGGAAATTGGAGCACCCGAAGGAACCCACACAGACACGAGGGGAACATGCAAACTCCACACAGTGACCCAAGCCGGGAATCAAACCCAGGTCCCTGGAGCTGTGAAGCAGCAGTGCTAACCATTGTGCTATCGTGCCAACCCACGAAGATCCAGATCTCTACTTACAAGATCGCAAGATTAAAGCACCAGCAATTTCAAATGATTTAAAGAAGCAAGAAATGGTTACTTGTTACAAATAAATAGCCTGCCTATCCTTACTGATCCTCAACAGCATAGACCATATGCTCCTGGACAGCACAGTGGTTGTACCTCGCCCCCCCTCACCCTAAGCCCATGGCCCCTTGTAATTTTCGTATCCAACCTAGGAAAAAGCTTACCACTGTTTACTCTATCTATACCCTTCATAATCTTATACACCTCTATTAGATCTCCCCTCATTCTCTGCCTTACTAAGGAGAACAGCCCCAATTTGCCCAATCTCTCCTCATAGCTCAGTCCTTCCATACCAGGCAGCATCCTGGTAAACTTCTTCTGCACTCTCTCCAGGGTCTCCACGTCCTCCACGTAAGGCGACCAGAACTGGACGCTGTACTCCAAATGTGGGCAAACCAACATTAGGCAGGCTAGAACAATCAACTCAACTACACAATAAACTGAGAAAATCCCTTCAAAGGCAGAGGGGGGAGAGGAAAAGATGACTGAAATACAAGGTGTAACCATCTCATCCAATAAACTGCCTTCAGTGATTCAAAACTCAAACTACGGCCAACGCATCACCCATCCTGCACTGGCACAACAAAGAACAGTTTGCATTTATATAGCACCTTCACACCGCCCCAAAGCACTTGACAGCCAACTAAGAACGTCTTTAAAAATGTGGTTTTGCCGTGATGTTGACCAGGCTTAACTGCCCTTATCTTCTCTTGTGATACCTGAGAAGGCAGACAAGGCCTCAGATTAACATCCAACCCAGGTTCGATTCCCGGCTTGGGTCACTGTTCGTGTGGAGCCTACACATTTTCCCCGTGTCTGCGTGGGTTTCCTTTGGGTGCTCCGGTTTCCTTCCATGATCTGAAAGATTTGGTGCATTGGC
This sequence comes from Carcharhinus amblyrhynchos, assembly GCF_965287045.1. Lineage (NCBI taxonomy): Eukaryota > Metazoa > Chordata > Chondrichthyes > Carcharhiniformes > Carcharhinidae > Carcharhinus > Carcharhinus amblyrhynchos. The sequence goes on along the minus strand of NC_137328.1, from coordinate 116,552,795 downwards.
CATGCTAAATTCTCCCTCGCTGTACCCGAACAGGCGCCGGAGTGTGGCACCTGGGGGTTTTCACAGTATCTTCATTGCAGCGTTAATGTAAGCTTACTAGTGATACCAACAAATAAACTTTAAACTTCAATCTGTCTCAGAGGCGAGGCTAACATAAAAGAAAATTACCGCGGATGCTGGAGTCTGAAACCAAAAGAGAAAACGCTGGAAAATCTCAGCAGGTCTGGCAGCATCTCTAAGGAGAGAAAAGAGCTGATGTTTCGAGTCCAGATGATCCTTGTCAAAGCTGGAAGGCATAGAAAGTGGGAGGTATTTATACTGCAGGAAGAGGGAATGAAAGATGAGTCATAGCCACAGAAACCAGGGGAAAAGACTGCTAATAGCTGTCCACAGAGAGAATAAAGGGTGTGAATGGCCAAATAGCAGAGAAGCTATAAGAGGCGAGGTTACCTAGTGAGCCATAGCTGCAGCTTGTTTCAGTGTTAACTCTCTCCTCACTTCAGATGACACTGGCCTTCATTTGCCCCAAACCCTGTTACTGGTAACATTGTGACCAGTGGAATGAATCTCAATAGGTTCTGCTTTTGAGATTCTGAGTGTAAAGCCCCCCCCCCCAAGTCCAGATATTAAATGCTCACTTAAAGTAGAAAAAAATAGACTAAATTAATAACTGAAATTGAATGCATTAGTTCATGTTTCTCTGCTCCAAACTCATTCATTTCTGAAGTAGAGTCCACAAAATCGATATTACAACCACCATAAGGATAAGACGCAGCTCACTGGGCAACACAACAGTCACCAAAGTTACCCAAACTGAACATTAGCTAGTGTTACCAATTCTGGTCGGGATGTCATAGAATCACTGCATAGAACCCCTACAGTGAAGAATGAGGCCATTTAGCCCTTCAAGCCTGCACCGACAATAATCCCTCCCAAGCCTTATCCCCATAACCCCACGTATTTATCCCACTAACTCCCCCCTACAATAAAGGGCAATTTAGCACGGCCAAGCTGTCTAAACGACATATCTTTGGACTGTGGGAGGAAACCATAGCACCTAAAGGAAACCCGCACAGATACAGGGAGAACATACAAATATAGGAACATAGGAATTAAGAGTGAGAGTGGTTAATTCAGACCTTCGGGCCTGCTCCACCAATCTATATGATTATGGCTGATCTCCATCCCATCCTAACACCACTCCCCGGCCTTTCCCCTGTAGCCCTTTATCCGGCTTTTGATCAAATATTTATCTCTCTCTTTCTTGGATCCATTGATTGATTCTGCATCCACTGCACTCTGAGGCAGTGAGTTCCACAAATTCACAACCCTCTGTGAAAAATAACTTCTCCTTATCTCTATCTTGAACCTCTTCCCTCTTTACAACTATGACCACTTGTGCTGGACTGTGCTAAAAGAGAGAACATGCAAATCCCACACAGACAGTCGCCCGAGGCTGGAATTGAACCTGGGTCTCTGGCACTGAGGCAGCAGTGCTAATCAAAGTGCCATTGTGCCACCCTGTGGGCTGTATTTTTGCATGTTTAATCATATCAGCTCTCACTTCCAATTGCCCGACTCAGTGAAATGCCCGACTTTCTCCCGCCCACTCCATTTCCAATGGTGGATGGGCCTTCAGGTTGCCAAGGCCTCAAGCTCAGGAAATCCCTCCTGACTCCCCTATTCCTCTCAGCCTCATTTTTCTCCTTCAAGGAATGACTCAAAACTTACCACTTTGATAATCTGACCTAATATCTTCTGATGTGCCCTCATTGTTGTATTTTGTTTCTCAGTACCTTTCTGAAGGGCCGCGGGACATTTTACCACATTAGAGACACTGTTTTGTGGTGGGTGCAGACTTGATGGGTTGAATGGCCTCCTTCTGCACTGTTGAGAGTGGACAAAGAAATTGAAATAAAAACTCAGAACCCTTTTAACACGCCATGTGGATTTTTTTTTCCTCTCCTGTGTTCCTCTTGAATGGTTTTGGGATTGTATAGGGTGGCACAGTAGTTAGCACTGCTGCCTCACAGCACCAGGTACCCCGGTTCAATTTCGGCCTCGGATCACTGTTTGTGTGGAGTTTGCATATTCTCTCCATGTCTGCGTGAGTTTCCTCCAGGTGCTCTGGTTTCCTCCAAATACCTGTGGGTTAGATGCATTAGCTGAGATAAAATTCTCCCTGTCAGTGAGATTAGCAGGGTAAGTATGTTGGGTACAGGGATAGGTCCTGGGTGGGACTGTTACTGGTGCAGGCTCGATAGCTGAATGGCTTTGATTTGATTTATTATTGTGACGTGTATTGGTTTACAGTGAAAAGTATGACTTCTTGCGCGCTGTACAGACAAACCATACCGTTCAAAAAGAAAGGAGAGAGTGCAAAATATAGTGTTACAGTCGTAACTAGGGTGCAGAGAAAGATCAACTTTGGGTGGCATGGTAGCAGAGTGGTGAGCATTGCTGCTTCACAGCTCCAGGGACCTGGGTTCGATTCCTGGCTTGGGTCATTGTCTGTGCGGAGTTTGTACATTCTCCTCATGTCTGTGTGGGTTTCCTCCGGGTACTCCGGTTTCCTCCTACAGTCCAAAGAGGTGCGGGTTAGGTTGATTGGCCAAGCTAAAATTGACCCTTAGTGTCCTGAGATGCATAGGTTCAAGGGATTAGCGGGTAAAATGTATGGAGGTAGGGCTTGGGTGGGTGGGTGGCACGGTAGCACAGTGGTTAGCACTGCTGCTTCACAGCTCCAGGGTCCTAGGTTCGATTCCCGGCTCGGGTCACTGTCTGTGTGGAGTTTGCACATTCTCCTCGTGTCTGCGTGGGTTTCTTCCGGGTCCTCCGGTTTCCTCCCACAGTCCAAAGATGTGCGGGTTAGGTTGATTGGCTATGCTAAGAAATTGCCCCTTAGTGTACAGGGATGCGTAGGTTAGAGGGGATTAGTGGGTATAATATGTAGGGATATGGGGGTAGGGCCTGGGTGGGATTGTGTTCGGTGCAGACTCGATGGGCCGAAGGGCCTCTTTCTGCACTGTAGGGTTTCTATGAACTTAATGCGAGGTAAGTCCATTCAAAAATCTGACAGCAGCAGGGAAGAAGCTGTTCATGGGTTGGTTGGTATGTGACCTCAGACTTCTGTATCTTTTTGGCCTCCTTCTCCACTGTAGTTCTATGATTCTTTGAGCCATGAGGACTTCAGGACAAGGCTGGAGGATTAACAACTCCAACGCCAGCGGACAGAACTGATCTTAACCCTTTGATAGCAGCCCCAAACTGCAGGCCCCAACTCCCCAAGCAGCCAAGACTGAAATACACTTGATGCAAGCAACTTGATAATAGATCAATTGCACTTTCTCTGTCTCCGGAACATTCCTGTCAGCTGAGATTGCAACCTTCGGCTCTTCATTTCCTCACACTCTTTACAAACTATTACAAACATTCTTAAATGTTAATAGCTGCAAACGCACTGCATCAGAAAAGTGAAGGGATGCATTAATGTTTGGAGTGTGTACCTGGTAAGCTGAACTTGCCACCCAGGTTGATCAGGTTGTTAAGAAGGCATACGGTGTGTTAGCTTTTATTGGTAGAGGGATTGAATTTTGGAGCCGTGAGATCGTGTTACAACTGTACAAAACTCTGGTGCAGCCGCACTTGGAGTATTGCGTACAGTTCTGGTCGCCACATTATAAAAAAGGTGTGGAAGCATTGGAAAGGGTGCAGAGGATGTTTACCAGGATGTTGCCTGTTATGGTGGGAAGGTCTTATGAGGAAAGGCTGAGGGACTTGAGGTTACTTTCGTTAGAGAGAAGAAGGTTAAGAGGTGACCTAATTGAGGCATACAAGATGATCAGAGGGTTAGATAGGGTAGACAGTGAGAGCCTTTTCCTCGGATGGTGATGGCTAACACGAGCTTTAAATTAAGGGGTGGTAATTATAGGACGGATGTCAGAGGTAGATTCTTTACTCAGAGGGTAGTAAGGGTGTGGAATGCCCTGCCTGCAGCAGTTGTGGACTCGCCAACTTTAAGGGCGTTCAAATGGTCAGTGGATAGGCATATGGATAACATTGGAATAGTTCAGGTTAGAGGGTCATTAGATTGGTTCCACTGGTTGGCACAACATCGAGGGCCGAAGGGCCTGTACTGTGCTGAAATGTTCTATGTTCTACATCCATTTGTATTGAGTGCTGCCAGCGTGTTGCAGTTATTTCATTCCAGGTTTTTTGCCACATACTGCTCTGTGAGTTTAACCTCCACCATTGAACAAATGTTTTGGGTCTCTTATCAGCGATTTACAAACAGAAAACCATCAGGGCAACCACAAGAAGCTCCAACATAATTAATCGCAGCTTATGTGTTTGGTTATTTGGGTTCTACTCAGTATTGTTTCTTGCACGCTTTTTCCCAGAGTGGAAGAGTCAATTACTAGGGGGCACAGTTTCAAGGTGCGAGGGACAAGGTTTAAAGGAGATGAAAGAGGCAAGTTTTTTACATAAAGAATTGTGGGTGCCTGGAACTTGCTTGCTGATCCACTCAATTCCCACGTCACTTGAATCACTGAAGCTCACTCTGCAGACTTCCAGTCTCAAGTCTCTCCATTCTATCCTAGAAAATATAGTAAGAAGTCTCACAACAGCAGGTTAAAGTCCAACAGGTTTACTTGGAATCGCGAGCTTTCAGAGCACTGTTCCTTCATCAGGTGACTCACGATTCTATGATCTTCGTTTGTTTCCATAGCTAGTTATCCCTCTGCATCAAGTGTGGATGACCAGGAGTCTCTCCCGCTCTCACCATTGGCATGTTGGAAGGAATTTGGCAAGTTGATATTCAATCTGTTTGACCGCATTATCAACACAACTTCCTTGGCCATCAAGTCCTGGGGTGGGACCCAAACCCGGAGCTTCTGACTCAGAGGCAGGGACACCACCCAGTATATCAAAACATCTCTGGTAATCCTATAAATACCACTAACAAATGAAAAAAAACTTGCAATGTGTTTGTGTGTGCAAGAGTGAAATGTAACTTGACTGGCCTAAAGTTTTCCAACTTTACTGTGAGTCACTAAACCACAAAACACAAGATGCAAAAACCAAATAAACAGAGCTGGAACAAAAAATAGTTAGCGTTCAAAAATGTTAAATTGCAGCAGTTACTCAAAATACTGAACTTAAAGGATTCACCAGGTTTTTGTCTCTTATTGAGGTCTTCCCCTGGCACAGGAAGCGTGCTGTAAAGTATGAGGACCAGTCTTCAGCTTGAAATTAGCGTTAAAGTTTATTTATTAGTCACAAGTAAGGCGCTGCAAAAAAGTTCCTGTGAAATTCCCCTAGACACCACATTCCAGCACCTGTTCAGGTCAATGCACCTAACCTGCACATCTTTGAGACTGTGGGAGGAAACCGGAGCCCCTGGAGGAAAGACCCACGCAGACATGGGGAGAATGTACAGACTCCACATAGACAGTGACCTAAGTTAGGCATCGAACCTGATGCTGTGAGGCAGCAGTGCTAACCACTGTGCCACCATACTACTCCTTTTTAAGCTTGAGATTAGCTAGGGACTTCAAAAACAGGTGACAAATGATCTTGGAGCCAATTTTCTGCAGCGAGGAATTGTGCTCTCTATGTTGCCAACAATAAAACAGCCTCCAGGTACATCAGACCCACAGATGCCAACAGCCAATATGTTGATGAATGATGAGTCATAGAGTCAAAGCATTTTACAGCACAAAAAGAGACCCTTCAGCCCATTGTGTCTGTGCCAGCCATTAAGTATCTTTTCTCATTATTCATTTGTGGGACATTGGCATTGCTGGCTGGCCCACATTTATTGCCCATCCCTAGTTGCCCTTCTAGAGGCAATTGAGAGTCAACCACATTGTTGTGAATCTGGAATCATATGTGGGCCAGACCAGATAAGGACAGCAAATTTCCTTTCCTAAAGGATATCATTAGACCAAGTTGGTTTTTCCAACAACTGACAATGGTTTCATGATCATCAGCAGATTCTTAATTACATTTTTTTTTAATTGACTTCAAATTGCCCCATCTGCTGTGGTGGGATTCGAACCCCGGTCCCCGGAATATTGGTTGAGTTTCTGGATTAATGGCCCAGCAATAATACCTTTAAGCCATCGCCTCCCAGCCATCATGTATCTATCTATTCTAATCCCATTTTCCAGCCATGTATACAATGGCATTTCAACTGCTCATCAAAATGCTTGATGAATGTTGTGAGGATTCCTGCTTCTACCACCCTTTCAGGCAGTGACTTCCAGATTCCCACCATCCCCTGGGTGAAAAAGCTTTTTCCTCAAATCCCCTCTAAATCTCCTGCCCCTTCCCTTAAGTCAATGCCCCCTGGTTATTGACTTCTCGAGTAAGGGGGGGGAAGTTCCTTCCTATCCACCCCTATCCACGGAGTTGAGGAGGAACTTCTTCACTCAAAGGGTGGTGAATCTCTGGAATTCTCTGCCCGTTGAAGTGGTGGAGGCTGCCTCGCTAAATATTTTTAAGACGTGGGTTGATGGGTTTTTGATAAGAGAGGGGATTAAGGGTTATGGGGAGAGGGTGGGAATGTGGAACTGAGCCACGACAGATCAGCCATGATCTTATTGAATGGCGGGGCAGGCTCGAATGGCCAGATGGCCTACTCCTGCTCCTATTTCTTAGGTTCTTATGTTCATCTTATCAATGCCCATCACACTTTTGTAGATCTCATTCAGGTCCCCCCTCAGCCTTCTCTGCTCTAAGGAAAACAACTCCAGCCTAACCAGCCTCTCTTCATAAAATAAAAGAAAATTACTGGCGGATGCTGGAATCTGAAGAGAAAATGCTGGAAAATCTTAGCAGGTCTGGCAGCATCTGTAAGGAGAGAAAAGAGCTGAGTCCAGATGACCTTTTGTCAAACCTGGGTGAAGATGAAGATGTTGGGGGAGGGGGGTTTGGGGAAAGGCCCCCTTTGTTTTCATTCTATTTTATTTAATTTTTTTTACTGTTCTCTTCCTTTTGTTTCTTTCTTGTCTTTCTTCATTTTTCTTTCCCCTCCACTCTTTCACCCTACTTCATCCTCCTTCTCTTACTTTTTCTCTCCCTTTGCTCCCCCTTTTCTGCATTCTACCTCTGTCCCATCTATTTCCCCCCACCCCCCCACATTTCTATCTGTCACAGCTTATAGCTTCTCTGCAGTTTGGCCATTCACACCCTTTATTCTCTCTGTGGACAGCTATTAGCAGTCTTTTCCCCTCATTTCTATGGCTATGACTCATCTTTCATTCCCTCCCCCTGCAGTACAAGTATCTCCCACTTCCTATGCCTTTTAGCTCTGACAAAAGGTCATCTGGACTCGAAACATCTCCTTACAGACGCTGCCAAATCTGCTGAGATTTTCCAGCATTTCCTCTTTTGGTACCCTCTCTTCAAAGCTGTCCTTTGACTATGCTTCTTATTGCACTGTATCTCAATACTACCTGGCAGTTTTACTTGAATGTAAAATCAGGGGCATACTCAGCATTCTATGTGTAAGATAGATTAACAACAAACTATGTGAGCTTATTTGAGAGTTTGGTCTCAATGAATGACAAACCATGAGTGATGGAGGCTGGTTTAACTCTATACCTCCCATGACTCAGACCTGTCATTTCTTGCTGAAACTAACAGTGATTAGGGCAGAATTCTCTGGCCGCGTTGGTCTAGAACGGGAATTTCTGCCCGATTGGCAGTGTTTCAGTGTCTGCAGCGCGCCCATTAAAATTCCAGTGGGAGACGGGATGGGGAAATTCCGACCTATTAGTTATTTCTAAGAATGTCATTCATTGATGTGTACAACTGCTCATTGACTCTCTGTGCTCTATATAGAGGGGGCTTGCTGACTCTGCAGTTGGGGCATGCGGTGGGGGGTGGTTCAGGCATCTGCATCCCTCTCCCCTTTAGTGGCGTGCGCGCAACCCCTCACTTAGCACATCCCCTCAATAAAAAATAGTGTGCATTATCCATCTATCAGTGTTGTGAGGCTATGGCACAAATCCAATTCACTCTATCATCGGTCTCAGACTAGACAGAGCAGCATTAGTCACAGAAAGAGGTGGATTATGTAACATTTAAATAACCCATATTTTTGACAGCTTCCCCCCTGTAGCTTGTGGTTCACTTTCTCGCCTGGACTGGGAAGCTATTAAATGTTCCTCACAGACATTCTCTCTTCCACTGTTGCTCTCAAGTGTTTGTTGTGGCTGATTTCTCCTTAATCCTGCCATACTTCCCAATGTTCTCCATGGGCATGTACTGCACTGGAACCTATGTATACGCAGCTCCATGGTCTATTTTTATACTGTGGGCCAAATTAATTTTAGCTTCCCTGCAATACCCTTATTACACGGTGGCACAGTAGTTGGCACTGCTGCCTCACAGCGCCAGGGACCCGGATTTGATTCTGACCTTGGGTGCCTGTGTGGATTTTGCACGGGTTCCCTCCAGGTGCTCCAGTTTCCTCCCGCAGTCCAAAGATGTGCAGTTTAGGTTGACTGGTCATATGAAATTGACTCTTAGTGTAAGGAGGATTAGCAGGGTAAATGTGGGGTTACAGGGATAGGACCTGAGTGAGATTGTTGTTGGTGCAGGCTCGTTGGGCTATATATTCTCCTCCTGCACTGTAAGGATCCTATGATTCTATTCTATGAACAGCAACTAAACGTGAAAACGTATGCACGGCTGCCTCAACAACAATGTGGTTACCAACACAAGGAAATAAAAATAAGTGGATGCAACTGCACACAGATCAAAAGGAGAGACCACATAATGGTAGTCTATGGTTTAAACACTCTAAACAGCATACCTACAGCTTCCACTTCTCCCTTACTCCCTCCCTGCCTGCACTTTACGCACATATAATTCTCTAAATTGGCACCCCTTTATTGTGGAGTCCAAGAGGCGTAGACAAGAGTCGTAGATAGAAGAAGGATTGGGATGAGGCACTCACTGAGTGTTAAAATGGGCGGCGCGGGCTTGTAGGACCGAAGGGCCTGTTTCCTGTGCTGTGTTGCTCTTTGTTCTGATAGTGACCTAATTTGATGGGCCAAAGGGCCTTTTCTGCATTGTGTGACTCTATGGGGAGGAAAATTCCAGCCGTGCTCGCCCCAGCTTAGGGTATGGCACCCATTCCCAATCCATCACTCAAACCAGCCTCCCATCCATTGATTCTGTCTACACTCCTTGGTGCCTTGGAAAAGCAGTCAGCATAATCAAGGACCCCATGCACCCCGAGCACGCTCTCTTCCGTCAGGAAAAATACATAAATGTCTGAGATCACATATCAACGAATTGAAGAACGGCTTCTTCCTTGCTGCCATCAGAGCTTTAAATGGACCTTTCCTATATTAAACTGATCTTTCTCTACACCCTAGCTCTGACTGTAACACTACATTCTGCACCTCTCTCCTTTCCTTTTCTATGAATGGCATGCTTTATCTGTATAGCGTGCAAGAAACAATACTTTTTATTGTATGTTAATGTACGTGACAATAATAAATCAAATCAACATCCAAGACCAGAAAATCCCGCCTGAGGTCAATGGACCTTTGCATATACCCGTTCCACCTGCTATGATTCCGGTGGCAGGCAGGATGGGAAATTATTGACATATGACTCTACTTTTGGACACATATTTATCACTCACTGAATTGATGGGCAGTTTAGGGACCAAAAAGCACCTCTTCATCACAATATGCCGACATCAACAGTGGCAAATGAAACATGAAATCCTCCAATCCACCATTTTAACAAAGCCATTAATCGGTTTTAGCAGTCTAACACCTTAATTAAACTAAAGTGCAAGGAAAATTCACGTGAACCCTTTAACATGCGTGTTTACAAGTTAAACCTGATAATTACACAGCTCATTTGCCAGGAAGGCTTGAACATTGAATTAAGATTGCAGTAAAATTCAAGGGGGCAAACAAAAAATGGAGTGTTACAATTGGCATCACCACCCCTTGGTTAGTTAGCAGAAGGTGAAAACCAAAGACTTGCATTGATTTTGTGCCATTTGTACAATGTTAGGATGCCCAATGTTCTTTAAAGCTAATGAAGCACTTTTGACAGTCACTGATGCAGTCTAAGGGATAGAGCAGCCAGTTTGCACAATGTAATGTCCCACCAGGTTGTCTGTTATTTTGGTGATCAAGGTATAATTGTTGGCCAGAGCATTGGGGATAACTCCCCTGTTCTTCTTCGAAAGAGAATCATGGTGTCTTTAGCATCTACCTGAGATGGATAATGGTTTAATGCCCCATCTGAAAGACAGAATTTAAAAACAAAATTGGATGTGGGCATTGCTGGCTCAACCAGCATTTATTGCCCATCCCTAATTGCCCTTGAGAAGGTGGTGGTGAACTGTCTTCTTGAACTGCTGCAGTCCTGTGTGTGTGGTGGCACTGTGGCATAGTGGTGAGCACTGCTGCCTCACAGCGTCAGGGACCCAGGTTCGATTCCCTGTTTGGGTCACTGTCTGTGCGGAGTCTGCGTGTTCTCCCCGTGTCTGTGTGGGTTTCTCCCGGATGCTCCAATTTCCTCCCACAGTCCGAAAGACGTGCTGGTTAGGTGCACTGGCTGTGCTAAATTCTCTCTCAGTGTACCCGAACAGGCACCAGAGTGTGGCAACTCGGGGATTTTCACAGTAGCTTCATTGCAGTGTTAATGTAAGCCTACTTGTGACACTACTAAATAAATGTAAATCTCCAACTTTAAAACTGTAGATACACCCACAGTGCTGTTAGGGAGGGAGTTCCAGGACTCTGTCCAGGTGAGTGTGAAGTAACTGATTCTCCAGCCATCGCCCTGCCAGAGGCTGGATAATCCTGCTGGCGTGAACAGCTGGAGAATCCTGCCCATGGTTCCAAGTCAGGGTGTTGTGTGGCTTGGAGGGGAACCTGCAGGTAGTGGCATTCCCATGTGTCTGCTGCCCTCATCCCTCCAAGTGGCAGAGATTGCAGGTTTGTAGGATGCTGTCGAAGGAGCCTTGGTGAGATCATGGCGTACATCTTGTAGATTGTACACACTGCCACCAAGATCTGTTGGTGATGGAGGGAGTAAATATTTAAGTTGGTGGATGGTGCACCAATCAAGTGGGTCGCTTTATCCTGGATGGTGTTGAGCTTCTTGAGTATTGTTGGCGCTGCGCCCATCCAGATATGTGGAGGGTATTCCGTCACACTCCTGGCTTATCTCTAATAGATGGCAGAGAGGCGTTGGGGAGACAGGAGGTGAGCTACTTGTCACAGTGTGCCCAGCCTCTGACCTACAGTTGTAGCTACAGTATTTGTATGGTTAATTCTGTTCAGTTTCTGGTCAATAGTGATGTTGACGGTGGGGATTCAGTGACGGTAATGCCACTGAGTGTCAAAGGGAGATCATTGGATTCTCTCTTGTTGCTGATGGTCATTGCCTGGCACCAATGTGATGTGCATGTTACTTGCCACTTATAAGCCAAAGCCTGAATGTTTTTCAGGACTTGCTACATTGGGACCTGGGCTGCTTCAGTATCTGAGGAGCCATGAGTGATCCTGGATATTTTGCAGTCATTAGCAAACATGTCTATTTCTGAACTTATGATGTGGGGAGATAGGTGGTCATTTCTGCAGGACCTGAAGATGATTGGTCCCTAGGTCACCAGCCAGAGGAACTCCTGCAGTGATGTCCTGGAATGGAGATGATTGACCTCCAATCACCACAACCATTTTCCTTTGTGCCAGGTATGACTCCCACTAGCATTGACTCCAGTTTTGCTAGGACTTTTTAATGCCACACTGGGTCAAATGCTACCTTGATGCCAAGGGCAATCATTCACTTCTTGAGCACAGATCATATGTCCATGTTTGCGTCAAGAGTACAAGGTCAGGAGCTGACTGGCTCTGGTGGAAGCTAAACTGAGGGTCCATGAACAGGTTATTGTTGAGTAGGTGCTGCTATATCACACTGTTGATGACCCCTTCCATCACTTTTACTGACAATCAAGTGAAGGCGGTAATTGGTTAGATTGGATTTATCCTGATTTTTGCTACACTGGAATGTCATTCTGAATTTTGCTGGACAGAGCTTCAAGCTGTGAGATCCATCTGAAAGGCAGCCTTATCCCGCCACCCACTTAGGTCTGCAGTTTAGTCATGGACAGACCAGCACATCCATTTCACGTACGCCTACTAACATCTGTAAAATCTGGACCGGGTCACACTGACTTCTCAAAACCCCATGGGCATTAGAAAACTGCCTCTCTGTGGAAAAACTTGCAGTTGTAATCCCAGCAATCTTTTCCAGCATCCAGTTGTTAGAAACCATCTTTCCCACTGTTACCACAGCTTGCGTTCTTATTTGGGCCAAGTTACAGAGGGTGGGGGAGGGGTTGTCATAAGCTTTCACCTGGGATTTAATCACAAAGATACAGAGGATCTCATGCCATTTTGTGCTACTCTCTCAACTAATCGGTTAAATTAAGAGTAACGAATGAACTAGCATTTATGTAATGGGCAGAATTTTACAGCCTCACTCATTCCGAAACAGTAAAATCCCATCCAAGGTCAACGGACCATCCCATGGTGCAGCCTTCACCCACTCCGATTCCCGTGGAGGGTTGGGGCGGCGAAATTCCGGCCAATGTCTTTGAATAGCTTGGAATGTCCTATACTTCCTCACAGGAAAATAGTGATTTTTGAAGTGTTTCTCTTGTCGTATAGGAAATGCAGCATCCAATTTATACACAGCAAGCTCCCACAAACAGTAACAACCAGATAATCTGAGGGGGGGGGTGGGGGGGGGGGGTGGGGGTTTGGCGTTGGTTGTGGGATAACTATTGGCCTGGATGCCAGGGGGATCTCTTACACTCTCCTTTGAAATCACGCCAAGTGATCTTTCACCCGGGAGGGGAGACCTCAGATAGCCCCTCAACCAAATAAACAGCACTCCTGACAACACAGCTCTCCCTCAACACTGCACTGCACTGTCAGCCTGGATATTGTGCACATGTCTCTGCAGCGGAAATTGAGCCGGTGACCTCCTGACTCACAGATACGAGGACTGTCTAATGAGCCATGGCAGCCCTGTAATTTGGCCCAAGTAACGCCAGCTCCACAATCACACAAAAAAAGAACGTATTTTGTCCAAGAATGTATTCAAATTTCTGAAATATGTCCCTGAAGACACTTGGCTGCATGTCTCAAGAGCTTGAAGAATAAAAGCAGGAGAACTGGATCAGCATTTTGCTTGGGTTCAGATGGTGTGCTTAGAAAGGAAGTCAATGGAGACTAATCACTGGGATAGAATGATTGTGTCGTTGAATGGAATGATCACATTCTATCACATTGCCTCTAATGGTGGATTCATCTAACTTTCTTTTGGTACAATGCCCAAAATAAAAATTATTGATTTCAAATTTGTTTTCATTTTAAACAAGCCTTGGGAAGTTACAAAGTCTTGAGAGTCCCAGGGCTTTGATTTGGTACTTGCAAATCTGAAGGAGGAGGTTTTGTAATGCGGTGGGTAGCAATTCTCCCACTGAACCAGAAGCTCCAGGTTCGAGTCCCGCCCCAGGACTCGATGAACAAGGAAGGTGCATTCATAACACGGCTGAACACTGCGGCTAGAATTTTCAATCCTGCCTGCCACAGGAATTGTTAGCGGGTAGGGCAGGCGCATGCAAAAGTCTGTTGACCTCAGGCGGGATTTTCCATCTTGGGGCGAGCACAAGGAGGGTCAACTTTCAAAATCCTTCCAACACACCAAAGGCTGGCGGTAAGATTAGAGAGACCCCTAGTCAGCCATACGTGATGTGGGGCGGTGCCCCTCAAGCTATTAGCCTTCAGCAACAGACTACTAACCCTGTTCCAGGAACACTTACCTCTGGAAACAAACGAAAGTCTGCCTTAGTGCACCACTAGTGCAAGAAGAGAATGAGAATGACACAGTCAGTCAAACATATATAATTGCAGGACTTACTAATGGCCGTTCACCTTCCCAGCATTTTAAAGGTCTGATCACAAAAATGATTTCATCAGCAGTTACCATGTAGAACCACATCATTTTAAGCCTCTGGAATGTTAGTCACGTCACAATGACTTTCCAGTATCATATCCTGGAGCACAGTGATATTCAAGTGGGCAACATCAGAGAACATGGGAACTATTTCCCACTGGTAGGTAAATCAAGAATGAAACTTGGGGTGGCACGGTGGCACAGTGGTTAGCACTGCTGCCTCACAGCGCCAGGGAAACAGGTTCAATTCCTGGCTTGGGTCTGTGTGGAGTTTGTACATTCTCCCCGTATCTGCATGGGTTTCCTCCTGGGTGCCTCTCACAATCTGAAAGATATGCTGGTTAGGTGCATTGACCCAAACAGGTGCTGGAGTGTGATGACTCGGGAAATTTCAGAGTAACTTCATTGCAGTGTTAGTGTAAGCCTACTTGTGACACTAATAAATTTTTTTTTTTGACTTTTTAATTTTAAAATACATTCAATCGTGGTCTTCCCAAAATCAGGCCCTTGTCTCATAGGCTGCTGTGTGATCTGGAGCCAATTCTTGCCAGTTTTTTGCCGATGGTGTCAGGTTTAAAATTTCTTTCCATCCTCAGGGGAAGCGTGAGGCAGCAGCCCCCAAGTCTAACTCGATCTGAAAAGAAATCAAACCCGTGCTGCTGGTATTATTCTGCAACACCCCGAGCCACCTAGCCAGCTGAGCTAACCTCTGGGGAGGCAATGGCCTAGTGATATTATCACTAGACTATTAATTCAAAAACTCAACCAATACTCTGGTTTGAATCCCACCACGGCAGGTGGTGGAACTTGAACTCAATTTTTTAAAAATCTGGAATTAAGAATCTACTGATGACCATGAAACCATTGTCGATTGTTGGAAAAAACCCATAACGTCGATTAGGAAAGGAAATCTGAAGTCTGCCATCCTTACCTGGTTTGGCCGACTTGTGACCCCAGAGTGACAGCAATGTAGATCATTCTCAACTGCCCTCTGAAATATCCCAACAAGCCGCTCAGTACAGGGCCAGCTAGGGATGGGCAATAAATGCTGGCTAGCCAGCAATGCCCATGTCCAACAAAGGAGCAATTCACTTATTGCCATTCCCCTGACCTTTCCTGTAGCACTACGACCTTTTGGCACAGATAATGATCCAGTTTCCCAATGAAAGCTTCAACTGAACTGCATTCCGCCACACGTTCATGCAGCACATTCCAAAATACTAACCACTCACTGTGTGAATCTGTCTCCACTACACTCTCAGACAGTGTATTCAGATCCTATCCACTCACTGTTGAGTCTGTCTCCACCACACTCTCAGACAGTGTATTCCAGATCCTAACCACTCGCTGCGTGAATCTGTCTCCACCACACTCTCAGACAGTACATTCCAGATCCTAACCACTCGCTATGTGAATTTGTCCCCACCACACTCTCAGACGATGCATTCCAGATCCTAACCTTTCACTGTGCGAATCTGTCTCCACCACACTCTCCGACAGTGCATTCCAGATCCTAACAACTCGCTGCAAGAAAAAGTTTCTTCTCATGTCGCCATTGAGTCTTTTGCCAATCACCTTAAATATCCATTTCCTGGTTTTTGATCTTTCCACCTATGGGAACAGTTGCCCTTTGTTTGTCCAGACCCCTCCTGATTTTGAACCCCTCCATCAAATCTCCTTTCAACCTTCTCTTATGCAAGGAAGAATTAGATGGCACGGCGTGGCACAGTGGTTAGCACTGCTGCCACACAGCGCCAGGGACCCAGGTTCAATTCTGGTCTTGGGTCACTGTCTGTGTGGAGTTTTCACTTTCTCCCTGTGTCTGCATGGGTTTTCTCCAGGTGCTCCCACAGTCCAAAGATGTGCAAGTTATTTTGATTGGCCATGCTAAATTGACTCTAGTGTCAGGGGGATTAGCAAGGTAAATATGTGGGGTTACGGGAATAGGGCTTGGGTGGGATTGTGTTCAGTGCAATCTCGATGGGCTGAATGGACTCCTTCAGTACTGGAGGGCTTCTACGATTCTAAGAAGATTTCTGTTTAGTTATATCTGAAGTCATATACATAGAGCTAGTTGACTAACTTCTTCAAACTGTGAATAGGAAATGGTTCAGTGCACCAGAAATCTGTGTGTGGATCATTTGTGTACTGTCCCTATCAAAATAAGGAATAAGGACAAAGTAAAAGCCGCAATACTCACTTTACTATAACAACATGAAGAAGACAGCCAATTGACCCCTGACATGTGAACTTTCAATTCCTTTCAGAATTCAAAACATCCTATTGAAATTGGACACATCCTTAAAAATAACAAGATATTTTGGCTGAAGTGCAAACCGCACTATAAAACTTCACCAAACTTAAAGCTGTGTTACAACATTAGAATGAAGTGCTCCTATTGGACTAGAAGCCAGGAAGAGACTCCTATTGTGAAATCGAAGTGCAAACAAAATGTTGGTGCACCCAAGAGCCTTCATGATGGGTAAATAATATCATGGGAAATAGTCCTTTCAGAATCCCTTTGTTATTACAGAAGTCACATGTAAGTTGTGTAAACATCAAGACTGGGGTCTGTCAGGGGAGGCAATGCCCTAGTGATATTATTGCTAGGCTATTAACCCAGAAACTCAGCTAAATGTTCTGGGGAACTGACTTTGCAATCGCACCATGGCAGATGGTGGAATTTAAATTCAGTAAAAAGAAATCTGAAATTAAGAGTATACTGATAACCATGAAACCATTGTCAGAAAAACCCATCTGGTTCACCAATATCCCTTAGGGATATTAGCCATCCTTACTTGATCTGGCCTACATGTGATTCCAATGTGGTTGACTCTCAACTGCCCTTTGACATATCCTAGCAAGCCATTCAGTTTCGCAGGCAACTAGGGATGGGTAATAAATGCTGGCCAGCCAGCGAGGCCCATGTCCCACGAATGAATAATTTAAAAAAAGGCCACCACCAATGCTGTCCGAAGGCTATGAAATTATTTTGTGCAGCGATCTAATTATGAAACCTTGAAAGTAGAGGTAGGCTGTTTCAAGTTGATGTCAAGAAGCATGTCCCTACACAAAGCTATTGGAAATCTGGTACTCCCTCCAAGAAAATGCCGTTGAGGCCGGAGATTGGATGGGGGGGGGTGGTGCGGAGGGGGGAATGGTGGCCGATGGTGGTTGGTATTCATTGAAAATTTCAAAACTCAGATAGACTTTTGTTTGGTGCATGTATTAAAGAGATAGTGAATCAAGGTTGGTCATTATTGTTTGAGCATGTTCAAGCTGTCAATGATCTCATCATTTTCCATGGGAACTCTTATGATTGAGGATTCCATTGGCAGATTGGCATAGGCGGCCAATGAATTGGCACCCCATGTTATCTTCATTGGCACTTGGATGAACCTTCACAGCTGCGCCACCTCTGGCCTTCCACTGGGCATGTTGTACATTGCAGGTTTGGTGTAGATTGCCCTCGGAGCTTTTTTTTATTCATTCGTGGGACATGGGCCTCGCTGACCGGCCGGCATTTATTGTACATTCCTGGTTACCCTTGAGAAGGTGGTGGTGAGCTGCCTTCTTGAATCGCTGCAGTCCATGTTCTGTGGGTTGATCCACAGTGCTGTTAGGGAGGGAATTTCAGGATTTTGACCTGGAAGTTAAGAAAATGACTGTCGAAGTTCAGTGTTTGTCCCTTGTCTCTGCATGGGTCAGTGTATTCCCAAGTGAGGTAGTCTTCAAGTGCAAGGTTTTGCCAGGCTTTTCTTTTAGGCTGTTCTTGTATCGATTGTACTGACCATCTTGATGTTGTTTGCCTTGAGACAGTTCCACATTGAAGATCTGCTCGGGGATCCTGCAACCATCCATGCGGGAGACATAGCCTTCCCAGGAGAGTTCAATATACTGGGGGGGTGGTCTCCATTCAGTCCAGTCTAACAGAATGAGGGACCTCATGGTTTGTGGTTTTGACCTGCCATTGATTCTTCATGATGGACCCAGTTGCTTTTAGTGGATGCATTCTAGAGCATTGATGTGGTGCCTATGGCTGATCCAGGATTCTAGTATGTACAATAGCCTGGTAGAACTTGATTTTTGTCTTCAGGTTAATGCTTCTTCCCAGCACAATCACAGAGTTGACCACAAAAAGCAATAGTTTCTAGATGTGTGCAAGGATTACTTCATGAACAGTGACATACCTAGAGACCACACACCAAGATATGAGGATCTTTCGACGGCTTTGAGAACAGTCCCATCAACAGTTATGTTTGATACTTCAAACCAGAACAAAGAACAAAAAACAAAGAAAGTTACAGCGCATGAACAAGCACATCAGCTCGGGCGCTGACTGAAACACAACCTCAGGTTAGGCGGTACTCATTTGGAGGCTAAAGAGCTTGAGAAATTATTTGCCACGGTCTGAATGTCTCTCTTATTGTGGGCAGCTGGGTAACAGTCATCTGTGTGCAGAAGGCCTCTGATTCAGGCCTCTGTGACTTCAGTGGAGGCACTCAGTATGGAGAGATTGAAGAGGTTGCCTGGATGAAACCGAACGTTGATGTCCGCCAATATGTTTTGGTTGGTTTCCTTATACACTGCAGCAAGGAAGAGGTTAAAGGGTTGAGGAGCAACAATGGATTTTATGCCCATGGTTACCACTAAAGCATTGGGCATCTCACAACAGGCAAAGAAACATTCCAGCGCGCAACAATGCAGTGCAGGATTTTGACAAACTTGTTTGGCCATGTCCTGGGGACCAGGCTTCGATGGCAGCTGGTGGAATTTGAATTTAATAAAAACATATCTGGAATTAAGACTCCATTGATGACCATGAAACCATTGTCGATTGTGGGAAAAGCCCATCTGGTTCACTAATGCCCTTTAGGGAAGGAAATCTGCCCTCCATGTCCGATCTGGCCTACATTGACTCCAGAGCCACAGCAATGGTGGTTGACTCGCAACTGCCCTCCTAGCATTAAATATTTGAACAGTTATGTATCACAAAGCGTAAATTCAAGGCTTTTTCCTTTTGGATGACACAGTGGTTAGCCTCACAGCTCCAGGACCTGTGTTCATTTCCATCCTTGGGTAACTGTGTGGACTTTGCACATTTTTTCCATGTCTTATGGATTTCCTCCAGGTGCTCCAGTTTCCTCCCACGGTCCAAAGATATGTGGGTTAGGTGGATTGGCCATGCTAAATTGCTTCCTAGGCCGGAATTTTACCGCTTCACCTGTCCCAGAATTGGAGGAGGTGAGGCTCACAGAATGACATTCTCCATTGGCCTCAGACGGGATCTTATAATCCTCGGGCAGGCGAGGCGGTAAAACTCTGGCATTAATGTCCCAAAGTATGTAGGTTCAGTGGGTTAACCATGGTAAATTTGTGGGATTACGGGGATAGGCCCTGAGTAAGATGCTCTGTCAGAGAGTTGGTGCAGACTCGATGGGCCGAATGGCCTCTCCTACACTGTAGGGATTCGATCTAATGAACGTACAACCACAAATTGAATGGAACATTTCTTTAAGTGTGAAACTAGCAGCACAGAATGGAAGAGCAAACATGTTGAGAGCAGAGGATTCTTTTGGAACAAAGTGCAAAAGGAATGCAACCTCTAGTCTGTTGTCTTGGCACTGATTTGTAAACGCAGCTACTAGATTTGGATTGTCCGACGTTTCTGGAAATCTTTTGTGGAACTGAGCAGGATAGATGGAGTCCGGGTGACAGGGCAGACCTGATTTCTGGGTGATACTGAACATGTGCACAGGGAGCTTGTTCATGCAGTTCAGCAAACTCTGGAGCTCAGGCAATATTCTATCTGAGTTATCCGGTTAGCCAGGCTATTCATATTTTTTTTTTAATTTGCTGGACAGATCAGATGATTTATTGCATTAAAAAACTCCCACAATTTTGCAGAAAATCATGGAGAGATTGTCAAGAATGGAGCATCTTAGAAGATGTTCCATACCATTTTGTTAAGACTTGCAATTGGATTTAGAGTCATAGAGATTTACAGCATGGAAACAGGCCCTTCGACCCAACTTGTCCATGCTGCCTTTTTCTTTATCCACTAAGCTAGTCCCAATTGCCTGCATTTGGCCCATATCCCTCTATACCCATCTTACTCATGTAACTGTTTAAATGCTTTTTAAAAGACAAAATTGTGCCTGTCTCTACTATTACCTCTGGCAGATTGTTCCAGGAACTCTCTGTGTGAAAACATTGCCTCTCTGGATCCTTTTATATCTCTCCCCTCTCACCTTAAACCTATGACTTCCCTACCTTTGGGAAAAGATATTGACTATCTAGCTGATCTATGCCCCTCATTATTTTATAGACCTCTATAAGATCACCTCTCAGCCTTCTACACTCCAGAGAAAAAAGTCCCAGTCTATCCAGCCTCTCCTCATAACTCACTCCATCAAGTCCTGTTACCATCCTAGTAAATCTTCTCTGCGCTCTTTCTAGTTTAATAATATCCTTTCCATAATAAGGTGACCAGAACTGTACACAGTATCCCAAGTGTAGCCTTACCAATGTCTTTGCAACTTCAACAAAACGTCCCAACTCCTGTATTCAACATTCTAACTAATGAAGCCAAGCATACTGAATGCCTTCTTCACCATTCTGTCTGCCTGTGACTCCACTTCCCATGAGCTATGAGCCTGCACCTCTAGACCTCTTTGTTCTATAATTCTCCCCAATGCCCACCATTATAAGTCCTGCCCTGGTTCGATTGACCAAAATGCATCACCTTGCATTTATCTAAATTAAGCTCTACCTGTCATTCATCAACCCACTGGTCCAATTGACCAAGATTCCATTGCAATCGGAGATAACCTTCTTCACTGTCCACTATGCCACCAATCTTGGTATCATCTGCAAACTTACTAACCATGCCTCCTAAATTCTCTTCCAAATCATTAATATAAATGACAAATAACAATTTGAATGGTACATTTCTTTAAGTGTGAAACCAGCTGCACAGAATGGAAGGGTGAAAGTAATGAGAGCGCAAGATTTTCTGGACCTAAGTGCAAAAGGAATGCAATCTCTCCTCTGCTAGCTTGGCACTGATTTGTGAACACAGCTCCTAGACAACTGCTACCCAACACCGATCCCTGAGGCACACCACTGGTCACAGGCCTCCAATTTGAAAAACAACTCTCTACAACCACCCTCTGGCTTCTGTCATCAAGCCAATTTTGTATCCATTTAGATACCTCACCCTGGATCCCGTGAGATTTAACCTTATGCAACAACTTACCATTCAGTACCATGTCAAAGGCCTTGCTAAAGTCCATGTAGACAACATCAGCTGCACTGCCTTCATCTATCTTCTTGGTTACCTGTTCAAAAAATTCAATAAAATTTGTGAGACATGATTTTCCACTCACAAAGCCATTCAGACTGTTTCTAATCAGTCCTTGCCTCATTCAATGCCTGAAGATCCTATCTCTCAGAATACCTTCCAGCAACTTACCCACTACAGATGTTGGCTCAACGGCCTGTAGTTCCCTGCAGCCCGTTTTAAACAAAGGCACAGCATTTGCCAAACTCCAATCTTCAGGCACCTTACTTATAACTATCGATGATTCAAATATCTCTGCTAGGGGACCCACAATTTCCTCCCTAGCCTCCCACAATGTCCTGGGATACACTTCGTCAGGCCCTGGGGATTTACCTACCTTGATGCGCTTTAAGACTTCCAGAACCTCCTTCTCTGTTAAATATATACTCCTCACAGACATCACTATTTATTTCCCCAAGTTCCCTAACATCCATGCCTTTCTCAACAGTAAATACTGATGAGAAATATTCATTTAGGATTTTACCCATTTCTTGTGGATCCACACCTAGATGACCTTGTTGATCCTTAATAGGCCCCACTCTCTCCCTAGTTAATCTTTTGCCCTTTATGTATTTGTAGAATCTTTTGGATTCTCCTTTGCCTTATCTGTCAAAGCAATCTTGTGTCCCCTTTTTACCCTCCTGATTTCTCTCTTAACTCTACTTCTACACCCTCTATACTCTTCAATAGATCCAGCTGCCTATGCTTGTCATGTGCCTCATTCTTCTTCTTGACCAAGGCCTCAATATCCTGAGTCATTCCCTACTTCATACGCCTTGTTCTTCACTCTAAGAGAATGTGCTTACCTGAACCCTGGTTAACACATTTTTGAAAGTCTCCCAATTATCAGACATCCCTTTGATTTGTTTTATTACTGTCACATATATTAGTATATAGTGAAAAGCATTGTGCTATACAAACAAAGCATACCGCTGATAGAGAAAAGACGAGAGAGTGCAGAGTGTAGTGTCACAGTCATAAGAACATAAGAACATAAGAAATAGGAGCAGGAGTAGGCCATTTAGCCCTTCGAACCTGCCCCGCCATTCAATAAGATCATGGCTGATCTGAAGTGGATCAGTTCCACTTTCCTGCTTTCTCCCCATAACCCTTAATTCCCTTGTCTGTCAATAACCTATCTACCCGTGACTTAAATATATTTAACGAGGTAGCCTCCACCACTTCAACGGGCAGAGAATTCCAGAGATTCACCACCCTTTGACTGAAGAAGTTCCTCCTCAACTCCGTAAACACCTCATAGCTGAGGTGTCGAGAAAGATCAACTTCATGCGAGGTAGATCCACGTTGCCACCATCAGTAGTGGTATCAGCGATTATGATCTATGCTCTTGCCACCCTCACTGCTTCTTCCAAATGGTGTTCAACATTGGAGAAGTACTGATTCATCAGCAGAAGTGGGAGCAGTAGGTTTTAATCGGCAGGAAGTTTCTTTGCCCATGTTTGACCTTTTTTGTACCTCTTGGTACTTTATTCCTAATCAAAAAAGCCAATTAAGTCCAATCAGAGCCCCCACACAAGGGATAAACCAGATCCAAGCTGATAAGAGAGGACATCCAAGCTAATAAGAGAGGATGGCAAGAGCACAGATTATAATTGCTGATACCACTACTGACGGTGGCACATGGAGCTACCTCGCATGAAGTTGATCTTTCTCTATACCCCATCAATGACTGTGATACTACACTCTGCACTCTCTCAACAATATGCTTTGTCTGTATAGCATACAAGAAACAATACTTTTCACTATATACTGATACATGTGCCAATAAAAAATCAAATCAAAGGGATATCTTGGGCTTGATCAAACAAGGGTGGCAGAGTGGCTAGCACTGCTGCCTCACAGTGCTAAGGATCCGGATTCAATTCCAGCCTCAGGTGATCTGTGTAGGGTTTGCACATTCTCCCCATGTCTGTGTGGGTTTCCTCTGGGTGCTCCAGTTTCCTCTCACAATCCTAAAATGTGCGGGTTAGGTGGATTGACCATGATAAATTGCTCCTTAGTGTCAAGGGCATTAGGACTGTAAATATGTCAGGCACGGGGATGGGACCTGGGTGGGATTGTTGTCAGTGCAGGCGTGATGAGCCAAATGTTCTCCTTCTACACTATAGATTCTATGGATCTAAGATCCAAGCTGACAGGGTGCGGCATTGTATCCCCTCATGGGTTTGAGCTGATCTGCCTCTTAGCCAAAAGGCTGAGATGGCTTTAAAAAATGTCGTCAGGTGAAGACTCGGTTTTACCTCATTGGCTGTCCTGATCGCACGCTCTACGCTCGCTCAGGGAAACTACAATCACAGGTGTCAGCATATCCCAAGTGCAATGAGCTAGCCGCATCTCCTGCCTGTCTATGGTTTCACCCCTACCAGGTGCCAGAAGACTTCATATGGCTAGGAACAAGTGTAGATGATTCCCAGAGCAACTCCTTCTCAACTGTATACCTCTGTGCTGCCACCTCTGGAGGGTCTGTCCTGCCGGTGGGACAGGACATACCCAAGGATGGTGATTGTGGTGTTGGAGACATGGCCTATAAGGTGTGATTCTGTGAGTGTAACTATGCCAGGCTGTTGCCTGAGTAGTTTGAGAGACAGCTCTCCCAGTTTTGGCACAAGCTTCTGGGTGTCCGTAAGGAGGACTTTGCACCTGAATTTACAATGATAAACCCAGGGTTGATAGGGCTGGGTTTACCATTGTCATTTCAGGTGACTAGGTCAATGTTGGGTGGTCCTTTCAGTTTCATTCCTTCTTGACATTTCCGGAGCAGCTTGATATAACTGACTGGCAGCCAGACCATTGCAAATGGCAATTATTATATTATATTCTTTCCATCCGAAAGTTTAATGAATTCTCCAGCTGTTTTATTTGAGTCAGATTGGGGTAGCAAACAGTTGCTATTCTGAATTTAAGTCACAGAGAAATTCGAAAAACAAATTCATAGAGAGATTTCAACAGCCCTTCAAAACGCATAAACCTTTGGTTTCCTTTAACAATAAATATTTAAATAACTGGATCATGGCATCATGCAGAAAATAAATCCAGCAGAAACCTGGAATTACTTCTGCAGATGTGAGGGCTTGTGCTGACTGTTGTTCTAAATATAGAACAAAATCACATTAGATAAGTGCAGGGTATCTGATCCCCAGAGAAAACTTGTCTCTAATCAGACTAACCTGGCAAATCTGAAGGCATTAATTATATTCATCATATTTTTATGTACTTTTTTTCATTCATTTGTGGGACATGGGCGTCGCTGGCTGGTCAGCATTTATTGCCCATTCCTAGTTGCCCTTGTTCAGAGGGCAGTTGAGAATCAACCACATTGCTGTGGCTCTGGAGTCACATGTAGGCCAGGCCAGGTAAGGACGGCAGATTTCCTTCCCTCAAAGGCATTAACGAACCAGACGGGTTTTTCTGACAATGGTTTCATGATCACCAGTAGATTCTTAATTTTAGATTTCTTTGTTTAACTGAATTCACATTCCACCATTTGGGCCATGGCAGAATTCGAACCCAGGTCCCCAGAACACTAACGGAGTTTCTGGATTAGTTAAGGCAAAATACTGCAGGTGCTGGAACCTGAAACAAAAGGAGAAAATGCTGGAGAAACTCAGCAGGTCTGACTGCATCTGTGAGAAAAGAATAGAGCCAAGGTTTTGAGTCTCAGAACATTGGATCTATTCGCTGCCCACAGATGCTGTCAGACCTGCTGACCAGAGTTTTACCAGCCCCGCCTGCCATGGGAATTGGAGCAGGCAAAGGGCGGAGCATGGGAAGTAACTTGGCCTCAGGCAGGATTTTGAGGCCATAAAATCCCATTTGCTGAGTTTCTCCAGTATTTTCTGTTTTTGTTCTGGATTAATAGTCAAGTGAAAGTACTACTAGGCTATCACCTTCCCAGTAATTACACCATTCACCTGAATACGAAAGCAAAAGGACAGTGTTAGAGATCACATAGAAACTCCAAAGTACTTCATGGAGACTGCCCGAACCATAAATTTTGCATCTTGAATTTGGCTAGGATGAACATGATATGTTTCACTTTAGGTGTGATTCAAATGACCCACTTAGGGAGCTTTTATCAAACAAAGTTTATTTAAGAATATAGCTAACATGTATAGAAAGAAAATTAGCATAATCTTTTATCAATTACAAACAAAAAAGCAGAAAGGAAACAACCACAATAACGTATTTACCATTAATTGAATATTAAAGCTGTTCCAACAAACCAAAACCTTTCATAGACAAAACCCTTTCACAGGCTTAACGCAGCACAGATTAAAATCACACTTGATTGGAACTGAGTCTTTTCGAAGCCTGCACTTTCTTTCTAGAAGGCAAAATGTTGCCTTGAGGTAACCAGCTGAATTTCCAAATAGAACAGGGAGACAAAAAGAGAGAGAATTCAGTTTGTTTCTTGTTTGATGCCCCTGCTAAACGTAGAAACTAAACTGCAGCCTCAGCACTCTTAAAACTGAAACCTTAACCCCACTGGAAAGGAAAAAAACTGTCCAAAAACACATGATCTTTTCGCCTAACAATGCAGGATCATAAAACTACTCACAGAGCAAACACAAACAACCTCACTTAAGCCACTTAAGAAGCAATTAAAGGACAATTCCAATCAAGCCGGCAACAATGACATCACTGAAGCTGTGAGAGCTGCAGAAAACATGTTTTTTACAAAAAACTTTCTTAAAGGGACACTACTGTCACACCAGGACTAGATCATTCAGCTCCTCGAGCCTATTCCACCATTTCATCTTGATCCAAATCTTCATTTAACAGCATGGGTTTCATATGCCCATTCCCTAAGAAAATCAGTTTGGAAACTTTCAATTGAAGCCAACAATATTTTAGGTGGAGTGTTCCTGTTTTCAACTCTCCAATGGGTGACTAAGTGCCACCCCTAAACAATCTAGCTCTAATTTTAAGGCTCTGTCCCTTCATTCTGGATTCCCCAGCTGGAGGAAATAGTCACCCTCTCTCCCCCTATCATAACCTTCTCATTCTCAAATGCCTTGATTAGATTTTCCCTTTATTTTCCATGCTTATCCACAAGCATTACTTAAACCTAAGTATTTCTTTAAATGCAGTCTTCAAACACAGCGCAGAGAGCTGTCACACTCAGTGCTGTATATGTTAATCTTGTGTTCTGGCCTGGTGCACAGTTAATTACTTTGTGCTATACTGAGGCTAGAGAGGTGATTGCAGAGCCTCTGGCTCTGATCTTCAGGTCATCGTTGGTCTCTGGTATAGCACCGGAAGATTGGAGGACAGCGAATGTTGTCCCATTGTTTAAGAAGGGGAACAAAGACTTCCCCGGGAATTATAGACCGGTGAGTCTTACTTCTGTTGTGGGCAAGGTTTTAGAAAGAATTATTAGGGATAGGATTTATAGTTATCTGGAGAGTAATGAATTGATTAGAGACAGTCAGCATGGTTTTGTAGCAGGTAGGTCGTGCCTTACTAACCTTATTGAGTTCTTTGAGAAAGTGACCAAAGAGGTGGATAGGGGTAAGGCAGTTGACGTGGTATATATGGATTTTAGTAAGGCGTTTGATAAGGTTCACCATGGTGGGCTTCTGCAGAAAATGCAGATGTATGGGATTGGGGGTAATCTAGGTACTTGGATCAGGAATTGGCTGGCAGATAGGAGACAGAGGGTGGTGGTTGATGGTGAATATTCGTCATGGAGTTCGGTTACGAGTGGTGTGCCTCAGGGATCTGTTTTGGGGCCACTGCTGTTTGTAATTTTTATTAATGATCTGGATGAGGGTATAGTTGGGTGGATTAGTAAGTTTGCTGATGACACCAAAGTCGGTGGTGTGGTAGATTGTGAGGAAGGGTGTCATAGTTTGCAGGGTGACTTAGACAGGTTGCAGAGCTGGGCCGCGAGGTGGCGGATGGAGTTTAATGTGGAGAAGTGTGAGGTAATTCATTTCGGTAGGAGTAACAGATGTGTTCAGTATAGGGCTAACGGGAGGACTTTGAATAGTGTGGAGGAGCAGAGGGATCTAGGTGTATGTGTACATAGATCCCTGAAGGTTGGGAATCAAGTAGATAAGGTAGTTAAGAAGGCATACGGTGTCTTGGCGTTTATTGGTAGGGGGATTGAATTTAGGAGTCGCAGCGTCATGTTGCAACTGTACACAACTCTGGTGCGGCCGCACTTGGAGTACTGTGTGCAGTTCTGGTCCCCACATTACAGGAAGGACGTTGAGGCTTTGGAGAGGGTGCAGAGGAGGTTTACCAGGATGTTGCCTGGTATGGAGGGGAGGTCATATGAGGAGAGACTGAGGGATTTGGGGTTGTTTTCACTGGAAAGAAGGAGGCTAAGAGGGGATCTTATTGAAACATATAAGATGATTAGAGGTTTAGATAGGGTGGATAGTGATAGCCTTTTTCCTCGGATGGAGAATGCTAGCACGAGGGGGCATGGCTTTAAATTAAGGGGTGGTAGTTATAGGACGGATGTCAGGGGTAAGTTCTTTACCCAGAGGGTGGTGAGGGATTGGAATGCCCTGCCTGCTGCGGTTGTAAATGCGCCTAGTTTGGGGGCGTTTAAGAGATCTATGGATAGGTTTATGGACAAAAAGGGATTGGTTTAGATTAGTGGGTCAGTGTTTTTTTTAAAAAAACTGGTCGGCGCAACATCGTGGGCTGAAGGGCCTGTTCTGCACTGTAATGTTCTATGTTCTATGTTCTATGTTCTATACTCACACACTGCCTGGTGACTCATGCACCAAGTTGGCATCAACTTCAGTCAATTCAAAAATCTTTTCCAATAAGTTACATTTTTAATCTTAGATTTTATTAAGTCCAGGGGAACAAAAACATGAATTAGTAGTGGCAAATGCAATGACATCATTGTTTTTTTTAAGTTTATTTATTATTGTTAAAGTAGGCTTACGTTAACACTGCAATGAAGTTACTGTGAAAGTCCCCCCGTCGCCAGACTCCAGTGTCTGTTCGGGTACACTGAGGGAGAATTTAGCGTGGCCAATGCACCTAACCTGCGCATCTTTGGACTGTGGAAGGAAACCAGAGCACCCAGAGGAAACCCAGGCAGACATGGGGAGAACATGCATGCTCTGTACAGAACATAAGAACATAAGACACTGACCTAAGACTGAAATCGAACCTGGGTCCTTGATGCTGTAAGGCAGCAGTGCTAACCACTGTGCCACCATGCTGCGGCACATTGTAGTGTCAATAGCATTATCAAAGTCTTGTTTATAAGAACATAAGAACATAAGAACATAAGAAATAGGAGCAGGAGTAGGCCATCCAGCCCTTCGAGCCTGCCCCGCCATTCAATAAGATCATGGCTGATCTGTCGCTGCTCAGTTCCACTTTCCCGCCCTCTCCCCATAACCCTTAATCCCCTCTCCTATCAAAAACCCATCAACCCGCGTCTTAAAAATATTTAGCGAGGCAGCCTCCACCACTTCAACGGGCAGAGAATTCCAGAGATTCACCACCCTTTGAGTGAAGAAGTTCCTCCTCAACTCCGTTCTAAACCGCCCCCCTTTTATCTTGAGGCTGTGCCCCCTAGTCCTACTGTCTTTTTTGAGCGGGAAGAGTCTTTCCACCTCTATCCTATCCATCCCATTCATCATCTTATACGTCTCAATGAGATCTCCTCTCATTCTTCTAAACTCTAACGAGTACAAGCCCAGTTTATTCAGCCTCTCCTCATAGCTCAACCCCCTCAACTCCGGTATCAGCCTAGTAAACCTCCTCTGCACTCCCTCCAAGGCCAAAATATCTTTGCGCAGGTGCGGCGCCCAAAAATGCACACAGTACTCCAGTTGCGGCCTCACCAATGCCCTATACAGCTGCAGCAAGACCTCCCTACTTTTATATTCAATCCCCTTCGCTATGAAGGCCAGCATCCCATTCGCCTTCCTGACCACCTGCTGCACCTGCAAGCTGGGTTTTTGCGACTCATGCACAAGGACCCCGAGGTCCCTCTGCACCGTCGCCTGCTGCAGTTTTTCGCCTCGTAAGTAATAGTCCTTCCTACCATTTTTCCTACCAAAGTGGACTACCTCACACTTGCCAACATTAAATTCCATTTGCCATTTCCTGGCCCATTCGCCCAGCCTATCTAGATCCTTCTGCAGACTCTCCACACCCTCCGCACAATTTGCCGTTCCCCCAATCTTGGTGTCATCAGCAAATTTATCTATTGATATAAGTAATGAAATACACTTTGCAAACTTTTAACACTCACAACATTCTGCCTTTAGAATAAAATTGAATAACATTAAGAAAAGACATGCCTTTCCTTCAATAGAAGTCAGGAGCGACATTTAAAGGATGGGTTGACCGTGTCGATTTGGTACATGAGTTTGCGACCTAATGGATTGGTAGAATGGAATTTATCTCTTTGTCAGTTGTAAGTTAATAATGACCAGATAATCTCTTTTTTGTGATGTTGCTTGAGGGATAAATATTGTCCAGGGCGCTGGGGACAACACCCATAATGCCATGGATCCTTTGTACAAGGGCAAAATACTGCGGACGCTGGAATCTGAAACAAAAACAGAAAATGCTAGAAAATCGCAGCAGGCCTGTCAGCATCAGTGGGTAGAGAATAGAGCCAAGTTTTTGACCCTAGATGACCCTTCATCACAGATGATGTTGAGGGAGATCTGTGCATATTAGTACATGTCCTAACAATGCAGAGAAGCAATCAACAAAGCCAACAGATACATAAGAACATGAGAAATAGGAGCAGGAGTAGGCCATCTAGCCCTTCGAGCCTGCCCCGCCATTCAATAAGATCATGGCTGATCTGAAGTGGATCAGTTCCACTTTCCCGCCTGTTCCCCATAACCCTTAATTCCCTTATCGATCAGAAATCTATCTACCCCTGACTTAAACATATTCGACGAGGTAGCCTCCACCACTTCAATGGGCAGAGAATTCCAGAGATCCACTCTCTGAGAGAAGAAGTTCCTCCTCAACTCTGTTCTAAACTGCCCCCTAATCTACATTAGTTAGGTTAATCTACATTGACAAGGCAGTTAACTACAAATTAAAAAAAGCCATGGCGAACTGTAATGTATTGACCTCAGCGTGTCAGCTTAGTGATGGAAGGTACCATTGCGAGTGCTCAGCAACAACCTCCTTACTGACACTCAGTTTGGGTTCTACCAGGGCTCAATGTGGACAAAAGAACCGAATTCCAGAGATGGGATAAAAGTGACTGTCCTTGATAGCATTTGACCAAGTGTGAAATCAAGAAGCCTCAGCAAAAAATGAAGTCAATGGGAATTGGTGGAAAACTCTCCACTGGTTGAATCACACTGAAGACAAAGGAAGATGATTGTGATTGTTGGAGGACAATTATCTCAGCCCTAAGACATCACTGCAGGAGTTCCTCAGGGCCAAGGCCTGAGCCTGGTCATCTTCTGCTGCTTCATCAATGATCTTCCCTCCAACATAAGATCAGAAGTGGGGATGTTCACTGGTGAGTGCACAATTCAGCACCGTTCAGAGCACCTCAGATACTGAAGCAATCCTTACCTACCTGCAACAAGAGTTGGACAGCATCCAAGCTCGCGCTAACAAGTGGCAAATAAAGTTAGTGCCACACAAGTTCCAGGTAAAAACCATTTCCAACAAGAAACCATCAGAGGGGCATACACGCGATGGGTTGTACGAGGGCTGCTCTTGGTTGTTTCTGGAATAGCCTAGTACTTCATGTCGTTAATATGCGCTTAAACTGGACCAGGTGCTGGGCAACGCGACAGCTCAGTGACTATCACTGTTTGCTGTGCAGACACATGGATTTGGGCCGGTGTCTGTGGGAGTTTGCGCATTCTCCCCATGCTTGTGTGGGTTTTCTCCAGGTGCTCCGGTTTCCTCCCACAGACTGGAGGTAATAAATTGTCCCTAAATTAGTTTTCCCTCAATGTGGAATGCCATAAACAATAGATAAGGGTCATGGGTGGAGGGGGGACTCGTAACGTTAAAATGGCGGCGCGGGCTTGTTGGGCAGAAGGGCCTGTTTCCCGGGCTGTTTTGTTCTTTGTCTTTTGTCTTTGCCCTTGACATTCAGTGGCATTACCATCTCTGAACACCCAAAAATTGATATCCTAGGGGTTATCATGGATCAGAAACTGCGCTGGGCAAGCTGTGTAAATATTGTGGCTACAAGAGAAGTTCAGAGGCTAGGAATTGAGTAACTCACTTCCGGACTCCCCAAAACCTGTCCTCTAACCATCAGGCAGACTCGTGATGGAGTATTCTCCACATACCTGAGTAAGTGCAGCTCCAACAACACTCAGACTTAACACCATTCAGGAAAAAGCAGCCCAATGGATTGGCATCCCATCCACCATTTTAAACATTAATTCCCTCCCCCACTGGGACACAATGGCAGCAGCGTGTACAAGATGCAGCAACTCATCAAAGCTCCTTCAAAAGCTTCTGTGGGGGAGGAGAACTGAGCTTAGCAGGAGTTCAACCAGAGGATCAGGAAAATTATCAGCATCCTCACTGTAGACTGACTGCCTCTACATATACATGAAATAGTCAGCGCTGACAAAAGGGATATTTCACTATATCTATCAATAGGACACAGCTGAATATTCTCACTAACAGCACCAAATTGTAATAATGACATTATTAAGCGACCATTGTCTGAAGGGACATTCCATCCGTCCACCACTAAAAACTATGACATTACCCATTGGACACGTTTAGACAACTATTGTCTCGGGCCTACCTCTTTGTATCATAATTTACCTGTGTATGTGGCTAAAAACAATTATGTTTACTAGAAGTTGTGCCCTATAAAAAAGGCTAACTATACACAAGTGAGCAGGGTAGACTGAAGAAGACTTAAGAATTCTTCAGCTTCTTCTACTTATCGATAATAAAGGATCCATCTCTTGTGAACAATGTGTTTGAATATCTTTTTAGTTCTAACATTTCCAAACTTACAACCTCTACCACCACAATCAAAAGGGCAGCAGATGCATGAGAATACCATTACCATCGAGTTCCTCTCCCAAGTCACACACAATGCTGACTGCGAATTATATCGCCGTTCCAAGCAGTACTGCAGGTGTAACACATGGTCTACAACCACATGAACAAGGAACAGGAGAAGGTCATTCAGCTCCTTGGGCCTGCTCCAACATTTAATAAGATCATGGCAGTTCTGATAATAACCTCTAATCCCGCCTTCCTCCATTAATCTATCAGCCCCTTGCTTACCTGGAATCTATTCACCTCTGACTTAAAAATATTCAAAGGCTTCACTCCCATCACCTTTTCAGGAAAAGGGTTCCAGGGACTCACAAACCTCTGAGTGAAAACATTTCACCTCACCCCCATTTTAAATGAGTGGTCCCTTATTTTTAAACAGTGACTCCTAGTTCTGGACCCTCCCCACAAGAGGAAACATCCTTCTGAAATCTACTCTGTCAAGGCCTTCAGGGTCGTTCGTATATATTTTAATCACATTACTTCTTTCTCTTGTAAACTCCAGTAGATACAAGCTTAGCCTGTCTAAACTTCTCTCATAAGACAGCCCGTCCATTCCAGGTATTAGTCTGATGAATTTTCTCTGAACTGCTCCCAATGCATTTACGTCCTCACTGCAATGACTGAAGGTGGAGGCTCATCGCCACCTTCTCAAGGGTAATTAGGGATGCAATTGCAACATAATCTCCCTGTTTTTAAACTCCATCCCTCTAGCAATGAAGGACAAAATTCCATTTGCCTTCTTAATTACCTGCTGCACCTGAGAACCAATTTTTTGCGATTCATACACAAGGACACCCAGGTCCCTCTGCACAGCATCATGCTGCAATTTTTTACCATTTAAATAATTGCCCATTTTGCTGTTATTCCTATCAAAATGAATGACCTCACATTTACCAACACTGTACTCCATCTGCCAGACCCACGCCCACTCACTTAAACTATCTGGGCCTGATTTTAGCATCAAGTTGTGCCCGTTTTTAGGTGCACCAACTTGGCAAAGTCAGACATGAAGCAAGTAGTGCAATCCGTGCCTGCCTTTGTGCCGGTTCCCCCTTTACCAAGGTCCAAAAATGTCTGAGACCTAAAATGGGCACGACGGCCAGTTAAATGCATTTGCCTGCCCAACCTTATTGCGTTCACCCATCCAGAATTGGCAGGAAACACACATGCTCTACAAAAGTACGATTCGGGCGCACTAGTTAGAGAGGACTTAAGTGCCAAGCATCCTTCAGCTCTCTGCTTAAGATCAGTGAGGGGGAAGGAGGGTTCTGCTGGAGATCAGTGAGTGGAAAGGGGGGTCCATTGCCACTCTGTCTGTGATCAGTGAGGGGGGAGGCAGGTCCACTTCACTCTGCCTGAGTTCAGTGGGGGGGGAAGGGGAGAGGGGTCGGCGTTCAGTCTGGGTGGTGAGGTATGGGGGGGGGATAAAGGGATCGGTAATGTTGTGGGGGTGCGGCAATGTCTGTAGGGGCCAGGGGAAGGCACTATCCAGCCCGGGATTGATGGGCAGGGGAGCCACATTCTATCTTTCTTTTCTGCGCATGCGCAGTTAGAGGTGCCAATCAGAGCTATAGGGCTTCGGACGTGTTTAGCCCCACCAACAGGCACAATTCGGTCTCACTGATATTTTTTCAGGCAGACTGCACAGAGGGGCGCCTGAGAACAGGTCTAAAAATCGGTCCTGAAACACTCCCAATTTCAAGCCTGCCCAGCGCTTAGAATGAAAATGGTCAAATAGGGTCCTCAGTGTCCTCTGTGCACTTTGCTCCACCACTCATCTTAGTGTCATCTGTAAATTTTGACACACTACATTTGGTCCCCAGCTCCAATTCAGCTATATAATTGTAAACAATTTCTGTCCCAACACTGATCCCTGAGACACACCACTAGTCACAGATCGCCAACCAGAAAACACCCATTTATACCCCCCCCCAACCTCTTTGCTTTCTGTTAGTTAACCAATCCTCTATCCATGCGAATACATTACCCGTATTACCGTGCACCTTTATCTTATGTAGCAGTCTTTTGTGCGGCACCTTGTCCAATGTCTTCTGGAAATCCAGATTCACCACATCCGCCAGTTGTCCACCGCACTCATATGTCCTCAAAGAATTCCAGTAAATTAGTTAAACATGACATGCCTTTCATGAATCCATGCTGCGTCTTACCAATGGGACAATTACTATCCAGATGTCTTGCTATTTTTTCCTTGATGATAGATTCAAGCATTTTCCCCACTACAGAAGTTAAGCTAATCAGCCTATAATTACCCGCCTTTTATCTACCTCCTTCTTGAACAGTGGTGTTTGCTGTTTCCAATCTGCAGGAACCACCCCAGAGTCCAGCAGATTTTGGGTAAATTACCATGAATGCATTTGCTATTTCTCCCTCTTTTAGTGCCCTGGGATGCATTCCATCGGGGCCAGGAGACTTGTCTATCTTTAGCCCCCCCCCCCCCCTCCCCCCCAATTAGTTTGCCCAGCACTACCTCTTTAGCGATGATTGTTTCTAGGTCCTCACCTGCCACAGTCTCCCTGTCATTAATTTTTGGCATGTTTTATTTGTGTCTTCCACTGTGAAAACTGACACAATATACCTGTTCAATGCCTCTGCCATTTCCTCATTTCCCATTAATAAATCCCCCCTCTCATCCTCTAAAGGACCAATGTTTACCTTAACCGCTCGTTTTCATTTTATATATTGGTAGAAACTTTTGCTGTCTGTTTTTATCTTCTGAGCTAGTTTGCTCTCATAATCCACTTTACTTTTCTTTTTAGCTTTTCTCACTGAAGTAAGCAATCTGTCTGGTGGAAAGGGGGTGACATTGGGAGTGGATCTCAGGGTCAGGCTGGTTGTAAATTGTCTAGTCCAGTCAGAGACAATAGCAAGGAAGGGGGATGGGATCCATTGCAAGACTATGGAGTTAATGGTGGGACTGGGAAGTTCTGTCCTCCCAGTGTTTAACCAGAGGAAATTGTAGTCCATCAAAGACTGGCTATCGGACAAGCAGTGGGAACAGTGTATGGGATCGTGAGGGCTGATGGGACATTTCAGTACCGTGTACCCAGCATTCATGAAGAACATAAGAAATAGGAGCAGGAGTAGGCCATCTAGCCCTTCGAGCCTGCCCCGCCATTCAATAAGATCATGGCTGATCTGAAGTGGATCAGTTCCACTTTCCCACTTTCTCCCCATAACCCTTAATTCCCTTATCTGTCAAAAACCTATCTACGCGTGACTTAAATATATTTAGCGAGGTAGCTAAATATATTTAAAAAGAAGTTTACTATGTGACTGCTAATGATGATGTCGCCAATGGGCACAGTAAGAGGTCTCAGAACACCAAATTAAAATTCAACGAGTTTATTTGGAACCATGAGCTTTTGGAACGCTGCCCCTTCATCAGGTGAATGGAGAGGTAGGTTCACAAACACGGCATAGATAGGCAAATATACAATTTCAATATAATGGCTGGAATGCAAGTCTTAACAGGCAATCGAGTCTTTACAGGCACAGGCAGTGCGAGTGGAGAGGGTTAAAGAGCTATGAATTGTCTCAAGCCATGACAGTTAGTAGGATTTTATAAGCCCAGGCCAAATGGTGGAGCCCCAAATGGGGGACCAAAAAGTGACCAATGGGCAGCATGGTGAAGAGGAAGAAAGATTAGATTCTTTCGGGACCCCAGAGGAAATACTGTGTGGGCAGATAAGTGGCTGTTGGAGATGCTCTGTGTACTGCTGATATAACTCTAAAAGTTTAACTCAGATAACATAAAGAAAAAAATGTTCATTTCACAAAATATTAATGGATGACTGGCACATCCATCACACTGGATCACCAAAGGACCTAAAAAGGCACACATTAAATCACCTTTTAACACACATTGCTGTGAGGTTATGTTACATTTGATTGTATCACATTACACCAGTTACTCCCTTTGTCCTGTTTATTCTCATAGCACTTGCTGACCTTTCCCTTGTCTGCAGTTTACTGGATTCTTTCATTTCTGGGAAAGTTAGCAATCAGGTGCAGATCCGTTCCTCCTTCCATTGCCTGTCACAACTGTAATATATTGCTCAGAATTGCACAAAGATGGTGCCTTGCTGGGTACAAAGAGCTAATTAAGCAATTAAGGAGTCAATTTAACCCTTTTCCGCAGTGCAGCAGTCGCTGGCTAAGAACAGTGCCCTCTATCCCTCCGTTAGACAGTAAATTTATCATAATTAATTCTAGCAAATCCCACATTTACTAAGTTGATTACCATTGAATAAACAAAGTCTGGTGCCTGCTCCAGTCAGTCTCTGCTCCGGTGCACAATCCACAGTGAAGTAGCACCGTTTGCTGAAACCTCAGTATGACTAAGAGATGCATTCAATAATTGTCCCTGGAACAAAGTGGGATGTTTTTCTCACGTCAGCGGCTGCCACCCACTTGCGTAAAGGTTTGAAAAAGGCCTTGTGATGGTAAAAGAAGTCTCACAACACCAGGTTAAAGTACAACAGGTTTATTTAGTATCACAAGCTTTCAGAGGAGGTTCACTAGGCTGATACCGGAGATGAGGGTGTTGGACTATGAAGAGAGACTAAATAGACTGGGTCTGTACTCATTGGAGTTTAGAAGGATGAGGGGAGATCTTATAGAGACGTATAAGATAATGAAAGGGATGAATAGGGTAGAGGTAGAGAGATTCTTCACGCTTAGAAAGGATAACAGGACTAGAGGACACAGCCTCAAGATGGGGGGGGTTGCAGTTTAGAACAGATTTGAGGAGGAACTTCTTCACTCAAAGGGTGGTGAATCTCTGGAATTCTCTGCCCGTTGAAGTGGTGGAGGCTACCTTGCTAAATATAAGAACATAAGAACATAAGAAATAGGAGCAGGAGTAGGCCATCTAGCCCTTCAAGCCTGCCCCGCCATTCAATAAGATCATGGCTGATCTGTTGTGGCTCAGTTCCACTTTCCCGCCCTCTCCCCATAACCCTTAATCCCCTCTCTTATCAAGAACCCATCAACCCGCTTCTTAAAAATATTTAGCGAGGCAGCCTCCACCACTTCAACGGGCAGAGAATTCCAGAGATTCACCACCCTTTGAGTGAAGAAGTTCCTCCTCAACTCCGTTCTAAATATATTTAAGTCACGGGTAGATAGGTTTCTGACAGACAAGGGAATTAAGGGTTATGGGGAGAAAGCGGGAAAGTGGAACTGAGCCATGACAGATCAGCCATGATCTTATTGAATGGCGGGGCAGGCTCGAAGGGCTAGATGGCCTACTCCTGCTCCTATTTCTTATGATCTTATGTTCTTCAGAGGCTTGCTCCTTCTTCAGGTGCATGGCCATTCACCTGATGAAGGAGCGGCGCTCCAAAAGCTCGTGATAACAAATAAACCTGTTGGACTTTTACCTGGTGTTGTGAGACTTCTTAAGATGTTTAAAGAACCCTCAAAATTAGTTCAATAGAGGAGCCAATCCTTAGGCCATGGAGTTTGGAGATAAGACTTGCAGGAATAATGGTGTTGAGTTGTCAAGAACATCAGACTTTTGAATGGACCTACTTTATATTAAGTTGATCTTTCTCTGCACCTTAACTATGACTGTAACACTACAATCTGTACTGTCTCTCCTTTCCTTCTCAATGAACGGTATGCTTTGTCTGTTTAGCGCACAAGAAACAATACTTTTCACTGTATACTAATACCTGATAAAGGAGCAGCGCTCTGAAAGATTGTGCTACCAAATAAAACCATTGGACTTTAACCTGGAGTTGTGAGACTACTTTACTGTACTAATACATGTGACAATAATTAATCAGATCAATTCAAATCAATGTAGACCGAGTGGTCACATAGACACACGGCTACTTACAGAGTCACATGACAGAAGCATGGGTGTTCTCCCCACAATGCAGGCAGAGTACAAGCACATGAGAGTTGCTCAAAGTAAGCGAATAAACTATTGTTGTTCCAATTCCTTGGTCTCCAGTCATTGGAGCCCTGCACTTCCACATTGAATACAACTCATGGCAGAATAGCTGAAATCCTGTTTTAGAATGGACTTGCTTAAGGTTTGTAAATGTGTTTCTTTCTCAAGTTTCATTTGTCAGTTACAGGATTCCTTACCACATAATCGCAGCTCCATCCATTGATTTGATTTGATCAGCAGGGAAGGAGCTGTTCTTGACAGCTCAGCCTTCAACACCATTATTTCTACAAATTTCATCCCCAAACTCCACGGCTCGGGGTCAGCTCCTCCCTTGAAACAATTTCTAGGGTTCTTTCGTTCCTGGGACAAAGATAACCATTCATAGGGAAGGAAAGGAGAGAGTGCAGAATGTATTGTTATAGTCATTTCTAGGGTGGAGAGAAAGATCAATTTAATACAAGGTAAATCCATTCAAAAGTCTGATGGCAGCAGGGAAGACGCTGTTCTTGAATCGGTTGGTACGTGACTTCTGTATCGTTTTCCTGAAGGAAGAAAATGGAAGATGGAAGAGAGAATGTCTGGGGTGTGCAGGGTCTTTAATTATGCTGGCTGCCAAGGCAGAGGGAAATGTAGGCAGAGTCAGTGGATGGGAGGCTGGTTTGCATGATGGACTGGGCTTCATTCACAATCTTTCGTTGTTTCTTGCAGGCTTGGGCAGAGCAAGAGGCATATCAAGCTGTGATACAACCAGAAGGAATGCTTTCTATGGTGCATCTGTGCTAGGTTAGTGAGATGGGCAGGGAATGGGAAGGGGTGGAGTTAATGGAAGGGTTGGATAGGAAGGAAAGGGGAGTGTTTCATGATTGGCAAAGTGCAGATCCCAAAGAGCAACGCCGTCCCCCCCCACAACCCCCCCACCCTGCCAACACTTTTAAGAATTTGAGTGAAAAGACCAGCCTTCTTCTTCCCAAACAAATGTTTGTGCTGTGGGCAGCATATTATGAGTGCTAACTGACTTCATAACAAGTCTAAATGACCCTTCATTGTCCACTTTATATGCCCATATCTGTATAATGGAATTGAGTTGGAATGGAATGGAATGGAATTGGCAAATGGAATTTAATGTTGGCAAGTGTGAGGTGGTCCACTTTGGTAGGAATAATGGTAGGAAGGACTATTACTTACGTGGCGAAAAACTGCAGCAGGCGACGGTGCAGAGGGACCTCGGGGTCCTTGTGCATGAGTCGCAAAAACCCAGCTTGCAGGTGCAGCAGGTGGTCAGGAAGGCGAATGGGATGCTGGCCTTCATAGCGAGGGGGATTGAATATAAAAGTAGGGAGGTCTTGCTGCAGCTGTATAGGGCATTGGTGAGGCCGCAGCTGGAGTACTGTGTGCAGTTTTGGGCGCCGCACCTGCGCAAAGATATTTTGGCCTTGGAGGGAGTGCAGAGGAGGTTTACTAGGCTGATACCGGAGTTGAGGGGGTTGAGCTATGAGGAGAGGCTGAATAAACTAGGCTTGTACTCGTTGGAGTTTAGAAGAATGAGGGGAGATCTCATTGAGACGTATAAGATGATGAATGGGATGGATAGGATAGAGGTGGAGAGACTCTTCCTGCTCAAAAAAGACAGTAGGACTAGGGGGCACAGCCTCAAGATAAAGGGGGGGCATTTTAGAACGGAGTTGAGGAGGAACTTCTTCACTCAAAGGGTGGTGAATCTCTGGAATTCTCTGCCCGTTGAAGTGGTGGAGGCTACCTCGCTAAATATTTTTAAGAAGCGGGTTGATGGGTTTTTGATAAGCGAGGGGATTAAGGGTTATGGGGAGAGGGCGGGAAAGTGGAACTGAGCCAAGACAGATCAGCCATGATCTTATTGAATGGCGGGGCAGGCTCGAAGGGCCAGATGGCCTACTCCTGCTCCTATTTCTTATGTTCTTATGTTCTTATGAGTTCAACAGTGGGTGGGAAGGTGGTGGTGTGAGCACCCATTCTATTTCAAATAATTCCCCCCCCCCCCACCTCCCTTGGGAAACCCACCCATCAGTAGAATGTAAAATACCACTCCAAGATTAAGTAAGAATCAGAGCTACTGTGCGGGGAGGCAAGTACAGAAGTGATGTTAGGGGTAAGTTTTTCACTCAGAGGGTGGTGAGTGAATGGAATCGGCTGCCGTCAGTGGTGGTGGAGGCGAACTCGCTGGGGTCTTTTAAAAGACTTCTGGATGAGTATATGGGGTTTAATGGGATTGGGGGTTATAGATAGGTCTATAGATTGGTAGGTGTTGATGTGATCGGCGCAACTCGTGGGCCGAAGGGCCTGTTTGTGCTGTAGTGTTCTATGTTCTATGTACTACTGTAAATACTGGTAAAACATGGATTTCTTTATTCTCTTCCTGGACTCCCTCTGCTGGCATATATTTGTATGGTAGCCTTAAGTGGACAAAATGCACATTATAACTTTCAATACGCTACATGCTTCCCTTCTTTGTAAATGAAAGGCATGGTGTGATTCAGTCATTTGTTCTCAAAAATGTAAACAGTAAACTTAAATGTAACAAATTCACCAGTAATGTCACCAGTATTCTAACTTCTGTATTAATTTAACAAACATATACACGAATGAAAAATGTGTTCACCAACTGAAAATCATCCACTTTGTAACAAAATCACATAAGTATGGTGGACGTCTTCTCTGATGAGTAGCATATCACCTGATTTCAGGTGTAATCTCAATTAACTCATGTTCTTCAGCTGAGATCTAAATCAGGTTCATTGCTTTTTTTTATTCATTTGTGGCATATTGACATCGCTGGCAGGGCCAGCTTTGATTGCTCATCCCTAGTTGTCCTCCAATTCAGAGGGGCGTTTGAGACATTGTTGTGGCTCTGGAGTCACATGTAGGCCAGATTGGATAAAGGACAGCATATTTCCTTTCCTAAAAGACATTAGTGAACCAGATGGGTTTTTATGACAATCGTTTCATGGTCATCATTAGACTTTTAATTCAGATTTCTTTTATTAAATTCGAATTTCACCATCTGCGGTGGCAGGATTCGAACCTGGGTCCCCAGAGCGTTACCCTGGGTTCTGGATTACTAATGCAGTTACAATACCACTACGCCACTGTATCCCTGAATGATGTTTTTGGTACTTTTAAAAATGATGCCCCCTGTGTAATGACTTGCGAACCGTGCTTAGCAGTGATCATCGATGCTTTCGTGTTAGTCACAACAAATAGCCAAACGTCATCAGCGCCTTTTTGTTTTCCAACGCAAGTATTTTCTTTCACAAGCATCTTATCTCCTGGCTTAATTGGAGGAGATCTAGGTTTCAGGTTTCACTCTGCATTTACTTTAATTTAATCCATTCTCTATCATGTGTGTGTTGACCTCGGGTCTGCCAGGGTTGCTCAAGAGGAGATTTGGTACAGAGTGTACAAAGAAGAGTGTAGCTGGAAGTTATCCAGTAGTCAAGGGTAGAGTCACTCTGTAATTTTGAAGAACATGATACAACTATCGTTTCCACGACTTGCTCTCAGCTATAGCTTTGCATATCACTTTTCTCAAGGTGTGCAAGAATCTCTTCACCTTGCTCTGAGGATGTCGTTTTTCAATGAGTGAAGTAGTTCAAAACTTTACTGAACTGTTCAGTCAGAACCCATTGAAAATTCTCACTGTTCGAGGAAATCCAAACTAAGAAAATTCTGGCCAAACTTTGAGATGACGAAGGGTCATCCAGTCTCGAAAAGTTGGCTCTATTCTCTCTCCACAGATGCTGTCAGACCTGCTGAGATTTTTCCTGCATTTTCTGCTTTTGTTTGAGATGATTGCTTTTGTTGAGGTGGACGTAACTATTTCGGCAATGCTCTCAATGTCAATGTCAAAAAAAGTCTGAGGTCACGTACCAACCGACTCAAGAACAGCTTCTTCCCTGCTGCCATCAGACTTTTGAATGGATTTACCTTGCATTAATTTGATCTTTCTCTACACCCTAACTATGACCGTCACATTACATTTTACATTCTTTCCTCTTTTTCTCTATGAACGGTATGCTTTGTCTGTATAGCGCACAAGAAACAATACTCCTCACTTGATAGTATTACATGTGATAATAATAAATCAAATCAAATCAAAAAGAGGGAAGTGTTTGTCAGTGGGTCAATTTGTGAAATTATTGCTAACTTCAATCCATGACCTCGGAGATCGTTTGGATCTCTTGAAAGGATCGTAAAGATTTGGCATTGTGATTGGTTGACATGGGAAACACTGACTTTACACTCTACCATCCAGTCACCATACAATTTGAGAATATTTATACATGTAGGAATCATATATGTGACTGCAAACATGTGCAGTTCTGGAAACTGATCAGTGTGTTACATACTCCAAATGTAATATCAAATACTGCATTCGTTTTAAAGTCAATGAATAAGACTGGCATTTTGAAAGTCACAAGAAACTTCAGTGGTTTGTTACTGTTGTAAGGGAAGATTTCCATATTCCCTGGTTTGGGCAGTCCTGGAGTTTTCCCTCCCAGTGTTGAGAGTGTATTTGTTACAGAGCGCTGTCGCTTAAAGAAGTCTTTGTAATCTTCAGCAGGTTGACAGCAAGCCTTTATTAACTACCTGTAACCGCATACATATACAGAAGATACAGAGAAGATGCTATTGCCATGTCTAGATCTTTACATGTTTCTGCTCAACACCACTGTGACTCTCAAGGGGGAGTTTTCCCATCAAGGGGGACAGGTCATGGAAAGGTCCATTGATTTTGGGCAGGAAATTCCAGTTTTGGAGCATGCACGGCTGGAAAATCCCCACCCCTACAAGTTTGGGTCATGTGCCTTCTTATATCACTACGTGGGCGACAGTGTACTCACCTTAACCTTATACCCCACACATGGGGCAGGATTTTCCACCCCCTCCACCCCACAAGTCTGTTCTACAGTTTCAGAAACAACCCACACTGCCCAACAGCAGAACCTTCCTGTCCCACTGCTATCAATGGGGTTTCTAATTGCTTGAACCCACCCCCGACACAGTTGCTGTTGGCGGGACTGTAAAATCCTGCTGGTGCAAACAACCGTAAAATTTCAGCCCTGGTGTTCATACAGGGATATGGGGTCACTCATTTAAGACAGAAACTAGGAGAAATATAGGCCGGATTTCTCCGGCATTTCGCGCTGGCGGGATTCTCAGGTCCTGCTGGCAACGCACACCCGCCCACGAGTTTCCCACCGGCGTGGGGTGAGGTCATTGGGAATTCCCATTGTCAACGGCAGAACCAGAGAATCCCACCGCTAGCAAACAACACGTCCCCTCCCATTGGTGGCAAAAATGCGGCTGGGAGACCGGAGAATCTCACCCATTTCCCCTCAGGGGGATCATGAGTCTGTGGAACTCTCTTCCTCAAGGGCAGTGGAAGCAGAGACTTTGAATATTTTCAAGGCTGAACTGGACAGATTGTTGATTAACAAGTGGTGGAAGGTTATCAGGGGTAAGGGGGAATATGGGGTTGAGGTTACAATCGGAACAGCCATTATTGCATTGAAGGCAGAACAGCCTCAAGGGGCCGAGTGGCCTATTTCTGCTCCTAATTTGTATATTCATATGACAGACGCTCCCATATCTATGACAGCATTTACTTCTCTTCAGCCAATAGTCATGCAACACTTTGCTGGTTTGTTGCTAAAGAGAGCAAAAGTATAGACAGCCTCTATATAGCCAGGTTCTTTCACCATTTTGTTCTGGTATTTTCAGGTTGGCACCCTTCTTTTGATGATGGT
Organism: Carcharhinus amblyrhynchos; assembly: GCF_965287045.1. NCBI lineage: Eukaryota > Metazoa > Chordata > Chondrichthyes > Carcharhiniformes > Carcharhinidae > Carcharhinus > Carcharhinus amblyrhynchos. Next base: position 116,508,718 of record NC_137328.1, on the reverse strand, counting down.
CTCAATAGTTGGTTTTGCTGATGAGCGACAAACAGGAGCAAAGTAGCCAGTAATAGGACGTTCTATTCAGTGTGAGGAAGCACCATCACAGTGTTTAGTTTATTTATTAGTGTCACAAGAGTATGTCCAGAGTATGTGGGATCTTTAATTATGCTGGCTGCTTTTCTGAGCTGGTGGGAAGTGTAGATGGAGTCACTGGGTGGGAGGCTGGTTCGCGTGAGATGGGCTGGGCTTTGTTCACAACCCCTCATAGTTTCTTGTGGTTTTGGACAGAGCAGGAGCCATACCAAGCTGTGATCCATCTGGAAAGGTTAGGTGGATTGGCTATGCTAATTTGCCCCTTGAGTGTCTCAAGATGTGCAGATTAGATGAATTAGCTATGGGAAATGTACTGGGGTAATGGGGTAGGACAGGGGAGAGAGCCTGGGCAAGATACTCTGTCAGAGAGTCAGTGCGCACTCGATGGGCCAAATGGCCCCTTCTGCACTGTAGGGACTCTATGATTCTATGATAAATCAGAAGCTTACACTTAAATACCAATGTGTTAGAGAATCAACAAAACCTCCCTATATTTGCTGATGGCAATGCACTTGGTCGGTGATTATATTGGGATGACTGTCTTTCATGGAATGGCTTCCCTTGATGAAATTCAGCAGGGCGGGGTATCTGAGAACAGGTTATGACCTCTTATTAACATGACCCTTTCCCCCAAATCTTCAGTGCTAAACAAGACGTCTTTTCTTCTTTATTTGTTGGAGATGGGTTCCTGAGAATTTTTAGCTCACCCCTAATTGCCCTGGAACTGAGTGCCTTGATGGCCCAGAGGGTATTTAAGAGTCAACTACATTGCTGTGAGCCTGGAGACACATATAGGTCAGACCTGGGAAGGATGGTAAGTTTCCTGCCCTGGAGGACATTGGTGAACCAAATAGGCTTTGAAAAGAATTGATGATAGATAGTCAACTGAAACTATGGGTTAAATTTTCCAGCCCTTCCTGATGGCAGGACCTTCCAGTCCCACCAAAGGCACCCTTCCACAGTGGGATTCCCAGCAGCACAGCCAGTGTGCAACACAAATGGCCATTAACTTGGATGGGACCTGAAGACCTTACCAGCAGCTAATGGCAAGCTGCCTCTGGGAAACCCAGTGTTGGATAAGCGGGAAATCTAAGCTTAGGTCTTATTTACTGAATTTCAATTCCACTGGCTGCCGTAGTGGGAATTGAACTCATGACCCCAGAGCATTAGCCTGGGCCTCTGATCAACTGTTGTTTCTGACAAAGTAAGAACTTGCATTTATATAGTGCCTTTCACATCCCAAGATGGCTTGAGGGAGCAGGGGGCATTATCAGACAAAATCTGAAACTGAGCACAAAAATTTGACCAAAGATGTTTTGTGGTTATGGAGATAGGGCAGGGATGGAAAGGGGAGGTGGAAGAGGGAAGAAGAGTATCGCAATGGAGGGGGGTTGGTGGGGGGCGGGTGTGGAATGGGCATCCTGGATAAGGTGCTGTTTTGGAGAGTTGATGCAGAGTTGATGGGCTGAATGGTCTCCTTCTGCACTGTAGGATTTTTTCGAAGTAAGTTTTGTGCTCAATAGAGGATAGAGATACAGAAGAGATGTAGGGAGATTCTGGAGATCAGGGCATAGACCCGAGCATGGCCAGGGCAGCCTGGTTGCACTGGTTGCACTGCTGCCTCACAGCGCCAAGCACCTAGGTTCAATTCCGGCCTCAGTCACTGTCCGTGTGGAGTTTGTACTTTCTCCCTGTTCCTGTGTGGGTTTCCTTCCCGGGTGCTCCGATTTCCTCCCACAGTCCAAAAGTTAGGTGGAGTGACCATGCCAGTCCGCCCTCACGCGAATTCGCAGGGTAAATGTGTGGGGTTACAGGGATAGGGCCAGGATGGGATTGTTGACTAGATGGGCCAAATGGCCTCCCTTTGTACTGTCGGGATTCTATGTTGCGATGATAGACAGCTGAAGGCACGACCGTAAATGGGAGGGTGAAGGAAATGAGGAATGTGCAAGAGGTGAGAATTGGAAGAATGTGGAAAGAGTGGCATGCCAGAAGGAGTTACAGAGATGGTTAGTCTTGAATTGAAGGAAATGGTGCATTTCCTTTTCCTAATCAACTTTTGCACTCTATCATCATTCAGCTCTGTAATGTCATTTTTCTTATGAGTGCCATTAACAGAGTTCACATCAGCAGTTACCAGTGTGCCTAGTGCAGGATTGGATATATTTGTGCCCAAAGCTTCTCCGACACCCAACGTGTTTGGTGGGAATTTGCATCAAGTCACTGAATCCTGGAACGACATTGATTTTTAATGAAAGGTGAGGCTGTAAAAGATCTTCCAGCGCACGTGCTGTCAGATATTTAAGAATTCCTAACATAGCCCAGTAGCAAAAATTGCTGGAGAACCATAATGTGGATAGATGGTTGAAATTTCGTTCCTTTTCACTGACGCTCTCTCTCTCTCTCCCTCTCTCCGGAGTTAAGCAGAAGCCTAACCTGCACTTTGTCAACGAGGTCGGGATGGCCTTGTGAGGGCCTGTGGGAAATGCCCAGGCTTTGACCTGCTGTAGCTACAAGATGGATAACTCATCAGCCAGCAGCAATCAGAGTAATAAGGCCTTGCGAAGAACACCCACCTCACACATTTGTAGTCGGCAGTTCAGTGGCCGTGTTACCCCGGGACTGGTTAGCGCAGGCGTGCCCACACTGTGAAGCAGAATGCAATTTTCCGCACGGTTACATGAGGAATGCATCACAGAATTATCATTTTCTAGCTTATGGCCGCCACAATTTTAGTCTAAACACCACGCGATTCGAATCTGTCTTTGGACAAAACGATCTGGAAGGGCCCCAGACAATTTCTTTATCTTTATCCCACTGGGACTGACTTGAGGTATCTTTGTCTTACTTGCGCACCACTTTAAATTAAACTTATCCAAAAATATTGTTCCATCACGAGCTCTCCAACTCTTGACCCCCACCCCCGCCTCAAATCAAACCCCCCGGGAACATTAACATTTTACCTAAAGATCAAACAGCAATGGAAAAAGCCCCGAGAGTTAAGAAATAAGTCTCTCTGTTAGATGCAGGCCTGGTAATGTTGACCGAGTAATTATGGCTTCTGGACAGATGCATTAAACAGGCTTGAGGCTGGAGCCACTGAATATTATTTTAGTCCAAAGGCCAAAGGAACTGACTCGTTCTCAGAGTGCTGGGAGACTGCGTTTGTCATAGTACTTGGAGCTTGATCCAAGACCTTGTTGGCAGCTCCCTCCAATATTGCACTCCTGACTCGATAAACAAATATCACGACCACTAAACTTTTGTATCCTTAATGGACACGCGAGATTGCCAGACATTACTCGGGACCATCAGCAGCTCTCTGAGTGCAGCCGCGGGTGGAAAGCTTTTCGTTAACCCTTTGCAATACTTCAAGAACAAGAAGACGTGATTGTAGATTTGCAGCCAGCCTATTCAGGAGCAAAGTCAGGGAACGCACAATGGGGAGGCCTCATTTGGAATATCATCAACAATCCTGGTGGCCTCATTACCAGAAGGATGTGGACACTTTGGAAAGGGTATGGAAGAGGTTTATCATAGAAATCATAGAAACCCGACAGTACAGAAATAGGCCCTTCAGCCCATCAAATCTGCACCGACCACAATCCCACACAAGCCCTACCCCCAATCTGTACATATTTTACCCACTAATCCTCTCTAACCTATGCATCTATGGTCAATTTAGTATGGCCAGTCAACCTAACCTGCAATTCTTTAACAGGAATGAGGAATTTTGACAGGCAAGGGGAGGACTGTGGAAAAGTCCATTGACTTCAGGTAGGATTTTCCAGTCCTGGACAAGTGCGGCCCTAGAATTAAGAATCTACTGATGACCATGAAACCATTGTCCATTGTCGGAAAAACCCATCTGGTTCACTAATGTCCCTTAGGGAAGGAAATCTGCCATCCTTACCTGGTCTGGTCTACATGTGACTCCAGAGCCACAGCAATGTGGTTGACTCTCAACTGTCCTCGGGCAACAAGGGATGGGCAATAAATGCTGGCCAGCCAGTGATGCCCAAATTCCACAAATTTATAAAAAGACTCACGAAAACCTGGAAATTCCTCTTCCAAATAAAAGCTCTGGACGTTGGTTCAGTTGGAGCCAATGTGGCCGATATTTTGGCTGTGGGAGGAATGGATCAAGGGGAAATGTTGGTAAATGGGACTGAGATTCAGATGAGCCATGATCTCATGAATGGTGGAACAGGCTTGAGGAGTTGAATGGTCTCCTCCTGTGTCCGTGCTCTGCCTTGTGTTTGAAAATAATATTTGGGAGGGGGTAGGGCTCTACTGTTTGAAGCAAGACCCATTCCTTCTTATCCATTGGCTCATTTTCCTGTGTCAGGGCTCAAAGTGGGTCAACAGCAGAGTCCCCAGTAAGTGTCTTGATGCCATGAGGCATCCCACCAGTGTATAAGCCAGTAATGCCAAAGTGGGAATATCACTGAAGCCCAAAGATCAGGTGGGAGACCTTGAAGTGTCTAGAAAAGTCATTGATAGATGTCCCAATCGGGTCCTTCAGCTAGATTGAAGCTGTGCGTAGCTAATTCTCCAGAGTCCTGTTACAAGGTTACTTCAAGATGCTCTCCGACTGTCGCAATGCCTCAAGGATGTTGCTCCTGCTATGTAATGTGCCTGCATACACTATAATGTTAAAATGCTCGGCAGAGCAAGTGTTAATGTGGGACTGTGCTGCCCACAGTATAATGTATAGTGCCTCACGGTAGACAATCTAGCAGTACAGTCAGAAACAGAATTCCATAAGCAATCTACTTGTATGGAACAGCTCCACCCATGACTATACTCTGGATCTGTGAATAGTTAATGATTAATAATAAATGGTTTATGTTTAAATACACAAGTTTCAAGCTCCCCTCCTTGAGACATCTGAAGAGACTTAGTATGTTCGCCAGCAGCACCATAGACATGACATGGTGTGCCATAATGGATGCTTCGAAAAGCCAAATATAACAGCTCTCACCTCCTTCCAGGCGTTAACCAGGAACATAATTTAAAGTTTATTTATCAGTGTCACAAGTTAGCTTACATTAACACTGTAATGAAGTTACTACGAAAATCCCGTAGTCGCCACTCTCCAGCGCCTGTTTGGATACACCAAACAAGAATTTGGCATAGTCAATGCACCCTAACTAGGACATCTTTCGGACTGTGGGAAGAAACAGGAATACCCAGAGGAAACCCATGCAGACATAGGGAGAATGTGCAGACTGCTCACAAATAGTGACCCAAGCCAGGAATCAGACCCAGATCCCTTGCACTATGGGGCAGCAGCTCTAACCACTGTGCCATTGTGCCACCCACATTGGTAAGAAGATGGAAAATTCATAGGGAACCCTGGCCCTAGCTCCCCTCCCCATTGCCACATACATGGTGTAGTTAAAGGAAGACCGAAAAAAACAGGAGAAGCAAAATCACAGTTGGATGCACAGGCTGTGGGAGGCCTCACACTCCCATTCTCCCATGAATTACCCATGGTCTGGCCTGTACTCAAGCAGAATTAAGGGTGAAATTCCTTCCTGCAAATGCAGTTTTTGTTTAACATTTTGTAAATGCTCCATGATTATTTCTGAGTGTGTTCTGTCAAACTCCTTGTTACATTTAAATATCACAAAAAAGATAATAAGACTTACACTTAGCACAGCACCATTCAAAAGTACAAGGTGCCCCAAAATCCTTGACATCTGGTAAAAGGATTTTTGCTATATGTTTTTGCTTCAGGTATTAAAATATTACGAAAATGTGAAGTTAGGCACTTTGATGGGAAGAATAAAGGAGCTGGATATAATTTAAATGGAGAAAGTCTGCAGAAAGTTGCAGAGGTTTGAGGGACCCCGTACACAAATCACAAAAAACTAGCATTCAAGTTCAGCAGGAAAATGGAATGTTGGCCTTTATTCTAGAGGGAATGGAGTATAAAAATAGGGAAGTCTTGTTAAAAATGTACAAGGCACTAGTTAGACCACACCTGGAATACTGTGAACAGTTTTGGTCCCATTATCTGAGGAAAGAATCATTGACATTGGAGGTAGTGCCGAGAAGGTTGACAATGAGCATGAGAAGAGGTTGAATAATTTGGGCCTGTATGTATTGGAATTTAGAAGAGTGAGGAGTGATCTTAGGACCACAGAGCGTTAAAATCCCTACAGTGCAGAAGAGGCAGTTGGAGTCTGCACCAACTCTCCAAAACTGCATCTTATCCAGGTGCAACCCCCTCCCCCAACTAGCCTCATAACCCCATGCATTTACCACAGCTAATCCACCTAACCTACATACTTTTGGACATTAAGGGGCAATTTAGCATGGCCAATGTACCCAATTGTAGTGAGACAAATAGGATTCTCAGGGAGCTTGACAGGGTAGACACTGAGAGGTTGTTTCCCCTTGTGGAGAGTGTAGGGACAAGAGAGTATAATCTCAGAGTAAAGGGTCACCCTTTTAAGACAGAGATGTGGAGACATTTCTTCTCTCAGAGGGTAGTGAATCTGTGGAATTCTTTACCACAGAGCACTATAGAGTCTGGGCCATTAAGTCTGTCCAAGACTGAGATAGAGAGATTTTTAAACAGTAAGGGAATCAATGGTTATGGGGATAATGCAGGAAAGTGGAGTTGAGGATTATCGCATCAGATCAGCCATGATCTCATTGAATGGTGGAGCAGACCTGATGATTGGCACAATGGTTAGCACTGCTGTCTCACAGTGCCGGATTTGATTCCCGGCTTAGGTCACTGTCTGTGTGGAGTTTGCTCATTCTCCCTGTGCCTGAGTGGGTTTCCTCCGAGTGCTCCGATTTCCTCCCACGGTCCAAAGGTGTGCGTTAGATGGATTGGCCATGATAAATTGCTCCCTAGTGTCAGGGGACTAGCCAGAGTAAATGCAAGGGGTTATGGAGATAGAGCCTGGGTCAGATTGTGGTCAGTGCAGACTCGATGGGCTGAATGACCTGTTTCTGCACTGTAGGATTCTATGATACTCCTGCTCCAATGTCTGATCAAGAATGGGTCATTTTACCATGTGACATGAGAGAGGCCAGCAAGTGGTTCACAACAGTAACTTGCATTCATATAGCAGCCTTAACATCCTGAAGAATCCCAATGCGCTTCACAGGAGCTTGATCAAACAAAGTTTAATATTGGGTGAGGTAAGGAGATATAAGGGCAGTGGACGAAAAGCTTGATTAAGGAGGCTGCTTTGAAAGGATAATAAGGAAAGAGGAATGGGCAGGCGGAGAAACTTAGGGAAGGAATTCCTGACCTAAGGATCTCAGATGCATGGCCTCCGAAAAGTGGAGCAAATAAGATTGAGGGTGCACCAGAGGTCAGAGGTCAAGGAGTGGAGAAAACACGGAAGGTTGTAGCACGGGAGGGGATTGCAAAGACTGGTGTGTACGGGGATATGGAAGAAATTCAGAGAAAAGATGAGAAGTTTAAAATGCTGCCTAACCAGAAGCCAGTGTAGGTCAGCAATAGATGACAGGTGAAAGGGACTCGGTGAGAGTGAGGGTGGAGGTAGAAGAATTTTTGACAAATGTAAATTTATGGGGATTGGAAGATCAGAAGCCAATCAGGAGTACATTGGAATAGTGATACGGAAAGTGTGGATGAGGAAAGCAGCAGCAGATGAGCTGAGGCATGGTTAGGTTAAAAAATAGAAACAGGCAGTGTGAGGAATGACCCGGATATGTGGTAAAAAGTTTACCTGAGATAGACAATATGAAGGCTGGCAACCTTCAATCGCTAAGTTGATAAACAAAATAAACAGTATTTATGTTGCTTCTTTTTAGACTTGAGGACATCCCAAAGCACTTTACAGCCAATTTTAAAATCTTTTTGTAGTTTTTTTTATTCTTTCTTGGGATGTGGATATTGCTGTTAAGCCCAGCATTTGTTGCCCGCTCTTAATTGCCCTTGCTTGTTGGGTCTGAGAGGAGTCAAAAGTCGACCATATTGTTATGGGAGAGAGGCTATATAGGAGCTTTGACTGTATCTCCAAACCCCACGTGCTTATCCCATTAAGCCCGCTGGCCTACATATCTTGGACACGAAAGGTCAATTTAGCATGGCCAATCTACCGAACCTGCACATCTTTGGACTGTGGGAGGAAACCCACACAGACACTGGGAGAACATTCAAACTCCTCACAGTCACCCAAAACTGAAATCGAACCAGGGTCCCTGGTGCTTTGAGGCAGCAGTGCCACACCCAAGTCCATTGACTTTGGCAGAATCGGAAGATTCTGTTGGTCAGACCAGCTAAGGAGGGAAGGTTTCCTTTAACTAGTGAACCAGATGGATTTTTAGGACAATCAGCAATGGCTTTGTGGTCACTATGGCCAAGACTAGCTTTTTTTTAAAATTCCAGATTTGTTAGTTGCATTCAAATGCACCAGTTACTGTGGTGGGATTTGAACTTTGGCTCTAGCAGCATTAGCCAAGGCCCCAGGCTTGGCTAATGTAGGCCAGTGACATTACCACTACGCCACTTCTCCCCTGTTCATAAAGTATTTGTCTCAAGTTTATTTATTCATCACAAGTAAGGCTTACATTAACACTGCAATGAAGTTACTGTGAAAATCCCTCAGGGGCCAAACTTCGGTGCCGATCTGGGTCAATGCACCTAACCAGCACGTCTTTCAGACTGTGGGAGAAAACTGGAGCCCCGGAGGAAACCCATGCAGACACGGGGAGAACGTGTAGACTCCGCACAGACAGCGGCCCAAGCTGGGAATCGAACCTGGGTCCCTGGTGCTGTGGGGCAGCAGTGCTAACCACTGTGCCACCGTGCCTCCCCTAACATTGTCACAATGTAAGGAGCGCAGCCACCAATTTGCACACAGCAATCTCCCACAACCAGCCACGTGATAATGACCAGATCATCTTAGTTAGTTGATAAATATTGGCCAGGGGACCAGAGAGAAATCTCCTGCTCTTCTTCAAATAGCGCCAAGGGATCCTTTACATCCACATTGTGACAAACATGTCATTTATCATCATTACTAAAGCTTTCAGTTCCTGTTAATAGTTAACTGTTCCAGCACTGACTTTCACAATAATCATGTAACTACATTTATTTTTGCACTCAGCGAACAGATCGGGGCGTTTCATAGACCTGTCCTTAAAGCTTCAGTCCAAAGTCCCCGCTGCAAACAATGGGCAGGATTAGAACATAGAAAAAAAACTACAGCACAAACAGGCCCTTCGGCCCACAAGTTGCACTGAACATATCCCTACCTACTAAGCTTATCTATAACTCTCTATCTTACTAAGTCCCGTGTACTTATCCAAAAGCGTCTTAAAAGACCCTATCAAATCCGCCTCCACCACCACTGCTGGCAGCCGATTCCACGCACCCACCACCCTCTGAGTGAAAAACTTACCCCAACATCTCCTCTGTACCTACTCCCCAGCACCTTAAACCTGTGTTCTCTCGTAGCGACCATTTCAGCCTTAGGAAAGAGCCTCTGAGAATCCACCCGATCTATACCTCTCAACATCTTATACACCTCTATCAGGTCACCCCTCATCCTTCATCTCTCCAAGGAGAAAAGACCGAGCTCTCTCAACCTATCTTCCTAAGGCATGCCTCCCAATCCAGGCAACATCCTTGTAAATCTCCTCTGCACCCTTTCTATGGCTTCCACATCCTTCCTGTAATGAGGCAATCAGAACTGAGCATAGTACTCCAAGTGGGGTCTGACCAGGGTCTTATAAAGCTGCAGTATTATCTCCTGGACTCCTAAACTCAATCCCTCGATTGATGAAGGCCAGTACACTATATGCCTTCTTGACCACATCCTCTACCTGCAAAGCCGATTTGAGTGTCCTGTGAACCTGGACCCCAAGATCCTTCTGATCTTCCACACTGCTAAGAGTCTTACCCTTAATATTACATTCCTTCATCCCATTGGACCTGCCAAAATGAACCAGCACATACTTGTCTGGTCTGAAGTCCATCTGCCACTTCCCCACCCAGTCTTGCATCCTACCTATGTCTCGTTGATTGTGCAATGTTGTACTTCTTAATGAGGATAAAATTTGAGTGTCTTGTGAACCCGGACCCCACACTGATCTTCCACACTGCTAAGAGTCTTACCCTTAATATTATCTTCCTTCATTCCATTTGACCTGCCAAAATGAACCGGAGGAAACCCACGCAGACACAGAGAGAAAGTGCAAACTCCACACAGACAGTGACCCAAAGCCAGAATTGAACCTGGGTCCCTAATGCTGTGAGGCAACAGCAATAACCACTGTGCCACCATGGTGCCCCTGTGCTACTGTGCCGCCCTGTTCTGTGGGCATCAGTGTCCTGCCATGAAGAAATCATATTTAAATCCTAAACTAAATCCGCCACAACAGTTCCACAGCAGACGCCATTTCCTTGGCCCTGCACTCAAAATGGAACACCTAGATAACAAGGACACCTATGTCAGACTCCTATTTATTTACTACAGCTCAGCCTTCAACACCATTATTCCCACGAACCTCGTCTCCAAACTCCGTGGCCTGGGCCTCAGCACCTCCCTGTGCGACCGGATCCTGAACTTCCTAACTCACAGATCACAATCAGTAAGGATAGGCAACAGCACCTCTTCCATGATCACCCTCAACACCGGTGCCCCATAAGGCTGTGTTCTCAGCCCCTTACTATATTCCTTATACACCTATGACTGTGTGGCCCAATTCCCCTCCATCTCGATTTTCAAGTTTGCTGAGTCCCAGACTCCATCAGCCAGGGCAGTGCCAAGGGGATGGGACCAGAGGAGGGGGAAGAGGAATGGGGCCTGAGGATGGGGGGGTGGCGGTGTAGGGAGTTGGGCAGATGCCGGTGGGGAGGGGCACAGGCGGAGCTCTGTCGTGGGGAACAGAAGGGATGAAATTTGCAGGGGTGGCGATCAGGAGAATGGGGTAAATCTGCAGGGATGATGACCGAAGGATGGGAGAATCCTGCAAAGTGAGTGATCAGGAAGGGAAGAGAACTCTGCAAAGGAGGTAATCGAAGAGGGAAGGGGACTCAGAACTACATCCAAAACTACAGGGAACTACAGACCAGTGAGTGTCAGTACTGGAGAAGTTGCTAAAGTCTGTTATAGAATCTGTTATTAAAGATTTCATAACTCAGCATTTGGAAGGTAGTGATTTAATCAGATAAAGTCAGCATGGATTTACAAAAGGCATATCAGGTTTGCTGAATCTGTTGGAATTCTTTGAGGACATAACTAGTAGAGTTGACCAAAGGGAACCAGTGAATGTGTTTTATTTAGACTTTCAAAAGGCTTTCAACAAGGTCTCATATAATAGACTACAATGTAAGCACATGGGATTGCAGGTAATGTCTTGAGATAGCTGGTGGGAAGCTGGTTAGCAGATAGGGAAGACAAGAGAAGGCATAAATGTGTCTTTTTCTGATTGGCATTCAGTGACTAGTGGGGTTCCACAGGGATCTGTGCTAGGACCCCAACTGTTCACGTTATGTATTAATGATTTGGAAGAGGGAACTGAATGTATTATCTCTAAATTTGCAGATGATACAAGGTTGGGTGGGAGGGTGAACTGTAAGCAGGATGCAGAGATGCCTCAGCATTTGGACAGTGTGTGGGCATATGCATGGCAGATTCAGTATAATGTGGATAAATGTGAGCTTATCCACTTTGGTAGCAATAATAAGAAGGCAGATTATTACTTGAATGGATGTAAATTAAGAGAGGTGGATACTCAGCGAGACCTTGGAGTCATTGTCATCAGTTGCTGAAGGTAAGCGCACAAGTTTAGCAGGCAGTAAAGAAGGCAAATGGCACCTTGACCTTCATAGCGAGAGGATTTGAGTATAGGGATAGGGATGTTTTGCTGCAATTGTATAGGGCACTGGTGAGGCCACACTTGGACTACTGTGTGCAGGTTTAGTGTTCTTATCTGAGGGAAGATGTCCTTGCTATAGAGGGAGTACAGTGAGTATTTGTCAGGCTGATTCTTTGGATGGCAGGTCTGTCAAATGAAGAGAGACTATGTTGGTTAGGATTATATTCACTGGAGTTTTAAAAGAGTGAGAGGGGATCTCATAGAAACTTACAAAAATTCTAACAGGGTTAGACAGCGTAGATTCAGAAAGAATGTTCCCAAAGGTGGGGGAGTCCAGAACTAGGGGCCATAGAACATAGAACATAGAACATAGAACATTACAGCGCGGAACAGGCCCTTCGGCCCACAATGTTGCGCCGACCAGTCTTATTTTAAAAAAAAACATTGACCCACTAATCTAAACCACTCCTTTTTCGTCCATAAAACTATCCACCAATCTCTTAAACGCCCCCAAACTAGGCGCGTTTACAACTGCAGCAGGCAGGGCATTCCAGTCCCTCACCACCCTCTGGGTAAAGAACCTGCCCCTGACATCCGTCCTATAACTACCCCCCCTTAATTTAAAGCCATGCCCCCTCGTGCTAGATTTCTCCATCCGAGGAAACAGGCTATCACCATCCACCCTATCTAAACCTCTAATCATCTTATATGTTTCTATAAGATCCCCTCTTAGCCGCCTTCTTTCCAGTGAAAACAACCCCAAATCCCTCAGTCTCTCCTCATAGGACCTCCCCTGCATACCAGGCAACATCCTGGTAAACCTCCTCTGCACCCTCTCCAAAGCCTCCACATCCTTCCTGTAATGTGGGGACCAGAACTGCACACAGTACTCCAAGTGCGGCCGCACCAGAGTTGTGTACAGTTGCAACATGACGCTGCGACTCCTAAATTCAATCCCCCTACCAATAAACGCCAAGACACCGTATGCCTTCTTAACAACCTTATCTACTTGATTCCCAACTTTCAGGGATCTATGTACACATACACTTAGATCCCTCTGCTCCTCCACTCTATTCAAAGTCCTCCCGTTAGCCCTATACTCAACACATCTGTTATTCCTACCGAAATGGATTACCTCACACTTCTCCGCATTAAACTCCATCCGCCACCTCGCGGCCCAGCTCTGCAACCTGTCCAAGTCACCCTGCAAACTTCGACACCCTTCCTCACAATCTACCACACCTCCGACTTTGGTGTCATCAGCAAACTTACTAATCCACCCAACTATACCCTCATCCAGATCATTAATAAAGATTACGAACAGCAGTGGCCCCAAAACAGATCCCTGAGGCACACCACTCGTAACCGAACTCCATGATGAATAATTACCATCAACCACCACCCTCTGTCTCCTATCTGCTAACCAATTCCTGATCCAAGTACCTAAATTACCACCAATCCCATACATCTGCATTTTCTGCAGAAGCATACCATGGTGAACCTTATCAAACGCCTTACTAAAATCCATATATACCACATCTACTGCCTTACCCCTATCCACCTCTTTGGTCACCTTCTCAAAGAACTCAATAAGGTTAGTAAGGCACGACCTTCCCGCTACAAAACCATGCTGACTATCTCTAATCAATTCATTACTCTCCAAATAACTATAAATCCTATCCCTAATAATTCTTTCTAAAACCTTGCCCACTACAGAAGTAAGACTCACTGGTCTATAATTCCCAGGGAAGTCTCTGCTCCCCTTCTTAAACAATGGGACAACATTCGCTGTCCTCCAATCATCCGGTACTATACCAGAGACCAACGACGACCTGAAGATCAGAGCCAGTGGCTCTGCAATCACCTCTCTTGCCTCCCATAGAATCCTAGGGTAAATCCCGTCAGGACCAGGGGACTTAGTTTGAGGATATGGGGTAAAGCTTTTAGAATTGAGGTGAGGAGAAATTTCACCACCTTCAGAGGATGGTGAATGTGTGGAATTCACTACCATAGAATGTAGTTGAGGCCAAAATGTTGTCTGATGTCAAGAAGAAATTAAGTATAGCTCTTGGGCTGAAGGGATCAAGGGATATGGGGAGGAAGAGAGGATCAGGATATTGAATTCAATGATCAGCCGTGGTCAAATGAATGGCAGAGCAAGATTGAAGGGTTGAAACTGCTTCTAGTTTCTATGTTTCTATATTTCTGCAAAGGAGGTAATCGGAATTCTGCAAATGACTCATTCATGGAATTCTGCAAATGACTCACTCTTTTCAGATGTCTGGATCAATCAGAGGGCAATCTTACAATACAAAACCTTTATTTTGCTGAAGGCTACACAATTAATCGACTGAGAAAGACCTAAAAAGAGAATAGAAGTGTCCAGCAAGCATGGATGTGATTAGTACACACACAGACAATGAAGTTCTTTCTCAGGGGGATGCCGCAGGCAGACTATCTAGTACTATTCCTACTATTGTATACACTGATGAACGGCAAGTTCAAAAATTTGAAAATTGTTTTTGATTTGATTTGATTTATTATTGTCACATGTATTAGTATACAATGAAAAGTATTGTTTATTGCGTGCTATACAGACAAAGCATACCATTCACAGAGAAGGAAATGAGAAAGTGCAGAATGTAGTGTTACAGTCACAGCTAGGTTGTAGAGAAAGATCAACTGAATGCAAGGTAAGTCCATTCAAAGGTCTGACAGCAGCAGCAAAGAAGCTGTTCTTGAGTCAATTGGTACACGACCTCAGAATTTTGATTCTTTTTCCCGAAGGAAGAAGATGAAAAAGAGACTGTCCAGGGTGCGTGGAGTCCTTAATTATGCTGGCTGCTTTACCAAGGCAGCAGAAAGTGTAGACAGAGTCGTGGATGGGAAACTGCTTTGTTGTTCCTTGTGGTCTTGGGCAGAGGAGGAGCCCATACCAAGCTGTGATACAACCAGAATGAATGCTTTCTATGGTGCAGCTGTAGAAGTTGGTGAGAGTCGTAACTGACAAGCCAATTTTTCTTTGCCTTCTGAGAAATTAAAGACATTGGTGGGCTTTCTTATCTGTAGTGTCGGCATGGAGGGACCAGGACAGGTTGTTGGTGATCTGGACACCTAAAAACTTGAACCTCTCGACCCTTTCGACTTCATCCCCATTGATATGGACAGGGGCATGTTCCCCTTTACGCTTCCTAAAGTTGATAACAATCTCCTTCATTTTGTTGACACTGAGGGTGAGATTATTGTTGCTGCACCAGTTCACCAGATTCTCTATTTCGTTCCTATACTCTGTTTTATCATTATTTGAGATCTGACCCACCATGGTGGTGTCATCAACAGACTTAAAAATCAAATTGAAGGGGAATTTCGCATAGTCATAGGTGTGTAAGGAGTATAGTAGGGGGCTGAGAACACAGCCTTGTGAGGCACCAGTGTTGAGGATGTTCGTGGCAGAGGTGTTGTTTCCTATCCTTACTGATTGTGGTCTGTGAGATAGGAAGTTTAGGATCCAGTCGCAAAGGGATATGCCAAGGCAGTTGGTAGCCTCCTCATCAACCTGATGTAGGACTGTGAGACCACCACTAACCAGTTGCACCACTCAAGCGATAGTTGCTTAAGTTTTGAGTTTATGTATTTATTAGTGTCACAAGTAGACTTACATCAACACTTCAATGGATTTATTATGAAATTCCCCTAGTCAACACATTCCGGCACCTGTTTGGATACACTGAGGGAGAACTTAGCATGGCCAATGCACCAAACCAGCATGTCTTTCAGACTGTGGGAGGAAACTGGAGAATCCGGAGGAAACCCACGCAGACATGGAGGGAACATGCAGACTCTGCAGATATAGTGATCCAAGCCGGGATTCGAAAACGGGTCCCTGGAGCTGTGAGGCAGCAGTGCTAACCACTGTGCCACCCTACCACTCCCTACACATGTCACATAGAAGGCATTTCCTTAAACTGTTCCATGAACCAAAAACATGTGTGTATGTAGCCCACTTTGAATTTGTGAATGGTTCAATGTAAAAATAACCCAGCAGAGAAGCGTCGGTCTTCAGCAAGATAGGTTATGTTTATTGCAAACTATATGATTCAAATGTATAAGATTATGAGGGGGTTGGACAGGGTGAGTCGGGAATAGCCGCCTCCCTTGGTTAAAGGGTCAATCACAAGGGGGTAGAGGTTTAGGGTGAGGGGCAAGAGATTTAGAGGGAATTTGAGAAAAGAAAATTCACTCAGAGAGTGGTGGGAATCTGGAATGCATGAAGAGGAATTTGGCCACAAGTCTTGTGTCTATAAAGAGTACAGTAAGGGCTTGAGCACACAGCCTTGTGGGACACTGGTTTTGAGGATAATCGTGGGGGAGAATTCACTCAGAGAGTGGTGGGAATCTGGAATGCATGAAGAGGAATTTGGCCACAAGTCTTGTGTCTATAAAGAGTACAGTAAGGGCTTGAGCACACAGCCTTGTGGGACACTGGTTTTGAGGATAATCGTGGGGGAGAATTTGTTGCCGATCCTTACTGATTGCAGTCTGTGGGTTAGAAGTTTAGAGTCCAGTCACAGAGGGAGGAGCTGAGCTGTAGGCCACGGAGTTTGGAGATGAGGAATAATGGTGTTGAAGGCTGAGCTGTAGTCAACAAATAGGAGTCTGACATAGGTTGGCTGGGTGTTCCAGGGTTGAGTACAGGGCCAGGGAGGTGATATCTGCTGTGGACCTGTTGCTGCAATAGGCGAACTATCCGAGCAATCTGGGAAGCGGGGATTGATTCATGCCATGACTAACCTTCCGAAAGACTTCATAATGATAGATGTCAGATAGTAGATAGTTGCCCTTGAACTTAGTGGCTAGGTCATATCAGAGGGCCATTAAAAGTCAACAATATTCTCCAATATATGCATGTGATATCCTTCATCTATGGAACAATTCTCATCATTCTTGACTGCACTTTATCTAATGAACTCATATCCTTTCCAAAGTGATAGTAAGGCATTACTGAGACGAGCTTTTCAATTCTAAATTACTGATTGAATTTAAATTCTACTGGTTGCTGTGGTGGAATTTGAACACTTAATGACCCCAAAACATTGATCTGTGTCTTTGGATTACTAATCCAATAATATTAACACTGTGTCATCATCTTCCAACCTGTGATGGCATCTGTGCTTGATGAGGCTGGGGACCTAGGTTGGCACCCATGCAGGAAAAAAAGGGATGTTGGAACATTGGTTGCATCAAACTGTGCTTACATTACTAGATTGTGTACTATGGTGGGAGACTAAAGTCGATCTAAATGATTGAGATGGGAAAGAAAGAATGCTGATTATAATAATGGTTTGTTCTTTATTCATCTTATCACGTTCCAGTATTTTATAAACTGTTAGTCCACACTCTACGCTTTTAAAAACCCACAAAAGATTATAAAATATTACTGCCCGAAGATTACATGATTTCTCTTGTGGATTGAGACACTTCTGGTGGTGGCACAGTGGTTAGCACTGTTGCCTCAAAACGCAGGGATCCGGGTTCGATTTCTGCTTGGATCACTGTCTGTGTGGAGTTTGCACGTTCTCCCTGTGTCTGTGTGGGTTTCCTCTGGGTGCTCTGGTTTCCTCCCACAGTCCAAAGCTGTGCAGGTTAGATAGATTGGCCATGATAAATTGCCCTTAGAATCCCAAGGTATTAGGTTAGCAGAGTAAATGCATAAACTTACAGGAATAGGGCCAAGGATGGGCCTGGGAAAGATACTCCGTCAGAGGGTCAGTACAGACTCGATAGACCGAATGGTCTCCTCCTTCACTGTAGCGATTCCATGATTATATGATTCTATGCTTTTCTATTTCAAGAGGTAACGAAAGAAATTTCCCAGATTTATGTTGAGTCAATGCCTTTCCTGGAAATGAACTCAAATGGATAATTTAGAATTGAATGATCAGTCAGATACAATGGCCGGAATTTTACCGGCATGCCCTCCCTGATTCCAAGGGTGGGCGTGGCTCGGACAATGGCATTCTCCGTTGGACATGGGCGGGATCATTTGAACCTCGGGCGGACGTGTCCGTAAAATTCTGCCCAGAGGGTGGGATTTCCAGGTCTCATGTGACATGGAAATCGTCACAGGTGGGATGGAAAATTGGAAAAGGTCCATTAATTCGGGGTGGAAATTTCCAGTCCCATGAGTGTGGAACCGGAAAACTCTGCCAAAGATATTAGCTGTCTGAATCTCTCAAAGCAGGAAGGTTATTACTCAGGATGCACAATTGACAGAACCACCAACCTTATTTGGAAAAAGAATTGTAGCAGGTGGTATGCTATGACAGCCATGTTTTGTGGCCTGCTTTTAAAACAATAAGACGTTCTGGACAAAGTTCCATTCAAATCCATCAGACAGCCATCAAACCAATTAGAATTCAGTTATTCAGCCAAGGTAATAAAGAACCATACCTTGAAAAAGGAAGAAGGACTCCTCTTCCACCAACCACTTCTCCCCTCCGCCCGACAACATGTGCAAAATTCAAGTCCTCCTAAGAAAGAGCTATTGGAAATTCAACTACAAGAATCCTCACGCTTTACTGAGAATCCTCTGCTTATAAGACGGTTACTTTGACTGAAAGCATCAACTTATCCAAGAAACTACAGACCTGCTATGAGAAAGAGACTGAGACAATTATCCTCTAGTCTTTTTCCTCACCTTTGTGTGAGTGATAGGGTGTTGGAGGTAAGTGAATGAGATGTTGCATTTTATTAAACATCTCCAGGGAGCAAATGTGGGAGAATAAAAACAACCTACTTTATTTTTAACCTGACAAAAAAAACCCTGTGGCAGGTATTATTTAAATTAGGACAATCATTCTGAGGGTAAGTAAATGCACATACCTCACATGCAAGGACAGTGAAAAAAACACATTAAGTTCCACCTACGTCAATCTATGATCCATCTCTAATTTATTACAGGTCGGGGTGTTCTCAAATGACCATAAAGTCAATTTTTTTGCGAGCAACGTTTTCCCACATTGGATGACAGGTTGACTCATGCGATGACCTTTCAAGCAAGAATAAATAGGAAAGGATGTCTTGAATCCTCAGCTCTGGGAGCCCCCTGTACTACTTGCACAGTGTTCTCTAATACAAAGGTGGCCAGCAGCGCCCGTTTGCCAGCTTTCAGAATACAGGGCCCGCCTTCCGTCTGGATTGGTTTCCGTCTGTGAGGCACCATCCTCTCCTGAAAACCACAGTGCAGTGCTGGGATGTTGAAAATTCGGGAATACATATAATGCCCATCGAAGTGTCCAACTTTTATACCCTGCTCTGTGTGAATAAATTGGCATACATGAGGGAAGTAGTTTACATTGTAGGCTTGCTGAAAGGGCTCACATTTCCACAGGAAAATTCAATAGTACCTTCCTTTGGGAGTTTAACACAGCATTAACTCATTGCTGTGTGCACACTGGTACTGTCAACCATTATTGGAACAGACATTGAAAGCATTAACAGACGATAAAGTTTCGATTGCCATTCAGAACGCGGTTTAACGTTATCTTTCAAATTTTTTTTAAAGTAAAGTTTGTTTGTTAGTCACAAGTAAGGCTGGCATTAACACTGCAATGAAGTTACTGTGAAATTCCCCGAGTCTCCACGCTCCAGCACCTGTTCGGGTCACTGCACCTAACCAGCGTGTCTTTTAGACTGCGGGAGGAAACCGGAGCACCCAGAGGAAACCCACGCTGACACGGGGAGAGCGTGCAAACTCCACACAGACAGTCACCCACGCTGGGAATCGAACCCAGGTCCCTGGCACTGTGAGGTAGCAGTGTTCCCATGCTGTTTGAAACCCCATTCACTTTTGTGCAGGGGGAGGGAATAATCATGGAAAGGCGAGAAGGGAAGGGTGTAATCTTCAAAATGTTCAAGAATGTGACCGAAAATTGAGCACATTAAAGTCAGGATAGATAGAATCACAAAATCGCTCTAATGCAGAAGGAGGTCATTCAGCCCATTGAGTTCGCACTGATTCTCTGACAGACAATCTTACCCAGACCCTCTCTCCCGCCCCATTCCCCTGACCCACACATTTTCCATGGCTACTCCATCTAACCTAGAGATCTTGGGATAGAAAGGGACGATGTAGCATGGCTAATCCATCTAATCTGCATATCTTTAGAGTGCGGGAGGAAACTAGAGCACCCGGAGGAAACACATGCAGACCCCGTGCACACAGGCAGTCACCCGAGGCCGGAATTGAACCCAGGTCCCTGGCACTGTGAGGCCGCAGTGCTAACCACTGTGCCATCGCGCCATCCTAGTTTGCCCCAGAGATGGCAGGGTACATATTCATCCATTCAGCGGGCAGCAGTCTGGCAGAGTGAATTGTTCACTTGCTGTGAAGGCCGGTCCAAGTGTCGTTCCACCAAATGTCAGTGGAATGCAAATGTGTTTGGTTCTGTAGCAGGCAGACTGTCTGTCCCAACAGTCCAAGCTGTGAATCAAAACATACGGCATGAGATTGCAACAAGAGTGGTGGCAAGTTCCGTGCAGTAAGCCATCCTGATGGTGAAAATGTTCCAGGGGATCCTGGAGTAAGTGACTCATGCGGATCCACCCAACATAACCCGCATGCTCCACACACAATCCCATTGGAAACACTTTCACAGCCATTTGTCATTGCTCTGTCCCACTCCCTTAAAATCAGCAGCGCAGTCACATCTAATTCACTGCGATCGCCACAGCCACTGAGGCGGTTACAGAACCGGGCAGGCGGACTCACAGTCAATAAAGTCTTCAATCACTCAGCTCGTTGTCTCGTTCCAAGACTTGTTCCAGGAACTTCAATGGAATCGTAAACATCAATTAGGTGATAACATTGGTCGTCTGACAGCCAGTCATGTTTTGATTTTTCTTCAAATAATATTCTTTTAAGATTAATATTTACTGAGCTAAGCATGGGGCAGCCCAATGCATATGAACAAAGAACAAAGAACAAAATGAGCCTGGGAAACAGGCCCTTCGGCCCAACGAGCCCGCGCCACCATCTCAACACCACCAGTCCACCTCTCCAC
Organism: Carcharhinus amblyrhynchos; assembly: GCF_965287045.1. Lineage (NCBI taxonomy): Eukaryota > Metazoa > Chordata > Chondrichthyes > Carcharhiniformes > Carcharhinidae > Carcharhinus > Carcharhinus amblyrhynchos. Next base: position 116,487,758 of record NC_137328.1, on the reverse strand, counting down.
CCACGACCCCTGTCTAATGTTTTATGATGTGGGTATGCCGGCATTGGACTGGCGTAAACACAGTAAAAAGTCTGACAACACCAGGTTTTAGTCCAACCTATTTATTTGATAATATACTATATTATCAAATAAATAGGTTGGACTAAAACCTGGTGTTGTCAGACTTTTTATTAATGTTTTATGGCCATCCAGATTGAGGGAAACTGATTTAGGGACAATTTATTCCTACCAATCAGCCGAACAGCACATCTTTGGGGTGTGGGAGGAAACCGGAGCGCCCGGAGAAAACCCACGCAAGCACGGGGAGAATGCGCAAACTCCCACAGACACCAGCCCAAATCCATGTGTCTGCACAGCAATCAGTGATAGTCACTGAGCTGTCGTCTTGCCCAGTATCTTGTCCAGTTTAGGCACACTCTAACGACATGAAGCACTAGGCCAATCTCAAACAACCAAGAGCAGCCCCAGTACGACCCATCGTGTATATGCCCCTCGTTGGACACGAGATGGACCGACTTAAAACCTGTGAATGAGAAGAGAAAAAACATTATTATCATACTATACCCATTTACATTACCAGGGATGCCCCAATGTTAATGACCCTTATTTAAAAGGATCTCCTATATCCACCCATCTCCAACTCAGTCATGTGCCTGTCTAAGTTACTCTTAAAGGACTCCAGCGTGCCTGTCTCCACCACCTTACTTGGCAGAGCATTCCATACCCCCCCCTACCCTCTGTGTGAAAAACCTCCCTCTAATATCTGTGTTGTACCTCTCCCCCCTCACCTTAAGTCCATGGCCCCTTGACCTACGTGTCTCTATTATAGGAAGTAGCTTACCTCTGTTTATCTATACCCTTCATAATCTTATATACCTCTATTGGATCCTTTTCAGCCCTGAATATATCTATACGTAATATAGAACGTAGAAAAACTACAGCACAAAGAGGCCCTTCGGCCCACAAGTTGCGCCGATCATATCGCTACCTGCTAGGCTTACCTATAACCCTCAATCCTATTAAGTCCCATGTACTCATCCAGAAGTCTCTTAAAAGTCCCTATCGAATTTGCCTCCACCACCACCGACGGCAGCCGATTCCACTCATCCACCACCATCTGAGTGAAAACCATAATATTATATATAATACATTATATGTGTTACATCTAATATCGTATATATTCTTATATATATACTGTTTTATATACTGTTTTATATATATAATATGTAAACCACATAAGGATTATACATTATAGAATCCCCACAGTGCATTGTACAGGCCATTTGGCCCACTGAGTTTGCACCAACCACAATCCCACCCAGACCCTATCCCCATAACCCCATGTATTTACCCTGCTAATCCTCCTGGCACTAAGGGGCAATTTAGCATGGCTAATTCACCTAACCAGCACATCTTTAGACTGTGGGAGGAAACCGGAGTGCTGGGGGGAAACCCACACAGACACAGTGAGAACATACAGATTCCACACAGACAGTGACCCAATCGAATCGAACCCGGATCCCTGGCGCTGTGAGGCAGCAGTGTACCACCTTGCCACCCATTATTATAATAACATATAATCCATGTGTGGTTTCAGCATAGACTCATTAATCATACGTTCTGTGCATATTATAAGGCATCCCTGTTCAATAACCTGACCTTCCATTTCGCACCTTGGTACCTCAGTCGAATATCAGTCACTGGCCACATTGCTCCAGCTCCACCGTAATGTTTGTTGCTGTTTGCACTAAACATTGTTTCCCCCCTCAGTAAATCACAGCGTGAATCCTGCTCTGAAGGAGACCAACCTGATTTACAGCATTCAGTACCAAAATTGGCCGTCGCAGTGAACACAGTAAGAAGTCTCACAACACCAGGTTTAAGTCCAACCAGTTTATTTGATAGTAATCCCACAAGCTTTCGGAAACGGTGTTTACTGTTTACTTACTGTGTTTACCCCAGTCCAACGCTGGCATCTCTACATCATCGCAGTGAATATCACACCTAAGAATCAAGGTGCACAGATTAAAATGCAAACATTTCAGGTTGTAAGACTCTGAATTTAAAGATTGATATGTGCATTAACCCAATCTTGGAGCACTGGGGGTGGCTGACTTCACTTTCCTTTCCACTATGTTGGCCATAGTGTACTGGACTCGTTCTAAATTGGACTAATGTGAGTACAACTCACTTGTGTCCTTTGAAGTCCTCAAAGCTGTCATGGTGATATAGTTGCATGCTTCTGGAGCTGCATATATGCATCATAAATAACATTTCAGTTACCTTTTTAATCAACCATTTTCCTTTCATCAGCTGGCACCTACATAACCCTGCGCTCCATACATTTTTTAACTGATTGCAAACATCGCCGTTTGTTTCAGAAATTAGTGATAATATAAAGATATTTGTGTCTTTATACCGTTAACCTAACCTCCCTAACAGGGAGCGGGAGGGCAGTGGGAATCAAGGCACCATTTATAATTAAGGAACATTTTCTGTAAATAATTTCATATTTCCAGCGTTCAAAAATCATTGAGTTATGCAGCAGGGGAGGAGGGCGACTCAGTGTCTTTCCCGCGATGTTCCAGATTATTAGTATTCAAATCTGCTGTTAAAAGGTGTGTGGTAAGCTTCCTGTGTATTTTCATGCTTTGCTCTATTTATCTGGTAAGAATGTTTGCAGCTACATCAGAGCAGTAGCTCAGCTCTCAACTCTGTTGTGCTGTTAAGAAGCAAAATGAAAGTCGACCCTCCACCCATCAGGTTGCAGCTCATTCGTATTTAGATTTGCTGTTAATAGAATGAGCAATAACATGGGTGACACAGTGGTTAGCACTGCTGCCTCACAGCACCAGGGATCCAGGTTCGATTCCCAGCTAGGATCACTGTCTGTGTGGAGTTTGCACGTTCTCCCTGTGTCTGCGTGGGTTTCCTCCATGTGCTCCGGTTTCCTGTCGCACTCCAAAGATGTGCGGCTTAGGTGGATTGGCCGTAATAAATTCCCCCTTAGTGTCAGGGGGATTAGTAGGATAAGGTTACGGGGATAGGACCTGGGTGGGATTGCAGTTGGTGCAGGCTCGATGAGCTGAATAGCCTCCTTCTGCACTGTTGTGATTCTCTGTGTCCTATAACTTGCTGAGCCCCCCATTGCTGCAACACATCTTCATGTTTCCAATTTGTGCCTGTGTCCTGCCAGCCTGAAACTTAGCCATCATTTTAGGATTATGGTGAGCGGGCTGGTAAGTAGAGCTAAGCCCATGAAAAGATCGGCCATGATCTTATTGAACGGTGGAGCAGGCTTGAGGGGCCAAATGGCCTACTCCTGCTTCTTGTATTCTTATTTCACCCACCCTCAACGTGTTGATATCAATCTAGTCTGCCATTGCAACACATGCGGGCAGCGCAGTGGCACAGTGGTTAGCAGTGCTGGCTCGCAGCACCAGGGATCAGGGTTCAATTCCCAGATTAGGTCACTCTGTGTGGGGAGCCTGCACATTCTCCCCCTGTATCTGCGTGGGTTTCCTCCAGGTGCTCCGGTTTCCTCCCACACTTCAAAGATGTGCCGGTTAAGTGGGTTGTCCGTGCTAAATTGCCGCTTGGTGTCAGGAGGATTGTCAGGGCAAATACGTGTCTGCGTGGTTTTCCTCCGGGGGTCTCCACGCAGTCCAAAAGACGTGCTGGTCACATGCTAAATTCTCCCTCAGTGTACCGGAACAGGCGCCGGAGTGTGGCGACTAGGGGAGTTTTCACAGTCACTTCATTGGAGTGTTAATGTAATCCTAGTTGTGACTAACAAATAAATAAAACGTGTGTTAAAAATGGTGAACAGAAGACAATTGATGCGAGCTGCATTAAGCATTCGTTGCATGATGCTACACAGACCAGTTCTCAAGCTGGGGTTACTTGTTTTCAGAAGCTAAGATTTAAAATGCCATCACAGGATCAACACATCAGTCACACCGTCCAAATTCCATTGTGTAGCAATGATGTAAATCCAGCGTTTTGTTACAGAGCGTGCTGGAGACAGAGCATCAACTTGCACCTATTTTAGGAGCAATTAACCTTATTTTCTTTTCATTTGCTCCTTGTATTTTAAATTTTTGAAAAAAGCGCCTTAATTCAAAGAGCTTTTTTTTTTGCAGGGCACTGTTTATTCGAGGCCAGTATTTGCGTAACGAACAATACCATCACGATCACTAAGATAGGTGAGATACACGGACCTAATCATATTTCATATAAGGGATGTGACTTCTAAGTGGAGAGTACAAGCAGCAAGTTTTTGTCTTGGATTGCTGATTTCAGCCAGCGAGTCGCTTGAGATATTTTCTAGACCAAATGTGTTCATGGAGCATTTCAAGGAGAAGGAATCTGAATGAATTATATAAAAGATAAAATGCTAAAGCTTATTTGATTTATTATTGTCGCATGTATGAGACACAGTGAAAAGTATTGTGTCATGCATGCTATACAGACGAAACATAAGGGAGAAGGAAAGGAAAGGGAGCATAATGTTATATTACAGTCATAGCTAGGGTGCAGAGAAAGATCAACTTAGTGCGAGATAGGTCCATTCAAAAGTCTGATGACAGCAGGGAAGAAGCTGTTCTTGAGTCAGTTGGTACAGACTTTTATATCTTGACGGAAAAAGGTGAAGAGAATTTGTCCAGAGTGCATTACGCTGGCTGCTTTTCCAAGGCAGCGGGAAGTGCAGATGGAGTCAGTGGGTGGGAGGCTGGTTTGCGTGATGGACTGAGCTACATTCACAACTCTTTGTAGTTTTTTCCCAAATTGGGAGCAGGAGCCACACCAAACTGTGACACATCTGGAAAGAATGCTTTCTATGGAGCGTATGTAAGGGTTGTTGAGAATCGTAGCAGACATGCCGAATTTCCTTAGCCTCTTGAGAAATTAGAGGTGTTGTGACTATAATCCCAGATGACCATAGGCTGCTCTCCCTTTGAAGGAATGGAGCTGACTGGTGGTGATTTAACCCGAGGATCACCACACCTCAGGCAAGGGGCAAGGTTGAGAAGTTGGAGGTTCAGTAACCACAGTTGGCACAGGAATTGAACTCATGCTGTTGGCATCGCTCTGTATCATGAACCAGCTATGCTAACCGACCTCTGACGGAACTATTTGCCATAGATGAGATTGACAACTGAAGAGCAGAAAAATAAATAAAGCTCCACTCAGAAACAATTCAATTAGCAATTGAAGTTTGTAAATTTTTAGCATCACAGGAATTGTTTTATGAATTGTATTTGATTTAGATTGTTGCTATTTTATTGTTCTTGCACACATTGAATAAAAGGCCTAAACTTTGAAATTCGGTTGTGTGAATATTCAATGGAGCTCTTGCTCTAAAGGTAAATGTGTTAACATCACTGTTGTAGTAATGGCAAATCATAGAATCCCTGCAGTGCAAAAGGAGGCCATTCGGCCCACTGAGTCTGCACTGACTGCCTGACAGTGCGACCGGAACTCTACCACCTCGCCCATTACAGAATTGGAGGGGGCGAGAGTCCGACAACAGAAATCTCTGTTGACCTCGGCGGGAATATCCAGTCTCACGCAAACGAGGTCATAAAACCCCATTCAGCGTCTTACCCAGGCACTATCCCTGTAACCTCATGTATATACCCCACTAATCCCCTAACCTACACATCTTGGGACACTAATAGAATTTAATATGGTCAATGCATCTAAACTGCGCATCTTTGGAGTGTGGAAGGAAACCGGAGCACCTGGAGGAAACCCATACAGACATGGGGAAAATTTGGGAACTGTAGGGCGGCACAGTTAGCACTGCTGCCTCACATCTTCAGAGACTAGGTTCGATTCCCACTCTGGAAGACATCAACCCAGAAGGGACATTGGATCTGACGGTTAATCACCTTGCTCACCTTGATTTGATTTATTATTATCACATGTATTGGTATACAATGAAAAGTATTGTTTCTTGTGCGCTCTACAGACAAAGCATACTGTGCATAGAAAAGAAAAGAAGAGACTGCAGAATGTAGTCAAGTGAACTACCCAACAAGGTGCAACTCTCCAAGTGCTGCAAGAAGTAATGTCGAAGGTTTGGCCTGAGAGTATCAAAGACACATCTGTGGTTACAAAAGCATGTTGGACATATCGAGATGAAATGACATCCTAAGGTGGCATCTTGTGCAAAGGAAATAGAGTCATTATTCTTAAAGAGATCATAGAATCATAGAACCCTACAGTGCAGAAAGAGGCCCTTCAGCCCATCGAATCTGCACCGATCACAATCCTACCCAGGCCCTACCCCCATATCCCTACGTATTATACCCACTAATCCCTCTAACCTCCGCCACCCTGGACACTAAAGGGCAATTTCTTAGCATGGTCAATCAACCTAACCCACACATCTTTGGACTGTGGGAGGAAACCAGAATACCCAGAGAAAACCCACGCAGACATGGGGAGAATGTGCAAACTCCACACAGACAGTGACCCGAGCCGAGAATCGAACCCAGGACCCTGGAGCTGTGAAGCAGCAGTGCTAACCAATGTGCTACCATGCCGCCCAACCCATTGAGATGAGAGGAGAGGTGTCGCAGAACATCCAAGCAAGCTAACAAGGAATTGAATCAAGCTTAGAAAAGCAAAAGAAGTGCCCCACTGGCCAAACATGAGCAATGACATGAAAGCCCACATCAGCCAGTGGAGTGCTTGAGTGCCGACCTAAACAAGCTAGAATGCCATTGGTGATGCACAACATCCCAGACAGATCATGGGTGATGCTGGGAGTAGACCTCTTCACTATAGCAGGAACTGATTATCTTGTCATTGTAGACTACTATTCTGACTACTGGGAGGTAGGACAGCTGACTGAAATGATGACAGGTGAGATGGTAGAATGGTAGGATGACTGAAAGCAGTATTCCAAAAGTTGTGATGAGTGACAACAGCCACAAGGTGAAGAATTCGGCTATTTTTCAAAGGATTGGGAAATTCAATAGGTTACATCATCTCCACACTAGCCCCAGACAAATAGGAAGGCTGAAGCAACAGTGAAGATCACCAAAGGAATCATAAGGAACTGAGCAAATCCACCACAGATATATACAAGGCAATTCTGAATGGAAAACTGAAGACAATGTCAACAAAATGAAGGAGATTGTCATCAACTTCAGGAAGCATAAAGGGGAACATGCCCCTGTCTATGTCAACAGGAACGAAGTAGAAAGGGGCGAGAGCTTCAGGTTTTTAGTTATCCAGATCATCAACAACCTGCCCTGGTTCCTCCATGCCGACGCTATAGTTGAGAAAGCCCACCAATGCCTCTACTGTCTCAGAAGACTAAGAAAATTTGGCATGTCCGCTCCACCTCCCACCAACTTTTACAGATGCACCATAGAAAGCATTCTTTCTGGTTCTAGCACAGATTGGTATGGCTCCTGCTCTGCCCAAGACCACACAAAATTACAAAAGGTCGTGACTGTAGCCCAATCCATCACGCAAACCAGCCTCCCATCCATTGAATCTGTCTATATTTCCAGCTGCCTCAGCAAAGCAGCCAGCATAATTAAGGACCCGACACACCCCAGACATTCTCTCTTCCATCTTCTTCCATCAGGGAAAGATACAAAAGTCTGAGGTCATGTACCAACCAACTCAAGAACAGCTTCTTCCCTGCTGCTGTCAGACATATGAATGGACCTACCTTGCATTAAGTTGATCTTTCTCTATGCCCTAGCTATGACTGTAATACTATATTCTGCACTCTCTCCTTTCCTTCGCTATGAAAAGTATGCTTTGTCTGCATAGCGTGCAAGAAACAATACTTTTCACTGTTTGTTAATACATGTGACAATAATAAATCAAATGAAAATAGTTCAGTCCAAAGGCTAATGTCATGCTACACCTAAACAACACTCCCAATAGAAAGAAAAGTTCCCAAAACCAGCAGTAGTAACAGACGTCCGTGAAAACCTCACAGTAAAGTGGCGGGCAGAAAGCCAAATTTCAGCTTGTCAAGACTGTCAAACCATTACCAGAGTTGAGCATTGGAGAGATAGCCAGGGTTCAAGTCTTCAATGCTCTCAACAGGAGTTAGTTGAGTTAACAATTTGGGACACATATAGAGTAGTTGCCACCTCAGTGGTGTATGGTGGAAGTGAATGATCAAAGATAGCATGCACTGGCAGGCAACATCGAGAGACTTTCCTTCATCGCGAGTGGCCTGAAAACAAGTCAGGATCTCATCAGCCGCACACACAACATTGACACACCCAGGTACCAAACAACTGAAACAGAACTACAGCAATAGTTACCATGGCAACAACACGTGCAATGGGAAAGACACACCCCAGTGAGGAAGCATCACCCAGATGAAAAGTAAGTAACGGCACGCGAACGTATCATTAAGAGGCCTGCATGATTTAACAATTAGGTATGCAATGCTTGCACAGTGACTGCCTAGAATGGGGAACAAATTGTTAACACATATGAACAGTATGGTGGATAACTTGTATAAGCCACAGTTACACATGACAGTGCATACAAACTTCTCTTTTGCTCATCGTGAAAAGGGAGATGTTTGAGTTTTTATATGTAATCATTACTACACCGGGGAAGTGGTGGCATAGTGGTACTGTCCCTGGACTAGTCATCCAGAGACCCAGGATAAATCTCTGGGAATGCAGGTTCAATGCATGGTGAAATTTGAATATTTTTAAAAATTGGAAATAAAAGTCTAAGGATGACCATGAAACCATTCCAGTTGTTGGAAAAACCCATCTGGTTCACTAATGTCCTTTAGGGAAGGAAACCTGTCAAGCTTACCTGGTCTGCCTACATGTGACTCCAGACCTACAGCAATGTGTTGGGGGATGGGCAATAAATACCATGAATGCATAAAAATAAAATGTCCTAACTGGCTTGACAATTTTATTTCTTAATTTAGCAGACATTTTATCTCATCTTTCAACAGAATTAGTAGAGTATGCAGTGCAGGAAAAGACCACTAATACAAATTAGTCAATGCGCCAGTGTTTTTTTTTACATCACATGTATCTTTTTTTCTATTACAATTGTCTCTTCCCACCTCACCCATATATACCTCTCTTCCCCTCCCCACGCATCAAGACTGCTCTTAAATGCTTCAACACCCACTTTGTCTGAAGAAATCTCTTCTAAATTCTTATTTGATGCTTTAGTGATTATCTGATATTGTTGCACACTTGTTCTGGACTCACTTACACCTAGTGGAAACTGTCTCTCCACATTTATCTAATCCATTCAGAAAATTAGGAACCTCTCCCTCATTTTAAAAACTTCTGTCAGCTCTTCTGTTAACCTTACCTTTTCTGGGGAAAATAGCTGCAGCTTGTTTAGCCTTTCCTGATCCTCAGAGTCTGGATAACACCCTTGTAAATCTTTTCTGCAATTTGTGCTTTGCTTTTACAACAGGACTGTATACAGTTAGGCAGCATAATGGCACAGTGGTTAGCACTGCTGCTTCACAGCGTCAGGGACCTGGGCTCGATTCCCGGGATGGGCTAGTGACTGTGTAGAGTTTGCACGTCCCCCCCATGTCTTGTGTTGGTTTTCTTCAGGTGGCCGGTTTCTTTCCACAGTCCAAAGATGCGTGTGTTAGGTTGATTGGCCATGTTAAATTGACTCTAGCTTCAGGGGATTGGCAGAATAAATATGTGGGGTTACAGGGATAGGGTGGGATTGTTGTTGGTGCAGGCTTGATAGGCTGAATGGTTTCCTTCTGTAAATCTCCCTGACATCTCCCTAACACTAAGGGGCAATTTTAGCATGGCCAATCAACCTAACCCACACATTTTTGGACTGTGGGAGGAAACTGGAGCATTCAGAGGAATCCCACACAAACACGAGGAGAATGCATGCAGACACAGGGAGAATGTGTATTTTCTTTGGATTCAGTAAGAAAGCAGTTGATATTCTTGTTGGTATTTTATTTTTGTCCAGCAATTAAAAACAAGATTGTGTAAGTGAAAATTGTTAAGCCATCAATAGCCTTTGTAATGTTTAGTTATTGATCTGCAGGTCATTCTCATCATCCACCTCATCTCTGAGCATCTTCAGAGTGAATTTGCCAGCCTCTTTAATCCAGGTGAAGATCATATTCATTCAGTACTGGGTTATGACCATCCCAAATAATTTAATTTAGATCCTTCCAAAAAGATTGTTTTCCTTTCTGTCCAAGCTTGACTGACTGATTCATATTTCAGGTTTGGATTCTGCTTCTACGTGTCACTCAAACTCACTCATGACTAAAATCCTTGGTACATCTTTTTGTGCAGCAAACAGCATTGACTATGTTCTGAAAGAATTACACAATTAAATTGGTAGATAATATATGAGAGATTTGTGTTTATGACTTCACTGCTTGCCAAGGATTTGAAATATTCATATGTAATCATAGAATCCCTACAGTGCAGAAGGAGGACATTTGGCCCATCAAGACTACACCAACCACAAACCTACCCAGGCCCTATTTGTGTAACCCTACATATTTACCCTGCTAATCCTCTGATACTAAAGGACAATTTAGCATGGTCAGTGCACCTAATCCGCACACTTAGGACTGTGGGAGGAAACCGGAGCACCCGGAGGAAGCCCACGTAGACATGTGCTATGTAATGAGGCGTTCTGGTGCTATGTAATGAGGCGGGTAGAATTAGGGACCTTGTGGTGAAGGATCCTCTTGGGGAGAGTGATCATTGTATGGTGGAGTTTCTGGTGCAGATGGAGGAGGAGAAAGTGGGTTCCCGGACACGCGTCCTCTGTTTGAATAGAGGGGAGTACGGTAGGATGAGAGAAGAATTGGCGAATGTGGACTGGGGGAGCGCGTTGGAGGGAGGGTCTGTTGAGGAGCAGTGGAGGATCTTTAAGGAGACCTTTCTTGGTGCTCAGCGGAAATTTATTCCAATGGTCAAAAAGGATAGTAGGAAGAGAGGTAATAAGCCGTGGATAACGAAGGAGGTGAAGGAAAGTGTTAAATTAAAAGCGGAGGAATTTAGAGTAGCTAAGAGTAGTGGGCGAGAAGAGGATTGGGAGAGGTTTAAATGTCAACAAAGATTGACAAAGAAGTTGATAAAGAAGGGTAGGAGAAACTATGAAGCTGGGCTAGCGCTTAATATAAAAAAGGATAGCAAGAGTTTTTATAAATATATAAAAAGGAAGAGGCTGGCTTGGGTGAATGTTGGTCCTTTAGAGGATGAGAAAGGGGACCTAGTGGTAGGGGATGAGGATATGGCTAAGGTATTGAATAACTTTTTTGTTTCTGTCTTCACAGAGGAGGACGTGAATAATTTGCCGGGTGTTAGCGATGGAAAGGTGGTAGGACTGGAGGGTCTTAATGACATTACTGTTACTAGAGAGGCGGTGCTCGACAGACTGGAGGGGCTGATTGTAGACAAGTCCCCAGGACCGGATGGAATGCATCCGAGGGTTCTGAAAGAAATGGCGGAGGTGATAGTGGATGCCTTGGTGGTTATTTTCCAGACGTCGCTGGATTCCGGGGAAGTGCCGGATGATTGGAAAACAGCTAATGTTACGCCGTTGTTTAAGAAGGGTGCCAGGCAAAAGGCGGGGAATTATAGGCCGGTTAGTTTAACGTCTGTGGTAGGTAAAATGTTAGAATCTGTCATTAAGGAGGAAATTGCGAGGCATCTTGAAGGGAATTGCTTGATAGAGCAGACGCAGCACGGTTTCATTAAAGGGAAGTCGTGTCTGACAAATTTACTGGAGTTCTATGAGGATGTGTCTAGGGCGGTGGATAGAGGAGAGCCGGTGGATGTGGTCTTTCTAGATTTTCAGAACATAAGAAATAGGAGCAGGAGTAGGCCATCCAGCCCTTCGAGCCTGCCCCGCCATTCAATAAGATCATGGCTGATCTGTCGTGGCTCAGTTCCACTTTCCCGCCCTCTCCCCGTAACCCTTAATCCCCTCTCTTATCAAGAACCTATCAACCCGCTTCTTAAAAATATTTAGCGAGGCAGCCTCCACCACTTCAACGGGCAGAGAATTCCAGAGATTCACCACCCTTTGAGTGAAGAAGTTCCTCCTCAACTCCGTTCTAAACCACCTCCCCTTTATCTTGAGGCTGTGCCCCCTAGTCCTACTGTCTTTTTTGAGCGGGAAGAGTCTCTCCACCTCTATCCTATCTATCCCATTCATCATCTTATACATCTCAATGAGATCTCCCCTCATTCTTCTAAACTCTAACGAGTACAAGCCTAGTTTATTCAGCCTCTCCTCATAGCTCAACCCCCTCAACTCCAGTATCAGCCTAGTAAACCTCCTCTGCACTCCCTCCAAGGCCAAAATATCCTTGCGCAGGTGCGGCGCCCAAAACTGCACACAGTACTCCAGCTGCGGCCTCACCAATGCCCTATACAGCTGCAGCAAGAGCTCCCTACTTTTATATTCAATCCCCCTCGCTATGAAGGCCAGCATCCCATTCGCCTTCCTGACCACCTGCTGCACCTGCAAGCTGGGTTTTTGCGACTCATGCACAAGGACCCCGAGGTCCCTCTGCACTGTCGCCTGCTGCAGTTTTTCGCCCCGTAAGTAATAGTCCTTCCTACCATTCTTCCTACCAACGTGGACCACCTCACACTTGCCAACATTAAATTCCATTTGCCATTTCCTGGCCCATTTGCCCAGCCTATCTAGATCCTTCTGCAGACTCTCCACACCCTCCGCACAATTTGCCTTTCCCCCAATCTTGGTGTCATCAGCAAATTTCGACACCCTACACTCGGTTCCCTCCTCCAGATCATCTATATAAATGGTAAATAGCTGAGGCCCCAGCACCGACCCCTGGGGCACCCCACTAGTCACCAACCGCCAATCCGAATAGCACCCATTGACCCCCACTCTCTGCCTCCTATTTGAGAACCAATCCTCTATCCACGCTAACACCCTACCCCCAACTCCATGTCCCCTGACCTTCTGCAATAACCTCTTGTGAGGTACCTTGTCAAACGCCTTCTGAAAATCCAGAAAGACCACATCCACCGGCTCTCCTCTATCCACTGCCCTAGACACATCCTCATAGAACTCCAGTAAATTTGTCAGACACGACTTCCCTTTAATGAAACCATGTTGCGTCTGAAGGCGTTTGACAAAGTACCTCACAAGATGTTATTGTAGAAGGTCGAGGGACATGGAGTTGGGGGTAGGGTGTTAGCGTGGATAGAGGATTGGTTCTCAAATAGGAGGCAGAGAGTGGGGGTCAATGGGTGCTATTCGGATTGGCGGTTGGTGACTAGTGGGGTGCCCCAGGGGTCGGTGCTGGGGCCTCAGCTATTTACCATTTATATAGATGATCTGGAGGAGGGAACCGAGTGTAGGGTGTCGAAATTTGCTGATGACACCAAGATTGGGGGAAAGGCAAATTGTGCGGAGGGTGTGGGGAGTCTGCAGAAGGATCTAGATAGGCTGGGCAAATGGGCCAGGAAATGGCAAATGGAATTTAATGTTGGCAAGTGTGAGGTGGTCCACTTTGGTAGGAAGAATGGTAGGAAGGACTATTACTTACGGGGCGAAAAACTACAGCAGGCGACGGTGCAGAGGGACCTCGGGGTCCTTGTGCATGAGTCGCAAAAACCCAGCTTGCAGGTGCAGCAGGTGGTCAGGAAGGCGAATGGGATGCTGGCCTTCATAGCGAGAGGGATTGAATATAAAAGTAGGGAGCTCTTGCTGCAGCTGTATAGGGCATTGGTGAGGCCGCAGCTGGAGTACTGTGTGCAGTTTTGAGCGCCGCACCTGCGCAAAGATATTTTGGCCTTGGAGGGAGTGCAGAGGAGGTTTACTAGGCTGATACCGGATTGAGGGGGTTGAGCTATGAGGAGAGGCTGAATAAACTGGGCTTGTACTCGTTAGAGTTTAGAAGAATGAGGGGAGATCTCATTGAGACGTTTAAGATGATGAATGGGATGGATAGGATAGAGGTGGAGAGACTCTTCCCGCTCAAAAAAGACAGTAGGACTAGGGGGCACAGCCTCAAGATAAAAGGGGGGCGGTTTAGAACGGAGTTGAGGAGGAACTTCTTCACTCAAAGGGTGGTGAATCTCTGGAATTCTCTGCCCGTTGAAGTGGTGGAGGCTGCCTCGCTAAATATTTTTAAGACGCGGGTTGATGGGTTTTTGATAAGCGAGGGGATTAAGGGTTATGGGGAGAGGGCGGGAAAGTGGAACTGAGCAGCGACAGATCAGCCATGATCTTATTGAATGGCGGGGCAGGCTCGAAGGGCTAGATGGCCTACTCCTGCTCCTATTTCTTATGTTCTTATGTTCTTATGACATGGGGAGGATGTGTAAACTCCCCACAGACAGTGAACCAAAGCTGGAATTGAACCTGACGCCGTGGGGCAGCAGTGCTAACCACTGTGTCACTGTGCAGCCCCAAATCTATGTTCAAAGCTAGAGACAAGAAAACCTTTGGAAAAGCAATTTTTATTACATGGGCACTAACTTTGGGAGGAGATGAGATTTATATACAAACATATGAACTAGGGGTAGACCATTCCGCCCCTCGAGCCTGCTTCACCAAAATTGAGTTGTATCTGCCTATTCCAATCATTTGGTCGACTGTTAAAGAGAGGTTATTCATGAAGGCCTGCCTTCTCAACCTTGCCATGTGATCTGCCGGTTAAATCACTACCAGTCAGCTCTCCCCCTCAAAGAGGAAAGCAGCCTCTGTTCATCTGGGACTATGGCGACTTTCCTTACCTGTAAAGTATCTCACACTATCAAAGAAGGTAAGACGATCACTCAGTATTCTGGTCAACAATCGTCCCTTAGTCAAGACTGCCAAATAAAACTTCCTTATGGGAGTGGATTAAGGGCTATAATTTTATGAAATATAAGTCCAGAACTTGCTTGGAATTTACAGAGCAAGCACAAAGTTATGCTGATTTTTAGTGAGGAAATTCAGGCATGAGTGCATTTCACATTAAACCCAAATTTCCATAATCATTCTGTGCGGCTTTGACAATGTTCATTAACTTAGTCACACTCGATTCAAAAGACTAGAAACTCCGAGCTTCCTGTACTTACACCCATTCTAAACAAGAATACACATCTTCATTTTTAGACACAGCAGAATTCAAAATCATTTTCTGTTTATTCTGCTGTGTTAAGTATTTTTAAAATTTGCCCTCATTGAGATCTTCACTGCATTTGTTGTGTCTTTGAAACTATTTCATAGTATCAAAATTATTCACATTAAAAATTGAAGGTTCGCAATTCCACTTACGTCAATATGTTGCATTTAGAACAAAGAACAAAGAAAATTACAGCATAGGAAAAGGCCCTTCTGCCCTCCAAGCCTGAACCGACCATGCTGCCTGACTTAACTAAAATCTTCCGAGGATCGTATCCCTCTATTCCCATCTCATTCATGTACTTGTCAAGACGCCCCTTAAAAGTCACTACCATATCCGCTTCCACTACCTCCCCCGGCAATAAGTTATCATAACATGGTGAGAGCAGGTGCAAGAACATCCCCTTTTTTTCCACTGGGTTGATCGCAACAAGGGTGGCACAGTTGCACAGTGGTTAGCACCGCTGCCTCACAATGCCAGGCACCCCTGTTCAATTCCAGCCTCAGGTCACTGTCTGTGCGGAGTTTGCATGTTCTCCCTGTGTCTGTGTGGGTTTCCCCCCACAGTCTAAAGATGAGCAGGTTAAGTGGTTTGGCCATGCTAAATTGCCCCACAGTGCCCCAAGGCATGTAAGTTAGCAGAGTAAATATGTGGGGTTAGCCTGGGTAAGATTTGGTGCAGGGTTGATGAGCCAAATAGCCTCCTCCTGCACTGTGGGGATTTTATGATTCGATGACAAGGGTGAATGTGCCAATTCAGTGTGTGTACTTAATGGTTTGCATGACAATTGCAAAGTTCTCAGACAGACAGACTTTCTTCAAATATGCAATGTTAGTTTTGTTGTGCTAAAAACCCACCCAGCTAAAGATATTAAGATATTTAAAATGGCAAAGACACATCCTGACTGCCGGCACATACACACACACACACACACACACACACACATGCACACGCACATGTTAGCATGCTAAATTACAAGTTATGGGGTAGACGAGATTAACTTTTGACCAAATTAAGATTCATTGCTAAAAGGCAAAAATGAGGTAAGTTGGGTCAGGGAATAATGCAAAATACCCAGCGTAGTACCATTGCAGAAGCGGTGATCATAGTCGCAGGGGAACCCCTCCATGAACATAGAACATTACAGTGCAGTACAGGCCCTTCAGCCCTCGATGTTGCGCCAACCAGTGGAACCAATCTAATAACCTAAACTATTCTGATATTATCCATATGCCTATCCAATGACCATTTGAACGCCCTTAAATTTGGCCTTAAAGTGGGCAAAGAGCATCCGAAAAGGTGGAAACTCACTAGAGTATAACAGGCGATTGGTTAAGTGACATTGGAGGACACCTTCAGCCACTGGTAAGATGCAGTAGAGGAGAGGGACAGTATGCTTCATGGCCACAAGTGGGTCAACTGGGCTGCAGGGGAGGTGGGCTATCTATCAAATTTCCTGTTTTCAAAATGCTACGGTAGCAAGAGGATAGTAGGAATACCACCTGCTGCCTTCACACCCCATTTTTGCCAGCTTTCTCACCTCCCAGTACATACCAAAGAGCTGGTAAAATTCAGCCCAATATTTCAGCAATCATTGAACTCAACTGGGCTGCCAGTACACTATTCTTCCCCGCATTGTTTTATTCCGCAGATAATCTGAGATTAAACATCCAGGTTAAATGAAATCACAGGATTTTGAATTGAGCCTCCCTTGACTGAATATGAGTTAAAGTTAATTTATTAGTCACAAGTAAGGCTTACATTAACACTGCGATTAAGATATTGTAAAACTCCCCTAGTCGCCACACTCTGTTTGGGTCACTGCATCTGACCAGCATATTTTTCAGACTGTGGGAGGAAACAGGAGCACCCGGAGGAAACCTAGGGGTGGAAACAGACACGGGGAGAATGTGCAGACTCTGCACAGACAGTGACCCAAGCCAGGAATCAAACCTGGGCCCCTAGCATTCGAGGCAGCTGTGCTAACCACTGTGTCACCGTGCTGCCCTGAATTCAACTTTTGGATTCAACTTTTTGGGGCAAGTTCCAGTCTAGGGAAAATATTCCTTGTGCTGCTTAAAGTACTATGCAAATGGACTGATTATTTTCAAAAATCTGTCAAAAGATGGATTCTGTTGTACTGACAATGCAGATATATCAGCGATATAATGCAACCGGAAACCAAATTTGGGGAGGCGTTGTAGAATCAGCCATTTACTATGATTTTCTTGCACATCTTGACTTGAATACTTGATTTGATTTATTATTGTCGCGTGTATTGGGATACAGTGAAAAGTATTGTTTCTTGTGTGCTGTACAGACAGTGCCTACTCTTCATAGAGTACACAGGAAAGGGTGCAAAATAGAGTGTTATAGCTAGGGTGGAGCGAAAGGTCAACTTAATATATGGTAAGACCATTATCATTTAAAAGTCTGATGGCAGCAGGGAAGAAGCTGTTCTTGAGCCATAGAAACATAGAAAGTGGAAGCGGGAGCAGGCCATTCGGCCTTTCGAGCCAGCTCCGTCATTCATTTTGATCATGGCTGATAATCAAATTCAAAATCGGCACGGTAGCACATTGGTTAGCACTGCTGCTTCACAGCTCCAGGCTCTTGGGTTCAATTCTCGGCTCAGGTCACTGTCTGTGTGGAGTTTGCACATTCTCCTCGTGTCTGTGTGGGTTTCCTCCGGGTGCTCCAGTTTCCTCCCGCAGTCCAAAGATGTGCCCGTTAGGTTGATTGGCCATGCTAAGAAATTGCCCCTTTGTGTCCAGGATAGCAGAGGTTAGAGGGATTAAGTGGGTGTAATATGTAGGGATATGGGGGTAGGGCCTGGGTGGGATTGTGTTCAGTGCAGACTCGATGGGCCGAAGGGCCTCTTTCCGCACTGTAGAGTTCTGTTATCCTCAAACTACGATCCCTAGTTCTGGACTCCCCCCCCATTCTTCCTGAATCTAACCTGTTAGAATTTTATAAGTTTCTATGAGATCCCCTCTCACTCTTCCAAACTCCTGACTGACTTAATCTCTCCTGATATGACAGATCTGCCTTCCCAGGAATCTGCCTGGCAAACCTTCTATGGTCGGTTGGTATATGATCTCCTTTTGTATACCTCTTTTGAGAAAGTGAAAGTGACTTGTTTCCTACCTGTTACTTATTGTGGCGGTTTGGTGGGAAATTGGAAGCGATAGTAACAGCAGTTCACAGAACCATAAGCACAACAAGGGCACTACTCTTTGTATTTTTCCCGTGGAGTGCTTTCTAAAAACCACCTTCCTGCTCTGACCAAAGTAATATTATCTCTGACAGCCTGCACCATTATGCCTTTTAAAGATATTTTGGATTGCGTGTATTAAACGCATTAAAGAAAAGCCTTTTTTTTATTAATTTCAGTAACCACCTGGAAAATCTCTTGAAGCAATTTTTAATAAAGGAAGGTGGCAGTTCAAATTTTTGCCTCAAAATACGTAGCAAAGCCATTTCAACAGATAAAACAACTTCATTTTCTGATTTATACAGGAAAGTAAATAAAATAGTGGGTTTATGGAGAAAATTTACATGCTGCACTGCTTTTCCTTTCATGATTGTTGTTCTATTGGTGTTAGATTTATGCTGGTATCAGTGTTAATGTGGTGCCAAACTCATGGCATATCACCAGGTTGCTCCAGTTGATCTGTGCTGGGTGTCTCTGCGCTGTTTCAGCTCAGAGCCTCAGGAAGGTGATGAAGTTGGAGTGATGAAGGCACTGTGGAACACTGTGAACGTATTTACACTCAGTCCACTTGCCAATGTGCGTCTGACCCTATCACCCCGGTACTCGTGCCCGCAAAATGTCCAGTGGTCACATCAGACCTCCAGCCGCTGGCTCGCCACTTTGCAAAGTGGCACACCAAAAATCAGAAGGAACCAGGATGCCACCTCAATTATCTTGCATTTATGTAGTGCCCATTTACACTCACGGAACAGCCAAAGAACAATAAAGCACAGGGACAGACCCTTCAGCTGAGCAAGTCTGCACTGATTCCTAGTCCTTATTTAGACCCATGACTTATTGTCCATACATGGTTTCTATCCCTCTGTTTGTCTCCTGTTCGTGTGTCTATTCCTTGAACGTTGCTAACATGCCTGCTTCCACTGCCTCCACCAGCAGTGCATTCCAGGCACCCACCATCCTCTGTATGAAAAACTTTTCCTGCACATCTCCCCTAAGTTTTCTCTGCCTCATATTGAATCTCTTGTAGTTGACCTTTCCACTGTGGGAAAGAAACCTCTGATTATCCGCCCTATCTGCATGTCACATATAGGCCAGACTGGGTGAGGATGGCAGATTTCCTTCCCAAAAGAGCACTAGTGAACCAGATTGGTTTTCACAACAATTAATGATAGTTTACAATCAAGTCTCGATTGCCCACTCTATCCCTGTAACCGCATATATTTACCCTGGCAATCCCCCTGAAATTAGGGTCAATTTAGCACGGCCTATCAACCTAACTTGCACATCTTTGGACTGTGAGAGGAAACCAGAACACCCGCAGGAAACCCACACAGACACGGGGAGAACTTGCAAGTGCCACACAAGACAGTGACTCAAGCCGGTAATCGAACCCAGGACCCTGGTGCTGTGAGGCAGCAGTGCTAACCACTGTGCCACTGCCGACAGTCCAAGTCTACTGTTCATAGAACAAAGGTTATCGCTCCAGAAGGTTTCAGTTTGGTGGGCAGATAAGTCAACTTCACTTTCAGACTGATGTTTAAAGTCAGTCAATGGCTATAATTGCTTTGATCATTCTTACATGACTCTCATCCACAATATAGAAAGCTCAAGAGAGCAAATCCATCCCTCATTGAATGCCCATCCCTGATCTAGCAGCCAGTGCACAGTTATCAGCAAACAGCAGCCTGGAGACCTTGCACTTTGTCTGGAGTGGTTGTGGATTGAGCAGCTTGTCGATATCAATTGATATTGATGAGTCATTCATTTAGTTAATATTGGTTAGGGAACAACCATCGGCCAGGACATTGGGGAGGAGGCAAAATATCCACCAGAAGGAAGAAAGAGGGCCACCTGTAAAAGACAGCACCTCAAAAAGTGCAATATTGAAGTGTTAGCCTAGGTTTAGTGCTCAAGCCTCTGAAGTGGGACCTGAAGCTCAGTCTCTTGAGCACAAATAAACATGCAGAGCCACAGCTGTGATAGGGACAACCTGTGCCTCGTGCCAGTAAGATGATATTGCGTTTTTTGATGCCACCTCACTTATGTGCTTCAGTACCAAAGCTATTCATCACGGTGCTGTCCCTGTCATTTGTACAAGACAGCACGATGGCACATTGGTTGGACTGTTGCCTCATAGCGCCAGGGACCCAGATTCAATTTTTGGCCTCCTGTCACTGTCTCTGTGGAGTTTGCACATTCACCCTGTATCTGTGTGGGTTTCCACCAGGTGCTCCACTTTCTTCCCACAGTTCAAAGATGTACGGGTTAGGTAGATTGGCCACGCTAAATTGACCCTAGAGTCAGGGGGCTTAGCAGGGTAAATGTGTGGAATTGCGGAAATAGGGCTTGGGTGGGATTGTGGTCAGTACAGACTCGGTGGGCCAAATGGCCTTCCTCTGTACTGTAAGGATTCTATGAAAAGGAAAATGAAAAGTAAAGCTTTCCTGTTTAGGTAAAATATTACGTAGCGTGAGTAGAAAGTGCGGTCATTCTGCTATCAAGTTTATAAATGAGCAGTATGATCCCTCAGCACAGGAATAATGCCAAAGATACGTGCTTGTGTTTATTCTGCAATCTGTGTGGTCTGAGCAACAACGCATCCGAGGAGTCCCAACATGTTTTAATATATTAATGCAAACACGAATGTGCCAGAAAAGCAGACTTGTTCAAGTGCTGGAAATATGAAATAAAAACAGAGAATGTCAGAAACACACAGCAGTTCTGGCTGTACATGTTTCCATTGAATTCAAGTTGCACCATCTGAACCCAGGTTCCCAACAAATCACCCTCGGTTTCTGTTTGCTGAATTTAGTGAGAACACCAGGGTGCAGCTACCTTCCCCCAGCTCAGGCTGTGTCAGACTTGAAACATTAACTCAGCCTCCTTCTCCTCATAGATGCTGCTCAGTTCTCTCCAGCATTTTCTGCTTTTATTGAACAAAAATTATTCCACAAAAGTTTTAAGTTTATTTATCAGTGCCAACTCATGGTGGCACAGTGGTTAGCTCTGCTGTCCTCACAGCGCCAGGGATCCGGGTTTAATTCCTGGCTTAGGTCACTGTCTGTGTGGAGTTTGCACATTCTCCCCGCATCTGCATGGGTTTCCTCCAGGTGCTCCGGTTTCCTCCCACAGTCCAAAAGACATGCTGGTTAGGTGCATTGGCCATGCTAAATTCTCTCTCACTGAAACCGAACTGGCACCAGAGTGTGGCGACTAGGGGAATTTCACAGTAACTTCATTCCAGTGTTAATGTGAGCCTACTTGTGACCAATAAATAACTGTGTTATTTACTGTGTTTACCCCAGTCCAACGCCGGCATATCCACATCATGACCAATAAATATACCATAGTGTTGCCACACTCTGGCGCCTGTTCAGGTACACTGAGGGAGATTTAATGTGGCCAATGCAGTTAACCAGCACATCTTTCAGACTGTGGGAGGAAACCAGAGCACCCAGAGGAAAATCACACAGACACGGGAAGAACGCGTAGACTCCACACAGACCATGACCCAAGCTGGGAACCGAACTCAGGTCCCTGGAGCTATGAGGCAAGGGTGTTAACCATTGAGCCACCCTGCTGACTTTTGTAAAATTATAACATTGCAAAGCCAGTTTGATCGTCAGTTCTCTATGATCTTCTTTTATTTAGTGCAGCAAATTTGGCATTTTGCACACATCAGCAGAAGTCCTGTGGGTCTAGAGGTCAGGGGAAGGGGTGTAGTGTTAATGTCACAGGGCTGGTACTCTGGAGGCTAATGCTCTGGGAAATTGTTCAAAAGCAGTTATTGGAATCTTAATTGAAATAATAAATCTGGGATTGAAAGGCTAGTCTCAGTGATGGTGACCATGAAATTATCATCAATTGTCATAAACTCTACATGTGGCCTACATGTGACTCCAGAGCCATAGCAATGTGCTTGACTCTGAAATGGTCTAGCAAGCCATTTAATTCAAGGGCAACTAGTGATGGATGACAAATGTTGTACTTGTCAGTGATGCCCACACGAAAGAATAAAAGAAAATTAAATAACTAAATTAAAGATCTGGAGGATTCCTTTGCATCTTGTCTTCCTCGGAGAATAAGGTATAGAATTTTCCATGGTGACTGTGAATTTGTGACTGAGTTGAATACAGATAATGTTGATTAAAAAAAAACACAATGTATTTGACGTGAGTTGGTTATGTGACACTACAGTCTGAATCTCTTTCTGAAATGTTTCACCATTTGTCAATCTTTAATGTAAAAAGATGCTGCATCAGCTATTTTGCCCTGCCATCTGATCTTGAAAAGGTCCTCAAAGATGTATCTACAACTCAGGGACAGCAATGGTTAAAATAGACAGCTCACCACCACCTTCTGAAGGGCAATGAGGGATGGACAATAAGTGCTGGCCTAGCCAGTGATGGCCATACCCCTTAAAATGAATTTTAAAACAGTTCAAGTGACTGTGGTTGACCTTTTTGGCAAGATGCTGAACAGTCTAGTTTTTGTAGAGCAAAGGTTATTGCTCCAGAAGCTTTCAGTCTGGTCAGCAGACTTACTCCTCTCCACTTCCAGACTGATGTTCAAAGTCTGATGGCTATAATTGCTTTCTTACATGATGTATGGGGGAAGTTTTTTTATACAGAGGGCGGTGGGGGCCTGGAATGCATTGCTAAGTGAGGTGGTTGAGGCTGAAATGTGAGAGACATTTAAGACTTATCTGGATAGACACATGAACAGACGGGGAATAGAGGGATATAGGTGGTTGGTCTAGATAGGACAATGTGATTGGTGCAGGCTTGGAAGGCCTAAGGATCTGTTCCTGTGCTGTACTGTTCTTTGTTCTTTGTTGACCCTCATCTGCAATACAGACAGCTTGAGAGAGCCAATCCATCCCTCATTGAATGTCCATCCCTGAACAAGCAGCTGGTGCACAGTTATCAGCAAACATGTCATCAGCCTGGAGACCTTGCACTTTGTCTGGAATGGTCTTGGATTGAGTAACTTCCCGTCCATACTAGGATCACCATCATGGAAGGTATCAGAGAGCATAATGGAGAAAAACATGCTGACCAGGGTGGGACTAGCAGACAGCCATCAGGTAATAACTGAGAGTGGGCCAAAGACTCGATATCTTCCAGGACTGTGTACAGTTTTGGTCTCCTTATCTAGGAAATAGACATAATTGCACTGGAAGCAGTGCAGAGAAGGTTCAGTCAATTGATTCCTGGGGAGCCCAAACCATCCCTTTGTTTGGTCCAAAAACCAAATTCAAACTGAATCCAATTCATGGCTCCCAGGAGAGAGACAAACAAGATCCAAGCTGTCAAGATAAGGTATTACACCCTGACTTAGGCTTGGTCTGTGGCTTCACCTAAAGTGTTTGTGTACCCTGATCTTGTGCATGCAATAAATCTAATCCCAATTAATAAAAAAAAGTCCCATAATCTAGACCCGTATGTTGGAACAAGAACAAGCTGGAGTTTCCCATTCATGTTTGAATAATATTGTGATGATTGCACAGCAGCAATACTGGAACTGTGTAAGAATTTGTGAATGGCCCTAAAAGGACATATTGGAACATATCAAAGCCAATGAGCCGGCAGAATGTGTGGCATTGGATTTCGCGTTTAGCTGAAACAAGTGCCAATGGAAGCATGGGATTGGATTGCAGTATTAAACATTAGAGTATCCTGCCAGACACGCGACTCTTCCTCTAATTCCGACAGATGGTCAACACTAAGGAATTAACATTGAGTTCAGAAGTGGGATGCGAGGATGTTTCAAGGATGTTTGGCGCTGTTTGCGGGGTTAGGCTGAATGAGAGCTGGAGTAGATGCGATGCCATTCATTGACAAATCCCTGCAGGTGTGTGTGTGTGAGAGAGAGAAGTCAAATTGAAGGCGGCTGAGTGGGGTTCCAAAGTACATTCCTGAAAAGCGACCTCTATTTTCGGCGCTTGAGTCCCACCCCACGCAATTTTAGCTGGAATGTAAAAGATGGGCGTTGCTCACTGTCAGTAGTAGCAATGATTCCTCGGGTCCTGCTGTGACCTTTCCGCGTTGACATCTATTATTTAATATGTGTGACTACTCTCCAGCCGAAACATGCGCTGCAACATGAACTGTCCACAGGCAAGTTGGACACACTGGGATGGTGGAGAGCGCTGCACCTTAATGGCCATTACCAGCCGCAGACCCAGCTCGCCCTGTGTGCCAGCCGATACTTCCTCAATGTTTTCTTTTAAAAGTGACATTTCTTAAGACAGCAACTCGGACCCAGCGGAGAGGAGACCTTCCACACGCAAAAAAAAACATTGACACGAAAACAATTCCACAAATTCATGCCTTAACCAAGATTTACTTGGGACTGAGATTTTGGAAGGAAACTTTAGATCCAATAGACATTAAACTGAGTGGAGTGTTTAATATTGTAAGAAGTCTCACAACACCCCTTACTGTACTTACCCCAGTCAAACGCCGGCATCTCCATATCGTGTTTCATATTTCCATTACAGCTTTTAAAACGATCATCATAACGATACAGATATTGCAAAGGATGTTTTCACCTGGCCTAATTTGATGTTGTAATATTGACAAATATTTCAAACAAATCGGTATGCTTTGTGTAGCATGCAAGAAACAATACTTTTCACTGTATGTGACAATAATAAATCAAATCAAATTGGACTGAACAATGGCTTAAGCTTCTTTCAATCTACATCTGTTGAGTTTTGTCTGGTCTAAGTAAACGGTATATATATTTTTTATATAGGTTGGGCTTTAAGTTACAGCTCCCACATGAAAGAAGGGTGAAGCTTTATCCGCCCTCATTATCTTCTTCCGGCTGTTCAGTGCTCACATGCTTTGCGTTCGGGTCTCTGAGATTTATCCGGCACCATCCCTCACATCGTGCCCAGCTCCGATTATGTCTCATCTCCTCGAATCCATATTTTAAACTCCAAACAGACATCATCGATTTTAAAAATTGAAAGGCCTAAACATATATTTACATTCTGGAGAAATATTTGTTCACACTAATTCTAGACAAATAAAAGACTGAAAGATGTGCTGATTAGGTGCATTGGCCGTGTTAAGTTCTCCCTCAGCGTACCCAGACAGGTGCCAGAGTGTGGCGACTTGGGGATTTTCATAGTAAATTCATTGCAGTGTTAATGTACGTGAATAAATAAAATTTTAAAAATGATAGACAAATGCATGTATGTTCACACATGGGCAGCACAGTGGCACTGCTGCCTCACAGCACCAGGGGCCCTGGGTTTGATTCCCAGCTTGAAGTCACTGCTTGTGCAGAGTCTGCACGTTCTCCCCGTGTCTGCATGGGTTTCCTCCGGGTGCTCCGGTTTCCTCCCACATTCGGAAAGGTGTGCTGGTTAGGTGCATTGGCCATGCTAAATTCTCCCTCAGTGAACAGGTGCCACAGAGTGTGGCGACTCGGGGATTTTCACAGTAACTTCATTGCAGTGTTAATGTAAGCCTTACTTGTGAAACTAATAAATAAAAAAAATCTAGACAAATCCATGTATGTTCACATTATTTCTAGACAAAGAAAGTTTTGCTGACAGCAGTTCTACACAAATAAAAGGTATGTTTACAGGAGATATGTAGCTGACATCCTCAGGGGAATTTTAACTCTGAATCTACGTATTTTTCCTCCATGGCATGTGAACGTGAATTGGTTACCCATTTAGTTAACCTTATGAGGGGCACATTAAATCCAACCAGAAAAGATAGTATTGTTGAAACAATGCAATTTACCATCGAAAAGCCACTTTCTCAAATTTTATTTGATCCATTGTAGAGTCAGTTTTTGTGTTTACGAATAAGTGATTTCACAAGTCCTTAGAGTTGAAACGGTCTGGCCCATTTAAATAGCTCTTGAGTATCTGAATTAAATGGGGGAATAGTATTCGTTACCTTCAGCATAGGGAGAGGCAAAACTGGGTAGCGGGGGGGGGGGCGTGGGGAGGAGGGTGGTGGGGAGGGGTGGGTAGCGGGGGGGGCGTGGGGAGGAGGGTGGTGGGCGGTGGGTGGGTGTGCAGAACACTTAGATCTGAAAGATCAACGGGGGCCGGATTCTCCCATCCCGTCCCGCCCGCCGCGGGGTGGCGGGGGCGAACCATGCAAAGGTCCATTTGCGGGATTCTCCGGTTTTACGACGGGCGTGGCCAGAAAATCCCGCCCAAAATTTAAATTAGTTTTTGTCAGAAAGCACTCTGTGAACATGTTAGTTTGGAAGCAGAGGGCACCCAATCTGTAGAAGTTGTGATTTAAAAAAGGGGGTATTTGTGAAAATGCCAGGCAATTGGATGGAACCACACAGTTCTCAATCGTATGAGGACACTCTCTTTATAATTCCATAGTGTTTCGGGAAACTGCGTTAACAAAAACACCGATTACAGCGCTTTCTTTTGAAGAAATAGCAATCTTTTCTTCGAATAACAATGACTGCTCATTTATTTATCAATTCGGGGGAAGGGGAGATATATGTATATATATATATCTGAGTATGTGTGTATAATATACTTTAAATTGTCTTAAATGGAACAGTGCTCGCCAGATTTTGGCACAGAGACAATGCTGGAAAATTCGTTTCTGATGATCGGCACATACATGTTCACACTCTGAATGGCACTTGTTTGGAACACATTAAGAAGTATTCAGACACCGAACCGTTTAAATACAAATATGTAGGTGCTTTATTTACAAGATCTAACTCAGTAAGGAAACTAAAGCCTCCCCAAACCGCAAATACCCTTCTCCACAAGCGTCTGGACCGGTTGCTCCCGGTCAATTGAAGGTACTGTACACACTGTATTTTTTTTACAGCAGGCATTGACTTGATCAAATTTTACGTGGACGGCTATGTGGCATCTCCTGTCTGCCTCCTGGCAAGCTGGTTGATTTGTCTCTGCTATTCAATAATAAATTGGGCAGAGGACAGTTCAGTTTATTTATTAGTGTCACAAGTTAGGCTTACATTACAATGAAGTTACCGTGAAAAATCCCCCAGGTAGATGTGCCCAGCGAGGTTTCAGGGAAATTGAACTATTCCCCTCTGTTGCCGCTGGTGATAAGTTTGTCAGTCCACTTCTGAGCTGAAATCTCTCTACCTTTCTTTGAAACCCTGTTAAGAGATCTGATGTGAACTGCAACCGTTTTACCTTTCTTCATATTTGCCGACATGTGTGTTCCAGGAGGGACAGTGTGACACACAGACTGTGTGACTATTAGAGTAACTGATTAATTATTTATGAGGCCGTTCTGTCTTTAACTTTTTACTGTAGTGCATGCAACACTAAAAAATATTGACATGTCTATTTGATGACTTATTTTTTAAACTAAAATCAATTTCCAACTCTTTTGCCTATAAATTAATTAGCTTTCAACAAAACTACAAAATGACATTGGTGTTAATATAATTTAAAACGTGAAATTTATTCGGAGAATGATTATTTCTCTTGCCTATCAAGCATTTTAAAGAGACGATTCACGGTGTTCTTAAAATGACAACACAAATTATTTAGATTTAACTATTTTAATATATAAATATTTGGACATCTTTTCTTTATAGTCAGAATAAATATTTTTATCTCGGGAAAATCGAAATGATAACTACAGCTATGAAGATCATAGACTTTCTACAGTGCAGAGGGAGGCCATTGAGTCTGCAGGGACTCTCGAAAAGAAGATCTTACCCAGGCCCTTTCTCTCACCTCATTCTAATAATCCCACATAGTTATCACGCCAATTTCCCAAATTTGCGCAGTTGGGACACTAAAGGGCAATTTAACATGGCCAATCCACCTAACCCGCACATTTTTGGACGAGGGTTTTCACAGTAACTTCATTACCGTGTTAGTGTAAGCCTACTTATGACACTAATAAATAAACTTTAAAGTTTAAATTGTGGGGGGAAACCGGAGCACCCGGAGGAAACCCACGCAGACACGGGGAGAACTCACGGTCAGTCACCCTAGGCCCGAATTGAATCTAAGTCCCTGTCGCTGTGATTTGATTTGATTTATTCTTGTCACATGTATTAGTATACAGCGAAAAGTATTGTTTCTTGCATATTATACAAAGCATACCGTTTATATAGAGGGAAAGGAAAGAGAGAGAGCAGAATGTAATGTTACAGCCATAGCTAGAGTGCAGAGAAAGATCAACTTAATGTGAGGTAGATCCATTCAAAAGTCTGACAGCAACAGAGAAGAAGCTGTTCTTGAGTCTGTTGGTAGGCGACCTCAGACTTTTGTATCTTTTTCCCCGACTGAAGAAGGTGAAAGAGAGAATGTAGGGGTGAGTGGGCTTCTTAATTATGCTGGCTGCTTTTCCGAGGCAGCGGGAAGTGTAGACAGATGAGAAGTTGGTTTTGAGTGATGGATTAGGCTTTTTCTCGACTTTATTCCAGTGTTCCTTAAGACAGGAACAAATTCTGAAACTAATTTGTGTCTGCTTGATCCCTCTGCGCCCTATGCATTTCCATTTTTTTTTCTGATTTCGATTTTTTTCCCCCATCATTCCCACTCCCCCTTTCACCTCCAACAAACGTTAGCACAACTGCTTAGCAGAACCTGAGTTTGTTGGGCGATCTGAGCTCCGGATCAGAAAACAACTCCCACCCCCAGCGGTTACAGTGTGGAATAAAACACACCGGCAACGCAATGCAAGAACGCATCGCGCCCCGAACCCCCGTTTCTCTCCATAGCCAGTTAACTGGAGCATCTGCGAACGAATTCTTACTTTGAATTGGGTTTAATGAGAAATGAAATAATGTAATAACGCGCCTAATGTCTTCCAGATGGGTTTTACTAGCATCGGTTTCGAATCCCTGGTAAACAGGTACCAGAATGGTTACACACTCGCAATACTCAATATTGCGTTCATGTTTATAGGGGAGAAATTCTTTATATAAAATAAAGAATCCAGCGAGTTGCATCTGGCCCATAAATAGAACAATACATAGTTGAAACCTAGCAACTACATAAGCATATTTTCCCCTTCAAGTCTCAGTGACAATCAGACCCTCATAATAACTGCTTCATTATATATATATATTTTTTTAAGAAAGACTTAAGAACATTCCACTATACTCCAGGCACTCTCTGGGAATCCCGTCACTTCATTCTTGCGGTCAAGGACATAAACAGGATAAAATTGTTTTTTTTTGGCAAGTGGTAGTATTCAGGTTTTGACTGGCGGTTGGGGGTTTTCAAGTTTTGCCTGCACACAAGGGGGGTGGGGGGTGGCGTGAGGTGCATCGAGGAATCTGTGGAGGTTCGGTCCACCGATTCATGTCCATAAGGAACACGGATCCAACCTCTCCAACACCTCTCTCCCCTCAGCTCAGGATAAACAGTGTGAAATCATTAAGCGCTTTTCACACGAACCCTAACCTTCCCACCCCTCAAACACACACAATCAACACGTGTTTTGTTTCCCTACAAACGGGTAGAGCCATTGACAAGAATGTGCCTAATAAAGTGTGTGGGTCCTTCTCAGGCATTTAACATTTAGAGGGAAACTCACCTACTCTGATTTCAAGCAAGCCACACTGGCATGCAGGCTGGAGTTATACTTTTTGTTTTTTTTAAAAAAATCCAAAATATAATTGCCCTTGTGGCAAACAAATACATTTATTGCCTGTAAATTTGGCTACAGATGAAGCTGATTCTTTTATCAAAATTTTCCCAGATAAATTTTAATTTGCAAATTGTCGTTAAAATGAACGGAGGAAAGGTATCGAGCTTTTTCTTCCAGCCAGGCTTTCGCTTCTATCGCTTACACACATTTTAGTTCAATTAATTTCCTTGGAATCTCGTTTGTATTCTTTTAAAAAACTAGTGGGAAACGGGACAACAACGAGACACACGAGTCAAAGCCTGTGGAATCATTAATTAACAATGGTTAACAAATGAAGACAATTGTATCAATGGCATCCCCTCCAGAAATTGTTTGTAAATAAAGCGGCAGGGGTGTTTGTTGATACATTAAACATCTGCCTGGTATTTTCTTTGCTGAATTTAGAGGTCAGGATAATTTTAATCGAGTTTAGTGGACGGCGAGTTTTCTAAAGTTCGTTCTGTTCCCAGGCTTGTTTTGACCCAGGGAGAGGAACAATAAAAATCATCTGTCTGTCAATGCGATGAACCTTTAAACGCTTTTGCGGCGATTGTTTCCTCGGAATGTGCTAAACAGCCATAATGTGCCTGCAATTTTGTTCCGGAGAGGCGGCCCGGGGCGACAGTGTGGCGTCGGGATTTCCCCAATTCCTTGTGTTGACAAACTGCAGCGTCAAGTCGGCGAGTTTAACACAGGTCCCCATTAATCACCGCTGGCCGCGAAGTTACCTTCCAAGTGTGGCTCTTCCTTGCCAGTGGAGAGAGAAAGCCCTCTGAACTCCCCTGTGCACCCCACCTCTGATGTAGAGTGTTTCCCCTAATCGCCTACCAGGAAAGCTAGCGATGGGTAATTTTATCGTTTTATCATTCCTGCACCCTGATCATCGATTAGGATGCAAAACACGACATACACAAACACAAATACTTATTCCCAACATCAGTGGCAGCAAAACACATTGCAGTGACCGAGCGCTCCTCCACAACCTCCCAAGTTTTGCGGGATTTATTTCTGATTTGTTTTGTTTTTTGGAAAACAAACTTTTATAATATTAAATACATTCTACTGGGTCAATTTTGAAACAGAGAGATAATTGAACCGGGGCTCTGCTGTTAATCTGCCCACTGAACAAGAGGGTCAATTTATTTCCCAAAGCGATTAATAAATTCCTCAGTGGCGTGCTTGAAATTCTAAAGTAACGAAGACCCCTTTGAACCGGTTAATGCGCAAAGCCTTTGTTTGATTTCTCTCAGGACAAACATGTAGATTGCTGGCTTTATTCCGGGCACGGTGAAACTTTCGAGGTGCGGCAATGAATAAAGCGAATCGTGTGTGCGGGGAGGTTTGGACGGATGAGGGGCAGAAAGATAGGTATCTATTTGTGAATCAGATCCGTATTTCATTAACGGGAAGTCTCGGGTTTTGTGTTCAGCTAGTTTACAGTTTAAAAAACAGCTGTCTGTGCCAACGGTGTTAAGAAAAATATACACATTAATAACCGCAGTGTTCTAAAAGTAACTCCCGTTGTATTTTGTACATTTAATGATTCGTTTTGTTTTGCCAACGCGTGCAGTAAGATGCACTGAATCGGATATATGGTGGTGGCAGGAGGTAGGCTTTAGCCACCCTAAAGATCTTACATTAAGTATTATCAAATGCAAACATTGTATTTTTCGATGTTGACTTTTACCTATAGAGGTCAGCATGCTAGCATTCTGAGTGGGATGTAGAGTGGAGTATCAATCTGAGGCGGTATTACACTGTTATTGTATATATTGTTACACTGTATTACCCACAAGGGGCGCGGTTGGCTATGGTTTGAGCGCCAGTGTTCCGTCTCCAACGCAAGATTAAGTTTTAGATTTATTTATTAATATCACATGTCGCCTTACACTAAGACTGCAATGAAGTTACTGTGAAAATCGAGGTGATATCCTGGCTGAGATATTGTCCACGGTGAAGTAATTATCACAAGTTCAATCAATCTATCACTAAAGACAGTGGAATGGGTTTTTCAAAAAACAAACAAAAGCACAAACGCATTTAATGCGTTGTTACATTTTAAGAGCCCGGGTCAGATTAACTGCAATGAATAAATCCAAGAATTGTCCCGAAACATTAAAGGCAGAGCGAAATCCATTCGCCTTGTTCCTTCCTCGATATTCTCTTTCACTGTGTGGCCCGCAGAGTTTGCGTTGGAGATTATCTGGCGTTGAATTCTCACGCTCCTTGGGGTGAAGGTATGGAATGAGTGAGAATTTAAATTGCAATAATTTAAGTAAAACAAAAAAAAAATCGGATTACATGTAAAATGGGCAGGGCGCGATCATCCATCTGCAGGTAACACTCGGCATTTCAGTTTTACATGGGACTGATTTAGAACTGTCACAGACCGCAGCATTTCCGGCAGTTATTGCATCTTTAGTTTGCTGTGGGGTGTCAGTAAGAACATAAGAACATAAGAAATAGGAGCAGGAGTAGGCCATCTAGCCCTTCGAGCCTGCCCCGCCATTCAATAAGATCATGGCTGATCTGTCGTGGCTCAGTTCCACTTTCCCGCCCTCTCCCCATAACCCTTAATCCCCTCTCTTATCAAAAACCCATCAACCCATGTCTTAAAAATATTTAGGGAGGCAGCCTCCACCACTTCAACGGGCAGAGAATTCCAGAGATTCACCACTCTTTGAGTGAAGAAGTTCCTCCTCAACTCCGTTCTAAACCGCCCCCCCCCCTTTTATCTTGAGGCTGTGCCCCCTAGTCCTACTGTCTTTTTTGAGCGGGAAGAGTCTCTCCACCTCTATCCTATCCATCCCATTCATCATCTTATACGTCTCAATGAGATCTCCCCTCATTCTTCTAAACTCTAACGAGTACAAGCCTAGTTTATTCAGCCTCTCCTCATAGCTCAACCCCCTCAACTCCGGCATCAGCCTAGTAAACCTCCTCTGCACTCCCTCCAAGGCCAAAATATCTTTGCGCATAAGAAATGCATTATATTTTGAGTCTATGAGGGGTAGAAATCTGTCCAAAGATGTGCAGGTTAGGTGGATTGGCTATGCTAAATTGACCCTGAGTGGCAGGGAGGTTAGCAGGGTAAATGTGTGGGGCTACGGGAACAGAGCCTGGACGGGTATTGTAGTCGGTGCAGACTCGGTGGGCCGAGTGGCCTCCTTCTGCACTGCAGGGATTCTCTGATTAACATCGTTCTTCCAATCAGGCGGAACTGGGGGTGGGGAGGTTGATTTCCTGAAGCAAAGTGCGGTCTAAGCCCAAAGCAGTTACAGTCCCTAGAACATAACGGTACTGTGGATATTTATGAAATTTACATTTGCCATCCAGAGCATTGTAAAGTGTAGCAAGAGTGCAGCGGAGTGAAAATCTGGGCTCCGGAGGGCACGGGTTCAAACCTCTCCACGACAGAGGGTGGGAATTTAAATCCAGTTAATCAAATCTGGAATGATAAAACGAGGTGATCACAACCATGGTCCATCACCAATCACTTGGAGGGGGCAATCTGGCCTACCCGCCCTGTGATTTGACCTCAACTGAATTGTAATGGGGGACTGGGGGCGCACACGCTACAAGCTTGAGGTGTGTTCCAGCTTTTCTTAAACAAGGGCTATCTGGGTGAGTATCAAATGACTTCCAGGTCACATTTAAAGTTATATTCAATCTAAAAACAGTCCTTTACAAAGCTCCTTGCCCAATAATTTCATCCAGTGTAAATCAACAAATAATGCAACTGCAAGTAGGAATGAATTGCCTAGGAGAGTTGAATTATCATGGCTTAGGGTCACAGATTGGGTAGCACTGTTTCAGACAGAAATTAAATTGGTCTTTCTATTAAAGGAGTTAAAAGACACTGGGAACAGTTTTTAATTCCTTGCCTCAGTTTATGAGAAATCACAATCTGACCATTTTGACTTTCAATGTATTTGTGGGGCAGGCAGTAAACAACTTCACAATGAGAAAATCTTTAACAAATTCCCAAATAATTTAGTACTCTATTCTCCAGTGATCCTCTGTTTTTGTATACTGCATGGAATTTATGGAGTTCAAAAGTACTATTATCAGTAAGATTGAAATGGCATATAGTACAAATCATACACCAGGATAGAGCTTCAAAATTGTCTTTAATTATGCGCAACTTGACAAACTGTGCTCAGCACATAATGTGACCGAAGAAATTGTGGTGCACCCTCTCTATAAAAGCCATTAATAGATTGGTATTGTGTGTACTTATCAAAATTAACTTAGCGACTTTAACATGATACATTTTATTTCAACAATGAATCCTTCTCTTTCTATCTTTCAGTGTGCTAAATTCCATGCTAATGAAGATACACAATGAAGATAGGAGGACATTGAATGAAAATCTATTTTGGCAGTAAACCTTAAATATGCATCTCAAGTTTTAAATTTATTTATTAAGTGTCACAAATATGCTTACATTAACACTGCAATGAAGTTACTGTGAAAATCCCCTAGTTGCCACACTCCAGTGCCTGTTCGGGTACACGGGAGGGAGAATTTAGTATGGTCAATGCATCTAACCAGCATGGCTCTCAGGCTGTGGGAGGAAAGCAGAGCACCTGGAAGAAACCAACACAGGCCTGGGAGAACGTGCAGACTCCATACAGTGACCCAAGCTGGGAATCGAACCTGGGTACCAGGTGCTGTGAGACAGCACTGCTAACCATTGTGTCATCGTAATTAAAAGTCAGCAAGTTTAAAACTAAAACTGAATATAATGCAGCACCAGACCTATAGTCACTTCCTGTAGGGATTTGTTTTTTAGTCAGTTATTCTATAAAGCATGGAACAAGGTATTTATCATACAATCCCCTCACAAATTAAAAACACAAGCTACATCGCGAGTTGCTAGCTTCAATGCATACACAAACCAGGAGTAGGCCATTCAGCCCCTCGTGGCTTGTTCCTTAAATAGTCAAAATAATTCTCCCCAATAATCTCATTATTAAAGTTCTAAGTAATTAACATTTCTTTACAAATGATATTCAAAGGCTGATACATGGGTTTGACCTGATGCTGGATGCAAGATGTTTTATTATCACACAAAACAAAACAAGATAGCAACTTGACAAGCCGTTTTTAATAAAAGTTAGAAACCTCAAAGTACAGATGTAAAGGAAAACAGAAATATTTAATTCCATTAAGCATCCTTCCAGTCTTTTCTTAAAAAGTTCCAATACATTCATCACCTCAAGTCAAAAGATCTTTACCTCAGTCTGCGAATACATTCACATTGAAAATACACACATATGAAGAAGCCTTGTATTTCAGGTAGCCTCACTCTTCTCTGGGGTAAAACTGCAGTTTTTAAACCACATAAAGGGGATGGTGGGAAACAAAATGCAAAATATTCCACTCTGGAGGCAAATTTCCTCTGGGATATGATACTTGTAACTATTTATATAAAAAGGTCTACAATTTTCCCAGTACAGTGGAAATTTTCTCTAGCATTATTCATAAGTCAACAAAAAGGTGCAAATAAAAATTACTTGAGACAAAAGGTCTTGCAACATGAGTAAATCTATTTCTCATTGACATACAGCAACTATCTCCAATCAAATAACATGGTTTATTGCTGCTTAAATACCAAGCAGTGTAAAATATTCAAATAGAAATTTTTGATACAAAGGATACAAACAGTGCAAGCCTGTGCACCGTTGCATCTTTCAATAAAACTACATTTTTTGAAAAGCATATAGTATTGACATCATTTTACGAACAGAGGATTTCTCAGAAAAATGGTGTTCTGTCAAATATATTCTTTCAAAAATTAATTTTGTTGCAGTCAATGTCTCAAATAGCCAAGTTTTTCACCGCTTCCCTGTTACTGTTACACAGTAAAATTTGTAAACTCCACTGTTGCCTGATGGTCAGATTTCCTGTGCAGCTGGTTGCATATTGAAGCTTTTTTTCTTACCATCATTTTCAGTAAAACCATAGAACATCAAATTGCTTACATTGTTTTAAAAAAGTCCACATCAAATGCTATAGAAACAGGGAAAGCCTTTTTACATTGCACTAAGATCCTCAATAGTGAGTGCATAGCATCCTTTCTCAAAAAAAAGGACACAAAAATGAGACTGTGCAACAAATTGACTGGGGAGATTTCGCGGATAATTAGTAAACCTGTCCTGATGGCTGCAAGATGAAAAGCTTCAACAATGTCTTTTTTTCAGCAGTACTCTAAATTCTGTGCTATCAAGCAACAATTAGTTGGTTTTTAAATCTTTGCACTAAAATATGCAGTAGATTCAAAATAAGTTTCAGTGCATTAAAACAGAATGAGGACTGGAGATAGTTACATTTGGATTTGTTTTTAAAAAATCCCTGCATTATAGTCAGTATTACTACATCTGAATCTTGCATAAAGCATCAAAATGAAACTGTAAAGCAGGACATTCAGTTCCCAAGTAGAACTGTGGTGAAATGAATGGGTTTATTATTTGTCATGGGCCACAGGGTACCAAGACATGCTGCAATCTAGAGCATATCTCACTGCTTCTACTCCAAGTACCATGAGGATGGAATCAATAATGATGGATTGGGGTTCCCCGGGTAAAAAAGTAAAAAGTTTTTATTAATCACAAGTAGGCTTACATTCACACTGTAATGAAGTTACTGTGAAAATCCTCTAGTTGCCATTCTCCGCGCCTGTTCGGGTACACAGAGAGAATTTAACATGGCTGATGCACCTTGCCTGCACATCTTTAGACTGTGGGAGGAAACCGGAACACCTGGAGGAAACCCACGTAGATACAGGGAGAATGTACAAAGTCTACACAAATAGCAACCCAAGTCAGCAATCAAACCCAGGTCCCTGGCGCTGTGAGGCAGCAGTGCAAACCATCGTGCAGCCCATACATATGATTTTGTAAATTTGGGGAACACAGTGCAATTTGTAACTCGAGAACGTGGGACCTAATTTTTGGATCTGTCAGTTCATCAGAAGTTAAGTCAGGGTTGCCTTCACTTCAACTTCTTGTTACTCCCTCCCCAGTAGCAACATGGATGTACCTACAGCACAGGATGTGCAGCAGTTCAAGGCAGCTCACCACTACCTTCTCAAGGGCAATCAGGGATGGGCAATAAATGCTGGTGTAGCCAGTAATGCCCACATCCCATGAATGAGTTAAGAAAACCTTTGATTACAAAACGTTTATTCTAGTGTCTTTTGCCAAACTTCAAAATTGCATCGAAAGCTAAATTTCTCAAACTCAAGGCCCAGCAGTGCCATAACAGCCTTTCAATTGGAAGATGGACACACTAGATTAGAATAAAACCCTGTTTATACTATTGACAAAGAGAATTATAAAAATTAATTAGTCCCTTCTACATTTCATGACAACCAGTCAATATGAGGCTCAAAATTGAGAAAGGGAACTTGTGCTCTGTGGGTGCCATATGAAAAAAAACTATAAATGAATTAGAAACATAGAAACCAGAAGGAGTAGGCCATTTGGCCCTTCAAGCCTGCTCCACCATTCATTTTGATCATGAGTGATCATAGAATTCAATATCCTGCTCCCTCACCTTCCCCCTGCCTCCAACCTCCCAATATCCCTTTAGCCCAAATAGCTTTATCTAATTTCTTCTTTATAAACACATTACTATTTTGCTAAACAAACATCGAGCACATACCAACCTGGATTTCCTGCAAAATTATTTTCCTTCAAATTATGACAGCTGGAATATCAGAAGCTGGCAAGTGCAGACAGGAAATCTTTGGCCAGTGTGTTCTCCAAAGAACCAATTTGACAATTGGGTAGAAGAATGTGCCTGGGAGGAAACAAAATGACCTTGGGCCTATGATTCTCAAAGCCTCCCATCATTGGGGGTTGCTCTTAACTCATTCTGCAGTCTGTGGTAGACTAATTGATGGAGGCTGATTGGTCGCTAACAGCCAGTCAACAACTCCATTACTGTTGCATCATACAACAACAGGATGGTAAGCAATTTCTATGTTCTTAATATAAAACCTATATTTTGCTAAATGTTATATACAATCAACAAAAGATTATGTAAAAAAATAAACTTATTTAAGACTAACTAAAACATTATTTAAAAATTAATCTAAAATGCAATCCCCCCACCCCACAATGTCATCTTATTTTGCATCCAGGGGTTAGATTTTCAGAAAGCTGGAATAAATGATAGCAGCAATTATCAGAGAAATATAGAATAAACTTATATATACAGGATAGTCAACTAATTCAACGATGAACCCCTGTGCAAAAGAGCAATTACCTACTTACAATTCAACTAATATTTTATTTATAGCAACATTTAGATTTACATTTTTTAAAGAGTTTGTAAACAGCACTGAAAAGATCATCCTATGCTTTGATAATAAATTTTTATGATGAATTAAGTCATTGAAAAGTTGCTTCCTGAACATTCCACACTATTCTTTGAACTTATTATTTGTACTTCTACAAAACAGTACTGAAAAACCAAGTCACGATAAATTTTCAATTAGATTTCCATGACTGCCTTGAACATTAAACTCCCTGGGCTGATGCAGAGAATTCTCAGATCAATGTTTTGGCCAATGGTTTTATATAGGGGAGCTGATTTTGCCAAGCAGCAACCATTGTTCACCACTGCTGCTACTCAAGACAACGATATTGTGTCAGTTGCTATCTTCTAGCATTTGCCTTTTCAATTCAACTCTTACGCTGGTGTGATTAGCATGTGCTGCAATCAATATAGCTTTCTGTGTGTTCGTGTGTGCGCGCGCGCATGTCTGAATCTTAAAAATACCAGGAAAAGTGAAGGTGAGGGTACTGATGAGTGGAATTATTCTTCCCTCTCCAATTTTTGTACAATGCAATCAAGCTCAAATTTTCCTGCCCCCAGAAAGGCAGACTGGGAGGACAGGGGTGGTTGACAAAATAAGGCTCATGTCTGAACAACTCAAAGCATTCTCACCACTGGCAAGCTTTCCCTGGAGTGGCCTGTGATGTTGATCAGTTGCCCACTGCACGGCGTTAGGCAGCTGACTTACATCTTGAAGAATCCAATTAGGGATGATTTTGCAGTCTTGCTGACATTTTGCCAATGATAGAATGGCATTCTGCTGTGTGCGAAGGCTGCCAGCTCATTATAGGTGGCCTCCCAGGCTAATAGTGGAGGTTCTGTGCTCCAATACTGATGCTGCAGGCAGGATAGGCTACATCCCTGGTTTACAGATCTACCTGGAGGGGTTTCCTCTTCATTTTGTGCTCGTTATTGGTTTCCATATAGAAGCACCCGTGCAGCCCCCAATCTGCTTCAGCAACATTCACTTCTAGTGTCAGGTCTGCTGAGATGCTGGTCCATTGATCAGGCCAGTAGCACTGGGAGCAGATCCATGATAGTTAATTGGACAACAAGCCCAGTTGCTTTTGGGTAGATTGCTGACCCTGTCTTTGTTGTCAACAAGTGCAGGCTGAGAACCCCGTATTTGGTCTTGACATGGGAATCCCAAAGCGCAGAGTAAAATTCAATCCTTCTAGCTCAACACAAACTTTCTCCCTAACTTTACAGCAGCTAGCCTGTCTCACAGGTGGGAGGTTTTCCATTTTCTCACACATTTGAGTTGATATTGCTTGGCTGTTGCTCAATGTGGGTCAAATTATGGCCATTTTGTGCTGTATTGTGGTTACCGAGGACAAGGTTGAAGCTGCCAAAACCCATGTTACATAGGACCATTTCAGCAAACCAAAAGACTAGCACTTATTAGCTTAATCTGGGTAGAATTCCATGTTCCAGAGTAAATATGGTGTCTTCACCAAATATACTATCCTAAATATTATTTTTCCATTAGCCTGTTGGTGCACTGTATCTTTCGTGCTTCAAAACAGTAATGTATCTACTTTACAGATTGAAGTGTACTGATCTTAAATGGCCAGGAATCCAAAACGATATTGGGTTCTCATTATGGAATTGGAAGCATATCACATGGAAAGAAAAGAGACCATTTTTCAGAGCATTATAGAAGGGCATTACAAAAAGGTCATTTTGGAGCCTTATCCTACCTCAACCTGCTTTTTTTCCTTAAATCAAATAGCTCTACATCACATAAATTACTCCCTGATGGGATATTTATCACTGACATGTGCAGGAACTATAATCCAGGTGCTAAAGTACCAAATTATGTTTTGCCTTCCTCCTTAATTGGAGGAGTACCATGCCTTGCATGTACATGTGGTTAATGGAATCCACATATAGCCTGATAGAACATCAATGGACAGTTTAGCAGAGGGATCTGGGGAATAGACATTTGCATTTGACATTTTTGCTGAGTAAAAGATGATCTTCAATACTTTCTTAAATCAGTTTTTAATCTTCATCCAACATATCTCTCTCCCTTCTCAGATTGACGCTATGCAGGAATGTAGTTCTGGGAAAGATGGCTGCTTTTTGATGCCTTGCCTGTGCAATTATTCTTCACTCATGAGGCTTGACTGAGACTGCAGGAAGGGTATTTGACTGCATTGGGCATCACAGCCAAGTCTCAACTTGTTCTCACTCAACAACTGCTGTGCACTGAACCAGGGAAACTTTGGCTGATTTGCCCCTAGATAGCTTAAGGTTACTGAAGCCAATGTGAATGCTCACGTTCACACCATGGCTGAGAACAGTTAATCCAGCACAGACCAAGCATTGAACTTGGAACCCTTTATGA
This sequence comes from Carcharhinus amblyrhynchos, assembly GCF_965287045.1. NCBI lineage: Eukaryota > Metazoa > Chordata > Chondrichthyes > Carcharhiniformes > Carcharhinidae > Carcharhinus > Carcharhinus amblyrhynchos. The sequence continues at coordinate 116,447,103 of NC_137328.1, read as the reverse complement.
CTCTGGACGATTGGCTACTCACTGAACAAGATGATTTTCTTGCATCCAACAAGAACCAATTTAAATACTGACTGGCTTAACTGTTGAGCTGGATTTTGCACTGTCATTGCAGTATCTTCTGTGGAAGGATTGTGTGGGGGAGGGGGGGGGGAGCGGGGAGGTGGAAAGAGAAAAAAAGAGGGGAACGTAAAGTATGGCAGCTGCCAATCCTACCACCTCCTTGCTCACCGCAAGAATTCCTACACATAATACAGCAGGTGGTTGGCACCACAATCAACATCTCACCAGCCATATTTAACAAATAATCGAAGGTCACATGAGCTTTTTAAACCAGCCAATTGACCCTGATAATATGCTGCCCAGGCCACAACAGTAGGCATGGGCAGTAGGATGGGAAGGAAGGAGGGCTATCGGAAGGTGCCCTTTGCACATGGTGGGGAGGGGGAGGGAGGTGCGTTAGTACCTCCTTTTCATCCGACTTGCCTGCTCGTCAAATCCCAAGACCCCCCTGCCCGCCTTTCCCTAAACTGCTCAAAATATTCCCTGTCCAATACCTCCAGACTTGCCTTGTTTCTGGGTCTATTATGCTTTTTTCACAAGCTCATTTGCAGTCCTAGCAGTGCCACTAATGCACTCTTACTGCTGGAGTTGCTGTGCCACCCCCACCCCCCTCTTGAGGGGGGGAGACTTGCTCCCTCCACAGTAAGGGGTGGAAGGCCCACGTGCAGATATTTAGCTCACCCGCAGCATGGGGTGGAGCTGGCGAGCAGCAAGTCAGCTCTGTGTTGTCTTTGCTGCCCCTCGCTGTAACATGAAGCCCACTACATTCGCAAATTTGGTTCAAATGATCATCTCAACTTCCTAGTGTGCTAATATCTCAAGATAACTTCCTATAAAAAAAAGATGAAAAGCTAAAGTATATGTTTACAGAGAAGAAAGCAGAGGAAACATGTGTTTTAAGAAGTTTTAAAAGGATTTCATAAAAAATTACTCATCATTCAAGCACTCTCTAAACCAGCACACACAACTTGATAAAGTTTCAAAGATGTTTTGGTAACAGTTAAAATAGTGTTCTTTCATGACAGGATACTAAATGTGAAAATAGATTTTCTGTAAGTATAATCTGGGTAGCAGATCATCCCATAGGAAAAAGGGATTGGTGTTCTAACTTCTCCTATGTCAAAGACTGCATAACAAAGTGCTTTTTTTTGCTTCTATAACATAAAAGATCTAACTCAATAAAGAGAAAATAGTCATCTAATTTGTACAGAGAAAAATCTTTTAGTTAAAATACTTCACAATAAAATTATATGATTATAAATCTCTTATTTTGCAATATTTACACACATTACATGCATTAAAAAAGGGAAAGAAAAAAAGAATTGGGGGTTCATAGTCCCGCTTAATTTGTAAACCCAACCACCAATTTCTAATGCTTTTGTAGTCCTTATACTTTCATGCCAGTTTTAAATTAATCAAATTTTCCCAAACTGCTGCATCAGACCATTGGCACTACTATATGCAACTCATGATAACTAAAATAATAAAGAACATAAACTGGTATTCAGTTACCCAAAGTGCTAACAATGGCAAGATGGAATACAGAAAGGATCTGATTGTCCACAGAGATCACAATGGCCAGCACTAAAATCATCCTTGTGTTTACAACAAAGGCCAATGTACTTCATTGTGCAACTTTATAGGTTTGACCTTCATGTTCTGCAAGTGTTGTTAACGGTGCTTTTAGGCAGCCACGTGACCAACAAGGTAGATATTGTCGTACAGATGTCCTACAAAATCCTCACTAATGTTGTGGGCAGCCCGACGAGTGTTCCGGATGAACTCCCGCTTGGACATTTTGTTCTTCACGTGTGGACTATTCAAATCAATGGACAGCAGGATCAAAGAATAGCAAAGTACATAAACAGCATCTGTATAAAAGAAACAGAACTTTAGTAAGTTAGGTAGACATTAGATAGGATTATCCAAGTTGTACTGAACTGCTGTCTTGCTAATGACAAGTTTGGGCAGTTGGATCTATAGAAGCAGTTTAAGCAAAGGTTGATTTTTCCACTTAGCTGACAGATGCTATCTGTTCATTTTGGCAGTGGAAGTCAGATTCCAGTTATTTAGCTTACTGGCACTTTTAAAATTTACCAGCAAATTTAACAAAAAAAATTTGTCACTTCTGTGAGAACTATGTCAGAGCAAGAATAAATTGGGTGTTAAGCTGTTCCTTTTTCCAGGGATTAGTGAGCCTCTGGAATGTGTTGCCAACTCTGTGTGCCTTCAAAAAGGAAGGTGTTGTGGTTCTTAACTGGGCCAGAGAGCAAATGCATCATACAGAAGGCAAACGTCTGGTTCCATCGAACCTGTCAGGCACAAATGCAACGCCTTCAGCATCATAATGTCAGCCAAAAGCCATTCAGTCTCTGGAGAGAGACAAGAAAATAGGAGACCATTCTATCCTGGTGGGTGTTATACCACACAAAACCTACAACTACATTTAAATATCAGCTTTAATGTAATCCCAAGGCACTTCATTGAAGCGTGACCAAACAAAGCTTGTTATTGAGTCATGCAATATTACGATCGTGATCAAACAAATGACCATAAAGTAGCTTAAAGGAGGAGACAGAAATGGATAAGTTTAGGAGGGAACTCCACAGCTAAGAACTTAGCGGCTGAAGGCATAACGCACCAAATGCTATCATTTGTGAAAAACCCTAAAGGATAGGTTCACACTTCCAATAGGGAGTAATGTTCACAAGGAGGGTATTGCAGAAAACTGAGCATTTACAGAATGTGATTTTCGGTCAAGCCTTTTAAGTACTCAATATTTCATAGGCTGTGTGTTGGTGATGTATTTCTTATGAGCCTTGCTCCCCACGAGCAGTGAGGAACTGAACCTTATATATCTTCACAGGGACACAGTCGAGGGGAGCTGGCTTATCCAAATTTGATTGTGTGCACAGAATCAAACAGCACAGATGGAAACTTCTTGCTTCTCCCTGCTGGTCCCAAGTCCTTGACAGAGCCAGTCTCTTGGTCTCACTCCCTTGCTTTTGCCACACAATTCTGCAAATTTCCACCAATCCACATTTTAAATGAAGAAACCTAAGCAACAGTCCAAAATGCGACTCGTGGGAAGGGAACTTTCTAACAATCACCACACTTGGAGACATTCTAACAAAGTATTTAGATAGTGCTTTATTGCAAAGAACGAGGCTGTGTATTCAAACTTTTTCTTTAAAACATTAAATAATTGATACTACTCTCAAAAATAGACACAAGGTAATACCACCAATAGTTTAAAATGATGGCATACACTAAAGCATAAATTAAAATAGTTTAGTATCCGAACCATGAGAAGCATTAAAATCTGGGTCCTTGATGTCAAGTGAAAGGCGAAGATGAGCGTCCTTAATATAAGTTTATTTATTAGTCATAAGTAAGGCTTACATTAACACTGCAACGAAGTTACTGCAAAATTCCCCTAGGCACCACACTCCAGCACCTATTCGGGTCAATATACCTAACCAACACGCCTTTCAGACTATGGGAGGAAACCAAAGCACCTGGAGGAAAGCCACGCAGACACAGGGAGAAGGTGTAAACTCCACACAGACTGTGACCCAAGCTGGAAATTTAACCCGGGTCCCTGGTGCTGTGAAGCAACAGTGCTAACCACTATGCTACCATGCCATTCAACACAGGACTCAATCGAATATAGCACCAAGACAGCAAACTAACTTGAGGTCAATAAGGGTTGAGGGAAAAACCTTAAGTGATCACAGGCATACAGAACAAACAGAAAGAGAGCTCAGTTTGCCAAAGGGTAATCATTGCAGCCCCAGAACATTGATGCAACATGTTGTCAGGACAGCGTCATTTGTTCAAACATCTTCCTTCAGATTGCTCACGAGCCCACTATGGGCTCCATTCATAGCTTCTCTGGCATCAAACAGCTCATATCAACCTGCAGTAGGAACATGGACTGAATGGGCACGCAACATTCATGTCAATACAATTCAGAACACAAATCAGGAAGCCTAGCAATCAGCTTTCTATTCTCACTTTTGGTGTCTTCTTTATTTGAAGGAAAACTGATGATAAACATTATGACAGATTAAGGCTAAATTTAGAATCCCTATAGTACAGAAAGAGGCCTTTTGGTCCATCGAGTCTGCACCGACCGTAATCGCACCCAGGCCCTACCCCCATATCCACCTATTAATCCCTCTAACCTATACATCTCGGGACACTAAGGGACAATTTTAGCATGGCCAATCAACCTAACCTGCACATCTTTGGACTGAGGGGAAACCGGAGTACCCGGAGGAAACCCATGCAGAGGAGAATGTGCAAACTCAGACAGTGACCCAAGCCGGGAATCGAACTCAGGTCCCTGGAGCTGTGAAGAGGCAGTGCTGTACCTCACGAGAGGTTATTGCAGAAGGTAAGGAGGCATGGAGTTGGGGGTAGGGTGTTAGCGTGGATAGAGGATTGGTTGTCAAATAGGAGGCAGAGAGTAGGGATTAATGGGTGCTATTCGGATTGGCGGTTGGTGACTAGTGGAGTGCCCCCAGGGGTCGGTGCTGGGGCCTCAGCTATTCACCATTTATATAGATGATCTGGAGGAGGGAACCGAGTGTATGGTGTTGAAATTTGCTGATGACACCAAGATTGGTGGAACAGCAAATTGCGTGGAGGGGTGTGGAGAGTCTGCAGAAGGATCTAGATAGGCTGGGCAAATGGGCCAGGAACTGGCAAATGGAATTTAATGTTGGCAAGTGCGAGGTGGTCCACTTTGGTAGGAATAATGGTAGGAAGGACTATTACTTACGGGGCCAAAAACTGCAGCAGGCGACGGTGCACAGGGACCTCAGGGTCCTTGTGCATGAGTCGCAAAAACCCAGCCTGCAGGTGCAGCAGGTGGTCAGGAAGGCGAATGGGATGCTGGCCTTCATAGCGAGGGGGATTGAATATAAAAGTAGGGAGGTCTTGCTGCAGCTGTATAGGGCATTGGTGAGGCCGCAGCTGGAGTACGTGTGCAGTTTTGGTCGTCGTACTTACGCAAGGATATTTTGGCCTTGGAGGGAGTGCAGAGGAGGTTTACTAGGCTGATACCAGAGTTGAGGGGGTTGAACTATGGGGAGAGGCTGAATAAACTAGGCTTGTACGCGTTAGAGTTTAGAAGAATGAGGGGAGATCTCATTGAGACGTATTAAGATGATGAATGGGATGGATAGGATAGAGGTGGAGAGGCTCTTCCCGCTCAGAAAGGACAGTAGGACTAGGGGGCACAGCCTCAAGATAAAGGGGGGGGTGGTTTAGAACGGAGTTGAGGAGAAACTTCTTCACTCAAAAGGGTGGTGAATCTCTGGAATTCTCTGCCTGTTGAGGTGGTGGAGGCTGCCTTGCTAAATATTTTTAAGATGCGGGTTGATGGGTTTTTGATAAGCGAGGGGATTAAGGGTTATGGGGAGAGGGTGGGAATGTGGAACTGAGACACGACAGATCAGCCATGATCTTATTGAATGGCGGGGCAGGCTCGAAGGGCTGGATGGCCTACTCCTGCTCCTATTTCTTACGTTCTTATGTAACCACTGTACTACCGTGCCGCCCAACTGTTGCAATATTAAAAATATGAAATAGAAAGCACGCTGTCCAGGCTAGATTTAAACTCTAATTTTAATTGCACTGACAGTGGATGAACTGGCTGTTCCACATGAGGTTTCGAAGCTTTATCAATTAATGAAAAGCTCACAATATTGTTCAGTTTCTCAATTTCATAAGTATGAAATCGCTCTTCCCATTGATAGTTTTAAGAAATAGTTTAGTCAACAAATTGTTTTTAAACACAGCAATTTTAAAAAATTATTTCATGGGATGAGAGCGCTGGCTAGGCCAACATTTGTTGCCCATCCTTAACTGCCCTGATCGAATGGCTTACCAGGCAATTTCAGGGCATTTAAGAGCCAACCAAATTGCTGTGGATGGACGATGGACATTCATCATTATTATAATAAAAGCAAAATTCTTAAGTAGAATCATGGCTCCCTATTAACAAATTAATCCTATGACTTTAATTGAGCTAGCACCTTTCAGGCTTCCACATGAAGGACAGAAGCTTCTGAGACATCCACTCAAAATTTCTTGATAAGCTGCCCACTTTATGCAAGACCATACCGGTGGCCCAGGCCCGAGATCTCTCACCATATTCCCTATGAATTTAACTTCTCAGTGATGTTCACTCCTTACTATTTTAAGTTGATCAAGCATTCTCTCATCAATAAGCCATACTCAAATGTAACAAACTATAATCAGTCTGTTCGTTTGATTTGAGTTTTAACAGACAATAATAAACTTGATCAAGTAATGCTATTCCCACATCTCTCTTTTATTCATTCTTGGGACATAGCTGTCATTGGCTGGGCCAGCATTTATTGCCCATCCCTAATTCCCCTTGTTCAGAGCGGCAGTTGAGAGTCAACCACATTGCTGTAGCTCTGGAGTCACATGTAGGCCAGACTGGGCCAAAGATGACAGATTTCCTTTCCTAAAATGACATTAGTGAACCAGATAGATCTTTCCAACAACTGACAATGGTTTCATGGTCATGAATAGATTCTTAATTCCAGACTTTTTTTAAAAAATTGAATTCAAAATTCACCATCTGCCGTGATGGGATTTGAACGCTGGTCCCCAGAACATGAGCTGAGTTTCTGGATTAATAGTCCAGCAATAATACCACCAAGTCACTGCCTTCCCATCATCTGCAATGATGTGAAGAAATTCTGGTTGTGCATTACCAGGAAGTGGGAACATAATTCCAGCCGTTAAGCCTGATCAGGTTTCCAAATGCACTAAAACCAACCCTCCTATTAAATTCAGCTTGATATTGTGTGGTGTGCAATTATTGGGCACTTGCACAAGCGATTTATAAATTTACTTAAGGAACTTTTGAGTGTTGCCTACAACATCTGCACTCAACACACTCAACTTCTATCCAGCGGGAGCATTTCTCCCTAATTGAAGGGTTCTGAGCCTAATATAAGTGCGTGGAAGTCTCCCCGGGGGCAGAATGAAGAATGCAACACCACTTGGGCATTGGTAACTGACCGGTTAGTGCACTCTACCCAGAGTAAGAATCAGGTTACACATTTGAGTTGCCTATGCAGTTGCTTATTTAGTGTGAGTTGTGCTATTGTTGGTATATTTAAAGATTAAATTGTTAGAATGCTTAATCACTCAGTTCTAGCCTTGAAAAAAAATATGCAAGCATCATGATCAGCTTATAAGGTAAGGCTGAACAAAAGTAAAGCAACAAGCTTTAGAGATTTCTCCTCATTTCTGAGAGATTGCAAAATGTCATCGTCATCCTGCACTCTTGCACATTCTTTTCTTTCTTTAATGTATTGCTGGTCCAAACTCCAAAAATACTCGAAGGCAACAAAGAGCTGGCAGGATCATGTTTATACAATCTCTGCAGGAATTCAAGTTAAGTTCTTTGGCCCTGGCCTTTGCAAATTCTAGTGGAGCTCTACATGCTAAGGAAGGCTGTAAAAGGTCAAAGGTTATTACCTGGGCTTAAGCCAAGATCTCTGGTAACAGCAGGGTTACAAGCACAGAATCGTTGCGAAAATTTGGTGATTAGAGTCTCCAGGTACTCGCCACGTTCTTCAGGAGCATGGATGTGCCGAAAGAACTCTCTTAGTGCATTAGGTAGGAACTGATTGCTGAAATTGTGCAGCGTCACAAGCTCATCTAACACGTCCCTCCTACAGAAAGTAAATGGTTGCAGCGGTAAGAGAAACATTTATTGCTTTTGTGATTTAGGCTCACAAAAGTAAATCATTTATACTTCCATCAGCTCAGACAATTGCTGGCACCAGGCTGGAGCGCTGGCTGGCCGAGTTAGCAAAATAAAAAAAAAAGAGACGCTCAGAGAGAATTCCAGGTAGAGAAAGTAGAAGAGCCTGTGAGCATTAGAGAGGAAAAAAATTTAAGCATGTGCATAACTACTGCTGAAGTCACTGAAGGCATGGTCGTGGGAATAAGAATAAGCCCTTCAGCCCCTTGTGCCTGCTGTACCATTCAGTTAGATCATGGCTGGTTTGCCTTGTCACTCCAATTAGCTGCATGGGTTCCAGAAAACTTAATACCTTTGTTAACAAAAATCTATCACACTCAATGGCAAAATTTATAACCAACCTGCCGCTTGAAAGTGACCTCCAGATTTCTGCTCCTCTTTTTGTGAAGGAGCACTTTCTGACATTCTCCTCGAACATACTAACTCTAACTTATGCACATGCTTAAGTTCTCCTCAGTCTCATCAGAACAACATGGAAAATGCATGTCAGGTTTGAAGCCTGGTGGGAAATAACAGAACTTTATAACAAGAGTGACAAAGAGTAGAGGATGAATTTCAGAAGTGCTGAAATATTGGTGTCCTGGGGACGGCTGCTGCTCCTGAGTGAGAGGGACACAATGTGCGGATGAGCTGATTATATGCTCACACCAAGATGAAAAGCACCAAGAATATGGAGAAATCAGTTTGCAGACTCTTCTGACAAACTTTATGGAAGTCTTCCAGTGTGGGGGAAACAAATGACGTTAACAAACTTTATACAGAGCTGAAAAAGCCAGAAGGTGCTAAGTCTGAGGGAAAGGCTTTATTTGATGGAAAAAATGATCACAAGAAAAATGTCAGAATGATTCAAAGGGGAAAGACGACACTTTCAGGACTGCGCCAACTCACTAGTGTAAGGAATATATCAAGAATAGGGCAAATCACCATTCTGACTTGGAAATATATCACTGTTCCTTTGCAGCCCCTGGGTTAAAATCCTGGAATTCCCTTCCTGATGGTACTGTGGGTTAACCTACAGCAGTTGAACTGCAGGGATTCAAAAAGGCAGCGCACCACCACCTTTTCAAGGTCAACTAGGGATGGGCAATAAATGCTGACTAGCTAGCGACACCCATGTCGCAAGAATGAATTAAAAAAAGTGCAACAGAAACAATTAAAGCAGAGAGCCTGAAACAGAAAAAAAGGAAGATGAAAACCTTTCAAGGATCTCAAAATATGCAAGATGTTTGAACGCAAGGAACAGAAGAATGAATGGTTCCTAAAGGGGGTGTACGCTAATGACAAGGAGGTGAAGATGGTAGAAAAGGTTGTACAATCTGGTAGAGAAAGAAGTAGAGATGAAGATTGAGGTTTTTTTAAACACTGATGTTTTTTGATAAATTGTGGAAACTATTAGATAGAGAGATATATGAATGGACATGGAAGAGTTTATGAAGCTAATTCCAAGTTAACACTTCAAAATGGTGTTCCAAACTAGAATGGACTCGATCTGGCACAGAACCAGAGACCAGATGATTTTAGCATGTGGAAATTTGGATATCAACTGGTACCACAAAATGATCAATATTGAAGGGTAGAATGGTTTGTGTGCAGCAAAACTATCGAAAGTGAATGTTATTATAAGGGCAGAGGATCAATAGTTACAGGAGACATAGGCCTTAGCTGGAAAAATACCACATGGAACACTGAAGCTGAAGTTATGAGACGGTGTTTACAAATATTTTAAATAGAAGAGTGACGATGGCACACAATATGACGGTGAGTAGTTTTATTACTGCAAATTAACTCAAGCATAAAAGTTGTTAAAATCAAAACTTGTACACAATGTTCTGATCTCACTGCCATCATTTCTTATCCCAATTTAGAATATCTCTACTACTATAATTAGCATTTCAGTATTACAATTTACAAGCTGAAAACCTAAAAACTGCCAAGACAAGTATTCTCCCAGGGTACAGCTTGTATCAATGGATGCAAAACGTGATTTAAATCCACTCAAAGCCGCAAAGGATTTGTCCGGTGACGTGCTGAGCCATACAGTCCAGGAAATTTCCAGGTTCAATTTCTGCTGTTGAGATAACCACTGGCTGGGTGCTACAAAATGGCCTCAGTGTGCCTGTTTGAAAAATTGACCAGGTTTATTTATCCTGGCTGGTGTTCAGCTAATTTTAATTAAGTCACTGAGCATGCACTGACACACATGCAAGTGCGTGCACCAATGATGACAAGCAAGAACAGAATCAAATTTAGTGTGATGCCTCTGCAGTCAACAGCCCGATTTCCTACACACTTGTCAAGGCAAGAGTAACATCACTAGGACAAGACGCTGGAGTAGAAATCGTGAAGCTGCATCATAAGAAGGTGGTGTGTAGGAGACAATTGGTGAACAGGGATGGGTGGAGAGGGAGAAGAAAATAAAGGATTATCTAGAACACTCAGTAATGATAGAGCAATGTAGTTTGAGGACTGGATTACAAAAAAAACAAGAGCTTGTGAACTTTCAAGAGAGGTTACAAAAGATCATTCACAAAAAAGTTGCCAATGAAAGCTATTTTTTTCAGCAGCAGATATGAGCAATAATCAAAGAAATGCATGACCAACAGTTTTACATAATCATACAGATTTTTATCTTTTAAATTGTCTTTAAAGGTAAGTTATATTAATAGATTGTGTACGCTTGTGGTTTTTGAACGATAAATAAAAGTGCCTGGCTTTTAGTAAATTTGTTTTATATTTAACTTTCCAGTGCTTTGATTTTCACATTTTACCCTGAAGTCCAGAGAACATGCTTGAAAGAACACAACATGAATGGTTCAGAAAATAAACATATTTGAAAGCCAAGGCGTGTAACCAGTTCAACAAATTTGAAACTTATATTTTTATATACACTAGTTTTATAAAAAATATGGCTACTGTAGCTCAGAGTGACAATACCCAAGCCTAAGATGGAAGTCTAAAACAAAACGTTAGAGACTTATCTTTCCTTTATAGAACAAAGAACAAAAACAGCCTGGGAAACAGGCCCTTCGGCCCAACGAGCCTGCGCCGCCATTTTAACATTACCAGTCCCCCCTCCACCCATGGCCCTTATCTATGCTTATGGCATTCCACATTGAGGGAAACTAACTTAGGGACAATTTATTACCTCCAATCAGCCTAATAGCACATCTTTGGGGTGTGGGAGGAAACCGGAGCATCCAGAGAAAACCCACACAAGCACGGGGAGAATGCGCAAACTCCCACAGACACTGGCTCAAATCCATGTGTCTGCACAGCAAACAGTGATAGTCACTGAGCTGTCGTGTTGCCCAGCATCCTTTATAGAGGTGAAAAGTTATAAAATTGTAATGCTCCAACCCAGTCACATTCTGTAAAGGCTGACCAGTTTTTACCCCCCAGTTTTGTCCCTCTTAATTCTGTCCATTAATACCAGGGATCAGCCTCACGCTTTTGCCTTAAAAAAAAATTCTTGGGATGTAGGAGTCACTGGCAAGGCTGCCATTTACTGTCTATCCCCAATTGTTGAGGAGGCGATGGAGGGTCTTCTTCCTGAATCACTCCTGTATAGTAGTTTGTTATGATTAAGTGACTCACATTGCCTGTCTTCACCCCTCTAACAGCTCACACGCTGTTAAAACTCTCTTTCGTGCATTTGTTACCTATTGATTCAACCATGTGCACTCCTGGCACATCCAACATTCTATCTTCACAAACTGGAGGTCGTCCAAAACGCAGCTGTCCATGCCTTGTAGCAGGTTCCCATACCACACACGTTTATTAATTTATATTGACTCCCAGACAAACAACGTCTTAAAGTTCTCATCTTTGTTTTCAAATCCTGCGATGGCCTGTCCCCTCCCTATCTCTGTAATCTCCTCCAGATATCTCTGCTCCTCAAATTACGACTTCTTGTGCATTCCCAATCATAACTACTTCCCATTAGCGGCCAAGTCTTCAGTTTCCTAGACACCATACCCTTCTACCTTGCTTTCCTCCTTAAAACCTCTTTTTTGACCAACCTTTTGGTCATCTGACCCAATACATGGCCCAGTGTCATACATTCCTTTACAATGCTTCTGTGAAGCATCTTGAGATGTTTCATTACATCATATAAAAGTTGTCGTTAATTCTGAATAATTTCTGATTTGGGATCAAATATATTTGTAAGAATGTTACCTGTCATCTAAATAAATTCGAAGTTTCTTCCAATTTAGTGTTCTTGTGTAGAAAATAAACTTTGCAATTTCCTTCGGAACATTGTCCAGTATGCCTTTGCGAAAAATGTAGCCTATCCCCTATAAGGAAATATATATTCTGTAATATATGTGATTAGACATTATAAAACTTACAACATTTCTCTTAATAAGATCAGTACACTTTGGTTAAAAGCAGCAGAGTTGTGTTCAGCAACACCCATGAATTAAGCAAAATCGAAAAAAGTGCGTAGGTGGGATCAGCAAATCTACAAACAAGATTTATTTGGAGCACAGCATCAAGACCACAACATCCTTAGCTTCTGTGTAGAGGTAATAACAATTAGATAGCTGCCTTGGAATTAAGCCTAAGAAGAACCCATATGTTCACCTGGGATGTTATGCTGCACAGGTAGGATGCACAGACACAGACGATGATGATGAAATGCTGCTTGGAACGTGTTGGCTTCTGAACTGAGAAACATTACAATATCATGCTAAAGGAGTGTAAAGCCAGGGATGAGAAATACAAAGTTAAATAAATCACTATGAGGAAATTCTAACTTGGCCATAAGTAGAAATACATTTTTTCTTCTTTCATCAACTTGGTGCAGTAATAAATGTCACCTCTGCACCAGAAAGTTTGGGTTCAAATTAACTCCAATATAATCTAGGTTGACATTTCAGTACTGTACTCAGGGAATAACACGCTAAAATCTAGGTCAGAGACTCCAAGGTAATTTATGAAATCAGCCTTGACCACAGCCTAGATCAGCCTATATTTAACTTTCCAGTGCTTTGATTTTCACATTTTACTCTGAGGTTCTGAAAACACCCTTAAAAGAACACAACATGAATGGCTCAGAAAATAAACATATTTGAAAGCCAAGGTGTGGAATCATTTCAACAAATTTGTAGCTTATATATTTATACCGGCCAGTTTTATAAAAATCCGGGTTCTTACGTGGCTACTGTGGCTCAAAGCGACAACACCCAAACCCAAGATGGAAGTCCAAAATGTCAGAGACTTATCTTTCCTTTATAGAGGTGAATAAGGTATAAAATTGTAACGCTCCACCCCAGTCACATTCTGTAAAGGCTGACCAGTTTTTACCCCACAGTTTTGCCCCCTCAATTCTGTCAAGATTTGCACTTTGAATTTGGCTACAATAAGCATGAAGTGTGTTATTTCAAGTATAATTCAAACGACCCACCTCAGAGCTTTTATCAAACAGAGTTTATTTAAGGATACAGTTAACACAAAGAAACTTAGTAATAACTTCTACCCATTTCAAACAAGAAAAAAAAAACCATGATATTAATAAGAACATAAGAAATAGGAGCAGGAGTAGGCCATCCAGCCCTTCGAGCTTGCCCCACCATTCAATAAGATCATGGCTGATCTGTCGTGGCTCAGTTCCACATTCCCGCCCTCTCCCCATAACCCTTAATCCCCTCGCTTATCAAAAACCCATCAACCCGCGTCTTAAAAATATTTAGTGAGGCAGCCTCCACCACTTCAACGGGCAGAGAATTCCAGAGATTCACCACCCTTTGAGTGAAGAAGTTCCTCCTCAACTCCGTTCTAAACTGCCCCCCCCGCCTTTATCTTGAGGCTGTGCCCCCTAGTCCTACTGTCCTTTCTGAGCAGGAAGAGTCTCTCCACCTCTATCCCATCCATCATCTTATATGTCTCAATGAGATCTACATAAGAACATAAGAACATAAGAACATAAGAAATAGGAGCAGGAGTAGGCCATCTAGCCCTTCGAGCCTGCCCCGCCATTCAATAAGATCATGGCTGATCTGTCGTGGCTCAGTTCCACTTTCCCGCCCTCTTCCCATAACCCTCAATCCCTTCTCTTATCAAAAACCCATCAACCCGCTTCTTAAAAATATTTAGCGAGGCAGCCTCCACCACTTCAACGGGCAGAGAATTCCAGAGATTCACCACCCTTTGAGTGAAGAAGTTCCTCCTCAACTCCGTTCTAAACCGCCTCCCCTTTATCTTGAGGCTGTGCCCCCTAGTCCTACTGTCTTTTTTGAGCGGGAAGAGTCTCTCCACCTCTATCCTATCCATCCCATTCATCTCCCCTCATTCTTCTAAACTCTAACGAGTACAAGCCTAGTTTATTCAGCCTCTCCTCATAGCTCAATCCCCTCAACTCCGACATCAGCCTAGTAAACCTCCTCTGCACTCCCTCCAAGGCCAAAATATCCTTGCGTAAGTGCGGCGACCAAAACTGCACACAGTACTCCAGCTGCAGCCTCACCAGTGCCCTGTAGAGCTGCAGCAAGACCTCCCTACTTTTATATTCAATCCCCCTCGCTATGAAGGCCAGCATCCCATTCGCCTTCCTGACCACCTGCTGCACCTGCAGGCTGGGTTTTTGCGACTCATGCACAAGGACCCCGAGGTCCCTCTGCACTGTCACCTGCTGCAGTTTTTCGCCACGTAAGTAATAGTCCTTCCTTCCATTATTCCTATTGTCTGAACCTTAACTAAATGCACTGTTCCAGTACAATAAATTCCTGAGAAACATACACCTGTAACAGGTTTAGCAAAGAAAATAAGAATGCTCACATGATTTTGGAACTTAGTCCTTTGGTTGGAGAATTGGAACTGACTTCCCAGCCTTGGCGAAAAACTGCAGCAGGCGACGGTGCAGAGGGACCTCGGGGTCCTTGTGCATGAGTCACAAAAACCCAGCCTGCAGGTGCAGCAGGTGGTCAGGAAGGCTAATGGGATGCTGGCCTTCATAGGGGGATTGAATATAAAAGTAGGGAGGTCTTGCTGCGGCTGTATCGGGCATTGGTGAGGCTGCAGCTGGGAGTACTCTGTGCAGTTTTGGTCGCCGTACTTATGCAAGGATATTTTGGCCTTGGAGGGAGTGCAGAGGAGGTTTACTAGGCTGATACCGGATTGAGGGGGTTGAGCTATGAGGAGAGGCTGAATAAACTAGGCTTGTACTCGTTAGAGTTTAGAAGAATGAGGGGAGATCTCATTGAGACGTATATGATGATGAATGGGATGGATAGGATAGAGGTGGAGAGACTCTTCCCGCTCAGAAAGGACAGGAGGACTAGGGGGCACAGCCTCAAGATAAAGGGGGGGGCGGTTTAGAACGGAGTTGAGGAGGAACTTCTTCACTCAAAGGGTGGTGAATCTCTGGAATTCTCTGCCCGTTGAGGTGGTGGAGGCTGCCTCGCTAAATATTTTTAAGACGCGGGTTGATGGGTTTTTGATAAGCAAAGGGATTAAGGGTTATGGGGAGAGGGCGGGAATGTGGAACTGAGACACGACAGATCAGCCATGATCTTATTGAATGGCGGGGCAGGCTCGAAGGGCTGGATGGCCTACTCCTGCTCCTATTTCTTATGTTCTTATGTTCTTTCAACCTCCAGCAGACCTTGAGGTACAAATAAAGCCACTGCTGGCCTCTAGCTTTTAGCCAAACTACTGCAAGAGACAGAGGCAATCCTTACCTCTAGTTATTAGCTAATAAACTACCACCAGCAGAATTTTCACTAGAGGGGCAAGAAAACCTGCTTCCATTTTGCTTCTAAAAAAACAACAGCTAGCAGCCAAAGTAAAAGAACTCTCGTCACCTGACCTGTCAATCATTCTTCTCCCTAACAATTCGAAAGGGTTGTAAACTCATAGAACTCAAGGACATCACATTAGGCCCAGATTAAAAATAAACAAAACTCATTTGGTCAGCAATAAAATGACATTTAATCAGGTAGGTCGGTGCCAATAATAAAAAAGGTTTGCTTATAAACTGCAGATAACATGATTAAAAAATACATTTCTTAACGGCACAGTACCATCATGTACATGGCTGGAAATGACGATTTTCTGCATGATATATTAAATCGATTTGTCTGTTCAGATAAATGTATGTGATCTCATATTCTTCAAAGGGTAGAGAGATCTTCAGGTCTCCTAGCAAATATCCCTCAACCAACATCACCAAAGTGGAATAACTGGGCTTCCTGCTCCTTGCGATTTGTGAAATATTGCTAAACACAAGCTGGCCACTCCATCTGCCCAAAGAACAGACAAGATCCTTCAAAGGTGATCCACTGTCTTGAGGGATTAGAGCGGCCAAAGGCAAAAAGGTCTGAATTTATTTTGTGAGAACAAATTATGTACACATAACACAAAACAGCAAAAGTCATTGCAGTGTGAAGGGCAGGAAAATTGTGGCATTTTTATGATCTGTGGTGAGATGCACATGCTTCTAGCCCATGGAAATGGGGGGAAATTATAAAAGTATCATGAGAAGAATGCAGTTGGGCAAACAGCTACCTGAGCTATCGAATTACCTCTTTATAAAGGAGCAAGATATGAACTCTACCAAAGCATCAGTAATACCTGAGGGTGAGAGGAGGACAAAGAGGCCAAGGGATAGAGGGGGAGAGACAGAGAGAATGTGGGTCCACAGAATGTGAAAGGGCTTGATGGTTGGTGGAGGTGGGCACTGGGAAGAGTGTGAGAGTTTATTGGGGTTGCTGTCCATTAATTGCAATGTAAGCACCATAGCATGTCTCCCAATGAGTGCCATGTCCAAATCAATGTGGAAGGACAGGCCTGGGATTTTAGGAATGGGCACGGAGCAGAATTGAAATAATGCACCTTCTTCCTCCCTCCCTAATTGCA
The DNA here is from genome assembly GCF_965287045.1 of Carcharhinus amblyrhynchos. NCBI lineage: Eukaryota > Metazoa > Chordata > Chondrichthyes > Carcharhiniformes > Carcharhinidae > Carcharhinus > Carcharhinus amblyrhynchos. The sequence goes on along the minus strand of NC_137328.1, from coordinate 116,430,371 downwards.
CCCCCACTTCCCCCAACCTTTTAACTAGGAAGGTGGTAAGGGATCAGTAAGAGAATTATAGATTGGTGACATAATTGGGATGAGTTTCCAGATAATGAGTACAGCGATGACTGGATTTGGAGTAGCTGGAGACCATGCATGGCCAATGATCCAGCTAAGTTACAACAAAATTCATATATTAACAGAATATCTTTGACATTTCTTTTCAATATGATTGAACTCAGGGATTCCAGTGCATAGCCAACTGGATCCATTATCAACATGACAAGTGATCATGTGAAACATGAGTCTGGCTTACACTTTGCAATTCACTATTGGGATGTGTAGCATTCTTACTGATGTTGAAAGAAGGCATTGTCACAGCTTTGCTCCCGAATACTTTGTGTTGTTGCTGAGGCCAGAGAATGACGCTCCATTTTCTATCTTGGGGACCAAGTGCGGTGGTGGGTGGCTTTTGTGATCTGTTTCTCAGGAACTCGCACCAATTTCATGTTCAGGAGTTAATTATGTACCGGTCGGAAACTCTCTGAATCACAGGGTGGGGGCAGGAACAGATTCTACCCAAGGGATGGCTCCGGGAGATCCACCAGCCCAATGGCTTGGGAGCTAGTAGCAAAGGAGGACAGCTCGTCAGGCACCAACCCAAGAAATGCCACCCAATGCAAGAGGTGGATGAATAATCTTATCCACTGCACCAGGGTAACCTTCAGTTCACTCCAATTTCACATTCTGATAATGGAATCATGCAAGGATTACGCTGTCAGGGACCTCTTGCAATATTTGCGGCAGACACAAGCCAATTGTTTCTCAATGCTTTATCACCAGACACTCATCTAGCATGCTGCCCAAATTCCATTCTCATCTTTTACTGGGGAGACTCAGCACATACAGTTGGCATGCATGCTTCTCAATCTCTGCTCCATTCCTTCTTATCACATTCCATCCAATTGCTTTCATGCAGGCCAAACTTTCCCAAAGCATGAGGGAGAGATCCCAGACCACAGCGCTCTCAAACTCGAGGAGCCTGCCGCCGAGTTGGTGGGCAGAGGGACAGAGATCGCTCTTGTGGGGATGGTAAGGTCAATCTCTCCCAGTAAACCAGAACAGATAAGCCCTCCATGAGATGATCACATGATTGTCAGCAAGTGACACAAAGTTCCATTCAGCCTGTTCATGAACTAAGTCAATTTTCACTTTCTTACAGCCAGCAACAGGTCCAGAGCAGAACAGCCAAATGTGCCACAGCCCACTTCAGAGGAGAATGTGGAAAATCCATTTGAAGGTGGCTGTTACTCTGTTTGCCTGCATATATACATGTACACCCTGGTAGGTTCTAGGTCTAGATTAGGCTCAGGTCACTTTCTGGGAAACACCTCACTGCCACATCACCACTTCAGGCTGAGGCAGTGACGGTCCAGGTCTCTCTCACTCTCAGTACAGCTGGAGATCAGACACCCGCCGAATCCAAGCCAGATGAGGATCCTCTGGAAATGACCATTTCACACATGCTGGAGATACAACAACAGGTGGCAGGGTGAAAAGTCATCATGGTAATAATCAGTCAATATGATAATATCAGAGTGAGGCAGGTTGAATGGGCTACCTGTTCCGAGCAATTCTTTCAGTAGCAATATGTACTGAAAGACAGTGCAATATTGCTTGTGCTGATATAAAATGTCCCATAGAACATAACACCCAAAAGATCTCACCATCTGGTTCAAATGTGCAAGTGACATGTCCTGGTTGATTACCACCAGCTCTTTATTTTACCCAGTATTAAAAACAGAAATAAAACAAACTATGCAGCATAATTGCAGAGCTTTTCTTTGCTTCAATACTAACTCACCCACAGTTCCAGTTTCAAATTGTTGTCCGTTGTACCTTCTGATCAAAATTTGGCTCCATTAATGGACCTCCATCCCCCCCAGGCATGGAACAATGGAAAAAGAAAAAGTCTTCAAGTGGCATCCCAGGAATATGATATTGGTCACTGCATGGAACCTTATCAATTGGAGTTAAAGCAAGATCTGGATAGCAGGATGCAACATGGGATACAAACCACTGCCCTAAAACTATAAATTCTTTCCATTAAACAGCTCATGTTGACTGGAACTGGGGGCCACATATTTTTCCAAGAGTCAAGTCTTCCTTTTCTTCATACATTTGTGGAATGTGTGTGTCACTGGCTGACCAGCATTTATTGCATGTTAACAGCAGTCCTAAGTACAAACATTTTGGTAAAATTTAAAATATTGCAATATTTCTTTCAAGAGCTGTTAGCAACCGTGATGACTTCTGACAGACAGCAATCTGAGCGTTCGAGTGTGGGAATTAAATCTCTCAAATTGTAAATCCATTCTAGCCACTTTGCAAGTCAATAGCTTAATTTCTTAGCTGAGGGTCCTTTCAAATGATCAAAGCATTCTGTGCAGAAAAAGCGCATTAACTTATGATTCATGTCCACTATGTACTGTACAGCTTGCAATGACTATCCTACTGAAGAAACTACATCCAATTAGGACATCTTAATTGGCATTATTCACACACAGGTATTTCAACTGCTTTAATGCACCAATGGTTCAATCCATCAGCAATTCTTTCTGATGGTTAAAGAATAAAGCTGTATTTTCAGTGACTAACCACCTCCTCTCCCAAACCAACAGCAGCAGAGGGGAATGTTAAAAAAAATAATTTATTCAATACCACATTCTTCAGTAAAAGTAAAACCTTCAAAACCACAACCACCACATTTTGGAAGGGCTATTCACGAATCCAAGTGGCCCAGTTTCAGTTCCTGATTGAGTGGTACATGGCATCATTTTGCAACACTGGAGTAGGAGCCAAGTATAGAACAAAGACAAAAAAAATCAGAAACAAGTTAACTCTGTATAAGACGAAATGAAATAAAAAGTGCTGGGAAATATCAGCAGGGCTGGCAGCATCTGTCATGTGTTGAGCCCAAAATGACTCATCCACTAAGAAGAGTTGTATTGAACTCAAAACATTAACTCTTTTTTGCCTCTGGAAGCGTGATAGAAACAAGATACAAAATTGTGACTGACAGTTAAGTACTGACTGCGACAGCAAACCATCACTTCATCAACACTAATTTTACTCTGGGGTTGGGCACAAGAATACACAGGATTACCACACAAAATATAAGCTTTCCGCCTGCAGAGGGAGCAATACAGTCAATAGTAAAGTGCGGTAAGGAGGAGGCACCAATCTAAAAAACTCATTTAAACTGATAAACTTCTTTGACCTCTTGGATGTTCAGTTCAACTTACAAGTTCTGTATTATGAGCTTCTCAAATTTCTCAGGAACATCACTCCACATTTGAGAGAAACAGAATTCTAAGCCAAAAACTGCATAATAAATGAATAGTGGCATATTGCAAGGGCTGAAATGCATTTTCACTGCAATTTTAATGCTGTAAAATGTTCGTTCGACATAAACTTGCCCTTTAAATAGCATTCATGAAATCAAAACATCAGATAAAAGAAATATGGTTTCAGCTATATAGTAAAGAATCCAGCTGTTACAGCATTTTGGAGGGATATTTAACTCTTGCGACAGGACTTCAGTGAAGAAAAGGAGCCTAGCAAATTGAGTGGCAGCAGCAATCCCTGGAATGAGCAGACCCTAAATAGACCAGATATGGGCCCTGGGTCTCACTTACAGGAAAGGCACTCTCATGTAGTTCATCAGCAAAGGAAACATTATCTTTGGCTGCTGTGGTGTTAGTAAGCAGGTCAGGAGAGATGGGAAAGCAGTCAGGAGGGAGGGCTGCAATTGGAATATTTGATCCAGAAAGGGCTGAGTGGGAGCGCAACAGTGTTTCGCGCCACAGTGAATCCTAGAGGAGTACTCCTGCATCTCCTAGCTCCACTTATAAGTCACCACTTACTCTTATAATGGCAACCATCATCAGGCCCTTGAGTGACATAAAAGTGAGGCCATGGACAGGACTTTTTAGATGGTGGGATTTCTCACCCCCTCGCCTGAAAAGTTGGCAGGGGTACAGCCCCACGCACATTTAATGCTCTGAAGAGTGTGGTCCCTCCAGCATTAATGGCCAGTACTGGATACAAGCTGTTCACAGATTTCAAAGTCTCGAGTCCAGGAGCAAGTAAGCGCAGGGGCTCTCATGGCAAGGGAAGAAAGTGAGGCCCGGGGGGGGGGGGGGGGGGGGGGGGGGTGGAAAACGGGCCCACTATTGGGCCTTTCTCACTCCACGCAAAATTGCAGATCGAAGGTAGGTGAGAAAGCCACTTAAGGAATTTTATGGCTCCCATATCTCCCCTGACCTTGCCTGATAAGCTGTTGGTGGAGGAGGAATATAAATTTTTGCCCCATGCTTTTCTGATTAAAGCTGGCTTCTTCAGGACAGCTGAATTTTGCAATGGGCCTTCAAACAAGTCTTTTATTTGTACGTGGAAACAATTTATATTGTTTTTGGCAAAAGCCCTGGATCTTTTCTGCCTTTACCAGTTTGAGATTGAATGTTTCCAACATGTGCTTGGTTCATTTTGCTGTTGAGTTTCTAGGACGTTATATGAGACTCGGTAAAATAACAGATTACATATAAACCAGTGATGCTCTGGTAGTTTACTCAAGTGCAAGAGGTGCTGTGGATTACAAATAGAAATCTTCACAATGTCATCGTGAAGTGTTACACTGTCTTGCAACATGGGCATACAGCATTTAATTACCTCATGTGGATTAGCATTGAACGTAAGGCTGCCTTCATCTAGTTGCATGTAGAGTTTCCTGTAGTTAAAATTTGAAGGATGGTCTCTATAGTAAATGGAACAGTGACCCCAGGTGGACTTGCACAACCTGAAACAAAATCCATGCTACCGGTTGATATTATGTCAACACATGCTTTTCACTCATCACTTTTATATGGTCTTATGAAGCAGAGTTCCCTATCTGAATTTGCAGATTCAATGCTAATATAAAGCTGCAACTATTTTATGGATCTTCCATTAGAATGACTGGAAATCCATGTAACATTAACAGGCTTCATTGCAAAAAGACGAATTTGCCTCCATTTTCAGACATTCATTAATATTCATCATTAAGATGCATTATATTACAAGTCAAAATCCTCAAGTTAAAATGTAAAACTTTACATTAAATATTCAGTAATATGAACATAAAACATTTAATGACATTGTTGTAGCAATCTAAAACTAATCTCATCGCACAAAGCCAAATGGGCCCGATTTTAACTTTGTTGGAAGTGGGTGGGTTAGAATCGGGATCAAACTCTTTGATATTATTGCCCCATGGCAGGTGTAATGATCAGGTGCATTTAAAAAATACCTGGAACATGACCCCAACCTCCTCCACATACCTGCTACCATCTTTTACAGGTTGTAGATATTAGTCCAAAGATGTGCAAGTTAGGTGGATTGGCCATGTTGAATTGACCCTTAGTGTCCCAAGTTGCGTAGGTTAGGCGGATTAGCCGTGCTAAGTGTGTGGAGTTACAGGGATAAGACAGGGGAAGAGGCCCTGGGTGAAATGCTCTTTTAGACAGTTGGCACAGAGTCAATGTGTTGAATGGCCTCTTCTGCATTGAAGGGATTCTATAATCAGAACATTGCACCAAGGAAAAGGGGGATAATCAATTAATATAATAAAAATGGTGTTCCTGTAGCACAACTGGGTGGCTACAGTTGCATGTACTTCCCAGGGGTCAGTGGCAGTGAGGCAAGAGCTTCCAGATCTTCAGGGCAAGTACTTCTTCAGCATTCCTTGTGGGCCAGAAGGAACAGGAATCTTCCCCAAAGCCCACGCAAAAAACACATTTGTCATACCCCAGCTCCCAATGCCAGCACCCCACTATAACCCCCAGCCTTTATTGAAGACTTCCCCATAGCCATCAGTAATGATCTCCTTCCAGACCAGATCAGGGCCTCTTTTAATTCCCTAGAGTCAAGTAGCATATCTGAAGCTACCTGATTGTAGCCTCCTACAGCTAATCTTTCCTTCTGTTCACCGACTGAAGGGCAGAAAAGAATCTACAAAATATTCATAGGTCTCTGTTCAGTTTGGCAGGATCTCAGAGGCTTGTCCACATCAGGTTCTTCAGTCACTTGGGTTTGGCTTCATCTGCATTCTGCCCTAAAAATCAGTGCCTATTAGTCAAATCAGTCGTTATAGTGGCACAGTGGTTAGCACTGCTGCCTCACAGCTCCAGGGACCAGAGTTCGATTTCCAGCTTAGGTCACTGTCTGCGCGGAGTCTGCACATTCTTCCCCTTTCTGCTCCGGTTTCCTTCCACAGTCTGAAAGACGTGCTGGTTAGGTGCACTGGCCATGCTAAATTCTCCCTCAGTGCACCCGAACAGGCACCTGAGGATTTTCACAGTAACTTCATTGCAGTGTTAATGTAAGCCTACCTGTGACTAATAGACTTTAATTTTCCTTCTTCCGTGCTGTAAGCTTCTGCTATTCAATTGCAGTTGCCTTCATGCTTTATAAAAATTTGCTTTGGCATTAATAGATTAGCCTAACAGAGACCTGGTTTTTCAAAGTAGCTTTATTTCCAGCAGTTACTTCTCATTTTCTCTCTACTATAGCCCATGGCATTTTGCAAGACACACAATGAACTACAACATTACAAAATTCTGCATTCTGAAAAAGCTCATATTATTGTTTTAAAGAGGAGGGTTTCTGCTGGTACCTTGCTGTTGTGGTTACCTTTCATGTTCAGGCTGAATCCATTCACTTGACAGAAGCTTAAGGGAACTTAAGCACTCAACATTCAATTAGACATACTTTTACCAAGGAATCAATTGCATTACAACTCGAGAGTAGAAACTGGAGTTTGCTCCAGGAACATTGAGACCTATTTAGATATATAGGCCAGGAATGGAAACCTGGGTTCTTTGCAGACTTTGTGGCCACGTGTGTGACACAAATACTAATTGAGCTTGTCAGGGAGATGACCGCCAATGTGCTGGCACTGTGGAGCCTAAATCTGATTAAACACAGACCATCTGCTGTACTCGCATTTGCAATCAATGAATTTTTAGTCTGAGGAAATAATCCTCTTCATAATAATAACTTCTGCAGCAATAACGGTAGCAGCAGTTTGGGAAAGTAGAATTCTACTGCATAGCAACTGAATATGCTACTCCTTTAGGCAAAAGAGATGATTTTATTGAAATGTAGGACAGAGATTAACCTGATATAGCATGAGGAATGGTTCAGTGGCAGAGGTTATAATATTACGTTTGGCAAGTTATAAGATTACAACTTTTATGTTAAAGTATTCCCTCTAAAATGATTGGGATGGTCTAATTATTTATAGCAGTTGTAAAACTCTATTTGTGTCAAGCATATAGTGTTATTAGTTAGGGAATTCTGATTGCATCTAAGATTATTACTCACTTTTAAACACCTCAGAAAAATCAAGATAACTTCTGTTCTTGTTCTACAAAGAATTTTTCTCGAACCTGCCTCAGTTTTAACTGCAAACATTAAGCTGCCTTCTATCTGCTGTGCAGCACTTCATAAAGCTATCCTTCCATTTTTGGCAACAAAGCTTTTAAGTTTCCTCATGGACAAGGCTGAGTGTGAGAGGGCTGCAAGTCACAGCATAGAATGGCACTTACCCTTGCCAGAGGACATCATCGTTAGCCAAGTCCTGCCAGACACACGAGGCCAAACAAAGGTCAGTCGCATTCAGGTATGAGAGAATGGTTAAGCTAAGCTCTGGAGGCAATAGTTCCAGATCTGGAAATCCGTGCTCTTCCTTCGATCTGCCAACTCGCAGAATGTGATAGATGTCAATCCCAATCTGGGCCTGCCTGCGACTTGCAGCAGCGAGTCTCCTGTCATGCTCTCCAAGGTAATAGCCTTCCTCACTGTATCTTCGGTGTTGCAACTGCTGATTCCTTACGACTCTCCACAGCCCCTGACCCATCTGCAGAAGAGAGGATTGATGAAAACAAGTCATCAATGAACAAGATACTGTCTCAGCTGTACTTGGAGTAGTGCTCAAGTAAATGCTTGAATTGAGGCATATGTATTATATACTGTTCTCAAATACAGAACATGCTTGTTAACCATCTGGTGTAACATTAAATCTACAAACTCAGGATCAGTTAGAATGGAGTGCTAGCTGTCCACAATTTACAAAAGAACGCTACTTTAAAAATTTGATATGCTGATTAAAGAAATGAATGTTGTGATCAGATGTTGCATTCCATTGTACCTATCTGGGGCTTCAGTTACAAAATATGACTCCCTAACAGGAGTAACTAGAGAGAATTAACTGAAATGAGAGCTCTCCTAATAGCTTGGTTAAATGCACCTAATGGTACAGTGCTACTATTTCGAAGAGTATCAAATCATGGGTTTGACTCTTGTGCTGTTGAGTTGCATGAACTTGTCATCAGCAAGATATGCTTCTCTTTAGTTATCTAGTGATGTCTGCTGGAACATGTACATGTACTCATGCTGGGTGTGATCATGGTCAGCAATTAACAATCGACAGCTAAAGAAACACAGACGTGCATTTACATAAGAACATAAGAAATAGGAGCAGGGGTAGGCCATCTAGCCCTTCGAGCCTGCCCCGCCTTTCAATAAGATCATGGCTGATCTGAAGTGGATCAGTTCCACTTTCCCGCTTTCTTCCCATAACCCTTAATTCCCCTGTCTATCAGAAAACTATCTACCCGTGACTTAAATATATTCAGCGAGGTAGCCTCCACCACTTCAACGGGCAGAGAATTCCAGAGATTCATCACCATTATTTCAGAACGTCCAGACTCAATTTTACAGCTGGTTAAGTACTTTGTAACGTAGCCAGTGTTGCAACTAATTTGTGTACAGCAAGCTCCAAGAAACAGTCATAACATATTGATCAAGACATTTATTTTGCAATGTTGGATGCTCTTCTTTGGAATGGTGTCATGGGATCTTATGTCCATCCAAAAGGGCTCAGAGATTTCTCCCAGCAGGGCACCTGCCATTTCACAATTTAATTGATAGCTACAAGTAGGTATTGTCACTTTGAAGTGGGACGATGAATTCCAATGCTTAGTTTTGATAAAGGATTATGCAATTAAATGAAACATTTATTGTGATAAGGGATAATACAGTTAAAGGACTAAGTGTAATTTTAAAAATTATGAAACAGTGTTTACGTAAATAGTAAAGTCTGCAAAAGACATTTGGAACTTCATTTTATTGAATCTCAGCATGAAACAGAAGTACCATAATGCAGAAGGAGGCCATTCAACCCATCGAGTCAAAAGAACATTTTACCCAGCTCCCCCCCCCCCCTTATCCCCGTAATCTGTACATTTACGACAGCTAATCAACCTAACCTACACACCTTTTAACACCACGCTACCATACCACATAGTTCTCAAGTTCTGTTCATGATGGACGCTGGGTGAGCTGGCATGGTAGGTATGAGGGTAAAAGGGAGGGCATGGGTTGACAGTGTCTATAAAAAGGACCATGAAGATGCACAGGGGCATAGGTTGGCTTGAAGGATATGAGGGAGCATTGGAGTGGGCAGAGGGCATGAGGAGACAGGAAGAGTTCAAGAGGGATGAAGGCTACTAATGTTTATAAATTTCAATACAGTGCCAGTGTATGAGGCAAGCCTTCCACCCAGCCCACCTCCACACCCAGTATTCTTTGCACTTGTTCTGCAGTCGCTCAACTTGACTCCTAGAGAACCATGCCACTCCTATCCCAGACATACTCTCTTCCACCTTCTTCCGTTAAGAAAAAGATATGAAAGCCTCAGGTCATGTACCAACCAACTCACAAATAGCTTCTTCCCTGCTGCCGTCAGACTTATGAATGGAGCTACTTAAGTTGATCTTTTTCTACACCCTCGCTATAACTGTAACATTACATTTTGCACACTCTCCTTTCTTTATCTATGTACGGTATGCTTTGTCTACATAGCGTGCAAGAAACAATACTTTTCACTGTATACTGATACACCTGACAATAATAAATCAAATCAATGGAACGAAATTCTGAATTTCCAAGCCATTTTCTCCTGCATTGGGAGTTCAGAGTTCGGAGCGGAAAAACGTCCTGACTCTGCGCTCCTGATCCGGGTGTGAAAATACAAGCCTCTATCTCCTTTCTGTAGTTGGAAATCAGAAGTAAACTGTTGCCCAAGTGTTGTTTAACCAAAATTTTAATGGAGGTTTAACTAATTTCCAGAGGATTAAACTGGAATGGAGCCATTAAAAATTTTGGCATTCTGAAATGGTAACAATAATACAGAATCGGTGTCATGATGAAGATTCACTCCTCTGTGCACTTGTTAATAAAAAGAAAATAATCTTAGTTATATGGGTTTTTATGTTGGTCATGGCAACTACTTCTGCATGCATTCCCTGTGCTATACGGTTCAATGTCCATTTCCAGATGAAGGCAAGTACAGCATTAATCATTGATATATTTGCTTGGGTCAGTCAGAAATATTAAATAAGGAATAATTTAATGGAGTTTCACCTAGCACTCTAGTACATTAGCAGTTTGGGGATTAACAACAAATAACAATGTATGGCAGTCACCATGAGATATTTCTTCCAGCTCTACTCTGCTAGCTGAAATGCCAAAGTTTATTAACCAGCAACTCTCAGCTACTGCAGCAGTGCTGACTGCTTGTAGCTTAGTAACCTACAATACATCACAGAGAATAGCTTAACAAATGATTACTACACTCGATAAATTAGCACTTTTCCCAAACAAAACACACACTGTTACCAAACACGAACATTTCCATAAACACAAAGGGGTGCATTACATGTCAAACAGTGGAAAGGCCCTCTGCACTCATTCAATGCATCATTCCAGAGACCTAGAGTCCTGAAAGTGAGAGCATTCAGCAGTGTTTACAAAAGCAACTATACAGGTTCTTGATAATGGTCAGCTAGAAGACATAAAAAAGGTACAGGCCTATATACATTCTGAGTTAAGAGACAGATGGGTAGCCATCCAGTGAGAACAGTCAAAGTATGCAGTTTTCACTGCAACTGTAGAGTATCTAAAAGATTACAAGGAAACTTCAAATCAACAATCTATAAATGCTGGTAAAGTGCAACCACCAAGGCAGGTCACATACATTGCCATCTTTATTCAGCAGACACATAGAATGGGCACGAAAAAGAAAAGTTTAAGTACAGAACAAGGTTGCAACCAACTGCAGAGCTTGCACATGGTGAATGTCTACGCTGTGTAAGTGATGGGTTGACTACTTTGTTACACAAACTGGAACCTCAGAATGATCAGATTATCCTTTTTATGAAAAGGGAAAAGTCCACTATTAAACATGTATCATATGTACCATTGAAAAAGGAAAAGGTGTTGGGAATCACTCTTGGCTGCAGCTATAACAAATATGGTTATTACTGTAAACCTTATATTAACAAACTGAGCTCCGGAAGTGCCATAAACTCTGTTCAAAGAGCACAAATTCGTTCACGTCTTGCTGTATCCCCATGTGCCATATCCATGTTTTCCTCCATTGATTCCTTCCTCTGTTAGACTGGGTGGGTGGGTCTGCTCGTGTGACCCCATTGTTTTTTGTATTTTTAATTTGTTCTTCAGAATGCAGACAACACTTGAAAGGTTTCACTTCTTATTGATCTCTAGCTGCATGAAATGGCAACCTGTCTGAAGGAATTTTGTTTCTGCTACAGAGTGGTTTGCTTAGGTCATTTCACAAAGCTTTATAAAAGGTGAACATCCTAAGGTAGGTTTGAAGTCACATGTCGATGAGACCATGTTGGAAGGAAGTTGCGATTTTATGATAACCCAGTAAGCTTCTCAAGATCATTTTTCCTGGTGTTACCCGATTTATTGAACTTGACTTCACAAATTATCATGCTAAGATTTATATTCATGTCCAATACGACAACTGCTAGTTGACTGTGCCTAAAATGAGAGAGACTTGGAAAGTTATTTGATCATAGGATTCATCACAGCTTAATTGAATCCTATCCTCACCTGATATTCACAATGGTCACTTCAAAGTAGGGGGATCAGAAGTATAAAATTCCTAGCAAACATAGCCCCTTTCTTGCATTCAGAATACAGGATGGTAAGAAAGAATAAAGGATAACTTGTATCACTTTTTCACAATGTTAGGATGTTTCAAAGCACTTTTGAGCCAATTAAATACTTTCAAAGTATAACTGTTTTTATGTTGGAGATGCAGTAGCGAATTTGTCGACAGCAAGTTTATCACACAGCTGTGTGACGAGATCATCTGATTTTAGTGATCTCCGTTGAGAGATAAAAATTGACCAGGACACCAGGGAGAACTCCACTGCTCTTCACTGTAAAAGTGTCATGGAATCTTTTTTAATACTGACCTGAGACAGACCATGCATGTGTGCGCCTGTGGCAGGGGTGAAGGGGATGGTGGGGATGGGGCATGAGTCCCAACACTGAGCTCTGGGGAACTCCACTACAAGCTTTCTTCCAATCAGAAAAACAACCTGGAAATGATGATCATATTGGATAAATGGCACAGATTCATGAAATCCGGCCTAACCATTTCATGCTCCACAAACTAAAATCACTATAGTGCACAAGGAGGCCATTGGGCCCAGAGTCCACACTGACTCTCCCATCCCCGTAACCCCACACTAAGCCGCAAATCCCTTAACCTATACATCATGGGACACTAACCTGGAATGAGGTAAAGGGACATGTTTTATACCTTCTGCGATTGCATGGGAAGGTGCCATGAGTGACAGGAAAGGTGTTGGGTATGGTGGAGGAGCCATCATACACAACACCTAGGTTACCCCCAGGGGAACAGTCTCTGCAGAATGCTGACAGAGGGAGTGAAGGGAAGATGTGTTTGGTGGTGGCATCATGCTGGAGTTGGTGAAAATGGCGGAGGATTATGTTTTGCATGCAGAAGCTGGCGGAGTGGAATGTGAGAACAAGGGGGACTCTATCCTTGTTCTGGGAGAGAGGGAAGGGGGTGAGGTTGGTGACGATGTTGGAGCTGATGGCTTGATGTTCAACGGTGTGGTCATAGTCCAGGGAGAGGCAGGAGGAAGTTTCTGAGTGTTGGCGCTCAGCCTCTGCAAGGTAGCAGTCAGTACACCAGACGACAACAGCACCCCCTTTGTCGGCAGGTTTGATGACAACGTCAGAGTCGGACCCAAGGGAACAAAGGGCAGGATGTTCAGAAGGAGATAGGTTGGAATGGGTGAGGGGGCAGAAGAATTCAGACAGCCAATGTCCCATTGACAGTTCCCAACGAAAAGATTGAGGGCAGGTAATTGTCTCAGTGGGAGTGTCCAATTGGAGGCAGAATGTTGGAGGCGCATGAAAGGATCAGTGGAACTGGGGCTGGGGGTGGGGGGGGGGGGGGGGGGGGGGGGGGACCTCTTGCACAAAAGGAATGGGCACAGAGACGAAGGTGACGAAAGAAGAGTTCAACATCATGTTGAGCCCAGAATCCATTGAGGTGGGACGTAAGAGCACAAAGCTGAATCCTTTGCTGAGAAATGCACGCTTAGCCTCAGAGAGGGAAAGGTCGGATGGTGATGATACAGCAAGAGCTGGGACTTGAAGTGATGGAGTTCAAGGGATTGGATAGGAGTGAATGTGTCAACAGTTGTGATGCAGAGAATAAGAGTAGAAGTAGTAGGTCAGGCAGATTCAAAGTTTAAATCCAGGCTATTCTGTTGATGTCAATGGAGACGGGAGTTGGAAAGATATGAGGAAAGCTACAGGTCATCTTGTATCATATTGAGCTGGGCAAATGAAACAGATTGGGGTTCCCATCCTGATCACTGTCAATGGTCTTGGTTGATACTGAAGATCAGGTTGAGGGCACAGAATTGGGCTAGTTTTGATACTCTCCTGGGTCAAAGAGTTGATGCTCAGCGTCTAGGTTCCCTCAAGATTTGTTATTAGCGTCAGAGATTACATGACTGTGATAGGAAAAAAAAACAAACAATGGAGACAGCTGGAGGCTGAGAAAGGCAAAAAACTAAATAGAATTAAATAGGTATTTGTTTTACCCTACCCATGTTCATCCTTCTGTCAGCAGATGTCATACATATTCTATGAGAAGACTTGTTGACTTATTGCGTAAGCAAACTAAAATTTTCTTTGTTCTGTGTTGTCTTGAGGTAGTGGATGCCTGATCTAACAACCTGATATACTAGAGAAGATACAAGGTGTCAATAGTGAACTGGATCCAACACAGTATTTATAGCATTGATTCGTGAAGCTAGTCAAAAAGGCATGAAAAAGCTGTTAGAGGGCATTTTCAGGAAAACTGGAAAGAGAGTAAATAACACAAAGGAAATTCTGCTGCAACTCCACCAGGCACTACAGCACAAAGATTTAAAATGTGACTGAAATATCGTTAGTGTAACCCAGGATCAACAAGAAAACACTGCTGTGGTCAACAATGGGGGGTGTTTGGGAAAACCACTGTGATATTTCAGCACGGTGCTCGAGGATCTCGGTAGAATAAAACAGGAGACTGATAGTACATTCAGAAACTTGGGAAGGCCCCCTCAAAATTTAAAGCTAATGTGTTTGAAGTAGCGTCAGTAGAGGAACAAGGCATTAAAAAAAATGCTAAAGGGTCTGTATGTATTTTGAGATGGTACTGCCTTGTTTTCCAAAAACATTTTTAATACAATATTGACTGTATTGGTGAACAAAACACTGCTTCTTATGCCAGAAGAATATTTTCCAGAGATCTCAAAACTATTTCACCTCAACACATGACAAAGAATTGGATTAAAATAATCCTTCATTTATCTAACTAACGGAAAAGCCAAATGAGGGCAGAGCAACACGAGTCCACTTTAATGCTAGCTATTGAGAGAAATACTGCATTCCGAATAAAACACAAAAAATCCCGCTAAATGCTGGAAGTCTCAGATAAACGAGCAAATGTTAAACATTAGGTACTGTCTATGAAGGGAGAACCAAAAGGATTCATGATCTGGATCTCTCTGTTCATAAGTCATAAACATTAATTCATCATTTCTCCAAGCAGCTGCTGATTAACCTGCTGAGTGTTTAAAGCATTTTGTTTCCCTGCATCAGCATTTTCTTAACGACGCTTCTATAAGTGGGAAAGGCCAATGTTGCCAAGAAAGATTAGTTTCGAAACAAAATGTAGAGCTGTTGGCCTTTCCACTTTCTTGTATGCTTCCGAGAGATAGATAGTTTGCTTCAAGCACACAAACAAATTACGTCACTTTTAAACAATCTGTTTGTGGAAACTACTCAAGATCTGATGGCAAGACAACTGTTCTTGTCGCTCCCTGACTGACATCTTTCCCTCACCAGACTTGTAACCCAGACGCCAAGACTAATGCTCTGGGGACATGGGCTTGAATCCCACCACAGCAGCAGGTGGGATTCAAATTCAGTTAATACAACTGGAATTAAAAAGCTAGTCTCAGTAAGACCAGTGTCCACAGAAATGTGTCTTAAAAACCCCTCTGGTTCACTTACCATATTACCTGGTCTGGCTTACATATGACTCCAGAGCCACAGCAATATGGTTGACTCTTAAATACCTTCCAAAGTGGCCCAGCAAGTGACTCAGTTGTACCAAACCCCCACAAAGTCTTCAAAAAGGAATGAAACTGGCTGAATCATGCTGCATTGAGTTAGGACCCAAAAACGCTGATAGCAAACCCAACCATTAACGCTTGAAGCTGGATCAAAAGTGGGAAAGCACTCTCACAGATTAGTCAAACTCACAGAATCATACCTTACATGCAATGTCCCAGACACCATCACCATTCGTGGCTATGTCCCGTCCCATGAATAGGACAGGCACACAAGGGGTGGCAGCAAAGTGATATACAGTTGGGAAGGGGTTATGTTGGAAGTTTTCTAGATCAACTCAGGACCCCAAGAAGTCACATGGCATCAGGTGAAACTGGAGCATGGACATTGCCCACTGATGACCATTAGGGTGGCACAATGGCAAGCACTGCTGTCTCACAGCACCAGGGATCCAAGTTCAATTCACTGCAGTGTTAACGTAAGCCTATTTGTGACACTAATAAATAAACTTTAAACTCAGCTGATGGATTAGTACTCCTCCATGTTGAACACTACTTCAATGATGGCTAGGACACAATGTATTCAGGGTGGACAACTTCAATGTCCACCATCAAAAGTGACTCAGTAGTACCAATCTACCTGTTGCAGATGCATCTGTCCATGGCAATCCTGGTAGGAGTGGCCACGCACAGGGCTTGGGGAGACATATTTCCACCTTCACATTAAGGATACCTTCCCATCGTGTTGTATGGCACCATCATTGTGCTAAATGGGATAGATTTTGAACAGATCTAGCAACTCAAAATGGGCAGCCTATTTTAAAAAATATTCAAGGGGTGTGGGCTTTGCTGGCTAGGCCAGCATTTATTGCCCCTTTTTAACTGCCCTCGAGAAGGTGGTGACGAGCTACCTTCTTGAACTGCTGCAGTCCTGCCAGACTCAGTCATGAATGGTGGTGAGCACTTAAACAATTCAAGTTTGAGGAGAAGGCTCCACCAATCGCTTCATCCTCAGTGATGGAGGAGCCCAACATCTCAACAAGATAGACAAGGCTGGATCATTTGCAACAATCTTTACCCAGAAATGTCGAGTGGATGATCCATCTCAGCATCCTCCAGAGGTTCCCAGCATCACAGATGTTAGTCTTCAGCAAAATCGATTCACTCTGCATGATATCAAAGAGCTGACGTGCACTGGACATAGCAAAAGCTATGGCCTTAATAACATATCAGCAATTGTAACGAAGACTTGCACCCCAGAACTAGTTGTACCCATAACCAAGCTGTTCCAGTAAAGCTACAACACTGGCAACTACAAATCGAATTCAGCCAATTAGTGACCCATCAGTTTACAGGCGATCATGGCCCTGTGATGGAAAGGATCATTGACAACGCCATCAAGTGACATTTACTCAACAATTACCTGCTCACTGTCAGCTTGAGTTCTGCCAGGCCACTCTGCTGACTTCATTACAGCCTTGGTCCAAACACGAACAAGAACTCCAGAGGCAAGATGAGAGTGACAGCCCTTGACATCAAGACAGAATTTGACAAAGTGACATCAAGAAGCCCTAGCAAAGCTGGAATCAGATGGAAGACTCTCCACTGATTGGAATCATATCTGGCTCAAAAAGATGATGGTTCTTGTCATTGGATATCAATCATCACAGCTCCAGATATCAATGCAGGAAATCCTCAGTCGTGTCCTGAGTCAAGCCATCTTCATAATGACCTACTTCCTAACGTAGGATCAGAAGCAGGGATGTTTGCTGATGATTGCACCATTCAGAACTCCTTGGATTCTGAAGCAATCCTTACCCATATTTAGCAAGATTTTGGCAACATTCAGGCTTGGGCTGATAAGTATCAAACTTCATTCATGCCACATAAGTGCTAGGCAATGACCACATCCAACAAGACAGAATCCAGCCATCTCTCCATGACTGTCATAACATTACCATCACTGAATCCCCCACTATCAACATCCTGGGAGGTTACCACTGACTAGAAATTTAATTGGACCAGCCATATAAATGCAGGGCTAGAAGAATGGGTTAGAAGCTAGGAATTCAGCAGAGTAAATCATTTCCTGACTCCCCAAAGCCGGTCCACCATATACAAGACACATCATGAGTGTGATGGAATTCTCTTGCCTGGATGAGTGCACCGAAGGGGTTCAACACTATTGAGAATAAGGCAGTTAATCTGATTGGCATCCCATCCACCACCTTCAACATTCACGCCTTCCATCACTGACAAACAGTGAAAGCAATGTATACCATCTACAAGACGGGCTGCAGCAACTCACCAAAGCTTCTTTTTGGCAGCACCTTTCAAAATTGTAACCTATGACTCCTAGAAGAGCAAGGACAGCAGGTGTATGGGAACACTTGCAATTTACCCTCCAAGCCACACACCACCTTGACATAGAACTAGATCCCACTCAACTGACGAAGGGAGCAGCGCTCCAAAAGCTAGTGGTGTCTGCTACCAAATAAACCTGCTGGACTTTAACCTGGTGCTGTGAGACTTCTTACTGTATAGACCTAGATCGCCATTCCACCACTGTCTGAGTTGAAATCCAGCAACACCCTCTCTAACAGTATTGTGGATGTACATGGACACTGTTCAGGGTGACACTCATGGTTGGACAACAAAAATATTGACCATTCAGCAGGCCCACGACCTGTGAAAGAATAGAAAAAAGCTTTGCATCTGCATTCTGCCAAAGGGAGTTCCGACAAGATGGACAGGACACGTTGCTAGGATTCCTGATAAGCGTTTGCCAAGAAAGCTCTTTAGTAACAATACATTTTGCACCCAACCTTTCCTTCTCCCCTATGTACTCTATGAACAGTATGTTTTATCTGTACAGCGCATAAATAATACTTTCACTACATCCCAATACATGTGACAATAATAAATCAAGTCTTCTACAGCCAGCTAATTGAAGGTAAACGTTTACATTGATGTGAAGATTTCACTGAAGAGTTTCAACATCGCTCATGAGTAATCTCAAAAGGAAAAAAAAGGTAAAACATGCAAATCATTGGTATTGGTTTGGACTGGAGTTAATACAAAATCAGTACTAGTCATTTGAACTTTTACTGGTTTCTCCTTCTGGGATACATGGTAGCACAGTGGTTAGCACTGATGACTCACAGCTCCAGGGACTCTGGTTCGATTCCCAGCTTGGGTCACTGCCTGTGTGGAGTTGCATGCTCTCCCCATGTCTGCTTGGGTTTCCTCCGGGTGCTCCAGTTTACTCCCACGGTCCAAAGGCGTGCTGGTTAGATGCACTGGCCATGTTAAATTGCCCCTTAGTGTCCTGGGATATGTAGATTAGAGGGATTAGTGGGGTAAATATGTGGGGTTAGGGGAATAGGGCCTGGTGGGATTGTTGTTGGTGCAGACTCACTGGGCCAAATGGCCTCCTTTTGCATTGTAGGGATTCTATGATGGAAGAACAACATCACGCTATATATGGTGCTGTCCTATTAACAAAAGGAATCACTTGCTATGAACAGAATAAAGTTGCCAGGGCCAACAGGAAATATAAGCTTCAAAATTCCAGAGTTGCAAGTACGTCTGCTGCAGGAACCATACGTATGTGTCTGTCCAACATGCAATACATCTTATCATGCTCATATTGGATGATTAGCCACTTTCAAATACATCACACCTGAAACTCAGCTCAAATTTGAGTTAATGTCATGGTCATCTTCGCCTGCGAAGGATGAACATGACAAAACAAAATCTGGGCTGCATCCCACCTTCTTGCCCCAACCAGGTAGGAAACTGGTTGATGGTATTTAAATAAAGTCTGGGAAACAATATAACCCAGAACTGCAGTGGGTGAGTTTTCAAAAGACATCAAAACTCACCAGCTCAAAACTGTATCCCCAGTTAAAAAAAAACCCAATTCCTTTTTTATGGTGCTATGGTATCAGGAAAATTGTTCTGCTTTACAAAGCAGGAAAAAAAAAGCAATGTTGGTCATTTCATTGTTGCTGCTTCATGAATCAAAAATATGACCAATTGCAGCTATGAAATAGGCAATTCTCTCCCATGAGATAAAAAAAATTATATTGTACAGCACATCTGGAAAGGGCACAAGTTTCTTAACATTAGAAAGCTCCTGTGCCTCATTTCTTTGAAATGTTATGACCTTATGTTAGTTTTAAACCTTTCAGATTAATTAAAGTTGTTGACTGTTTTGCTGTTCCTCTGTGGAATCTTTGTGCTGGTTCAGCTGA
Source organism: Carcharhinus amblyrhynchos (assembly GCF_965287045.1). Lineage (NCBI taxonomy): Eukaryota > Metazoa > Chordata > Chondrichthyes > Carcharhiniformes > Carcharhinidae > Carcharhinus > Carcharhinus amblyrhynchos. The sequence continues at coordinate 116,410,555 of NC_137328.1, read as the reverse complement.
TGCCATTTGAAGAGTATATTGTGTTCTATCCATACATGGAAATAAATCATACAGCCTGAACAATGCAGTGAGGGTATAGTGCTCAAACTCACATGCTGAACTTCACATTGCATTGTTTAAAAAGCTCATTAATGCGTTTCTGTGCAACACTGCACAGTACTACGAAGTACTACATAAAGGAAAAAGTATACATAAAATGAGCAGAGCTTCAAAATTTCTAGTTTGTATACTTCCAAACAGGTCAGGGGTACCTTAGGAATAACACTGTGTAATACTTCCCAGATTCATTTCTGCTTTACAAAATAGTGCCATGAGATCTTTCACATCTACCTGAGAGAACAGGCAGGTCTGCTCATCTGAAAGACAGTATATTCAACAGCAGAGTACTTCTCTTTGTCACGCCTCTGGAGTGGAAACTGAACCTACAAACATTCTGTCTGACAGACTGAACCACATTAATCCATAAAACCTAGGAACATAAGTAGGCCGTTCATCCCAATAAGTCTGTCCTGCCATTCAATAAGGTCATGACTGATTTAATACATCCCCAACTCCATTTTCCCACTTTTCCCCATACGCTTTGATTCCCTTACTGATCAAAAATCTGTTCATCTCAGCCTTGAACATATTTAATAATCCAACCTCTTACAGCCCTGTGTGGCAGATTCAATATCCTCAGAAAAAAAAATCCTCATCTGTCTTAAATGGGTAACCTCTAATTCTGAGGTTATACCTTCTGGTCCTAGAGTCTTCCACAACCTTTCAGCATCTACCCTGTCAAACCCCCTGAGAATTCTGAATGTCTTAATAAAGTCTTCCTTCATTTTTTTAAATTCCAATGAGTGCAGGCCCAAATTACTCAACCTCTCCTCATAAGAAAATCCCTCTATACCCAGGATCAACCTAATGAGCTTTCTCTGAATTGCTGCCAATGCCAGCATATCTTTCCTTAGATAAGGGAACCAAAACAATTCAAAGTATTCCAGGTGTGGTCTAACTAGAGTCTTGTATAGTTTTAGCAAAACTTCCCTATTTTTACACTCCATTCCTTTATAAATAAAGGCCAACATTCCATTTGCCTTCTCTATTGCCTGTTGAACTTGCATGATAACCTTTTGTGATAAATACACAAAGACCCCAAAATCCTTCTGTGATGCAGTTTTTTTCATTTAAATCATATTCAGCTCCTCTACTCCCCTTACAAAAGTACATAACTTCACATTTTCCTACATTAAATTCCAGCTGACATGTTTTTGACCAAATTACTCAACCTGTGAATATTCCTGTCATCCTCATCGCTTATCTTCCGACCTATTTTTATATCATCTGCAAGCTCGCCAATGGTACATTCATTTCCTTTGTCCGAGTCATTAATATGTTGTAAATAATAGTGGCCCCAGCCCTGAGGAACTTCACTATTTACAGGCTGCTATTCAGAAAATGCCCCTCTTATCTCAACTCTTCTATCAGTTAGCCAATCCGACAAGCCAAGCTAGTATACTACCCCCACACTTATTTTATTATGTAGCCTTGTATGTGGTGTCTCATCAAATGCCTTTTGGAAATCCAAGTATATTACCATCTAGTGGTTCCCCTTTATCTATCCTTTTCATTACCACTTCAAAGAATTATAAAAAAATCTGTCAGGTGTGATTTCGCCTTTATGCAGCCATGTTGACTCTGCTTGATTGCATTATGCATTTTTAAATTCTGTGGTGTTACATCTTTTTGCAATGGACTCAACATTTTCCGAAAGACATATTAAGGTAACTAGCTTATAGTTTTGTCTCCCTCCCTTGTTTGAATAAGGGTATTGAATTAGCAGTTTTCCAATCTGCTGCAACTTCTCTGGAATTTAAGGATTATTAGAAGATTCCTCCTAGTACATCCACTACCTCTATAGCTACATTCTTTAATATCCTAGGATGCAGACCATCAGATCCAGGGGACTTATTGGCCTTTGGCCCTATTATTCTTCCTAGTACTTTTTCTTCTGATGATAGTTTTGGAATGCTGTTAGTGTCTTGTACCATGAAGATTGGCGCAAATTATCTATTTTACTTCCTTGCCAGTTTCTGGTTCCCTTTAATTATTTTCCCATTCTCATTCTCTGGTTCACTTTGGCCTCTCCTTTTTATATATTTTAAAATGTTTTCATATTACTTGCTAGTTCATCTTGTCCCTCTATTTTTGGTCTTTAAAAAACTTTCCCAATCTCTACAGAATCACAGAACCTCTATAGTGCAAAAAGAGGCCATTCAGCCCATTGAGTGTGCACCAACCACAATCCCACCCAGGCCCTATTCCCATAACCCCACAATTTAGCATGGCCAGTCAGCTTATCCCACACATCTTTGGACTGTGGGGGGAAACTGGAGCACCAGGAGAAAACCCACACAGACATGGGGAGAATGTGCAAACTCCACACAGATAGTGATCTGAGGCCAGAATTCAACCTAGGGCTTGGCGCTGTGAGGCAGCTGTGTTAACCACTGTGCCGGCCCCTTGGGCTTACCTCTAACCCTTACTATATTATGTTTTTTCCTTTCAGTTTAATACTACCCTTAACTTATTTAGTTAAACAGACTGATTTCTCCTGTTCCTAGAATCCTTCTTCCTTGCTGGGATATATCTTTGTTGAAGTCATGGACTATTTTCAAGAAAGTTTGTCATTGCTGATCAATCATCCTTACTGCTAAATTCTCTTTCCTGGTCCATGCCCTCTGCCCTCATTCTTTTGTAATTATCCTTATTTAAGTTCAGCACGGTTGTTTCTGATCCAAGCTTCTCACTCTCAAACTGAATATTAAATTCTACCATGTTATGATCACTGTTTCTTCAGGATCTTTTACTCTGAGATTGTTTATTAAACCAGCCTCATTTAACTTGACCATACCCATAACAACCTGATCCCTGCTTGGATCCACAACTTTTTTGATCCAGGAAACTGTCCTAAATACACTATGAATTGATTTTTTCTCATGGATATCTCTGCCAATTTGATTTTCCCAATCTCCAAAATCAGATGCTGAGTTCTGATTTTAAAGACAATGAGGAGATTAATTTGATGAGAATTGCCTATCCTCCACCAGGATCGTTCCCTGAACTAACACTGAAACCAGAAACGTGATGTTTGTTAAATCACAAAGTCAAGTCTCCACTTTATACCACAATGCTGCAGTGCTTGGGGAAACTTGTATAATTAGGAGATTTAAGACAGCTTTTTACAAGCAAGTTAACAGAGGGGCTGTGTGTTAGTATCTTGCACTTTGATGTTGGGGTTGTTGATGGGGCAGGGAAGTTACTTAAAAAATACAGAATGGAGAGATTTGTCTGGAATTTCAACCAACAACAATTAGCATGACATAATGATCTGGGGACAAGGGCTGCTAATGTTCTCTATGGTAAACACGATGAACTCACTCAAGAGTGTGAAACATTCATTTGGAAGCTTACTTTTCCTGCATACAAGGTCACTTAATAGCTAACAATGCAAAAAAAAGGCTAAAGGATTGTCTGTATAAATAAATAAAATGTTCTGCCACTTCAAATTTCAACAGCTTACCCATTACAACAAAAATCTAAACAAAATTATATTATAGGTAAAAAGTCGTCTTTTAAGCTCAGCAGCATGCCTGCAAGCTTAATTCACAAATTTGTATCCCTCTCCCCATCTGCTAAGAATTTCCACCTAGCACTTCATCACCATTGTGAACTTCTGCCTGGGAAGCCAATTAGAGAATGTCAGGCCTTACTGAATACCAAGTTCAAAGTACAAATAGCACTAATAGGGCTGCAGCAGTCCCAGAGCCTCAAGGCTTCATTGAAACTAAAGCTGAAATGTTGGCTTCAAAAGTCCTGAAAAAGCATCATTACTTAAGGCAAAGACTGCAGCAGGAAGGATTTTGTAGCACGCAGGTAGGATTTCTTCACCAGCAACAGAGGTGCCTCCTGTAATTCAACTCCTCATAACAAAAGATAGAAGGATACAAGGATACCAGTGAAAACAAATGGTACTCCCCAGGTTTATGTTTCAGTCAAGCCAATGTGAAAGGCCACCTATACAGAGAGTAATGGCCAAGACTAGCAATTTGTATTGGCTCACATGATATATGTTTAAGAGGCTGTAGTCACATTATATTTGTTTTACTAAACTTTGTGACAAGTAATTTCAGTCCTTTATTTCGTAATCCATCCCAAATCTCAACAACAATTTGCATTAATAAAGCACCTTTAATGCAATGTAGGGTGAAAAAAATGCTATGGTAGACATAACCAAACAAAAAAGGACACCAAGCAAAACAAAAAGACGAGTGACCAAAAGTTTAACCACCATCCACAAGGTGGGTTATAGTTCAAATATTAACAACTGCTGTGCAACTACAGGAAGGTTCCTGAAGCAGATTTAGCTTCCATTGTTGCACCAGATTAAAATAATTCTGCATGAATATAAAAGCAAGTCTTGTCACTGACAGAATAAATCAACATTTCAGCAGATGTGGATTATTGAATTAAATAGAACATCAAATTTACAACACAGACAAAGGCCATTTCTCCAACAGGTCCAGGCGAGTTTTCCTCCTCATTACCAGCCTCCTCCTCACCTACGAGCAAGATTAAAAGTTTAAACTAACTTTAGGACTGACGCCACAAAACTCTTGTTTACACACAGAATGAATCACAATTGGAACAAACATTGGGTATAACAATGGGGACAATCCATTTCATTCTTATCTATTTCACTGTCTCAAAAAGAATTGCAAGATTAGTTATGCATGGAATAGCCCCTTTGGCTTATCCTACTTAGTGATCCAGAAAAAGCCGGAGTTGAAGTTACACTATACCAGGTGCAAATCTCCATAGGTGCCAAACTGCCTGTCAGCTGGTCTCACATTTATTGCTTATTGCACAAACTAATTAATCAGATTCCTAAATTATGCTGCTATACTGCACAGCTAAGTAATAAACTGTTCAATGCGAATGCAAAAGAGTTAATAATCGTCAAAGCCTAAACAATTGATTGCTTGATAATCATTAAAGGAACTTAGTGATAAACTGTGTTACTAACAGAATCATTTAAACATTTTTAAATGATTTAACAGAGTGAGGAAAACTGGAGGCCTTTTCTGGATAACTAAGTTAGGTAGGCCAAAGGGCCATTCCACGCATAACTAATCTTATGATTTTCTTTTAAAAAAGATAAATAAGACCAAAATGAGTGAAAAAAATCTTAGGATTACCTGGCACATGTTAATACTTCTGTAATATCAGGTTAGGCAGCAGTTGGAGTCTGTGCAGTATGACAGACAGCAGCCTATGTTATTTTTCAGTTGCGCATTAAACTATTCAATACCGGTGTCTTACACGTGCACATGTGTGGAGTTCAGCTCCCAGGGCAGCCAGACCTAATGCTAGGACAGCGTGGGTGGCACTGTTCAGTCTGTCTCAACATTAAAATAACTGAAAAAATAAGTATATGTTCCCTGAACTGCCTAGCATTTTTACAATCTAATTTTGCTCTGGGGCCAAAGTTACACTATACCAAGTGCAAATCTCAAACAGTCCCAAACTGCCCACCAGCTGGTCTCACATCTATGGTTTTATTGCACTTTAGTCAAGCTAGTTAATCAGATTCCCAAATGATGCTGCTATACTGCACAGCTACGCACTAAACTGTTCAGTGCGAATGCAAGAGTCAATAATCGTCAAAGCTAAAACAACTGATTTCTTATAACAATTATTACAGTAGAATTTAGCAATAAAAAAGTAGTATTCGGCACTTAATTATGTAGACTTATTACCTTTTAATTAAGTCCATAAAAGTAGGGAGACTTAAGAAACTAACGCAAAAGTCCATAATTTCATAAAGTGATTTCATGTTTAGTGGCATTTAACACTCCACTCGCATTTTACAACACTTTTCCATAATAGCAACACAAGGACCATATTCCCTTTTGCTGTTCTTAATTAATGTTGAAACGGCTACTTTGCACCCAACAGGCATGGGACAATGTCTGTTTATACAGTCAAATAATTTTCAATTTGGCAGATGAGACTAATACACGCAAGACTGCAAAATATGTTTCCACAACAGAACACATCTTGCGAGGGTGCAGAAAATTTACATAGTATATATGAAATGAAAAATCTGGAGCTTTGAGAGATCAAACTTGACTTGATTCTATGGTGCGTTTGTTTTTAGAGCCCCTCTGATTTATCGTGCCGAAACAGAGCATGAATCTGGTGTTAATACAATGCAGATGGCACTATCCAGAACCCAAGTTTAGGCTACACAGCCACATTGGAAAGCGGCTTGTGATAAAGAACCAACACTCGTCAGTCTGCCTGGTTTGTATTTTGGGACAGCATTAAACAGGATTATAGGAAGGAAACAGGATGGCAGCAGAAAGGAAAGCCACGGCCACTATCAGCTTCTGTTTTCCCAGCTACCCTTTGAACTCTCTTTTTTTGATGTAGCTTTTGAAGAGCATCACCATGTGAAGGAAGCCATGCTCTGGCTGGGTCTTACAAACTGTACAATAGAGTTGATGTGGAGATGAAAAGAGCATATTCTATTGTGGAGCTTGCATATAGTCGAACAAGGAAGAACATTAGATAATTCACAACCAGAAGATACCAAACAAATCGGCTCCATTAGTTCCTACTTCCTTATGCTTATAGTGGCAAATAAAAGCTGAATCAGAATTTACACTTATAGAATCACAGAAATTTTAAAGCACAGGAGACCACTTGGCCCATCCCATCTGCACTGGCCTTTTGAGTAAGCAATTCACCTTGTCCATTCCCGTCTTCCTGTAACCTTGCACATTCTTCCTTTTCAGATTATAGGCAAATTCCCTTTTGAACGTTTGGATTGAGCGTATCTCCAACATATTTCAAGCAGTGCATTCCAGACCCCAACCACTTGCTGCATAGAAAAGATTTTCCTCATGTCACTTTTGCTTCTTTTGTCAATTACATTAAATCTGTGCCTTCTCATTCTTGATTCTTTTGTGAGTGCGAACAGTTAGGCCCTATTTACTGTCCTGACCCCTCATAATTTTGGATACCTGTATCAAATCCTGTCAGCCTGCTCTCCTCCAATGAGGACAGTCCCCACTTCTTAAATCTTTCATCATAACTTAAGTCCCTTAATCCTGGAGCCATTCTTGTGAATTTTTTCTACATTTCGCTCCAATGTCTTCAAATTTTCCTATCGTGCGGTGTTATATTTATACAGTTGAGGCCAAACTAGTGTCTTTACAAATTCAATGTAACTCTTTGCCCTTACATTCCAAGGTTCTGTTAATAAAGTCAGGATGCTGTACAGGAAGCCTGCCCTGCCACCTTTAATGATTTATGCGTATATGAACCTAGATCCCTCTGCTCCTGCACCCTTTTCAGAGTTGTACCTCTAATTTATATTGTGTCTTCACATTCTTCCAACCAAAATGACTCATTTTACATTTGTCCACACTGAATTTCAACCACCACTTGTTTGCCTATTTCAATGTCCTTTTGAAGTCCCACCATAACCCCCTTACAGTTCACAATGCTTTCAAGTTTCAAATCATCCACAAATTTTGAAACTGTGCTCTACATACCAAAGTCTAGATTATTAAAATACATCAGAATGAGCAAGAGTCCCAACACTGATACCTGGGAACTCCACTACAAAACTTCCTTCCAACCCAAAAGACATCAATTTACCACTATTCTGTTTCTGATCACTCAGCCAATTTCATATCCATGACTTCATTAGTGTGTAGAAGACTATGTGCCAAAGAAGCAAATCTGCATGTTTGCCAACCAGAAACCATAGATGAACAGGGGTATCCACTGGCTGCTGAAGTCCAGGTCTTAGATGTTCAAGTCAGGTGACTCTGACCTATACAAGAAAGGTTAGATATGATCTATGGAGATCCATCAAAGATGGCAAAACACAGTACCAGATCAAACTAGAATCCCAGGCTAGCCACACAGACTCCCACTGACTACGGCAAGGTCTGCAAGGTGGCTACAAGATGGAGGCAGGTAAAATCTCTGGCTCCAATGCACCCCTCCCTGATGAGCTCAATGTATTCTGTACCCATTTTGAGCAAGTGGTTAGCAAGAGCACACCCTCCATCCCAGAAGTCTCAGATGAGCCTGTATCTGATGTCACCATTGCTGACATCAGGGCAGCCCTTCTCAAAAGTCAACCCACGGAAAGCAACTGGCCAGATGGGGTATGCAGTCAAGCACTCAGGTCTTGCGCAGACCAGCTAGCAGGAGTACTCACAGACATCTTCAACTTCTCTTTACAACAATGAGGTCCCTATCTGCTTCAAGGCAGCAACTGTCAGCCCAACACCAAAGAAAAGCCAAGCAGCGTCCCTTAATGACTATCATCTGGTGGCTCTGATATCCATCATTATGAAGTGCTTCGAAAGGTTAGTCTTGGCACAAATCAATTCCTGCCTCCCAGACTGCCTGAATCCATTACAATTCGCCTATTGCTGCAACAGATCCACAGCAGACGCCATCTCCCAACACTCAACCCTGGAATGCATGGACAACAAAGACATCTATGTCAGACTCTGATTCATATACTACAGTAAGAAATCTCAGAACATCAGGTTAAAGTCCAACAGGTTTATTTGTTAACACAAACTTTTGGAGCACTGCCCCTTCGTCAGGTGATGAAGGGGCAACACTCCAAAAGCTCATACTACCAAAAAAACCTGTTGGACTTTAACTTGGTGTTGTAAGACTTCTTACTGTTCCTACTTCAGTCCAATGCTGGCACCTCCACATCATAAAACTACAGGTCGACCTTTTATACCATTATTCCTACAAGACTCATCTCCAAACTCGGTGGCCTGGGGCCCGGCTCCTCGACTTCCTAATCCATAGACCACAGTCACCAAGGATAGGCAACAATACCTCCTCCATGATCATCATCAACACTGGCGTTCCACAAAGCTATGTCCTTAACCCTTTACTATACTCCTTGTACACCTCTGTGTGGCCAAATTCCCCTCCAACTCAATTTTCAAGTTTCCTGACGACACCACCATTTTGGGGTGAATCTCAAACAATGACAAGACACAGTACAGAAGAGAGAGAGAATCTGGTGAACTGGTGCGATGACAACAATTCCTTCCTCAACGTCGACAAAACGAAGGTGACTGTCTTTGAGTTCACAGAGCATAGTGGAGGGCACGTTCCTGTCTAATCAATTGGGACAAAGTAAAAAATAGTCGAGAGCTTCATGTTTTTAGGTGTTCAGATCACCAATAACCTGTCCTGGTCTCTCCATGCCAATGCTATAATTAAGAAAGCCCACCAATGCCTCTGCTTTCTTAGGAAATGAAGGAAATTTAGCATGTCCGCTACAACTCTCACTGACTTCCACAGATGCCATAATATGGATATGCTGGCATTGGACTGGGGTAAACACAGTAAAAAGTCTGACAACACCAGGTTTTAGTCCAACCGATTTATTTGATAGTAATTCACCTGAAGAAGAGGGAATCCCCTCGAAAGCTAGTGAGTTTACTATCAAATAAATCGGTTGGACTAAAACCTGGTGTTGTCAGACTTTTTACTGTGTTCTACAGATGCACCAGAGAAAGCACTCTTTCTGGTTGTATCACAGCATGGTACAGCTCCTGCTCTGTCCAAGACCACAATAAACTTAAGGGTCGTGAATCTAGCCCAGTCCAACACTCAAACCAGTCTCCACTGTCACTGTCAAACCAGCCTCCACATTGACACTGTCTACACTTCCCCTGCGTCAGAAAAGCAGCCAGCATTGTGAAGGGCTCCATGCGCCGTGGACATAATCTCTTCCACCCTCTTCCCTTAGAAAAAAGATACAAAAGTCTGAGGGCATGGACATGTACCAGCCGACTCAAAAACAGCTTTTTCCTACTGCCATGCACCCCGGATATTCTCTCTTCCACCAATAAAAAGAGACAAAAGTCTGAGATCACGTACAAACCATGTACAAACAGCTTCTTCCCTGCTGCCAGCAGGCTTTTGAATGGATCTACCTTACATTAAGGTGATCTTTCTTTACACCCTAGCTATGACTAACATATTTTGTACCCTCTCCTTTCCTTATGTACAGTATGCTTTGCCTGTATAGCGTGCAAGAAACAACATTTTTCACTGTATACTAATACATGACAATAAAACAAATCAAAATACTATTTTCCCATTTACTCCATAAGCTATGACATGCCTTACAAAATCTGTCATGAGATATTGTATCAGATTCATGAGACTTAGTGCATGAGCAGTGTGACAGAACTCATTATGAATGGAAAGAGTGCAGAAGACTCAGTAACTTGCTGACAGCCACGGCGTGCAGGGCTTGTTCAGCATAAAACCGTCGACAGTACAAATACCCAAAGACCCACACCACTGAAAGCCAAAAATGGGGAAGAACTCATTAAAAACAGAGGGGCAATCATGCGTGCTGGAGTGTGCACTTGAGGACCTCCTCAACCAAGACATTTGCGTTACCCCACAACACACCATCCCAACCCCAGGTTGCCAAAGTTGAAAAAGCCACCCGACAGCTGAAAAACAAGGCCTGCAACGGAGAGGTATTCTTGATAAGGATCCACAAACTTATCAACTTTATCTAGAAGGAAGAGAACATGCCGGCAGATCTCAGAGTTGCCTTAATTGTGACCATCTTCAAGAAAGGAGACTGGTCCAACTGTGGAAATCAAAAGAGACGTCCCTCCTCTCCGCCATGGGAAAGGTCATCGTGAAAATCCTCAACCACCTCCTCCCAGTGGCTAAAGGGCTCACCCGAGTCTCAGGGCAGTTTCCATTCATCAAGAGACACAACGGACATGATCTTCAGCATGTGACAAATCCAGAAAAAGCACAGTGAGCGGCATCAACCTCTGTAGCTGGCATTCTTTGATCTCGTAAAGGCCTTTGACTCTCCCAACTGAGGGATTGTAGAATATCCTCCTCAAATTTGGCTGTCGCAGAAATTCATCATTTTCCACCTGCTCTACGATGACATGCAAGCTGTGATCGTCACCAACAGAATCACCACAGACCCAATGTGTGCGCAAACTGGATTAAAAGGACTGCATGATCGCACCAACACTCTCTGCCATCATCCTCATAGCAATACTCCATCCCATCATCTCGAAGTTCCTCAGTGGAATGGAGTAACCAAGCGGACAATTGGGAAACTGTTCAACCTCCAATGCCTCCAGGTTGGAACCAAGACCACTCCAACTTCTGTCATCGAGCTGCACTATGCAATCGGCACCCACGTGCGTGCATATAGAGACTGAGCTACAAACCATTGTTGATGCATTCACTGAAGCATAAGAGAATGGGCTTCAGACTAAACATCTGGGAAAAAAGGTTCTCTACCAGTCTGCACCTGTCACACAAAACTGCTCCCCAGACCATCAAGACTTATGAGCCCCTGGGCAATGTGGATTATTTCCCATATTCGGGCGTCTCCTCTTGGCATAAGCAAACATTAATGATGAAATCCAGCATCAACTCCAATGTGCCAGTGCAGTCTTCGGATGCTTGAGGAACAGAGTGCTGGAAGACAGACCTCAAATCCAGCACCAAGCTCATGGTCTACAGAGCAGCCATGTTCCCTGCCCTCCTGTATGCATCAGGAAAATGGACAATGTACAGAGGACAGCTTAAATCCCTGAAGAAATGTCACCAATGCTGCCTCTGCAAAATCCTGCAAATTCGCTGGCAGGATACGCATACCAACGTGAGCATCCTCTCCCAATATCCCAGTATTGAAGCACTGGTAACAATCGAGCAGCTGCAAGCGCAAGCCACATTATCTACAACCTAACACAAGACTCCCGAAACAAGAGTTTTACTCCAAGCTCCACAATGACAAGTGGTCACTAGGAGGGCAGAGAAAACACTACAAGGACACTCTGAAAGCCTCCCTAAATAAATGCAACATCCCCATCGACACGTGGAATCGCTTGCTTTAGAGTGCACAAACTGGAGAAGAAGCATCCACAAAGGCGCCAATCATCTCCAGCATCACCAGGTAAAGCAGGGGCCGAGTGTAAACAGCAGAAAGGGAGCGCAGAGTCCAGAGCATTCCACCCACCCGCGAAACGTGTGGCAGAGTCTGCGGCTCCAGGATTGGACTATTCAGTAACTGCAGAACCCACCTAATCAGAACGGACGCAAGTTATCCTTGACGCAGAGACTGCTAAAGAAGAACAATTAGGAATTGAGTTGTGTGAGACCACTTAGGGATGAGTGACCACAACGTGATAGAATTCTTCATCAAGATAGAGAGTAATTGGCTTTGAGACTAAGGTCCTGAACCTTAATAAAGGAAACTATGGTGGTACGAGGCATGAGTTGGCTATGATGGATTGGGAAACGTTACTCTAAGGGATGATGGATAAGCAATGGCAAACATTCAAGAGCGCACAGGTGAACTGCAACATTTGTTTATTACTCATTTGTTTAAAGACAAAATACTGTGGGTGCTGGAATCAGAAGCAAAAATGGAAAACAAAAGTGCGTGGGAACAGGAGTTGTTTAATCGAGATAAGTAGATAACTCATTGGCAGACAGGAAACAAAGAGCAGGAACAAACAGGTCTTTTCCGAATGGCAGATAATGATGAGGGAATTATCGCAAGGATCAGTGATCGGACCCCAATTGTTTACAATATATATTAATGATTTAGATGAGAGAATTAAATGTAATATCTCCAAATTTGCATGTGACACAAAGTTGGGTGGGAAGATGAGCTATGGAGACTGCAGAGATGCTTCAGTGTGATTTGGGCAAGTTGAGTGAGTGGGCAAATGCAGCATAATCTGGATAAATGTGGGGTTATCCATTTGGAGCAAAAACAGAATGGCTATGAATTGAGAGGAATGTGCAATAAAACCTGGGTGTCCTCAAACATCAGTTGCTGAAGTTAAGCATTTAGGAACAGCAGGCAGTAAAGAAGACAAATGGTATGCTGGCCTTCATAGCGAGAGGATTCAAGTAGAGCAGAAACGTCTTGCTGCAATTAAACAGGGCCTTGGTGAGGCTATACCCAGAATAATGTGTGCAGTTTTGATCCCCTTATCTGAGGAATGATGATCTTGCTATAGAGGGAGTTCAGCAAAGGTTTACCAGGCTGATGTCTGGGATGCAGGGACTGGAATTCAGAAGTATGAGGGAGGAATCTAATCAAAACCTATAAACTGCTGGACAGGGTAGATGTTCTCAATGTTGGGGGAATCCAGAGCCAGGGGTCATAGTTTAAGGACAAGGGAAAAATATTTTGGGCCTGTAATAAGGAGAAGTTTCTTCTCCAGAGTGGTTTGCCTGTGGAATTTACTACCAGAGAAGAATAGTTAAGCCAAGCATTGTATGTTTTCAAAAATGTGTTTGATATAGCACGAGGTGAAAGAGATCAAAACATAAGCAGGGAAGGTGGGAGATCAGGCTATTAAGTTGGGTGATCAGCCATGATGACACTGAAAGGCTCAAAGGGCAGAATGGCCTACTGCTGTTCCTATTTTCTATGTTTTTAAAGTCCACGTACACCACATCATCAGCATTCCCCTCATCAACCCTCTCTAGTTAAACGCTTAACAAACATCAGAATCATAGAGCAATACAGCAATAAGCCCTTCAACCAACCGGGTCACGACAACCATGGTATGCTCCCAGCTAGTCCCAACTGCTTGCGTTTGGCCCATATTCCGCTAATCCTCTCCCATCCATGTACTTACCCAAATGCTTTTTAACGTTGCTATTGTACCTGTCTCGACCACTTCCTCTGGCAGCTCATTTCCATAGACGTGCTATCTTACTTAATCAGTATTTACCTACGTGGCTCTTAATTTTGTCCCAAATTATTGTTACTAGATGTTTTCCCATCACAGAGGTTAAACTGACTTATCTTTGCAAGCTTTTTTGAACATGGGTGTAACATTTGCAACTCTCCAGACTTCTGGCACCGTCTAAGGCAGTCTACATAGAATATAGAACATTACAGCGCAGTACAGACCTGTCAGCCCTCGATGTTGCACCCATCTGTGAAACCAATCTAAAGCCCATCTAACCTACACTATTCCAGTATCATCCATATGTTTATGCAATGACCATTTAAATGCCCTTAACACTGGCAAGTCTACTACTGTCGCAGGCAGGACATTCCATGCCCTTACTACTCTGAGTAAAGAACCTGCCTCTGACATCTGTTCTCATTCTATCACCTCTCAATTTAAAGCTATGTCCCCTTGTGCTAGCCATCACCATCCAAGGGAAAAGGCTCTCACTGTCCACTCTATCTAATCCTCTAATCATTTTGTATGCCTCTATTAAGTCACCTCTTATCCTTCTTCTCTCGAATAAAAACAGCCTCAAGTCCCTCAGCCTTTCCTCATAAGTCCTTTCCACCATACCAGGCAACATCCTGGTAAATCTCCTCTGCACCCTTTCCAAAGCTTCCACATCCTTCCTATAATGCGGCAATCAGAACTGTAACAATACTCCAAGTGCGGCTGCGCCAGAGTTTTGTACAGCTGCAACATGGCCGCACGGCTCCGATACTTAATCACTCTACCAATAAAAGCTAGCACACCGTATGCCTTCTTAACAAGGCTATCAACCTGGGTGCCAACTTTCAGGGATCTATGCACATGGACACCAAGATCTCTGCTCATCCACACTACCAAGTATCTTACCATTAGCCCAGTACTCTGTATTCCTAGTCCTCCTTCCAAAGTGAATCACCTCACACTTTTCTGCATTAAACTCCATTTGACACCTCTCAGCCCAGCTCTGCAGCTTATCTATGTCCCTCTGTATGCAACATCCTTCTGCACTGTCCACAACTCCAGTGACATTTATGTCATCCACAAATTTACTAACCCATCCTTCTACGCCCTCATCCAGGTCATTTATAAAAGTGACAAACAGCAGTGGCCCCAAAACAGATCCTTGTGGTACACCACTAGTAACTGAACTCCAGGATGAATATTTCCCATCAACCACCACCCTGTTTTCTTGCAGCTAGCCAATTTCTGATCCAAACTACTAAATCAGCCTCAATCCCATGCCTCTGTATTTTCTGCAGTAGCCTACCATACAGAACCTTATCAAATGTTTTACTGAAATCTATATACATCACATCAACCGCTTTACCCTCATCCACCTCTTTGGTCACCTTCTCAAAGAACTCAATAAGGTTTGAGAGGCACGACCTACCCTTCACAAAACTGTGTTGACTATCCCTAATCAAATTATTCCTATCTCTTCTAATCCTTTCCAAAAAACTTTGCCCACAACAGAGGTAAGGCTCACTGGTCTATAATTACCAGGGTTGTCTCTACTCCCCTTCTTGAACAAGTGGACAACATCTTCTAGCCTCCAGTCTTCTGGCACTATTCCTGTAGACAATGATGACATAAAAATCAAAGCCAAAGGCTCTACAATCTCCTCCTTAACTTCCCAGAGAATCCTAGGATAAATCCCATCCAACCTGGGGGACTTATCTATTTTCACACTTTCCAGAATTGCTAACACCTCCTCCTCATGAACCTCGATCCCTAGTCTAATAGCCTGCATCTCAGTATTCTCCTCGACAACATTGTCTTTTTCCTGTGTGAATACTGATGAAAAATATTCATTTAGCACCCATCTCTTCAGACTTCACACACAACTTCCAACTACTGTCCTTGACAGACCCTAATCTTACCCCAGTCATTCTTTTATTCCTGACATACCTATAGAAAGCTTTAGGGTTTTCCTTGATCCTACCTGCCAAAGACTTCTCAAATCCCCTCGTGGCTTCTCTTAGCTCTCTCTTTAGGTTCTTCCTGGCTAACTTGTAACTCTCAAGTGTCCCAAATGAACCTTCACGTCTCATCTTTACACAATTTTCCTTCTTCCTCTTCACAAGGTTCAACTTCTTTAGTAAACCAAGGTTCCCTTGCTCAAGCACTTCCTCCTTGCCTGACAGGTACATACTTATCAAGGACATGCAGTAGCTGTTCCTTGAACAAGCTCCACATTTCAATTGTGCCCATCTCCTGCAGTTTCCTTCCATATCTTATGCATCTTAAATCTCACCTAATCACATCATAATTTCCTTTCCCCCAGCTATAACTCTTGCCCTGCAGTATATACCTAACCCTTCCCATCGCTAAAGTAAACGTAACCAAATTATGGTCATTGTCACCAAGTGCTCACCTACCTCCAAATCTAACACCTGGCCTGGTTCATTACCTAGTACCAAATCTTTTGTGGCCTCCCTACATACTGTATCAGGAAACCCTCCTGCACATATTGGACGAAAACTGACCCATCTAAAGTACTCGAACTATAGCTTTTCCGTTCAGTATTTATAAAGTTAAACTCCCCCATAACAACTACCCTGTTACTTTTACTTCTATCCAGAATCATCTTTGCAATCCTTTCCTCTACATCTCTGGAACTTTGAGGCCTAGGGAAAACTCCCAACAGGATGACCTCTCCTTTCCCGTTTCTAACCTTAGCCCATACTACCTCAGTAGAAGAGTCTTCATCAAATGTCCTTTCTGCCACTGTAATATTGTTCTTGACTAACAATGCCAAATCTCCCCCTTTTTTACTACCCTTTTTTTCCTGCCACTGTAATATTGTTCTTGACTAACAATGCCAAATCTCCCCCTTTTTTACTTTGGATGCTGAAACATCTAAACCCTGGAACCTGCAACAACCGTTCCTATCCCTGCTCCATCCATGCTTCCGAAATGGCCACAATATCAAAGTCCCAGGTACCAACCAATGCTGCAAGTTCACTCATCTTATTCCAGATGCTCCTGGCATTGAAGTATACACATTTCCTGCTTGCCAGTACACTCCTGTGACCTTGAAGCCTTATTCAAGACCTCACTACTCTCAACCTCCTGTACACTGGGACTACAATTCAGGTTCCCATCCCCCTGCTGAATTAGTTTAAACCCTCCTGAAGAGCATTAGCAAATTTCCCCCCCAGGATATTGGTGTAGACCATCCCATCAACCCAGAATGAGCCCCAATTATCCAGGTATCTGAATCCCTCCCTCCTGCACCATCCCTGTAGCCACGCGTTCAAGTGCTCTCTCTCCCTATTCCTCGCTTTGCTAGCACGTGGCATGGGTAACAAACCAGAGACTGGAAAATTATGGCCAGTGTCTCTGTAAATTCCACTCTCAGTCCCTTGTATGGTGGTAAATATTAATTCAATACTTGCCACCTTTTACTATTTACATGCCAATAGAAGACTTGGAGATTCCCTTTTCTGTTAGTTGGCAGTCTCTTTTCAGACTCACACTTGTTTGTTTTTTCACTTTCTCTCTGAACCCTTTATCTAGTTCTCCACTGTATTGACTACTTGACAGGTGTCATAAGCATACGAACACACAAATTCAGAGCAGGAGTAGTTGATTCGGCCTCTTGAGCATGCTCCACCATTCAATGCGATCACCGCGTCCATCTGTGGCCTCAACTACATATGCTGCGTACCTCACCATTCCACATTCTTGACTCAAGGGAGTCAATCTACTTCTGCCTTAAAAATGTTCAACAATCCTGCCTCCATCGATCTACAGGAAAGTGAGTTTCAAATATTCACAACCCTTAGAGAAGTGTAAAAATAAGGGCTCTCTCATTTCAGACTATGCCCCCCCAGTTCTAGTCCCTCTCACAAGGAAAACTATCCTTCAGCATCCATAGCGCCAAATCCCCTTAGGATCTTATACGATTCAGTAAGATACAGGGAAGGAAATCTGCTATCCTTACTTGGTCTGGCCTAGATGCAATTCCAGGTATACAGTAATATGGTTGACTCTCAAATGCCGTCTGAAATGGAGAGCAGTTGGGGATGGACAATAAATGCTGGCCCACATGAAGCATGGACAATAAATGCAGCCAGCAATGCCCACATTCTGTAAAGGAAACTTTTTTATTATCGAAAGATCATTTCTTATTCTTCTCATCTACAACACATATGGGCCCAGCCTTTCCAACTTTTCCTCAAGATAATCCCATTCCAGGTGTCAGTCCAGTGACCCTTTTCCAAATTGCTCCGAAGGCATTTATAAGAACATAAGAACATAAGAAATAGGAGCAAGAGTAGGCCATCCAGCCCTTCGAGCCTGCCCCGCCATTCAATAAGATCATGGCTGATCTGTCACTGCTCAGTTCCACTTTCCCGCCCTTTCCCCATAACCCTTAATCCCCTCTCCTATCAAAAACCCATCAACCCGTGTCTTAAAAATATTTAGCGAGGCAGCCTCCACCACTTCAACGGGCAGAGAATTCCAGAGATTCACCACCCTTTGAGTGAAGAAGTTCCTCCTCAACTCCGTTCTAAACCGCCCCCCTTTTATCTTGAGGCTGTGCCCCCTAGTCCTACTGTCTTTTTTGAGCGGGAAGAGTCTTTCCACCTCTATCCTATCCATCCCATTCATCATCTTATATGTCTCAATGAGATCTCCCCTCATTCTTCTAAACTCTAACGAGTACAAGCCCAGTTTATTCAGCCTCTCCTCATAGCTCAACCCCCTCAACTCCGGTATCAGCCTAGTAAACCTCCTCTGCACTCCCTCCAAGGCCAAAATATCTTTGCGCAGGTGCGGCGCCCAAAACTGCACAAAGTACTCCAGCTGCGGCCTCACCAATGCCCTATACAGCTGCAACAAGACCTCCCTACTTTTATATTCAATCCCCCTCGCTATGAAGGCCAGCATCCCATTCGCCTTCCTGACCACCTGCTGCACCTGCAAGCTGGGTTTTTGCGACTCATGCACAAGGACCCCGAGGTCCCTCTGCACCGTCGCCTGCTGCAGTTTTTCGCCACGTAAGTAATAGTCTTTCCTACCATTCTTCCTACCAAAGTGGACCACCTCACACTTGCCAACATTAAATTCCATTTGCCATTTCCTGGCCCATTCGCCCAGCCTATCTAGATCCTTCTGCAGACTCTCCACACCCTCTGCACAATTTGCCGTTCCCCCAATCTTGGTGTCATCAGCAAATTTCGACACTCTACACTCGGCTCCCTCCTCCAGATCATCTATATAAATGGTAAAAAGCTGAGGCCCCAGCACCGACCCCTGGGGCACTCCACTAGTCACCATCCGCCAATCCGAATAGCACCCGTTGATCCCCACTCTCTGCCTCCTATTTGACAACCAATCCTCTATCCACGCTAACACCCTACCCCCAACTCCATGTCCCTTGACCTTCTGCAATAACCTCTTGTGAGGCACTTTGTCAAACGCCTTCTGAAAATCTAGAAAGACCACATCCACCGGCTCTCCTCTATCCACTGCCCTAGACACATCCTCATAGAACTCCAGTAAATTTGTCAGACACGACTTCCCTTTAATGAAACCGTGCTGCGTCTGCTCTATCAAGCAATTCCCTTCAAGATGCCTCGCAATTTCCTCCTTAATGACAGATTCTAACATTTTACCTACCACAGACGTTAAACTAACCGGCCTATAATTCCCCGCCTTTTGCCTGGTACCCTTCTTAAACAACGGCGTAACATTAGCCGTTTTCCAATCATCCGGCACTTCCCCGGAATCCAGCGACATTTGGAAAATAACCACCAAGGCATCCACTATCACCTCCGCCATTTCTTTCAGAACCCTCGGATGCATTCCATCCGGTCCTGGGGACTTGTCCACAATCAGCCCCTCCAGTCTGTCGAGCACCGCCTCTCTAGTAACAGTAATGTCATTGAGACCCTCCAGTCCTACCACCTTTCCATCGCTAACACCCGGCAAATTATTCACGTCCTCCTCCGTGAAGACAGAAACAAAAAAGTTATTCAATACTTATATTTATATTCAATATTTATATCATTTCTTAAATAAGGAGACCACAGTACTTTAGATGTGGTGGCATCAATCCCCCGTATAACTGCAGCAAAACATCCTTACTTGTATACTCCCTTTGCAACATACAACATATTCCGTTTGCTTCCTACTTTTCTCTTTTCATCTTAATCCCCATATTTTGTCAACCAGGGAGCGCTGGATTTGTTTACCTTACAAGGGAATATACCCCGACACTGCTGGGATATCCTATCTCTCCAGCATTGTAATGGCCTCCTTAATCAATACAACCACTCCTCCCCCTCTTCCCCTGAACTCCTTGTAGCCAGAAATATTTAATATTCAGTCCTGCCCTTCTTCAGGCCAGGTCTTTGTCATAGCCACATTTCCACATGACATAATTCACCAATCTTAACCACATTCTGTGCAGTCATGAACACGAACATTAACTTTCTCCCTCACGCTCATCCCACCTATTTCCTGCTCCATTGCCATCTCTCTCTCCTAGCATAAAGTAAAAAGTTTATTAGTCACAAGTAAGGCTTACATTAACACTGCAATGAAATTACTATGAAATTGCACCTTGGTATTCCTTTCTGATATTCTGCCTGCTTCCCATAGCCTTGCCAAGTTAGTTTCAAAGCACTGGAAAACGGTCTAGGCTCTATTTAGGCACAACCTAACCATCCTGTACAGGTCCCAAGTCCCCCAGTCAGCTCCAATTTCTCAAGGACCTAAAGGTCTCCCCTCTTGCAATGCACTTAATGGCTTTATTCTATTTCTATGCTCACTTGCACATGGTACTGGGAGTAAACTGAAGAATACAGAGTTCCTGCTTGCTAATTTCCTATTTTGCTCCCTAAACTCTGACTGCAGGGCCACATCCCTCTATCTGTCTATGTCGTTCATACTAATGTACATTATGACTGCTGGCTGTTCACCCACCCACCTTAAGATACTGTGCAGCCAGTGACATCCTTGACTCTGGCACCAGGGAGGCAATGCCTATGGCCACAGAAATACCCATCTATTCCTCTAGCTATCGAATGATCTATCATTATTGCCCTTCCAATCTTTCTTGTATCCTACCTGTATAGCTGAGGCATCTATGGCACTCTGGACTTTACTCTGGCTGCACTCCAGGGTGATCCATCACACTCATCTGTATACAGAACTGAGTATGGTTCATAGAATCCCTATCGTACAGAAGGAGGCCATTCAGTCCCATTCAGCCTCCACTGACAACAATCCCACCAGGCAACCCTACCCTGCTAATCCCCCATCACTAAAGGGGCAATTTAGCACGGCCAATTAACCGAACCTGCACATCTTTGGACTGGGGGAGCAAATTGGAGCATCCAAAGGAAACCCATGCAAACTTTGCACAGACAGTGGCCTGAGGCCAGAATTGAACTTGGTCCCTGTCACTGTGAGGCAGTGCTAACCACTGTGCCACCCAACCGAACATTGGCAGCAGTGGGATTGGTGGGTGGAGAGCAGAATGCACTCAGGGGACTCCTGCACTACCTGCCTGTCTGGTGGTCACCCACTCCTTTTCTCCTTGCAGACTCCAAGATGATCACATTTATAAACATGCTATCCACAAAGCTCACAACCTCACGCATGCAGCTGGTATAAGCTAAGTAACATAGGCACATAATTAATTTTGTCAATTAATAATATGATTCTATATTGAAGAGTGCCTAAGTTTATCTACGCTCATCCTTCCAGAATATAAATTCAACTGTCTTAAATTAGTACGATGTTGATGCGCAATCAGCTTTCTTGAGTACCCCTGAGAGTAGCTGTTGGAACATATTTCATTTCACACTAATAATGCTCGTAATCTTACCCTTTATTCTTTGGGGCGGCATTGTGGCATAGTGGTTAGCACTGCTGCCAGGGACCCAGGTTCGATTTCCTGCTTGGGTCACTCGTGAGGAGTCTGCACATTCTGCATGTCTGCGTGGGTTTATCCGCTGCTCCAGTTTCTTCCCACAGTCCAAAGATGTGCTGGTTAGATGCATGGAGGGAGAATTTAGCATGGTCAATGTAACCGAATGGGTGCCGGAGTGTGGCAATTAGGGAATTTTCACAGTGCCTTCATTGCAGTGTGAATGTAAGTCTAATTATGACTAATAAACAAACCTTAATATTACCCTTTACAGTCCTGTCGTTCAGACCAATCTGAAATTTATTTTTGATGCCTTGTTGAAAATTTTAAATCTCTAAGTACCTTCCCAAGAAGTCATTTTGATGCTGAAGAGCCTTAGCTTATCAAGAATTCCTTCAAGTGGAAACATGTGCAGTGAGGCCGATTTAGCCAGAGAAAGGCTACATCTTCAGAAAACGTGGCAAGAAATGGTGCTCTGAAGGGCCAAAATGAGGACATAAAGAAAACAAAATTTTGTAATATAAATTCTACGATCGCATATTGACAAATAAATGATAGATCTACCCCCAGAAAGACGACAGAATACATATGAGGTGTGAAGTGATAAAGAGCTCTGGACAGAAATGGCTAACATCGCCTCATTGCTGACCGATGGACAATTACAGGTTGCCCCAATCCCACATTCCGAATTCTGTCCTTAAACTACACTGCCGCTCCCTCTCACTTTCCTCCTTTTAGATATTTGCTAAAACCTGTCTCTTTGACCAAGTTTTTGGATATTTCACCCAAAATCTCCTTACGTGGCTCGGTGTCTGTGAAATGCTTTGGAGCATTTCATTATGTTAAAGGCACCAAGTTACACAGTAGAGGAAGGTTACAAAGGATCTGAATGAGGACGAGAATTTTAAAAATCAAGGGAGCCTATGATGGTCAATGAGCAAAGGGGTGATGGATTAGTGGGTATTAGAACAAAAAAAATTACATCGTAGGAAAGGCCCTTCAGCCCTCCAAGCCTGCACCGATCGTGCTGCCCAACTGCACTAAAACCCCCTACTCCTTCAGGGACCATCCCTCTATTTCAATCCGATTGACATATTAGTGTGGGTTAGGTTATGGGCAACTGAGTCTGAAATGAGCTCAAGTTTCCAGACAATGGAAGCTAGGAGGCCACCAGGAGAGCACTGGAATAGTCAAGTCTGGAAGTAACAAAAACAGAGTTTCAGCAGCAAAACAGCTGAGGTAGAGGCAGGTGATATTTTGGAGGTGGAATTAGGTGATTCCTGACAGGCAGACTACGTAGGCAGTGTGGCAGGTACACAGTCTCTGTACAGAAACTCGTAAGTTCGGATTTCCCGACATGCTGTACAGCAAGTGGCCTACTGCTGTTTTGGAAAGGGTGAGATGGTGATGTCTGATCTCTGATGTGGGGCTGGCTGGAGTGGGAGAGCACAGGGAGTGGTGGAGGAGGGGAAAGAGGAGGATACTGACCTCCTTCTGAAGTTGTCCTCCCTTTCCTTCATCTGCTACTTTTCTGGGGCCTGGGAAACGCAGCCAGCCATGGTTTGATCTGAAAAGCAGAGTAAATCAGAGGGTACCAGCCTCAATAAAATGTTTCATTGACCTGACTCCTGGGAGTGAGCTGGTTGTTTCCCTCTGTCAAAAACAAAATTAAAGGGTTTGGTGTTAGTTTCTTTTCCAACTTTTAACTGCTCACCTGACTCCAATCCACTGATTTTGTCAATTATGATTCAGCCTCATTTTTACTTGAGTAATGGAGAGGCAACATATAAGTGAGAAAAAAAGGAAGGGACCAAGGAAAGACTCTTCAAGGTAACAAAGCAGAGACAGGGAGAGAAGTAATTAAAACAGGCCCTTCAGCCCAATGGCTCCAGCTGACCATGATGCCCTCCCAGCTCATGCCAATTGCCCATGTTTGGCCCATATCCGTCTACAGAGTCTACTAAAGATGATTATCTGGCTACAATTAGATAGACAGAAATGGTGCCAGGTGAAGGCCATCTTGCTCAGTACCATATGGAGAAGGGTGGTATGGGCAAATATCTCAGAGCTTGCATAGCTGTGGAGAAGAATAAAGAGAGGTGGCAAGCAACAGTCCGGCCATTTCAGTGACATAGTAAGAAGTCTCACAATAGCAGGTTAAAGTTTAACAGGTTTATTTGGTAGCACGAGTTTTCAGACAGCTGCTCCTTCATCACGTGAGTGAGGTGTTCCCCTGATGAAGAAGCAGCGCCCCAAAAGCTCGTGATTCCAAATAAACCTCTTGGACTTTAACCTGGCCTTGAGATTTCTTACTGCGCCCACGCTAGTCCAATGCTGGTATCTCCACGTCTTTCAGTAATATACCAGGGATGGAAACCCAATTGGCAAGATTCAAACATGGTGTTGTGGCTCAAATAGTCAGTGATCCTCAATATATTTGAAATATGTTTCTACTTTACTAAGACAAATTATGACATTAATGCAAGTTTAACAGATGATAATCTATAATTTTATTACGAGATAGTACCTCAGTCAGTTTATTCTGTTATTTGTGAGAATCACATGCATCAATCCCAGTTACTTCATTAAACAAATCCTCTGGTGGCACAATTAAACATCTGGATTTTTCTGTGCATTGTTTACCTTGATATAAGTATCAAGCCTGAAGTAATAAGAAAAACAAAATCTTATTTGACAGTAAGACCCAAGTAGCACTGAAATATTCTAATTTTTAAAATGAATCTCTATGCTCACGTGGCAATATATTCAGCAATATATAATGTTGCAAGGTGCCACATTGAGCACTCAAGATAATGCTAAACATACTAAAATATTTTCTATTCTATCACAAGGCTGTCATCCATATCTTTACTGCCTTTAGATTCAACTATTTCAATGCATTCCTAACCAACCTCCCAACTTGCCCTTCTGTAAATGTGAGTTAATCAAAAATTTTGCTGCCCTACCCTAACTTGCACCCTTTCCCATTCACCCATGCTTGCGGACCTATATTAACTCTCATTAGACAATACCTGCATTTTAACATTTGTATCTCCTATGTTCTCAACCATCCCCATCTCTGAAAGCTCCTACAGCCCACAATCCTCAGATCTCTCTGCTCATCCAATTTTGATCTTTTACATATTCCCAATTTTCACTGCTTCCCACCTGGAGGTTGGCCCTTCAGATGTCCAAATTCTAAGCTTTCCAGTTCCTTTTGCAAATTTCAGGGCTGTCTACCTCTTTCTCCCTTTAAGTCACTCTTTAAAACTTACCTCTTTGACCCAGCCTTAGGTCACCTGCTGTAATATTTCATTAAGTGTTTTTTTCTTAATTTTCCACTTGAATATTATTCGGAAATAGGTAGGTAAGATTATTGAGGGGTGGGGAGGTCACTGGGGATAGGCAGGAATGTGGAGATAAAGCTACAATCAGATCAGCCATGATCGTATTGAATGGTGAAGCAGGCTCAATGCCAATCAGCCTACTTCTGCTCGTATGTTGCCTTTTGCAGTATGGCTGACCAGGAAACTCTCAGCTCTTATCATCTTCTCACTATAAGGCATACTGGGAGGGTAACAAAACTCTGCAATGCTACAGGAAAGAGTGAGCAATCCTATTTAAAAATAAATCATTTACTGAGACGGCAATGATTTAAGGACTGCAACTAAATAGAACAAGTAATGTGCTTGCTTTAAAGGTGAGGATGGCTTGTTGGCCTGTATAGGGATTGAACACCAAACCTGGAGTTATTGGCATCATGCTTTAACCATCTAAACAGCCACTTGTTTCCTATGAAGCATCTGGGGATGTTTTACTGTTAGTGGCGCTAAGTCCCAGTTTTTATTAGAAATTTAAAAAATCATATTCTAAAATATGAATGGGCAGAAAACAAAGAGTTCATTCAAACTCAGCATTCCCAAAGCAAAAAATGTTATATGAACACCTCAATCAGATTATTGCTTTGTAATCCTCTCCATCTGTTCTGTACCTGCTGAATTTAGCATCAAAACTGTAATATACTAACTCCCCCATGGTTCACATAATCTATGGGTACATTTGCTGCAAAAATTGTCAGGTTTTTCTTTTTGAACTGCTGGATTCCAGATTATCAAGGACTTAAAAACAAGTGAATAAGTGAGCAGCCTTTGCACGTTAACCTTGGAAAACACTGGCTCCCTCCTGCTAAAACAGCAATGATGATTTTTGCTAAGATAAAGGTTATTATCGTCTGGGAACTAAATTACACTAGACATACAATTTCAAAACAAAGCACTCTCAAGTCAGCTGCAAATGAACTGCAGAAACTCTGTTTATTCTGACCCAATCCCAGCAGGTTTCCTATTCTGCCAGAAAGACAATTTTTTCTTACCGCAGCAACTACCCTGTCGTTCTTCAATGCAACTGCCAATATCCCCCAAATTAAACCCGGCCTTACTCGCGACTGAGTTGAAACTGCCCGAGTTCAGTTCTCAGAGGATCATCACAGCAAGTGAAGACATAAATCCAGCACAGATTGATGGGATTAAAGTCACTGTCCTAGAGGTGAAAGTAGTTTCGAAGCCATTTCAAATACCTGAAAATATTCACCTTGCTTTACAGCATTTTACAAAATCGCCGTGACTTCTACAGTGGTGAAAATGTACCATGCCCGCCCCCAGTTCTCCACAGGAGACAGAGGCAATAAACGGACACCTAAATCATAAAAAACAACTTTGGAAGAGCACTTAAATGAGGCTTGCAAAACTCCAGTATTGTCCAAAACATATGGGATTTGGCCTCCAAGTTCATACCCGCCTAACTATTCGTGATCCAGCAATATTTTCCAAAGAACTGTTGAGACGCCACTGAATAATACAGCTACTATTGTGTCATTGTCAGCCCTTTGAAAGAACTATTCATTGGTCCCACTCCCTTGTCTTTTCCCCAGAGGCCTGCATTTGTGTTTCATCTGGGCTAGCTCCAAGGCATAAGAAATAAAATTAATGGGAGCAAGGTGCTGCAGGAGGAAATCACAACTCTGCAACTGGATATTTTTAGGACATCTATAAACTACACTAGAGACCAGTATGCGAGTCAGAATTTGAAGCCTCCAAAAACCATTTCAAAATCGGGGTCAACGTATACAGAGTATAAAAATGTGAACCTCCACGATGTTAAGATGCTGGAACTCCTTCTCAAGCAGCACTGTGGGTGTACCTACATGATATGGATTGCAGCAGTCCAAGGTGGCAGCTCACCACCACATTCTCAATTAAGGATGGACAATAAATGTTAGTCTAGCCAGTGATGCCCACATCCTGTGAATAAACGTTTACAAAAACGGCGTGGATCGTCACAGTTTGGAATATGGCAAAAAACACATTCATTTTAATGTGGCATGGTTTGTGAATAAATTGTACAAAAATACCTCAAATCACTAAGCATTTAAAGATGTCAAATTCACTGTCTTCAATATCCAACACGAAGAGTGCAGAGTGCAACAAATTTATTTCAAGTCACTTTTGCTATTACATCATTGTAAGAATCCCATTCTGGATCAGATTTGGTGTTTTCACTTTCAGGATCATCCCTCCACAACTAATCATCTTCCTCGCCACCCACTGAATCAGATATTCTGCATTTTTTGAACAATCTGATGACATTTGGTGCATTAATAACATCCCACAATTTGATAATTAAACCACACAAAATGTAGCACACATATTACTACTCTTTCCCCACCATCTATTTCATTCAGGGTGAACATGATCCTCGAATGGCTTCGAGGCATACATCCAAAATTTGAACTACAATCTTTAGACCCAGCACCCCCCCCCCCCAAAGTATTGCTGCAATGTGAGTGTTTTCTTTTGCAGGTGCCCCTTGATCCGATTGAATAGACAGGATCCCACACTAGTAAACTGCACTATTTATGCAGCTATTCCACACATTATCAATCCCAAACTTTACTTCTTCATCCATCCAACCATTGTCATGGATTTTCACAGAAACTCTGCACAGAACTTGATTTTTGACATTTGAAAGTTACCATAGGCCTCAATTTCATTCTGTCCGCCACGCAGGCTACTTCCACTGTGAATCGTGTCTTCCTACACCTGTGGTTTACACTAGAAATATTTTCAAACCTTTCTATTCCACTTTCAGCAGCAGGCAAAATCAAAATTCATGGGTGTTTCATCCATGTGCCAATTTGGTATAATAGGCACTTGTGATTTTGTTGTTGTTTGATGATGCATCACTGGAACCTGGTAATTTTGACTGAGGTATTCTTGATAATCCCTCAGCAATCTTGATCTTCTGACACAGCAGTAGACGTTTTTGATCTATAAAATGGCAATACCCACCAGCTGGCTCCTCTGAAAGCTTTGCAAGACTCAAGGGTTCACTTGGCCCAATTAAGGTTGCTGTATTTCTGTTGAACCACCCAATCTGACAATTTTCAAGGACACATTCCGATACACGCTTCTCACGGTCATGTCAGTGGCTGGTCCCTGTTCAAATGGCACATTTGGTTTCAGGCATCTTCCTCCTCCTTCCATTCTTGTACCGGTTTTTCCATGAACAGTGAATTTCCTAGCCGCAGCACAGTTATTTGATGAGTTTGCGAATGTTTCGACTTTAAGCTTGAAGCCAGCTTCAAATTTCATTTGTTTTGTTGGAAGACTCATTTCTCTTTGTCATTCAGCATACTGGATCTGCTCTGTCCGAATGTGTCTTAAACTCCCACACATCTCTGCAACATAGGGATTGAGCAGGCAATACAGACCACGTAAGGTATCGAAAACAAGCACTGGTGGGGTGAAAAATTGAAGCTGACTACTTGTGCAAGTGTGGCATGTTGTGGCTGAAAACAGGGGTCAGGTTATACACCAAGTATGTGCCAAAAGCATGATTTTTAGAGCTGGAAAAAGCATTGTTTTATATGCCAAGTTGATTTATACATTGCCATCTTCTTTGAAGCAAAACCCAGCTGACTACCATTTGCCTTATAAAAGTTAAAGTTTACTTATTACATTAACACTGCAATAAAGTTATTGTGAAAATCCTCTACTCGCCACATTCCAGCATCTTTTCGGGTACACTGAAGGAGAATTTAGCATGGCCATGCACCTAACCGGTACATCTTTTGGGCTGTGGGGAAGAAATCGGAGCACCCAGAGGAAAGCCACATAGACATGGGGAGAATGTGCAGACTTTGCACAGACAGTGACACAAGCCGGGAATAGAACCCAGGTCTACGGTGCTGTGAGGCAGCAGGGCTAACCACAGTGCCACTCATAAAAACTCATCCTCACAGACACCAAGGCTCCTTGCCCTGCTCTGAAGCTGCAGTTATGGTTGCAGCATGTGGCAGATTTCAGCAAGGCCATTCTTCTTGAAGTGGGGATGTATTCTCGTTCCGTGAACACCCTGACGAGACGTGGCCACCTGTCGAAAGTCCTTCTCCTCTCCCCACCACCCTCCTCCTCTCCCCACCACCCTCCTCCTCCCACATCTAGCTTTCCTTGATCTGCCTGTCATAAGAACAGAAGAAATAGGAGCAGGAGTAGGCCATCTAGCCCTTCGAGCCTGCCCCGCCATTCAATAAGATCATGGCTGATCTGTCGTGGCTCAGTTCCACATTCCCGCCCTCTCCCCATAACCCTTAATCCCCTCGCTTATCAAAAACCCATCAACCCACGTCTTAAAAATATTTAGCGAGGCAGCCTCCACCACTTCAACGGGTAGAGAATTCTAGAGATTCACCACCCTTTGAGTGAAGAAGTTCCTCCTCAACTCCGTTCTAAACCGCCCCCCCTTTATCCTGAGGCTGTGCCCCCTAGTCCTACTGTCCTTTCTGAGCGGGAAGAGTCTCTCCACCTCTATCCTATCCATCCCATTCATCATCTTATACGTCTCAATGAGATCTCCCCTCATTCTTCTAAACTCTAACGAGTACAAGCCTAGTTTATTCAGCCTCTTCTCATAGCTCAACCCCCTCAACTCCGGTATCAGCCTAGTAAACCTCCTCTGCACACCCTCCAGGGCCAAAATATCCTTGCGTAAGTATGGCGACCAAAACTGCACACAGTACTCCAGCTGCGGCCTCACCAGTGCCCTATACAGCCGCAGCAAGACCTCCCTACTTTTATATTCAATCCCCCTCACTATGAAGGCCAGCATCCCATTCGCCTTCCTGACCACCTGCTGCACCTGCAGGCTGGGTTTTTGTGACTCATGCACAAGGACCCCGAGGTCCCTGTGCACCGTCGCCTGCTGCAGTTTTTCGCCCTGTAAGTAATAGTCCTTCCTACCATTATTCCTACCAAAGTGGACCACCTCGCACTTGCCAATATTAAATTCCATTTGCCATTTCCTGGCCCATTCGCCCAGCCTATCTAGATCCTTCTGCAGACTCTCCACACCCTCCGTGCAATTTGCCGTTCCACCAATCTTGGTGTCATCAGCAAATTTCGACACCATACACTCGGTTCCCTCCTCCAGATCATCTATATAAATGGTAAATAGCTGAGACCCCAGCACCGGCCCCTGGGGCACTCCACTAGTCACCAACCGCCAATCCGAATAGCACCCATCAACCCCGACTCTCTGCCTCCTATTTGACAACCAATCCTCTATCCACGCTAACACCCTACCCCCAATTCCATGCCCCCTTACCTTCTGCAATAACCTCTTGTGAGGCACCTTGTCAAACGCCTTCTGAAAATCAAGAAAGAACTCATCTATCTGCTCATTGTCCTATTCTTCTTGTATTAGAAGAGGAAGGTCACTATCACTGCAGCCATATCTGGGAGAAAGAGTCATGCAGAAATTCTTACACAAAACAAAACAATCCTATGCCACTCCCTGTCGGCTTCTGCCATTTTACAGGACTAGAGAAAGCATCAAAAACTGGTAGAACCATATCAGCAGTTAGAATATTGACCCAAATGGCACTTGATGTACCAAAAGGTTGATCCTTTTTTCAGCCACAATATGCTGCATTAGTAGCCTGCTTCAATTTTTCATCCCACTAATGCTTTAAACTGCCCATCATGCTCAGCCATGTGAGGGTAATGAGAGGCGTTGGCTGTACCTTTGAGCTCCAAAAACTGCTGATTTCAAATCTACATTGCACACTGATTGATATTATGATCTTCCTGCTTTCCATCTACTTAAACATCCTCAGCATAATGGTAATTGGAGCAACTGGCAGATTTAGATGCCATTTTGGGTCCTGAACAGAACCCATAACTGGGGCTACTGAAACCACTTCTGATCGCTCACATTCATAAATTACTATAATGCCACACTGTCAACAACTGTAACCATATCTAGAAAGACACTGCAAAAACAGATAATCTGGAAGCACAGAACAGTTATGCGATCACTGAGGAAAAAACACAATTCATATTTTGGATTTGCACTCGTTTTGAAATTGAAGAATAAAGCAACCATACTAATGGAACGTAGAAAAGTGTATAGGTGGTCGGGGGGGGGGGGGGGGGGGCGGGGAGGAATTCTTCCCTTTTTTCTGATTCTAGATCTACGGCCTGCTTCTCCATATTGATTCTGATTTATAACTTGCATTTCTATAACAAATGCACTTCAGGCTAAAGAAATCCAGCATTCTGTTACAACTCTCACCAATTTTTGCAGATGAACCACACCTTTGCTGGATGTATCAGAGCTTGGTATGGCTCCTGCTCCGACAGGACCGCAAGAAACTACAAAGAGTGCAAACCAGCCTCACATCCATCAACTCTGTCTACATTTCCCACCACCTCGGAAAAGCAATGAGCATAATCAAGGACCCCACGTATCCCAAACATACTCCCTTCCGCAACAAAAACAGGCTCTGACAAAGGGTCATCTAGACCCTTGAAATGTTGGTTCTATTTTTTCTCCACAGGTGCTGTCAGACCTGAGATTTTTCAGTATTTTCTGCTTTTATACTCTCTTCCACATTCTTCCGTCATGAAAAAGATACAATAATCTGAGAACAAGCACCAACCAACTCAAGAACAGCTTCTTTCTTTTGAATGGATCTTTCATCTATTAGGCTGATCATTGTCTACACCCGCTCTGTAACTGCAACACTAAATCCTGCACCTCTCCTTCCCTTCTCCTACATGAATGGTACGTTTTATCTGTATAGTATGCAAGAAATACTTTTCACTGTATCCCAATACATGTGATAATAAAATCAAATCAATAAATCATTCCTAATTTGCTTTACTTTGAGAAAGGGTCATCTGAACTCAAAACGTCAACTCTTTTCTCTCCTTACAGATGCTGCCAGACCTGCTGAGATTTTCCAGCGTTTTCTCTTTTGGTATCACATTCCAGCATCCGCAGTAAACTTGCATTTATCACTCCCAATCCTTCAGCAAGTTTTACAATTACTCCAGAAAACACTGCAAGCCCCAGGAAGATAGTTTGCAATTGCTCTTGAAAACACTGCAAGCCGTAGGAAGATAGTTTGCAATTCCTTCTGAAAGCATTGCAAATGGAATACCTGTAGGAGTGTGTATTTTTAAAATACACACTATACACACTCCTTGTACGCGCACAGATGCTATTTGGAACCAACACTCTCCCCTCCCCCGCCTCCAGTCCCAACATTGCCCACCGCAACCTAACCTGCTGCCAATACACAATGGCCCACCTTTCAGCGTCGCCAACCGCGGCTGCCGATTGGCCAGCTGACGCCAGGCGCGTGCCCCTCCTTCCACCACGCCCCCACCAGCAAAGTTAGGTAGACCAAGCAAAGCGCTCGCGCAGACCCCGCCTACCTGTTGGAGCCGCGGTTCCTCGGATTTCCACGACGGCTCCAGAAAAACAACAACAACCGGAGGAGGAAGGGACAACAAAAAACTAAAAGGGGAGCGGGGAAGGGATGAGATTATAATTGGTCGGTAAAATAAGAAGTCAGCCAGCAAAGGTCTTCATTCGGAGCCATCCGAGGGGCGGTAGGTGAAAGGAGGAACGAAAATAAATCGGATTTTTTTTAAAAAAGGGCCGCCGCGGTACTTTCACTTTAAACCCCCTCCTGCGTCTCATTAACTTTCCCCCCCACTTCAAGGCGCCTGCGTGAAAGCGGTGGCACGACGTCAGTTGGCGTGACGGAATCACGCTGAAAGCGACGTCGAGACCGTGACGCGATTGCGCAGGACGTTTGTTGGCGGCGGCGATGTCAAAGCCAATCGGACCCTTCACCTTCACTGCATGCGCAGTGGAGTATCACGTGATCGCAGGGAGCTGGCAACTGACTGGGAGGCTGTGGGTTTAAATCCCATTCACCGGATGGAGAGGCAGCCACGCTCTGAAAGTTAGTGGCTTGTGCTACCAAATAAACCTGTTTGACTTTGATCTGGTGTTGTGAGACTTCTTACTGTGGAATTTGAACGCAGTAAGAAGTCTCACAACACCAGGGTTAAAAGTTCAGTAGGTTTATTCGGTAGCACGAGCCACTAGCGTTCAGAGCACTACCCCTTCATCAGGCAAGCGGGAGTTCTGTTCACAAACAGGGCATATAAAGACAAACTCAATTTACAAAATAATGATTGGAATCTGAGTCTTCACAGGTAATCACGTCTCAAAGGTACAGACAATGAGTTGGCGGAACATTAAGCACAGGTTAAAGAGATGTGTATTGTCTCCAGTCAGGACAGCTAGTGAGATTTTTGCAAGTCCAGGCAAGCCATGGGGGTTACAGATAATGTAATATGAACCCAAGATCCCGGTTGAGGCCATCCTCATGTGTGCAGAACTTGGCTATCAGTCTCTGCTCAGCGACTCTGTGTTGTCAAGGCTGCCTTGGAGAACGATTACCCGAAGATCAGAGGCTGAATGCCTGTGACTGTTAAGTGTTCCCCAACAGGAAGAGAATAGTCTTGCCTGTGATTGTCGAGCAGTGTTCGTTTATCCGCTGTCGTAGTGTCTGCATGGTTTCCCCAGTGTACCATGCCTCAGGACATGTTGGCTGAGTTGCAAGAGTATTTAAATTTGTGTTGTAAGATTTCTTACTATGTTTACCCCAGTCCAATGCCAGCATCTCCACATTCAAATTCCACCCCAGGATTTTTTTTAAATAGTAAAAGGCTGCAGGTGCTGAAAATCCGAAAAACATAATACTACATAAACTCAGAGATTAGAAAGGGCATCTGGGTATCCTCAGGCACAAAATGGGCTGAATGGTGTGTTCCTTGCTGTAATGGTTGTAACTTTTTTATGGTTCTATGGGCTAGAGAGAGAGAAACACAGTTGAGTTTTGTGTCGATATGACCCTTCACCAGTTATAGGTAGCACAATGGTTAGCACTGCAGCCTCATAGTGCTCTGGATCCAGGTTCAATTCCGGCCTCTGAAGTTTGCACATTCTTCCCGTGTCTGTGTGGGTTTCCTCCTGATGCTCCAGTTTCCTTCCACACTTCAAAGATGTGTGCATTAGATGGATTGGCCATGCTAAATTGCCCCCTAGTGGCAGGGGGAACGAGCAGTGTTAATACATGGGGTTATTGGGATAGGTGGGATTGTTGTCCTTGCAGGCCGATTTGCCTCATTCTGTACTATAGGGATTCTGTGAATTATTTATCCCGCATCTTCTATTTTTATTCCAGCGGCTTTCTTGTCTCATTAATCCAGGCTGACGCCATTAGTACCATACTGATGGGCTGTGCCCTGAGGTCTTTCAGACAAGATGTTAAGACAAATTGTCTGCCCACCCCATTTAAGCTTTTAGTGGGTGTTGGGGGGGCAGGGGAGTGGTATGTCAAAGATCCCTCTCCGCAGATTTGAAGCTGTGATCTCGCCTGTATCAAGACGATATTTATCACTCAATCAAAACTGCTGATATTAAAGAAATCACACCACTCCTGTTGGTGGGTTTGTGGTTTGTGCAGATGGACTGTTGTGTTTTGTGCAAAGGTACTTGGTACAGATTGGGCACATAAAAGGTCCTTCTATAAATGCAAATCATTTTGATGATATTGGAATCAGGTTCTCCATGTAATCAGAAACTGTCCAAGGCCTCTCCAAAAGCACATCCAAACCTACGGTCTCTTATCTGGAAAGACAAGGGTAGTGTGGAAACACCATTATCTCCAAGTTAAAAATATTTATTTGCATCATTTCTATATTCAACCTAGTTCTCACTACTTTATCATCCTGAAATTGGTCATAGGCACTTTTTTTGCTTCATCTTACTCTTTATCTCATTCTTCATCCAGGGTACTCGAGCTTTCTTCGTCCTAACTTTCCCCCTAATGGGAGTATTCCTCAATTTTACCCAAACCATCTCTTTCAAGACTGCCCACTGTTCCATTATAGCTTTGGCGCCAGGGCCAGATCTCTCATAAACACCCCATCTCCCGTTGAAATTGATCCTCCTTCAATTTCTTTTCCACTTTGGACTTCTCCTTGTTCTTTTCCATTGCTGACCTAAACGTATGATCATGTTCGCCAAATATTCCCCTCCTGATACTTTTTCCAAGTGACCTCGCTCACCAGGGCCATATGCAGCAATGCCTCCTTTCTCATTTGACTAGACAGAGTTTGCTGTTCAAAATTCTCTTGATCTATTTCAGAAACAATTCCTTCTCTCTACCCTTTAAAATTGCACACGTCATCCCGCTATTTAAGAACGGTGAGAGAGAGAAACCAAGAAATTATAGACCAGTTAGCTCCATCTGTTGTCAGGATACTTTCTCAGAAGACTAAGGAAATTTGGCATATTAGCTACGATTCTCATCAACTTTTACAGATGCGCCATAGAAAGCATTCTTTCTGGTTGTACCACAGCTTGGTATGGCTCCTGCTCTGCCCAAGACTGCAAGCAACTTCAAAAGGTCATGAATTGTAGCCCAATCCATCATGAAAACCAGCCTCCCATCCATTGACTTTGTCTACGCTTCCCACTGCCTCAGCAAAGCAGCCAGCATAATTAAGGACCCCACACACCCCGGACATTCTTTCTTCCACCTTCTTTCGTCAGGAAAAAGATACAAAAATCTGAGGTCATGTACCAACCGATTCAAGAACAGTTTCTTCCTAGTGCTGTCAGACTTTTGAATGGACTTATCTTGCATTAAGTTAATCTTTCTCTACATCCTAGTTATGACTTTCTGCACACTCTCATTTCCTTCTCTATGAAACAATACTTGTCACTGTGTCCCAATACACGACAATAATAAATCAAATGTCACAATCTGGAAAGATCAAATAAGCTGTGGTTCTTTTCTCTTAAAGAAGGTTGTGGATTAACCTCATAGAGGTCTTTAAAATTATGAAGGGTGAATGATGATGTGAGAAAATGTTTCCAATTGTAATGAGCCCAAAACTAAGGAAATTAAATAGTGATATAGTCACTAATAAGTCTAATGGGGATTCGAGGAGAAACTTATTTAGACATTGAGTAGTAAGAATGTGAAATTTACTGCCATGGAAGAATACTTGACATGAGAGAGTATAGATAGATTAAAGAGTATGCAGAAGAAACTACTGGAAGGATATGGGATTGGGACAGCCCACTGCTGCTCCACAACGCCAGGGACCCATGTTTGATTCCCAGCTTGGGTCGCTATCTGTGTGGAGTTTGAACATTCTCCCCATGTCTGCGTCAGTTCCTCCAGGTGCTCCAGTTTCCTCCCAGTCGGAAAGGCATGCTGGTTAGGTGCATTGGTTACGCTAAATTTTGTCTCAGTGTGCCCAAACAGGCTCCGGAGTGTGGCGACTAGAGGATTTTCACAGTAACTTCATTGCAGTGTTAATGTAAGACTACTTGTGACACTAATAAATAAACTTGAAAAAAATGATGCTTGGAGAAGGTTGATTTAGAGCACAATCATCGCCGAAGCCATTCGAAAAAATGGCATGTTGTTTCCTGTACATGCTAAACACTTCCATGCATTTGTGGTGTCAAGAATTTGACCTAATATGTCTTGATTTGTTTTATTTAGTTTCATAACTTCCCTTCGGAAATTGATATTTTAACCAGGTGGCGGGCGCTATATAAATGCACAGACACGTTGCAGCATCCCTATTTCCATAATGGAAGCGGCACATTCGATCAATTGAAAGAACATGGGATAGAATAATTGTGTTGGGAGGGTGGCTGTATTCAAGAACTGAAACCAGAAGAGCGGTCGGCTGCACATAAAGTGGAGAGAAAGAGAGAGTGAAACTTCCTCTTGTTTGGGAAAGTGCGGCGCGGAATGGCGATCGGTCGCATCTGCCCGTCCGCCCGGCGCCAAGAGAGCGAGGGAAGCGGCCGTTGGAGGAGCCGTCAATCAAATTCAAACTGGGCCGCGCGAGGAGCCCGCTGCAAACCCTCACGGAGTGCGAGGAGCTGTCAATCAAATTCAAACCCGGCGGCGCGAGGAGTGAGGACCCGACCGTGCTACCCAGCACCGTCCCCCACCCCCCAGTCCGTTAAAAGAATCCAGAAGCCGGTGGAGCGGAGCCGGGCAACAGGTGAGGAGGAGTTTTGTCAGCTGACACGCTGGTGGCTAGGGGAGGGGAGGGGAGGGGGGGAACAGAGGAGAGAGAGAGACTCTGTCTCCACATTGGTCACATTTCCCATCATCCTCTCTGCACATTTCCCATAACCCCTGGGTTCACAACATCTGGACCTGCCCGCCGCCCCCCCCCCCCCCCCCCGGCCGAAGCCCTGATCCTCACCTCAAACCCTGGGGTCGGAGCCCTGACCCCCACCTTGAATCCCGGAGCCCTGACCGCCCCCCCCGCCCCCCGCCCCCCCGTTGAACCCCGGGGCTGGAGTCCTGACCCCCACCTCGAACCCCAGAGCCCAGCACCCCATCTCAAACATTGGGGCCGGAGCCTAGCCCCGCCCCACCCCACCCCCCCACCTCAAACCCTGGGGCCGGAGCCCTGACCCCCATCTCAAACCCCGGGGCCATGACCCTACCTTGAACCCTGGAGCCAGAGACCTGCCCCCCCATCTCGAACTCTGGGGCCAGAGCCCTGCCCCCCACCATGAATCCCAGGGCCGAAGCCCTGACCTCCACCATGACCCCGGGGCCAGACCCCTGACCCCCCCCGCCCCCCAAATCTCGAACCCCGGAGCCCTGACCCCCACCTTGTACCCTGGCCAGAGCTCTGACCCCCCCCGAACCCTGGGGTCTGAGCCATGACCCCCACCTTAAACACTGGGGCCGGAGCCTGACCAACACCGTGACCACCCACATCTGGAGCTCTGACAACTCCCCTTGACCCCCAGAGGCCCTGACCCCTAACCACACCCTGAGACCAGAGCCCT
Organism: Carcharhinus amblyrhynchos; assembly: GCF_965287045.1. Taxonomy (NCBI): domain Eukaryota; kingdom Metazoa; phylum Chordata; class Chondrichthyes; order Carcharhiniformes; family Carcharhinidae; genus Carcharhinus; species Carcharhinus amblyrhynchos. The sequence continues at coordinate 116,372,569 of NC_137328.1, read as the reverse complement.
AACCCCGGGAGTCAGACCTGACCTCCACGCCCATCACCACTGCAACGTCTGGGGCCGGAACCTTGAATTCCCCCGTCGATCCCAGGACTGAAGCTCTGACCCACCCCCTACTATGCCCCCAGGGCCAGAGCCATGACCGCTTCAACCCCCTCTCCCAGAGCTGGAATCCTGAGCCCCGCCTAGCTCCTACCCAATTCCCCTTGTAGGTGGTGGATAGGCTTTGGGGAGTTATTCACCTCATAATTCCCAGCCGCTGACCAGCTCTTGTTGGCACAGTACTTATCTGGCTGGTCCAGTTCAGAATCTGGTTAATGGTAACCACCCAGGATGTTATTAGTGGAATGGTAATGCCATTGAATGTCATAGAGAGATATTTGAATTTTCTCTTGTTTGGGATGGTCATTGCCTGGCACTTGTGTGGCGCAAATATTACTTGCCATTTGTCAGCTCAAGCCTGAAATATGTCCAAGTCTTGTGCAAATGGACACTGATCAATTTGGTTTCTGAGGAACTGCAAATGGTGCTGGACATGGCACAATCTAAATTTAAGTTTTAAGTTTATTTATTAGTGTCACAAGTAGGCTTACATTAACATTGCAACGAAGTTACTGTCAAAATGCCCTAGTCACCACAGTCCAGCGCCTCTTTGGATACACTGAGGGAGAATTTAGCACATCCAACACATCTTTCAGACTGAGAGGAAACCAGAGCATCCGGAGGAAACCCACGCAGACACGGGGAGAGCGTGCAGACTGCACAGACAGTGACCCAAGCCGGTCCTCCCCATCAGCTAATGTCAGATCTTATGATGGAAGGAAGGTCATTGGTGAAGCAGCTGAAGATGGTTGGGCCTAGGACACTATCCTGAGGAACTCCTGCAATGATGTCCTCGTACTGAGATGATTGACTCCAATAACCACAACTACCTTCCCTTTGAGCTAAGTATGACTCCAACCGGAAGAGGAAGATTTCTTCTTGATCCCCATTGACTTTAATGTTGCCAAGACTCCTTAATGCCACTCTTGGTCAAATACTGTCGTGATATCAAGGGCAATCTCTCTCACATTCCCTTTTGGGGTCAGTTCCTTTGCCCATGTTTGGACCAAGACTATAATAAGGTCAGGCGCCAAGTGGCCCTGGCAGAATCCAATCTGAGCATCACTAGGCAGCTTACTGCTGAGTAAGTGCTGCTTGATGGCACTGTTGATGACACTTTCCACCATTTGCTGATGATCAAGATTAGGCTGATCGGCCAGTAAGTGGTTGGATTGGATTTGTCCTTTTTATGGATGTGATAAACCTCGGCAATATTCCACACTTTCAGGTCGACACCTGGGCTGTAGTTGTACTGGAACATATTTGGCTGGGGGCTCAGTTAGTTCGGGAGCACAAGTCTTTAGTTCTATTGCCAGAATATTTTCAGGCCCCGTAGTCTGTGCATAGTTTCAGCTGTTTCTTGTGCAATCAGTTGAAATGGCTGAGAACTGGCATCTGTAAATCTGGGAAAGCGGATTGTCTGCTTGGCACTTTTGTCTGAAGGTAGTTATAAATGTTTCAGCTTTTCCATCGTTGGCTGATGTTTTAACTGCCCACTACATTATGGAGGGTTGGGGCTGGGATGAAAGGAGGTGGACTAGCCATCTGTCCTATTTTATGTGGCCCCCAATTGGAAATAAGCTGGCTGGAGCTCTGTAAAATCATTCCCTTTGTAACCAAAAATCAGATAATTGTTTAATATCCAAGTGCTATTTATGGGATTCTTTTTGCATGAGTTTTTTTGTTCATCCGTGGGACATGGGCATTACTGGCTGACCTGCATTTGTTGCCAGTTGATCTACCAGAATAATCATTGCTTTGCAAAGTAATAAACTTGCTGAAGTGCTTTTGTCTGAAGCACAGCTGGGAATGCACCTTTCTTTATAGCTGTTCTATTTCTATCTTGCTTCTCAGTACTACTGAAAAGTTGTGGAGTTTGCTGGTTAGCAAAAATGACTGACTCTTTGAACAACTTTTAATAAATTGCAACAAGTGAGATGGATGCAAGGACTTTTTGACTATTTATTTGTGTTTGTAGACTTCAGATGGCAACTGGTGATTTGAAGGGATCCCTTCGAAAATTAGAACAAAGCCTTCGGTCATTGAATTATCCCCAAGATATTGATTATAGTTGGTAAGTAACCACCATACAACAGTGTGATTATTTAAATGATGTAAGAAGTCTCACAACGCCAGGTTAAAGTTCAACAGGTTTATTTGATAGCAAACACCACCAGCTTTTGGAGCACTGCTCCTTCGTCAGGTGAGTGAGAGCTCCAAAAGCTAGTGGCGTTTGCTAACAAATAAACCTGTTGGACTTTAACCTAATATTGTGAGACTTCTTTCTGTGTTTACCCCAATCCAATGCCGGCATCTCAATATCATTATTTAAATGAGCCAGAAGATTAAAAAGTTTTCACGACCGCGAATTGTCACAAAACATAATGCAAGCAATTGAGCAGTTTTGAAATTTAGTCGCTTGAAATTTGGCAAATTTGCATGTAACAAGATCCCACAAACAGCAAAGAGACAATGACCAGATACTTTATTTGAGGATATGTTTTGGCCAGGACACTGAGAAGAAAACTAACCTTCAACTCGAGTCTTTGGGATTTTTTTTATGTCTACCTGAGAGAGCAGATGGGGCCTTGGTTTAATGTGGTATTCAACAGATGGCATCTCTGATATCCCCTCAGTATTGTACTGATGTGTCAACCTAGATTATGTGAAGACCTCTCGAGTGGGGGCTTCTTGGCCTTTTGGCTTAGATCAAACTTTGGATCAAGCCCAGGATGGGGTGAAATGCCTTATCTTGTCAGCTTGGATCTTGTATGTCTTTCTTGTGGGAACCATGAATTGGATTCAGTTGGAGCTTGAATTTGGTTTTGAAGCAATTAAAGAATAATTTGGTTTGCCCAGTCCACTTTAAGAATTGGCTTTGTAACTTTAAAAATGGAATGGGGACTTAAACTCTTGACTTGCTGTGGCCTAGATTCAAATTAAAGTTCTCGTGTTTTGCTATAATTATAGTCCTTTAGAACATAGAACATTACTATGCAGTACAGGCCCTTCGGCCCTCGATGTTGCGTCGACCAGTGGAACCAATCTAATCACCCTCTAACCTAACTATTCCAATGTTATCCATATGCCTATCCACTGACGATTTGAACCCCCTTAAAGTTGGCGAGTCCACAACTGCTGCAGGCAGGGCATTCCACGACCTTACTACCCTCTGAGTAAAGAACCTACCTCTGACATCCGTCCTATAATTACCACCCCTTAATTTAAAGCTATGTCCCCTTGTGTTAGCCATCACCATCCGAGGTAAAAGGCTCTCACTGTCCACCCTATCCAATCCTTTCATCATCTTGTATGCCTCAATCAGGTCACCTCGTAACCTTCTTCTCTCCAATGAAAAAAACCTCAAGTCCCTCAGCCTTTCCTCATAAGACCTTCCCACCATACCAGGCAACATCCTGGTAACCTCCTCTGCACCCTTTCCAATGCCTCCACATCTTTCTTATAATGCGGCGACCAGAACTGTCGGCCGTACCAGAGTTTTGTACAGCTGTAACATGACCTCTCGGCTCCGAAATTCAATCCCTTTACCAATAAACGCTAACACACCGTACGCCTTCTTAACAACCTTATCAACGTGGGTGCCAACTTTCAGGGAGCTATGCACATGTACCCCGAGATCTCTCTGCTCGTCAACACTATTAAGAGTCCTTCCATTAGCCTATATTCTATACTACTGTTATTCTTACCAAAGTGAATCACCTCACACTTTTCCGCATTAAACTCCATCTGCCACCTCTCGGCCCAGCTCTGCAACTTATCTATGTCCATCTGCAAACTGTAACATCCATCCATTATTATCAAACTGATGAGAGTAACCCTTATGGTAAGCTGGTTGTGGAGTGGCTATTTTACAATCTGGATCAGTTCAATCTAACCAAATTAGTTTGAGAATTTGAAATTAGTTCAAAGAGAAATTTGGATCAAAAAGCTGATATCAGTGGCAGTGACCATGATGTTGTCGGATGGTTGCAAAAACCTATTCGTTCTCCTATGTGTTTTTGGGATTGAAGACTGCTGTCTTTGCCCAGTGTGGTTGATGTGTGACCAACATGTGTGATAATAACTCTTGACCCAGCAAAGTACTGAGTTGTATTAAGTCACTACAAAGAATTCAGGAAAACTGTGGAGAACCAGTAAATTCTGGTCTTGCCAGTGTCAATGTTGGCCTTTTGGCTAAGATTAAGTATAGTGTCGACATGCTGTGCTTGGTTGAAATCATTAGGTTACATTTTAGCTTCATTTGAAGCAATTTTTAAAAGCAGCATCTTGGCCTTTTGGCTAAGATGCAAATGAGATCAAGCTTTGGAGGAGGAGCTATGCCTACTCCAATCAGATTGGATCATGTAGACCAAACCCAAGACAGGAGGTGAGAGTCCTGTCTTGTCAGCTTGGATCGGGAATGTCTCAACTTGTTGAGACTCTGAATTGGACTTGATTTAATTGAATTGGAATAAAAACAAAAAAAAGAATGCTGGCTTTGCCAGTGTCAATATAGCTAGGGACTGGAGTTACATAGTTATTTAACATTTAGACTTTGTGGGGAAGAAATCATCCATAAGTTGTAGTTTAAACTGCCTTCCAATATACAGATTCACCAAACCTCCTTTGATTGCCAGGCTGTTGAACAGAAAGAGATCAAGTTTACTAGCCTTTGTAGTGGGTTACAGGAAACCTTCCACCAATAATGTTAAAAGGAACAAGTTTGTCCTCTGGTATTTATCCAGACATTTGGATGTATTTTAACATGTGAAGCCAGAGATTTGAACTTGAGATCAAACACTGTCAAAGTCCATAAAGCAATAATTGTTCATATTTCTCAGGCTCTCTTGGGACATTTTAGAATTCATTTTATGAAAGGAACAAGGCAATGGCCAACTTGATTTCCTGTCTGTCTCCTTGAGATGTGAATTTTATCCTCAGTGTATTTATCACATTTTTCAAACTCCTCCAGTTGTTGTAACTTGATTACATTGCAAGTTACCCTTTCAGTGATCTCCAGGCATTGCCAGTCATTAGGCCACACCTATATGGTATGATAAACAGACGGTTCTTAGCCCGGAAAATGCTTGATGCTGACTCCAGCTGCTCAAGTAGATTACCTTTACCAATAAACACTCCTCAACGATGATAAAATCATAAATATGGAAAAGGGACAAAATATCAATTGTGATTCTGCTGGTTAAAGTTCCACACAAGCAAAATTCTTTCTGAGAACTGTTCAACTTCTGATTGTTCAAAATGATGTATAGTCACTCATTTGGTGTGTTTAGCTCAGAAACCATTATTTACAAACTCAGAAGTTGAAAGGAGGCAGAGGGCGGGATTTTCTGGTTCTGCCTGAGCTGGGACCAGAAGTTCCTGTCTGAAGTCAACTCATCTTTTTCTGGTCCATCAAATTTTCCGTCCTACCAGTGATGATACTTATGGCAGGCAGGCTTGGGAAAAAAACACCCATACTTTTTATTAGTTTCTTATGGCATGTGAGTATCATGGTCAACACCTCATTTGTTGTCCACTCCTAATTGCCTTTGATAAGATGGTGATGAGTCACCTTGAACTGTACAGTCTATCCGGTGCAGGTTCACCCATTGTACTCTCAGGATAGGGTGTGGGTTGGGAGAGAACTTGCTGGTGGTGATATTTCCATGTCTTCCGTGTCTTTCTAATTGTTGAGGTCACTAATTTGAAGGTGATGCCGAAAGATTCCTGGCTAATTGCTGCAGTTTATCTTATATGCGGTATATACTGAAGGCACTGTCTGGTGATGGTAGAGAGAGTGAATGTCTAAGGTGGCAGAAATGGTGCCAATCAAGCAATATACTCTGTCTCACCCTCCCAACTTGTGCCTTATTGATGGTGGACAAACTTTGGGAAGACAAGAGGTGAGTTATTTAACATAGAGTAACCAGACTGCAGGCATTAAAGATTTTGACAGCTACTGCAAATCGAAGAAAGTAGTATAATGTAGCTGAACCTAGAGCTCCAAGAGGAAGAGATGGTGAAGAGGAAAAGATTTACAAGAATGATTTTGGTGCTGAAGAACTTCAGTTACATGTCCATCTTTAAAAAAAGAAATTCATGAGATGTGAGTGCTGCTGGTTAGGCGAACATTTTAATGTAGTGAGCTATCTTCAAGAAGCGCTGCAATCTGTGGATATGCACAGGGCCCGATTTTATCATCAAGTTGTGCCCATTTTTGGGCATGAAAACGGGATAAAGTTGGGCGTGAGGCAAATAGTGTGACTTGTGCCCACATCCATGCCGGTTCCCTGTTTACCAAGGTCTGAACATGGCCATCATCAGGACCGCGCCTGAAATGAGCGTGACAGCCATTTAAATTGCTTGCATTTAAATTGACAATGGGCTGCACACCCAACCTTACTGGCACTCCCCACTTTACCACCACATTCGTTCACCCAGAATCAGCGCGAAACAGGCATGATCTACCAAAGTCCAATTCAGGCATGAGATCAGTGTGGGGGGAGGGGTGGGCAATATCTGTGGGGGCCAGGGGGAGGCATTATCTGGCACAGAAGCAATATAGCAGGGGAGCCACATTCTATTTTTTTCTGCGCATGTGCAGTTGGAGAGCCAATTGGAGCTGCAGCATTTTGGACGTGTTAAGCGCTGCCCACAGGCTTCTGCAGCTCGCTTTGGAATTGCTGATTTTTTTTTCAGGCAAAGTGCGTATATGGGGCCGTCTGAGAACAGGTCTAAAAGTCGGATCTGAAAAGCTCCCAGTTTCAAGTCTGCCCAGAATCAAAATGGTGAAATAGGGCCCCCAGTGTGAGGGAGGAAGTTCGAGGATTTTGATTTAGATACAATGACGGAACAGCAATATAGTTTCAAATCAGGATGTTGTGTGATTTGGAGAGGAACTTGCAGGTGGTGATGTTCCCATGCATCTACCACCCCTGTCCTAGGTGGTAGAGGGCGCAGATTAGGAGGGTCCTTTCAAAGGAGCCTTGGTGAGTTGCAACATTGCATTTTGTAAATAGTGCACCTTACTACTATTGTGTGCTGGTGGTGGATGGAATGGAAGTTGAAAGTAGTGGATGGGCTACCAATCAAACAGACTGCTTTGACCTGGGTAGTGTTGTTTTTCTGGAGTGTTGTTGGAACCGCACTCATCAGGTGAGTGGATCCGTCACACTCCTGACTTGTGCCTGGTACTTGGTAAACAGGCTTAGGAGACTTAGGAGATGAGTTATTGTCCACAGAATTCCTAGCCTCTGATCTGTCCTTGTCGTCTTAATATTTGTATGGCTAGTCTAGTCCAGTTCCCGGTCAATGGCTGCAACCCCAACCACACACACCCACACCCCTCCAAGGATGCTAATGGTAGGGGATTCAGTGATGGTAATGCCATTGAGTGTTAAGGGGAGATGTTCAGCTTATTTCTTGTTGGAGATGGTCATTGTTTGGCACTTATGTGGTGTGAATATTTCTTGCCACTAAGGTTCACCATGGTAGGCTTCTGCAGAAAATGCAAATGTATGGGATTGAGGGTGATCTAGGGAATTGGATCAGGAATTGGCTAGCGGATAGGAGACAGAGGGTGGTGGTTGATGGTAAATATTCATCATGGAGTTCGGTTACGAGTGGTGTGCCTCAGGGATCTGTTTTGGGGCCACTGCTGTTTGTAATTTTTATTAATGATCTGGATGAGGGTATAGTTGGGTGGATTAGTAAATTTGCTGATGACACCAAAGTCGGAGGTGTGGTAGATAGTGAGGAAGGGTGTCATAGTTTGCAGGAAGACTTAGACAGGTTGCAGAGCTGGGCCGAGAGGTGGCGGATGGAGTTTAATGCGGAGAAGTGTGAGGTAATTCACTTTGGTAGGAATAACAGATGTGTTGAGTATAGGGCTAATGGGAGGACTTTGAATAGTGTGGATGAGCAGAGGGATCTAGGTGTATGTGTACATAGATCCCTGAAAGTTGGGAATCAAGTAGATAAGGTTGTTAAGAAGGCATACGGTGTCTTGGCGTTTATTGGTAGGGGGATTGAATTTAGGGGTCGCAGCGTTATGTTGCAACTGTACACAACTCTGGTGCGGCCACACTTGGAGTACTGTGTGCAGTTCTGGTCCCCACATTACAGGAAGGATGTGGAGGCTTTGGAGAGGGTGCAGAGGAGGTTTACCAGGATGTTGCCTGGTATGGAGGGGAGGTCCTATGAGGAGAGGCTGAGGGATTTGGGGTTGTTTTCGCTGGAAAGAAGGTGGCTAAGAGGGGATCTTATTGAAACATATAAGATGATTAGAGGTTTAGATAGGGTGGATAGTGATAGCCTTTTTCCTCTGATGGAGAAATCTAGCACGAGGGGGCATGGCTTTAAATTAAGGGGTGGTAGTTATAGGACGGATGTCAGGGGTAGGTTCTTTACCCAGAGGGTGGTGAGGGATTGGAATGCCCTGCCTGCTGCAGTTGTAAATGCGCCTAGTTTGGGGGCGTTTAAGACATCCGTGGATAGGTTTATGGACGAAAAGGGATTGGTTTAGGTTAGTGGGTCATTGTTTTGTAACTGGTCGGCGCAACATCGTGGGCCGAAGGGCCTGTTCTGCGCTGTAATGTTCTATGTTCTATGTTCTTGTCAGGCCAAACCTGAATGTTGTCCACGTTTTGCTGCATATGGGCAAAGACTGCTTCACTATCTAAGGAGTTGCAAATGGTGCACAATGTGCAATTATCAGAAAGCAACCCGACTGCTGACTTCATAGTGAAGGAAGGTCATTGATGAAGCAGGTGAAGATGTTTGGGACTAGACTCTACCCTGAGGAACTTCTGCATTGGTGACCTGGAACTGAGATTATTAACCTTCAATAACTACAGCTATCTTCCTTTGTGCTCAGTATAATTTCAACCAGTGGAGAGTTTTCCCCAGATTCCCAGTTTTGCTTGGTCTCCTTGATGCCACACTCAGCCAAATGCTGCTTTGATATTAAGAACATGTACCCTTACCTAACCCAGATAGGGAAAACTAATATGTTCTCCATAAAGAAGATGGAGAGTTTTGTTTTACATTTTGTCACAGAATTTTGGCATTGCTGACCAGTCCAGTATTTAATGACTACCTCTAATTACTCTTGAAAAGCTGCATTCTTGAACCACTGTGGTCCATGTGATTTAGGTATACCAGCAGTGCTGTTCGAAAGGGAGTTCCATGATTTTGACCTAGTGACAGTGAAGCCACGGTGATACTATTTCGCGTCATGATGGTGTGTATCTTGCAGGTAGTGTCCATGTTGCCGTAGTTCCTTTGATGGCAAAATTTGCAGGTGCTGAAGGAGCCTTGGTGAGCTGCTTGTAGATCGTAAGTGCATTTTGTAGATAGTACATACTACTGCTACAGAATGTTGAACATGGTGGATGGGATGCCTATCAAGCAGGCTGCTTTGCTTCGATGCTGTTGAGCTTCTTGAGTGTTATTGTTTCAAAACCACAAGGTGCCTGAACACAGTAAACAGAAAGAAGCTGTTTCTGTTGGCAGCAGGTTTGAGAACCAGAGAACACTGATTTAAGAGGTTCAGCAAATAAAACAGAGACAGGACGAGGAAAAACATTTCTATTCAGCGAGTGCTTAGGATGTAGACAATGCACCGTCTGAGCATGTTGGAGGCAGATTTAATCCTGGCTTTCAAAAAGGAATTGCAACCTGAAGAGAAAAAATTTGCGGGCTACAAGGGAAAAGGACATTGGATTTGGATTAGTTGAGTAGCTCTTACAGGGAGCCAGCACAGACATGATAGACCAAATGGCCACCTTCTGTGCTGTTACCACTCTATAGATTTTTTTTGTATTACTAGTAGATATATGGGATAGTCACATAGTAGAAGCAGTTTATTCTGTAATCATTAACTCCACTTTTTAAATGCAGGACCAGAGTTTACAGGAGACCAGGAACCCATTCAGCCCACCTTGTCTGTGCCAGCTCTTTGTCTGACCAATCTGAAATGGACCTACTGCCATACATGTTTTCCATAACCCATATCTTCCTTTGTTTAAAAGATGCAGTAGTTTAAGTTTATTTATTAATGTTACAAGTCGGCTTACATTAAACTGCAATGAAGTTACTGTGAAAATCTCATAGTCGCCACACTCCGGCACCTGTTCGAGTACATTGAGGGAGAATTTAGTATGGCCAGTGCACCTAACCAGCCCGTCTTTCAAACTGAGGGGGGAAACCGGAGCACGTGGAGAAAACCACGCAGACAATGGGAACATGCAGATTCCGCACAGTTACCTAAACCGGGAATTGAACACAGGTACCTGGCGCTGTGAGGCAGCTGTGCGAACCATTGTGGTGACCATGCTGCCCTGAACTAGGTGCTGTAATGGCAGAATGCAATGTGTATGTTTGGTGTGGATGTATGTTATATATGCACAAATGTATGAATATATGTATACATGAAATAGTCACTTTTTAAACTAATAACTGTATGATTATAGGTTATAGAATGTTACAGTGCACTACAGGCCCTTCGGCCCTTGATGTTGTGCCGACCTGGCACAATCTAAAGCTCATCCAACCTACACTATTCCAATATCATCCATATGTTTATCCAATGACCATTTAAATGCCCTTAATGTGAGCAAGTCCACTACTGTTGCAGGCAGGGCATTCCACGCCCTTACTTCTGACATCTATCCTTTATCTATCACCCCTCAATTTAAAGCTGTGTCCCCTTGTGCTAGCCATCTCCATCCGAGGAAAAAGGCTCTCACCGTCCACCCTATCTAATCCTCTGATCATCTTGTATGCCTCTATTAAGTCACCTCTTAACTTTCTTCTCTCTAACGAAAACAGCCTCAAGTCCCTCAGCCTTTCCTCATAAGATCTTCCCGCCATAAGAACATAAGAAATAGGAGCAGGAGTAGGCCAACTAGCCCTTCGAGCCTGCCCCGTCATTCAATAAGATCATGGCTGATCTGTCGTGGCTCAGTTCCACATTCCCGCCCTCTCCCCATAACCCTTAATCCCCTCTCTCATCAAAAACCCATCAACCCGCGTCTTAAAAATATTTAGCGAGGCAGCCTCCACCACTTCAACGGGCAGAGAATTCCAGAGATTCACCACCAGGCAACATCCTGGTAAATCTCCTTTGCACCCTTTCCAATGCTTCCACATCCTTCCTATAACGCGGCGACCAGAACTGTACGCAATACTCCCAAGTGTGGCCGCACCGAAGTTTTGTACAGCTGCAACATGACCTCATGGCTGCGAAACTAAATCCCTCTATCAATAAAAACTAACACTACGTATGCCTTCTAAACAACCTTAACAACCTGGGTGCCAGTTGATACTGGAGATGAAGGCAAAGAAAAATTTTCACTTTTGCGCAGACAATAAAGTTCTATTCGTTCATTTGTTTAATTTTCCTGTACAAGGTGCAGTTGTTTCCTGAAGTGAAGAATCAATCACCATTTCTCTGCATAAAGAGTTTTCTCCCAATCTTTTGCCTCACTCTCTTGGTGACATATTTAAATTGATAGCGTTTTGTCACTGACCACCCAGCTAGAGGAAATAAGTTTATTCTGTTCACCATCTGCAAAGCCTTCAGATTTTAAGAAGTTATTGTTCCTACATTACAATGGTGACTGCATTTTAAAAAGTACTTGATTGGCCGTAAAGCATTTTGGAAGATCTGGTGTTCATGAAAAGTGCTATATAAATGAAGTCTTTATTTTCTTTCTAAATTTCTTACAAACCATTGTTTCAATGAACTTAGTTGCAGAATTCCAAATATCTTCTTATAACAATAGCTTTCCATCCCTAGCACCATTCTGGTGAGAATGTGGTTTTAATGTAATGAGAATGTTGCCGCACAGTATTCTAACTTCAATATATTGTTCAAACTTTGCTCTGTTAATTCCTTTTCTTTTACATCATTCTTTATAAAGTACGTGCTTGGGTATAGGTTGGAAAATAGTTTGAGATGATTAAACATTCTGCGTGTTGATTGAATTTTCATCTCTGAAGATGTTGTCAGAAACCAATTACCTTGGCTTGAGTAGTGGTAATTGGTGTGTGGTTTTAGTCAGCTATCTTTGCAACAGGAAGTATTAGTGATGAGAGTCCAAGCTATGGTAGGTACTACATGGTCTAATGAAAGTCTTCATGAATCAAATGACCTGTGTTAATATTCTGGGATAGTAAAAGCAAAGTGTTGTGGAGATCTGAAATAAAACAGAAAATGCTAGAAAATCTCAGCAAGTCTGGCATTCCATGTGGAGCAAGAAACAGAGTTAACGTTTTGAGTGCATATGACTCTTACATGCTCTCAAGAAGAGTTATACAGACTCCAGACATTAACTCTGGGTGGAATTTCCTTGGCCCGCTCGCCATGGGAATCGCAAAGGTCCCATTCAAAAATTTATTTTGATATTGGATATCTTGACATTTTAATATAATTGCTCCACTGCATTGGCAATGGTTGTCTTATAAATTTAATCTAAATATCCAATGATCTTGGGCACGATTTTCCAGTCTTGGGTTAATATGGCCACAAAATCTCACCCTCTGCTTCTTCCTCCACAAATGCTGCCAGAGATGCTGAGTTTTTCCAGCATTTTCTGATTTAATTTTACATTGCTGAATGATAATATGCTAATCCGTTATGCGGCAGGGCTTGGCTAAAATAGTAACATTTTTTAAACCAGTCCTTTTCCGTTTCTTTTTTGAGGGCGATAGTTTATGCTGGCAACCGTTCAAAATGTCATCTGGGTACCCAGTCTAGATTCACGTGTCTAGATATTGAGTGTTGGCAGATCAAACCTCAGATTTCCTGGTCTTTATAGTTTTATTACTGAATAATAAGATCCAATTCTTTTAGTCATTAGATGGAGCTTTTTGATTTTTTTTTTCTCCGCAAACATCTTAATGGTGATTGTTACAGTATTACTTAGCAGCTGGATTAGCAGACTGGGCAATACAGGGTTAATCATTTCAGTCCAGGTTGATTCTGTTAATGAGATGTCCCTGTAGTCTATTTATGGCAGATGCTTTCTGTTTGGCTCCAGTAAGGAAAATGTCAGCTGGTATCATTCAAGTTAGACAAAGCCAGAACTTCGCTGACAACTTTCCCTTTCATCGCTTAGCCGCAGAATGTTTTGGTTGAGGGAGGGGGAAGGATTACGGCCACTGATAATTGTAGGATAGTTTTTGTAAATAAGATCAGGATTACATTAACCAGCACTACAAATAAAATAGACAGAATTGAACATCAAATATCTAATGCCTTTGAAGTTCATATCATTTGAAGTTGATTTTGCTTTTATACGCATAGTTAATGACTGCAGAGTAGAAATTTATTGCTCAGTAACTGGATCTTCAGATTGAACTAAAGGCCAGCCACAGTAGCAAATGCAATACTTTTTGGAAAAAAAGAGTTGGTAAATTTTTAATTGGATATTTAGACTAAGTTTATAAGACAACCATTGCCAATGCAGTGGAGCAATTATATTAAAATGTCAAGATATCCCATATCAAAATAAATTAGAACACAACTACAGAATAGAACTACTTTGCCATAGCATCCCTTCTAATTAAATTGTTGTTAGAGATGGAGGTTTACTTTCTGTAGATATCAATGTTGAGGGTTATTGCTGTAATTATATATCAACCTAGATTGTTTTTTGAATAGTATACATGGTTTTGTAAATTTTATATCTGCTTCATCGACAGAACAATCTTCCTATGCTAATTGCATTCAAATCTAGTTCTCTAATATGGAATGTAGCTTTTCTGAAATAATACTAATGCAATTGGTTATAATCTCTACCATCTTGAACCTGAATTCTTTGGCTTTGAAATTATCTTTAAAGCAGATTTATGCTTAAAAGTAAAACAATCAAAATATCTACATCTGATTTAGCTAATCTGCATCATTGCAATGTTCTTTTTTAGCCAATGCATAAGATAGCATGAGGGTGAAAAAATATTCTGCTAATATAAAACCAGAATTGTGAGACCTTTGGAAAAAATGCATATGCTACCAAGACAAATTAATGAGAAATGGTCAACTGCAACATTGGTACAAGTCTGACTTTTGCATTGAATGAGTACTCAAGACATTTTACCTTCAGATCTGAATATTTTGACATGGTGAAGTCCCGAGCTCACTTGGCACATTTGAGTACACAAACCTCTTGCTCAGTTTAGTTACAGCACCAGATTGATTATGTAAATTGCCATATCTGAATGAAGCATGAATTACTAGACAATTTAGATGCAGCCGTTGGTTGTGTTCAGTGTGCTTAGTGTAAGCAGTTAGTTAATGGTAATGGGAAAAATAAACTATTTAAACTTGTATGTTTTGTAGTCTTGCTCAGGGTGATCCTGCTGCCTATCTGCCAATCATCAGCTATGCCTTCACTTCATATTCCACATATGTGACCGAGCAGCTCCTAAAATCTGGAGTAGAACTCATAGGAAAGAATGATTCGCGTTTCCTTGATGCAGTTTATAAGGTACAATTGTGTTTTTTTTCTGCTGCTAAACCTCCTTAAGCACTGAAATGTGGATGTTAAACACAATGCACTGTAGAAATATAATTTGTTTAATTTTTTTATAAATTAGCTTTTGTATATTTGTTTAATTGATACATTTCGAAGCGCCTAAATTTCTGTGATCAGTAAACCATCCTGTGAGATGTTCCCAATGTTCGTTAATCCCACTGTTCTTTGTTGCCCTTTGAATCTTTTTCCTTCAGTTTTCTTTCCTATTCTCTACTTCTGTTGTCAGTAAACTACCCTTTAACACTAGCAAATCCTGGTACCTCTTTGAAAATAGCTTTTTGTTAAGTTGTATTGTGCTCTCTAATGTTTACACAAACATCTGTGAGATGCGGGTCAACCAATCTTTTTTTGGTAGAGCTGGTCAAGATGTGGCTATTGGTTCTTCTTCAAATCACCTGAATCAGAGAGAAGTGTCAAGATCTTGACTTAACACCTTACTGAAAGAACTGCACCTCCACTAACATGGAAGCAGTGTTTCATGGACTAACATGGACTTAGTGTTCTGATGCAGAGCTTGATCCTGCAACATTTTGACTTCCAGGGTAAGGGTGCTCCCAACTGAACCAAGCTGATAACTTAATTCACTGTAAAATTGGCATTGGGACTGTGTGATCAAACTCACATTTCACTTATGCATTGTACACAGTAAGCAATGTAGATTTCAGAGGAAACAGTTATGAACTATGATGCCAAGCATATGCAAACATGATACAGCCCCTATTATACAGTCATGAATTCTGTCCTTATTTTCATAATTCCATAATACATTCTTATGTCTACATTTCTGATGGAATCTGACTATACAAACTTGTTACACTGTATATACACCTTCCCTGGTATTGCAGAACATTCACTGCGAAGAGGGTGAAATTATGGGGTGAATGTTTACATGGGCACTTTCCATCACACATGGGCACATAAGGATTTCTAATAACTGGGAGCATGTACAGTTTTAAGATTATACACACATTATAAGTAAGAATTACATTTATTTTTCTGTTTCCCTTCTGGACATTATCACTTTCGCATTTATTTCCGGCAAGGATTTATTTTCATAGTTTTAGAATGCTGTTAATTCACTGAGTTAAACCATCATGTCTATCGAAATATTTTGCCTGCTGACATGTCTCTGAAATACCTGTTGTTAAATGTAGACTGTAACATGGCTGTAAATTAATCCCTTTCATCATTAACATCCTGTATAACAACCTCAGTAAGTCACAAGGTTTTCTAGTAGACTGGAGGATTGTGACAGCTTTACTAAATAGCTATTTATTTTTCTTGAAACCACTGATTCCTGTTGTGTATCTTGTTCTAACACCACATGCTTTTTATCAAGGCCAATGAAGTAAGCAGGTTAAATAGGTTGAAATAGTAAATTATGCAGAAGCTAGTTTTGTGTACCTTTGTGGTGGTAGAATGTAGCTTTTAGGTTGATGGAATGTCAGGAATCAGCCAATAACTCTGCAGTTGTTTAGTGTTTCTAACTGGTGTAATTTGGCATTTGGGTGTTTTGAAATTAGTACTACCTGACCAGATGAATTCTATGTTTAAGTCTTATACTTTTAGTTTGATTTGGGATTAGTTACAAACTAGCATTGAAGATTTCAATAAATTTAACAGCATCTTGGGATAGGAGCACTTTCATCTTCCTTAAATGTTACATGTATTCGGATGGAACTGAATGCAAATGTTTTTCTTTTGATTAGTAATGAATTCTGTTTCAGAACAGAATGCTCTTATGAGTGTCCAAGTCTGAGACTCTTGTTTAAGTTAACTACATTTACAAAGGCCATTGCATTTATCCCTTACTGGCAAAGCCATTTTTCAGAGTAATACAGACCAATTTGTCAAAACATGCTCCATTAGTAAGATACTGTATGCTTTTAACTTTGAGTCATTCACTACTTTAATATGAAATGATGAAATTGTGCTGCCACCAGAACAAGCTTTTAAACTTTCAATTGTGAAAGGTCACTGATGCAGAATGGTTCATCTCAACGTTCTTTAACTTGCATTACCTTCTCATTTCTCCTTGTTGGTTAGGCATTTGTGTGTTGATAAAAATGCAGGTCATACGTTGATCTGCAACATAAAAACTGAATGTTAAAAATAGTTCAACTATTTACATTGCAAGTAATATGATTCATCCTTTACCCTATATTCCCTGGCCCACATAGACTCTATGTCTTGGAATGTCTCCATTTTAATTCACCTCCTTGTTTTCAGATTTCTCATTGGGCTCATCCTTCCCTATACCTATAACTTCCTCCAGTTCTACAATGCTCCAGAATATCTATACTCCTCCAATTCTAGCTTATTGCACATCCCTGATTTTAATCACCTCACCATTTTAGTTAGGTTTTCAGCTCTGAAATTCCCTCTGTTTCTCTCCCCTTTCACGATATTTTTGTTCTTTCATCTTTAATTCCATTGTCCTTAGCCCCTCTAAGGAATATAAAAGTCTTTCAGATTCTCCCCATTGCTCCTATTTTCAGGCCAAATAATATTTAATAGTCTTGCCCTATTTGTTTATGACCTTTTCCAATTTGCAAAAGTCTTTTACTTCCCTTTGAAATTTGACAACTAAAAACAATCCCCGTATCTCCTAATACAAATTTCTACCTATTGCTTGCTTCCTTATAGAAAATTAAACTTAGCTGTATGTACTCCAAATGCATATCTTTCTCAGTTCCGCTTCTTTGATGTTGTAAACCTTATAGGCAACCAGCCACCCCACTTAACTGACTTTGTTTTATATCCATGCATACACAGACACAGTCACAAGCTTACTTCACAAAACAATGCAACAAATCCCAAAATATTAAAAATAATAGCATCATTTGTCACTTTTTGAACTGATCACATAGCTTTTGTAATTAGATGAAAGATTCCTATCTTGTAGAAGCATAGAAATTCACTTCAAGCCATTCTACCCTTATTGGACCAGAGTAAATTATTGTGGGTGCTGGATATCTGAAGTTAAAACAGAAAACTCTGAAAAATATTTGATCTGAAATATTAACTCTGTTTCTCTCTTTGCATCTACTTCCAGACCTGATGAATATTTCCAGCATTTTCTGATTTTTAGTATCTGTACTGGAAATTGCTCCATATTGTGGTTACTTTTAATAATCCAATTTTTAAACTTTTTTATCCACTATTGTTGAATAGTTTTGCATTAAGTAGTCATCTAATTTCCACTTAAATATTGACTGGCAGCTTCATAATCACTTTGGCTTGTTGGTTCCTTATTTGGGAATATATACGTATTGTAATACATTTTTCTGCTATTTTCCCCCTTTCCTAAGCTTCACCACCTTGATATGAGTAGCATGAATTTGATATTCATTTCCCCTTGTATGAATGATATTTTCTTTCATTGAGGTTGGCCAAAGGCAATGAGTTCAGTTCCCAAACTGACTACAGTAATCCATGGAGGCCTGCCTCCTTATCTTGTCCCATGCTTGATATGGAGAGGTGCCCAATTGTATAACTAATTGTCCCTCTTTAATGGAAAGAGATGCATATGGTTCCTAGAGAACCATAGCTAACTACCCTATGAAGTCTTTTAAAAAAAAATCCTTTAACCTACTGCTGCGAAGAACAGAACCTGCTTTTTAATTATATATTCATGTTACTAATATGCTGAAATACATAAAAGTTGCAATACATTAATAGGCCATTCAGCTCAACCAGTCTGTGTCAATGTTTATCTTTCATTCAAGAAAATAGTTCTCACCACATTTACCCACCATGTTCCCATATTCCCACATGAGCCCTTTCCTTGCATGCAGCTGTCCAGTTGAATCTTAAATGTTGACAGTATTTCTGCCTTCATTTTGGAAGTCAATTATTCAACGGCACTTTTGCTTTGCTGCCTATCCTGAATCAGTAGAGGAAAGTAGCAGTGGAAACTTAATCCGCTCTGTTCAGCCTAGGCTAGCTTGATGTAGAACCATACAGCACAGGAGAACGTGACTCAGCTATTGTGCCTGCACTGCCCCTTTGAAAGAGATAACCAAATTGTCCCACTCCCCCTCCTTTTCCCCATGGACATTTTTCCACCTCAAGTCTTAAATGCCCTTTGAAAGTTATCGTTGAATCAGTTTCCACCATCTTTTCAGGCAGTGCATTCCAGATCATAACAACACACGGTGTAAAACATTCTCATCTTCCTCTGCATCGCTTATTAATTACCTTAAAAATGTGTCAGCCAGTTACCAAGCCTCCTGCAAACAGGTTAGAATTTTGGGCAATTTTACGTTAACAGAAATGATTAGAAGTGGGAATCTAATTGAACTTTTCCTGGATGGTGTAGCGTGTGCAAATAGTAAAAAATATATTTCTGCTGTTTGAGGAATTCACTTTATTCCAATTGCGAACCTATTATAAAAATTCTGTCCATCTACATCGCCTAGCATTATATACTCCTCCACTGGAATTAAAAGTCTAATGATGATCATTAAACCATTGTCGATTGTTGAAAAAACCCATCTGGTTCACTAATATCCTTTAGTGAAAGAAATCTGCTGTCCTTACCCGATCTGGCCTACATAAGACTCCAGATCCATAGCAATGTGGTTGACTCTCAAATGCCCCCTGAAATGGAGGGCTGTTAGGGAAAGGCAATAAATGTTGCCCACATCCTTATATAATGTGTATTTTTATTCTTTGCTTTTTCCTCTCAAATGTGTATTAAGCTGTATTTGCTATCTTTCTACTTCATAGTTCTTCTATGATTCTAAATTTACTATAAATCAGCAAATATTACATTTGCTGTTTGTCCATGTCCAAATCATCCTTAATCATTGTGATAGACTCATTGGCGATACGAGCATGAAATTTCCATTGAGTTCTACCTTTTGAGTTTGCTGCAGCTTTAATTGAAGCTATGAATCTTAAGATTTAAACAGTGGTTCAAAGCATCTACCACTGAGCTGGTACTGAATCATATGTATCCAATATGTAAATCAAGAAGGACTATATGATGCTATTTACATTCATCATTCTTCATTTGCAGTTCACTTCCTTAATTAAATCTAATGTGGTCTGCGTATAGCTTAAATTTATTGCAAGGGCTCGTTATTTTTCAGGATGCCTAATTGAAAACAAAATGTTGATGTTGTGCCGCAGCAGCAGATTCAACAGTCTACACAAAGATAAAACTGTAAAACATTTTTCAATTTAAAAGTAATAACTTCTTCAGTGTTGGGTGTTTTAGATTTATTTCACAAAATATATCTAACATTTGCAGAACAAAACAATTAAATGTGCCCACAAATTAATATGTTTTGGTTAGAATGGATGTGTGATAGCAAACGTTTTTTTCTTGGAAAAATCATTGTTTTTTTAAAAATAGGCTGTCCAGTATTGATAGTTTCTTGTGTATGCCCACCTGCATGTTTGTAAGTCATGAGATCTAGTGACAGAAAATATTTGCCAACAGCAATAAATATGCAGTGAGGAATCATGAACATTGTGCTTTTAGAACAATAGTCGATGAGTGCAGATAAAGTTTTATGCCTTCTTTCAAAAATACTTAAAACAAGCCAAAATTACTATGATTTTAAATTTGTTTCTTCAATATACAAGAATATAGCTGAATGAAGTCCTGAATTCCTAATTTAAGCACACTTTTTAAAGCAAACTGGATAATAAAATCACTCTAAAGTGCAATGTTTACCGTCTCTTGTTCCAATTTTTTATAGCTACTACGTGACCAGTTCCAGTATAAACCAATACTATCAAAGGACCAGTTTCTACACTATGGTTTTGCGGAAAGAAAGATGCAGTTTTCAACTGATATAATAAATTTTGTAATGAAAAGGCACAAGGAACTGAGCAACCTCAACAAGGTAAAGTAAAATTTATTTATTAGTCACAAGTAAGGCTTACATTAACACTGCAATAAAGTTACTGTTAAACTTCCCTCGTTGCAACACCTTGGCGCCTGTTTGGGTCAATGCAGCTAACCAGCACGTCTTTAAGACTGGGGGAGGAAACCGGAGCACCAGGAGGAAACCCGCGCAAACACGGGGAGAACATGCACACTCCACTCAGACAGAGACCCAAGTGGGAATCGAACCTAGGTCCCTGGCATAGTGAGGCAGCAGTGCCAGCTACCATGCCACCCACAAAGTTTCACTTTACTAGTCACAAGTAAGGCTTACATTAACACTGCAATGAAGTTACTGTGAAATTCCCCTAGTCACCACACTCTGGCACCTGTTCGGGTCAATGTACCTAACCAGCATGTCCTTTTGAACTGTAGGAGGAAACCACCCAGGCACAAGGAGAACGTGCAAACTACTTAGCTAACAAGAATTCTAAAGTGAAGAATTTTCAGAAAGTAATTGTGTATGCTAGTTAGACTTCTATTAATTGGCTATACAGAGCAGATGTCCTGGATGTTTTTCCCTCTTCAGCCAATAGACATTGAAACCAATTGCAGTGTTTTCATCACCATCTGAGCTGATAGTGTCTAACTCAGCACAGACTGAGGGTCAAACCTGAGACAGTCCTGGTCTGAATGGCTCAGCTGCACACTGTTTTAAACAACTGAACTGTCAAGAAAGAAGTCACGTTTTAAGTAACCATTAACCATACGTTGTCAGGAAATGGGAATTGTTGAACTAAGTGTGTGCAGCAAAATGCTTAATTTAATTTGTATAGAACAAATAAAGTTTCAGACTTTGCAGTCAATTTTCCCATATTGGTCTAACAGTATGTCATTTATTTAATTAGTGATGTTTCAATGGCTGACAATACAATCTCTACAAAGTATGGAGGATTTACTCTAGCTCCTACACAAATAAAGGACACAAAAAACCCATTAAAACTAATCTTATTCCCAGCATGTTTAGCTTAACAAGGAAGCCAACACTGCCCCCCTCCCCCACCACCCTCCCCAACCTCCCCAATTTAGGCCTCTGGTTAAACCAGTAGATTGGTTTCTGATGATGTAATATGAACCCGATCTGCAAATTTAAAGAGGATCCTGTTGGCTTGAGACAGGTGTGCTTGTAGCCTGCAGTTTATAAGTGCAGTCAGTTTGATTCAACTGGGAAAGGATGCGATATGTCCTCCACTCCATTTTAACTGCATCCCTCTCCCCTCAATTGGTTTCTGCCAGGCAGGGGAGTTACAGTTAATGTTAATATCTCAACATTTGTTCAGGAGCCAGAGTATATACCACATACTTTTTTTAATAAAAAAGACTGTCATGTGTCTGGATTATAGCTCTGAAGATCAATATGTGAAGCTTTGCTGCATCTAATGATAGTTTGAGTTAAACAGTTTCAACGCATCCATTCCAAGTATTACTAGGCTGTCTGGAATGCAACTGTATTGTGTTGGATTACAAAGTAACATCTAGAATATAACATTATGAACAATTTTCCTTGTGCTGACAACTGGAACCCTCTCTTAATAGCATTGTGGGTGTTCCTAAAGCTCACAGACTGCAGTCGTTCAAGAATGCAGCACACCATCACTTTTACAAGGACAATTAGAGAGGGGCAACAAATGTTGGCCCAGCCAGCGACATCAACATTCCATCAACATATATTTAGAAAAATATTCTGTTTTTTTCTCAATATCTGCTGGTGGTCATGATGGGATGAAGACTGTATTAAGTCAACTTTATTTAATAAGTACTTGATTTTGCCCTTACAGTTAACAACGTTAAAATACTTATAGTACATTCTTATATCTAGTCGCATTTAGAAATGGAGCATTAATTTTAATCTATTAAGATGTTAATCATTAGAATATAATTATCTCTTATTGTGTTCACTTTAGGTCAGGACACAACCGTATAAGAATTCAAGTTGTCCTGCGAAAATACACTCTCAATTTAAATGTGAATCATTAATTCCTGATACCTTGCCATCCGAACCAAATGCACCAGTAAGTATCTAACTGTTAATTACTTAAGAGTCAGACAATTTTACAGCACGGAAAGCGGACGTTGGTCCATCAAACCCATCTTGTGCTTTTCATCACGTGAACAACCTTATCCATATTCACTAATCTACTTAATCCTTGTAACTTTTAATTTTCTAACTTAAAACAGTTCTGTTGAAAAATTTTATGGTCTGCTTTAACAATGATTTATGGCACAGATTTTCAAATCCTTAAAAGCCATTGTGAAAAGAGACTATTTAAGCCCTATCCTTTAATTCTTTTTGTTATCTTAAATTTATGTACTCTCATTATTGTCTCTCTAACCAGGAAAGTTAAAGCTACCGTGATTTATCTCATTAGAACCTTTCATGATCTGCTTTTGACTTTGTGGAATAAAAATCCCTAACTTTTTAAATGTTTCTTGGCAACTGTAATTCCTTTATTGCTGGAAACAGTTTGGCAAAAGTTTTAAATCTTTCTCTGCAGTAGGAGGCGTGATTTTCCAGCCACATTGCATTCAGCGCAGATTACATTGGAGCATGTGCAGGGTCGGAGAATTGTGGGGAAGGGGCCTAGTGCATTTAGCGTTGGTGAGAACTCCCTTTGGGATTCAGCCAGTCCCTGCTGTGCAGGAGCTGTTTCAAACCAGATTCTCCTTGCTCCCAGAATTCTCCGATCCTCGGACACAGCAGGAAACCGGTGCAGATCACTACTGGTCTCCACAAATGGAGACCAGGCATGATGGCCTTTCTGGGGGCTCAGAGGTTATTGAAGCCCCTGAGTGGTCAGGGACATGGCTGGGCTGTGCCTACCTGGCACTGCCTCCAGCATCCTGGCAGTGACAGGGGTCAATGATAAGAGGTGGGGGCCACTGGGAAGGCCCCAAAATCAGTCTATGTTTGGGGCAAGGGTGGTGATCAGGTGGCGTTCTATGTTTGTAGGGGAGCAACATGCCTTCAGTGAGGTTGGGGGGTGTGGGGATGCGGGTGGGGGTATGCCGATGTCTATGGAGGTAGGGGCGGGTCTTCAATTTCACTTTGAGTTTGGGGTGGCCTTTAAAAACAGTGACCGAGCTCTGGGAAGCCAATCATGCCCACGTGTTTAGGTTTGCTCCTCTCAGAACTGGTGCAAAACCCGCCCCTTTCCCAAAAAATGACTCAGCGCAGGAAGATCATAATCCAATCTGGCTGGCACGACTCACATTAGTTTGCATGCCCAAAGTGGCAACCATCAATTTTTGGGAAAATTCCATCCTGGTGGAATGCAATACTACAACTGTGGCCTCAGTAAGATTTTACTATCCATGACCTCATTGTAGATAATTGCATTGACATCTCAATTTAACTGACAGGTGAAAATCCCATGTGTCTTATGAATCCTCTCTATTTGCCTGTACCGTGCTACTGATGTAGTGGCATGGTTCCTATCCTCAAATTATATCCTGGTCTCAACCTATGCACTGATATACTCCTCATCCTTGATGACTTCAACTTTCATCTAAATTAATCTTACCTTCTCACTAATGAAGTTTGACAGCTCCAATAATTTTATAAATCACTGTTTATAATAGGCGTTCAATTTACATTTATTAAAGTACAGAGATAATTATCCTGTGGCATTGTTCAAGCAGAGTCTGAAACAGTGATTGCATTGGAAAATTGGCCCACTCGCCATGCATGTGAGACAGTACATTTAAGCCTATGACCAAGCATTAAAATTCCTGTCTGAAGCAAACTGCCACTTTGAAGAAAATCGTGATTTTTGTATTGCAGTATAATTTTTATTTTGGTTGGCTCAAAAATTGACAGGTCTGTTGGGAAAAAAATTGGCAAACTTCAATTTGTGTTGCACAGTTCCTAACAGCTTTTCCCTGTCAGTGTATTGAACAAGAACAAAGAACAACCCAGCACGGGAAACAGGCCCTTCGGCCCAACGAGCCCGCGCCGCCGCATCCTCCTACACCTACCCTGCTCTGTGTGTATGTGAGTGGAACCCCTAATTTAGCCAGATTCAGGGGAGAATAGTGTCAATTTGGTATACCAATCAGCCTAAGAGCACCCCTTTGGGGTGTGGGAGGAAACCGGAGCGCCCGGAGGAAACCCACGCAACCACAGGGAGAATGCGCAAACTCCCACAGACACAGGCCCAAATCCATGTATCTGCACAGCTAGCAGTGATAGTCACTGAGCTGTTGTGGCGCCCGTCTACTGGTCCAGGATTAAGCACACGCACCGACACGAAGTACTAGGCCACTCCCAGAACCTCCAAGAGCAGCCCACGTATGACCCACCGTGTGCACGCCCCTCGTTTGACAACAAGGTGGACCGACACCTGCGGAATAAAAAGACAAAAACGTTAACATGTAATTCTACATTTCCGGTGTCGTCCCGAGGCTCTGACCCTATTTAGTACCCTCTACTATAACCCTCCATCCTTGTTTCGCTCATGTGTCTATCCAAGTAAACCTTAAACAAGTCCAACGTGCCTGCCTCCACCACCCTACTCGGTAGCGCGTTCCTTACCCCCACGACCTTCTGCGTGGAGAACCTTCCTCTCATATCCAAATTATGCTTCTCCCCCCTCACCCTTAGATCGTGACCTCTCGTAATTGTCCCCAATCTAGGGAATAGCCTGCCACTATTGACTCTATCTATTCCCTTCAGTATTTTATATACCTCTATCATGTCCGTCCTTAATCTCCATCTTTCCAAGGAGAAGAGTCCCAGTTTCTCCAACCTTTCCTCGTAACTCAGTCCTTCCATGCCAGGCAACATCCTGGTAAACCTCCTCTGCACTCTCTCCAGAGTCTCCACGTCCTTCCGGTAGTAAGGTGACCAGAACTGGACGCAGTACTCCAAATGCGGTCTCACCAACGTTCTGTACAACTGAAGCATTAGACGGCTTCTATATTCTATACCCCTTCCTATAAAGGCTAGCATTCCATAAGCTTTCCTCACAACCTTCTCTACTTGTGTCGCCACCTTTAGAGACTTGTGAACCTGCACTCCCAGGTCCCTCTGTATTTCTATACTCCTAATCGGTCTACCTTTTATCACGTAGCTCCTCTCTGCATTATTCCTTCCAATTGAGTACAGGTGGCATTTGAAATGCAGAACCTTGTAATTCGTTGACTCTTTTAAATCAATGCAAATTGAACTTCTGCAGAATTATTCATATATACATCTCCATTTTTCTCTTATTACTTGTGGATCTCCAGTAGTGTCACTGGCCATTAGTTCGAGATTAGATCAGAACAGCAGCATTACCTTGTGCTTTGACAGTACTGTGGAAGAGAATATGTTGAGGATATATGATCCTGGAGATGGACGGAGCATGATACAGTGCTTTAGCAGTAAGGGCGATTTTGGAAGGCTAATTTTTGGTCGCGAGCTGAGCTTCCATCATAATACCCTCTCTATGGCTAAGACTGCTTGTTTCTACCTCCATAACATTGCTTGTCTCTACTGCTTCAGCCCATTGAATCCTAAAACCCTTATGCACGCCTTTATTATCAACAGAATTTTATTTTCCAGTGCAGTCTTGGCCAGTCTTCCAGTCTTCTACCTTCCACCCCCTGTCAACTTGAGCTCATCCAAAATTCCACTCATGTATGCCAAATCCTGTTCACCCATCACCTCTAGTATACTCATTGACCCATATTGGGGAAGTCAGATAATAAAAGTTAAGTGCTCATCCATGTGTCAGACCCCTTCGTAGCCTTACTTCCCCCTATTCTTATAGCCTCCCTGTTGCCTGCCAAGATCTCTGTATAACTACAATTCTGAGCCACGACAGATCAGCCATGATTTTATTGAATGGCGGGGCAGGCTCGAAGGGCCAGATGGCCTACTCCTGCTCCTATTTCTTATGTTCTTATGTTCTTATGTTCTTATGGCATCTGGTTAGGTTGATTGGCTGTAGTAAATTGCCCCTTAATGTCAGGAGGACCAGAGTGGATAAATAGGGTTATAGGGATAGGGCCAGGGTGGCATTGTGGTCTCTGTAGACTCAATGGGCCAAGTGACCTCCTTCTGCACTGTAGGTCTTCTAAGATCTTGCTGATCACCAACTTCCACTGCCCCACCAAATCTCTCTGCCTGTCTACCTGTCACTTCCTTTAAGATACTCCTTAAAAGCCTCTTAAACAAGCTCTGAACATATCTAGTGGCTCACTGTCTGATTTTGCTTGATAAAACTCTTGTGAAGCATGATGTAAATTGTTGTTGCTGTGGAGTTCCTGGGTTCTGCCACTATAGGGGGAGGTGGGGTAGTTTGATTTGGTAACACTGAAAATTTAAGATCTTGGCATGTGATAATATTCAGAAGATGGAGATGTATGAAAGAGATGAAGTAGCAAGCACGATTACATAATTAAATATTTATATAAACAACTGATGTTTAGAATTTCAAGTATAAGCCTCAGTGCAGGCAAAGCTTGCCTCTGTTTTAGCTAGACTGCTTCACAATATAGAAAGTCAAAAGAATATAGTTTTGATGTGGAACTTGTGCTACAAAAGCTTAATATATTTACCTTCTAGTTAGCTTACAAATCATTTGGAAAACAAAAACTCAGAAATATTGTTATGGAATGAGAATGGCAGAATATTACTTCACTGCGAAATATTCTTTTGTGCCTGTTCAGCTAAGATTAATAGCAAGGCAAGGTTTTTGAGGCAGTTTAAGGCCTCAACATAAAATCATTGATTAAACAAAAATCTTATGGGTTAGTTTGAACGCCATAAGGAAATTTGTAATTTTCACTTTATTGTTGCAAATCTTTTGAGTATCTCAAGCGATTTTGGTCAGTTCACCTTATCATTTCTATCGTTATGTTCTCCATGGCTAATTATTGAATTGTTTAAATATACAATGTTAAAAATTCTCATCATTCTTCCATTAAGCCCTATACTTGGCTTTCTTTCCAGAAAACCACCTCATTTAAGTACAGGAACACCTGCCTTTTCACCTTCCCAATTTCAGAATGATAATAGCTCTTTTATGAAACACTGATATACTTGTCTTTCTTTCACTTTAGCAGATTGTGTTCATTGATCAGTGAAGGGGTCTCTTGTACTTTGGTGAGACCCAAAGCAGATTAAATGCTTGCTTTATTGAACACCTCTCCTCAGTCCACAAGATGACCCTGAGCTTCAGAGTGCTTGTGGTTTTACTTTTCCACTCCACTTTCTCTCTGTCTTTACTCTTCTATCCTGTTCCAGTGAAGTTTGGGGAACAGCACCTTACCTTTTGCTTAGTCACTTTAAAGCCTTTCACACTTGCAATTGACAATTTCAGATCATTACTGCTGCTCCCATTTTTTCAGGCAACCGGTACTTTAATAGTAATGATTCTGCTTTTCTTATTTCCATCATTGCTAAACACACCTTTTATTTCTTTATAAAGTCCCATTATTTCCCTGTTTTGCCTTGCACCACCTTCCCTTTCTTCATCCCTCATGTCGACTACCCTCCCTTCCCTTTTGTTGTTTCCTCCCCATCCCACCCCCTAATTCTGTACTTGCTTAAAACTTGCACATCTGTAACATTTGACATCAACCTGAAACGTTAACTCTGTTTCTCTTTCCACAAATGCTTTTTAAGCTGCTGAACATTTCCAATGATTCCTGTTTACATACCTTAAAAATTCTTACAGTTGATTTCTGGATTATTCTTGCTTGATTCCTACAACCCTGATCTGTTCAGCTTTGTTGTCGCTGTTTTATTCTGCAATGTATGCTACCAATGTGGGTAAACTTCTAGATTTGTTTATTTATTTACACACACACATCCATATATATGCTTGTGTGTGTGTGTGTAATATGTAAATACCCTATAACATTATTCATATCAAATTATTTATGAAATACAAACATATTAGATCATGTAAATTTGCTTCATTGTATTTCAAAAAATAGAATCATACAGCTCAAAAGGAGACTATTCAGCCCATCATGATTTGCTTGCACATTTTTTTAAGTATATAGCCATTTCCTTTTTCAAAATTACTATTGAATTAGCCTCCATTATCCTTTCAGGCAGCACTACCCAGATAATGATAACTCACCAAGAAAGAAAACTTCTCATCTGGCCGCTGATTTATCAATTTTCCCCTTTTATATATAATGCGTTTGTTGTGGCAATGGTAACAATAGACGGCATGAAAATGAAGAAGCACTATCCACTCCTGCACAATTGACTTTTGGAATAATGAGAGCCAAAGCATTTCCAACACTAACAGGCTCTGTTGGCCTGCTTATTGTGTCAGAAATCACATCAAACTGGTATTAGCTGAGCTACTCCAAATATACTAAACTGATTAATCTGTTGTGTGTACATTGGGAATTAAAACCAAGTGTAGGCACAGGCAAAGTAGAGTTGTGGCAGATAATTGCATCTCAGTTTGAAATCATAATTCAGTACTAAAATTAATTAATTAACTGCACCCAATGTTATTCTATAATTCTGTCAATGCAGCTCTGACAACAAAGAACTGTATGTAACAAATGTTTCCTAGTAAAAAATTTTTGTCTATAAAGGATTGGTTACATATATTAAATTTTTACACTAATGCAGAACCGTTAACATGCATAACAAAAGGCAAGTATTGAAAGCACGTAATTTGAGAATTTTGGGTTTGTTCCTTGTCAGACTGAGATGTAATCCGCCCAGCAACAGTTGGGCACCATTTTCACAGCAAGAACTTTATACTTATGGAAAGTCTGCAAAAAAACACCTCAAAAAGCGTTGCAAGGCTAAAGTTCAGATATGAAAAAGCAGGCCAAATAATTACAGTATAATTATACAGTATAATTACATTTGATACTTAAATGAATTTGTAGTTTAATTGGTCACCTTCTTCTTGAGTTCCCTAACCAATGACAGGTCCGTGGTGATTATTTGCCAGATAACAGTAAAAAGTCACAATTTTAACAATGGATGGGAAGAGGAGATAGGCCCTCAATTTACTTTTAAAGTTTATTTATTAGTGTCACAAAGAGTCTTACATGAACACTGCAATGAATTTACTGTGAAAAACCCCTAGTCACCACACTCTAGTGCTTGTTCAGGTACACTGAGGGAGAATTTAGCACGGCTAATGCACCAAACCGGCACATCTTTCAGACTGTGGGAGGAAACTGGAATGGGAATTTGAACTCTTGTAGCACAAACCTGATCTACAGAGTCAGCTGAGATAACTGTCCTACTCATCCCCCATAAGGAGTCTCACAACACCAGATTAAAGTCCAACCAGTTTATTTGATATTAAACCCACAAGCTTTCAGGGTTTGCCTCTTCGTCAGGTGAGTGGAGAGTTTTGGTCTCAAACAAAGCATATAAAAGGCACACACAGTTTACAGAATACTGATTAGCATGTGAGTCTTTACAGCTCACCTGCTATTCAAGTCTTAGAGATGCAGACAGTGTGAGTGGAGATAGAATCAGACAGAGGCTGAAGAGATGTGTATTGTCTCCAGACAGGACAGTAAGTGAGATTTCACAAGTTCAGACAAATCATGGGGGTTACAGATAGTGCGACATGAACCCAAGATCCCTGTTGAGGCGACGTCCTCATGCATGCAGAACTTGGCAATTAGTCTCTGCTCAGCGACTCTTCACTGTTGTGTGTCGTGAAGGCTGCCTTGGAGAACGCTTATCCAAAGATCGGAGGCCGAATGCCCTGACCGCTGAAGTGTTCGCCAACAGGAAGGGAACAGTCTTGCCTGGTGATTGTCAAGCGATGTTCATTCATCTGTTGTCATAGCGTCTGCATGGTCTCCCCAGTGTACCATGCTTTGGGACATCCTTTCCTGCAGCGTATTAGGTAGACAACGTTGGCCGAGTTGCAGGAGTATGTGCCGTGTACTTGGTGGATGGTGTTCTCACGTGAGATGATGTCATCTATGTCGATGATCTGGCATGTCTTGCAGAGGTTGCTGCGGCAGGGTTGTGTGGTGTTATGGTCACTGTTCTCCTGAAGGCTGGGTAGTTTGCTGCGCACAATGGTCTGTTTGAGGTTGTGCGGTTGTTTGAAGGCAAGAAGTGGGGGTTTGGGGATGGCCCTGGCGAGATGTTTGTCTTCATCAATGTTATGTTGAAGACTCTGGAGAAGATGTCTTAGCTTCTCCGCTCTGGGGAAGTACTGGACGACGAACGGTACTCTGTCCACTGTGTCCCGTGTTTGTCTTCTGAGGAGGTCGGTGCGGTTTTTCACTGTGGCGCATCAGAACTGTCAATCAATGAGTTGAGCGCCGTATCCTGTTCTTATGAGGGCATCTTTCAGCATCTGGAGGTATCTGTCGCAATCCTCCTCATCTGAGCAGATCCTGTGTACACGGAGGGCTTGCCTGTAGGGGGTGGCTTCTTTAACGTGTTTAGGGTGGAAGCTGGAGAAGTGGAGCATCGTGAGGTTATCTATGGACTCATCCCCCATCAGCTAGTCTACTCACTACCATTCCATAATCATTTGTAGCATGCAGCAAGAAATTATTTTTGAATATTTTTAATTGTAAAATAAATTCGGAAAATCTTAAATTTCTCGACTCTTAGATTGGAATGAAGAGATAAAAGTCTCAAGAAACCTATGATTTTTTATTAATAGAAGAGAGGCAAATTTTAATCAATGCTATATAAAATATGTGTGTGTATCTGTACTCAGATCATGGTGCTACCATAGACTTATGTCACCTTGGCTTGAGCACAGCATTAACAGGAGCAGTATGGCTGTGATTTTCCTTGGTATTAGCAAAGGCTGATGTCAGGTGGGAAAAGCAGCATTGAAACTGTCAATGGCAAAGGCTGCTGGCTCTGCTCTTTTTGCAACATTTTGGAACTAAAAGTTCAAGTCGTATGTCCCATGACTATTTGTTGGTGGGGCAGTCTTTGATTTGCCCACCTCGCCAGCAGCTTTGAGAATTGGGGTGCCCTTTTTCAAAGCTGCCCCAGCACAAAGCAAGCAAACCAAACCAGTTCATTCCGGAACTCCAGGTATATGTTCAGTGGGGAGGGGACATTCACATCGTGCATTTATGCTGGTGTTAAATGCAACTTTGCATTTCTCACAATATTTCTGTCCCCATTGCCGAACTCGTCCAATGTGAACAGGAGCTGAAAATCCTGGTCTACATTATTCCTGTAGCCTGTTCTTGTGCTCAACTATGACAGAGTGACATTCTGTATCAGTAGTGAGCCCACTGCCTGTCCAATTGTAATCTTAGTCAAGAAAATGTGCACAATGTGATTAACTTCTATGTTTGGGATACTTACCTGGCAGGGGTGAAACAATGATTAAGCAGGTGGTTTGCCCAGGACGAAGCTAGCCCATTGCACTTCAGGTATGCCGACGTATGCAATGTTTCCAAATGCGAAATACTCAACTGCAAAATTTGTGGACCTCAAAACTTAAATCCTAAATAGCTGCTGCTGTGAAATACAATAAGAAGTCTCACAACACCAGGTTAAAGTCCAACAGGTTTATTTGATAGTAAACACCACAAGCTTTCGGAACACTGTTCCTTCATCAGGTGAGTGGAGAGTTCTGATCAGAAAGGGAATATTAAGGCACACACAGTTTAGTTTATATGCCCTGTTTCTGATCAGAACTCCCCACTCACTTGATGAAGGAATAGCGTTCCGAAAGCCTGTGGCGTTTACTATCAAATAAACCTGTTGGACTTTAACCTGGTGTTGTGAGACATCTTACTATGTTTACTCCAGTCCAACGCCGGCATTTCCACACACTATGAAATACAACAGCAGATGGCATAAATCTGTGATAGGCAAATACAACATTGAAAAGTTGTAGCACAGCACCATCTACAGGTGGCACTGGTTAAAAACAAGATTCCCCTCCCAAGTTTTTAATGAACACATGCCACATGTAGTGAATTTAATATAAAGATTTACACTTCACTACTCCAGGACATTCCAAAGCATTTTACAGCCAATTAAGTGCTTTTCAAGCATAGCTGTGCTGGAAATGACTGAAACAAGGCAGCCAATTTGTGCGCATGAAACTCCCAAAAAGAACAATGATAATAACCAGATAATCTGCTTTATATGGGTTTACAGAATGGGCAGATAGAAATTAATATAGAGCAAGTTTGAAATGATGCATTTTAGCAGAATGGATAGGGAATTAATGGCATAAGTCTAAAAGGTGTGCAGGAACAGAGGGACCTGGGTGGTGCATATGCATCAATCTTTGAAGATGGCAGGACACATTGAGAATATGGTTTGCAAAGCATTAAGGGCTTCTTAAATGGAGGTATTGGGTTCAAAGTGGGGAGGTATGCTGAACCTTCATAAAACGCTGGAAAGGCTAGAACTTGGGTTATTGTGTCTAGTTCAGGACACCACACTTTAGAAAGATGCGAGGATCTTTGAGAGGATGCAGAGGAGATTTACCAGGATTATTCCAGGAAAGAGAAATTTTAGATTCAAATTTAAATCAAAGAAGCTGGGAGTTGTTCTCCTTGGAGCAAAGGAGATTGAGGGACATTTGATGGAGGTTTGAATAACAGACAGAAATAATTTGATTATACTGGAGCTTGGAAGTCACAGATTTAAGGTTTTGGATGGGAGATGCAGGAAGAACTTTTTAATACAGTGGTTGGTAATGACCTAGAACTTGCTGCCTTTGTTCTAAGGGTGGTGGATGTAGAGACAATGAGCTTGAAAGGAAATATGGTAGGCACTTGAGGGAAATAAACTTGCGAGGCCACAGGAATAGAGAATGAGAACGGGACTGAGAATTCTCTATCGATCATCAGGAAACTGGGAATAACTCCCCTGCTCTTGAAGTAGTGCAATGAGACCTTTTATGTCCACCTGAGAGAGCAGATTGGACATCAGTTTAATATCGCATCCAAAAGATGGAACCGCTGAACGCACTCCCTCAGTACTGCACTGGACTGCCAGCTGCACCTTCTCCAGGGGTGGGGTGCGATGTGTTTCAACAGAAACCTGTTGCAATTGATTTTGTTAATGAGATTGTATTCTGAGTTAAAGATTTGGTAGTACTATTGTTGGGATCTGTTTATGATTGGGTAGATGAAAAAATCCAAACTGCATGAGGAAGTAGTTGGACTCAAGTCAGTGCACATTCAGGTGGAGAACAAGTTTGGCTTCATAAGAAAAGAATCGTGTGCTAGAGAGGGACTTGGACTATGGGAGGCTGGCAGATTAGTCACGATTTTATTGAATAGTGGAGCAGGCTCAAGTGTCCGATTGGCCTGTCCCTGCCCCTATTTCATATTTTCTTATGGGAGGACCCATGAGAGAGAGGATTTTTCTAAAAGGCAGCTGTAAATTGAACCTCAAGCTCTGGGTTAAAGTCCCATTTGAAAGATATATGATGGACACATGCTGAATGATAGATAATTTCATTTATGTATTCTGAAATTCTACAGTACTTACATCCTGCTCTCTATGGCGTTTTCTTCCAAAATTGCTATGTCACTGAACTGGTATTCTCTAACTATAGATGTCAGATGCTTCTAACATAATGGTTTCTCTTCCAAATTATAAAAAAGGTAAACCTAATTCTGTAGAAAACTACTGAATTTGAAATACTTAAATTGGTATTTAAATTACATGTTGCTGAAGGCATTAGGTAGATTTAATGTGTTGTTGTTCCCCGTTCAGAATGCTGCTTGGAAAGTGAGTAGTCCAGGAAATTGTGGGCTCGAGTGCCTGATTTTCCATCCATTTAAATTAGTGAACAAATAAATCAGGCACTGCAGGCCTGTGATTTTTCAACAAGCACTCTCTGCAAGTGTCAGTTTGTGCTGGGAGTACCTAACAGTAGATCAGCCCTATAGAAGTAGCACCAGAGTGTGTGAGCGTGCATGCGCCAGCATGTGTTGCAAAGAACATGAAGGATAAACTTCTCTTTCTTTTTAGATAAAACCTTTGGTAGAGCGTCATTTTTCCAGTGATGACATGAAAACAATTCACATTTCACCCAGCCTTGAAAATGATGTTGAAGATGAGCCTGTTAGAGAATATTCAGAACAACCCACTTCACATGAAGTAAGTATTGTTCTATTGAACATAAATGAAGGACAAAGGACAAATCTGATGCAACAGTTAGAAGGAAACTAATGGAAAATAAGACCAGTTCGTCAGAGTTAAGTTGTGTCAAACCTGGATTTAAAGATCCCATAGCTTGTGGGAGGAAGGCATGACTGAGGAAAATTACCAGAAATAAATTATTTAAGATGGAAATGTGATGCACACGTTACGCAGGATCACAATAACTTCTCGATCATTGTTCTCTATGCTTGTAAATAGTTTTGGAAATTGTTTTCAGTAATGCTGAGACAATATCCTCAGTATCTTAATTTGAGAGTATTGTGTTAATGATTACAGCACAATGAAACTGGACTTTATTCAGCATTTTAACAGCCTACACAAGTGGGATCACGAGAGAAGGAGGCAACAAAAATGGAGGGAGAACATAAGAACATAAGAAATAGGAGCAGGAGTAGACCATCCAGCCCTTCGAGCCTGCCCCACCATTCAATAAGATCATGGCTGATCTGTCGTGTCTCAGTTCCACATTCCCGCCCTCTCCCCATAACCCTTAATCCCCTCGCTTGTCAAAAACCCATCAACCCGCGTCTTAAAAATATTTAGCGAGGCAGTCTCCACCATCTCAACGGGCAGAGAATTCCAGAGATTCACCACCCTTTGAGTGAAGAAGTTCCTCCTCAACTCCATTCTAAACTGCCCCCCCTTTATCTTGAGGCTGTGCCCTCTAGTCCTACTGTCCTTTATGAGCGGGAAGAGCCTCTCCACCTCTATCCTATCCATCCCATTCATCATCTTATACGTCTCAATGAGATCTCCCCTCATTCTTCTAAACTCTAACGAGTACAAGCCTAGTTTATTCAGCCTCTCCTCAAAGCTCAACCCCCTCAACTCCGGTATCAGCCTAGTTGACCTCCTCTGCACTCCCTCCAAGGCCAAAATATCCTTGCGTAAGTACGGCGACCAGTGTCGTAAGAACTCTCTGACCATGTTCCAGGGAATCTTGCTGACAGCGTGACTGGCTTCCAGCTGGCAAATACAAATATCCAAATACTTTACTAGGGAATATTTTACCAGGCCATTGGCATTTTGTCAACAACCGAAGGATACCACCACCCGCCACACCAAACTGACTAGCTGAATATAGGTGGCTTCCCTTCAGCAATCAGGGGAAGTAATTTTTAGTCAGAAGAAACAGTGGGCGGAGAATGCAGCCCTTGTGGTTCCAGTGATTTCCACAGGGGGGTTTCCCCTTCATTAGCCTAATTCTGAAAATTTTTAAAAAACTTCTTTTGACCTTCTCTGGGGTAAGCTGCAGGGTCTGTGCCTCAGAAATGGTCAACATTCCTAGTGGGGCTGCTGAGGCTCCTGATCCAACAACCTGCAGTTCCAGGGAGCAGTCCACCGCCCAGAATAGGGCAACAACCCAGGCGGCAGTTTATTCATGAGCTGCTGCACATAAAATCCTAATTTCTGTAGGATTAGGCTATTCCTATAGGATTAAGCTATTGACTTGGACAATCAGCCATGATCGTAAGGAATGGAGGGCGGAGCAGGCTCAAAGGGCCAAATGGCCTCCTCCTGCCCCTATTGTCTATGTTTCTATGTTCTAAAGTTAATGGGGAAATCCCACCAGCTAGTTATGTAACCAACTAATTTTTCTGATTGTTGTCAGGATGCCAATCCATTTTTGGAAAATTCTGCCCTTTGTTTTTGATTACATGACTTTAATGGCTGGAAAATCTAGAAAGCAGACAGTGTATTGATGTGTATGCCCAACTTCCAGCTGACAGCAGTGTAGATCAGAGTAGAGTGTCATAATGTCAAGGCTTCTACCTTGAAAAAGTCTAAGTGGATTAATTGCTTTAGGAATCCCCAGGAAGGAGTTTTCCACGTTCTGAAGTTTAACATTGATGTTGAAGTTCCATTATTGAATGCTGAGTCGTCTTTGATTTTCATCTTATCAGCACTGTAAGATTTTTAGTTTTAAAAAATCCTAAGGGAATATGTTATAATTTCTAGCTAAGAATTTGGAGGAATCTCATTCAACGTCAACAGTCATTTTGCCGTCACCACATGCTATGTTTCTGTCTCATTGAAAGGGATCTACTGAAGTGAGTGAGATTTGAACAGGTCAGATGAATTGACAAGTCTTTCTGTTAGGTCAAAGGGCATTAAAACTAATTAGAAAACCAAAATCAGTGAAAACTGAAAATGCTTCAACAATGTCAGTGTGGATAACTCAACATTCTAAACCCAAACAATTAAATTTGTTAAAATTAGCTCCTGTTCATTCATCCTCATTTTGAACCAAACTTGTCTCTGATTCCACTGGAAAGCTCTTCCCAGTACCTTTGCTGATATTTCACCCCTTGAACATCTTTTGAAACCACATTGTGTCCGCAGTTGACTCCAGTCTTCAGCATTGG
This sequence comes from Carcharhinus amblyrhynchos, assembly GCF_965287045.1. Lineage (NCBI taxonomy): Eukaryota > Metazoa > Chordata > Chondrichthyes > Carcharhiniformes > Carcharhinidae > Carcharhinus > Carcharhinus amblyrhynchos. The sequence goes on along the minus strand of NC_137328.1, from coordinate 116,335,567 downwards.
ACCCTAGACACTCCTACCTGACTCCACATTGTTTGTGAATTGACTTAATCTCAGCTCAAGGTCTAAGACTTTAATTTTGGATTATTTCATGTTTCCTCAATGTACTCCGCTTACAACTGTGATGTATCTTGCATAATTTCTGACATACCAAGATAACACAAATTTACTTGAGGACTATTGATATGCATATTTTTGGCTGATATGGCTCGAAGCCTTCTGTTTTCTTGTTGTTATTCTCTTCCCAGTCCATCTATTTTTTCTCCCTCTGTTCCTGGATCTCGGCCATGCCATCAATTATTTGTCCCATCTTGGGTGCTTTATCCTGCCAAATCCATCATTACTTTTCTGCCTTTCAACTCTTCCTTATGTTGTCTCAAGCTTGAATGTCCTGTGATTATGCCTATAGCTAGCCTCTGAGTGTCTTCCCTCATTCCTTGTGAACTCATTCAAACATCTATTGATTCATCTTGTTAACAACCCTAACTGTTCCATCTTTTTAATCTTTCCATGCAGCAGACCTGGAACCAAACCTCTTGCTCCACTGCTCCGCTAACAATCACTGCTTATTTTGTATTTGTTTTGACAAGTCTATTAACTTGTAAGCTCACTATAAGAAGGATGTTGGGGCAAAAGAGAGGACATCATGAGGCTGCTACCTGGTCTGAAGAACTATAAGTGTAAAAAAATTAAGAAAGACTGGAGCTTGTGCTCCAGCATTTCTGCCTCACAGCACCAGAGACCTGGGTTCAATTCTGGCCTTGGGTCACTGTCTGTGTGGAGTTTGCACATTTTCCCTGTGTCTGCATGGGTTACCTCTAGGTCCTCTGGTTTCCTCCCACAGTCCAAAGATGTGCGGATTAGATGGATTGGCCATGCTAAATTGATCCTAATGTCAGGGGGATTAGTAGGATAAATATGTGGTGTTACGTGAATAGGGCCTGGGTGGGATTGTGGTCGGTGCAAACCCAATGGGCCGAATGGCCTCCTTTTGTACTACAGAGATTCTATGTAAGATGACAGGATGTGTTTAAAATCTGAAAAGATGGAAATATGGGGGTCGTAACAGACAGGAGCAAGGATGTCTTACTACAGTTGTACAGGGCCTGAGTGAGACCACGCTGGGAGTATTGAGTGCACCTTTGGTCTTCTTACCTAAGAAAGGGTATAGTTATCATAGAGGAAGTGCAGTGAAGGTTCACCAGACTGATTCCTGGAATTGTCTTATGAGGAGAGATTGGGTCGACTGGGACTGTGTTCACTGGAGTTTAGAAGGACATCTCTTTGAAATCGATAAAATTCTGACAGGGCTAGACCGACAGGATGCAGCGATGATGTTCGGTGCATGCTTGGATGGCCAAAGGGACTGTTCCTGTGCTGTAATTTTCTTTGTTATTTATGTTTCCCCTGATTGGGGGTTCCGGAACAAGGGTCACAGTCTCAGGCTATGGGGTAGGTATTTATAGTACTGAGGTGAGAAGAAACTTTTTCACTCAGAGGGTGGCGAGCTTATGGATTTCCCTATAACAGAAGGCTATAGAGGCCAAGTTAAGAAGGAAATAGATTTCTGGAACTTAAAGGCGTCGCGGTATCGTGGGAGTGCAGGATCTAAAAAGCATTTGAGTTCTGTACTCTTTTTGACATTTTTCTTGTATCTCATTCTTCGGCTCAGCGTTGATTTTTCTTTTCTTCTGATACAGCATGGGATGTTTTTGTACATTCAAGGTGCTGTACATAACTTCAAGCAGTTATAATGGCAGCATTAGTGGCATGTTAACCTTAATATTTCTTAGACATGTACTATCATTGTAGCAGCTATCTGAGCTGAAGCAGTGATGAAATAGAGGATGATTTTTTTTCTGGTGCGTATGGAATCCATCAATATGGTCCAAATTGTATTTAAAAGCTTAAAGCTTTATTGTGAAAGGGGCTTGGTGAAGTTGTGGTGATGCCTTTTTAAAACAACCATAACAACCGTCATATCAGTTATCGATATCTGTTATATTTTTAAAGCTGAACACATTGTTTCTTGCTTGGCAGTCACAGGCACGAGAGATCGAAATGCTAAAGCATCAGGTTGCCGAATGTCAGGAGAAGCTCCAGGTACTGGATGTGGTGCAGAGTAAACTCCAGGCTTTAGAATGTGCGACAGCTGGAAAAGTGATTATAGATGAGAAGGACTGGAATAATCTGCTGAGCCGTGTTGTTCTACTAGAAACTCAGCTGTTGCTGCATTCCAGAAAGGTAAGCCAGAATTTTATTTTTAGATGTAATTTAGTTTGCTGGCCAATTCAATTACAAGCTTCATCACAATCAAGCCTGATTCTCTTCTGACACAGTGTGAACACTTCTAACAAGGCTCAATGGCTAGTGACCAGAATTTCTAGTGATGCCCACCCTGTGCCCTGCCTTGCCAAGCCCTTGGGCACTGATGCAAGGGGACATCAGCTAGCTCAACCAGGACCAGAAATCGAATCTGGAAGGTCCTTTCTTGGCTTCTCTTCTCCCCATGTAAGCCTATTAAGCCACAACAAGTGCTCTTCTTAATGACCTTGCCAAACTTCATTTTCCATAAGAAATGTTGTGTCTTCAAATATTTCTATTGCATTTTCTTATATATTGTTTCAAATTTCTTTGCTTTTCCTAGTAACAGAACAAGGAACTTCAGTTTTCTTTAAATGAGCCGCCTGTAGACAACATTGACATCAAACATACTATATGATTCAATAGAAGAATTAAGTACTATTAAGAGAACGCCACCCTATGTGTGAACCATTTTACTGCAGTTTTTCAACCAATGTTTAATGATTTAATGCATTCCAGACTAAATGACGACCCAGATTTTGTGTAGCATTTGCCATCATAACTCTTCTGAAACTGAATGCAGCTGCTGGAGTGCACACATGCACAGATTAAATGGGAGATCCAGAACTTGCTGTCAGTGATTCTGCACTTTCCCAGAGGCTGTGCACTTCCTCAGAGTGTGTGTGCGCAGTTGAACAGGTGAAGTCTCTCCAGTTCCCCTGTTTCATTCACCCTAACCGCAGTCAAATAGTTGTAACTAGATTCTTAACACTGGACTAATTTCATAATTACTCTGGCCTTAAAGTTTCTTTAAAAATATATAAAGTAAAAGAAAAATGGTAAAGTTAAAAAACCAATTGAAAACATTGATTTGTGCTCTTTGTAACTTTTTATATACTGCATATTTAAAATAAAATCAATTCTAAAGCAATTTTCACAAAAATCATACAATATAGCATTGTACTCGCATGAATAATTTCATAAATTTAAATTAGTTTTCCATGAGTAAAATTTGATTCACTATTGTCACATGCATTAGTATACAGTGAGAAGTATTGTTTCTTGCGTGCTCTATAGACAGAGCATACCGTTCATGGAAACAAGAGAGTGCAGAATGTAGTGTTACAGTCATAGCCAGAGTGTAGAGAAAGAACAACTTAGTGCAAGATAGGGCCATTCAAGAGTCTGATGGCACCAGAGAAAAAGCTGTTTTTGAGTCGGTACATGACCTCAGACTTTTGTGTCTTTTTCCTGATGGAAGGTGGAAGAGAGAATGTCCGGGGTACATGGTGTCCTTAATTATGCTGGCTGCTTTGCCGAGGGAGCGGGAAGTATAGACAGAGTCAATGGATCGGAGGCTGGTTTGCATGATGGATTGGGCTACATCCATGACCTTTTGTAGTTCTTTGTGGTCTTGGACAGAGCAGGAGGCATACCAAGCTGTGATACAACCAGAAAGAATGCTTCCTACGGTGCATCTGTAAAAGTTGGAGAGAGTCTTAGCTGACATGCCAAATTTCCTTAGTCTTCTCAGAAAGTAGAAGCATTGGTGGGCACTCTTAACTATAGTGTCAGCATGGGGGGACCAGGACAAGTTGTTGGTGATCTGGACTATTAAAACCTGAAGTTCTCGACCCTTACTACTTCGTCCCTGATGATGTAGACAGGGACACATTCTCCCCAATGCTTCCTGAAGTCGATGACAATCTCCTTTGTTTTGTTGACATTAAGGGAGAGGTTATTGTCATCGCACCAGTTCACCAGATTCTCTATTTCATCCCTGTGATCTGTCTTGTCATTGTTTGAGATCCGGCCCACTATGATGGTGTCATCAGCAAACTTCAAAATCAAGTTGGAAGGGAATTTGGCCGCAATGTCATAGGTATACAAGGAGTATAGTAGGGGGCTGAGAACACAGCCTTTTGGGGCACCAGTGTTGAGGATGATCGTGAAGGAGATGTTGTTGCCTGTCCTTACTGATTGTGGTCTGTGAGTTAGGAAGTTCAGGATCCAGTCACAGAGGGAGGAGGTGCCGAGGCCCAGGCCACGGAATTTGGAGATGAGTTTCGTAGGAATAATAGTATTGAAGGCTGAGCTGGTATCAATAAATAGGAGTCTAGAACATAGAACACTACAGCACAAACAGGCCCTTCGGTCCACGAGTTGCGCCGATCACATCAATACCTACCAATCCATGGACCTATCTATAACCCCCAATCCCATTAAATCCCATATACTCATCCAGAAGTCTTTTAAAAGACCCCAGCGAGTTCGCCTCCACCACCACTGACGGCAGCCGATTCCATTCACTCACCACCCTCTGAGTGAAAAACTTACCCCAACATCACTTCTGTACTTGCCTCCCCGCACCTTAAATCTGTGTCCTCTCGTAGCGACCATTTCAACCCGGGGAAATAGCCTCTGAGAATCCACCCTATCTATTCCTCTCAACATTTTATAAACCTCTATCAGGTAGCTTCTCAACCTTCGTCTCTCCAGGGAGAAGAGTCCCAGCTCCCTCAACCTATCTTCATAAGGCATGCCTCCCAATCCAGGCAACATCCTTGTAAATCTCCTCTGTACCCTTTCAATAGCTTCTACATCCTTCCTATAGTGAGGTGACCAGAACTGCGCACAGTACTCCAAGTGAGGCCTGACAAGGGTCTTATAAAGTTGCAGCATTACCTCCCGATTCCTAAACTCAATCCCTCGATTAATGAAGGCCAGTACACCATACGCCGTCTTGACCACATCCTCCACCTGCGAGGCCGATTTAAGAGTCCTGTGGACCCGGACCCCAAGATCCTTCTGCTCTTCAACACTGCTAAGACTCCTGCCCTTGATAGTGTACTCGTTCATCCCATTGGTCCTGCCAAAATGGACGACTACACATTTATCCGCGTTGAAGTCCATCTGCCACTTCTCCGCCCAGTCCTGCATCCTATTTATGTCCTGCTGCAACTTCTGACATCCTTCCAGACCATCCACAACACCACCGACCTTCGTGTCATTGGCGAACTTACTAACCCATCCCTCCACTTCCTCATCTAGGTCATTTATGAAAATGACAAACAGCAAGGGTCCTAGAACAGATCCCTGGGGCACTCCACTGGTGACTGACCTCCATGCAGAAAAAGACCCATCCACAACCACTCTCTGCCTTCTACAGGCAAGCCACAAAGCTGGATCCACAAGGCCAAAGCCCCTTGGATCCCATGCCCTCTGACATGTCTTTGTTACTAAAATTGCTACTAAGCTGGAGAATGACAACTGAAAAGAGAAAAATATTTTTGTGTTTGCCCATAATGGTTTTCAAGTCATTAAATATCCTTTTTTTTAACTTTCTAGAATGATATATCTTCTGATTCTATCAGCGGGAATGAAGAACATACCTTGGGCCAAATGACAGGCCACAATTCTTCAGGTAAACTCATTATATTTTGGAGTATAGAATTTGATTTACATACACAGCACATGTAGAATTTGTCTTGTATCATGGTGGTTAGAGAGTGCAGTACAAGCAACTGAGTGACGAATATGGACTCCCAGAAACCAAGCTGCATAACATTGGTTAACATCTGAGCTTAGATTTCCTGTCTGTATTCTTTCATTAAAAATAGTGGTTGACAAATGGGAAGTATTAAAAAGCTGAGAAGGTGGAGAGAGGAACAGAAGTATAATACTTAAGTCTAATTACCCAAAGTTCACTGCAAAAACATTTCCATCATGGAGAAATCAAGGAATCCTGGTTAGTTTTCCTCTTCTCTTCCCTGTCTCCAAGCTAATTATAACTAAGGAGAAGAGCTATTTCTCTGCACTGTCACTTCAATAGATTGAGATACACAAATACTTTATAGATTATGCAGTACACTGTGATACATTTAACCACTTGCTCACAAAAAAAGGATAGTCCTTATAATTCATAATGTTTCGTCATAGGTAAATTCAGGGTTATTTTGGTTCATTAAACATTGTACAATTTTGTATTGAATCTGATGGCAAAGGAAAGATATAAATTGCTAGTAACAAATAATTTTAGGATCTTAGGGCTTTATCTTAAACATGCTCAGCATCAACATACAGATAGACTTGTGGTTTACACCAAAAGATATATGTGCAATTATGGGTCGTGTTCCTGCTATACAGCACAGTTGTAGAACTTGTGGTTTGCTTGTACTCCACCTACTTATCTTTGATATTCATATTTCTGTGAAGTGTCAAATTACGATAACATTGGAATTCTGGAGGTAATCCAATTTTGCAATGTTCTGCAGGAGGTGTCAACCAACTTTGCACTCTAAATATTGGCAAGAGACAGAAATGACCCCGTATTGGAGCTGAACCAGCAGCATCTGGAGCTCTAAACAATGCCTGCCCTACTTTTTTTTTGCACTGTAAATCACAATGTCTGGTGTCTGACCCTGCATAGGCCTGCTGAAAGACAGAGGTTGACCAAAGATGAATATTTCTTTGCAGATAAAGAGATGAGATTTGAGACGCCAGAGAGTCTTAGCCATCAGTCATCTGGATACAACTCACTGCTATCAGCAGACGAATCGCCCAAAGCAGCAAACATCAATTCATTATACCTGACAGAAGTCACAAAGGTAAGCAAACTTGGCAAAGGTTTCCTTCAAATCTTTATATTGTCAGGAGGGCATGCTAATATTAAATGCATTTTTATTCAGGACATTTGTGTCACAAGTGCAATCTGCACTCAAATGCAGAAGTTAGAACTGAATGTTCAAGGTGAAACAGTTGATAAAAATTCTGAATACAGTTTTCTGACTTGATTCATTCAGCCTTGTCTTTCAAACAAAGAGGAAAAGAAATCACTGGATTGTAATATCTTGGCTTGACACAGATATAAATAAAAATAAAATATGATTTTTTTCTGACATCGTGCACAGATAGTCAAGACCAAGGACACCTTTTGGTCAGACAGGGCTAAAGGGCATAGAGCTAATTGAATTAAGATGGTGGAGCAAAGAGAAGACAGATGGAAAGGGAAAACTGACAGGGAAAATGGATGGGAAATCAGGGGAGTTGATTTTGGATGGGATGAGAGAACAAGGGATGATGAGAAGAAAAGGGAAGGAAAGTCTACAAGATTATAAGAGGAATGGATAGTCAGAAGCTTTTTCCCAAAGTGAAAGAGTCAATTACTAGGGGGCACAGGTTTAAGGTGTGAGGGACAAGGTTTAAAGGAGATGGACAAGGCAGATTTTTTTACACACAGAGTAGTGGATGCCTGGAACTCGTTGCCAGGGAAGGTAGTGGAAGTGGATATGGTTGTGACTTTTAAGGGGCGTCTTGACAAATAAATGAATAGGATGGGAATAGAGGGATATGGTCCCCGGAAGGGTAGGGAATTTTAGTTAAGCCAGGCAGCATGGTCGGTGCAGGCTTGGAGGGCCAAAGGGCCTGTTTCTGTGCTGTAATTTTCTTTGTCCTTTGAAAGTGGCCAGCATGAAGAAGGAGAGATGGAAAAGGGTGAGAAAGCAAAAGGATTGCAGGGAGGTTTAAGGGAATTAAGATGTTGAGAGAATTGGCATGGAGGATGGCATCAAAGGAGGAAAGGGAGGAAAATGGGAGATTAGGAACACGTGACTTAGGGATGGGCCATTCATTCCTAATCCGCCATTCGATAAGATCATGGCTGATCTGGTTGTGGGCTCAACTCCATTTTCCCATCTGCCCCCCAGAACCCTTGACTATCTTCTCCAGCAAGCATCTGCCTAATTGCCTTGAATAAGTTCAGTTTGAAAAAAAGGTTCTCCTCATAGAATCCCTACAGTGCAGAAGGAGGCCATTCGGCCCATTGACTTTGCATTTACTTTCCAACAGAGCATCCTACCCAGGCCCTGTCACTGTCACCCCATGTCTGTACCCCACTAAATCCTCAAACTCACACATCCTGGGACACTACACTAACTGGCAGTTTAGCATGGTCAATAAACTTAATCTGCACATCTTTAGACTATGCGAGGAAACCGGAGCACCCAGAGGAAACCCATGCAGATACTGGGAGAATGTGCAGACTCCACACAGTCACGCAAAGCCGGAATTGAATCGGAGTCCCTGGCACTGTGAGGCAGCAGTGCTCACCACTGTGCCACCATGCCAATCCTATCTTATCTGTTACTCTCAAACTGTGTCCTGTAGTCTGATCTGTCCCGCAAGTGGAAACATCCTCTCAATATTTATCCTATCGAATCCCCTCAGGATCTTTTACGTTTCAATAAAATCACCTCTCATTTTTCTAAACCTCAGTGGGCATAGGCCCAACCTCTTCAACCTTTCTTCATCGAATAAATCCCGCATCCCAAGAGTGTGTCGAGTGAACTTTCCCTGAAACGTTTCTAATGCAATTATACATTTTGTGTAATAAGGAGACTAAAACTGTGCATAATGCTCCAAATATAATCTCACAAAGGCCCTGTGCAGTTGCAGCTAAACATCCCCGCCAAATATTCCATTTCCCTTGCAGTAAATGCCAATATTCCATTTGCCATTCTAATCACTTGCTGTACCTGCATACCAAATTTTTATGATTCATAATCTTGGAGCCAGCTCAAGGGCCAGATAGTCTATTCCTGTTCCTTAACTGTATGCTTGTATGTATGAGGTCACCTAGATTCTTCTGTACCGCTGTACCTGTCTCTCCATTTAAGTATTTAAATAGTACACCTCTTTTCTACTCTTCCTGCCAAAGTACTTTATGATTCAGTCTCTTTGCGTTATACGTTAGAACAACCTAATTTACTGAGTGCAGATCTGCATATTCAAATCTTATCCATTATTTCAAATAAAGTAACATTAGATTTCAATAATAAACTTCTTTTGTGTGGATATGCCAGTGTGAATTAGTACTGCAGAATGCTTAGCTGTAATTGTCATTTTCATAGTGTGTCTTTATTGGTTGATGTTTAATTGTTGGAGGCTGTAATGCTGCCTTCTTCCCTTTTTCGAACCCTCACTCCCCCACCCATAGTGATTCTTCTAGTAGACTTTATTAATAGATATGTCAACAAAAATAGACATCCTTTATTGAACGGTATTTTAGGTCTTGCTTTTTATTGTGTGCTCAATCTTGATTTGTGTGTTAACTCCAGGCATCTCTTTCAAGCCAAAATGGCCTATCTCCTGAGGCACAGTTCATCAGTTTGCAGCAGTTTTTGTCTAACAAAGAGAGAAAGAAAGGTTATATACTTGATATTAATAACATCTTTACTCACTGAAAAAGTCCATTGAGAAAGTATTCTCTATATACCCAAGATGCTACTCAAATCAGCTCACAGGCTCTCTTTTGAAAGAGCTTTCTCTGATCTGGTCCGATCTCAGTTTAAAGAAAACTGTTTGCAATATGCATGAAAAAATATGGAAATAGTGTCTCCTGCAATGTGTTATGCCTCTCTTCAAGCAGCATATCTGTTTTCATTAGTCTTCTGTTTTCTTGTATCTAGCCATTAGCTTTTAGTGATTTCTACACTTGATCCTCTAAATCTTTGTCCCTTCGCCTTTCTGGTTTCTCACCACTTAGAAAAGAAGCTGATCTATTTTGTGTCCAAAGTTGATGACCTCACACTTCTCTGCATTGAACTCCATCTGGTATTGTTTTGCACATTCAGTACCTATCAATGTCCCTTTGCAACTTTCTGCATCTGCTTCTATCTGCACTGTTTATTCTGCCACAGAACTTGGTATCATTTGGCAAATCTTGATCTCTAATGCTTCATTAGACATTTAAAAATACTGTGAAAGGCTGGGGCTCCAGTACAGATCCTGAGGGGACAACATTAATCATAGCCTGCCAATTAGAGCACACACTAATTATCCCTATTCTCTGTCTTTACTTTCAAACAAATTCTCTACCCATGCCATTGCCTTCAGTTGCGGGTGCTCTAACTTTAGTGAATAGTTGTCAAAAAAGTACTTTCAGATATTTTCCATGCTGTGACATCTCAAATTGGGAAATGTATAATTGTGCATCCACCTGAGTGTTTCAGCTTGTACTGCCACTTCTGTCGCTAATTAGTTGTGCAAGCATCTGTGTACCTAGCAAGCTGCCTCTGAGAGCTAGAACTTCAAAATGGAGCAGGACTGGGACTGAAAAAAATCTACAATGCATCAAACAATCTCCTACCTTTTTTTAAACAATTGGAACACTCAATTAAAGAGCTCTCATTCTGTGTTAATGCAGAAATGGAGAAACTCCCATGTGAAGTGGGTATATGGAGGGCTGTCTTTCAACACTTGGGAAGACATGGCCAGTGGTGTAAATGCTGTCTCAGCATTTAGTCTCTTTGATTACTTTGTTATAATTCAATTTGTTTCAAACAGACACAATAAAGCTCGTTATACAAGATGACCAGTGATATTCAGCACAGATCATCAACTAATACATACCCCTCCAGTGATATGGAAAATTTCATTCACTTGGGAATGGCAGGAGCTGCCTGTAGAGAATGCAGTCCCGGGAGAGGCAGGAGTGAATTTGGTTGCAAGGCGTACTGTAAATTCCTCCATTAAAAAAGAATCACGGTTACTCCCTGTTTTTTTGGTGTCAGAGTTATCAGTAAAGGAATGGAAACTTGGGGGCAGTCAGATTTTAAAGAGACAGTAAGATAAAGGTTGATAACTGAAAAAGCAGTTAAAGTTGTCTGAAAGAAAGGTAATCACAAAAGTTAGCCCATTGGAAAGGATAAGACGCATAGCTTATTATTTTCCCATATTTTTTAGAAGAGAAGTGATTTTAAGGTAAGTTGAATTTGCTTTGTTACTTAGTCTACTTTTATTTTCTATCACTGAAGTAAAACTACTCAATTACCTTGTCTCGCCAAGTATTTCTCTATCCATCTTCAAAGAGATTTGAGTTGAACATGTGAAGACACATTCAGATCTGATAACAGAGGAAGATTAGGGGTTGGTGGAATGGTGGTGTCCTATTGTTAAGTCTGTGTATTACACTACCATATAATTAGAAATTGAGCAATACAGACGCTCTCCTGACACATAACACTTGAGATTCTTGCACAACTCCCATTTTCCCCTATGTCTAGTTTTACACAATGTTGAACATGATAGATAAAGCTAATTTAATTTTAAAAATTAACAGTATTTTCTTGATGGAGCAGGCTGTGTTTGTGAGTAATTTTTATGCTTCACTGTTTGAGGACATATCTTGTATTTTACAGACAGCAACAATGAAACATAAGGTGGAAAGGATAAGCAAAATGTAAGTACTTTCCTTTTGTCACTGAAATAATGAGAGCTGCTGCAGTCCACATTGACACTATCATAAATTTGTTCACAATTAGATTTTAAGGAAACCTGCAGATATGACAGCATTATTCTTAATCTCTATACTTTCAGGGCAGCATGGTGGCACAGTGGTTAGCATTGCTGCCTCACAGCGCCAGGGACCCAGGTTCAATTCCGGCCATGGATCACTGTCTGTGTGGAGTTTGCACATTCTCCCCGTGTCTGCATGGGTCTCCTGTGGGTGCTCCGGTTTCCTCCCACTGTCCAAAGATGTGTGGGTTAGGTGGATTGGCCATGATAAATTGACCCCAGTATCAAGGGAATTAGCAAGTTAAGTATGTGGGGTTACGGGAATAGGGCATGGGTGGGATTGTGGTGAGTGCCTCCTTCTGCACTGTCGGGATTCTTTCCTCATATTACGATAGTGACTACACTTCAAAAAATCTTAATTAGCTGTAAAGCACTTTGGAAATTTCTGAGGTCAGACTATATAAATGCAACATATTTATTTTTGCTTCATTAATTCCTTTTTCTCCTTCCTTCCTTTCTTTTGCTTTTCTGTCAAAAAGTGTACCCTGTTTAAATCAAATTCTTCATCATTGATCTAACCATCATATAATACTGAGGGTTCCTGTCATGCTACCAGGGAAAATGACTTGTGTTCTTGCCCCTGACTGCAGTTTTTCTCAGGAGATGCTTGAGCACCTCATGTATTCTTAGTTTTTCCTATCAACAGCAGATGCTCTCTTTATCTTGTCAAAAACAACTACAGTTTTATTTTTAATCAGTACTGTGTTACCACAGATCTGAAGTCCTCCTATGTAGGTCTATATCATTGAAGTTTTTGCTTTTATTCTACAAATTTCTCATGCCTTTTGAATGGATGGTGTTTTGACTGATAACTTGCTTAGGTCAGATTGATGCCAGTTAAGTCCCACTGTGACTACCATCATATGAACAAAAAAAATTTCAGCACAGGAGCAGGTCCTTCGGCCCTCCAAGCCTGTGCCGATCATGATGCCCTAACTAAACTTAAAAAAAACTTTCTGCCCTTACTCAGTCCGTATACCTCTATTCCCTCCCTACTCATGTTTTGATCCCGATACCTCTTAAATGTTGCTATGTGCCTGCTTCCACTACCTCCTCTGACAGCACGTTCTACGCACCCACCACTTTCTGCAGAGAAAAACTTCCCCTGCGCACCTCCCTTAAACTTTCCCCCTCTCACTTTGAAGCTGTGCCTCCTTGTAATTGACACTTCGACCCTGAGAAAAAGCTTCTGACTATCCACTCAGTCTATGCCTCTCATTATTTTGTAAACTTCTATCAGGTCTCCCTGAGTGATCCAAGGGTAGGGGAACATCTAGAGGTAGTTGATCATATCATATGAGTGTCAATTAAAATTATATTTTGCTGTAGAAATCTGTGCCACACAATAAGTAAAATGTTCCAGACATGCCACAAAGGTATAGCCAAAAATGTGTACATCTTCCCTCCTAATCTTCATTTTCAGAGTAACTGAAATTAGGTTGAAACCTGGAGAAAATATTGGTCATATTTTTATAATATTTGTTGCTAACCACCAGATAGGACAGATTTCTATACTGAAATGTCACTTTACTCGACAATCCACTCGACAATCACCAGGTAAGAGTGTTCTCTTCCTTTTGGGGAACACTTCAGTGGTCATGGACATTCGGCCTTTGATCTTCAAGTAAGCGTTCTTCAAGGCGGCCTTCACGACACACAACAACGCAGTCACTGAGCAGATACTGATAGCCAAGTTCCACACACATGAGGACAGCCTCAACCTGGATCTTGGGTTCATGTCACACTACCTGTAACCCCCACAGCTTGCCTGCGCTTGCAAAATCTCACTAACTGTCCTGGCTGGAGACAATACACATCTCTTTAACCTGTGCTTAACTGTCTCTCCACTCACATTGTCTGTCTGTACCTTTAAGACTTGATTACCTGTAAAGACTCCCATTCCAACCATTATTTTGTAAATTGAGTTTGTGTCTTTTATGCTCTGTGAACTGAAATCCCACTCACTCGATGAAGGAGCAGCAAGCACTCTGAAAGCTAGCGGTTTTTGCTACCAAATAAACCTGTTGGACTTTAACCTGGCATTATGAGACTTCATACTGATTTTACTCAGCAACAGTAACTGCTAACCCTGTGCTGTTTGTTACAGTTGCATGTCCTCATAGCACCACACTGTGGAAGAAATTAAGTGATACAGCAAGAGTTGTTGCACCATTCACCTTTTCTTAATCCTCCTGGATTTCAAACACATCTGATTCTCAGGGGGGTTTAAAAAAAAGCTTGGGTAATAGACTAGCGTAATTACTGATCAGTTCATAGCTTGAGTTTATTGTAATTCCTGAGGGGAAAAAGATTAATAATCTGAGATAATGCAGCTGCCCGAATGTTGTACCTTTAATGACACCGTGGAGAAGAATCTGCTGCTTTACAAAACTCTTTTGTAATAACGTTTGAATGATATACACTATGGAATCTTCAAGATAAAATTGTGTTCTATAACTGCTGGATTTGATTCGCACTGATCTCAGAGCTACTTGTTCAAAAAATGGTTACAAATTAGTGTCAGCTGTCAGCACTGTCACCTCCTGAGTCATTAGGTTATGAGTTCAAGTCTTATTCCAGGACTAGAGAATAGAAGTTTAGGCTGTATACAGTGCAGTATTCCCTCAGTGCTACACTATCAGAAGTGCCACCTCTTGGACAAGATGTTAAACTAAATGTTATGTCCCCTCAGGTGAACTTAAAAGATCCCCTGGCTGTACTTGTTGGAGTTTAGAAGGCTGAGGGGGGATCTTATAGAGACATATAAGATAATGAAGGGGATAGATAGGTAGAGGTAGAGAGATTCTTCCCGCTTAGAAAGGATAGCAGGACTAGAGGGCACAGCCTCAAAATAAGGGAGGGGGCAGTTTAGATCGGAGTTGAGGAGGAACTTCTTCACTCAAAAGGCGGTGAATGTCTGGAATTCTCTGCCCGTTGAAGTGGTGGAGGCTACCTCACTGAATATATTTAAGTCACGGGTAGATAGGTTTCTGATAGATAAGGGAATTAAGGGTTATAAGGAGAAAGTGGGAAAGTGGAACTGATCCACTTCAGATCAGCCATGATCTTATTGAATGGCGGGGCAGGCTCGAAGGGCTAGATGGCCTACTCCTGCTCCTATTTCTTATGTTCTTTATTGCAAAGAAGAACAGAGGAGTTGGCAGTGATTTTCTGGCCATGTTGTGCCTGGCGCAGATCGTGCCAGCCTGGCAAAATTGCTTGAGAGCCCAAAGTCATATTTGGCTTCTGGTGCCAGACAGTTTGCCAGTCCCTTTCTGCTGGTGCAATCCAGATCTGGCTCAGAAAGGATGCAAGGCTGATTAGCATGAGATTGACTTGATTTCAATCTCATTAATGAGTTTGACATGCAATTCCACCCCCCCCCCCCCCCCCCCCCGCACCCCCCGACCCAGCCTCACTCTGCTCTAATGCGTTCTAGGCTGGGCATGATGCAGCTGGAAAATCGCAGCCAATATTTGATTTGATTTATTATTGTCACATGTATTAGTATGCAGTGAAAAGTTTTGTTTCTTACGCGATATACAGACAAACCATATCATTCATACAGAAGGAAAGGAGAGAGTGCAGAATGTAGTATTACAGTCATAGCTAGGGTGTAGAGAAAGATCAACATAATATGAGGTTGGTCCATTCAAGAGCCTGGCGGCAGTAGGGAAGAAGCCATTTTTGAGTCAGTTGGTACATGATTTAGGTGGAACAGAGTATGTTCGGGGTGTGTAGGTCATTAGTTATGCTGACTACATTTATCCACATTTCAGAAGTACGTGGTTGTAAAGATGCTTTACGACATCCTGAAATATTCTGGCTGGAGCTCCCCCTGCAGCAAGTCATTGAAATCTCCATTCACATCAGTGGGACCAGAGGATCCCAATGGCGTGACGGGCTGGTAAACTCCAGCCTCTATGTAAATGCAAGTTTTTCATTCATTCAGTCACTTTGTGTTAGCTTCTTATAGTTTTGTTCTCACAGCATCTTGATCCAAAAGCTAATTTCACTTCATATTCATGAAGAATACAGAATATCAGAAGTGTGATATAGAAGATTTTATTAACTGACTTCTTCTTTCCCCCACCCCCAGGATTGAAGAAACTGCAGAACTGCTAAAGTGTTCAGAAAGCTCCACTGACAGTAGTAATGTGCCAGGTTCTTCATTATCCCAAAAATAAAGTATTGCAGATGTTGGAACTCTCAAATAAAGTGACAACTGGAAAGACTCAGAAAGCCAGGCAGCGCCTGTAGAGAAAGAAACAGATTCAGGATTCAAGTCCTTGAGCTTTCATCAGTAATAGTGCTGAACACTTTATTTTACTCATTTATAAATTATAGTATTTGTGGTAATAAAATTGAAAGTATATTTTTTCATTCTTTTAATTGAATGTTTGACTTCTTCATCAACACTGAAGTTCTTCTGAGTGAAGTATTTGTAATATTACTGTACAAAGATAATTTCAAACTGTCAGAAGCTTCGGTAACATTTTTCTGTGTAAGAACAAGGTATGTGAAGAGATTTTATATTTAACCTGTACAAAGTTATGTGATATAAATAAAGGTGAGCTTTCAGTTTCTGTAGATTGTGCTTTTTGCACTATGCATTGTGTTCAATTGGCACCATCTAGTGTTGAGATATTACATAACCAGAAGAAATGAACTGTGAAGTGACCTGTAATGTCCTGTACAAATGATTGGAGCCTTTTGTTTGCCCATTCAAATTTGCTTTACAATGCTTGGTTGACTTTTGGTCAGATTGTATTCCTTATTTTACAGCATTTTAATCTCCTTGCATCCTCCAAAGATGTAAACAAACAAAAACATTAACCTCAACTGTTAATAAACTCAAAATAATATTTTTTCTTACTGACTTCTTCCAGCCATTGCTCAGTAGTAGCACTTTCTGTGCACTATTGAAGGGGTGCAGTGTTGTTGAAAGTGCCATTTTTTTCCATAAGATGTTGAAAGACAGGCACCACTTGTCCTTTCAGAGCGGTGTAGAGGAACGCACAGCACTATTTCAGGTTCACCTGGTGCTTTGGCTAATCCCTCAACCAACAGCACTGAACCGGTTACCTCATGGCTGGCTTCACAAACAGGCTGCATTACTACAGTGAATACACCTCAAAAGTGAAATGCTTTGGCAAGCCCTGATAGTGTGAAAGACAAAACGTAAATGCAATTTATGTTCATAGTTTCTGAATGCTTTCAAAGGGAGCAGCTAATTATTTCAAACATTATATGCTGCTAGTTTAAAAATGAATAGTTGCATTGGTAATATTAACTTTTATTGTCTATGCAAACACTTAAAATGGAAATGTATGCAGAAACAACAAGGCCATAACTTTACCTCTACCCCAGTACATTATTAGTTAGTTAATGGAAGTGATAAAGGAAAGGATTTTTTATGATCTGTCTGGGTCTGCTTTTTGGATCAGAGACAATGATAGATTTAGTTCTGAAGCGGGGTAAGCAGGAGATTTAAGGGTGGGGGAAGATACAGGAATTGGTGACCCTGAGCAATAAAAACATGAATTTGTGTAGCATCTTTAACATAGAAAAGCATTAGAAGTTATAAGGTGTAATTGAACAAAAATGAATGTCAGGCCAAAGGAACAGGGGTGACCAAAAGCTTAGTTGAGGTGAATTTTAAGGATATTCTTAAGAGATGGAAAAGTATAGGGAGGGAATTCAAAAGGAAATATCAAGGATGAAGGCACGCAAGGTATCATTGGATGAAGCCCTGATATAAAAGGAAGGTCAAGGCATAGAGAGAAGCAACAAAGAGACTAGATATGCTTAGAGAAGGCTTAAAGAAAGCCATAGAAATATAACAAAGACATTTTCTTAAACATTAAAAGTTTTTTAAAAAGTGAGAGAAACTGGTTAGAGATGAAAAATGAAACTGATGGCTAATAAAAGAATGGTACATATACTAATTAAGATCTTGGCCACGCTTTTCACAGACGAGTTTGACATGGGAAAGAATGGAAGGAGATAAAATATTTAAGTGGCATAATTGTAAGAAGTATTGAAACAATTGGTAAAATAGTGGAAAAGACAACAGCCCTGATGAATGTGAATAGGTGGAAGTCAGAAAGGGAAATAGCAGATGTTCTGACCACAGTCGTGCAAACATCTGGATGGACCAGCTGTGTTAGATGACTGGCGGGTTGCCAATGTACCTTTCATAAGCAGGGATCAACTGAATGAGATAACAGGGCTCTACTCTGTTAGGACAGGCTACACTTCTGAACAGGGAGTGTACTAATATGCAAACAGTTCCAGACTGGAGGGCATCCTTAGCCCATTTAACCCATCCACCCATTCTATAGTTGTGTATTTTTGATAAAAATAAATTGACCATTCGGGGCCTGTCTTACTCATGTTATGAAGAGAAGGTGATGACAAATTGGCGTTTTAATTGTGGAAGGATGCCAATGTGCTTTTCAGTGAATAATTAGAGCGGTAACAAGATATTGAAGCTGGCGGTTAGGGTTATGGTGGGAGGAGATGTGGTGGGAGAGATGGAGGAAATAAAACCTACCAGGATGAGTTAACGTAAAGGAAAATTGTTGAAACTAATAATCATGAAGGAAATGTATGAAGGTCCTGCATGGGAGCCTGATCAAGAAGGTAAAAGGCTGTGGGATCCAGGGCAATTTGGCAAATTGAATCCACAGTTGGTTTCATGGCAGGAGGCAGTGGGTAATAGTTGAAGGTTGTTTTTGTGACTGGAAACCTTTGTCCATTGGTGAACCGCAGGGATCGGCGCAGCCTTTCCTCAAGCCATGCGACATGATCTACGACAGTTCATCGTGGCGTACCTGTACTTAATTTTGTTGCCAGGCTGTTTGACCACTGTTAAGCATCATGGTGTGTTATATGACTCTTTTTGGGGCTGCAATGACCAGACCTCTCTGCCATGGTTAGTCATGCCTCAACTCACGTGGACAGCAAACACTTGACCCCCAAGGCAGCAGTTCAATCACTTCTCCCCTCGTCCAACAGAGCTCCCCGTGCAAGGAAAACAGCTCTACTCAGTCCAAATTTAGCAGGAAGACGACCTCGCCTGCTGCTTGCCAGCATTTATCCCTTGTGAATCTGAAGTCACACATTTCTTGTTTGCTGTAAACTTAATTGCAAAGATTCCATTGAATCTGAACATGTGTTTTTGCATGATATAGTCATACATTACAAACAGCTTCTTGCCACTTGCTGCTGGGAAACCTACATCCGCTGCTGAATTAATAAAGGACAAAGAAAATTACAGCACAGGAACAGGCCCTTCAGCCTTCCAAACCTGCGCCGACCATGCTGCCCGACTGAACTAAAACCTCCAATTCTTCCGGGGACCATACTCCTCTATTTCCATACTATTCATGTATTTGTCAAGATGCCCCTTAAAAGTCACAATTTTATCTGCAAATCCTTAATCCCAATGTTTGGAAGCTGACTTTTCTCATCCCATACAATTAATCTATTTTGATTTCCTTTGT
Organism: Carcharhinus amblyrhynchos; assembly: GCF_965287045.1. Taxonomy (NCBI): domain Eukaryota; kingdom Metazoa; phylum Chordata; class Chondrichthyes; order Carcharhiniformes; family Carcharhinidae; genus Carcharhinus; species Carcharhinus amblyrhynchos. The sequence goes on along the minus strand of NC_137328.1, from coordinate 116,316,404 downwards.
TTCCCAAGCCTGGGAAATTTAATTTTGTCCACAGAGTTATGAGGCTGTGCAATTCACTTCTAGTGATAATGGCCGAGGCAGAAACGATGTCAACATCCCTGAAACGTTAACAATTTCCTTTCTTTACAGATGTTGCTGTTGTTTCATGAGTATATTTGATAAGTGGATGAATGAAGAAAGGTTAAAAGGTCAAATGGCATTAGAACTGTTTGCTTATGAGGAGGAGAGTACAGTATAAAGTGGATGAGGTGAATGGGATGTTTCTGTCTTGTAACGCATGTATTTCTGTGCAAGTAATATAAATCTCACCATTGCAATGTTCTGTGGGATATCATAATATTTAATTCTCTGTAGTTCGGAGCTGGATTTTGCATGTTCATATTTACGTTTGCCCAGTGTAAAATCAGTGGGGAGTTGATGCCAGAACAGCAAACAAAAATATTAAATAACAGAGTCTATTGTTAGGGACCAGATCAGAAACTCTAGGATATATTATGAAGTTAGCCTGGACTCCAATTATTTTTGATTTTGACATTAGTTTGAGGATAAGCTGTTTCACCCCAGGGGTGATTCTTTTGTGCAACTAGGAAGCTTAAAATAAAACAAACTTTATTTAACAATACATTTAACTTTAACAAAAAGAACTAGCATAACTTTTACCAATTGAAATACTTAAACGTGACACATGACACAATACAATTCTTAACTGCTACACTATCTCAATTAGTTCCAATTTAAACAATATCCCCATAGACAGAAACTCCTCTTCAGAATCAGTTAGCAAAAACACAGGGGCTTTCATGGATTACCAGTCCTCAAACCATTTGACACCTCTGGAGAGAGATAGCTATTTTCTAGTGGATCCCATACTTTAACTTCCAGAGAGAGAAAGAGAAAGCTACTGATCTTTGAAAATCCAAACAGAAACTACTTGTTTTTTTTCACCTCTGTAAACCTAGCTCCTCCCATTGGCACATGACACACTCTTATCCATCAACATAATTAAAATCTACTCTGAAACTCCAGGGACAACCAAAAAAAAGTAAAACTACATTAACTCAAATTAAAACAAACACCCCAATAACTAGGCACAATTATTATTTTGCATTTTAGGCAGGTGGGCTGCCTGGGGTGGACAAAGCAGCACCATAATTGGAGCTGAAGTTTAAAACATTCCCCGCACATGAAACAAATAAATTTCTTAAAGACACAGAATTGTAACCCTATTTACTGGGCTGTATAGTCAGTTCTGTTGGTGCTGCAACGTTATTTGCATCGGTCCAAGACGAAAATTGTTAGAATTTTGCAAAAGTTACAGCTTAAGCGCTTAATGCAGTAAAAACTAGATTTGGCACTTCCCCCATTTGAACTAAACACAACCTAAAGCAAACCAATTGGTGAATGAGATGCAAAAATAATGACAGCAGTTTTAAAAAATACACTTAACAATATAAAATAAAGATTTTCATGCAGATTTCTTTTCCTGTTTCAGGAGCTCAAAATTTAGTTTAAAGTTCCTTCTTAATAGATGTTTGTCCAAAATCTGGATCAAGAAGCTTCATTAATCATCAGTAAGAAAACAAATGACCCAAGCCAGCAAAACCCCCCGAACTGCTGCTGGAACAGCCTTAGCATGTTCATGGACTAATTCATTGTACTTGGGCTGAGCAACATTTCAGAGGCATTAAAGCTAATTTTCACCCTAATTTAGTTCTAGCATGTCAGTGAACTCAATTTATCTCCTTGGGCGGACACTACATAAAGTTTGTGGCTTTGACACTCTGCTGGTTCCCACTCTAATTGGAGCAATCAGTCTTGAGGGAAAATTTCCCTCAAGCCCAGAAAATTTGGAACCTCACGAAAGTGCAAGGGAAAACAAGAGAGGCTGTGATGCGTGTTACATTGTCAATGGTTCCATCGGCTTACTTTTATTTACCTTAGGTCGTTTATATTGGCTGCCTTTCAATTTCTCTCCTAATTTCAGATCAAACTGTAAAATCCTTCTATTTACATTTGGTCAGTCTTCACTCACTGTCACCATTTGTACAGCCAGATTACTAGAGAAAAAATACCGTGCAGTGATTTGAGAAGTAAACTGATGTCATCAATTCTGCTATCGCCCAAAGTGACAATTTTACAGTTGGTGTTATGTGTAATTAGTAGATAATTGATATGATTGTTTCTGCATTCACCCTTTTTTGTTTAAATTCTACTGCTAGTGGGGAAGTAGGTTGTATCATTCACACATCACATGGTGCCTAACACTGCCAGAAACATTCAGAATATCAATTGGTAATCCTCATCTTGGTCAACATATCACATTGTGACATTAAACTGAATGGACAGGAATCAAGATTTGACTACTACAGCATTATGCACTTCAGAAAGAGCCCACTCAGCCCATTGTCCCTCTGCTAGCTCTTTAGGAATGAGCTTTACAAATGATTTGATTCACTGCCCTCCCCCACAGCTCTTCAATTTATTCATACAAACATATGAATTAGAGTCATGAAGTCACAGAGGTTTACAGCATGGAAACAGGCCCTTCAGCCCAACTGGTCCATGCCGCCCTTTTTACTAAACCCCGAAGCTAGTCCCACTTACCCGCATTTGGCTCATATCCCATCTGACCCTTGTAACTGTCTAAATGCTTTTTAAAAGACAAGATTGTACCTGCTTCTACTACTACTCTGGCAGCTTGTTCCAGACACTCACCACCCTCTGGGTGAAAGAATTGCCTCTCTGGACACCCTCCTCTCACCTTCAATTAGGAGCAGGGGCCCCTCAAACCTGCTTCCCCATTTAATAAGATCATGGCTGGTCTGATTGTAACCTCAACCCCTACATTCCTGCCTAGTCCCAATGATCTTTCACCCCTTAATGATATTCAAAGTCTCTGTCTCCACTACCTTTTGAATTTGAATTCAGTTATTTTAAAACTATGGAATTGAAAAGGCTGATAGTGGCGAAAGTGTTCAGGAAGCTATTGGGTTGTCATGAAGACCCAAGTGGTCCATGAATGCCCTTTAGGGAAGGGGACCTGATATAAAAAGCTATAACATAACTCCAGTCCCACATCAACATTTTGCTTTCAAAGTTTAAACAAAACCTAAAAATACCCCTATCACTATCCAAAACATTTCTGAATACCAATTTATGTTCCTCACCTCTGCTTCAATTCAATTCAACTTTATTGTGATTTTATAATGCCCAAATACAAATATGATGAAAAGTGATACAAAAAAATTGATTTGATTTAATTTGTTTTGATTGATTATTGTCACATGTATTGGTACACAGTGAAACTGATTGTTTCTTGCGTGCTATACAGACAAAGCATACCGTTCATACAGAGGGAAAGGAAAGGGTGTAGAATATAATGCTGCAGTATTAGATAGGGTGTAGAGAAAGATCAACTTAACATAAGGTAGGTCCATTAAGGTAGGACCTCGATAAGGTAGGTCCATTTCCAAGTGCTGGAAATTCTTGAGGGGCTGAAAATAGATAAGTCCCCTGGTCCGGATGGGATCTACCCTAGGATTCTCTGGGAGGCTAGAGAGGTGATTGCAGAGCCTCTGGCTCAGATCTTCAGGTCGTCATTGGTCTCTGGTGTAGTCCCGGAGGATTGGAGGATAGCGAATGTTGTCCCATTGTTTAAGAAGGGGAACAGAGACTTTGCCGGGAATTATAGACCGGTGAGTCTTACTTCTGTTGTGGGCAAGGTTTTAGAAAAAATTATTAGGGATAGGATTTATAGTTATTTGGAGTGTAATGAATTGATTAGAAATAGCATGGTTTTGTAGCGGGTAGGTCGTGCCTTACTAACCTTATTGAGTTTTTTGAGAAGGTGACCAAAGAGGTGGATGGGGGTAAGGCAGTTGACGTGGTGTACATGGATTTTAGTAAGGCGTTCGATAAGGTTCACCATGGTAGGCTTCTGCAGAAAATGCAGATGTATGGGATTGTGGGTAATCTAGGAAGTTGGATCAGGAATTGGCTATCAGATAGGAGACAGAGGGTGGTGGTGGATGGTAAATATTCATCATGGAGTGCAGTTACGAGTGGTGTGCCTCAGGGATCTGTTTTGGGGCCACTGTTGTTTGTAATTTTTATTAATGATCTGGATGAGGGTATAGTTGGGTAGATTAGTAAATTTGCTGATGACACCAAAATTCGAGGTGTGGTAGATTGTGAGGAAGGGTGTCATAGTCTGCAGGGAGACTTAGATAGGTTGCAGAGCTGGGCCGAGAGGTGGCGGATGGAATTTAATGCGGAGAAGTGTGAGGTAATTCACTTTGGTAGGAGCAACAGATGTGTCGAGTATAGGGCTAACGGGAGGACTTTGAATAGTGTGGATGAACAGAGGGATCTAGGTGTGTGTGTACATAGATCCCTGAAAGTTGGGAATCAAGTAGATAAGGTTGTCAAGAAGGCGTACGGTGTCTTGGCGTTTATTGGTAGGGGGATTGAATTTAGGAGTCGCAGTGTAATGTTGCAACTGTACACTACTCTAGTGCGGCCGCACTTGGAGTACTGTGTGCAGTTCTGGTCCCCGCATTACAAGAAGGATGTGGAGGCGTTGGAGAGGGTGCAGAGGAGGTTTACTAGGATGTTGCCTGGTATGGTGGGGAGGTCCTATGAGGAGAGACTGAGGGATCTAGGGTTGTTTTCGTTGGAAAGAAGGCGGCTAAGAGGGGATCTTATTGAAACATATAAGATGATTAGAGGTTTAGATAGGGTGGATAGTGATAGCCTTTTTCCTCGGATGGAGAAAGCTAGCACGAGGGGGCATGGCTTTAAATTAAGGGGGGGTAGCTACAGGACGGATGTCGGGGTAGGTTCTTTACCCAGCGGGTGGTGAGGGATTGGAATGCCCTGCCTGCTGCAGTTGTAAATGCGTCTAGTTTGGGGGCGTTTAAGAGATCTCTGGATAGGTTTATGGACGAAAAGGGATTGGTATAGGCTAGTGGGTCATTGTTTTTGTAACTGGTCGGCGCAACATCGTGGGCCGAAGGGCCTGTTCTGCGCTGTAATGTTCTATGTTCTATGTTCTATTGTCCACCAACATAAGGTAGGTAGCATGAAGTGTAGACAGTGTCAATGGGTGGGAGGCTGGTTTGAATGATGGAGTGGACTTTGTTCATGACCCTTTGTAATTTCTTGTGGTCTTATATAGAGCAGGAGTCATACCAAGCTGTGATACAACCAGAAAGAATGTTTTCTATGGTACATCTGTAAAATTTGGTGAGAATTGTAGCCGACATGCCAAATTTCCTTAGCCTCCTGAGAAAATAGAGGCATTGGTGGTCTTTCTTAAATATAGTGTCAGTGTGGAGAGACCAGGACAGGTTGTTGGTGACCTGGATATCTAGAAATTTGATGCTGTTGACCATTTCCACTTCATCTCCATTGATGTAGACTGGGGCATGTTCTCCACTATGCTTCCTCAAGTAGATGACTATCTCTTTCATTTTACTGACACTGAGCAAGAGATGATTGACGTCACACCAGTCCACTAGATTGTCTATCTCTTTCCTGTACATCTCATCATTGTTTGAGATCTGACCCAATACAGTGGTGTCAGCAGCAAACTTAAAAATCGAGTTGGAGGAGAATTTGGCCACACAGTCATTGGTATATAAGGAGTATAGTAAGGGACTGAGAACCCAGCCTTGTGGAGCACCTAAATGATTAAGCCTCAAGATTCATTGCAAACATCAATCAAACTCTAAACACATTTATTTTTATTGTGTGCTTAGTAACAAAGACACAATGAGGCCATCAACTTCCTCGTCATGATTTTCTTGATTATGTTTGCAGATTCTGCCAGTAACTATTTAACCTTTCTCTCAATGTCATGGCTCCCAGTCATGATCACTGTCTTATTTCTGACTCTAAAGAAATAATGGATCAAACCAATAACATTAGTGGCATTGTTTGTTGTGCTGCTAATACAATTCACCAAATTGGACAAGAGTTTACTTTCCTATTTGCTGTCAGAGATGAGTGACACAATCAAACTTGACCACTGGAATTTAGCCTGTGTTCTACATAAGAACGTGAGAACATAAGAAATAGGAGCAGGAGTAGGCCATCTAGCCCTTTGAGCCTGCCCTGTCATTCAATATGATCATGGCTGATCTGAAGTGGATCAGTTCCATTTTCCTGCTTTCTCCCCATAACGCTTAATTCTCTTGTCTATCAGAAACCTATTCTCTCAGAATGGAATGACAAGATTGGCTGCAGGGGCCCAGCAGCATGGTTGGGCAGTGGCACTGTTGCTGGTTGCAGTTTGAGTTTTCTGTAGATTCTTGTACTGGAGCCTGCAACTAATCAGCAAGTGACTGAAGTGATTGATTGAACTTAGATATTGGAATACAGAGTAAAATTTCAAATTGGCCAATGATACCCAAAATTGAAGACATAACAAACAAGTGAGCATGGTACCAATTAACTGCAACATAGAGTCATAAAGTTATAGACACCATAAAAATCCCTACAGTGCAGAAGGAGACAATTTGACCCATCGTAGATAGACCATCGTAGATAGAAGGGCCTGTTCTGCACTGTAATGTTCTATGTTCTAATGTTCTATGTTCCATCGTGTCTGCACCGACCGCAATCCCAACCAGGCCCTATTCCGGTAACGCCAGACGTTTACCCTACCAATCCCCAGATACTAGGGTCATTTTAACATGGCCAATCAACCTAACCCACACATCGTTAGACTGTGGGAGGAAACTGGAGAACCCGGAGGAAACTGACACAGACATAGGAGAATGTGGCAAACTCCACACAGACAGCAATCCGAGGCCAGAATTGAACCCAGGTCTCTAGTGCTATGAGGCAGCGGTACTAACCACTGTGCCACCACGCCGCCCGAGTCATACAGCGCAGAGAAAGCCCTTCGGCCCATCGAGTCTACACCGACAATAACTACCATTAAAGGCACACTAATCCCATTTTCCAACACTTGTTCCCATGTCTTAGTTTCAAGTGTGCACATAAATACTTTTTAAAGGTTGTAAGGGTTGCTGGCCTCCACTACCTTCCCAGACAGTACACTGACATTCCAGGCTCTCACCACACTCTTGAATGATTTTTTTTTTCTCAAATCCCCTCTGAATCTCCTCCCCCTGACCCTAAAACTATGCCCCTTCATGATTGAGAGAGAGGAGAATGGACAGACAAATGGGAAATATAATTCAATACAGAGAGTATTGGTCGAAAGGATAGGAAGAGGCAATACACACTTTAAGACACAATGTCAAACACTGTGCAAGATCAAAGGGGACCTGGGGATTCATGCATACATCTTTGACGGTGGCAAGATGCATATAGAGAGACTAGTTAGAAAGACAGATGGGTCCTTGGACTTCATAAATAGAGTTATTGAATACAAAAGCAGGGAAGTTATGCTGAAACTAGATATGCTTTGGTTCAACCGCAGAGTATTGCTTCCAGCTCTGATCACCACACTTTAGGAAGGATGTCCGGTTTCCTGATTACCCACTCATCCACCCTCCTCAGAACAGCTCCAACCCCACCCCCACTCCCCAGGATTTACCTCACTCTGGCTCCCTGCACTTAACCCCAGGCTTTAGGCAGGATGAGAACTGGGGAATGAGGGGAATTTTACAGTAACTTTATCACAGTGTTAATGTAAGCCTTTCTTCTGACTCATAAATAAATAAACTTCATAAACGGTTCCTTAAGGGGGTGAGGAGGTTTTCCAGAAAGGTCCCAGGGTTGAAAAATTTTAGCAATCATTTTGGTTGGAGAAGCTAGGGTTGTTCTCCTTGGAGGAAAGGAGATTAAAGGGAGATGTGATGGAGGTATACAAGATTATGACAGGTTTATTTATGTATGAATGTATTTATTTATTAGCGTCACAAGTAGGGTTACATTAATGCTGCAATGAAGTTACTGCGAAAATCCCATAGTTGCCACATTCTAGCACCTGTTCGGGTACACTAAGGGAGAATTTAGCACGGCCAATGCAGCTAACCAGCATGTCTTTCAGGCTTTGGGAGGAAACCGGAGCATCCGGAGGAAACCCATGCAGACACCCTCCACGCAATTTGCTTTTCCACTCATCTTCGTGTCATCAGCAAATTTTGTCACCCTACACTCAGCCCCCTCCTCCAGATCATCTATATAAATGATAGATAGCTGAGGCCCCAGCACCGATCCCTGCGGCACTCCACTAGTCAATAAAACCTGTAAAGACTCGCATTCCAACCATTATTTTGTAAATTGAGTTTGTGTCTATATATTTGTGAACAGAACTCCCAATCACCTGATGAAGGAGCAGCGCTCTGAAAGCTTGTGGCTTGTGCTACCAAATAAACTTGTTGGATTTTAACCTGGTGTTGTGAGACTTCTTACTGTGCTTACCCCAGTCCAATGCCAGCATCTCCACATTAAAGTGTTGGAACAGGCACAATGGGCTGAATGGTCTCCTTCTGTATTGTATGTTTCTATGGTCTGGTGAGACTTTCTGTAAGGAACCAGGGCAGTTCCCCCCACTGTCCCACACAGATCTAGTGTCAGAGAAGATCATAGAATCCCTACAGCACAGAAGAGACCATTCAGCCCATCGAGTCCCTTACAGAGAATGTCATCCAGGCCCTCTCTCCCGCCCTATCCCTGTAACCCCATATCTTTCCCATGGTTAATCTGTCTAACTTAAGGGGAAATTTAGCTTGGCCAATCCACCTAACCTGCACATCTTTGAAGTGTGGGAGGAAACCGGAGCACCCAGAGGAAACCCACGCAGACATGGGGAGAACATGGAAAATCCACACATTGAAACGAGGCTAGAATTGAATCAGAGTCCCTGAAAGTGTGAGGCAGTAGTGCTAACCACTGTGTCATCATGCTGCCCTATATGAGAGGACAGGGGAGGTCCCATCGACAACTCTGAAACATCGCTGTGAAATTCAGCAGCGTATTTTGTGCAAGCTGTAAAGGAGGCAATATCTTGAAAAACAATGTGTCAACCTGAGATAATTTAATATCTCATAGTTAAATACTCTAGTTAAGAAAGCCCACAAACGTCTCTATTTTCTTAGGAAACTAAGGAAATTTGGCACGTCAGCTACAACTCTCACCAGCTTTTACAGACGCACCATAGAAAGGATTCTTTCTGGTTGTATCACAGCTTAGTATGGCTCCTGCTCTGCCCAAGACCGCAAGGAATTAAAAAAGCTCATGAATGTAGTCCAGTCCATCACACGAAGCAGCCCCCCATCCATTGATTCTGTCTACACTTCCTGTTGTCTTGGCAAAGCAACCAGCATAATTAAGGGCCCCACGCACCTCAGACATACTCTCTTCCACCTTCTTCCATTGGGAAAAAGATACGAAAGTCTGAGCTCACATACCAACTGATTCAAGAACAGCTTCTTCCCTGCTGCTAGCTGACTTTTGAATGGACTTATCCTGATCTTTCTCGACACCCTATCTATGACTGTAACACTGCATTCTTTACTCTCTCATTTCCTTCTCTATGAACAGTATGCTTTGACTATATAGCACGCAAGAAACAATACTTTTCACTGTATGTTAATACATGTGACAATAATAAATCAAATCAAATCAAACCAAATCAAAGCTTTGAGTTCACAGAATTGAGTTCCACAATATTTGAGTGAGAAACTCCATTTAAGTTACGTGGCCAGATACCTACAGGCAAATACAAAGATTCTGGATAGTTGACAGGGTTGGTTGAGAACAGCTATTCTGCGGCACTGAGATTTTGTTTTAATTCTCAATGTCAGTTCAAAATTACCGGCTTAAATTCAGTTGCAAAGAATTTTGAACTAATTAGAATTTGTGTTATGCATCCAAAATCCAACCATTAATAAGGTTTTAATGTGTTTAATTTATACTTGCTCCGAAATAAAGTAATTAATCCCTTTCCTGTGTTGAGTTTTCTCCATGTATATGATGTGCTTCAATACAGCACAAATGATTGAACACTCTCTGGGAATTATTGTGGCCTCTTGTCCATCAGAAGTTAACTAAGTGTCCTTGAACAGAAACAGCCTGCCGCACTGCTATTACGCATAATTCGGATAAGTTTTAAATAAGAACATAAGAACATCAGAACTAGGAGCAGGAGTAGGCCATCTGGCCCCTTGAGCCTGCTCCAACATTCAATAAGATCACGGCTGATCTTTTCGTGGACTCAGCTCCACTTACCCGCCGGCTCACCATAATCCTTAATTCCTTTATTGTTCAAAGATCTATCTATCCTCGCCTTAAAAACATTCAATGAGGTAGCCTCAAGTGCTTCACTGGGCAGGGAATTCCACAGATTCACAACCCTTTGGGTGAAGAGGTTCCTCCTCAACTCAGTCCTAAATCTGCTCCACCTTATTTTGAGGTCATTCCCCCTAGTTCTGGTTTCACCTGCCAGTGGGAACAACCTCCCTGCTTCTATCTAATCTATTCCCTTCGCAAACCTACATGTTTCTATAAGATCTCTCTCATTCTTTGTGGATAGTTTGGAGGGATGTCAGAAGTTGCAGCATGACATAGATAGGATGCAAGACTGGGCGGAGAAGTGGCAGATGGACTTCAACCCTGATAAGTATGCGGTGGTCAATTCGGATGAAGGAATATAATATTAAGGGTAAGAGTCTTAGCAAGGATCTTGGGGTTCGGGTTCATAGGACTCTCAAATCGGTCTTGCAGGTAGAGAATGTGTGTACTGGCCTTCGTCAAGGAGTTGAGGTTAGGAGTCGGGAGATAATGCTGCAGCTTTATAAGACCCTGGTCAGACCCCACTTGGAGTACTGTGCTCAGTTCTGATCACCGCATTACAGGAAGGATGTGGAAGCCATTGAAAGGGTGTAGAGGAGATTTACAAGGATGTTGCCTGGATTGGGTGGCATGCCTTATGAGGATAGGTTGAGAGAGCTCGGTCTTTTCTCCTTGGAGAGACGAAGGATGAGAGGTGACCTGATAGAGGTGTATAAGATGTTGAGAGGTATTGATCAGATGGATTCTCAGAGGCTTTTTCCCAGAGCAGAAATGGCTGCCACAAGAAGACACAGGTTTAGGGTGCTGGGGATTAGGTACAGAGGAGATGTCAGGGGTAAGTTTTTCACTCAGAGGGTGGTGGATGAGTGGAATCGGCTGCCAGTGGTGGTGGTGGAGGCAAATTCAATAGGGTCTTTTAAGAGACTTCTGGATGAGTACATGAGACTTAATAGGATTGAGGGTTATAGGTAAGCCTAGTAGATAGAGATATGTTCGGTGCAACTTGTGGACCGAAGGGCCTGTTTGTACTGTAGTTTTTCTATGTTCTATGTTTTTCTGAATTCCAATGAGTATGTAGGTATAAAGGAGGACTCTTATTAACTGTAGAAGTCTAGAAACTGCGCATCTGATGATTGTGTGCAGTTTTGGTATCCTCATCCGAGAGAGGATGTCCTTGTTATACAGGGAATGCAGTGATGGTTTACCAGGCTGATTCCTGGAATGACAGGTCTGTCATTTGAGGAAAGACAATGAGGATTATATTTTGATTTGAATTAATTTGATTTGATTTATTATTGTCACATGTATTGATATACAGTGAAAAGCATTGTTTCTTGTGCGCTATACAGACAAAACATACCATTCATTGAGTACATAGGGGAAAAGGAAAGGAGAGGGTGACGAATGTAGTGTTACAGTCATAGCTAAGGCGAAGAGAAAGATCAACATAATATGAGTTAGGTTCATTCAGAAGTCTGATGGCAGCAGGGAAGAAACTGTTCTTGTTTAGGTTGGTACATGATCTCAGACTTTGGTATCTTTTTCCCAATGGAAGAAGGTAGAAGTGAGTATGTCAGAGGTGAATACCAGAGGAAGTATTTGAAGCTAAAATGTGTGATTCCAAGAAGGGATTAAATACAGCTCTTGGGGCCAAAGGGTGATTGAGCGATATGGGGGAATGGGAAAATCAGGATATTGAATTTGATGGTCAGCCATGATCAGAGTGAATGGTGGGGTAGGTTTGCAGGGCCGAATGGCCTACTCCTGCTTCCAGAACAAAGAACAAAGAAAATTACAGCACAGGAACAGGCCCTTCAGCCTGCACCAACCATGCTGCCTGACTGAACTAAAACCCCCTACACTTCCGGGGGCCATATCCCTCTATTCCCATCCTATTCATGTATTTATCCAGATGCCCCTTAAAACTCTCTATTGTATCCACTTCCACTACCTCCCCCGGCAGCGAGTTCCAGGCACCCACCACCCTCTGTGTAAAAAACTTGCTTCATACATCTAGCTCCTATGTTTCTATGATAACCAATGTACTTTGCTGAAATGATACAATATGATGGATGTCAGCACAGACTCACCATTTAATGCCAGTTGGGCCTTGAACTGGCTCAAGGCGGGCCTTCCATGGCAGTATTATTGGGATGGCAGAGCTGGGAGGTATTATTGAAGTGATCCTTGGAGACCACATAGAATAGAATCATAGAACTATAGAACCGCTACAGTGCAGAAGATGGTCCTTTGGTCCGTTGAGCCTGCACCAACAACAATCTCAAACAGGCACTATCCCCACGTATTTACATTGCTAGTCCCCTGACAATAAAGGTCAACTTATCACAGCCAGTCAACCTAACCTACATAGCTTTGGAATGTGGGAAGAAACCAGAGAACCCAAAGGAAACCTAAGCAGAAGATAGAAACATAGAAATCGAAAGATATGTGGGTTAGGTTAATTGGCCATGCTAAAATTGCCCCTTAGTGTCCTGAGATGCATAGGCTAGAGGGATTAGTGGGTAAAATATGTAGGGATATGGGGTAGGGCCTGGGTGGGATTGTGGCTAACGCAGACTCAATGGGCCCAATGGCCTCTTTCTGCACTGTAAGGTTTCTATAATTCAGAATATAGAAAATAGGAGAAGGAGGAGACCTCCCTTGAGAGCAAGAACATCCTTCCTCAGAAAAGGAGACCAAAACTGCACACAGTGCTCTAGGTGTGGCCTCACTGAGTCTCTGTATAATTGCAACAACACAACCCTGCTCCTGTACTTGAAAACATTCATTACAATCTTGGCTGATCATCCATCTCAATAGCTTAATCCTGCTTTTTTCCCATAATCTTTGATCCCATTTGCCCCAACTGCTATATCCAGCTGCCTCTTGAATACATTCAATATTTTGGCATCAACTACTTCCTGTGGTAATGAATTCCACAGGCTCACCACTCTTTGGATGAAGAAATGTCTCCTCATCTTCGTCCTAAATGGTCTACCCTGAATCCTCAGACTGTCACCCCTGGTTCTGGACACCCCATCATCAGGAACATACTCCCTGCGTCTACTCTGTCTAGTCTTGTTAGAATTCTATAAGTCTCTATGAGATTCCCCCTGCCCCATTCGTCTGAACTCCAGTGAAAACAATCCTAACCCAGTCAATCTCTCCTCATACATCAGTCCCGCCATCCCTGGAATCAAACTGATAAGCCTTCGCTGCTCTCCCTCAAGAGCAAGAACATCCTTCTTCAGTAAAGGAGACTAAAACTGTACACAATACTCTAGGTGTGGCCTCAACAAGGCCCGGAATAATTGCAAGACATCCTCGTTCCTATACTCGGAACCTCTCACAATGAAGACCAACATGCCAGTTACCTTCTTTACTTCCTGCTGTACCTGCATGACAAAGGATACATCATTGTTACTCGTGCCCACTTCCTGATTAGTAGCCAGAGGAAGCGAGTTGGTAGCTATTCATCCCACAAGGAGAAGGTACAAACTCCACACAGTCACCCAAGGCTGGAATTGAACCCAGGCCCCTGGCACTGTGAGGCACTGTGCCACCATGCAGTTGCTGTAGTTCATTTCAGCAACAGTATAAGACATCTGATCATCTGGGTCTTTTTTGAGAGTTAATCCTATCTGATGATGCTATTCAGCTTGTTGTTTCAGTGTACCCGTTACACAGAAGGAGGAGCTTTGGTTTCTTACATAGCATAAACAAATTGGAGTAACAGAGGTCACCCGCAGCATCCTCACATAGAAACATAGAAGATAGGAGCAGGAGGAGGCCATTTGGCCCTTCGAACAACAATTATAGGTTACAGCAACAATAAAAGAATTGATATCTTCTCAAGGCTCCACAATGTCTAAAGGAGCTGTTGAGCTTCTGGAAAACTAATCAAGTATCAGGGAGATGGGACAATTAACACACCATTGAAATTGGTTTCACAAACACAATGCTTTGATATTGTAAATGGTAGATAGGATACGTCCAGAAAATAATTAAAGTTAAAGTACATAGGATAATGGATTAGCATAATGAGATCAAAACAGAACTTTAGCAAATTTAAAATAATAATCTGATGAATCTAATCGAAATGTAGCATTTTGTAACGCAAAATGTGTAACAATATGTAAGAACTGATGTTTAGCAAAGTGGTTTGGAAAAAGCTGGGATTAGAGCCACAAGTTCTGCTCTCCCTCATGCATGTTGAATCATACTGTTTTTGTTGAAGTTCTACATGATCTCTGAAGACTCAGTTCATTCATTCCCTCCAACAATCTGATTCCCAGATTTCTTTCCAAAAATGTAAAAGGAAAAATTAAAAAACTTGATATTCACCATTCAATTTTCTTCTGAAGGTGGTGAGAGACACTTGGCTTGAATGTTTTGCCGATGATTGATTGCTGATCTTGGCTGGATCCCATGTATAGTAATATAGAAACATAGAAATGAGAAGCAGGAGAAGGCCATTTGGCCCTCCGAGCCTGCTCTGCCATTCATTATGACCATGGCTGATCATCAAATTCAATATCTTGATCTGCCCTTCTCCCCTTATCCCTTGATGCCATTAGTCCCCAGAGCTATATATAATTCCTTCATGAAATCAGGCAGCCTTTTGACCTTACATCAAGTGCAAAGTAAGTCTGATTTTCATCGCTTCAACATTGGTTGGCCGTGCTTTCAGCCATCAGGCTCTTAAGCTGTGGGATTCAGTCACGAAACCTCTTCTACTCTCCACCTCCCATTCCTTCTTTAAGACATTCCTTAAAAGCTACCTCTTTTACCATACTTTTGGTCCCCTGGTATCTCCTCAAATGTCTCAAGTCATGTTCTGCCTGACAACGCTTCCATGAATTGCTTTGGGGTGTGTAACTATGTAAGTAACATTCTATCAATGCAAGGTGTTGCTGTAGAACTTGGCTACAACCAGGAAGCAGGCATGAAAAACAATAATGTAAGTGCTTATCTGCTCTATCATTTGTATGCATGATAGCTGTGACGCAGTTGGCAGCACGCTTGCCTGTCTGCATTCTGATCTCATCCCAGGAGTTGAGTACAACAATCAAGATTGGCACTTCAAGTATTGAACTGAGGGAGCGCTGCACTGCCAGGAGTCTTGTCATTTCAATAAGATCTTAAACTGAAGCCCCATCTGCTACCTTAGATGAACATAAAAGATCCAGTGGCAACATTCAGAAGAAGGGCAGAGGAGTTCTTTTTTTATTTACCCTTTCACGGGGTGTGGGCATCATTGGCGAGGCCAGTCTTCATTACCCATTCCTAATTGACCTTGGGAAGATGGTGGTGAGCCGCCATCTTGAACTGGTGTAGTCCCCATGGTATAGACAGACCAAGGGCACTGTTAGGGACGGGTTTCCAGGATTTCGACCCGGTGATGGTGAAGGAACAGCAATGTGTTTCCAAATCAGGATGGTGAGTGGCCTGGAGGGAAATTTCCAGGGGGTGGTATTTCCCAGATAGCTGCTGCCCTTGTCCTTCTAGATGGTAGTAGTCATGGGTTTGGAAGATGCTACCTAAGGAACCTTGGAGAGTTCCTGCAATGCATTTTGTAGATAGTGCACACTGCTACTAATATTGTCAGTGATGAAGAGGGTGAATTTTGAAAGTGATGGATGGAGTGCCAATCAAGTAGGCTACTTGATAGCTATACACTGCACTTGCAGGATAAAAAGAACGTCAAGTAACAGCACTTTGGGGTGGGTGCAAACAACAATACAGGTGGTTTATCACGTAGCTGTTAACTCTACAAAGGCTTGATCTCGACTAAGCTAAAATCCTGTGAAGCATCCAGTGAGGTCACAAACTATACACATGACTAAACTTTTAAAGTGACAGTGCAGTAACACAACAATATATAACATCCCTCTCCCTTTACTTCTAAGGTCCCACAATGACAAATAATCATAGTATTTTATATAGTCATAAAACATATATAAGGGCAGGCAATGACTCATTTTAAAATAATAATACATTAATTGATTTGATTTGATTTGATTTATTGTTGTCACATGTATTAACACACAGTGAAAAGTATTGTTTCTTACGTGCTGTACAGGCAAAGCACGCCGTTCATTGGGAAAGAAACGAGAGAGTGCAGAATGTAGAATAAAGTTTTAGCAGCATAGGATGAGAGTTAAAGATAGATTTGGAAGGTTTGCTGGGCACAGCTTGCAAGAAGTCAACTCACTCCAGCGCCATCTTGAGGCTCCAGCCGGGCTGGACAATCCTGCCCATTGTTTCTGTTCGAGTTGGGGAGGTGGGGCAACCAACCTGAAATCCAGCAGCCTCCAACATATCAGAGCCTCCCCCCCCTCACATTCCCCAAATGGATGCTTTAGAGGCCCTTCTGGCAGAGGGGGCTGGTATCCCACTGCCAGAGGGATGGAAGTCATTCCAGATCCTAACACCTCAACGTGTAAACAATAATTCACCTCATTTTTCCCCTCTGAATTCTTTTGACAATTATTTGAAGTGTGCTTCCTCTGGTTAGCGGGACCCTCCTGACAATGGGAACAGTTTCTCCTTATTTACCCTTCCCAGTACCACCACTTTGTCTTCTCTGGTGCAAAGAGGAACAACCTCAGCCATGTTCCTGCTGTGTTTCCCTGGCGATGAGGTTCACGATATTTCGCTGCCTAACGTCATTATTTGCTTCCAGACATTTCCACTGTCTCTTTGTGCGTCGCCCACGATGTTAAATGGCTTTCTGTCTATGTGTGATGCAGAAAGGCCTGCAACAAGTTAGCAAAACATATGGCTTGAACAGAGTCTTCCCAAACTTAATCACGTATTTGGAAGGGTCTCATTAATCAAAGCTTAAGTGTTGTAGATTAGAATTCTCCATCCTGTGTACCTGCTATTTACATTACTAATTGGAAATTGCTCTTAACAAGCCAACAATTATCTCTCAGTCAAACCCATGCTTAATTTGATATGTGAGGGAGAAGGGGGGGAAACATTAAATAGTACGATCAATATAAAAATGAAGGCTGAGGTTAGCAAAAGAAATGGGAGATGGATTGCCTTGTCAGCTAGACGGTGACCTTTGCAGTAGAGGCAAAAAGTCTTTCATAACCATTGGAAGTTTGCAGACATGTCGCTATTTTGATGACTCAGAAAGTTGACTTGCACCATATTATTACGTGCTGGGAAATTGATATGGAAAGTTTGTTTTTGCAATCTATCCTATTTGTGTGGCCAGAACAAACTGCTGAATAAACTCAATTGAATATCCTGCTCTCCAGAACACTTGCACCAACCATTCCCCAAACCCCTCCCCCCTCCACAATCCCTCAATGTGGTTTGTGTAAGTTCTTTAATGAGGGACATCAGAGTAGATTTTCATCCAGAGTACCTTGAGGGTGAATTTAGTCTTTGCCAGCAGTGCTGATCTGATTTTGTTTTAACCGCATCCAATCTTTTCATTCACATTCAATTTAGTGAGGCCACATTTGGCGCCTATAGTGTAGTTTTGGTCTCCTTACAGGTCAAGTGTAGGAGGAAACACCAGATCCTATGCAGATGTCAGCCAGGTACAATTTCAATGGAGCGTCTTCCTATGTGGGAAGTATGCCTGATACACTGACCTGATTTTGGGTTGCACTATTTTTTCACATGCCCCCTAGTGATCACCTGAAAAAGCATTTTACTCTCTATAATACATAGGGCACCCTGTTCTGACTCTTGAACTAAATGGTTTCTAAGGCCCTTTCAAAGAACGTTAAGTGTCAACCACATTGCTGTGGAACTGGAGTCACATGTAGGCCAGAGCATGTGGGTAAGCATGGCAAATTTATTTATTTCCCTAAAGGACATTAGCAAATTGGGATTTTGTGACAATCAGTGATAACTGTTATGGTATTGCGATTATCTTTCAATTCAAGATGTATTCAAGGGTGGCCTGGTGGTTAACACGACTGCCTCACAGCACCAGGCTTCGGGTTACTGTCTAGATGGAGGGTTTGCACATTTTCCCCATGTCTGCAAGAGTTTTATTCAGGTGTCCACCCACACTCCAAGATGTGCAATGATAAATTACCCGATAGTGTCAAGTGGATTAGTGGGGTAAATTGTGGGGTTACATGGATTGGGTGCAGGCTTGATGGGCCAAATGGCGTCCTTCTGCACTGTCGGAATTCTATGATTAACTGATTTCAAATTTCGCTAGCTGCTGTGGTGGGATTTGAACCCATGTCCCCAGAGCATTTATCAGTCCAGTGACATTACCCCTATGTCACTGTCTCCCCCAGCATCTGCCAAAAATATTGAGCTATTTTCCTAAATTACAAACCCATTCCTGAGCTGCAGAAGACGACGTAGGATTATTTACCAAGCAATGGAATGCCTCAGTGGATGGGTCTGTAGCGATTTCTAACTGGAACAAACTATGAGAGGCTGAATGACACTCGCTTGTGCTTATCTTGCAAAATGATTCTTTGCAAACGTTTAATGTTATTTCTAGAGAGTGGCATTAATATATTGATTTTAATAATTTGATTAGAAATCAGTGTCTCATTGTGAAATTTTAATGTCAGGGATATTAATCCAATCAGCCAACTCACACTATTTGGCTTTCCCTGTTGTACTCTATAAATACCTTAGCCATTGCCTTAACAACAAAGGGATCATTATGTGTGGCATATGATCATCATTGTCAATTCTCATTCTTCTGGTCTTCATTATTTTCCACCGCATCCAGTTTCATTTCAATCTTTTTTCTGCCTCCTCTCCTGAAAGGAAATCATTACAGCACAGAACAAGGTTGGTTGGCTCATTGAGTCCATGGCCAATTCTCCCACTCTATCTCCATAGCTCTGTAAGTTTATTTTTTTCGAGTTACCATCCAGTTGCCTTTTGAAATCTTTGACCAACTCTGCTTCTGCCATCCTCATGGGCAATGAGTTCCAGGTCATAAAGGCACAGAGTCGTAGAGGTTTATAGCATGGAAATAGGCCCTTCAGCCTAACTTGTCCATACCCTTCAGTTTTCTAACATTAAGCTAGTCCCAATTGCCCACATTTGGCCCATATCCCTGTATACCCACCTTACCCATATAACTGTTTAAATGCTTTAAAAAGATAAAATTACACCCACCTCTACTATTACATCTGGCAGCTCATTCCAGACACTCACCACCCTTTGTGTGAAAAAATTGCCCCTGTGGACCCTTTTGCATCTCTCCCCTCTGAACTTAAACCTATGCCCCCTAGTTTTAGACTACCCTACTTTTGGGAAAAGATGTTGACTATCAAGCTGATCTATGTATCTCATTATTTTATAGACTCAATAAGATCACCCCTAAATCTCCTATGCTCCAGGGTAAAAAATCCCAGTGTATCCAGCCTATCCTTATAACTCAAACCATCAAGTCCTTGTAGCATCCTAGTCAATCTTTTCTGCACTCTTTCTAGTTTAATAATATCCTTTCTAAAGTAGGGTGACTAGAACTGTACACAGTATTCCAAGTGTTGCTTTATTAATGTCTTGTACAACTTCAACAAGACATCCCAACTCTGCATTCAATGTTCTGACCAATGAAGCCAAACATGCCGAATGTCGTCTTCACCACCCTGTCCACCTGTGACTCCAATTTCAAAGAGCTATGAATCTGTACTCCTAGATCTATAACTGTCCCCAGTGCCGTACCATTAACTGAGTAAGTCTTGCCCTCAATCTCGATCTACCAAAATGCGTCACATCACATTTATCTAAATTAAACTTCATCTGCCATTCATCAGCCCACTGGGCCAATTGTTCAAGATCCCATTGCAATCCTAGATAATGTTCTTCACCATTCACAATGCCACCAATCTTGGTGTCATCTGCACACTTACTAACCATGCCTCCTAAATTCTCATCCAAATCATTAAATAGCAAATAACAGTGGACCCAGCACTGATCCCTGAGGCACACCACTGGTCACAGGCCCCCAGTTTGAAAAACAACCCTCTGTCTTCTGTCATCAAGCCAATTTTGTGTCCATTTAGATACCTCATCCTGAATCCTGTGAAATTTAACCTTATGCAAGAACTTACCTTGTGGTACCTTGTCAAATGCTTTGCTAAAGTCCATGTAGACAACTGCCCTCATCTACATTCTTGGTTATCCCTTCAAAAAACTCAATCAAATTCGTGAGACATAATTTTCCACTCACAAAGCTCATGCTGACTGTCCCTAATCTGTCCTTGCCTCTCTCAGTGCCTGCAGATCCTGTCTCTCAGAATACCTTCTAACAACTTACCCAATAGAGAGGTTAGGCTCACTGGCCTGTAGTTCCCAGGCTTTTCGTAATAGCACATCTCAAACAAAGGCACAACATTTGCCACCCTCCAATCTTCAGGCACTTCACCTGTGGCTATCGACGATTCAAATATCTCTGCTAGGTGACCCGCAATTTCCTCCTTAGCCTCTTACAATGTCCTGGAATACATTTCATCAAGTCCCAGGGGTTTACCTATCATGATGCACTTTAAGACTTCCAGCACCTCCTTCTCTGTTATATGTACACTCCTCAAGACATCACTATTTGTTTCTAACATCCATGCCTTTCTCAACAGCAAATACTGATAAAAAATATTCATTTAGGATCCCACCCATCTCTTGTGGCTCTGAAGCCAAAACAAAGAAGGCTGGAAATTTTCAGCAGGTCTGACAGCGTACGTAGGGAGAGAAAAGAACTGATATTTCGAATCCAGATGACCGTTTATCGAAGCTTGTGTTTCTGAACTGTAGTTAACATACTTTTTAAAGCCTCCTACTTACCAGCCATCCTGCTGCCTGCCAATAGACTTCCCCAACCAACTGTTGGAAGTTCCTGAATAATACCATCAAAATTGGCCTTGTCCCAATTTAGATTTTTAACTTTTGGGCCCGATCTATCATTCATTTTGGCTATTTCCCAGGGCTGAAATGGCCGCTACGAGAGGACGCAGGTTTAAGGTGCTGGGGAGCAGGTACAGAGGAGATGTCAGGGGTAGGTTTTTCACTCAGAGGGTGGTGGGTGAGTGGAATCGGCTGCCATTGATGGTGGTGGAGGCGAACTCGTTGGGTTCTTTTTGAAGGTTATAGGTAGGCCTGGCAGGGAGGGATATGATCAGTGCAGTTTGTGGGCTGAAGGGCTTGTTTGTGCTGTAGTTTTCTATGTTCTATGTTCTCCATAGCTATCTTAGAAATAATGGAATTATGGTCATTGGTCCCAAAGTGATCCCTCACTAGCACTTCTGTCGGCTACCCTTTCATATTTCCTAAGAGGAGATCAAGTTTTGCCCCCTCTCTAGTCGGGCCATCCACCTACTGAATGAGAAATTCGTCCTGAATACACTGAACAAGTTTCTCTCCATCCAAGCCCCCAATAGCATGGTTGTCCCAATGTTGGGAAGGTCCCCTACTATTACCACAATATTTTCTTGTAGCTATCTGCAAACTCCTTACCTATTTGCTTCTCAATTTTCCACTGACTTTTTGGGGGTCTATAGGACAATCTTATCAAAGTGATCTCCTCCTTCTTATTTCTCAGTTCTACCCATGTAGACTCAGTGGGCATGAAATATCCCCTCTCAGTACTGCTGTGATGTTCTTCCTAATCAAAAATGCAACTCCCCCTCCTCTTTTACCTCCTGTTCTATTATCCTTCCTATAGCATCTGTACCCTGGAACATGGAGCTGCTCGTCCTACTTCTCACTTAGGTATGTTTCAGTAATAGATATAATATTCCAGTCTCAGTTACTATGCTCTGCCTTAAAAAAGCCGCATTCCTCCTGTATCACTTGCCCAATACTTTAAAATTGTATCCCCTGGTTCATATACAATTGGGTTGGTTTGGCTCAGTTGGCTGGATGGTTGGTTTGTGATGCACAGTGATGCCAACAGCATGGGTTCAGTTCCTGTACCGGCTGGGGTTATTCATGAAGGCTCGTCTTCTCAATCTTGAGTGATGTGCGGTGATCCTCAGGTTAAAACACCATCAGCCAGCCTATGGTCAGCAGGAACTATGATGTGGAGATGTCAGTGTTGGACTGGGGTGGGCACAGTAAGAAGTCTCTCAACACCAGGTTAAAGCCCAAGGTTAAAGTGACTCACCTGATGAAGGAGCAGTGCTCCGAAAGCTCGTGATTCCAAATAAACCTGTTGGACTTCAACCTGGTGTTGTGAGACATCAGGAACTATGGTGACTTTACCTTTATTATCAGGTAATGAACAGCTTCTTTTGCCAATCTTATTTAAACCAACCATAACTAGTACCCAGCTGTCAAATTTCCCCTCAATCTCCTTTGTTCCAAGGAGAACAACCCTATCCAGGAGCGTCATGGTAGCACAGAGGTTAGAGCTGCTGCCTCATAATGCCAGGGACCCGGATTCAATTCTGGTTCACTGTCTGTCTGGAGTCTGCACATTCTCCCTGTGGGTTTCCTCTGGGTGCTCTGGTTTCGTCCCACAATCCAAAGATGTGCAGGTTAGGTGGATTGACCAAGCTAAATTGAGCCTTAGCGTCAGGAAGTTTAGCAGGGTAAATACATGGGGTTAGGGGATAGGGCCTGGGTGGGATTGTTCCCGGTACAGGCTTAATGGGCCAAACGGCCTCCTTCTGCACTGTAGGGATTCTATTATTCTCTGATTCTATGACCTTCTCCAACCTAACCTTGTGGTCAAAATACCTAATTAGTGAGCTCTCAGTATTTCCTGACACCATCAAAGAGCTATGAGCACAAATTTACAGGCTACCTCTGGCCCGACACGCTTACAGACATGCACCATTTGACCTATGTTGCCTCTCCCTATTCAATTTGCCAAAGTGCAAGCAGCTCACACATCTCTGTATTAAAATCCATCTGTCACTTATTGTCCAAACGAGCCCCTTTCTGCTTTTTTGTCTTCACAGCAGCCATTGTAACAGTGAGAAATGGTGCAAAACTGCACAAGAATATAAATGGAATATCTAACAATGGACTGACTGATCAGTGCATGGCAACCGAGGGTACGGCACATTGCCACTCCCCTATTGACCGTTATTGTCGGGGGGAATATGTGGGGAAAGGGCCTGGATGGGATCATTGTCATTGCTGGCTCGATGGGCTGAATGGTCTCCTTCTGCACTGCAGGCTCTCTATGATCATCAGATGGTGGAGGAGTTCAGGAATCCTGCGCTACTTTTTATCACTGGGTTGGGATCTTCCGGACCCGCTCGTTCCAAGATCGGAAAATCCCATTTGAGATCAATGGGACTTTTGCACGGTGCGTGTTCCACCTGCTACAACGGGATGGGAAAATTCTACCCGGGGACTTGTGTTTGCATTTCTCTCACTCTCATATTTTAATACATGGACGTGACTGGTTGTATCTTGTGAATCATTTCACGACAAGTCTAACGCCATTCCTTTTTCACTGCACTGGAGCGTGAGCCTAAATTTTGTGCTCAGGCCATTGGAGTGGGACTTGAAACCCCAACCTTTCCACTGACTAAACTCCCTCACACTAATCATCTGACCACATAACTGCGTAGCACCCATTGATGATGTTTAACTAAATTGTAAAGCTGTGAGGGCAGAGGACACTCTTTGCATTTTTTTTAATACACTCTGCGCAGCACAGCAGAAACTTTCCCCGATATGAGCAACAGTGAGAGATTTAGCCCTGGTTAAACTGTTTCAAAACGAAAATACTTGATATGATTCAATTCCTTGATTAGCTTTCTTATGACGTGTCCTCCTTGACTGGCTACTTGCAATAAATGGCCAACAGTTACATATAAATCTTTTTCCGCTTCCACCCTTGTTAATGGACAGCGCAGAACAGTCCCAATTCATTGTGCACTAGGTTTTAGATTTCCTGTTTCAATGCACATTGCCTTGTGTTTATTCACATTATAATCTATCTCCCACTCTTTACCCCATCCAATGTAGTTTGTCCAGATTTTTCTATTAGCCTCCCTTACACTAATCACCTGGTCACATAACTCTGTAATGTTGGCACTGGTTACTGAATTGGGTTGATGGGACGCTTTAGACTTTGTAATATGTTTTCGGAGGCAGAAGGTACTTCATCATAAGTACCTTCATTTACGATTCCAACAGCGGTGTGCAGAGTGCTGTCAGCTGGCAGTCTGCCTCCAGGAGTGCCAGAGGAACTGACACCCCCAGTTAAACACAAGGAAAAGACTCCCTGATTGGCTCATCAATTGACTCCTTAATCAGGGAATTCTTACTCCAACGGGCCAATCTCAATGGCCTGATGAAGTCATTACAGACTTGCAGTGACACGGCACCCAAAACACAATCAGTCATATTCATTTACCAAAATAGGTGACTGAGAGAAATGCAAGCACCTAGTCCCAGTGGTAAAACCTTGCACAGAAATTCTGTGCTAGCCTTACCAGAACATTCCATATCCTTTTTTAAAAATTCATTCATTGGACATGAGGTGTCATTGGCTGGCCAGCATTTATTGCCCATCCCTAGTTGCCCTTGGAGGGCAGTTGAGAGTCAATCAATATGGGCCTGGTCTCACATATAGGCGAGACTAAGTAAGGATGGCAGATTTCCTTCCCTAAAGGACATTAGTGAACCAGATGGGTTTTTCCGACAATCGACAATGGTTTCATGGTCATCGGTAGATTTTTAATTCCAGGTATTTTTCTTTGAATTCAAGTTCCACCATCTGCCGTGGTTGGATTCGAACGCGGGTCCCCAGTAGATTAGCTGAGCTTCTGGATTAATAGTCTAGTGATAACACCACAAAGCCATCGGCTTCTCTAAATCCTCCACAATATGCTGACCTTCAACCATTAAGTTTCATTTCTCGACGCTGGAGTGTAATGTAATTACAATGACACTTCTATTCAAGGCAGGGCTTTTAATATTAAAGCCTTTCTATAGCTTATCAGAATATTATTATTCAGCTAGAATGTGATGGCTTAGTTTCTCATTATAGAAGAAATTGCAAACTTACTGCTGTTTGGCAAATAAATTGCTTTCCTGTTCTTCACGGGTTAGTCAGTTTCTTCTCTTAGAAAATGTCTTGGTCAATTATCTTCCTCGGTTCTAACAGAACAACTTCTTGAATGTAATTATGTCTGAGAGGGTGAGTAGCTGACACTTCCAGTGAATAATTGGATGATACTCATGTCTTTGTACATGGCTAAGTATAGTAGAGTCAGCTTAAAAACGTTCTTTCTTGGGATGTGTATAGGCCAGTATATATATTTTTTAATTCAGTCGTGGGACATGGGCGTAGCTGGCTTGCCAGCATTTATTGCCCACCCCTTGGAAGGCAGTTGAGAGTTAATCACATTGCTGTGAAGAGTCACGTGTAGGCCAGGTCAGGTAAGAAAGGCATATTTCCTTCCCCAAAGCACATTGGTGAATCAGAAGGGTTTTTCCAACAACCGACAGTGGTTTCATCAATAGATTCTTAATTCCAGACATTTCTTATTGAATTCAAATTCCACCACCTGCCGTGGCAGGATTTGAACCCGTGTCCCTAGAACATTAGCTGAGTTTCTGAATTAATAGGCTAGCGAAAATACCACTAAACTATCACCTCCCTATGTTATGTACTTGCCCTTGAGAGGGTGATGGTGAACTATCATCTTGAGTTGCTGCAATCTGTGTGGTGTAGGAGCACCCACAGTGATGTTAGGAAGAGGGGTCAGATTTTGACTCAGAGACGTTGAAGGAACAATCCAAGTTTGGATGGCGTGAGGCTTGGAGGGGAATTTGAGGGTGGTGCTATTTTCCTGCATTGGTTGCCCTTGTCCTTGTTGGTGGTAGAGGTCAATGTTTTGGAAGGTGCTTCCGAAGGAGACTTGATGAATAGCTACAATTCATCTTGTAGTTGGTACACACTGATGTTACTGTACATCAATGATGGATGGAGTTTATGGTGGATGACGAGGTTCCAATCAGGCAGGTTTCTTTGTCCCATCCAGGCAAGTGGGGAATATTCCATCACACTCCTGACTTGTGCCTTGTAGTTGGTGGACAAGCTCTGGGGAGTCAGGAGGTGATTTACTTAATGCAGAAACTGCTGATTGAGATTTAGTATAATAGCAGAAGGTTCATTCAGAACTGATAGCATCCTTTGGAACCAAAGCTAAAAAGAAACCTCACTGGCTTTCTCCGTTAGACAAAGAGGATTTTACAAAAGAACAGAGGAGTACCAACTGGTGTCCTGGCCAATATTCCTCTCCCAATGATACTAAAAAACAAATTATCTGGTCATTATTTCATAGCCGTTTTTGGAAACATTGATGAATGCAAATTGGCTATTATGCCAAAGTACAAAATTGCCCATGTTCCAAATTGTCTGTAATGCATATCGCTTTGTAGATATGCTCAGGTTATGACAGGTACTATATAAATGCGAGTTCTTTCTCGAATGGTGATTATACTGAATTTATAACGTGGTTGTTCAAATCATTCTGCAATATTATAGATTTGATTTTCTTCAAAAAAAAACTGGAAATTTAAGTGTTGCTGAGAAAAAGAGACATGTTGTTGAAGCTTTTCATCTTGCACTCATCAGGCCAGATTCACGAGAATACCAAACCTCAAAGAGAACAACAATTTATACTGCGTAAGAAGGAGGTGCTGAATGGTTGGCAAGTGGACTGATCGGTTGCGGTGTTACCATGGAGAATGTTACCATGGAGAAGGTAACTGGGAACACATATCCCCCAGGCTTTTGTTGTAATGCAAACCAGACAAGTCAACTCCAATTGGTCGAGCAATCTGTACTACCAAACAACTACCTGGTAATTTGTGATTGGCATCAGGAAATAGACTGATGAAACCCACTGAGCTGTCATTACAAAATGAATGGAATTACTCCAAGAAACAAAAACAAATTGGTGCCGTTGGAGTTTTAGATTATATCTGGGCACTGTCGATAGGTGACATCTGAAAGGCTATTTGTCTACACTCAACACCTGTACAGTAGGTGTCATTGGATAGCAATTAATTGCCTAAATCTTGTTAAATTTCTTCAGGATGCAGATACCAACTGAATGATCCATTTTCACGTTGTAGTCATACCTGACTGTATAAAACCTCATATTATTGGTATCACTATCCAAATCATAAGTTGCATAGAAACAAGAAGCAGGGCCATTTGGCCCTTCGAGCCTGCTCCACCATTTATTTTGATCATGGCTGATCATCATTACCTTTGTGTTATTTCTTCTAATCCCTTCTAATCATTGCAGTAGCTCTGGCCTCCAATAATAGTCCGGAATTAATCTGTGTCGGTTCAACGAGTTGGCCCCAGGCCTTTGCTGGAAGTTGATCAAGGGTCACCATGAAGCTTTGCAGAGCTGGCCAGAGTGGATCGGAAACTTCTTCCGGTTTGTTTTTCATTCTGTCAGGACTGACTTGGCTTACCCTGAGCAAGTATTGGTGAGGCCGTGCTGTCACTGTGGCTGAAGTCAGCTAAGGCAACACAGACAGGAAATCAAATCTCCCTGAACCTTACCGCTCAGTATTCAACTGTTGTTACATATTCATTACTGGAATGTGACAGAAACTATAAAGCTAAAAAGGAAGTAGGATCTTTGTGGACTCGTAAATAACCTTCTTTCCAGCCAATTGATTGCTTTGAATCCTTCAGTCCTATCTTAATAGCTCCCAGACTGCTTTGCACCATTTCAGTGATGACTTATCTAACATTTGCCATGGAGATCAATACCCAACCCTCACTTCTCCTGTGCCATTTGTTCAATGACTGTACAATGACACATTCTTTTAAACAAACTTGGAATGTGTTTGACTAATACAAAGCATTCCTTATTTTGGTTGGAACCCTTTGTGTGATATATGGATACACATATAGGGGTTTGGAATGCGCACTGCCCCTTTAAGAGTAGGGGTCAGGTGACCCCTGGGCTTTTAGCTCCATGCAATGTGAAACACTGTTTTTTTTTATTCATTTGTGGGACATGGGCATTACTGTCTGGCCAGCATTTATTGCCCATCCCTCGTTGTCTCTGGGCAGTTGAGTGCCAACCACATTGCAGTGGATCTGGAGTCCCATGTAGGTCAGAACAGGTAAGGATGGCAGATTTCCTTCCCTGAAGTGAACCGGATGAGTTTTTCCAACAATCGACAATGGTCAGCTGTAGATTCTTAATTCCAGATTTTTAAAATTGAATTCAAATTTCACCAGCTGCGGTGGTGGGATTCGAACCCAGGTTATGAGCTGAGCTTCATGAATTAATAGCTCAGTGATAATACCACTAGGCCATCACCTTTGTTATGAACCAGTGTGTACCTTCAATAAACAGCTCCCAGTATTGAAGTATTCAAGCCTACCTCATGATTCTTTATGAATCTTAGTCCACAAGGGCACACATAATACTTTGGACAATGGAACTCTTTTTTATATCTCTCATTGGATGGATGCCGGTTACAATGTTAAATCATCTGCACTCTGCCCTCCCTGCCGCTCCCCACCCTCCAGCCACCCCCTCCAACAATCCCCAACCCCCGTGCAAATTTCTGGTCTAGCCGCTGGCCTGTTCTGATGTAAGAGCTGCTGCCACAGCCACTAGAGGTCCAGGCTGCAGGGAGAGAGCAAGGCCTCGGGTCCAGGAGCAGGAGTGCAGGACAGGAACACAAATCTTCAGGCTGCTGATCAGATGGTGAACTGTGAGTAACCCAGGATGAGAAGGAGTGTCGCCCCCAGTGCCACATTCCCCTCCCCACTCCACCCCTTTCCCTTCAACTTCTTCCATTGCCCGGGTTGGCTTCTTCTGTGGATCCCACTCCCCAGCTTCTTGCACAGCTCCACCAGCTCCTTTGTAGCCTTGCTGGCTCCGACTCCATTGCACCTGCCCCCTCCACCACCCCCATGAATCCCCGGCTTCTGTAGGACAGGGTCTTGACCGCTGTAAACTATCAGTCAGGGGCCCAGGTTCTGGAGACAGGCAGAAAGAGTGGCAAAGGAGAGCGGGAGTGAGAGAGACACGGGCAGACAGAGTGGCAAAAGGAAAGGCAAGCAGTTGAGTGGAGTTTGGAATCCTGTAGCTGAAAAATGCTACTCAAGGCTTATTTGGATGATTTAGCGGAATCCCTTTTTGATGTATATTGTATTTCACAGAAATATTGAAACATGGGTGCAGGAGTAGGCCATTCAGCCCTTTGAGACTACACCACCATCCAATATGATCATGGCTGATCCTGCTCTTTCAGTATCCCACTCCCACTTTCTCTCCATATCCCTTGATCCCTTTAACACTATGTCCACTTGAACGTATATAACAAACTGGCCCTGACAGCTTTCTGTGGTAGAGAATTCCACAGGTTCACAACTCTCTGCGTGAAGAAGTTCTTCCTCATCTCAGTCCTGAATAGCTTACCCCTTATTCTTAGACGGTGATCCCTAGTTCTGCACTTCCCAACATCAGGAACATTCTTCCCACATCTAGCCTGTCCCGTTCCCATCGGGATTTTATATGTTTCTATGAGATCCCCTCACATTCTTCTAAATTCCAATGAGTACAAGTCCTGTTGATCCAGTGTTTCTTCATATGTCAGTCCTACCATCCAGGAATCAGGCTCGTCAACATTTGCTGGACTCCCGCTGTAATGAGAATGTCCTTCCTCAGATTAAGAGACCAAAACTGCACACAATACACAAGGTGTGTCCTCACCAAGGCCCTGAATAACTGCAGCAAGACATCCCTATTCCTATACACAAATCTTACTGCTATGATGGTCAGCATGGGAGGCTAGGGGAGGAAAAAACCAAAGGGCATGGGTTAAGGGTGAAAGGAGGAAAGTTTAAAGGGAATATTAGGGGGGCTTCTTCACACAGAGAGTGGTGGGAGTGTGGAATGAGCTGTCGGATAAAGTGGTAAATGCCGGGTCACTATTAACATTTAAGAAAAACTTGGATGGGTTCATGGATGAGAGGGGTGTGGAGGGATATGGTCCAAGTGCAGGTCAGTGGGACTAGGCAAAAAATTGTTCGGCACAGACAAGAAAAGTCAAAAGGCCTGTTTCTGAGCTGTAATTTTCTATGGTTTTCTATGGTTCTATGCTATTAGCTTTCCTCACTGCCTGCTGTACCTACATGCCTACCTTCTGCGACTGTCCACCATGTCACCCAGGTCACGTTGCACTTCCCCTTTTCCTAAACTGCCACTATTCGAATCATAATCTTCCTTCCTGTTTTTGTCACCAAAGTGGATAACCTCACATTTATCCACATTATATTACACTTGTCAAGTATTTGTCCACTCAGTCAGCCTGTCCAAGTCACCCTGCAGCCTCTTAGTATCCTCCTCGCAGCACACACCGCCACCCAGCTTAGTGTTATGTTCAGTGGTTTATTTCATTTTGCAGGTTATTCCAGCTAGGAATGTGCTGTACACGTGCGGTCAAGTGGAGGATTCAGATTCAGCAATGAAAGGCAAGGTCACTGAACGTCAAGAGGAGATGGTTAGCTTTTCTTTTGTTGGAGACGGTCATTGGCTGGCGCTGGTGTGGCAAAGATAAATTCTTCAAAATGTTCAACAAAAATACATGAATGAACGAGCTGAGTTTCTGAGGTCAGAGGAAGGGGATCTGTCCTTATATCATGGCAGCATTTTACTAATTGTCACATCTCGGAGCCCTCGCAAAATGGAAGCTAATCAGAGGAAAAAGCTCCATTGATTGGAGTCATAAACGGGGAGGATGTGCAGACTCCACGCAGACAGTGACCCAAGCTGGGGATTAAACCCGGGTCCCTGTGAGACAGCAGTGCTAACCACTGTGCCACCGTGCTGTTCCCGCGGTTATTTATTTCTTGAGGATAAGCTCAGTCAGTCGGTGCAGCAGTGGAGGCATTGCTTTGTGTAGAAGCCATTATCTGAAGCTATTTCAGTCTCGCTTCTCAAAATAGCTCGAGCTGCTTCCACGTTAGCCCGAGGGTTCAGGAAAGGGCAGTGACCTTTGACCTTGTATATGGCCGACCCTCCTATTTGCGTCAGGTCGAAATGAAATCGTATTCACTGCCGTGGACAGTTTATGTCTTGCCTGGAACAAGAGGCTGTATTGAAATTGCTGGCGTCCCTCGCTCCTTGATCGGAGAAACAAATTTTTCCCGTCGCACATCAGATTTTTGTGATACATTTTCTCCCTCCTCTCTTGGATTTTTCTGAATTTTGCAGACAGCAGTACCTGTAAGCAAGTAGAAACATGACTCGCTTCCATTCGTTTAAAATACTTGGGGCTAAATTTTAAAGGGGAGGGCAGAAGGTGGAGGGGGGCGGGGGGGAGCGGGGAGCAGGGAGCGGCGGTGAGCTGCTTGCTCCCTGGGACAAAAGTTGGTTGAAAAACCAAAGGACTTTAAATAAGATAAAAGCAAAACACCGCAGACGTTGGAATCTGAAACAAAAGCATAAAATGCTGGAAAATCTCAGCAGGTCTGACAGCATCCGTGGAGAGAGAGAAAACAGAGCCAATGTTTTGAGTCTGGGTAACTGTGTCAGAGCTGAAGGCAAGAAAATGCAAGGGTTATGGTGAGCTGGTGGGTAAGTGGAGCTGAGTCCA
This sequence comes from Carcharhinus amblyrhynchos, assembly GCF_965287045.1. Taxonomy (NCBI): domain Eukaryota; kingdom Metazoa; phylum Chordata; class Chondrichthyes; order Carcharhiniformes; family Carcharhinidae; genus Carcharhinus; species Carcharhinus amblyrhynchos. The sequence continues at coordinate 116,284,583 of NC_137328.1, read as the reverse complement.
TGAAGAGATCAGCCATGACCTTATTGAATGGCAGAGCAGGCTCGAGGGGCCAGATGGCCGACTCCTGCTCCTAGTTCTTATGTTCTTATATCCTTATGAAAATTGGACAAGGTTTATACTGAGGGTGGGGAGGGGGGGGATGTTGTAATTGGTAGAACTGGCATAGGCAAAGGGAATGTGAAAGGTGACGATAAAGGCTGAGAATGATGCTAAGAGCGTCCATTGAGAGATCGGAATGTGTAAACGGCACAACAAAGGTACAGAGTGTAGGAATGCGGCAGTTGACTCCAGTGGGGTGGGGTGGGATGGGGCGCAATGAGCCTTAAACAAGGCTTCCTCACAGAGATAACATGCTGCACGCTGCCTCAGCAGGCTAAGAGTGGGAATTTGGTCCTCGAATGGAATAGAGGTCCTGCCCTTGAGAGTTCCCAGCCAATCCGATTCGTTGGCAGCCCTTGCCATCCCAGAATGCAACAATGGGTGCTGCTGGGATGCAGGATGGATGCCAATTCCAAGATTTTTGGGAAGGAATAGATTTGGCTCCCTAGGGCGTGGGGATAAATGGGGTTAGAGAGCTGGTTTTGGAGACCAAGCAGGGAGGCACAAAGTGTGTGTGTGTGTGTGTGTGTGTGTGTGTCTGGGCGGGGGGGGGGGGGGAAGTGGGGTTGGCCGGGATGACATCTCAAGGGGGTTTGCCATCAATGCAACTCCAAAAGGCAACATCATCACTGTCCAGTAGGGGGAGCCAATTGCTTTCTCTGTGACAAACCTGAATGTTTTAAACAGTTCTGAGAACCTAATGTTAAAATTAAAGGAAGCAAGCTGGAATAAGCTTCCAATCATATTGCACTCCAGCGAACTGGGAATACAGCATTTAACTCTGACAGTTTCCTTGGAGAAATCAAAGATCTTCCAATAAGAAGGTCTGAGTCTGTAAAATTGGAATTTCAAAAATATGGAACAAGAATTTGAATTAAACACCCCACGCACCCCGGACATTCTCTCTTCCACCTTCTTCCGTAAAGATACAAAGTTTGAGATCATGTGTCAACCAACTCAAGAACAGCTTCTTCCCTGCTGCCGTCAGACTTTTGAATGGACCTACTTTGCATTAAGTTGATCTTTCTCTACACACCTGGCTATGATTGTAACACTACATTCTGCACTTTCTCCTTTCCTTCTCTATGAACGGTATGCTTTGTCTGTATAGAGCGCAAGAAACAATACTTTTCACCGTGTCTTAATACATGTGAGAATAATAAATCAAACCAAATCAAAGGAAGTACATTTAGATATATTTATGTCTGGCATAACCAACCTATTTCTCTGCTTAGCAGAGTAGTGTTCTTAGGGTTTGGTCTTGTATGGATGGTTGATGAGGTAGCAACAGAGGATAATGAAGCAATATTCAGCAGCAAATTTCCAAAGGTGCTCTGAGGACTGGAAAACCTCAAAACTTCAGCAAAACTGGAATTCCACTAATTTTGATTCTTTATTCTTTTATTAAGTGTGGGTATCGCTGGCAAGGCCAACATAGACACTGAGGGATAGGTTATATGCACATTTGGAAAGTGACAGGCAGCATGATTTTGTACAGGGAAGGTCATGTCTCACAAACTTGATTGAGTTTTTCAAAGAGGTGACAAAGATAATTGATCAGGGAAGGGATGTGGATGCAGTTTATATGGACTGTAGTAAGGCGCTTGACAAGGTCGCATATGACAGACTGGTACAAAAACTAAAATCACATGGGATTCAGGGTGGGCTGACCAGATGGATACAGAACTGTCTTGGTTATAGAAGACAGAGAGTAGTGGGGGAAGGATATTTTTCAGAATGGAGATCTGTAGCTAGTGGTGTTCTGCAGGGATCAGTGCTGGAACCTCTGTTGTTTATGCAAAATATAAATGATCTGGAGGAAAATGTTGTTGGTCTAATTAGTACGTTTGTGGATGCCACAAAGATTGGCAGAGTTGCTGATAGTGCCAGGGATTGTCAGGGGATACAACAGAATATAAGTAGATTGGCAACTTGGGCACAGAAATGGCAGATGGAGTTTAATCCGGACAAATGTGAGGTGATGCGTTTTGGAGGATCAAATATGAATGATACTGTAAATGGCAGGACCCTTAGGAACACTAACATACAGAGGGACCTGGGCATGCAGGTCCACATTTCCCTAAAAGTGGCAACACAGGTGGCCAAGGTGATTAAGAAAGCGTATGGCGATGAAAATAATCGCCCCCTCAATGTCAACAAAACAAAAGAGGTTGTCATTGACTTCAGGAAGTGCAGTGGAGAACATGCCCCTGTCTATATCATTGGAGAAGAAGTAGAAATGATCGAGAACTTCATGTTTTTAGGTGTCCAGATCATCAACAACCTTGGTCCTGGTCCCCCATGCCAACACTATAGTTAAGAAAGCTCACCAATGCCTCTATTTTCTTCAAAGACTAAGGAAATTTGGCATGTCAACTACAACCCTCACCAACTTTTACGGATGTACCATAGAAAGCGTTCTTTCTGGTTGTATCGCAGCTTGGTATGGCTCCTGCTCTGCCCAAGACTGTAAGAAACACCAAAGTTCGTGAATGTAACCCAATCCATCACACAAACCAGCCTCCCATCCATTGACTCTGTCTACACTTCCCGCTGCCTTGGCAAAGCAGCCAGCATAATTAAGGACTATCCGCACTCCAGACGTTCCCTCTTCCACCTTCTTTCTTTGGGAAAAAGATACAGAAGTCTGAGGTCACACATGAATTGACTCAAGAACAGCTTCTTCCCTGTTGCCATCAGAGTTTTGAATAGACATACCTTGCATTAAGTTGATCTTTCTCAACACCCTATCTATGACTGTAACACTACATTCTGCAATGTCTCATTTCCTTCTCTATGAACAGTATGCTCTGTCTGTATTGTGCACAAGAAACAATGCTTTTCACTGTACATTAATACATGTGACAATAATAAATCAAATCAAAATCAAATACTTGCGTTCATCAGCTGGGGCATTGAGTACAGGAGTTGGGAATTCTTATTGCAGCTATATATAATCTTGGTTTGGGCCACATTTGGTGTATTCTGTGTAGTTCTAGAACATAGAACATAGAACACTACAGCACAAACAGGCCCTTCGGCCCACGAGTTGCGCCGATCACATCAACACCTACCAATCTATAGACCTATCTATAACCCCCAATCCCATTAAACCCCATATACTCATCCAGAAGTCTTTTAAAAGACCCCAGCGAGTTCACCTCCACCACCACTGACGGCAGCCGATTCCATTCACTCACCACCCTCTGAGTGAAAAACTTACCCCTAACATCACTTCTGTACTTTCCTCCCCGCACCTTAAATCTGTGTACTCTCATAGCGACCATTTCAACCCGGGGAAATAGCCTCTGAGAATCCACCCTATCTATTCCTCTCAACATTTTATAAACTTCAATCAGGTCGCCTCTCAACCTTCGTCTCTCCAGGGAGAAGAGTCCCAGCTCTGTCAACCTAACTTCATAAGGCATGCCTCCCAATCCAGGCAACATCCTTGTAAATCTCCTCTGTACCCTTTCAATAGCTTCTACGTCTTTCCTATAGTGAGGCGACCAGAACTGCACACAATATTCCAAATGAGGCCTGACAAGGGTCTTATAAAGTTGATCAACACAATACTAGAAGAATGTGGAAGCTTTGGAGAGAATGCAAAGAAGGTTCACCAGGATGTTGCCTGATCTTGATGGTGTTAACTATGAGGAGAGTTCAGATAAACTAGGATTGTTTTCTCTGGAAAGACAGAGGCTAAACGGAGACCTGATAGAGGTCTACAAGATTATGAGAGGCGTAGACAGGGTGGATAGTCAGAGGCTTTTTCCCCTGGGTGGAAATGTCAATTACAAGGGGGCTCATGTTCAAGAGGAGAGGAGGGAAGTTCAAGAGAGATGTGTGGGGAACATTTTTCAAGCAGAGAGTGGTGGGTGCCTAGGACATGCTGCCAAAGGAGGTGGTGGAAGCAGACACATTAGCAACATTTAAGAGGTATCTGGATGGGTACATGAATAGGGAGGGAATAGAAACTTACGGATCGAGTAACAGCAGAAGGATTTTTTTTATTTAGTTAAGGCATCCATGATCAGCTCAGGCTTGGAGGGTTGAAGGGCCTGTTCCTGTGCTGTACTTTTCTTTGTAGTTTGTTCTTTAGTTGCCCAGTAAAGACAGGTTCATTGCATAATAGGGGAGATGGTGGCATGTTGGCAATGTCACTGCACTGGTAATTCAGAGTCCCAGCCCGGAGTACAGGTTCAAGTCATATGTATATCAGCTAGGCAGCATGGTGGCATAGTGCCAGGGACCTTGGTTCAATTCCAACTTGGGTCACTATCCATGCGGAGTCTGAAAGTTTTCCCCATGTCTGAGTGGAGTTCCTCCAGGTGCTCCATTTTCCTCCCATAGTTTGAAAGATGTGCTGGTTAGGTGCATTGGCCATGCTAAATTCTCCCCCAGTGTACCTGAACAGGCACCGGATGTGGCAACTGGGGAATTTTCATAGTAACTTCATTACAGTGTTAACATAAGCCTACTTGTGACACTAATAAATAAATACAATAATACTAAAGATCTTTTGACTCTACATGGCCAGTATCCCTCTATTCCCTGCCTATTTATTTATCTGTCTAGATTCCTCTTAAACATTATTATTGTATGTACTTTTACCACCTCCTCTGGCAGCGCATGCCGGGCACTGACCACCCTCTGTGTAAAAAACCTGCCTCTCACATCTCCTTTAAACCTTCTCCCTCTTACCTTGAAGGAGGTGACGAGCGGTTGAATTTTTCTACTTACTCCGCTGACCCCACTGGTTACATGTACCAAAATTTACAAGCAGCCAGCAGAAAGCTACCCGGAGAGAATAAGATAACTTGAAGCTAAGTATATTATATTCACTGGAGTTCAGAAGAGTGAGAGGGGATCTCATAGAAACTTATAAAATTGTAACAGGGTTAGACAGGGGAGACTCAGAAAGAATGTTCCCGATGGTGGGGGAGTCCAGAACTAGGGGGCCATAGTTTGAGGATAAGGGGTAAACCTTTTAGAACTGAGGTGAGAAGAAATTTCTTCACCCAGAGGGTGGAATTCACTCCCACAGAAAGTAGCTGAGGCCAAAATGTCTAATTTCAAGAAGAAATTAGATATTGCTCTTGGGTTTAAAGGGATCAAGGAATATGAGGGTGGAGGGGGGGATACTATTTTTAATTTCCCCTTCCACAGGGAGCTCTTCCTGTAGTTCTGTGCCTACTATTCTGGGCAACATTCATGACATTTGCAGTCTTCTGTGACACCTTTATTCCAGTCACGAGTTGCAGACTGGTTATCGGGAGATAAGGGTTGTACCCTCTGGGCCTGGCTTACCTCTCCTGTCAGGAACATGCCAGGCCAAGTCTGCAAGCAAGAAGCAAGCCAACACAAAGATCATCACCAAATAAACAAGACGTGTGGCTGACTGCTGCCTCTTTCCCTCAAAGGGGCCTCAGCCCTTATGCAGCTGAAGGTAAAGGAGGAGCAAGAAGGTGAAGGGGAGAAGGAAGGACATCGACCACCAGTGCTTCTAGCTGCTGGAGCTCTCAGAGAGCACCTCGTCAGGGAACAAGTTGCCCTAAATCAGGCATCCTGCCAACAGCCTCTCAGCTTTCCACCAGTTGAAAGTGTATCGAAAGCCCTCAACGTGAAACAACACAGGCCCAGTTTGTTTCAGCCACACTGACCCCCTCGGCCTCTGAGAGCGAACTATGTTTCATTTCAGTGTATCTGCATCCAATCTTCAGAACAGTTAAAACAAACATTCTTCCGCTTCTTCCTGCAGAAGTTGGTGACACAGTGGTTAGTACTGCCAACCCACAGTGCTAGGGACCTGGGTTCGAACCCCGGTTTGGGTCACTGTCTGCCAAAGAGTCATCTGGACTCATAAGAACATAACAACATAAGAAATAGGAGCAGGAGTAGGCCAGCTAGCCCTTCGAGCCTGCCCCGCCATTCAATAAGATCATGGCTGATCTGTCGTGGCTCAGTTCCACATTCCCGCCCTCTCCCCATAACCCTTAATCCCCTCGCTTATCAAAAACCCATCAACCCGCGTCTTAAAAATATTTAGCGAGGCAGCCTCCACCACTTCAACGGGCAGAGAATTCCAGAGATTCACCACCCTTTGCAAAACGTCAGCTCTTTTCTCTCCTTACAGGTGCTGCCAGACCTGCTGAGATTTTCCAGCATTTTTTCTTTGGGTGCAGTTTGTCTCTGTAGCTTTCCTCCGGGTGCTCCGATTTCCTCCCACAGTCCGAAAGATGTGCTGGTTAGGTGCATTGGCCGTGCTAAATTCTCCCTCAGTGTACCCGAACAGGTACTGGAGTGTGGTGACTAGGGGATTTTCACAGTAACTTCATTGCAGTGTTAATGTAAGCCTATTTGTAACACTGATAAATAAAGTTTAATGATTGAAGCTTTTCGACCTTCCTGAAATAAAACGCAGAGAGTTAAGGGAACAAGAACTTCAAGAGTTTTTCTCTATTTATTTATTCAGCTTGGGTTCACTGAAATGACTCTCAGCCACCACAAGATGGCGCCATGAGCTCTGTTATCCAATCCTTCACAAGTGGATTATTTCTATTTTCCAGATTTGAAATTTGTCTTTGGAGATTTGAAAACTCAGGATGTAAACCCAAAGATATGACCCCTATCTATGATCATTGAAGCTCTCCGTAATTAACAATCCAAACATCTCGCAACTGTGTACATTCAATGCGTGAAGGGAAAGTCTGAGAATGTTTAACAAGAGTAGAAAGATCAAAAAGGGATGACTTAGCATTTATGTAGCGCCTTCAGACTGTCCCTAAGTGCTTTACAGTAAATTAAATAATTTTGGAAGGTCGGGGAGGCGGGTAGGATAATCTCATTGAAACTAACAAATTAGACCTCCCTCAATCTGGCACATATATAATTCTCTAAATTTGCACACTTTTACTGTGGAGTCCAAGAGGCATAGGTAAAAGTCATAGGTAGAAGAAGGATTGGAATGAGGCACTCACTGCATGTTAAAATGGCGGCGAGGGCTTGTTGGGCCGAAGGGCCTGTTTCCTATGCTGTGTTGTTCTTTGTTCTTACAGAATACTGAAAGGCCTGGATAGAGTGGATGTGGGGAAGATGTTCCCATGAGTAAGAGAGACTAGGATCCAAGGGCACAGAATAAAGGGACAATCCTTTAGAACCAGGATAAAGAGGAATTTCTTCAGCCAGAGGGAGGAACTCATTGCCACAGAAGGCTGTGGAGGCCCGGTCGTTGAGTGTATTTAAGACAGAGATAGGTAGGTTCTTGATTGGTAAGGGGATCAAAGGTTATGGAGAAAAACCAGAAGAATGGGATTGAGAAACTTACCAGCCATGATTGAATGGCGGAGCAGGCTCGATGGGCCAATAATTGAACGGTAGAGCAGACTTGGTGGGCCGAATGGCCTAATTCTGTTTCTATATCTAATGGAAGTGGTTGCAGTGTAAGGAACGAATGTGAATGTGTGCACAGCAAGCTCCCAGAGACAGCAATGAGATAAATGATTAGATCGTCACTTCCAGTTAGAATGATTGGTGGTAAATGTTGATCCCAGGACATGGGGGGAGCAATCCTCTGCTCCAATTCAATGAAGTGCTTTTGTTGTCAACAACCCCCTTTGTGGCATCCTTATGGGATATAAATGCCAGGTGCAGGAACATAGGAAGTCAGCCATTGAACTCCTCGAGCTTGTTCCACTGTTTAATTAGCTCATTGATGATCTGTATCTTATTTCAGGATGTATATTAACTTTAAGAATTGGTTTCATATCCCTTACTATCCTTGCCAGGCAACAATATTTACATCTCAGTTTTGAGATATTCAGTTGACGCCACAGCCTGCAAGTTTCCCTCCAAATCGCTCGCCATCCTGACTTGGAAATATATCGCCTTTCCTTCATTGCCGTTGGTTCAAAGCCCTGGAAATCCCGTCCTAACAGCACTGTGGGTGTGCCTACATCACATGTGCTGCCAAAGTCCAAGAACATGGCTCATCACCACCTTCTCAAGGGCAACTACGGATGGGCAGTAAAATGTTGGCCCAGCCAGGGATGCCCATATCCCATGACGGACTAATTAAGAAGATCGCTCAGCATTAGCAGCTTTCTTGGGGGAGAGTTCCAGATTTCCTCTACCCTCGGTGTGAAATTACTCTTCCTGGGCATCAGTCCAGAACAGTGTGATAGGCTTGTGAGAGAGCCGTGGGAATGGACCTCCTTCATCTCAATGGGACCCAAGATTGAAATCAGGCTTTTTCACTCATCAGGACTCCATGAGTAAGATAACGGTGGCCCAGTGGTTCGCACTGCCGCTTCACAGCACCAGGAATCCGGGTTCGATTCTTGGCCTTAGGTCACTGTCTGTGTGGAGTCTGCATGTTCTCCCGTGACTGCGTGGGTTTCCTCTGAGTGCTCCGATTTCCTCTCACACTCTGAAACTCGTGCTGTTTAGGTGCATTGACCAGAACAGGCAACAGAGTGTGGCGACTAGGGGCATTTTACAATAACTTCATTGCAGCGTTAATGTAAGCCTTACTTGTGACTAATAAATAAACATTAAACAAATTTAATACACACAAAATGTTTCATAATGTGTTATAGAAAAGACTTGGTCATTTATATATTAATAGATCTATCAAGAATTTCAAATGGTATAAACAAAAGAGATATTAAAACTGTGGACACAGGGGAGTGTATGACTCTCACAGTCAATGTTGTGAGCAATCGGTATGTATTTCTCTTCACTTCCCCTTGCTTTACATGCGTATCCCTTCACTCACCCCAGTAGGAAAATAACTACATGGATGGGAATCAGTGGAATGTGGCAACACTGCGCGTGGGCAAAAAAATGTCTCGTGGGCCGTACTCAAGACCCAGATCGGCTGCATCTGCCTCCACACCCCCCTCATCTGGGTTAACCCCAATGACTGAGACCATTGATAGACCATGATTGAGACCATTGATAGGTTTTTGATAGACAAGGGAATTAAGGGTTATGGGGAGAAAGTGGGAAAGTGGAACTGAGCCACTTCAGATCAGCCATGATCTTATTGAATGGCGGGGCAGGCTCGAGGGGCTAGATGGCCTACTCCTGCTCCTATTTCTTATGTTCTTATGACCACCTAAATTTAAGTTCAGCGATACTCCCTTAATTCTGCATTCCTCGTTAGCAAATGAAATAGCTCAATTAATTTGTTCCTTATCTTCTACACTCAAGGGAATACAATCCATGTCCTGTCTTCTTCATGTAGCTCCTTTATCCTTGGTATCATTCTGGTCAATTCTGTTCTGTACTTCACCCAAGGTCAATATATTCTTCCTGAGATGTGGTGCCCAGAATGGAACTCAGTGCTTCTAATATGGTCTAACCAGGGTTTCACTCAGCTGTAACAAAACTTTTATACTTTGTGTTCTCACCCATTTGAAATAAAAAAAACCCAATGATCCATTAACCTTTCAATTTATACCTTGTCCACTCGCTTTCAGAGATTTCTGTACTCTGTCCTGCACTCGTGCTATAGGATTCTTTAGAAACATCACAGATTGGATTAAACGTGGCGTCATAGTCCTCATACCGCTTGACTAAAAGGGTGGAGGTTTGGGTTGGGGGGGAGGAGGGTGGGGGGAGGAGGGGAGGCTGGGGGGGTGGGATGCAGTTCCACAAGCTTCCATTCATGCTGAGTCCATATGTACAGCTATGAAAATGACATGCCTTTACTGGACATGACATATGCTTTTCTATTCTTATGACCGAACCTCACACTTTCCCACGTTACGCTCCAACTACCACCTTGTTCCCCTTTCACACAACTTGTCTATATCCCTTTGCAGTCTCCCCGTGTCCTCCTCACAGCTTGCATTCCCACCTGGCTTTGCATTGTCAACGAACTTAAATACGTTATTCTCTGTCTCTTCACCTTAGTCATTAATATTGATTGGAAGTAGCTGCGACTCCAGCATTGATCCTTGTAGCACTCCACTAGTTTCTGCCTGCCACTTGAAAGCATCCCATTTATCCCTACTTTTTGCTTCCTGTCTGTTAACCACACTAATGTATACGCCCGAAATTTATGAGCCCTCATTTTTATGTATTAACCTTTGTGTGGCATCTTATCAAATGCCTTTTGGAAATCCAAGTATACTACATCTACTGGTTCCCCTTTAATAACTGTGTGAGATTAGTCCTCTAGAAAGCAACTACATTTTTCAGTTGTGATTTTCCTTTTGTAAAACCATGTTGACTTCTTCTAATTGTACTTTGCTTTTCGAAGCATATTGTTGAAACTTCCTTAATAAAAGATTCCATCATTTTCCCAATGAGTGGTGCCAGGTTAACTGGCCTGTGGTTGTTTGTTTAAATTCTCCCCTTTTCTTTAAACTTGGCTTGCATTTGCTAACTTCTGATCTGCTGGGATCATTCCAGAATCTAGGGAGTTTTGGAAAACTATAGCCAGCACATCCACTATTCCTGCAGTGGTTTCTTTAAGAACCCTATGATATAGTGTAGGCCATCAGATTTTAGGGATTGGTTGAATTTTAGTCCTTTAAGATTTTCCAATACTCACTTCTGCTAACATTAATTACCTTAATTTCCCCACTGTAATTATCCTCTAATTCTGGTCTATAACTTGTATCTTATACTGTGAAGACAGGTAGAACAGGGGAAATTTTCCTGTCCTACCTGCCATGGGAATCACAGTGGGCAGGGGGGCAGACAATGCAATGGTCTGTTGGCATTGGATGGGATTTTCTGGTTTTGGGGCAAGTGCTGCTGGAAAATCCTGCCCAACATTTATTCAATGTCTTTGCCATTTCCTCATTCCTCATAATAATTGCTACTTTAGTTGCTATTATTGCAATTACAATAATTGCAAAAAAAAATTACAATAATTGCTACCCTTTCTTTTTATATATATGTGTGAAAGTGCTTATAATCTGTTTTATATTTTTGGCTGGCATGATTTTTTTTTCCTTATTATCAATTTACTTGTAATACTTTGGTTTCCAAAACACTCTGACTCCTCAAATCAACTCTTTTTGAACATGATTTTCTTTTATTCTTAACCTTCTTAGTAAGTCAATGATGGATCTTCATCACTGAATTTTTCAGTGGGAAGACATTTACTGGAGTTCTATGAGGATGTGTCTAGGGCGGTGGATAGAGGAGAGCCGGTGGATGTGGTCTTTCTGGATTTTCAGAAGGCGTTTGACAAGGTACCTCACAAGAGGTTATTGCAGAAGGTCAGGGGACATGGAGTTGGGGGTAGGGTGTTAGCGTGGATAGAGGATTGGTTGTCAAATAGGAGGCAGAGAGCGGGGGTCAATGGGTGCTATTCGGATTGGCGGATGGTGACTAGTGGAGTGCCCCAGGGGTCGGTGCTGGGGCCTCAGCTATTTACCATTTATATAGATGATCTGGAGGAGGGAACTGAGTGTAGGGTGTCGAAATTTGCTGATGACACCAAGATTGGTGGAACGGCAAATTGTGCGGAGGGTGTGGAGAGTCTGCAGAAGGATCTAAATAGGCTGGGTGAATGGGCCAGGAAATGGCAAATGGAATTTAATGTTGGCAAGTGTGAGGTGGTCCACTTTGGTAGGAATAATGGTAAGAAGGATTATTACTTATGTGGCGAAAAACTGCAGCAGGCGATGGTGCAGAGGGACCTCGGGGTCCTTGTGCATGAGTCGCAAAAACCCAGCTTGCAGGTGCAGCAGGTGGTCAGGAAGGCGAATGGGATGCTGGCCTTCATAGCGAGGGGGATTGAATATAAAAGTAGGGAGGTCTTGCTGCGGCTGTATAGGGCATTGGTGAGGCTGCAGCTGGAGTACTGTGTGCAGTTTTGGGCGCCGTACTTGCGCAAGGATATTTTGGCCTTGGAGGGAGTGCAGAGGAGGTTTACTAAGCTGATGCCGGAGTTGAGGGGGTTGAGCTATGAGGAGAGGCTGAATAAATTAGGCTTGTACTCGTTAGAGTTTAGAAGAATGAGGGGAGATCTCATTGAGACATATAAGATGATGAATGGGATGGATAGGATAGAGGTGGAGAGACTCTTCCCGCTCAGAAAGGACAGTAGGACTAGGGGGCACAGCCTCAAGATAGAGGGGGGGCGGTTTAGAACAGAGTTGAGGAGGAACTTCTTCACTCAAAGGGTGGTGAATCTCTGGAATTCTCTGCCCGTTGAAGTGGTGGAGGCTACCTCGCTAAATATTTTTAAGACGCGGGTTGATGGGTTTTTGATAAGTGAGGGGATTAAGGATTATGGGGAGACGGCGGGAATGTGGAACTGAGCCACGACAGATCAGCCATGATCTTATTGAATGGCGGGGCAGGCTCGAAGGGCTGGATGGCCTACTCCTGCTCCTATTTCTTATGTTCTTATGTTCTTAAGTATTTAGTTGAACAGTTTGAATTGTTTCTTTTAATGTTTCCCACTATTTATTTACTGCCATACCTCTAAATCTATTTTCCAATCAACCGCAGCCAGCTCTCCCCACATATATTTGCATTTGGCTTTGTTTAAGTTTAAGGTTATTCCTTGAGATTGGTGTATTTCAGATTTTTGTTTTCAAACAAAATGTGGGATTCAATTGTATTATGATCACTATTTCCCAGTGGATCTTTTATTACAATATTAGCAATTAACCCTGCCTCATTGCACAATACTAGATTTAAAATAGTCTTATCCTGAGTTGGTTCCACAACATATTTTCTCTAGGAAACTTTTACAAAAGCACTGCACAAATTCATCATCCAGATCACCTTTATCAATTTGACTGGTTGAGTTTATATGAGGATTAAAGTCCCCCGTGACTATTTCATTACCTTTGTTATAAGCCCCAGTAATTTCTGGTTAATGCTCAGTCTGATGGTACCACTACGATTAGAGAGCGCTTTAAACAACTCCCACCAGCAATTTCTGATTCTTGCTATTTCTAATTTCTACCCATCCTGATTCTACTTCCTGATTTTCAGAGGCAAGATCTTTGCTCACCAATGTCACAATGATTTTGTGAAAGGAAAATCGTTCTCAACCAATTCATTTGAATTCTTTGAAGGAATTACATTAGAGTTTATTTATTCACTGGGTAAGGCTTAAATTAATACTACAATGAAGTTACTGTGAAACTCCCCTAGTTGCCTCACTCTGACACCTGTTCGGGTCAATGCAGCTAACCAGCATGTCTTTTCTTGTTGTCTTATTCAAGCCGTTATATTATTCTACACTTCCATCAAATCATCTCTCAATCTCCTTTGCTCCAAGGAGAACAAATCCACCTTCTCCAAACTAACTTCAATGGGCAAACTACCATGTCTGGATCCATTCTGGTAAATTTTCTCTGCACCCATTCAAGGACTTTTACATCTTTCCTAAAGTGCGATGACCAGAACTTCTGTTTTTGTTCATTTGTGGGACATGGGTGTTGCTAGCTGGCCAGCATTTACTGCCGATCCCTAGTTGCCCTTGGAGGGTAGTTGAGAGTCAACCACATTGCCTTGGCTCTGGAATCAGATGTAAGGCAGATAAGGTAAGGATGGCAGATTTCCTTCTCCAAAGGACATTAACAGACCAATTTTTTCTGACAATTGTCAATGTTTTCATGGTCATCAGTAGACTTTTAATTCCAGATTTTTATTGAATTCAAATTTCACCATCTACCTTGGTTGGATTTGAACCCGGGTCTCCAGAGCATTACCTGGGGCATAGAATTCAAGTTTACATTGCCTCGCCCTATCCCTTCTGCAAAATCACAATTTAAAAGCTAAGTAATAAGTGGTAGGTAGGGTACAATGGCACAGGGATTAGCACTTCTGCCTCACAGCGCCAGGGTCCTGGGTTCAATTCTGGCCTTAGGTCACTGCCTTGTGGAATTTGCACATTCTCCCCATGTTTGCATGAGTTTCCTCCGGTTGTCCGGTTTCCTCCCACAGTCCAACGATGTGTGGGTTAGGTGGATTGGCCATGCTAAATTGACCCTTAGTGTCAGGGGGACTAGCAGGGCAAATGCATGGGGTTACAGGGATAGGGCCTGGATTGGATTGTGGTCGGTACAGACTCGATGGACCAAATGGCCTTCTTCTGTACTGTAGGAACTCTATGAAGTGGACTGAGACAGGTCTTTTTTTCACTGGTGATCATAAAACAGTGAACAATTTGCCATCGATAAAGACAGTCATCATTGGTCCAGAAAATGAATGAGTGCCTTTTGGTGAAAAGGATTTGTTGAGAAGACTGTTAAACAACAAAAGAGGACACCAATCAAATGCCAGAAATGTTGGAGAATGCAAGATTTGGTGAGAGGGAGTAACTGAGGGGGTTCAATATTTGTACAGAAATAGTGCTGGCAAAGTTGATGGGATTGATGGTGGATAAATCCCCAGAACCTGATAATCTACATCCCAGAGTACTTAAGGAATTGGCTGTAGAAATAGTGGTCATCTTCCAGGATTCTATAAGCTCTGGAAGAGACTGCAGATTGGAGGGTAGCTAATGTCACTCCAATATTCAAAAAAGGAGGTAGAGAGAAAGCGGGGAATTATAGACCAGTAAACTTAACATGGGGGAAATTCTCGAATCCATTAGCAAGGATTTTATAGCCGAGCATTGAGAAAGCAGTGGCAGGGTCAGACAGTCAGCGTGGATTTATGTAGGGGAAAATCATGCTTGACAAATCCATTGGAGTTCTTTGGAGACGTAACTAGCAGAATTAAAACAGAACATAGAACATTACAGCACAGTACAAGCCCTTCGGCCCTCAATGTTGTGCTGAGCTACGTCCAATCCCAAGATCAAGCTATCCCTTCCCTATAATTCTGGAGTGCTCCATGTGCCTATCCAATAAACGCTTGAAAGTTCCTAAAGTGTCTGACTCCACTATCACAGCAGGCAGTCCATTCCACAACCCAACCACTCTCGGGGTGAAGAATCTACCTCGGACATCCCTCCTATATCTCCCACCATGAACCTTATAGTTTATGCCCCCTAGTAACAGCTACATCCACCTGAGGAAATAGTCTCTGTGTAATTGACAAGGGGAATCAGTAGGTGTGGTATATTTGGACTTTCAGAAAGCATTTGACAAAGTCCTGCACAAGAGATTATTGCGTAAGATTAAAGCACATGGGTTTGGAGGAAGTGTTTTGAGATGGATAGCAAACTTGTTGGCAGACAGGAAATAAAGAGTCGGAAATAATAGGTGCTTTTCAAATTGGCAGGCAGTGGGGTGCCACAGGGATCGGTGCTGGGACCCCAACTATTCACAAAATAGATTAATGATTTGGATGAGAGAACAGAACGTAACATCTCAAAGTTTACAGATGATACCAAGTTGGGTGGGAAGGTGGACTGTGATGAGGATGCAGAGATCCTTCAGAATGACCTGGACAGGTTGGGTGAGTGGGCTAATGCAGCATTATTTGGATAAGTGTGAGGTTATTCGCTTTTTAAACAGAAACAACAAGGCAGATTACTCCCTGAATGGCTGTAAATTGGGAGAGGGGAGTGTGCAGCGAGACCTGGGTGTCCTTGTGCACCAGGTAAGCGTGCAGGTGCAGCAGGCAGTAAAGAAGGCAAATGGCATGTTGGTCTTCATTGCGAGAGGTTTTAAGTACAGGGGCAGGGATGTGTTGTTATAACTATACAGGGCTTTGGTGAGGCCACATCTAGAATATTGTGTGCAGTTTTGGACTCTTTTTCTGAAGAAGGGTGTTCTTGCTCTCGAGGGAGTGCAGCGAAGATTTACCAGGCTGATTCCAGGGATAGCGGGGCTGATGTATGAGGAGAGAGTGATTAAGTTAGGATTGTTTTCGCTGGAGTTCAGAGGAACGAGGGGGGGAGCTCATAGAAACTTATAAAATTCTAACAGGTCTGGACAGGATGGATGCAAGGAGGATGTTCCTGATGAAGCAGGGGAAGGGATAATGGATTTTGTACCTAGAGTATGTTACAAACATAACTCTTCATCATGACTGGTCTTCTCAAGCTTATATTGCCCTGGCAGTAATATAAGTTATTTGTTCATGTCTTACATGCTTTAACTCTCATTTTTATAAAGACAGATAGTTTAATGTGGCTGTTATTTTGTAGACTTTGTAACTCTTACCTATTTGTGTTAGTTGGACATTGTTACGCAGGTGGTAGTTTACGATACCGGCTTTTGACAGCTGCTGATGGCAGATCGCGCTACCAGCTTTTAACAGGAAGAATCCTGCTGGAACAGCCGCGATCGCACAAGTAACTTCAAAGACAGGGATGCTGGTACTGCTATGGAAGGGTTTGGAATCGTGGTCAGATTGAAGACTGTGTCATGACTGTGGGGCTGTAATTCCTGATTGAATCTGGGGCTGTATCACGACTAAGGAAGGAAGACCTGAGGTCTGGCAGGAATTGGAACTTTGAACCGTGATTCCTGCTGGAGCTCATAATGTATAAATGCCCACTTGTGTCTGTGTTCAATGAGAAGTCTGGTAGTCCCTGCTTCTCCCAAAATTCTGGAATTAACGCCAGAGTTTTGAAATAAAATCCATTATATTTTGACTCATTAACAATCTCAGAGGTATTATTTTACCTACAACACCGATGATGGGGAAGTCCAGAACCGGGGGTCACAGTCTGAGGATTCAGGGCAGAGGTGAGGAGACATTTCTTCACCCAAAGATGGGTGAGCCTGTGGAATTCATTACCACAGGAAGCAGTTGATGCCAAAACATTGAATGCATTCGAGAGGTGGCTGGATATAGCACTTGGGGTAAATGGGATCAAAGATTGTGGGGGAAAAACAGGATTAGACTATTGAGTTGGATGATCAGTCATGATTGTGATGAATGGCAGAACAGGCTCGAAGGGCAGAATGGCCTCCTCTTGCTCCTATCTTCTATGTTCCTATGTAAAAGGACAGATTAGCAGCCTCTCCCTGAGTATAAAAAATCTTACCTGTTTACCCAATGTTAGAGTAATCTGCACTCAATATCTGCAAAGGCTCAGTGGCTGAAAGATTGATGGGAACAGTCACTTTAACAGCTACAGATAGAATAATTGGAATCACTAAAGGTCACTCGAAATCGTAAGGTACATCCCTCTGTAATTTCCTCTCTGCTGAGCTGAAACCTCATTGTACGTTCAAGTTCCCTGAACCCCGTGTGAGACTGTCTGCTGTTGTGGGAATTAAAACATTTCCATCTTCCTCCTGCTAGTTCTCCGTTCTTCCTCTTCCTGTTCAGACAGAGGCTCAAACTGCTCAGTACCATTTGCCCCTTCTTTTTTGGCAAAATTCCAATTCTGCTGGCGTTGATTAAATCTGGTTAGGTTCATACTCATGGCGCCGATGTCATGGTATGCTTGTCATAGTACCTGTGATAAGCTTAGTTCAGGATAAGTGGAAATATTCCTGGCATTTTGAGTGATTCCTCAGAGAATCACAGAATCCCAACAGTACACAGGAGGCCTTTCAGGCCACTGAGCCTGCACCATCCACAATCCCACCCGGGCCCTATCCCTGTGACCCCACCTATTTACCCTGATAATCCCCTTGAACTAAGTGGCAATTTAGCAAGGCCAATGCACCTAATCTGCACATCTTTGGACTGTGGGAGGGAACCAGAGCACCTGGAGGAAACCCAGGCAGACACGGGGAGAACGTGCAAACTTTCCATAGACATCCAAGGCCAGAATTGAACCTGGATCCCAGGTGCTGTGAAGTAGCAGTGCTAACCATTGTGCCACTGTGCAGCCCTGCCCCACCCCCCCCACCCCTCCATTCTTTGTTTTTGGCTACATTGGTGTTGTGACTGTACTAAATTCCAACCCCCCCCCCCAATTCTTCTGAACTCCAATGAATATAATCCCACCCTACTCAACCTCTCCTCATACATCAGTCCCTCCATCCAAGGCATTAGCTTGATAAACCTTCGCTGCAATCCCTCTATAGCAAGAACATCCTTCCTCAGATAAAGAGACCAAAACTGCACACAATATTCCAGGTGTTGTCTCACCAAAGCCATGTATAACTACAGTAAGACATCCCTGCACCTGTACTCGAATCCTCTCGCTCACCATTTGCCTGCGTCAGTCTCTGTCATAGAGTCATTGAGGTTTACAACATGGAAACAGGCCCTTTGGCCCAACTTGTCCATGCCGCCTTTTTTTTTAAACCTTTAAGCTAATCCCGAAGACCTGCATTTGGCCCATTTCCCTCTATACATATCGTACCCATATAACTATCTAAATGCTTTTTAAAAGATGAAATTGTACCTGCCTGTACTACTAACTCTGGCAGCATGTTCCAGACACTCACCATCCTCTGTGTGAAGGAATTGCCCCCCTGGACACTTTTGTATCTCTCCCCTCTCACCTTAAAGCTATGCCCTCTAGTTTTAGACTCCCCGACCTTTGGGAAAAGATATTGACTATCTAGCTGATCTGTGCCCCTCATTATTTTATAGACCTCTTTAAGATCAACCCTCAGCCTCCTACGCTCCACAGGAAAAATGTCCCAGTCTATCCAGCCTCTCCTCATAACTCAATCCATCAGGTCCCGGTAGCATCCTAATAAATCTTTTTTGCACTCTTTTTAGTTTAACAATAGCCTTTCAATAATAGGGGGACTAGAACTGCACACAGTATTCCAAGCGTGGCCTTACCAATGTCTCATACAACTTCAACAAGATGTCTCAACTCCTGTATTCAATATTCTGACCAATGAAACCAAGCATGCTGAATGCCTTCTTCACCACTCTGTCCACCTGTGACTCCACTTTCAAGGAGCTATGAACCTGTACCCTTCCTTCTGTAACTGTGCCCTACCACCTTAATGCATATTTTCAGTGACTGTTGTACGAGGACACCAAGGTCTCATTGCAAATTGCCCTCTCTCAATTTATTGCCATTCATACATTAATTTGCCTGACCATTTTTGCGACCAAAATAGATAGGCTCACATTTATCCAGATTATGTTATGCATTTGCCCACTCACTCAGCCCTGTCCAAATCAAGCTGAAACATCTCTGAACCCTCCACACAGCTCACCCTCCCACCCAACTTTGTGTCATCTGCAAATTTGGAGATATTTAGTTCCCTCATCTAAATCGTTAATATATGCTGTGAGTCATGGGGGTACTGGCACTGATTCCCGTGGTACCTCTCTAGTCACTGCTTGCCATTTGGAAAAAGACCGCTTTAATTTGTATTCTTTACTTGCATATTAACTCTTATGTGGGACTTTGTCGAAAGCTGTCTGAGAGTCCACATAAACCATACCATATATAACATACATACATAAACTCTACTAGTTACATCCTCAAAGAATTCCAGTGGATCTGTCAAGCAATATTTTCCTTTCTTAAATCCATGCTGATACTGTCTGATCCTATTTTTCAAGTGTCTGCGATTAAATCTTTTGTGAGTGACTCTAGCACTTTCCCCACTACTGACGTCAGACTGACTGGCCTACAGCACCATATTTTGAGTTGAGGGGGTTAAACTATGCAGAGAGGCTGAATAGACTGGGCTTGTACTTGGAGTTTAGAAGGATGAGGGGGGATCTTATAGAGACGTATAAGATGATGAAGGGGATGGATAGGGTAGAGGTTGAGAGGTTCTTCCCACTCAGAAAGGACAGCAGGACTAGAGGGCACAGCCTCAAGATAAGGGGGGGCGGGGAACAGTTTAGAACGGAGTTGAGGAGGAACTTCTTCACTCAAAGGGTGGTGAATCTCTGGAATTCTCTGCCCGTTGAAGTGGTGGAGGCTGCCTCGCTAAATATATTTAAGACGCGGGTAGATAGGTTTTTGGTAAGCAAAGGGATTAAGGGTTATGGGGAGAAAGCAGGAAAGTGGAACTGAGCCACTTCAGATCAGCCATGATCTTATTGAATGGCGGGGCAGGCTCGAGGGGCTAGATGGCCCACTCCTGCTCCTATTTCTTATGTTTTTATGTTTCCTATTTAAATAGTGGGGTTACATTAACTACCCTCCAATCAGTAGGAACTGTTTCAGAGTCTATAGAATCTTGGAAGATGACCACCAATGCATCCATTGTTTTTAGGGCCATTTCCTTCAGTACTTTGGGGTGTAGATTATCTCGCCCTGGGGATTTACCAGCCTTCAATCCCATTAATTTCCCAACACCACTTTCCTACCAATACTGATGTCCTTCAGTTCCTCCCTCTCACTGAAGCCCATGTTCGTCAACATTGCTGGTATGTTATTTGTGTCCTCCTTTGTGAAGACAGAACCGCAGAATGTATTTAGTTAGTCAGCCCATTTCTTTGTTTCCCATTATAAATTTCCCTGTTTCTGACTGTGAGATACCCGCACTTGTCTTCACCAATCCTTTTCTCTCCATATTGTTGTAATTCAGGTCGGAACCTCTATGGTATTTTATGAAGTCAGACTAGACGATAAGTTTTGCAGTTTGAATTTGGCTAGCGTAAGTCTGAGATGTTTCAGTCCAGATACGAATTAAATGACCCACTAGGGAGCTTTTATCAAACAATATTTAGTTAACATATAGAAAGTAAAATAGCAATAGCTTATATCAACTATAAACAGGAAAAAAAACTATGATATTGCATAACCTTTAACAACTGAATGCAATGTTCCAACCAAACAAACTTCCTTATAAACATACACACCTGCCACAGGTTTAACACAGAAAACAAGGATAATGCTGTTGGATTCCATAGCTTTATTGACACGTGTGCAGACAAGCTTGGAGTTAAAACTGCTTCCTAAAACATTAGGGAGAGGGAGAGAGAGAGAGAGAAAACAATGCATCCAACCTGAAGTAAAACCCCTTCTAAATAAATAGCAGCCAAATGCCCAAAACTGAAAGTCAGAACTCTTGTCACCTGACCTGTCAATCATTTTTTCCCCCAGCAATTTAAAAGGTCAGAAACTCCCAGAAAGCCCATTAGATCCAGAGTAAAAATAAAGAAAGCCCACTTAAACCATTTAAGCAGCAATGAAAGGATGTTTAAGCAGACAGCACAGTGTCTGCTTAAAATTGCAGAGAACATGATTAAAAAAATACATTTCTTAAAGATACGTAATATACCTATAGAAGCTTTCACAGTCAGTTTTTTATGTTCTCTTGCAAGCTTACTCTCATACTCTATTTTGCCCATCTTAATTAATCTCTTTGTCCTCCTTTGCTGAATCCTAGACTGCTCCCAATCTTTTCTGGCTACTTAGCATGCCTCTTTCTTGGATCTAATACTAAGAATATAAGAACTAGGAGCAGGAGTAGGCCATCAGGCCCCTCGAACCTGCTCCACCATTCAATAAGATCATGGCTGATCTTTACGTGGACTCAGGTCCACTTACCCGCCCGTTCAATGTAACTCTTAATTCCTTTACTGTTCAAAAATGTATCTATCTTTGCCTTAAAAACATTCAATGAGGTAGCCTCAACTGATTCACTGGGCAGGGAATTTCATAGATTCACAACTCTTTGTGTGAAGAAGTTCCTCTTCAACTCAACCCTAAATCTGCTGCTGCCTATTTTGAGGCTATGCCCCCTAGTTCTGGCTTCACCCACCTTGGAAAAAACCTCCTTGCTTCTATCTCATCTATTTCCTTCATAATTTTGCACATTTTTATAGGACCCCCCCTTCATTCTTCTAAATTCCATCTCCATTTTTTCTTGTAAGGCATGGATTAGCTACCTTTCCTGTTTTAGTTTTGAATTGTTGCAGTACACCCATGTGTTTTTTGAATATTTATCACTGCCATCCCTTTAAACAACATTTTCCAATCCATTATAGACAATTTGCATTTCCTCCCATTGTAGTTTCCTCTCCTAATATACAAGACCCTTGTTTCAGAATCAACTACACCACACTCTAATTGATGAATAATTCTATTGTGTTATAGTTCCTCATCCCCAAGTGGCCTTGTACAACCAAATTGTCAATTATTCCTTTCTCAATACACAATAGCCAGTCTAGGTAGGCCTGTTTTTGAGTTGGTTCCTTAATGTATTGATCTAGAAAACCTTCCCGTACACACTTCAAGAATGACAGATTTCATAGTTACAGCATATCGAGACTGGCTTTCAATTTCAGATTTTTTAATTAAATAATTTTTAGTTCCAGGAGCTGATGTGGTGGGTTTTGAGCCCCTGTCCTCATTCCTGTTCCCATACCATTAATCAGGCCACTTTTTGAGTCCATTAATATTACCACTAAGCCACCATCTCTCTGCATGAGCCACATGAGGGTAGCACGGTGACACAGTGGTTAGCACTGATGCCTCACTGCACCAGGGATTGAAATCCGGCCTTGGTGACTGTCTACGTGGAGTTTGCACATTCTTCTCATGTCTGCGTGGGTTTCCTCTGGGTGCTCCGCTTTCTTCCCACAGACCAAAGATGTGCAGGTTAGGTTGATTGGCCATGCTAAATTGCCCCTTAATATTCCCAGGTATATGTAGGTTAGGAGCATTAGCAAGGTAAATAGTTGGTGTCACAGAGATAAGGCCTGGGTGGGATTGTTGTCAGTGCAGACTTGATGGGCTGAATGGTGTCTTTCTGCACTTGTTGGGGTTCTGTGATTCTATGAAATAAAAATAAAATTTGCCGCACCGTCTGATATGGGCCTCGGTACTAGATAGGACTAAGGTACATCAGGCCTTGCTCTATCAAGACTGCTACAATGGATTGTAATGTTGAAGAAGTGGCTAATCCTCACCTTCTCGAGGACAATTAGGAAAGGGCAATTAATGCTGGCCTTGCCAATGATGACTGCATCCCATGAATGAATAAATCAAATAAAAATACGTAGTGTGTACATACATAGTTAGATGACATATATTGAGAGCTTTTGTATATGACGTGTGTATATTCATTGTTATCCAACACTTTTGAAAGTCTCTATATACAGCGAGGCTATGGACATTGTTACCCAATACCAATATACATCGGAAGCAGATAGACATAGGGAGCAAGTACATTGTTGAATCATGTATACTGCAATCCTCAAGAGAGGAAGATATCAAGGTGCACTGATCAATGTGGAACTGATAAAATAGAAAGAAAACAAAATTCAACATCACAGGCTTGTATGTACTTTGCTAGCCAATATACAGCTCAGTTGGATGGAGAGTTGGTTTGTGATGCAGAGTGTATCCAACAGCACGGGTTCAATTCCCACACCAGTTGAAGTTATTCATGATGCCCCTCGCCTGAGATGTGGTGATCCTCAGGTTATATCACCAGCAGTCAGCTCTCCCCCTCAAGAGGAGAGCAGCTTGTGGTCACCTGGGACCATGGTGACTTTATCTTTTGACATTGTAAACCAACGAACACTGAGAGAAATAGCAAGGAGCAGGCAGGATAATACATTGTCAACCATTATATGTTAAAAGCCTCTGTATATTGGGAGCAGATATTGGAAACATAGGGTAGATGATCCAATTAGCAGCATTATCAGTTGGAAAATTTGCACTGCTGTATATTTATGTATACTGCAATCTTGTGTACACTGGAAGCCTGCGTATGCTGCATGCCTGTGTATACTGAGTGCCTGTGCACACTGAATGCCTGTGTATATGTGTCCATGTGTACACTGGGTACTTGTGTGTGTGCATGCCTATGTACAGTGGGAGCTTGTGTATACTGGTTGCCTGTGTACATGTGTGCATGTGTACACTGGCTACCTTTTTATGAGCATACCTGTGTACTTGGAGACTGTGTATACTGGGTGCTTGTGTAAATGGGTGCTTGTATGTACTGGGTGCTTATGCATATGTGTGCCTGTATACACTGGAAGCTTGCATATACTGAGTGCCTGTGTACACTGGGTGCCTATGCATGTTGCATATCTGTATATTGAGTGCCTGTGTATACTGAGTACCTGTGTCTACTGAGTGCTTGTGTATACTGCATGTATACTATGCATCTATGTATGTTGCATGTTTGTGTATACTGCATGTCTGTGTATATTGCATGTCTGTGTATATTGTATGTCTGTGTATACTGGGTGTCCATGAATATTACTGCTCATATATGTGTTTCTAATACAAGAATGAAGTTTTGACAATGGCTGTGAACAATGTTATTATAAAACAAGTTATGTCTTTGGCACACTTGCACGGTCCTTGAACAGTGCAAAATAAAGTGGAAATGATGGAATAAGCGACTTGCAATGTTACTTTACATGATATTTTACTGGTATCTTGATAAGAGAAAACATCCTGGGGAAGTTGAAGAAATTCTTGAGAGGGAAAGATATGCACCATTAGAGGGATAGCAGGGGAGAGGGATTAATTGGATAGCTTTTTCCAAATAGCCAGCAGAGACTAGATGGAACAAACGGCCTCCTATGAATTGACGATGCTCCCCCTTTGCTGAAAGAAGTGAACCTTTAATGATTGTGGTCCACCCTCCCCCATTAAAACCATGGGGACATAGGTTCAAGGTGAGGGGCAGGAAGTTCGGGGAGCGTGAGGATGAAATCTTTGACCCAGAGGGTGGCGATGGTTTGGAATGTGCTGCCTGGGAGGGTGGTGGAGGTGGGATGCCTCACATCCTTTAATGTCATGATGAGCACTTGGCACATTATAACGAGGTAGAAAAATTCTGGCAATTATCCTTCCCTTCCCACCATACATATTTTGGCCTTACATGGTATAACATAAATTGTTTTTTTATATAGTCCAGAATTTTGCAGTTTGAGGAATATAAATCAAGAGCTGACGTTGGAGACCGTGTGCACACAAATGTTTCTTGAGTTGAGGTTGGTCCAATGCTGAGAGACTGTGAGGGGGTTTAATATTTCTCAAAGTGAACACCTTTGGTTGTGGTGATTTTCATTACAGCTCCGTTCAAGCTGTCATCTTCAAGCAGCTGTACAAAACCCTCGGCTATGTCTGACGGCCTACAGGAAAGAACGTAGAGTTGAATGGTGTGAGGAATGACTTTTGAAATTAAAACCATTCAGTTGGAGGAACGTCATTGCAACAGAAGCAAAATACCGGAGATCGGAACTGAAAAACAAATAGCAGGTCTGTCGGCAACTGTGGAGGGAGAAAGCAAGTCAACGTTTCAAATCCACGTGACGTCGTCTTCTGAGGTCTAAACATTAACTCTGTTTCTCTCTCCATGGATGCTGTCGGACCTGCTGAGTTTTCCCAACGTATCAATATAATAATATTTATAATATGGGGCGGCACAGTGGCACAGTGGTTAGCACCGCTGCCTCACAGTGTCAGGAACTCAGGTTTCACTCCAGAATGATAGGGAGTGAGATAGCTTAATCTTGGGTTCAGACATAGCTCGGCACAACATCGAGGGCCGAAGGGCCTGTACCGTGCTGTACTGTTCTACGTTCTATTCCCGGCTTGGGTCACTGTCTGTACGAAGTCTGCACATTCTCCCCGTGTCTGCATGGGTTTCCTTCGGGTGCTCTGCTTTCCTCCAGCAGTTATGGGGATAGGTCTGGGTGGGATTGTGGTTGGTGCAGGCTTGATGAGCTTCCTTCTGCTCTGTAGGGATTCTATGATTCTATTACCCAAGTCTCACGTTTTGACTTTGGCTCTTTAGAAATCCCAAGGCAACCAGCAACGTTTATTCAATGCTCTTTTGTCAGTGTTATCACGAGAAGAAATGAGTTCATTATACAATGGCCACATTTCTGATTTGGATTCTTAAGAAAATCAATAAGTAGGACATTCAATTTAACATTGGCAATAAAGAGGAAGTGTTGCAGCTCCGATCAATGATTTCAAGATGAACAATAAGCAAAGAATCATTGAACCCTACAGTGCAGAAAGAGGCCCTTCGGCCCATCGAGTCTGCACCGAACACAATCCCACCCAGGCCCTACCCCCATATCCCTACATATTATACCCACTAATCCCTCTAACCTACACATCTCAGGACACTAAGAGGCGATTTTTAAGTATAGGCCAATCAACCTAACCCACACACCTTTGGACTGTGGGAGGAAACTGAGCACCCGGGGGAAACCCACGCAGACACGAGGAGAATGTGCAAACTCCACACAGACAGCGACCCGAGCCAGGAATCGAACCCGGGTCCCTGGAGCTGTGAAGCATCAGTGCTAACCACTGTGCTATCGTGCACAGCACAGGAACAGGCCCTTTGGCCCTCCAAGCCTGCACCAATCATGATGTCCTAACTAAGTTAAATAAAATCCTTCCGCCTTTCTTCGGTTCGTATCCCTCTATTCCCCCCCTATTCATGTACATATCCAGATGCCTCTTAAATGTTGCTAATGTACCTGTTTCCACCACCTTCTCTGGTAGCACCTTCCAGGCACTCACCACTCTCTGCGTGAAAAACTTCCCCCGCACATCTCTCTTGAACTTTCCCACTCTCACCTTGAGTCAGAAGATCATAAGGCCATAAGACATAGGAGCAGAATTAGTCCACTCAGCCCACTGATTTTCCTCTGCCATTCAATCATGGCTGATATTTTTCTCATCCCCATTCTCCTTCCATTTCCCCATAACCTCTAATCCCTTATTAATCAAGAACCTATCTATCTCTGTCTTAAAGACACTCAATGATCTGGCCTCCTCAGCCTTCTTCAGCAAAGAGTTCCACAGATTCACAAGTCTCTGGCTGAAGAAATTCCTCCTCATCTCTGTTTTAAAGGGTTGTTCCTTTAGTCTGAGGTTGCGCCTCTAGTTATAGTTTCTCCTATCAGTGGAAACATCCTCTCCATATCCACTGTATCCAGGTCTCACAGAATCCTGTAAGTTTCAATAAGATCCACCCCCACCTCATTCTTCTAAACTCCAAAGACTAGACCCAGACTATTCCTCACATTGTCAAGCTCTTCATTCCAGGGATCATTCTTGTGAACCTCCTCCGGATCCTTTCCAAGATCAGCACATCCTTCTTTAGATATGGGCCCCAAAACTGCTCACAGTGCTACAAATGGGGTCTGACAAGAGCCTTATACAGCCCCAGAAGTACATTCTTGTTCTTGTATTCTAGCCCTTTTGACATTAATGCTAACATCGCATTTACCTTCCTAACCGTTAACTGAACCTGCAGGTGAATTAACCTTAAGAGAATCTTGAGCAATGATTCCCAAATCCCTTTGTGTTTCTGATTTCCTAAGCATTTTCCCATTTAGAAATTAGCCTATGCCTCCATTCCTCCTTCCAAAGTGTAAAACCTCACACTTTTCCACATTGTATTGCATCTGCCACTTCTTTGCCCACTCTCCTAACCTGTCCAAGTCCTTCTGCAGCCCCCTGTTTCCTCAATGCTACCTGTCCCTCTACATGCCTGTGTATCATCTGCAAACTTAGCAACAGTGCCTTCAGTTTCTTCCTCCAAATCGTTAAAGTATATTGTGAAAAGTTGTGGTACCAGCACTGACCCCTGAGGCACACCACTAGCCACTGGCTGCCATCCTGACAAAAGACCCCTTTCTCCCCACTCTCTGCCTTCAGGCAGTCAGCCACTTCTCTACCCATGCCAGGATCTTATCCTTAACACCGTGGGCACTTAACTTATTTAACAGTCTCCTATGCGGCACCTTGTCAAAGGCCTTCTGGAAAACTAAATAAATCACGTCCACTGGTTCTCCTTTATCTAACTCCCTTGTTACCGCCTCAAAGAACTCTAATAGATTTGTCAGACATGACCTCCCCTTGATGAAGCCATGCTGACTCAGTCCTATTTTATCATGCATTTCCAAGTACCTGTGCCTCTTTGTACCTGTATCCCTGCGTAATTGATACTTCCACCTGGAGAAAAGCCTCTGACTATCCACCCAGTCTATGCCTTTCATAACTTTGTAGACCTGTATCAGGTCTCCCCTCAGCCTCCATCTTTCCAGTGAAAACAATCTTAGTTTATTCAATGTCTCCTCAGAACCAGTGCCTTTGAGACCAAACAACATCTTGATGAACATTCTTTGCAATCTCTCCAAAGCTTCCACTTTCTTCTGGTAGTGTGGCAACCTAAACTGCATGCGGTACTCCAAAAACAGCCGAACCAAGATTTCATATAGCTTTTATATATTTCATTCAAATATTAGCCTTTTCCCTTTTTGTGAATTCAAACAACACCCCAAAACCTAAGTGCTTGTTCCCTTAGTGCAGTGGAATTGGTGTGCTCAGTTGGCTGGATGGATGGTGGGCGATGTGAGTGTGGGTTCGATTCCTGCAACGGCTGAGGTTACTCATGAAGGCTCTGCCTTCTTAACCTTGCCCCTTGCCTGAGATGTGGTGACTCTCAGGTTAAATCACCACCAGTCAGCTCTCCGCCTCAGGGTAGAGCAGCCTAGGGTCCCCTGTGACAATGACAAGATCATAGAATTCTACAATGCAGAAAGAGGCCCTTTGGCCCATCGAGTCTGGACCAAACACAGTCCCACCCAGGCCCTAGTCCCATATCCCTACATATTATACCCACCAATCTCCTCTAACTTACGCATCCCTGGAACGCTAAGGGGCAATTTCTTAGCATGGCCAATCAACCTAACCTGCACATCTTTGGACTGTGGGAGGAAACCAGAGCACCCTGACGAAACCCATGCAGACATAAGGAGAATGTGCAAACTCCACATAGACAGTGACCCAAGCCAGGAATCGAACCCAGGACCCTGGAGCTGTGAAGCAGCAGTTCTAACCACTGTGCTACGAGCCGCCCACTTGACTTTATTACTGAGGCAACGCAATATTAGGCCTTCTGTCTTTTGGGAGGCACATTAAACTGAGCCCAGTGGACGGAAAGATCAGCAAGGGCTACCCCTTCATGAAAAATGGAGTAACTGGTCATTTGTCGCATTTAGAGACTGGGGGATGACAATGCCTGCAAATGAATAAAACTGACTTTACTAAGAGATTGGTTTTTAAGAGCTTTGAGACAGCCTAACCCTGTGAGAAACTATTTATTTGTGAGTGTGGCAATTGGGATATAATGTGCACCAGATTGAACAATCAGTTACTATTGGATTATAATGGGCAAGTTCATTGCACCCCCTTGATCTCTCCAGCAGATGATAAAACAGCAAATGACAACATAGTTTGATCATAGTTTGGTTAGGAGTGAAAGTAATAGGGTAATTGTTATGGGGGACTTTAACTTTACGAATATTGATTGGAGTTGCTATAGTTCTAGCTCGCTAGAGGGGTCAGTGTTTGTACAAAGCGTGCAGGAAGGTTTTTTGTCTCAGTATGTAGACAGGCCAACTAGAGGTGAGGCTATATTGGATTTGGTGCTGGGAAACGAGCCAGACCAGGTGCTAGACTTGGAAGTTGGTGTGCATTTTGGTGATAGTGACCACAATTCGGTTACGTTCACCTTAGTGATGGGAAGAGATAGGCGTGAACCTCGGGTCAGCAATTTTAGCTGGGGTAAGGGCGATTATGAGGCTATCAGGAGTGAATTAGGAAGCATGGATTGGATTAGGGGATTACAGGGACTGGGAACGTCTGAAATGTGGAGTTTTTTCAAGGAGCAGCTACTGCGAGTCCTTGATAGGTATGTCCCTGTCAGGCATGGTGGATTTGGTAGATCTAGGGAACCGTGGTGCACTAAAAGAGTTGAGTCGATGGTTAAAAAGAAAAAGGAGGCTTATGTTCGGATGAGATTGGAGGGCTCAGATAGTGCACTAGAAAGCTTTAGATTGGCTAGGAGGGAGTTGAAGAGTGAGTTGAGAAGGGCTAAAAGAGGACATGAGAAGACTTTGGCTGATAGGATTAAGGAGAATCCTAAGGCGTTCTATAGGTATGTCAAGAACAGAAGGTTGGTCAGGGCAAGATTAGGGCCAGTTACAGACAGCAGGGGGAAGTTGTGTGTGGAACCGGAGGAGATTGGAGAAGTATTGAACCAATATTTCTCTTCGGTGTTCACGCAGGGGGACATGAATATAGCAGAGGAGGACATTGGGTTGCAGGGGTGTAAAATAGACAGTATTACGGTTGATAAAGGGGATGTGCTGGAAATTCTTGAGGGGCTGAAAATAGATAAGTCCCCTGGTCCGGATGGGATCTACCCTAGGATTCTCTGGGAGGCTAGAGAGGTGATTGCAGAGCCTCTGGCTCAGATCTTCAGGTCGTCATTGGTCTCTGGTGTAGTCCCGGAGGATTGGAGGATAGCGAATGTTGTCCCATTGTTTAAGAAGGGGAACAGAGACTTTGCCGGGAATTATAGACCGGTGAGTCTTACTTCTGTTGTGGGCAAGGTTTTAGAAAAAATTATTAGGGATAGGATTTATAGTTATTTGGAGTGTAATGAATTGATTAGAAATAGTCAGCATGGTTTTGTAGCGGGTAGGTCGTGCCTTACTAACCTTATTGAGTTTTTTGAGAAGGTGACCAAAGAGGTGGATGGGGGCAAGGCAGTTGACGTGGTATACATGGATTTTAGTAAGGCGTT
Organism: Carcharhinus amblyrhynchos; assembly: GCF_965287045.1. NCBI lineage: Eukaryota > Metazoa > Chordata > Chondrichthyes > Carcharhiniformes > Carcharhinidae > Carcharhinus > Carcharhinus amblyrhynchos. The sequence continues at coordinate 116,254,131 of NC_137328.1, read as the reverse complement.
CGATAAGGTTCACCATGGTAGGCTTCTGCAGAAAATGCAGATGTATGGGATTGTGGGTAATCTAGGAAGTTGGATCAGGAATTGGCTATCAGATAGGAGACAGAGGGTGGTGGTGGATGGTAAATATTCATCATGGAGTTCGGTTACGAGTGGTGTGCCTCAGGGATCTGTTTTGGGGCCACTGTTGTTTGTAATTTTTATTAATGATCTGGATGAGGGTATAGTTGGGTGGATTAGTAAATTTGCTGATGACACCAAAGTTGGAGGTGTGGTAGATTGTGAGGAAGGGTGTCATAGTCTGCAGGGAGACTTAGATAGGTTGCAGAGCTGGGCCGAGAGGTGGCGGATGGAATTTAATGCGGAGAAGTGTGAGGTAATTCACTTTGGTAGGAGCAACAGATGTGTCGAGTATAGGGCTAACGGGAGGACTTTGAATAGTGTGGATGAACAGAGGGATCTAGGTGTGTGTGTACATAGATCCCTGAAAGTTGGGAATCAAGTAGATAAGGTTGTTAAGAAGGCGTACGGTGTCTTGGCGTTTATTGGTAGGGGGATTGAATTTAGGAGTCGCAGTGTAATGTTGCAACTGTACACTACTCTAGTGCGGCCGCACTTGGAGTACTGTGTGCAGTTCTGGTCCCCGCATTACAAGAAGGATGTGGAGGCGTTGGAGAGGGTGCAGAGGAGGTTTACTAGGATGTTGCCTGGTATGGTGGGGAGGTCCTATGAGGAGAGACTGAGGGATTTAGGGTTGTTTTCGTTGGAAAGAAGGCGGCTAAGAGGGGATCTTATTGAAACATATAAGATGATTAGAGGTTTAGATAGGGTGGATAGTGATAGCCTTTTTCCTCGGATGGAGAAAGCTAGCACGAGGGGGCATGGCTTTAAATTAAGGGGGGGTAGCTACAGGACGGATGTCAGGGGTAGGTTCTTTACCCAGCGGGTGGTGAGGGATTGGAATGCCCTGCCTGCTGCAGTTGTAAATGCGTCTAGTTTGGGGGCGTTTAAGAGATCTCTGGATAGGTTTATGGACGAAAAGGGATTGGTATAGGCTAGTGGGTCATTGTTTTTGTAACTGGTCGGCGCAACATCGTGGGCCGAAGGGCCTGTTCTGCGCTGTAATGTTCTATGTTCTATGTTCTATGTTAAAGCTAGATTAGTAGAAATTTCCCCAGTGGAGCGTAATTGTCAATGTCAATGGCCCATGGCTCAAATTTTGAGCTTCCTATGATCCTTTACCAAGTGTTTTGAACACTTTTGTTCGCTGAATTGGCCAATCCTTCTCTCTTTGCTTTTAAGTCACTCAAGAAATGAGAGACGTGTGTGTGTGTGTGTGTGTGTGTGTGTGTGTGTGTGTGTGTGTGTGTACGCGCGCGCGTGCATATGTGTGCATTTGCATGCGTGTGCACACTTGCGTATGTGTTTGTTCATGCACATGTGTGGTGTTTGTAGGTGGTAGATGACATTTATAGGGTTAAATTCTAAAGTCCTTTAGGGAAGGAAATCTGCCATCCTTCCCTGGTCTGGCCTACATGACTCCAGATCCACAGCAATGTGGTTGACTCTCAACTGCCCTCAGGGAATGGCAACAAATGTTGATCCAATCAGCAATGCCCACATCCCATGATAGAATGGAAAAAAAAATGGATCAACTGGTCTTTTCAGACCCTTAGTTTACATATGCTTTATATTCAGTTACTACAGGCTAGTTAGCTTAACGTCAGAAGTGGGGGAAGTTTAGAGACAATAATCTGGGATAATATCCATTGATATTTGGAAAAGTATGTGTTAGTTAGTAAAAGTCAGTATGGGTTTGTCAAAGTGAATGGGTGAGATTTTCTGGTCACGTGCATCTCAGCTGCCACCCAGGATCTGCTAAATTTTCTGTCTCACTCACTACAATTCCTGCAATGGGCGGAATGGGAAAATTCCACCCAATGTGTGTTGGATTAACTTGATTGAGCTTTTTGATGGGATAATGGATTGGTTTGGAGCAGCACGCTGGCACAATGGTTAGCACTGATGCTTCACAGGGACCTGGGTTCGATTCCTGGCTTGGGTCACTGTCTGTGCGGAGTCTGCACATTCTCCCCGCGTTTGCGTGGGTTTCCTTCGGGTGCTCTGGTTTCCTCCCACAGCCTGAAAGATGTGCTGGTTAGGTGCATTGGCCACGCTAAATTTTCTCTCAGTGTACCCAAAAAGGCACCAGAGTATGGCGACTCAGGGATTTTCACAGTAACTTCATTGCAGTGTGAATGTAAGCCTATTTATGACACTAACAAATCAACTTTAAAACCTTTAAGTAGTTGTTTAATGGTAATCTGATTGAGTTAGCCCTCCAGAGACCTGCGGGCTAAATCAATGGGGCCACGAGTTTAAAACCCAGCATAGCAGCTATCTGAATTTTAAATTCAATTTAAAGAAGTTGGCATGGAAAGCTAACCAGAAAATTATCACTGATCATTTCTAAATATCAATCTGGCTCCCTCTCGAGAAAGAAGCCCGACATTCTTATCTGGCCTACACCTGACTGCAGAACCAAGGTAATTTTGTTGACTATGAATTGGCCTAGTAATTTGAGTTTGGGGGGAAGGAGGACATGTTGAATTGTATGTGAAGCTGCATCTAGACTACTTATGTCCCGCTTTGGATATTGAATTTGATGATCAGCCATGATCAAGAGGAATGGCGCAGCAGGCTTGAAGGGCCGAATGGCCTACTCCTGCTTCTAGTTTCTACATTTCAATGTTTCTTTGTTTCTACTCTTTCCATAGCCGTCCTCTTTTTTATTCATTCTTGGGAAGTGGGTGTCACTGGCTAGACCAGCATTTATTGCCCATCCGAGTTATCCTTGAGAAGGTGGGTGGTGAGCTGCCTCCTCAAAGAGCTTTAGTCCATATGGTGTAGGTAAAGCCACAGTGCTGTTCCGGAGGGAGTTCCAGGATTTTGATCCCTACTGTAATGATAAAAAATCTTTGGGTTCTCCTTGATTTTGCTTGCCAATATTCTTTCACGCCCTCTCCTTTTGTTTTCCAAATTTTCTTTGTGAATTCACCCCTCCTCTTTCTATAGAACATAGAACATTGAACACTACAGCACAAACAGGCCCTTCGGCCCACTAGTTGCGCCGATCCCTTGTATACCTACTAAGCCATAGACCTATCTATAACCCCCGATCCCATTAGATCCCATATACTCATCCAGAAGTCTTTTAAAAGACCCCAGCGAGTTCGCCTCCACCACCACCGACGGCAGCCGATTCTATTCACTCACCACCCTCTGAGTGAAAAACTTACCCCTAACATCTCCTCTGTACTTGCTTCCCTGCACCTTAAATCTGTGTCCTCTCGTAGCGACCATTTCAGCCCTGGGAAATAGCCTCCGAGAATCCACCCTATCTATTCCTCTCAACATCTTATAAATCTCTATCAGGTCACCTCTCAACCTTCGTCTCTCCAGGGAGAAGAGTCCCAGCTCCCTCAACCTATCTTCATAAGGCATGCCTCCCAATCCAGGCAACATCCTTGTAAATCTCCTCTGCACCCTTTCAATAGCTTCCACGTCCTTCCTATAGTGAGGCGACCAGAACTGCACACAGTACTCCAAGTGAGGTCTGACAAGGGTCCTATAAAGTTGCAGCATTATACTCCTCTTAGTTTTCTGCAGAATGGAGTTCTCAGTGTGTGAAATAAGCACTTGTTTCCTGCCCTATCCTACCCTCTTAGACATCTGGGGTGGACAGGGTTTGGGGAGGGGGGCGGTGCGGTGAGGCTCTAGATTTGCCTTTTTCTTTCTGGGAACATGTTTATTCTGAACTCCTTGAATCTTCCCTTTGATTGCCTCCCATTGCTCTGACACTGATTTACCTTCAAGTAACTGTTTCCACTCCACTTTTGCTAATTCACTCCTCAGATTAGCAACATTGATCTCGTCCCAATTTAGAACTTTAGCTCTCGTTTTGTCCTTTCCCTTTTCCATAATTATGTTCAAACAAAACAAATTCTGTTTGTGTTTTCCTTCTTTATAATTGCACAGTTTTACACTCGGATATCTTTCTAAAACAAACTGTCACCACAGTTCCTCTGGTTGAAGTGCTGACCTGGTGAAGTTCTTTGTCTTTGCTTCAACTCACTTTGTCCTGAACAGTAAGAAGTCTCGCAACACCAGGTTAATGTCCAACAGGTTTATTTGGTAACACGAGCTTTTGGAGCACTGCCTTGTGGCACTCATCTGATAAAAGAGCAGCATTCCAAAAGCTTGTGCTACCAAATAAACGCAAGAACATAAGAACTCTTTACAGCTTTTATCATGACTTTCTGCTGACTTTTAAAGATTTCCCAATCCTCTAGTTCCCACTAATCTTTGCCATTTTATATGCTTTTGCAATTTGATAGACTTTAACCTGGTGTTTTGAGACTTCTTACTGTACCCACCCCAGTCCAATGCCACATCTCCACATCATTTGTCCTGAACAGTCACTCAAACCTGATTGGGTGGAGCATCCGGAATAACATTTGTGCCACACAAGTGCCAGGCAATATCCTTACCCAACTGGACACACCCTAACTATCTTCCCTTCACACTGGCATTATCATTACAGAATCCCCCACTCTCAACACCTTGAGGGTTACCATTGACCGGAATCTCAACCATTGAAATACTGTAACTACAAGAGCAGGTCGGAAGCTGAAATTCTGAGGTGAGTAACTCACTTACTGACGCCCCCCCACCCCCTCAAAGCCTGGCCACAATCTAAAAGGCACAAGTCAGGAGTGTGATGGGATACTCTCCAGTTTCCTGGATGAATGCGGTTCCAAGAACATCAAGAAGTTCAACACCATCCAGGAGAAAGTGGCCCACTTGATAGTAGTCCATTCACCAACTTCAGCATTCAGTCTCTCCACCACTGACACATAGTGGCAGGAGCATGTACTATCTGCAAGATGCACCACAGCAACTCATCAAGGCATGTTCGACAGCACCTAGCAAACCCATGATGTCTACCACATGGAAGGGCAAGGGCAGCAGACACATGGGAAGACCAGATCCCAGAAATTTCCTTCCAAATCACTCACCAAATCCTTCACTATTTAAAAAGAAAATCGTTCATGGCATGTGGGCATCGCTGGCTGGGCCAGCATTTATTACCCATCCTTGAGGGAGTATTAAGATTCAGCCACATTGCTGTGGTTCTGGAGTCACAGATAGGTCAGACCAGGTAAGGATGGCAGATTTCCTTCCCTAAAGGACATTAGTGAACCAGATGAGTTTATATGACAATCAACAATCATGGTCATTATTACATTCTTAATTCCAGATTTTTATTGAATTCAAATTTCACCATCTGCCAAGGTGGGATTCAAACCTGGATCCCCAGAACATTACCCAGAGTCTATGGATTGCTAGTCCAGTGACAATACCACCATGCCAGTACCTACTCTTAGTCTAGTTGCCAGTCAGAAATCTGGAACTCCCTTCCTAACAGCACTGTGGTTGTACCTACAGCAAATGTTGCTGCTCAAGGAGGTGACTCACTACAAATTTCTTGAGGGGAATCAAGGGGGAGCAATAAATGTTGGCCTAGCCAACAGTGCCCAAATCCCAGTTAATAAAATAGGCGGGTTAGGTTGATTGACCATGCCAAATTGCCCCTTGGTGTCGTGGAGATTAGGAGAGTAGATATATGGGGTAATGGGAATAGGATCTGGGTGGGACCATTGTCAGTGCAGGCTTGATGGACCAAAAGGCCTCCTTCTGCACTGTAGATTCTACGATTCTGATTAAAAAAAGTATTTGGTGGGGAAACATGGGCTTCCTCAGGGGCTCACATACCTAGCAGCTGTAAGATAATACATCAATTTTTAACCCCTCTTCCCTTTATCCCAGCTATGATGTGGAGATGCCGGCATTGGACTGGGGTGGGCACAGTAAGAAGACTCACAACAGCAGGTTAAAGTCCAAAAGGTTTGTTTGGAAACATGAGCTTTCGGAGCACTGCTCCTTCATCAGGAGAGTGGAGCAGATTACACCTCACCTGATGAAGGAGCAGAGCTCCGAAAGCGTGTGATTCCAAATAAACCTGTTGGATTTAACCTGGTGTTGTGAGACTTCCTACTTTACCCCAGCAGTCGAGAGAATCTGATGAAGAACATTTAGAATGCAGATATATCATGAGGCAAATATATAACAGCACATTAACAGGATTATAGAATGACAACTTACTCTAGCACTCCAAAGACATTCATTAAATTCTTGACACTGTCCTTGAATTGATAAAAAGTTCCTAGATTTTCTTCATGGTTTATAGTGTCAAGAATGGAAGTGTTGACAAAACTTGGGCAGAGGGCATTTATCCTTATCCCGTAATTTCCGAGTCTAGAAGCTTCCTGGAGAAAAGAGGGATTGCCATTAGCTCTTGGTCAAAAATTGCAGCCCCTTATCATTCGTTCAGTGTGTCAGTTTGATCACCTAGAGACTGAGCAGAACAGGGAAATTGCTGTGTTGATCCCTGCTCAGTGACGCCAGCAGATCTCAATGGGAAAATCGCTGGCGAGCTGGGCAGGGGAGAATAGTGGCGTCGCAAGCGCCCTGAGCCTGGAGAGCGGGATGGGGAGAAACCTCAGCCAGGGTTTTCACTGCGGATTAATTATAGATTCTGAAACTAGAACCGAAACTGTTGGAAATGTTCAGCAGGTCTGGCAGCATCAGTAGTGAGAAAGAGAGAGAGGAATCAAAAGGCAGATTATTATCCAAATGGAGAGAGACTGCAGGTGAGTGAAGTGCAGAGGGATCTAGGTGTTCTAGTGCATGAATCACAAAAAGATAGCAGGCAGGTCCAACAAGCCGTTAAGAAGGCAAACGGCATTTAGGGCTTTATTGCAAAGGGGTTGGAGTTTAAAAATAGGGGGGATCTGTTGCAATTGTACAGGGTGTTGGTGAGGTCTCATCTGGAATACTGCATACAGTGTTAGTACCCTTACCTGAAAAAGGAAGCAGTAACACTGGAGGCAGTCCAAAGGAGATGCACCAGGCTAATTCCTGGAATGAGAGGGTTGTCCTTTCAAGAGTTGCTAAGCAGAGGGCTATGAGAAAATGGCACAGGAAAGGAGTTGAGGCTGGCATAGATCATCCAGGATCGTATTGAATAGTGGGGCAGGCTTGAAGGGCCTGGTGGCCAACTCCTGCTTCTATTTCATGTCTTCTTGTGAGAGTTGGCATAAGTGGGCATTTTTCCAGTTGCCAAGATATAGAGGATGGTGTACTATCAGGATCAGGAGTACCAGGATCAGCGCTGAGGCCTTAGTCTTCTAAAATTTATATAAATGACTTGGATGAAGGGACCAATGGTTTAATTGCTAAATTCACTGATAGGAAGCTGGGATGTGGACGTGAAATAGGGCGATCGGGAGAAACCTCTTTACCCAGAGAGCGGTTAGAATGTGCAAAATGTTACCACATGGACTAGTTGAGGTGAATGGAATATTTAAGGGAAAACTGAATAAAGACTCGAGAAAGAAAGGAATGGAAGGATATGCTGGTAAAGTGAGATTCAATAGAGTGGGAGGAGATGTTTTGGAGCATAAACGTGGGGCGGGATTTAACAGCCTCGTTCATCCCAAAACCGGAAAAGCCTGCCCAAGGCCAACAGACCTTTCCACGGTCTGCCCCTCACCCACTCTGATTCCCATGGCTGGCAGAGCTGTAAAATTCTGGTCTTAGTATCAACCAGTTGGGTTGAATGGTCTGTTTGTACGTTGTAGATTCTGTGTAATGTTGCCGAGCTAGGTATTGTACAGGAAATGACAGCAGTATCAGGTGATTTTTAAAAACTCATTCATGGGACATGGGTGTCACTGGCTGGCCAGCAGTTATTGCCCATCCCTAGTTGCCTTTGGAGGCCAGTTGAGAATCAACCACGTTACTGTGTCTCTGGAATCTCATGTAGGCCAGACCAGCTAAGGACAGCAGATTTCCTTCCCTAAAGGTTATGATTGAACCAGATGAGTTTTTATGACAATCAGCAATGGTTTCACAGTCATCAATAGAATCATAGAATTCCTAGAATGCAGAAGAAGGCCATTCAGCCCATCAATTCACAATCCCACCAGGCCCTATCCCCATAGCCCCACATTTTTACCCTTGCTCATCCCTCTGACACTAAGGGCCAATTTAGCATGGCCAATCAACCTAACCCACACATCTTTGGACAGTGGGAGGAAACCAGAGCACCCAGAGGAAACCCACGCAGACACGGGGACAGCATCCAAACTCCACCCGAGGCCAGAATTGAACCCGCGGTCCCTGGCGCTGTAAGGCAGCAGTGCTTTCACTGTGCTTTTTCTTAATGCCAGATTTTTATTGAATTCCACCACCTGTCATGGTGGAATTCGAACCCCAGGCCCGCAGAACATTAGCTGAGTTTCTAGATTAATAGTCTAGCAATAATACCACCCGGTCATCTCTTCCTGGAACTGTTATTGTTTACAATACTTACAGCAAGAGATCGCGTGAACCCAAGTACGCCGTGCTTTGAAGCTGTGTACACTGGAGCATGTGCTGCTGGTATGAAACCTGAATAGATTAAATAAATTACAGGATAAGATAACTTGAGTTTATTATGGCTCGCATTATCCGTTGAGGGCATAAGCTACCTCAGCAAGAATAAACCTGTCAGCCACCAGTAATAGATAATGAATCTGGTTGCAAACTCCCTCAAAGCTCATTGCAATGCCAATTCCAGGCACTCGACTTTCTTGAAAAGGCCTTTCTACTCTCAGTCAATCACTCAACAAAAAACTGCAATGAAGATTTCAATCACATCGACCTAGAATTTGGTGACAATAATGATGGCTTTGTTAGCATTCATCATTGTTACTCTTCGCACTGTTTCATTGTTATCTTGCTTATGGATTATCACCATTCGATATAAGAAATAATATGGGAATGGAGAAAATCATGGGACTTAAGGCTGATAAGTCATGGAGTCATAGAGACATGTAGAAACAGGCCCTTCGGCCCCCTCGTCCTTGCCAATCAGATTTCCTAAACTGAACTAGTTCCATTTGCCTGCGTTTGGCCCACATCCCTCAAAAACCTTTCCTACCCCTGTACCTGCCCAAATGTCTTTTAAATGTTGTAATTGTAACTATCTCTACCACCTTCTCTGGCATCTCATTCCATATACGCACCACACTCTGTGTGAAAAAGTTGCCTCTCAGGTCACTTTTAAATCTTTCCCCACTCACCTTATACCTATGTCCTCTAGTTTTAGATTCCCCTCCCCTGGAGAGAAGATCTTGGCTTTGTATATGCCCCTCATGATTTTATATATGTTTACAAGGCCACCCCTCATCTTCCTACGTGGCAAAGAAGAAAGTGCCAGCCTCTCTTTACAATTTAAACTTTCCAGTCCGGGTAACATCCTTGTAAATCTTTTTTGTGCCCTTTCCAGCGTAATAGCACCCTTCCTATATATCCTACGCAGTACTCCAAATGTGGTCTTACTAATGTCTTGTAAAGTTGTAACATAATGTCCCAGCTCCTGTATTCAATGCTCTGACTGATGATTTGATTTGTTTTGATGGTTTCCATCCCACAGTGTTAAAAGGAGAGAAGTGCTAATGATTGTCTCTCAAAACTCTCTTGACTTGGGGATTATGTCACTGGTTTTGACATTTTCTATTGTCGCTCCATTATTTATTTGACTTGATTTGATTTGTTATTATCCTATGTATTCGTATACAGGGAAAAGTATTGTTTCTTGCGCGCTATGCAGACAAACCATACGATACACAGAGAAGGAAAGGAGAGAGTGCAGAATGTAGTGTTACAGTCATATCTAGGGTGTAGAGAAAAATCAACTTAGTGTGAGGTAGGTCCATTCAAAAGTCTGACAGCATCAGGGAAGAAGCTGTTCTTGAGCCGGTTGGTATGTGACCTCAGATCTATATATCTTTTTCCCGGCGGAAGAAAGAGGAAGTGAGAATGTCTGGGGTGTGTGGGGTCCTTAATTATGCTGGCTGCTTTTCCAAGGTGGCAGGAAAAGTAGGTGAAAAAAAATAACTACAGACTTGTCAATTTGCATCCAAAAGGCAAGACGTTACTTGCAACAAAAAAAAATCCATGGAATTGGAGGTAATCTTTTGAGAAATTGGATAATCTTGTGTGGGAGAAATCTTGGGAGAGAGAAAATGGAAGAAGAGGGTTTGAAAATTGCTTGGTGGATACAAGTGATGTTTCCAGGGATTTGTTCTGGTGTCATCATATTTACTGAAGACTTTGATGGAGGAAGTACCCAAGTTCCCAGATGTCTCTTAAGTTACGAGATTCCGTAAGTAATGCAGCAAGTTGCAAAGGGACATTGGCAAGTTAAATGAATAAGCTAAACAGTGGCAAATGGAGTTTAATGGGTGGGGGGGTGTGGTATGTGCTTAACCACCTAAGGAAGGAAAATCAAAATACTTTCAAACTGTTGTTAAGCTAGGAATAGTGGAGGATAGATTTGGGGCTCAAAGTTAACAAATGCATGGGTTTCCTTCAGGTGCTCTGAATTCCTCCTCCCATAGTCTGAAAGATATGCTGGTTAGTTGCATTGGCCAAGCTGAATTCTCCCTCAGGCACCAGTGTGGTGACTAAGGGATTTTCACAGTAACCTCATTGCAGTGCTAATGTGAGCCTACTTGTAACACTAATAAATAAACTTTAAACTTAAAACACGTTATCAAAAGAAAGTGAGAGGATACAAAACATAGGAACAAGGGTAGACCATTCAGCCCATCGAGTCTGTTCCACCAATGTTAGATCATGCCTGGTTATCTTCCACATTGTCATTTTCTAGAGATATCCCAATATCCCATCATGTCAATAGTATCCAGAAATCTATCAATTTCCATCTTGAACATGTTAAATGATTGAGCTTCCACAGCCCTCTGGGGTTGAGAATTCCAAGGATTCACTACCCTCTCTGAATGAAGAAATTTCTCAGTCTTAAATACCCTGCCCCTTATTCTGAGACCGTGTCCCACCCAGTTCTAGACTTACCAGCTGCTGGATCTATATTATCCACACTTGCCCTGGCACATCTTGTGAGAATTTTGTAAGTTTTAATGATTTCACCTCTCATTCTTTGAAACTCGAGAATGCAAGGTTGGTTTCCTCAATCTCTGCTCATACGACTTTCCCACTTTTGCGGAGATTCTATGAAAACAACAGGGAGTCAGCATCCAGCAACAGAGAAACTAGAAGAAGGAGGAGGCAGTTCGGCCCTTCAAGCTGGCTCTACTACTAATTTTGATCATTGCTGATCATCAAATTTAATATCTTGATCCCGCGTTCCCTCCAGATCCCTTGATCTCTTTAGCCCCAAGAGCTATATCTAGTTCTTTTTTAAAAATTTCTCCTTAAAATCTCAGGTTAAGATTCTTCATTCAAGCATATGCATGGAGATCATAGGTACAAGTACCAATATTCAAAAATCTGGTTTGGTTGAGTCAACTCTTACACATTTGTACCTAGACCACAATGTCACAGTGAAAACCTCAAAATCCTCGACTGCTCACTGACTCATTGTCTAACCGCATTTGTGTCCTATTGTGTAGGCTGAAATGAGAAGGTTTGTCCTCACTGTTGCTATGCTACTGCTGTTAAGCTGTGTTAGTATTTCCAGCAGCCTGTGCCACTGTTGCACTATTCACCTTTAGGGCGGCACAGTGGTTAGCACTGCTGCCTCACAGTGCCAGGGACCTGGGTTCGATTCCAGCTTCGGGTCACTGTCCGTGTGGAGTTTGTGCATTCTCCCTGTGTTTGCATCGGTTTCCTCCCACACTCCAAAGATGCGCAGATTAGGTGGAGTGATCAAGCTAAATTGTCCCTTAGTGTCCCATGATGTGTGGGTCAGGTGGATTAATGGGGTAAATATGTGGGGTTACTGGGATAGGGCCTGCGTGGGATGCTCTGTTGGAGAATCGGTGCAGACTCGATGGGCTGAATGGCCTCCTTCTGCACTGTTGGGATTCTATGATTCTATTCTATATCTCTACTAACTTCTCCCACAATCCTATCATCCCAGGTCTGGTGATCACCCATTCCACTCCCTCTGTGGCAAGTAAATCCTTCTTTTGGTAAGGATACTAAAACTGTACACAGCACCCCAGGTGCTGTCTCACTCCATGCAATTGCAGCAAGGCATCTTTACTCCTGGTGCTCAAATCCCCTTGTGATGAAAGGCTAACTTGCCATTTGGCAGTCTAATTGCTTGCTGCACATGAGACTCATGAACAAGGACACCTGGATCTCTTTGGGCATCGACACTTATCAATTTCTCATCATTCAAGATACACTCCGACTTTTTGTTTGGTCTACCAAGGTGGATAAATTCACAATTATTGACATCATATTCCATCTGCTGTGATCTTATCTGATCTCACCGTGTCTGCACATACCACACCAACCCCTACCCCCTCCCCCCCACCCATTAACCTCCATTTGCCACTGTTTAGCTTATTCATTTAACTTGCCAATGTCCCTTTGCAACTTGCTCCAGTCTCCTCCCACTGTCTGAATGACACGCTGGTTAGGTGTATTAGCCATGCTAAATTCTCGCTCACTGTACCCAAATAGGCTCTGGAGTGTGGCAATTGGGGGGATTTCCACAGTAACTTCATTGTACTGCGAGTGTAAGCCTACTTGTGACACTAATAAATAAACTTTGAACTTTTCACTTAGCCTATTTTGCTGACCCCTTAAACTTACATTCCCACCTGCTTTTACGTCAGCAGTATTTTGCTTTTATTATACTAGTGTATAGTTCCACTGAGGATCTGTGACAATGTTACCCGTCTACTACTCTCACCTGTAGATGGTAGACCAAAGACTGAAATCAATGCTGACTGGCTGAAGTTGTAATGTGAATCGCGTTAAGCAAATAAAGTGCCCATACATCCCATTGAAGAATGACTTAAAGAACACTGTGCAATCTTAGCCACACATGGCTCCATGAAAATAGCAGGCAAAGGAATATCTTACACATGCATGAACACGTTCACTACTGATAGCTCACATTGTTATTTTCAGTGATGGATATTCTGAAGCTTGTGCAGATTCTGGGAGCAGCCAGTTTAAAATCACCTGTAACTTACCAGTGAAACACATTGTCCAAAACTGGTCTGACAGAAACCATTCACACAGACAGACATACACATGCAATCACACACACATAAGCACTCACATAGATATACATACACACACACAGCCACGGGGAGAACATGCAGACTCCACACAGACAATGGCCCAAGCCAGGAATTGAACCCAGATCCCTGACGCTGTGAGGCAGCAGCACTAACCACTGTGCCACCATACCACTCTGCAGAAAGAATATTGAAAGAACTTGCATTTTATACTGTGCATTTGTTGACTGCAGGATGTGCCATAGCGCATACTTCTAAAAGTGCGTCCATTGTTGTTATGAAGGGAAAGCCATTAAGCAATACGCAAGAAATACACAGTAAGCAGCTTCTTACTTCATGCTGAAACAGTGCAGTCAGAAGCTGTACTGACTTCAGTAGTACTTCTAATAATAATGTCAGTGCTGTTTGAGTCTTTTCAATAAACATCAGGATTTATGAAATATTTATTTTCCGAGTAGCAACATTTCCTGTCAAGGTTGGATTGTTATCTATCGTGTGGGCTTGCCTGCCTCAGCAATCACCTCACCAATCTTTTCTAAACAACAAACTTTGAATGAAAAACACATGGAAAAAAAAATCAATGACCCAAGCCAGGAATAAAAATCAATTTTTATTATTCTTGGATGAGACGTAAGCTACTCTGGGCCTGTTGCCTTTCCATCAGTCTGTGACGCGCACTATGGGACTCCATAAAACTGATGATGCCAGCACTTAACTGAGAGATACCCTGCTGGGCAGATGTCCGAGAAAGCCATTGCTTCATTGTGACTGGAGAGGTTCACTCCCTTTTACCGCTTTGCGTTTCATTTATTTGTTAGTGTCACAAGTAGGCTTACATTGTCATTGCAACAAAGCCACTGTGAAAATCCCCTAGTTGCCACACTCCGGCACCTGTTCGGGTACAAAGAACAAAAAAAGGTATAGCACGGGTACAAGCCCTTCGTCCCTCCAACCCTGTGCCGATCATGATGCCCTAAATAAAAAAATACCTTCTGCTCTTACTAAGTCTGTATCCCTCCCTATTCATGGACCCATCTGGATGCCTCTTAAATGGTGCTAATGTGCCTACTTCCACCACGTCCTCTGGCAGCAGGTGCCAGGCACCCACCACTCTCTGTGTGAAAAACCTCCCCCCACATCCCCCTTAAGAACTTGCCCCTCTCGTCTTGAACCTTTGCCCCCTTGTAATCGATACTTCCACTCTGGGAAGAAAGACTCTGACTATCCACCCTGTCTATGCCTTTCATAATTTTGTAGAACTCTACATCGAGGGTGAATTTAGCATGGCCAATACACCTAACCAGCACATCTTTTGGACTGTGGGAGGAAACTCATGCAGAATAGGGGAGAACGTGTAAACTTTGCACAGTGACCCGAGCCAGGAATTGAACCCAGGTCCCTGGTGCTCTGAGGCAGCAGTGCTAACCATTGTGTTGCCATGCTGCCCAGGATTGTTGACCTGTGTTTTCCTTTGGCCTCGCACCCCTCAAATCAGTTTGTTTCTCTGTGAAAACTCAAAGCCTAAGCCCCTCTTGTTCAAAACCGATCATCGCATGGGGAGTGCGGTGAGAAATGAACATGGCTTTATTTCAGCCATACCCAGCATTTCATCATTTTGTAATGGGAGAGGCTGAGACCTGTCAAAGTGCGGTTACGATATGCTTTCAGGCTATGTTTTAATCAGTGCTCTTTATTGTCTTTTGAGAAAACATTCTATTCGGTTTCAATACCATGAAGCCAAAATGTCACAAAACGTAACTTTCTTGTTTTTTCACAGGATGTGTGTATCACTGGCTGGCGTTCTTTGTTCAATCTGAATTGCCCTTGAGTCACCTTCTTGAACTGATGCAGGTTATGTGTTGCTGGCACGCTCACAGTGGCTCCCATAAGGGACTCCCATGATTAAAGTCTTACTGCCTCATTGCTTTGTTAACCACAAGTTGCATGCATTTGCAACAACTTTAACTCAAGGCGGGGGGGTGGGGGCGGCGGTGGTGGTGGTGACATGGTGGCACAGTGGTTAACACTGCTGCCTCACAGCACCAAGGACCTGGGTTCAATTCCCAGTTTGGGTCACCGTCTGTGCGGAGTTTGCACATTCTCCCTGTGTCTGCGTGGGTTTTCTCCGGGTGCTCCAGTTTCCTCCCAGTCTGAAAGATGTACTGATGAGATGCATTGACCTGAACAGGAATGTGACAACTCAGGGACTTTCACAGTAACTTCATTGCATTGTTAATGTAAGCCTTACTTGTGACTGATACACAAACTTTAAACTGATAAAATTCTCCAAGGCACTTTGCAGAAAAGCAGTCAGAGAAACTAGAAGCAGGAGTAGGCCATTCAGCCCTCCAAGCCTGCCCCGCCATTCATTTTGATCAAGACTAATCAAGAACTTCAAAATTCTGATCCCCTCTTCCCCATATCCCTTGATCCCTTTTGCCCCAAGAGCTATGTGTAATTTTGTCTTGAAATCACACTGATTTGGCTTTGATCATTTTCTGTGGTAATGAATTCCACACATTCACCACCCTCAGGATGAGGAAGCTTCTCCTCATTTCAGTTTTAATAGATCTACTCCTTATCCTCAAACTATGACCCCGAGTTCTGGACTCCCCCACCATCGGGAACTTTCCTTCTGAATCGATCTTGTCTAACTCTGTTAGTATTTTATAAGTTTTTATGAGATTCCTCTCAATTTCCTAAACTCCAGTGAATATAACTCTAACTGACTTAGTCCCTCCTCGTATGACAGACCTGCTTTTCCAGTTTCAAGAGTAGCCTAGTGAACATAAGAACATAAGAAATAGGAGCAGGAGTAGGCCATCCAGCCCTTCGAGCCTGCCCCGCCATTCAATAAGATCATGGCTGATCTGTTGTGGCTCAGTTCCACCTTCCCGCCCTCTCCCCATAACCCTTAATCCCCTCTCTTATCAAAAACCCATCAACCCGCTTCTTAAATATATTTAGCGAGGCAGCATTTATTTCGTGCTGCCTGTCATTAGTGTGTGCTTAAACTGGACCAGCTGATGGGCACCACGACAGCTCAGTGACTATCACTGTTTGCTGTGCAGACACATGGATTTGGGCCAGTGTCTGTGGGAGTTTGCGCATTCTCCCCGTGCTTGCGTGGGTTTTCTCCCCGTGCTCTGGTTTCCTCCCACACCCCAAAGATGAGCTCTTCGGCTGATTGGTGCAACAAATTGTCCCTAAATTAGTCTCCCCTCAATCTGGTTTCCAATGTGGAGTGCCATAAGCGTAGGCAAGAGTCATGGGTGGAAGAGGGAACTCACAATGTTAAAATGGTGGCGCGGGATTGTTGGGCCGAAGGGCCTGTTTCCCGTGCTGTGTTGTTCTTTGTTATTTGTTCTTTGAATCAGCCTGGTAAACTTTCTCTGTATTCCCCCTATAGCAAGGACATCCTTCCTCAGGTAAGGACACCAAAACTGATGACCATAAAACCATTGTTGATCGTCGGAAAAACCTATCTGGCTCACTAACGTCCTATAGAGAAGGAAATCTGCTATTCTTACCTGGTCTGGCCTACATGTGACTCCAGAACCACAGCAATGTGGTTGATTCTGAACTGCCCTCTAAGAGCAATGAGAGATGGGCAGTAAATGCTGCCAGCCAGCGACAATCATGACCCGTGACAGTTAAAACAAGTATTCTTGTAATGAAGCAGCAAGATTTAACCACAAAATCGGAATGTTATCATGGAATCCTAGAACCCCTACAGAGCGGAAAGAGGCCATTTGGCCCATCCAGCCTGCACTGACCACAATCCTACACAGGTCCTACTTCCGTTACCCCTTATATTTGCCCTACCAATCCCTCTGACACAAAGGGTCATTTTAGCATGGTTGATCAACCTAACCTACACATCTTTGGACTTGTAGCAAATGGAGGTGAAAGGAACCATGCAGTAATTGTAACAGTAACAGTAATAGTTTGGAATTTCACTTGATCACCCTTACCCTCTGCGTGAGCAGCCACGGCAACCATTCAGTCCAGAGCTCCTTATAAAACAGTTTCTCGAAGAGCCTCGGCCTTCAGCTAGATTAGATGACTTTGTTTAAAAGATTTTACCTTGCTGCTTATAGTACTCCGAGAGATCTTCATTCAAACTCAATTTGGAGTCAGAGAAATTACAACTAAAGGAACCAGAATACGAGGTTAGCTCCCTTCCCATTGTGTTTCGGAGTGTCGTGCACAGCTACGTGCTTTATTCCCAGAAGGAAAAGGCAGGAAAACAGGGAAATAGGAAATACTGGTCTCGTGCGCTTTAAAATGGAACACCAGTAAAAGCGGGGAAGTTGGAATACTGATCCGAATTGTTTTTTTTTCCCCTTCTGGGATGTTTTTGCATGCGACGGGTTGGATTCTCTGACCTCGCTCATAGCCGAGATTCTGCAGTGAACGGAGATCTGGTTTAACCTCAAATTCTCCACATTTGCTGGCAGCAGCAGCAGGCGTGAACGGCCGGAGAATTCTGGCCTACATATTTTGCAAGGTTAATGTGAACAAGTTGTAGAAATGCATGCATCGGCCATGTGCTGGGTAATGGAAGGTGTCGTCAATTTAAAAATGAAAATTGTAGCTTTACGAGGGGAGAGGCTTATGAGGAATGTATTCAATCTTATTCTTCCATGGGGTGTGATTATTATAGGCAAGGCCAGCAATTGTTACACATTTCAGCCTGCAGGTGCAGCAGGTGATCAAGAAGGCGAATGGGATGCTGGCCTTTATAGCGAGGAGGATAGAATATAAAAGCAGGGAGGTCTTGCTGCAACTGTACAGGGTACTGGTGAGGCTGCAGCTGGAGTACTGTGTGCAGTTTTGGTCGCCGCACTTGCGAAAGGATATATTGGCCTTGGAGGGAGTGCAGAGAAGGTTCACCCGGCTGATACCGGAGATGAGGGGGTTAGCTTATGAGGAGAGATTGAATACACTGGGTCTGTACTCGTTGGAGTTTAGAAGGCTGAGGGGGGGATCTTATAGAGACATACAAAATAATGAAGGGGCTAGATAGGGTAGAGGTAGAGAGATTCTTTCCACTTAGAAAGGATAGCAAAACTAGAGGGCACAGCCTCAAAATAAGAGGGGGGCAGTTTAGAACAGAGCTGAGAAGGAACTTCTTCACTCAAAGGGTGGTGAATCTCTGGAATTCTCTGCCCATTGAAGTGGTGGAGGCTGCCTCGTTGAATATATTTAAGTCACGGGTAGATAGGTTTCTGATAGACAGGGGAATTAAGGGTTATGAGGAGCAAGCGGATAAGTGGAACTGATCCACTTCAGATCAGCCACGATCTTATTGAATGGCGGGGCAGGCTCGAAGGGCTAGATGGCCTACTCCTGCTCCTATTTCTTATGTTCTTATTTCCTTGAACTAAGCAGCTTTCTTGCTCAGCATCCAGCTTGATGTGGGTAGGCCAGACTGGGTAAGGATGGCAGCTTTCCTTCCCTGAAGGGCATCTGTGAGGCAGGTTTTAATAACAATGGTTTCTTGCTCACCATCACTGAGACTAGCTTTTAATTCCAGATTTGTCAACTGAATTTTAATTTCTGGAATGGCCGAGATGAGATTTGAACTCTTGTTGCCACAACTTCACGAATCGTAACGGAGCACATACCCATGTCTACATCAATGGGGATCAAGTGGAAATGGTTGAGAGCTTCAAGTTTCTAGATGTCCAGATCACCAACAACCCATTCTGGTCCCTCCATGTGGACGCTATAGTTCAGAAAGCTCACCAATGCCTCTACTTTCTCAGGAGCCTGAAGAAATTTGGCATGTCAGCTACAATTCTCACAAACTTCTACACATGCACCATAGAAAGCAATCTTTCTGGTTGTATCACAGCTTGGTATGGCTCCTGCTCTATTCAAGACTGCAAGAAGCTACAAAGGGTCGTGAAAGATGCCCAGTCCATCATGCAAACCAACCTCCCATCCATTGACTCCATCTATACTTCCCACTGCCTCGGGAAAAGCAGCCAGCATAATTAGGGACCCCACGCACCCTGAACACTTTCTTTTCCACCATTTTCCATTGGGAAAAAGATACAAAGGTTTGAGATCATGTACCAAACGACTCAAGAACAGCTTCCTCCCTGCTGTCATCAAACATTTGAATAAACCTACCTTGCATTAAGTTGATCTTTCTCTGCACCCTAGCTATCATTGTAACACTACAATCCGCACTCTCTCCTTTCCTTCTCTACGAAAAGTGTGTTTTGTCTGTATAGCATGTGTGAAACAATACATTTCACTGTATACTAATACATGTGACAATAATAAATCAAATCAAATCAAAAGCAAGATTTGCCTGGGCCTCTAGGTAACCAGCCCAGTGACATTACTACAGTGCCATTGTCTCCCCCAAGATGAATTTAAAGAAAAAGCTATGGAAGTACAGAACAATGTGTTGACCTCCCCACCCCCTCTCTTACCGCATTCATTAGCACTGTTTGTGTGGGGTGGACTGGGTTATTCTGAACTTGGATGGGGGTTGGCGGAGTGCTACAGGCAGAAGGGGATGGGGACAGGGATCTGCAGTTCCTTTGGGAGTCTGCAGGAAGTCTCAAGAGTCTCAGGAAGTCAGAAGAATCTCAAGGAATGCCGGAAATAACAAGAGATGGTGCTAGTCTCTGCCGATGCCTCTTCTCCATGGTGGACTGCCCAACCCAAACAGAAGTGGCACGTCCACTCCATACATCTAATGGCCGGTAACCAACATCCAATCAATGTCTTGAACTGCCAGGTTGATTTGCTTACGAGTGCCCTTTGAATCTTCCCATGCAACTGTGCACAGTGTCCAGTACTCTTGCAGCCTCGTGCAGCTACCTCTAGGTTGCCCCCACAACCAAGCAGTTGAAAGGAAACATGGCGGCAACTGCCACTCGTGCAGGTGGCAGCACATTGCTACGCCCCTCGCCATAAGTCTCGAGCTGTGAGCTGCCCAGCATCAACAAGTTCCACATTAAAAGAGTATGAATAACAAATTCATACGGAGTGGGAGGATGGCACTGCTGCCTCACAGCACTAGGAACCCGGGTTCAATTCCCAGCTTGGGTCACTGTCTGTGCGGAGTCTGCCCGTTCTCCCCGTGTCTGCGTGGGTCTCCTCCAAGTGCTCCGGTCTTCTCTCACTGATGTGCGGGTTAAGTTGATTGGTCATGATAAATTGCCCTTAGCGTCAAGGCAGGGTTTGTACGTGGGGTTATGGGGATAGGACCCAGGTGGGATTGTTGTCGATGTAGGCCCGATGGGCTGAACGGTCTCCTTCTGCACTGTCGGGATTCTATGATCATTTATTTTGCAAAAAATAATACAGATGTGTTCCAGAGGCTCCATGGGATCTTTGCACCACAACAAGCAGATTTTCAGAAGCCTAATATTGCTCATTTAGCAGATGAAATGGTTATTAGCTCCAGCTACCCGTGGAACCACTTCTTGCAGTGTATATCATTGCAGTATCCTCTGAGATAATAGAGTGCTGCTTACGCTTGCTTCGAAAATCCAAATGAAAAAGCATTGGATGAGCACGAAAATGACTAGTTAGATTAACAATAGGGAAGGCCACCATCGTGAATGGTGAAATTAAAATATGTATCTGATTTTTCTTTTTGCCACTGTTGTTGGGTTGGGAGTCCCTGGAGGGGAAAGAGAACGCAACATCGACTCCAGTGGGCTGCGCTCAGTTTATATTGCGCTGGGCAGCTTAGCTTCGTCTGGTGTTGAGGCAAGTGAGGATATAGAAAATGAAGAGGAAGGGACACTTGTCCGGTGCATTTTCTATTATCCAGCTGCTGGATAGAGGCAAAGACTGCACAACGAGAGTCACGGACCACAACAGCCACAGAAACTAACTGACCAGTACCTCCAGCCTCAGTGACCACTCTCCGAATCTCTGGCTACTTCAGCACTGATTAAAAAATAGACTGGGGCTCAGTAACTGCCAGAAAATAGTAAAGTTTATGCATTAGAAATCATAGAATCCCTACAGTGCAGAAAGAGGCTATTCGGCCCATCGAGTCCACACCAACCACAATCCCACCCAGGCCCCACCCCCATACCCCTACATATTTTACCCGCTAATCCCTCTAACCTACACACCTCAGGGCACTAAGAGGCAATTTTTTTCAGCATGGCCAATCAACCTAACCCGCACATCTTTGGACTGTGGGAGGAAACCGGAGCACCCGGAGGAAGCCCACGCAGACACGAGGAGAATGTGCAAACTCCACACAGACAGTCGACCCAAACCGGGAATCGAACTCAGGTCTCTGGCGCTGTGAAGTAGCAGTGCTAACCACTGTGCTATTGTGCCACCCCAGGTCACGTGTAACCCGAGTTTCCGCCCACATCCCTGGTGAAGCTATGTTCAAAGTTTTAAGTTTATTTATTAGTGTCACAAATAGGCTTTCTTTAACATCGCAATAATGTTACTATGAAAAGCCCCTAGTTGCTACACTCCAGCGCCTGTTTGGTTAAACTGAGGGAGAGTTTAGCACTGCCAATGCACCCTAACCAGTACGTCTCTCGGACTTTGGGAGGAAAGCGGAGGTAACCCACAGAGAAATGGAGAGAATGTGCAGACGCCGCACAGACACTGACCCAAGCAGGCAATTGAACCCTGGTCCCTAGCATGGTGAGGCAGCAATGTTAACCACTGTGCCACAAAGAGGCCTGTTTAAAAATACTTAGGGATACTAGATTTTTTTCTATTATTTCACAGGAGTTGGGCATCGCTGGCTAGGCCAGCACTTGTTGTCTATTCCTAATTGCCCTTGAGATGATGAACTGCCTTCTTCAGCTGCTGTGGCCCATGTAGTGTAGCTATACCACAGTGCTGTTAGAGAGAGAATCCCAGGATTTCAACCCAGGGACTGCAAAGGAACGATAATATATTTCCAAGTCAGGATGGTGAGTGACATGGAAGGGAACTGGTAGGTGGTGCTCTTCCCATGCATCTGCTGCCCTTCTCCTTCTATGTGCTTCCTAAGGACCTTGACCTTTCAGCATTTTGCAGCTAATTAAATAGTCATGAAAGTGAATGCTGGAAACCCGTAATAAAAACAGAAAATGCTGGAACTGCCCCGTCAATGTCTAACAAAGTGAGCCCGGCATTAACTTTGTTTCTCTCCTGCTCAGTTAATTTTGCATTTTCTGTTTACAGTTCAGAATTCCAGTGTTTGCAGTATTTTGTTTTTATCTTCTTATCTCATCTCAGGCTTATCTCATCTCCTTGTCTCATTCTCCACTCAAGGACTAGGGAGGGAATCTATGCACGGGACCAGAGGAAATAAGCAAAGTATTAAATGAGGACTTTGTGTCAATCCTCACCAAAGGGAAGGATTTGGTGGATGATGAATCTGGGAAAGGATGTGTACATAGTTTGAGTCATGCTGAGATCAAAAAGGAGGAGATATGCTCTGTCTGAGGCCAGTACTCTCCATTCACCTGACAAAGAGGCAAACTTCGAAAGCTTGTGAGCTTACTATCAAATAAATTGGCTGGACTCAAACCTGGTGTTGTCAGACTTCTCAAAGGGGAGGTCCCAGAGGATTGGAGAATAGCCAATGTTGTTCCTTTGTTTAAGAAGGGTAGCAAGAATAATCCAGGTAATTACAGGTCGGTGAGTCTTACACCAGTGATAGGGGGATTATTGGAGAGGATTCTTCGAGTTAAGATTTATTCCCACTTGGAAATAAGTGGACGTGTTAGTGGGAAGCAACATGGTTTTGTGAAGTGGAAGTCACGTCTCATGAACTTGATCGAGTTTTTCGAGGAAGTGATGAAGATGGTTGATGAGGGTAGGGCAGTGGATGTTGTCTACATGGACTTCAGTAGGGCCTTTGACAAGGTCCCTCATGGCAGTCTGGTGCAGAAGGTGAAGTCGCATGGGATCAGAGGTGAGCTGGCAAGGTGGATACAAAACTGGCTCCGTCAAAGAAGACAGACGGTAGTAGTGGAAGGATGCTTTTCTGAATGGAGAGCTGTGACAAATGGCATTCCTCAGGGATCAGTGCTGGGTCCTTTGCTATTTGTAATACATATAGATGACTTAGAGGAAAATGTAACTGGTTTGATTAGTAAGTTTGTGGACAACACAAAGATTGGTGGATTTGAGGATAGCGATAAGGACCATTAGAGGATACAGTAGGATATAGATCAGCTGGAGACTTGGGCGGAGAGATGACAGGTAGAGTTTAATCTAGACAAGTGTGAGGTAATGCATTTTGGAAGATCTAATACAGAGAGGAAATAGACAGCAAATGGCTGAACCCTTAAGAATATTGATAGAACATAGAACATAGAACATTACAGCGCAGAACAGGCCCTTCGGCCCACAATGTTGCGCCGACCAGTTAAAAAACAATGACCCTCTAACGTAAACCAAACCCTTACCATCCATAAACCTATCCACGGATCTCTTAAACGCCCCCAAGCAAAGGGATCTGGGTATACAGGTACACAGGTCACTCAAAGTGGCAATGCAGGTGGAGAAGGTGGTCAAGAGGCCATACGGCATGCTTGCCTTCATCGGCCGGGGCATTGAGTTTAAAAATTGGCAAGTCATGTTGCAGCTTTATAGAGCCTTAGTTCGGCCACAATTGGAATACAGTGTTCAATTCTGGTTGCCACACTACCAGGAGGATGTGGAGGCTTTGGAGGAGGTACAGAAAAAATTTACCAGGATGTTTCCTGGTATGGAGGGCATCAACTATGAGGAGAAGTTGGAGAAACTTGGTTCATTTTCACTGGAATGATGGAGGCTGAGGGGAGACCTGGTAGAAGTCTACAAGATTATGAGAGGCATGGACAGAATGGAAAGTCAAAAGCTTTTTCCCAGGATGGAAGAGTCAATTACTAGGGGGCACAGGTTTAAGGTGTGAGGGGCAAGGTTTAAAGGAGATGTATGAGGCAGATTTTTTACGCAGAGAGTACTTGGTGCCAGGAACTCGTTGCTGGGGGAGGTAGTGGAAGTGGATGCGGTAGTGACTTTTGAGGGGCATCTTAACAAGTACATGAATAGGATGGGAATAGAGGGATATGGTCCCCGGAAGGGTAGGGAGTTTTACTTAAGTCACGCAGCATGGTTTGTGCAGGGTCGAAGGGCCTGTTCCTGTGCTATAATTTTCTTTATTCTTTGTTCTTTGCTTGTGAACCAAACAACCTGAAATCTGGGTCCACTGGTTCATGTCAGTGAAAATAGCTATTTATTTAGGTGCTGGAGTGTGACGACTAGGGGATTTTCACAGTAATTTTATTGTAGTGTTAATGTAAGCCTACTTGTGACGAATAAATAAGCTTTAACTTTTTAATCCATCAATATCCTTTGTAATCCTGAACAGCTCCATCAAATCTCTCCTTAATCTTCTCTGCTCTAAGGAGAATGATCCCAGTTTTTCCAGTTTCTCCATGTGGCAAAATTGTTTTATCTTCCCTGGATAGAAAATGGTAATTTCTTATGAAATGGAGGTGGATCCCCTCCCTGAGAGCTAACACCGAACCACTCAAAGGGGAGTACCTCACCTCATGATCTGTTAAAGGAGTATGAAGTGGTACAATCTATTCTTCAGCAACCTTTAGTGGTTAAATCAAAATAACTCCCTGACACTCTCTCTCTAAAGTCAGCGTGTAACAATTTAATTATCTAACTAACAGTGAACAAGTTAATTAAATTTTAACAAACTGAATAACACATGATTCTGATGCAATGCTGTTCAGATAAATACAATTCCCATTTATTAACAAAAAATAAATAAAATTTTAGTCACTCTCTAAATTTGTCATCTTCCGGAATATTCTGTCTTCTTTGCTATCTTCACTATTGAGATGAGGCTTTCTTTTAAGATAAAAATTAGATTGCTATGCTAGCAGATAGAAGGCAGTTGCTTTATCTGCTTTTGTCCCACTGCCTTCTTTTATACCTGTGATGACATATCCATATCCCCTACAATGGGATTGGTCCTCAGTTTGCCGAAACCATCAATTTCAAATTCAATAGGTGCTTGGTATCTAAGTGCCTCATTCAAGTTGATTGTTTCAAATTCAAAAACCTGTACTGATTCAAATTGATTGGCTGAATTCAAAAATATTCAAAAAGCCTGAAAGCTTGTTACCAAAGCAATCCTGCTGCATGTTTCCTTGATACAATGTTTCAGTCTGAGTTCTCTATATGCACCTGCATTTTTTTTAACTCTGACAAGAATGATCCCTGGAAGAGCTTGTGGTATGAGAAATGGTTGCGGACACTGGGTCTGTACTCTTTGGAGTTTAGAAGGATGAGGGGGGGATCTTATTGAAATTTACAGGATACTGCGTGGCCTGAATAGAGTAGACATGGAGAGGATGTTTCCACTAGAAAGAAAAACTAGAAGTAGAGGGCACAAGCTCAGACTAAAGGGACAATCCTTTAAAACAGAGATGAGGAAGAATTTCTTTAGCCGGGGAGTGGTGAATCTGTGGAACTCTTTGCCGCTGAAGGCTATGGAGGCCAGGTCACTGAGTGTCTTTAAGACAAAGATAGATAGGTTATTGACTGATAATGGGATGAGGGGTTATGGGGAATAGGCAGGAGAATGGAGTGAGAAAAATATCAGCCATGATTGAATGGTGGAGCAGACTTGATGGCCAGAGTGGCCTAATTCTACTTCTATGTTATATGGTCTTGTGGGCTACGCTGAGCAAAATGAAAACACCAACTTTTTAAAGGGACCATTCAATAGTTTCACCTCTTAGCATTTTATCATTTTTAAAACCATTTTACAAACACCAAATTCTAACAATCTATTCAACTTTGCAACAAATTACATTAAGAAAGTCTCTGAGACATCTTTCAATTCTTACCTGACATGGAAGCCACGTTTACAATGCTGCCACCTTTCCCACCATGATCACACCTCATATGTTCCAAAGCCAGGTAACTTGCTTGTATCAATGCTACCTGCGTAAGTACACACACAACACACAAACAGTTGTGGTGTGAAATTAATTCGGCAAATTTGATACGATTTAATTTCTGCAGCAAATCCCAGTCACCGCTCACCCTGCAGTTGTTAGAGGGAAATTTCGAATGGATTAAACATTCTGATAGTTGTGTTTTTTATTGAATCGCTATACTGCAAAAAGATGCCATTTGGTCCATTGACTCTGCACCAACCCTCTGACAGAGTATTTTACCCAGGTCCTTTTCCATGCCTTATTCCCGTCAGCCCACTCATTTACCATAGCTAATCCATCTAATCTACGCATCCCGGGACACTAAGGGGCAATTTGCCATGGCTAATCCACCTTACCTGCACATCTTTGGATTGTGGGAGGAAACCGGTGGAAACCCATGCAGACATGGGGAGAATGTGCAGACTCCACACAAATGAAAATTCCAAGGCTGGAATTGAACCTGGGTCCCTGGTGCTGTGAGGCAGCAGTGTTACCAGGCTGCCCCTGAACAACAAATAGAAAATTATCTTTCAAATACTTTATGTGTTCTTGTGCTGATGGAGTGTTGGTGATCACTTGGGCAGTCCTGTGAGTCGTGGCAGTATACACTTCTACATCCACATGCAGCCCGCAGTTAGGGATAGTGATGGTGGAGACTCCACCTTTCTATCCATCGCATGGCTGACCAGGAAGGTCTCCTGCTCTTACTGCCTGCCATTCGTGTGTGTTTCATATTGATACACAACCTGTTTGTTCATGTTATAAACGCACCTTCCTTGGTAATCAAGCACTGGGGTGGGAACCCAGTGCTTCTGACTCAGAGGCGGAGCTGCTGTCCACTGCATCACGGGATGTCCATACATACTGCAGTAAAGTGCAATGAAACCAATATTGACTGACCCACTAACACACCCTCAATTCATGAAAGATCCATAAATCGTCCAACTGTGTAACTGTTTACTCAGCTAAACAATACCTTTATAACAAGTCAGCAACTACTTGATAAGTAAAACTAGTAAAATGGGGAAGTATTGCGGTACTTATTTCAACACACACTCAATATCAAAACACTTCCCCCGCCACTTGCTTGAATGTGTAATAACCTATTGTTACATCAGCTAAATTCTGCAGACATTCTGCACTGGGGGGGGGGCAATGGCCCAGTGGTATTATTGCTAGACTATCCAGAAACTCAGTTAATGTCCGGGGGACCCGGGTTTGAATCCCATCACGGCAGATGGTGGAATTTGAATTCAACAAAAAAAAATCTGGAATTAAGAATCTACTGATGACCACGAAGCCATTGTCGATTGTCAGAAAAAAACCCATCCGGTTCAATAAAGTCCTTTAGGAGAGGAAATCTGCCGTCCTTAACTGGTCTGGCCTACATGTGACTCCGGAGCCACAGCGATATGGTTGACTCTCAACTTCCCTCTCTGAACGAGGGCAACTGGGGAGGGGCAATAAATGCTGGCCATGCAGCGACGCCCATGTCCTGTGAAATAATTAAAAAAAGTAACATAGTTCACACAGCAACAGACATAGGAACAGGAGGGGGCCATTCGGCTCCATGAGTTTGTTGCATTATTCAGTTAGATCTTGGCTGACCACATTTCCCTGCTTTGGTTCCAGCGACTAACAAGGAATCTGTCAATTTGTTTTGACATTAGCAATTGTTCCCTTACCTCAACATGTTTCCATTACCCTATATGTAAATAAATGCTTCCTGACATTATTGCTTACTCTAATTTTAAGCGCGTTCTGGATTCCCCAAGGGAGGAAATGGCTGCTCTTTATCCACCCTGTCAAATCCTTCAATCATTTGAAACATCTGAATGAGCTCACTGCTTAATATTCTTTGATGCCTTCAGTAGAAGCCCACTCAATGTCCTAAACCCATTTATCTTGACTTGCATTCTGCTGCATCGATGCTCCTCTCCCTCCATATATCTTTCTTGGTGTGTGGCAGTAGAACACACAGTTTTTTTGCCTGAAACGAGGTTTAACAAGAGGAACATAAGGAAGAAAATGGAATAAACTTTGACCTTAGCTGAGGGAGAGCAATATTTATTTATTCATTATTTATTATTGCCTCAAGTAGGCTTACATTATGGGTGGCACAGTGGTTAATACTGCTGCCTCACAGGGCCAAGGACCCGAGTTCGAATCCCGGCTTGGGTCACCGTCAGTGCAGGGTTTGCACATTCTCCCTGTGGGTTTCCTCCGGGTGCTCCGGTTTCCTCCCACAGTCTATAAGACGTACAGGTTAAATGCATTGGCCGTGCTAAATTTTCCCTCAGTGTACCCGAACAGGCGCTGGACTGTGGCGACCAGTGGATTTTCATGGTAAATTCATTGCAGTGTTAATATAAGCCTACTTGTGACACAAATAAATAAACTTAAAAAAACTTCAACACTGCAATGAAGTGACTGTGAAAATCCCCTAATTGCCACACTCTGGTGCCTGTTCTGTTCACTGAGGGAGAATTTACCACTTACGGAGGCAGAATTCCAACAAGGGTAAAGATGTAATGGGAGCAACAAATGAAACAATGATTTCAAAGACAGGATTTTAAAAATAGTTGTCCCTGGACGTCGAAGGTAGATTTGGCATGGAAATAATGTCTCATTGTACCATACTTACTAGATTGACAGATATGGTCTTTTCCCAGGAACTTTCATTGTTTATGCCAGCATTGTTGCACAGTACATCTAGTCTTCCAAACGTCTGCACCGTTTCACAAAAAACATCTGGAAGAAACGGCGAACGGTTTTTCATACAATCACAGAATTCCTACAGTGCAGACGAAGCCATTCGGCCCATCGGATCTGCACTAACTCTTCAAAAGAGCATCTTACCTAGGCAAGAGCATCTTATCCAGGCACCTTCCCCCACCCTATCCTTGTAACCGCACACATTTACGACCTAACCTACATATCTTTGAACATTAAGGGGCAATTTGGCATGGCTAATCCACCTAACCTTTCCACCTTTGGAATGTGGGAGGAAACTAGATCACCCGAAGGAAACCCATGCAGACACGGAGAGAATGTGCAAACTCCACACAGACAGTGACCCAAGGCTGGATTCAAACCTGTGCCCCTGGCGCTGTGAGGCAGCAGAATTAACCACTGTGCCACCCCTTCTGATTTGATTGATCAGATTTAGAAACTGTTGTTTCCCTGTAGCTTCCTACAGCAAAGGACATTAAAGTATTTAGATTGCTGGTAGATAGCATACAGTGTAAAGGAGGCCATTCAGCCCATTGAGTCTGCACTGACCACAATCCCACTCAGGCCCTGTTCCTGTAACCCCTCCACATATTTACCCTGCTAATCCTCCTGACACTAGTGTCAATTTAGCATGGCCAATCAACCTAACCCACACATCTTTGGACTGTGGGAGGAAACTGGAGCACCCAGAGGAAACCCACGCAGACACAGGAAGAATGTGCACCCGCCACACAGGCAATGATCTGAAGGTGGAACTGAACCCAGGTCTCTGATGCTGTGAGGCAGCAGTGCTAACCATTGTGATGTTGTGAATTCATACAGCTTTTACTTGCTTAGTGCGCAATTTGTAATGCAGGTATGAATTAAATTCCCATCCGCAATGTACGTGTGGAGAGACTGACAGCTACCACTTCAATTCTGGTCTCTGCTTTGACTCAGAAAGAATATGCTTGAAGACTAGTTTGTCTAATCTGCCAATGCTGAATGAGCTGTGGAGAGATTCTGGCATTTTTTTGTGTCAGGTTCTTTTCTTTCTTGTTTGCAATAAGAGCATTCCATTGCCTTATCGTCGAAACATTAAGATGGACAACAAAGGCTGAAAATCTCTGACTGGTCATCCAGACAGGAGACCTGTTTCATTAAGGCACCTGGGAGGCATAGCATCAGGAAGGGCGATGTCAGACATCTCTTCAGAGCAACTCATCAGCTACAGGTTACCAAGGTAACTGACCATGCCCCTGGGCCTGAGGAAGTTCGGCCCATTTGGGGTGGGAAGGTGGAAGGCCATGGGGGAGGCGAGAGATCCAAAACATTTGCGGACCAGGCTGGTTTTGAGAATCCTGGAGCAGATCTTGCTTCCCCAGACCAAAAGGATGTGGAGACATTGGAGAGGGTACAGAAAAGATTTGCCAGAATATTGCCTGGTATGGCGGGCATTAGCAATGAGGAGGGGTTGGAGAAACTTGAAACTGGAAAGACAGAGTTTGAGGGGTGCCCTGATTGAAGTCTACAAGATTATGAGGAGCATGGACAAAATGGATAGTCAGAAGCTTTTTTCCAGGATGGAAGAGTCAATTACTAGGGGTGATAAGTTTAAGATGTGAGGGGTAAGGTTTAAAGGAGATGTACGAGGCAGATTTTTTTTACACAGAGTGTGGTGGGTGCCTGGAACTCACTACCAGGGGAGGTAGTGGAAGCAGATACAATAGTGAGTTTTAAGGGGTGTCTGGACAAATGCAGGAATGAAGTAAAGTTAAAAGTTTATTTATTAGTCACAAGTAAGGCTTACATTAACACTGCAATGAAGTTACTGTGAAATTCCCCTAGTTGCCACACTCCAGCACCTGTTCGGGTCAATGCGCCTAACCAGCATGTCTTTCAGATTGTGGGAGGAAACCAGAGCACCCGGAGGAAACACACGCAGACACGGAGAGAATGTGCAAACTCCATACAGACAGTGACCCAAGCTGGGAATCGAACCTGGGTCCCTGGAGCTGTAATAGAGAGTTATGGTCCCCCCAAGGGCAGAGGGTTTTAGTTCACATGGAGACCATGGTCAGTGCAGGCTTGGAGGGCTGAAGGGCCTGTTGCTGTGTTGCAATTTTCTTTGCTCTTTGTTCTAGAAACTTAATACTAAACAGGAACTTGCGCTTTTGTGTTCCTCTTCAGTTCAATTCCCAGCTGAGAGAAGCCAATTCATCCAAATCAGGGCAAGGTTCAGGATCCTACATACATCACAGGATTTTGGTTTATATTTTACAGAGCCTAGTACCTGATTCAAGGTGCTGCTCCAACTGTCCTGCTGGGCAATTACACTTGTGGCAACCAGAAGAGCTATTTGTGAGCTAATACTGGCCTACTTCTACAGTCCTCTACTTTAGGGGAAGGGATATTCTGGTGATTATCTCTCAACTATTAATCAAGAAACTCGGCTGATGTTCTGGGGACCCAGGTTCAAATCCCACCACAGCAGATGGTGCAATGTGAAATCAATAAAAAAAACTTTGAATTAAGAATCTACTAAATGTTCTTGGGAGGCATTGGGATGAGAAGGTGGGAGACCATGGGAGAGGAGAGAGATCCAAAATATTAGTGGACCAGGCTCGTTTTGAGAAGCCTGGAGCAGATTATGCTCCTCCAGACTGGAAAGATGCGGAGGGTTTGGAAAGAGTACAGAAAAAATTTACCAGGATGTTGCCTGGTATGGAGGGCATTGTTGGAAAAACCCATCTGGCTCACCATTCTTTAGGGAAGGAAATCTGCCATCCTCACCTGGCCTGGCCTACGTGTGGCTCCAGAGCCACAGCAATGTGGTTGACTGTTGACTGTCCCCGGGCAATGAGGGATGGACAGATGTCCACAGATCTCTGACGGTTGTCACTCAAGTGGATAGAGCTGTGAAGAAGGCTTATAGTGTGTTAAAGTTTATTAACAGGGGGTTGCATTTAAAAGCCATGCGGTTATGCTACAACTGTACAGGACCTTGGTGAGACCACATTTGGAATATTGTGTGCAGTTCTGGTCACCTCATTATGAGAAGCATTGGAGAGAGTGCGGAAGAGATTTACCAGGTTGCTGCCTGGTTTGGAGGGTAGGCCTTATGAGGAAAGGTTGAGGGAGCTAAGGCTTTTCTCTTTAGAGCGGAGGAGGATAAGAGGCGACTTAATGGAGGTTTATAAGATGATGAAGGGGATAGATGGCGTGGGCGTGCAGAGACCATTTCCTCGGGTGGATATAGCTGTTACTAGGGGGCATAACTTTAAGGTTCATGGTGGGAGATACGGGAGGGATGTCCAAGGTAGATTCTTCACTGAGAGAGTGGTTGGGGTGTGGGATGGACTGCCTGCTGTGATAGTGGAGTCGGGCACTTTAGGAACTTTCGAACGGTTATTGGATAGGCACATGGAACACACCAGAATGATAGGGAGTGGGATAGCTTGATCTTGGGTTTGGACATAGCTCGGCACAACATCGTGGGCTGAAGGGCCTGTACTGTGCTGTACTTTTCTATGTTTCTATGTTCTATGTTTCTATGACAATAAATGCTGGCCAGCCAGTGACAGCCATGTCCCATAGCTGAGTAAATGAGATAAGAGGCCTTAACATTGGTAAGTGGCCTTAACATTCACCTCCACTGAGCTGTCTTTATGATCCCATGAAAAACCTCCTATCCAAGCTGTCTTTTTCTGTTCCACCATCCAGATCTATCTCCATCAAAAAGCACTGCACATGTACACACTAAGATGCTAAAAGCTTTTGCTGTGAGTTTGTTTCAGGATTCTTCCTTCCGTAAGCGAAAACTGAACAAAAGGTAATGACTTGTTTAATTTAAAATAATACTGGTTAAATATTCATTTGCCCACCATCTCTACATAGGAACAATCCCTGCCCACTTCCCTGGGCTTGGGGCATCGTTACATACTCTTGCCCAGTTCCCAGCCACGAAGGGAGAGCTGGTGAGAGATCCCGAGGTGAGTCCAGTTCTTGCTGCATTAAGGCCAAGGCTCCAGCATCAAAAGATATGTGGGAGGGGGGCCAATTAATGAGGCAGAACAGAAAGTAAGAATTGCATTTAGATAGCACCCTTCATTGAAGTGCCTTAGAGATCCAGTGCAGACATGATGGGCCAAATGGCCCATTTCTGCACTGTAATAGTTCTGTGATTCTTTGACTTTAGGGACAGTGAAGGTTTATAGATGTAATCATTGTTACAATGTACAAAGCAGGACAGAAAGTTTGGACACAGCAAACTCCCTCAAGCTACAATTTAATAATGACTGAATGATTTGTTTTATGTGTATACGGCTGAGTGGTTGGTGGATGGTTAGAGTGTTTTACAGCCCAACAACATGGGTTCAATCCCTATATTTGAATGTTTTTAAGGCAAAGGTAGATAAATTTTTGAACAATAAAGGAATTAAAGGTTATGCTGAGCGGCCGGGTAAGTGAGCTGAGTCCACGGAAAGATCAGTCATGATCTTATTGAATGGTGGAGCAGGCTGGAAGGCTGAATGGCCTACTCCTGATCCTAGTTCTTATGCTCTTATACTGGGAGGTAGTCCTTGGGGCTTGCCTCCTCTTGTTACCTCAAGTATTACCAAGGCATAAGCCATGATTATTCACCTTTGGACAATGGGGAGATTGCCTCAAAGATAGAGCTTGTTTTACTGACATTGATTGACGGATAAGCATTGTCTGGGACACAATAAATAACTCCTCGACTCTCTCTTGCATGTTGCCACGGGATCTTTTTCCACCACCTGAGAGAGTCGGCAGGGCCTCAGTTTACAGGCAGCATGGTGGCACAGCGGTTCGCATTGTTATCTCACAGCTCTGGGGACCTGGGTTCGATTCCCACCTTGGGTCACTGTCTGTGTGGAGTTTGCACATTTTCCCCATGTCTGCTTGGGTTTCCTTCGGGTGCTCTGATTTCTTCCCACGGTCCAAAGATGTGGGGGTTAGGTGGATTGATCATGCTAAATTGCCCCTTAGTGTCCCAGGACGGGTAGGTTAGAGGGATTAGTGGGGTAAATATGTGGGGTTAATGGGATAGGGCCTAGGTGGGATTGTTGTTGGTTCAGATTTGATGGGCCAAATGGCCCCCTTTTTCACTGTAGGGAACCTATGATAATGTCTCATTTGAAGGATAACACCTTTGAAAGTGTAGGGTTCCCTCAGTACCGCACTGAAGCATCAGCCTAGATTTGGGACTCAAGTGCCTGAAGTGCAACTTAAACTCATACCTTCTGGGTCCTGATCTTTTACTGAAAACTTTGTTAATGGGGCTTTCAGTAAGTGTTGGCCAAAATGGACTGTAAGATCATAAGATATAGGAACAGAATTAGGCTGTTCGGCCCATCGAGTCTGCTCTGCCATTCAGTCATAAGAACATAAGAAATAGGAGCAGGAGTAGGCCATCTAGCCCTTCGAGCCTGCCCCGCCATTCAATAAGATCATGGCTGATCTGTCGTGGCTCAGTTCCACTTTCCCGCCCTCTCCCCATAACCCTTAATCCCTTCTCTTATCAAAAACCCATCAACCCGCTTCTTAAAAATATTTAGCGAGGCAGCCTCCACCACTTCAACGGGCAGAGAATTCCAGAGATTCACCACCCTTTGAGTGAAGAAGTTCCTCCTCAACTCCGTTCTAAACCGCCTCCCCTTTATCTTGAGGCTGTGCCCCCTAGTCCTACTGTCTTTTTTGAGCGGGAAGAGTCTCTCCACCTCTATCCTATCCATCCCATTCATCATCTTATACGTCTCAATGAGATCTCCCCTCATTCTTCTAAACTCTAACGAGTACAAGCCTAGTTTATTCAGCCTCTCCTCATAGCTCAACCCCCTCAACTCCGGTATCAGCCTAGTAAACCTCCTCTGCACTCCCTCCAAGGCCAAAATATCCTTGCGCAGGTGCGGCGCCCAAAACTGCACACAGTACTCCATGGCTGATACGATTCTCATTCTCATTCTCCTGCCTTCTCCCCATAACCCTTGATACCTTTATTGATCAATAATACAATAATCTGGCCCCCACACTCCTCTGAGGCTAGTAGTTATTCTTCCTGTGCTCCTTCCTCATGAGAAGCCTTTCAGACCTTCCTGCAGCCACCCCAGGCACCACTGGCAGATGAAGGGAAATGGACCCTCGCCTCTCAACAAAGAATGAAATCAGCCCGGGAAACAGGCCCTTCGGCCCAACGAGCCCGCGCTGCCATCTTAACACCACCAGTCCCCCTACTCCACCCATGACCCTTGTCTAATGTTTTATGGCCATCCACATCGAGGGAAACTAATTTAGGGACAATTTATTCCTGCCAATCAGCCTAACAGCACATCTTTGGGGTGTGGGAG
The DNA here is from genome assembly GCF_965287045.1 of Carcharhinus amblyrhynchos. Lineage (NCBI taxonomy): Eukaryota > Metazoa > Chordata > Chondrichthyes > Carcharhiniformes > Carcharhinidae > Carcharhinus > Carcharhinus amblyrhynchos. Next base: position 116,218,917 of record NC_137328.1, on the reverse strand, counting down.
GAAACCGGAGCACCCGGAGAAAACCCACGCAAGCACGGGGAGAATGCGCAAACTCCCACAGACACCGGCCCAAATCCATGTGTCTGCACAGCAATCAGCGATAGTCACTGAGCTGTCGTCTTGCCCAGTATCTGGTCCAGTTTAGGCACACACTAACGACATGAAGCACTAGGCCAATCCCGAACAACCAAGAGCAGCCCCAGTACGACCCATCGCGTGTATGCCTCTCATTGGACACGAGGTGGACCGACTTCCAGCATTTCTGTGTGATAGGAAGGGAAGTGATCCTTATGGCGTAGGGATGGGCAAATTAATAAAACTGGGATGGGAGAGCAGCTATAGACACCACTGCTCGATTTTTCCCTGTGATTTCATTGTTATCTGTCTGATTTGGGGCTAAATACGATAATATGAACAAGGAGCAGGGGTAGGCCATTTGGCCTCTTGTGCTGGCTCTGCATTTAATAAAATCATGGCTCATCTGAGACTGAACCTCATATCCGCACCCTGCCTAGCCCCAAAGGCTATCACCCCCGTGCTAACCAAGAATCCAGCCACCTCGACCTTACAAAGATTTAAGGGGCGGGATTTTCCGGTCTCGCCCCAAAACTGGGAAATCCAGCCCAAGGTCAATGGCCTTTTGCATGGTCCGCGCCCCTCACCCCTCACCGCTCGCCTGCTCTGATCCCATGACGGACAGGACAGGAAAAATCCCCCCAAAGACTCTGTGTCCACTGCCTTTCCTGGAAGAAGTTCCAAAGACTCACAACCCTCTGAGAAATGACATTTCACCTCATCTCCGTTTTAAAAGAGCGACCCCTTATTTTTAAGCAGCGACCTTTAGTTCTGGATTCTCTCGCAAGAGGAAACATCCTTTCCGCATCCACCCTGTTAAGACAACACTGTTGTTTTGAGAATAGTGTTTGGACTGTGGGACGGAACCGGAGTGCCTGGAGGGAACCCATGCAGACACGGGGAGAATGTGCAGTCTCCACACAGACAGTGATCCGAGGCTGAAATTGAACCTGGGTCCCTGGTGCTGTGAAGCAGCAGTGCCACTGTGATCGCTTTCATGGGTGAGTCCTAATTTCTTGGGAGTTCAACAGTTGGCTATCCATTTGCTGCTAATACACCAGGAGTTGAAAACAGTGTGGTCTGTTGCCCAGGCCCACCTGTTGCCACATTCTGGCCTATGGCTGCTTCACCATCCAAACTGGGGCCCTCTGATATATGTAAGACCCTGATTGATTGGGGCCAGACAAAAAGGATGTTGCCTGGATTGGGAGGCATGCCTTATGAGGATAGGTTGAGGGAGCTAAGTCTTTTCTCCCTGGACAGACGAAGGATGAGAGGCGACCTGATAGAGGTTTATAAGATGTTGAGAGGAATAGATAGGGTGGATTCTCAGAGGCTATATCCCAGGGCTGAAATGGTCGCTACGAGAGGACACAGGTTTAAGGTGCTGGGGAGCAAGTACAGAGGAGATGTTGGGGTAAGTTTTTCACTCAGAGGGTGGTGAGTGAGTGGAATCAGCTGCCGTCGGTGATGGTGGAGGCAAACTCGTTGGGGTCTTTTAAGTGAGTTCTGGATGAGTACATGGGATTTAATGGGACTGAGCGTTGTAGATAGGCCTGGTAGGTGGGGATATGATCGACGCAATTTGTGGGCCGAAGGGCCTATTTGTGCTGTAGTGTTCTATGTTCTATAAAACTTATTCAAAGTTATATTTTAAAAGACCAGGAGTGCCTCCCCTTCAAACTTACTGGTCAAACTTAGCTGGCAGGCTTTAGGCCTCCCCCTCAGACCCTCCACTTTAATCGTGGAAAGCATCCTTTCCAGATGTATCACAGCTTGGTATGCCTCCTGCTCTGCAAGAGCACAAGAAACTACAAAGAGTTGTGAATGTAGCCCAATCCATCACGCAAACCAGCCTCCTATCGATTAACTCTGTCTACACTTCCTGCTGCTTCGGCAAAGCAACCAGCATAATTAAGGACCCCACGCACCCCGGACATCCTCTCTTCCACCTTCTTCCATCAGGAAAAAGATACAAAAGTCTGAGGTCATGTACCAACCGGCTCAAGAACATCTTCCCTGCTGCCATCAGACTCTTGAATAGACCTACTTCGCATTAAGTTGATTTTTCTCTACACCCTAGTTATGACTGTAACACTACATTCTCCACTCTGTCCTTTCCTTCTCTATGAATGGTATGCTTTGTCTGTATAGTGCAGAAGAAACAATGCTTTTCACTGTATAGTAATACATGTGACAATAATAAATCAAATCAAATCAAATCCCTCCCAAACCAAGGCTCTGCCTGTAGGTCTCCCTGGTCTAATCTTGAGCATGATATATGTTTGGTTTAGGTGCAATTACTATTTCATTTGGTTAACAACGCATGTGCTTCTCGGCCTTCTGGCTAAGATCAAGTTTAGTATCGACATGCTGTGCTTAGTTGAAGTCATTAGGTTACGTTTTAGCTTCATTTGAAGCAATTTTTAAAAATGGCATCTCGGCCTTTTGGCTAAGATGCAAATGAGATCAAGCCTTGGAGGAGGAGCTATGCCTACTCCAATCAGATTGGATCATGTAGATCAAGCCCAAGACAGGAGGTGAGAGCCCTGTCTTGTCAGCTTGGATCGGAAATGTCCCAACTTGTTGGGACTCTGAATTGGACTTGATTGGATTGAATTGGAATAAAAACAAACAAAGCATGTGCTTTTAATTGTAATTTCAAAGTGACTTGAGTTTGGGCAGCTTCAGAGTAATTCATGAATATTCAAAGGCTCCCCATTCCTGTATAATTGAATGCAGATTGGGAACAGAGAAGCAGATCTCTCCCTTTTTGCTTACCATTGTAAACAGAGTGACGAGAAAGCCCTTCTGATGCGGAAAGCAGAAATGAAATGGGCATGAGTCTATGCAGCTTAATGATAAGGGTAGAAGGATGGCTGAACAGATATTTGATGTTTCAGTGTTTGCAAAGATCACTTAATTAAATCTGTAAAATTTAGTTCAATCCAGACGTTTCATTTGCTATCCCTCGTGAATTTATAATCTGAGTGATGCATTCTGCAAGAACTGCTTGTAAAATCTGAACCAGTTGCAGAAAGCTAAGAACCTAATATGACAAGTCATTACAGTGGTCTGGCATGCATCAGTAATTTGATTCTGGTTTTAAATATACACAAGCTTGCACGTTCTTCCTATGCCTGCATGGGTTTCCTCTGGGTGCTCCAGTTTCCTCCCTCAGTCCAGAGATGTGCAGGTTAGATGGATTGGCCATGCTAAATTGCCTCTTAGTGTGCCAAGTTGTGTAGATTAGGGGGATTTGCAGGGTAAACACATGGGGTTGCTGGGATAGGGCATATGTAAGGTAAAAGAAAAGGTGGGTTGGTACATACACGATGGGCCGAATGGCCTCCTTCTGCACTGTAAGCATTCTGTGATATCTCAGTGATTTCTGGAGTAGAGTACTATCGATCAAGAGCATCTTGATTTCCATCTGCTTTCTTGTATCAGAAGCACAGAAACAGGAGTTGGCCATTCAGCTCCTCAAGCCTGCTCCACCATTCAATTAGATCAAAGCTTATCTGCTCATCAACTCAACTTAGCTCCACCTTGATAACCTTACCTAGCAGCGTTCTATCAGTCTCAGCCTTGACTGTCACAGCATCATTTATAAGTCCCTTGTCAGGCCCCACTTGGAGTACTGTGCGCAGTTCTGGTCGCCTCACTATAGGAAGGATGTGGAAGCTATTGAGAGGGTGCAGAGGAGATTTACAAGGATGTTGCCTGGACTGGGAGGCATGCCTTATGAAGATAGGTTGAGGGAGCTGGGACTCTTCTCCCTGGAGAGACGAAGGTTGAGAGGCGACCTGATAGACGTTTATAAAATGTTGCGAGGAATAGATAGGGTGGATTCTCAGAGACTATTTCCCCGGGCTGAAATGGTCGCTACGAGAGGACACAGATTTAAGGTGCAGGGAAGCAAGTACAGAGGTGATGTTAGGGGTAAGTTTTTCACTCAGAGGGTGGTAAGTGGATGGAATCGGCTGCCGTCAGTGGTGGTGGAGGCGAACTCGCTGGGGTCTTTTAAAAGACTTCTGGATGAGTATATGGGATTTAATGGGATTGGGGGTTATAGATAGGTCTATGCATTGGTAGGTATTGATGTGATCGGCGCAACTTGTGGGCCGAAGGGCCTGTTTGTGCTGTAGTGTTCTGTGTTCTATGTTCTATCAGCAGCCTTTTGAGGGAGACAATTCCAGATACCCACTATCCTTTGAAAAAGTGCTCCTGATTCCCTCCTAAATGCCCTGGCTCTAACTTTAACATGGTAGCCAGAATCCTGCAGCCTTTTTATTATTATTGTCACATATATTAGTATACACTGAAAAGTATTTCTTATGCACTATACAGGCAAAGAATACTGTTCCTAGAGTACATAACGGAGGAGGAAAGGAGAGGGTGCAGAATGTAGCGTTACAGCCATTGCTACAGTGTAGAGAAAGATTAGCTCAATATATGACAGGACCATTCAAAAGTTTGATGGCAGCAGGGAAGAAGCTGCAATTGACACTAATAAATAAACTTTAAACTGTTTACCAGGCTGATCCCAGGGACGGTGGGACTGATGTATGAGGAGAGATTGACTAGGTTAGGATTGTTTTCACTGGAGGTCAGACAAATGAGAGGGGATCTCACAGTGACTTATAAAGTTCAAACAGAATTAGACAGGGTAGATACAGGGAGGATGCTCCCAATGGTGGGAGTGTCCAGAACCAGGGTCACAATCTGAGGATTCAGGGCAGACCATTTAGGACGGAGGTGAAGAGACATTGCTTCACCCAAAGTGTGGTGAGCCTGTGGAATTCTTACCACAGGAAGCAGTTGATGCCAAATGTCTGGCGCACATATAATTCCCTAAATTTGCACCCCTTTATTGTGGAGTCCACTAGATGTAGACAAAAGTCATAGGTAGAAGGATTGGAATGAGGCACTCACTGAGTGTTAAAATGGGCGGTGCGGGCTTGTAGGGCCTGTTTCCTGTGCTGTGTTGTTCTTTGTTCTTTGCATTCAAAAGATGACTGGATATAGCACTTGGGGCTGACAGGATGATAGGTCATAGGGAAAAAGCAGGATTAGGCTATTAAATTGGATGATCAGCCATGTTCACAATGAATGGCGGAGCAGGCTCAAAGGGACAAATGGCCTCCTCCTGCTCCTATCTTCTATGTTTCTATATTAACTTTAAAAGTGACCTCAGACTTTTGTATCTTTTTCCCAACGGAAGAAGGTGAAAAAGAGAATGTCCGGGGTGCTGGGGGTCCTTGATTAAGCTGGCTGCTTTCCTGAAGCAGGGATAAATGTAGATGGAGTCAAAGGATGGGAGGCTGGTTTGCATGAAGGACTGAACTTTGTTCACAGCCCTTTGTAGTTTCTTGCGGCCTTGGGCAGAGTAGGAGCCATACCAAGCTGTGACACAACCAGAAAGAATGCTTTCTGTGGCGCATCTGTAAAAGTTGGTGAGAGACATGGCCATCATGTTGAATTTCATTAGCTTCCTGAGAAAGTAAAGGTATTGGTGGAGCTTTCTTAACTATAGTGTCAGCATGGAGAGACCAAGGCAGGTTGTTGGTGATCTGGACACCTAAAAACTTTAAGCCTTGTGCCGGGGTTTCCCCTGGCGGAGGCATCTCACCAATGGCTGGCAATGGGATCTTCTGATTTTGCCAAATTCGATGGCTGTCTCCCTGTCATGCCATTGGGGAACCCGGTGATGGCATGGACTTTGGTGGGACTGAAAGATGCCATCTGACATTCTCTTGTTCTTGATTCCAGTGGTTGAGTTTGAAGTTCCTCCCCATTTACCCTACCATATCTAACATTTTAAACAGTAAGCTTCTATTTCCTCTGCTTTTATTGTTGTATCTTATTGATATATTCATTTTTGCCGAAACATGATTCATGCAAATCCAACATCATTTTGAATTCAAGTGCACCTCAGCGGTTGTTGCTTTTCTAGTGCGGCACTGTGGATTGTTTTAATTGAACAAAACCACCTTCTCTCCTATTATTCTTTATTATGGTTAGCAGAACTAATCAAATTGTTCTTTATCCCTTCCACAAGAATTGTACATCTCAACAATTTCCTTTGTACTCGGAGGCATTCTGAATATCAACTTTGTGTAAATAAGTGTTCCTGTGAATTTACTAACAGAAGGGAAACCATAGCAACGGCTGTGATTGTTCCCAGCTTCTGTTGTTCCTATCACTGTGTCAGCCTTGGCCCAGTTGGTTGTGCATATAGCTCTGAGTCTGGAAAATTGTGGGTTCAAACCCCACTCCTGATTGCTAGGCCCAAATGTCAAGGCTTACACATCAATGCAATACTGAAGGAGTGCTGCATTTCTGGGGCTGTCATTTTTCAGGCAAGACATTAAAATAAGGTTACTGTTAAGATGACACAGTGATTAGCACAGTGCCTCACAGCACCCGGGACACATGTTCGATTTCCAGACAGGCCACTGTCTGTGCAGAATTTGCACGTTCTCCCTGTCTCTGCATGGGTTTCCTCCAGGTGTTCTGGTTTCCTCCTACAGTCTGAAAGACGTACTGGTTAGATGCATTGGCCATAGTAAATTCTCCTTCAGTGCACCTGAACAGGCATTGAACTGTGGTGACGAGGGGATTTTCACAGTGACTTCATTGTGGTGTTAATGTAAACCTACTTGAACACCAATAAACTGATTTGATTTATTATTGTCATATGTATTAGTACACAGTGAAAAGTTGTTTCTTACGTGCCATACAGACAAAGCATACCATTCATAGAGAAGGAAAGGAGAGAGGGCAGAATATAGTATTACAACCATAGCTAGGGTGTAGAGAAAGATCACTTTAGTGCGAGGGAGGTCCATTTAAAAATCTGATGGCAGCAGGGAAGAAGCTGTTCTTGAATCGACTGGCAAGTGACTTCAGATGTTTGTAAGAACATAAGAACATAAGAAATAGGAGCAGGAGTAGGCCATCTAGCCCCTCGAGCCTGCCCCACCATTCAATAAGATCATGGCTGATTTGTCGTGTCTCAGTTCCACATTCCCGCCCTCTCCCCATAACCCTTAATCCCCTCTCTTATCAAAAACCCATCAACCCGCGTCTTAAAAATATTTAGCGAGGCAGCCTCCACCACTTCAACGGGCAGAGAATTCCAGAGATTCACCACTCTTTGAGTGAAGAAGTTCCTCCTCAGCTCCGTTCTAAACCGCACCCCCTTTATCTTGAGGCTGTGCCCCCTAGTCCTACTGTCCTTTCTGAGCGGGAAGAGTCTCTCCACCTCTATCCTATCCATCCCATTCATCATCTTATACGTCTCAATGAGATCTCCCCTCATTCTTCTAAACTCTAACGAGTACAAGCCTAGTTTATTC